>NC_140413.1:32757500-34204166 GCF_965140295.1 Lepidochelys olivacea | reverse complement strand
AAACACTACATATGGCGTATGTATGTGGATACATTGCATGTATACGTTGTGCAAACATGTATATTTATAGTAACATGTTGCAATTATGGATAAAGTTCTGTTCGTATTTCTAGTATAAACATCATTTTCAGGATTTATTATACAGCCATAGGATTAGATCCCAGCTAGAACTTGGCAAATGAGGATCTCAGCCTTGGTAGCAAATTCTTTTGCAGATTTCTCTTTTACAGAATTGGTTTATAGTGTATACAAACAGAAACAGATGTTTCCAAAGTTTTATTTGTATTTGTATAATTAAAAACCAACTCAGACATAAAGTGAAGTTCTTCTCTGAAAAGAGACCATTTTAAAAAGGCACCTTCTTACTCAGTAGATCTGCTCCTGGTATGCCAAGCATTAAATGCCTCATGACTCATCAGCCTGGTGTGGGGGATTCCTAAGGTGGGGTAAAACCTATGTAGCTGTCTCTGTGAAAGCCCCTTGCAGCCCACTGGTATGGGGGGGGGGGCATGTCAGGGGCTGGAGGACAGTAATAGGTATGAGACAGCTGGGTGCTCAAACTTGCAGCAAATGCTGGTTCAGTCCGTCTCCACCAGGATCTGGGGAGGTAGAAAGGGAGAGTAGAGCCACCTGTTGCCATCATCTTTCATGGCTGAGCTGGACCCATACTCAGCACAGCTGAAGATTGACCTCTAAAACCTCAACCAAGGATAAGCTTCCACACGAGTGGAAAAGAGGTAGAAGCAAGGAAGGAGGAGGGAGATGTGAGGGAAGAGAAGATGGAAAGAAACTTTATTTCCCCTCCTCACAAGTCTGCATATTGCTATTTTTGGGTGTGGTCAAAAGACATTGCCCAGACCACCATCACTTCTCCATGATCATTGAACCATCGGATTAAAAGGGACCACAAAGGTCTAGTGAGTCTAACCCCCAGCAAAGATTCAGCATTTGTTGTCTAAACCATCCAGGATAGATGGCTATGCAGCATTTGTTGTCTAAACTATCCAGGACAGATGGCTATCCAGCCTTCTTTTGAAAATCCCCAGTGCAGGAGCTTTCACATCCTCCCGAGGCAATCTATTCCATTGCCCAACTGTTCTTACAGTTTAGAAGTTTTTCCTGAGATTTAATCTAAATCTGCTATATGTAGTTTGAACCCATTGCCTCTTGTCCTGTCCTCTGTGGCAAGAGAGAACAATTTTTCTCCATCTCTTTTATGGTAGCTATGATGTCTCTCCTTAATCTCCTCTTTTCCAAACTAAACATACTCAGTTCCTTCAGCCTTTGCTCATATTGCTTGCATTCCATCCCTTTGAGCATTTTTGTCACTTGCCTCTGGATCCCTTCTAGCTTCTCTACATCCTTTCTATATAGCAGTGACCAAAATTAGACATGGTACTCCAGCTGAGGCCTAACCAGCACTGAGTAGAGCAGTGCTATCACCTCCCATGATTTGCATGGTAGACCTCTGTTAATGCAATCCAAAATTGCATTTGCTTTTTTTTTTTTTTGCAACAGTATCACATTGTTGACTCATGTTGCACTTGAGATTGATCACTACTCCCAGATTCTTCTTAGCAGAGCTGCTGAAAAGCCAGTTATTCCCCGTTCTGTATTTGTGCATTTGGTTTTTCTTCCCTAAGTGTAGCACCTTACATTTGTCTTTGAGTTTCATTTTGTTGTCTATAACCAATTCTCTAATTTATCAAACTCTCTTTGAATTTTAGTTCTATCCTTCAAAGTGTTTGCAACCCCCCTGCAACATCCCCCCGGTTAGTCTCATCTGAAAATTTGTTCAGTGTGCTCTCTATTTCTACATCCAGATCATTTTAATAAAGATGTTAAATAACACCAGACCCAGAACAGATTCCTGTCGAACCCCTCTTGAGACCTCCTTCCAATATGACATCATAAGAACGGCCATAGTGAGTCAGAGCAAAGGTCCATCTCACCCAGTATCCTGTCTTCTGGCAGTGGCCAATGCCAGGTGCTTCAGAGGGAATGAACAGAGCAGGTAATCATCAAGTGATCCGTCCCCTGTTGCCCATTCCCAGCTTATTCCATTAATCCATCCCCTGTCTCATCGCTCCATTAATAGTTGTTTGTGGTTGTTTATCCAATAATGTATCCTGCGGAAAAGGACCTAGGGGTGACAGTGGACGAGAAGCTGGATATGAGTCAGCAGTGTGCCCTTGTTGCCAAGAAGGCCAATGGCATTTTGGGATGTATAAGTAGGGGCATAGCGAGCAGATCGAGGGACGTGATCGTTCCCCTCTATTCGACATTGGTGAGGCCTCATCTGGAGTACTGTGTCCAGTTTTGGGCCCCACACTTCAAGAAGGATGTGGATAAATTGGAGAGAGTCCAGCGAAGGGCAACAAAAATGATTAGGGGACTGGAACACATGACTTATGAGGAGAGGCTGAGGGAGCTGGGATTGTTTAGCCTGCAGAAGAGAAGAATGAGGGGGGATTTGATAGCTGCTTTCAACTACCTGAAAGGGGGTTCCAAAGAGGATGGCTCTAGACTGTTCTCAATGGTAGCAGATGACAGAACGAGGAGTAATGGTCTCAAGTTGCAGTGGGGGAGGTTTAGATTGGATATTAGGAAAAACTTTTTCACTAAGAGAGTGGTGAAACACTGGAATGCGTTACCTAGGGAGGTGGTAGAATCTCCTTCCTTAGAGGTTTTTAAGGTCAGGCTTGACAAAGCCCTGGCTGGGATGATTTAACTGGGAATTGGTCCTGCTTCGAGCAGGGGGTTGGACTAGATGACCTTCTGGGGTCCCTTCCAACCCTGATATTCTATGATTCTATGATTAATAGTAGTTCTACCAAGCCTGCATTTCTCCAGCTTCCTTATCAGAATGTCATGTGGACTGTGTTAAAAGCCTTGCTAAAGTCCATGTACATTATGTCCACTGCATTCCCCCATCCACCAAACCAATCAACTTGTCAAAGAAGGAAATCAAGCTGGTGTGACATGATTTGTTCTTTGTAAGTCTGTGCTGGCTGCTAGTGATCACCCCTTCATCCTCCAGGTATTTGCAAATTGAATGTTTTATACATTGTTCTAGTAGTTTCCCAGGTATCAAAGTCAGGCTGACTGGTCTATGGTTCCCTGGCTTCTCTTTTTCCTCCTTTTTAAAGATGGGCACCATGTTAGCCCTTCTCTGGTCTTCTGGGATGTCATCCATGAGTTTTCAAATATTATTGCCAGTGGTGCCGAGATTTCTTCAGCTAATTCCTTCAGCACCCTGGGGTGAATAGCATCAGGTTCTGATTATTTAAATTAATCCAAATTAGCCAGAGGATCTCTGACGTGTTCTTTGCTTACCCTGATCTGTATCTCTTCCCCTATATTGTCCATGATAACTTCACTAGTCATCCAGTCACATGTTGCTTTTTGTGTGAAGATTGAAAGAAAGTAGGCATTGAGCAGCTCCGCTTTATCTTCCATTACAAGTTCACCTTCTCCATTGAGCAGAAGACCCACACCCTCCCTGACCTTTCTTTTTTGTCTGACATATTTGTAGAACCTCTTCTTGTTGTCTCCAGCATTCCTTGCCAGTTGTAACTCAATCCTTGCCTTGGCTTTCATGGTTTTGTCCCACATGCTCGTGCTATTCCCATGTATATTTCCTTAGTGACCTGCCCCTCCTTCCATTTCCTGTATGTATCCCTTTTGGTTAGCTAAAACGCTCCTTGTGCAGCCACGTTGATTTCCTATGGCTCCTCTTATCTTTCCTCTGCATCAGAATAGCTTGACGTTGAGCCTCTATTACATCTTTTAGGAATTGCCAGCTCCCTTTGACTCCTTTTCTTCCTAACTGATCTCTCCATGGGACCAGGCCTACTATTTCTCTGAGTTAGTTGAAATCTGCCTTTTTGAAGTTCAGTGTCCTTGTTTGCCAATAGGAAACCAGAACCAAAACCATGTGATTTGTCTATATAATACACATGTTTGTAATGGATGACTCACACTGACAATTAGTTTCCATGTTCTGATTGAATTAGAATATTGTAATCTGGGTGTTTTTTCATTCATCATACACTACAAAACAGAAAACCAACCCCAAAATTGAAAGCTGACATTTAAATAAAGTGTAAAGTTTGCCAGTCATTTTTATCAAACTTCAACCATGAACTTGCCAGTCATAGCAGATGGAGAAGCTTCCTTCTATCCATATTAAGGTGCAGGAGGCTTTCAGTTTGGAATAATGAAGGTGATTAGATGTCCCCAGCCCTATTTATCTGACTGCAGCCAAGAAAATTGCTGAAAGTGAGCAAGTACACTGTAAGCACAATGCTGCCTTTCCATATTGCCATTGAGTAGAACCTTGAAATTTGGTACACTCATTTACCATAGGTTGTTCAGTGTCGGAGAAAAAAACCCAAATTTGAATGCGGAAATTTCCATAAAAGATCAATAAAAGGTCCTTTTTTTGGTTAATTTTTTAAATTGAATTTAATTGGTTTAGGTGTCCATATGGGCCTTGCATATTTTTATTCAAGTATCTAGATCTAGTTCAGCGATTTAGGTTCTACAGTGACCTTCAACCTCTCACTGGATGAAGAACTCAATGTTCACATTGGAAAGGCTGCAACCACCTTTAGCAGACGAACTAAAAGAGTATGGAACAACTCAAAGCTTACCATCAAGACCAACATGCTAGTGTACCAAGCTTGCGTCCTCAGTACTCTTATGTATGGTGGGGAAACATGGACAACAGATGCTCATCAGGAGAAAAGGTTGAACAGTTTCCACCGAAGTTGTTTACATGGCATACTCAACACAAAATGGCAAGATAAAGTCCCCAATGGAGAGGTTCTTCAAATGGCAAATTTACCAGCTGTGACAGCAAAGACGACTGCGCTGGCTGGGCCATCTGAGTAGGCTGGAAGACAGACACACACCCAAGGACATGCTATATGGGGAGCTATCAGAGGGAACAAGAACAGGACATCCAAAGCTTCACTATAAAGACACATGCAAGCGAGATATGAAGGAATTTGGAATTGATCCTGACCAATGGGAAATCTTGACAAGTGATCGTAACTAGTGGTGCCATTGTCTCCATCAGGGTATCTAAGTCCATGACAGGAGCTGCCTCCTAAAGCATGAAGAGAAAAGAGCCATAGGAAGCAAGCAGCTCCCAACCAAGATATGTACATTTGCAATAACTGCCAAAGATCATGAAAATCTCGGATTGGCCTATTCAGTCACATGAAACATTGCAAACCATCTACATGATAGGCTGCAATTTCTACCATCTCTCCCAGATGAAAGGATGCCAACATATACTAGATTTAAAGGATAATTAATGTATCTAGATTTCAACAATATAAAATGCCATACAAGAGGTCTAGGTACTATGATGGTTCTTAGGGCACCCAAGACTGTGAGTCACCTTGTTATCTCCTGCCTCTATTATGAGGGAATCTTGCCTGTGCCTAGCTGGGTGTTAACTCTCTTAACACCACCAGCCTTTCAGCCACTCAAGCACTCTCCTCTGGGCTATGCCAACCCAGTTTGCATATGCAGGTTTACAAGAGGTGCACCCCTGTCCGTGAGTCCCGTTGAAGTGTTCCCCTGTGATATTCAGCCCCGCACAGTGGCTACTCACAGAAATTCCAGATCCTCTGCCCCCCAAGATGCAATGTACCTTAAATCAAAGCTCCTGTAAACTACACAGCACTTGTGAGCACTTATAATAAAACAAAAGTAGGTTTATTTAAGACAGATTTAACTAGAAAGGAGAGAAAGTGATGGAAACAATTGGTTATAATACAAAACAAAATCATAAAACACAAACCTGGATCTACACTTATTAATGTTAACTTTCCTATCTAATAAAGTAGACTTTCCCCCTCAAAGTTGCAGAGCTAGCTGGTTTCACAAGAACCAGGATCCAAACATTCATGAAAACAGCCCTACTCCTCAGGGATTTCCTCTGAATGGATGCAGAGTAACTCTGTCTCCTCTGTGTTATACTGAAACAGTCTTTTGTTTATATTCAGAGGCAGGGCAAACCCCTGGCTTGCACTGTTCCTTTTTTACCTTCAAGTGGTTTTGACTGTTTGCAGGTGCCTCTGATGGCTTTCTATTGAAAGTTTTGGTATTGTGCAAGGCTCTACAATTAAGCTTTGCACTGCATCATTGGCTACCCAGGGTGGGGTGATGAACTCCCTCCAGCCTGAATGGACCATCAGAGAGACACGTTATTCCCTGATCACTAATTTTTACTCCAAGTCCCTAAAGCATACTTTTAATATACATAAATTATTCCTTAAATATTACCCATACATACATCACACGATGATTATGGATCTTGACAAGTTATGAGCTTTTTGTAGGTACTTTAAATATTACACAATATTTATCCATAAAGACTAAGACCTGTATTTGGTGTAGTGAGTTTGTCAGGCCTCAGGTGAGTGTTTTGCAAAGGACAGGGGACCCTTTCTCATGGGAAAACTAAAAATTAGACCTATAATGATCATCAAGCAGCATTACAATAGTGACATACAGGGAACAAATTAATTTGGCCAGGCAATAAATCAAACCAACAGCTTTTTCACCTCCTAGGAACATAATTTTATTCAGGGGCAGAATAGGTGCACTGTTCCCAAATGCTTTATCAGATAAATGGCTTTTGCAACATGCCCAGAAGGAAATCAAGTCTGGCCTCTTATGGACCAGGGACTAATGGGACATTAGAGGTAATAACTGACCAAGATTATATTAATTTCTCACATTAGGTATCCGCGTTGGGTATGAGGCCTCCAAATATGAAGGTCACCTGAGGTTGCTCCTATTTATTCGGTTTTAGCCAAGGAAATGTCCATAAATTTGTTTATTGGATGAGTTATTACAAAAATTACATTCATTGTCATATTCCATGTCTCCTAAGAGACAATGAGCAGTTGTATGTTGTGCTAGGGCATATTTCACCTCAGGCTCATCTTTCGTGACAAAACACAGCATATAGAAAATGACATTGTCTCACTTGCTAACAGTATAGCCCCTGGCACAACGCTTCATCTCTTGGGAGTAGCGACTGTCACTTTCTAGATGTTTGTACAGCACCTCGCACAATGGGGCCTTGATTGGGTTGGCTTGTAGGCACTACTGAAATATAAAAGTGAAATAATAACAAACAATAGTATGTACTGGTGATATGAGGTAACCTGCTTACCTGTTTTACAGTGGGTTAAGGTCTGGTGAAATTGCTTTATTACAGTTTTCCCATACATTGAAAAATAAAAAAAAAGAGTGAAAACCTACATATTTTTAAATGAGGGACTGACATTTAAGATAAAAGCCTCCCATTGTTTCTCGTAAGTCCTCCTCTTCAATTAAAAACAAGGTAACTAAACAATGTTGCAACATTTGGGAGACAGAACTCACCAAGGGTAGGAGCAAAAACAGATAGCAAATGTTGATAGCAGTCCATCCATTCACACAGCTGTGGCTATCAAATTGCATATGGAATCAAATTAAAAAGTTGACTGTGAAACCCACATATAACTAGCACCTTCCTTCCTACATGACAGAACCAGATGTCTAATCCTCCCTCCCCCCATGCTGGCAACTAGTCCTAGTTTCCTAGGTGGACTTTCATAGAAACCCTGTGCCATCTTAAAAAGTAAATTCCATCAAGCCAAACACAGCTCTGAAGCATCCAGTAATGTTATATTTCAGAAAAGTGGAAAGCAGTTTTTATTCCTTTTGTGGCAAATTTTGTGAACATATGGTGTAATGTGGAAACATGGGTAGTCAGAACAGTTAGCAGTTGCGGCAGTATTGCTGGCTTATTTCCACTTTACAAATTCATAGGAAGCTAAAATATCATGCTGGTGACATATGCTTACCGACTCTCCATTTACTGCCTGCAGCTATGAGCTCCTGTATTCTGATGGTAATTCTACAATCTGTTCACTGACAGCTCAGGAGGCCAGATGATATGCATACTACTGACAGGGACATCGCTTTCATGAAACATTTACTTCTCTGCACCTGAATATTGGAGTAATCATATAGAGAGTCGACATGCCATGAAATGGAGTTAGACTGAAGATTTCCGAGAAGAAAATAGCAGACTGTCACTCAAAATAAAGTTCATTTTCTACCTGGCAGAGCTATGTTAAAAGACATTTCCATACACAGAAAATGCTTTCTGACTTCAAGACTTCAATTTAAAAGGAAAATCTTTCCTCCCATTTTTCTTCAGTAGCCTTAGGGGTAATTACATTCTACACCCTATGTTTGAGAAAGTCTGATACTTTGCTTGTCTTGTATTATTTGAGGAAGTCAGAATTGTATTTTACAGTTCCCCTTATCTAGTATAACTCAACCTGCCACATTAGTGAAGGTGCCACCAGAATACCTGTAGGGAACTTAAATTTTGTAGTAACCTAAAAAGTCATGTTTGATTTTTTTTCCAAATAGCTGAAGACATTTTCAAAAAACGACCACATCTCCCTATTAGTTCTGTGTTATTCACGCAGCACCATAGGTGCACTTGGCACTTAGAAGAAATTAAGTTCCTGCTCAGAAGAACCTATCTAAGGAACATATTCTGCAGTGCTTGTGTTGAGCATTTACTCCCATGATTAGTTCAATTAAAGTCATTTGGACAACTTGCAGGAAGAAGTGCTACTGAATAATTGATTTAGGCTAAGTGAGCACAGGGTCTGGTCCAAAAGGTGAATATAACTGAACTGTTCGGTAGTGGTGGCCATAATGTAATTAATTTAACCATCAGTGTAGGGTGAAAAATACCAAAGAAGCCCACCACAGTAGCATTTAAATTCACAAAGGGGAACTATACAAAATTGAGGCAGCTTGAAATTAAAAGGAACACTCACAAGAGTGAAATACCTGCAAGCTGTATGGAAACTTTTTAAAAACACCATAATAGAAACTCAAATGAAATGTATATCTCAAATTAAAAAATTATATGAGGACCAAAAAAAGCCACAGCAGCTAAACAACAGAGTAAAAGAGATGATTAGAAGCAAAAAGGCATCCTTTAAAAATTGGAAGTCAAATCCTACTGAGGAAAAGAGAAAGAAGAATAAACTCTGGCAAGTGAAGTGCAAAAATATAATTAAGCAGGCCAGAAAAGAACTTGAAAAGCAGCTAACAAAAGACTTAAAATGTTTTTTATGTTAATTTTTAAGTTAAAGAGTTTAGGAGAAGCAGGAAGCCTGCCAAGCAATCAGTGGGGCCAGTATTGAGATACTAAAGGAGCACTCAAGGAAGACAAGTCCATTACAGAGAAGCTAAATGAATTCTGCGCATCGGTCTTCACTGCAGAAGTTGTGATGGAGATTCCCACATCTGAACCATTCTTTTTCACTGACAAATCTGAGAAAATGTCCCAGATCGAGGTGTCAATAGAGGAGGTTTTGTAACAAACTGATAAATTAAACAATAATAAGTCACCAGGGCCAGATGATATTCACCCAAGAATTCTGAAGGAACTCAAATATGAAATTACAGAACTACTAACTGTAGTGTGTAACCTATCTCTTAAATTGGCTTCTGTGCCAGATGACTGGAGGATAGCTAATGTGACACCAATTTTTACAAAAGGCTCCAAGGGCAGCCTTTGACAAGGTGCATCATCAAAGGCACTTAAGCAAAAGTAAGCAGTCCAGGGATAAAAGGGAAGATCCTCTAATGGTTCAGAAAGTGGTTAAAAGATAGGAAACAAAGGGTAGGAATCTATAGATGGTCAGTGTTCACAGTGGAGAGAGGTAAATAGCTGGATGCCCCAAGGATCTGTTTTGGGGTCAGTGCTATTCAACATATTTATAAATGATCTGGAAAAAGGGATAAACAGTGAAGTGGCAAAGTTTGTAGATGTTACAAAATAGTTAAATCCAAAATGGACTGTAAAGAGTTACAAAGGGATCTGACAAAACTGTGTGTCAGGACAACAAAAAGGCAGATGAAATTCAATGCTGATAAATGCAAAGTAATGCATACTGGAAAGCATAATCCTACTATACATATAAAACAATGCCATCTAAATTAGCTTTTGGTTGATTGGCGATCCCTCAATTCAAGGATGAGCTCTACCACGGATTTACATATGGATCCTAATATGACTCAGGAGTCCGATCCTGAAACCACAAATCTGCAAGCTTTTACCATTCAAGAAAGAGATATTGGAGTCATTGTGGATAGTTCTCTGCTGCTGCACATTGAGTGGATGTTTTCATCAAAAAAGCTAAAAGAATGTTGAGAATCATTAGAATAGGGATAGATAATAAGGCAGAAAATATCATATTGTCTATATAAATCCATAGTATGCCCACATCTTGAATGCTGCATGCAGATATGGCCACCTCATCACAAAAAGATAAATTGGAATTGGAAAAGGTACAGAAAAGGGAAACAAAAATGATTAGGGCTATGGAACAGCTTCCATATGAGGAGAGATTAATAAGACTGGTATTTTCAGCTTGGAAAAGTGGTGACTAAGGGAGGATATTATAGAAGTCTATAAAATTATCACTAGTGTGGAGAAAGTAAATAAGGAAGTGTTATTTACTTGTCATAACACAAGAAGTAGGGGTCACCAAATGAAATTAATAGGCAGCAGGTTTAAAACAAACATAAGAAAGAACTACTTCACACAACATACAGTCAATCTGTGGAATTCATTGCCAGATGATGTTGTGAACGCCCAAAACTATAACGGGATTTAAAAAAAGAATTAGATAAGTTCATGGAGGATAGCTCTATCAATGGTTATTTGCCAAGATGGTCACAGATGCAACCCGGCATTCATATCTCTGAGTGCTGGGACTGGACGACAGGTATGTATCACTTTATGATTGTCCTTTGATTGCAGTGTTCATTCCCTGTGAAGCATCTGGCATTGGCCATTGTTGGAAGACAGGAAACTGGGCTAGATGGACCATTGGTCTGACCCAGTATGGCCATTCTTCTGTTCTACTGTAAGTAAATGTGATATATGTCATGTGCCAGCAATGCCCCTCTGTCATGTACATTGGCCAAACTGGACAGTCTCTACGTAAAAGAATAAATGGACACAAATCAGACATCAAGAATTATAACATTCAAAAACCGGTCGGAGAACACTTCAATCTCTTTGGTCACTCAATTACAGACCTAAAAGTGGCAATTCTTCAACAAAAAAACTTCAAAAACAGACTCCAAGGAGAGACTGCTGAATTGGAATTAATTTGCAAACTGGATACAATTAACTTAGACTTGAATAAAGACTGGGAGTGGATATGTCATTATACAAAGTAAAACTATTTCTCCAAGTTTATTCCTCCTCCCCACCCCCCCAGATGTTCTTGTCAACTGCTGGAAATGGCCCACCATGATTATCACTACAAAAGGTTTCCACCCCCCCCCCACCACTCTCCTGCTGGTAATAGCTCACCTTACCTGATCACTCTTGTTACAGTGTTTATGGTAACACCCATTGTTTCATGTTCTCTGTGTATATAAAATCTCCCCACTGTATTTTCCACTACTTGCATCCGATAAAGTGAGCTGTAGCTCACGAAAGCTTATGCTCAAATAAATTGTTATTCTGTAAGGTGCCACAAGTCCTCCTTTTCTTTTTGCGGATACAGACTAGCATGGCTGCTACTCTGTAACAACAGTGAAGTTTGTGAAAAATACTTACTGCTACATATATATCTTTTTAGTTTCTCATGTTTTAGCTAATACTGGGAACAATTTAGATTTGTAAAAAGGGGCAGGGCTGAAAATCTAAGATGAAAGGCTAATTGAAAGAAGTGAGTTTTGAGGAGGGATTTGAAGAACCAAGTACAATATACAATCAACTCAATCTTTGGCATTAGTACCGGAACATGAAAGAGAAATCATCCAACATGAAGAAAAGAAAGAAAGGCAATAAAGAAGGAAGAAAGAAAAGGAGTACTTGTGGCACCTTAGAGACTAACCAATTTATTTGAGCATGAGCTTTCGTGAGCTACAGCTCACTTCATCGGATGCATGCCGTGGTGTAAGGTGCTACAAGTCCTCCTTTTCTTTTTGCGAATACAGACTAACACGGCTGCTACTCTGAAACCTGTCAATAAAGAAGGAGTAGTTCAAAAAA
Source organism: Lepidochelys olivacea (assembly GCF_965140295.1). Taxonomy (NCBI): domain Eukaryota; kingdom Metazoa; phylum Chordata; order Testudines; family Cheloniidae; genus Lepidochelys; species Lepidochelys olivacea. The sequence goes on along the minus strand of NC_140413.1, from coordinate 34,192,051 downwards.
GGTATTCCTTTGTTTATTTAGAAAAAGACAAGGAAAAACATACAGTGTCTTGGCCAGGTGTTCACTAGCTTTGATACCAGCAGCTCATGTCACTACTGGATGGAAGTATGGTATTGATCTTGTTATATTTTCACTATTCTGTCCATTAGGGGACTATTTATTGATGAATGGTGGACTTGCCAGCCATGGCAGGTGGGGAATACACTTGGACACTTAGCAAGCAGATGGAGGTAAAAAAGGCTGAACTGCAAAGCATAGAATAATGTACTATGTGGAAAGAAAGAGAACAAGCAAGTGGATAAGAAAGCAAACCAAGGGGATGGATATCTTGAAGTCTGAGAGGATACTAATATAACACTGGACTTCACCTATCACAAGGAGAAGAGAATTAAAATGAAAATTTATGATAGAATGGAGGCCAATGGATAGCAGGATTCACAGAGGTCCCCAATGATGTCCTGTAGACAATAGGTGGCATGTGGTGCTTCGCAGCACCTTAGGCTTGTAATAGAGTAATGAGGTTTCTGATGATAAAGATTCCACCATCCTTAAGTTAAAATTGTCATAATGATGTTGTCTGAAAAAGTCCATTGCTACTTTTTACTATAATAATCCTTCATAACTAATTTTCTGATTGAGCTAAAGCCGCTACTCTGATTACTGCTTCCCCAGTTCGAAATCACATTCTGATTCTGTGTTCTTCTCCACAAATGAGCAGCAGACTTTTTAGTCTGAACTTTATAGGTATAGTTGATGTTGCTTCTAGTTCTCAGGCCCATTCCACAATACTTTTTGATGTTTTTGCCCCACAATTTGTTCAATTGGTGGCTAGTGGGATTTTACCCTACTATCCTACACTGACCATTGTTAGGCAGGGAAGCCTATTGTAAAGGGCACAGGTCTAGGATTCAGGAGACCTGGCTTCAACTCCTGGCTCTTCTGCGGGTCAGCTGGGTGATCTTAGGAAGTCACTTTACTGCTTTCTGCCTCACTTTCTTCTTTCTTCTTCTAGGGATAATGATACTGACATCCTTTGTAATGCACTTTGGTATATACAGATGAAAAGTGCTATGTAAGCACTAGGTGGTATTATTATTATTTTATTTATTATTTATTAGGCCTTTTTGTTTCCTAGATTTACAACAGTTCACACATACATGCTAAAGATATATAGAAAAGCAGTGTCAGAGCTGGTTAAAGCTTTTTTGTTGAATGATTTTTTCAATGAATAGCTTTTTTGACCAAAATGAAAATTTTCACAGAAAACTGTAAAACATTTTGGTTTTCATGGTTTGCCAAAAAACTGGAAAACTTTGAGTTATCTGAAAATGTATGTTTCAGCTCTAACACTATTGTCTTATTCCTCCGTTCCAGTGAGAACAAAAAAAGGGCAGAGGAAAAGGGTGAGAGAGGGGAGAAATTAAAAACAAAAAACCGCAAATGATTTTTGGTTTTCATTTAATCAGAAAACTGACAAATTCTGCCAAAAATAAAAAATTGAATGAAAAATGGTATATATTTTCTGCAAAATATACTGATGTAAAGGACACATTTTCATTTCAGCCAGCTCTAGTAACTATAATAGTAACCACTTATCTGATGACATTTTTAGACTGTGCTACTGAGATTCATGTAGCTATGAAACTACAATCTTGTTATTAACTGTCCTATGTCCTTTCATCTCCAGGCTCCTAGCCTAGCAAAACAAGGTTTGCTTCTTTGCCAGAGATAGGCTATAGGATTCTTGGAGTCAATAACTTCTCTCCTCCCACCTACTGTCTTTCAATGCCAGGATGTTCTTATCTGTGGAACATGTTGCCTCCTGCTTTTTTTTTTTTCCCCCTCCACAGCTCCCAATAAAGCTAGAAGAATGCATTCATACTGGAAAGTCATAACCCAGGATACAATAACTTCACTTCACTGATCAGTTCCCATACAATATTCATAACCTGATTAATCTCAGAATTCTTAGATGATTATGTAACAACTGCACATTCATCACAGCATTTTGTTCAAAGAAAAAGGACTAGAAGGAAGATGTTGTTCATTAACATTTCTATTGTTTTCAAGCTGGCAACCAGAACTGCTACTGTGCTGTTGTTCTTCAGAAGCTTTGGTTACACTTTATATAGAGCCATTGAGTTTAAGGACAGAAGGGACCACCAGATCATCTAGTCTGACCTCCTGTATACCACAGACCACCAACACCAGCACCCCCACACTAAACACAACAACTGAACTTGGCCCTAAGTATTGCATACTAGTAGAGGATACTAGACTATTATGTGACACAGGCAGAGAATAGGAGGGACTGTGGTGCACCAGTGCCTGTGGCCCCCACAATGGCAGGGAAATGATTAAGTGAGAGAGATCCAGATAATTCTGACAAGTGACCTGCACCCACATGCAGCAGAGGAAGGTGAACCGCCCCCCACTCCCAGGTCACTGCCAATCTGACTTGGGGGGACAGTCCTTCCTGACACCACATATGTTGATCAGTTAGACCCTGAGCATGCGAACAAAAACCAGGAAGCCAAGCACCTGAGAGAGAGACTGCTCAGTGCCACCACAAAGTCGTGGCTCTCCCGCAATCTCCCATCTCCAGCGGTAGTGATCCCTGATGCTTCAGGGGAAGGAGATTTAAAAAAAACCCTTTCAGAATACTTGGAAGATGGCAAGTGGAAGGTGGAAATCCCTTTCTGACCTTTGCCACTGGCCAGCTGAAATCTTGAAGTATGAGCTTCAGGAATGTCAGACAAAAACTGGAAGTGAGCCCCAGGGTTATTGAGTCCTGGCCCCTACCACCACAAACAACCCCATCATACAATCACACTCATAAATTTGTCCAGCTCAATCTAAAAACTAATTTAGTAGTTTGCCCCCACAACTCCCATTGGGAGGCTGTTACAGAACCTCACTCATCTGATGGATACAAACCTTCTTCCAGTTTGCAGTCTGAGTTTGTTCATGGCCATTTTAAACCCCTTAGGCCTTGTATCAACATTGTCTTTTAGTTTAAACAGTTCTTCACCCTCCACTGTGTTTACCCCCCCCACTGCATCATATACCTTCTGAGTAGGGCTGTCGATTAATCATAGTTAACACACGTGATTAACTCAAAAAAATTAATCACGATTTAATTGCAGTTTTAATCGCACTGTTAAACAATAAAATACTAATAGAAATTTAAATATTTTGGATGTTTTTATACATTTCCATATATGTTGTATTTTGTGTTGTAATTGAAATAAAAGTGTATATTATTTTTATTATAAATATTTTTGCACTGTAAAAAATGATAAAAGAAATTGTGTTTTTCAATTCACCTCATACAAGTAGTGCAGTGCAATCTCTTTGTCGTGAAAGTGCAACTTACAAATTTTGAATTTTTTTTGTTACATAACTGCACTCAAAAACAAAACAATGTAAAACTTCAGAGCCCACAGGTCAACTCAGTACTACTTCTTGTTCAGCCAATCGCTAAGACAAACAAGTTTGTTTACATTTACAGGAGATAATGCTGCCCTCTTCTTATTTATAATGTCACCAGAAAGTGAGAACAAGCATTTGCATGGCACTTTTGTAGATGGCATTGAGAGGTATTTACGTGCCAGATATGCTAAACATTCGTATGCCACTTCATACTTTGGTCACCATTCCAGAGGACATGCTTCCATGCTGATGACACTGGTTGAAAAAAAGTGTTAATTAAATTTGAGACCGACCTTGGGGGGAGAATTGTATGTCCCCTGCTCTGTTTTACCCACATTCTGCCATATATTTCATGTTATAGCAGTCTCGGATGATGACCCAGCACATGTTGTTCATTTTAAGAACACTTTCACTGCAGATTTGACAAAATGCAAAGAAGGTACCAACGTGAGATTTCTATAGATAGCTACAGCACTCAATCCAAGGTTTAAGAATTTGAAGTGGATGAGGTGTGGAGCATGCTTTCAGAAGTCTTAAAAGAAGTCTTAAAAGTCATCGCAACACTCCGATGTAGAAACTACAGAATCCAAACCACCAAAAAAGAAAATCAACCTTCTTCTGCTGGGATCTGACTCAGATAATGAAAATGAACAATCATCAGTCCACACTGCTTTGGATTGTTATTGAGCAGAAACCGTCATCAGCATGGACACATGTACCCTGGAATGGTGGTTGAAGCATGAAGGGACATATGAATCTTTAGCACATCTGGAAAGTAAATATCTTGCGACACCAACTACAACAATGCCATGAGAATCCTCAATGTCACTTTCAGGTAACATTGTAAACAAGAAACAGACAGCATTATCTCCTGCAACTCTAAACAAATTTGTTTGTCTGAGAGATTGGCTGAACAAGAAGTAGGACTGAGTGGACTTCTACATAATTCTACATTTGTAAGTTCAACTTTCATGATAAAAAGAAAAGGAGTACTTGTGGCACCTTAGAGACTAACAAATTTATTTGAGCATAAGCTTTCGTGAGCTACATTCGATGAAGTGAGCTGTAGCTCACGAAAGCTTATGCTCAAATAAATTGGTTAGTCTCTAAGGTGCCACAAGTACTCCTTTTCTTTTTGCGAATACAGACTAACATGGCTGCTACTCTGAAACCTTTCATGATAAAAAGATTACACTACAGTACTTGTATTAGATGAACTGAAAAATACTATTTTTGGTTTTTTACAGTGCAAATACTTGTAATAAAAAATAAATATAAGCTGAGCAGTGTGCACTTTGTATTCTATGTTGTAATTGAAATTATATATTTGAAAATGTAGAAAACATCCAAAAATATATAAATAAATGCTATTCTATTATTTTACAGTGTGATTAATTGCAATTAATTTTTTTAATCGCATGACAGCCCTTCTTCTGAGCCATCTTTTTATTAGCCTAAACAAGCCATGATCTTCCAATCTCCTCCCATCAGTTAGGCCATTTGTTCCCCTGATCATCCTAGTAGCTCTTCTCTGCATCTGTTCCAGTTTTAATTAATCTTTCCTGAACGTGTGTGACCAGAATGTTACACAGAATTCCAAATGAGTCTTACCACTGCCTTGAATCAGACAAAACATAGATGGGCCTGGCTCTTCTACATCACAGGTGAATGCCTTAACTGCCAGGGTACTTGATATTCTGTGGTTGATCGGTCTGTCTTTCTCTGATTTTGACCAGAAATTACATCCTGCACCTGAGAAATTTTATTGACTAAAGTTCAGTCAAAACAATACATTTATGAAAAAATGGGTCAGTTTTGAAAAAAGAGTTTGGTCAGAAATTCTCAGCCAGCTCTAGTTTAGAGTCCGATCAGAGTTACACTTGTGTTAATCCAGTGTAACTCCACTGATTCACCAGTGTAACTAAGGGCTTGTCTACACTATAAAATTAGTTCAAATTTATTGAAATAGACCTGTAGCCTCAGATTTTACAAAATCAATGGTGGATGTCCTCACTATGTACATTCCGTCAGTGGAGCATCTCCACTACCATGAGTAGCATCGACTCATGGAGCGATGCACTGTGTGCAGCTATCCCACAGTTCCTGCTCCGGATTGAAATTCTGGGTTAGTCTTCCAATGCCTGAAGGGACAAAAACATTTTTGTGAGGTGTTTTGGGTACATATTGTCCGCCCTCCATGATGCACTTGGCTCCTTCCTTCCTCCCTCCCTCCCACCCTCTCTGAAAGCAACAGCAAACAATCATTTTCGTGCCTAAGCCTGGGTTACTAGAGCAGATGCCATAGCACTGCTGATTCAGAGCTCTTCCTGCACAGACTCTTCTTCCCACACAGCAATCAGATCCAGTGTCTCCTGTATGCTCCACACTGGAGCACATTTGCGTACCTGGGCAGCCATGGACAACTGTGGTAGTGAGCTCTCCATGCTGATCAAACAGGAAATGAAGTTCAAAAGTTCCTGGGGCTTTTCCTGTTTACCTGGCTGAAGTGCAGTGGAGTTGAAAGTGCTGTCCACTGCAGACACATTGGAGCACTCTGGGACACCTCCCGGAGGCCAAACAAGTTGAAATACACTGTTCTGTGTCTACATTACCCCTAATTCAACCTGGAAAGGTCGAATCTAGTACTACTCCTCTCATTGAGGTGGAGTACAGGCATCCATTTTAAAAGCCCTTTAGGTCGGCAGGAAGGGCTCTGAAGTGTAGACAAGCACATTATAAATTCGACGCAATGTAGGGAATGTCGATCTAATGACATAATGTAGACCAGCCCTAAGGGTGTGTCTATATAGCAAAACCCACACCCAGCTCCAGCGAGTCTCAGATCAACTGACTCAGGCTTGAGGGGGCTAAAAATGTCAGTGTAGATGTTTGGGCTCAGGCTGGAGCTCAGGCTCTGAAACCCAGTGAGGTGGAGGGTCTCAGAGCCTGAGCTCTAACCCAAGCCTGAACTTGTACACTGCTATTTTTAGCCTTTCAAGACTAGCTTGAATCAGCTGACTGGGCTTTGAGACTCAATACTGTATTCTGTTTTGGTTTTGTGCTGCATATATGTACCCTAAGAGCAGATCCAGGCTTTGACACTGGCATTTGCTGTGGCCTTGAGCAAGCTGCTTAACTTCTCAGTTGCAGTATGAAAAATGGGAATAATACTTACTCTGACAGCTCATGGGGGAGGGTGGTTGTGAAGCTTAGTGCTTTAAAATATTAACTTTCTATGAATGATTTAACTTCATTTGTGTGCTTAGCCCCTGAAACGTGATCTCTCTCTTGAACTTGTGGGACAAATTTTAGATGCATGCAGCTGTCAGTGAGAGCTGCACATACATACCTGTGAAGATAACTGGTCTCCTTTAAGCCAAATAATAAAGCTTTGCACCCACCCATCGTTTTGGATCACTTACTACTTTGTGACTAGATATCATTTTCTGATTACATGCTTACCACCAACTTTGGACGGCATCACAGAGTGAATGCCACACTAATGAGCCTGCAATGTTACCCAGATTAAAGCAGCAGGACTCTGTGGTAGTGCAATGCTGGGTAATTGTGTAATCAATAATAATAATAAAAGCTAACTCTTGCATAGCATTTTTTTTTACCCTGGGATCTCAGGTGTGCTAGCGTGTCACGTTTAAACCTGAAGTCTGAGTGTTTTAATCTACTTGAGAAGTGCAGCTATCATCTGAAAATGGCACTGCCTGGAGTGCTCCATTTCTTCTGTGGAATTGAAATTATTTATGTATTTACACTGTGCGTGCTATGGTGAGCAGAGACAGATCTCAGTGGAGTAGGCATGAGTGCAAAGAGACTTTGAAGATTAAGGAAAAAGTCATCTTTACATATGAGGAATTACTGGCAAGGCTTCAACATCATCACAGGTAGCTTCTGGCTCTCCCTGAGGGTGTGTAAGGGAACAGAGGAGGCAGGGAGCCCTTGCACACCTGCACAGGGGACAGCCAGAATCCCATTGCTTGTGCTTCCTGAGTCATAATACCATCAGCAGTGCTATTGACATTAAAGAAGATATGAGTGGTATGGAGGAGCCCCTTTACATTGGCTCTTTGTCCAAGGGTTACACTAGAGAGCAAATACTGCACCTCTAAATGGGAAGGGGAAGATCTACCCCTCATGCTACCTCCAGCGTATAGAGCAGTGGTGGGCAACCTGCAGCCTGTCAGGATAACCGCTGAGGCCCACGCCGCTTCCCGCAGCTCCCATTGGCTGGGAATGGCGAATCATGGCCACTGGGAGCTGTGGGCGGCCATACAAATGTAAACAAACTGCCTGGGGGCCCACCAGCGGATTACCCTGACGGGCTGCAGATTGCCCATTACTGATATAGAGCCATTTATTCTGCTTTACAACTCTACAGATTCCCTTCCAGTGCACATGCTGTCCCAGGAATGCAGCTGTGTATCAATATGTAGTCACTGGAATTTTCCAAGGAGCTGAAGGAAGTTAAGCACCCAGATCCCACTGAAATTAATTGGGCACCTAAGTCCCTTCAGCTGCTTGGAATATCTCAGCTGGTCTCTTGAAGAGTCTTCCAGAAAGTCCCCTTTGTGCCCAGGATTAATAATTATGGCCCAAGTTCAGAAGGGTACTTAATATCTAGCTTTCATATAACACTTTTAGACAGTCAAGAGAGTATTCATGTTCTTAAAACTATGGGTGTACTAAAAATTTGTTGAATCAAGGCCTATATAAGAGAAGATTTTGGCTAGAGAACATTAATTGCAGGTGCAAAATAGTGCCTGCAAAATTATGATGGGCTGAGAGCAAGCACCTTTCAAAAATTTGTCCTTAGTGAACAAAAATTTAACAAATAATTAATATTAATTAGCCATATTAGGAGGAGACACCCAAACCTGGAAGCTCTTGCCAAACACCAGTAACAGTCCCTTCAGGATCAGGAGAAACCCTGATTGCAGATGGTCTTGGTCATCTCGTTTTGTCTTTTGGAGAAAGAGAGGAGAGTACAATATCTTTATTGCTTCAAAGGCTATCAGCCCAATTCTGATCTCATTTATATCTATTCAATATAATTTTAGTTAGGTTCTTTGACTTAGGTTGAGTTCCTCCTGACTTTAAGTGAGAGCAGAATCAGGCACTGCATTTGCAGTAGTGGGTTTTCTGATACTGGCTGTGAACAATGAACAAGATAAAATCAATGGCCCTTGTACATACATAGATTCCAATGTGTATTGAATTTCAAAAGTTCACAGACTTGGAAAATCAAATCTTTTTTCTTTATACCTTAAATCGTAATATCTCCTATGGGTGCAGCAGATACTTGATATTTCTACCGCAAAGTGTTCATCACACTTCAGCAACGATTGCTAGACCAAACCACCAAATAAGGAATGTACACGCAATGGCATAATCAAAACCACACTTTGAAAATTACATTTTATTCATTTTTTGTTTCCTTTTATAATGTAGTTGGAAGACAAGTGAGTCTACAATTTATTCCAGCTGGGCCTTTTTTAAGGGTACTCTCTGATGATCTAAGTTATCCAGAAATAATTAACAGGGCATTTCAAGATTAAGAGATGTGAAGCTCAATTATTCTTTCATGTACACCACTTTTAAACCACTAACATTCTGACATCAGTGAAATAATTGCTGACTTACAGCAGTGTTTGTGAGAGGAGAATCTGGTCTGTAATATATGCCTTTACTTATGAAGAAACATTTTAAAATACAATATTTTATGTTTTTTACACTTTCCTCACAAAGCTTCACAAGCTATGAAAACTCACATCACCACTGAAATAGGGTGGGAGCTGTCAGGAATCAGGGCCTGCAGCACAGCCAGTCTCCAAGCAACCTATGAGCACCGCTGGCCTGTAGTAGGCTGCCTAATTGATCAGACTGCCTGATTGGTGGGAAGAGTCATCAGACTAGCTCTTAAGCCAGCGGTATTTCTCGCCACACTGGTTAACAAGATGTCCAAACTGCAGTCTCCTTAGACATTCTGACACTTGGTGGTAGACACAAAATTGAATAAGCCCCTCCCCCCCGCACCCAGTGTTATTTCTAAATCAGCCTAAATAATGATATTAAAGATGAACTGGTACAGGTGGAATCCCCATCCTGACCGAATGCTGGCAAGAAAAAGGATAGTTCTCCTGGCTTCTGTCACCTTGCCAACTCTGGTCTCCTTATCACCAGTCCTTTCTCTGTCACCTGAATCTATGCAAAATTATCAGGTCTGGACCCCTCTCCAATATGGAGAAGGATAGACTTGGGAGGGTCTGGGTCCCCTTCCCCTTTCCCTAGCAGCCCACACTACTATTGTCTACTGGTAGCCTGGTGATGGCCAATCAGCTCCCAACCCCTCTTGAGTCATAGAATCATAGAATCATAGAATATCAGGGTTGGAAGGGACCCCAGAAGGTCATCTAGTCCAACCCCCTGCTCAAAGCAGGACCAATTCCCAGTTAAATCATCCCAGCCAGGGCTTTGTCAAGCCTGACCTTAAAAACCTCTAAGGAAGGAGATTCTACCACCTCCCTAGGTAACTCATTCCAGTGTTTCACCACCCTCTTAGTGAAAAAGTTTTTCCTAATATCCAACCTAAACCTCCCCCACTGCAACTTGAGACCATTACTCCTCGTTCTGTCATCTGCTACCATTGAGAACAGTCTAGAGCCATCCTCTTTGGAACCCCCTTTCAGGTAGTTGAAAGCAGCTATCAAATCCCCCCTCATTCTTCTCTTCTGCAGGCTAAACAATCCCAGCTCCCTCAGCCTCTCCTCATAAGTCATGTGTTCCAGTCCCCTAATAATTTTCGTTGCCCTTCGCTGGACTCTCTCCAATTTATCCACATCCTTCTTGAGGTATGGGGCCCAAAACTGGACACAGTACTCCAGATGAGGCCTCACCAATGTCGAATAGAGGGGAACGATCACGTCCCTCGATCTGCTCGCTATGCCCCTACTTATACATCCCAAAATGCCATTGGCCTTCTTGGCAACAAGGGCACACTGCTGACTCATATCCAGCTTCTCGTCCACTGTCACCCCTAGGTCCTTTTCCGCAGAACTGCTGCCTAGCCATTCGGTCCCTAGTCTGTAGCTGTGCATTGGGTTCTTCCGTCCTAAGTGCAGGACCCTGCACTTATCCTTATTGAACCTCATCAGATTCCTTTTGGCCCAATCTTCCAATTGGTCTAGGTCCTTCTGTATCCTATCCCTCCCCTCCAGCGTATCTACCACTCCTCCCAGTTTAGTATCATCCGCAAATTTGCTGAGAGTGCAATCCACACCATCCTCCAGATCATTTATGAAGATATTGAATAAAACCGGCCCCAGGACCGACCCTTGGGGCACTCCACTTGATACCGGCTGCCAACTAGACATGGAGCCATTGATCACTACCCGTTGAGTGATCTACCCGTTGAGTGATCTATCAATGGGGCCATTGATCACTACCCGTTGAGCCCGACAATCTAGCCATAGGAGCGGCATTTTTGTGCTAGCCTAGGGGACAGCATCCTGTTATGTTGATTGAGCTGGTACCTTTGTCACAAGCATACACATGTTTGTGTACCCGTAACCGTTGAGCCAGGGCACTAGTACTGTGCTTTGTGGCCAGTAAACCTGGCCAAGCACCTTTGCCACCGAACCCAGCCTGTGTTTTTTCTTTATGAACAATACCAATGTCTTCTGAATTAACACGCTGCACTCTCTGCTGGTGCAGCTGATACCGGAGGTCCAAGAACAGCAGCACTAGCAGCATTAGCAACTCCGCAGAACTAACACTGGCTATCAAGGCGGCTTTTGAGGGGTGGTGCCATCTCTTAGAAAGAGCCCAGCCCTTGTCATGATGGACTATAAGAATCTGGAATACTGAAGGTCTGCTACATGCTTTAACCAACATCAGATCTGCTGGTCTCTCTTCTTTGCTTGCTTGGATTTTGGTTTTGGGGTTTTTTTTGGTTATAACCTATCACCTGGGGATGAGAAACAGGAAGGCATTTGCCCTATCCTGCAAAGATGAATATCTTGAACCTGTCAAGAGCCATCTGCCACTGTGCCCAAGGTGTCCAACTTTGTAAATGTGATGACTGTCAGCAGTCTGACCTCCTCCATCCTCTCCCTGCTCCACAATAACCGGTTCATAACCCAGATCTGCCAGACCCTGAACGATGTGGGTATTCAACCCAGCTCCAAGTTCTGGTGACAGAATGGCTGCCTCTATCGCAAGAATTGTCTTTATGTTCTGCAGTGACAATCTAGGTTTTAGATTTTGAAGCTATGCCATGATTCACTGCTTTGGGGCCATTTTGGCCAATTCAAGACCAGGAATCTTATCTCAAGGAGTTTCTGGTGGCCAGGCTAATGAGATTACCTCAAGGATTATATAAGGTTCTGTAGCCTCTGCACCTATACCAAGAACCCTCAAAGACCCTAAGCTTCCTCCAGCCTCTGCCCATGCCTTTGCAGCCTTGATGTACTATCTCATGTAGAACTGTCACACTCCCAGGGATACTAGAACAAAGAAGGGCAAAAATTATTGCTAGCCTGAATAATAAGCTACTCTAAATACATAAACTTTTAATAAAAATGTTCAAGAGAGGATGTAATTAGATGTATTCATTTAATTTAATAATTTATTCAAGTAATTATATTCAGCCTCACATAGATAAAAGATTGAGAGCAGGAATGAACGTGAGTGAAGGAAACAAAGCAGACCTCGGGAAGAACATTCCTGACAAAGAATAAAAAATGTATGAAATTACTTATCTAATAAGATGTTGTCATATACACTTTGGGCTTTTCAATGAGCAAATTGGCTTTATCTCTAAAATATTAGAAAAGCAAAGATTCTCTCTGGGGCAACTTACCTGGACTTATTTACCAGATACTTTTATTTTGTTGTTATGGAAATGATGCTAGATTGTCATATAGACACTTGGCTTCATCTTATACTTGTCTGGAAATTATTTGCTATTCATGTCTCTCTTAAATAACTTTAAGAAAAAATGACTGAGTAGAGCTGGTTGAATTTTTTTCCCAAATTAAATGTTGATTTTTCATCAGAAAATCAAACAGTGTTGGGTGAAAACTAAACTTTCGATTTCGGGATTTTTGTTTTTTCTGTGAATAGTTGAAAATTTCCATGGGAAGCTGGGGGTTTTCATGTTTTTTTTTTTTAAAGTGGAAAAACCTCTATTTTCCATCAAAAAAATATTTTTGATGGAAAAATTTTGACCAGCCCTAGAAATCAGTAAAAACCAGCTAAAATGGGGGAAATGGGGAGAAAGACTGTAACTTGGTTATAGACAACCATATTGTTTTCTGAGCTATAATAATTCATGTGTCCCCCATGATGCATTACACCATGATGTAGTCAACTATCGGTGGCATATATAGAGCCTGTATCCACCACTGAGATGTCATTAGAAGTGAAGGGATTCCTTTTTCTTGGGTAATTGTATAAATTTATTTTCATTCTCTAAGGTCATACTCACTTTGGACCATGTGACCAACCCTCATCCAGTGATGGCTTTTTCAGGCTAGCCTGGACCTGTCAATAGAGCTAAGCCAACCTTTCCAAATTCCTTTGGAAATGTCTTCAGCTGTTTTGAGTAGTATAATGGTGAAAAAAGTGTGCTTTTCTCATTGTAAAAATATGATGATGTTGCTTTGTATTCAACCTTATCTCTGCCATTTCCTGAATTTTAGACTCTTTTTAAACTTTAAAATTTAAACTCTGCTGGCATAACTCAATTGACTTCAGTGGAGGTACATCAGCCGAAAATTTGCCCCTCGATGCTTACCAGTAACCACTTTAATATTGTTTCAACATAGTATTTTGCATTGAATTTCCTAGTTGCTTGAGAAGAAAGAAAGGGCAGGAAACACACACACACACAGTCTGCATGGTTTACTCTTTGGCTTTGCTGGCAGAGCTTGTGACTTCTTTCAGCCAGCTGTAGCGCCACACTGATTCTCCGAAGGTCTCAAAGGAATATCCCGTCACAAGTGATTCTCTACTTTCTTCCATGTTGGGACCTCGTTTTTCAGACCAGAACCCCCACCCTTGTAGCTAATACCTAATCTACTCAGGCCTCCCTTCCCGTATAGCAATATAGTTCTGACACTTGTTTCTGATCCCCTCAGAGTTGCAACCCCCAGGTAAAGAAACCTTTAATGAAATCAGATGATAATTGTGGGTTTGGATAATTGGGGACATAGTCCAGCAGGTTCTGGCTGGTGCTTTTCTTTGGCTTGTCCTCTTCCACAGAGTTGTCAGAACTCCTTTTTTTTGTTTTTTGTTTTTAAATTGAACCTGATTATAGAAGTTCTAAGAGAAGGTCTGTGTGCTCCTATTACTGTCTTGTAACATGTTTTCTAAGCAGAAGTCTTCTGTCAGATCACAAGACTTCTCCAAGCCTTTTGATTAAAATGACATTCATTATGAGGGGTACTATAGCATATGCAGAGGTAAAGTGCAGGTAAGCTGATTGCCCTAACTACACAGTCCCCAAAATCAAAATTGGACCGTTTGCTGTAATTTAGTAAGATGAATCAATGTATGTACTGCACAAAATTATATATTTTATTTGAAGGTAAGATTGCACATCTCTAATCAAGGCTTAAAGTCTGAATGAGAAGAAATTACACCATAATTATTTTCCTAAAGAAGAAGAAAAAGTTGTAAAAACACCTAATGTTTCTCTTGGAAGATGTTGAGAATGTTGGAGTGATGAAGCACTACATGATAGCAGGGGAAACTACTTTTATCATGTGCTTCAGTCTTGTAAAAAGATCAGATTAATTTAAAAAACACAGACACACTTCAGCTCTGTGCAAAGTGTTCTGGGTCAAATTCACTATAACTGTAGTGGCTTCCATGAAGCTACACCAGAGCTGAATTTGGCTCTCACACTTTTGAGGTTCGTTTTTTTTTTCACCTGCTTGTATTTTTTATGTGCTTAAGCTTCCAGCTTTCAATTAAAATAAAGTTGTACTGCTCTTGAAAAAATATTAGTCTAAACCTAATGGTTCCATGTACTTTACAAGTAAGAGGAATAAGGTGCTAGATACTGTATGGCACTAGGCTTCAAGACTGAAGCCATATAGTTCTTTTCAGCTTTCTGCATGGATTCTTTCATTTAGTTAGATTTACAAAACATGAGGTACCTCTGACAAACACTTAAAAATACAGAATGTCCATTTCTTTTTAAAACGTTCAAACATATAATAGGTTGACCACTTTGTTTTATATGCTAAAGATTCTGAGGCATGTTTAAGCAGAATCATAGCACTTAGCCAAGGGAAAGGGCCTTTTATTCCTGGCTCTGATGTGCTGTGTTGGGAAAGCACATCAGAGCACCTCTCTCCTTTCCTCTCTGTTTCTTTACCTCTCTCCTTCCCTCTCTGTTTCTGTTTCCCCCTCCAACCCTTTGCCTGTCTTGTCTATTTAGACTGTGCACTTTTCAGAACAAGAGTCGTGTCCTTCTCTGTGTTTGTATAGAGCCTAGCATAATGGCCCTGATTCTGACTGGGGCCTTTGCACTCTTCTGCAATACAAATAATAAAATACAGTAAAAGCTGTGTTATCTGGAACTTTACCAACTGGAAAACTGCATTTCTGATCTTCACTGAAACTCTGGTTTATAGTCCGGTTGGTGCGGGGCCGGTGGGCTCTCTACCTGGCTCCCTGGAAGCGGTGACATGTCCTTGCTGCTCCCAAGTGGAGGAACAGCCACAAGGGGTTCGGAGTGTGGAAAGGGGTTTGGGGTTGGGGATGCGGGCTCTGGGAGGGAGTTTGGGCGTGGGAGGGAGTGCAGGGTTGGGGCACAGGAGTGATTTTGGGGTGCTGGATCTGGGGGGTGCTCACCTCGGGCAGCTCCCCGCAAGCGGTGACATGTCCCTGCTGCTCCTAGGTGGAGGTGCTGCTAGGCAACTCTGAGCTCTCTCTCCACCCACAGGTGCTGCCCCCGGAGCTCCCATTGGCTGTAGTTCCCAGACAATGGGAGCTGGGCAGCCAGCTCTTGGGGTAGCGTGCAGAGTCTCCTAACTGTGCCTCTGCCTAGGAGCATCAGGGACATGTCACCGCTTGCGGGGAGCCACCTGAGGTGAGTGCCGCCTGGATCCAGCACCCTGTGTCCCCTCCTGCACCCCAGCCCCAGCCCTGCACCCTCCCACACCCAAATCCCCTCCCTCTTAGTTAACTGGGATTTTTTACTTACCAGCACTCCCCATTCCCCCATCATGCTGGATAAAATAAGCTTTTACTGTAAATAGAATAAAATAACAATGTTTTGTTTGGCGGGAGTCACCAGGTGGTGCTATTACACAGTCTTCCAAGTTCTTTTTCATAGCATGTGACTAATTGTTCAGTCTTGGGTAGACCAGCTGTGTGGTGGTGGTTTTGTTCTGGGTAGAGGGAGCTGTCTGAGCAGCAAGAGAGTTTACTTTTTGCCTTAGTCTCTGATTTGGGTTAGTTCTTGAGGCACGGTTGATCCCTGGGAGTTGGTATTGGTGCTGGGCTGAGATTCTTAAAAGAAGGGATTGCCCTGTTTACTGTTTGTGACCATCTCTTTTCCTGGACTGGGGTAAATGTGTAAATAAAACAATTTACACTAAGACTGTATACCCCAACTCTGCAGCATTGATTTCTCCTTCAATGGGAAGCTGATCTACAAGGGGAAACAATAAGACTATGAGCTGGGTTAAACCTTGTTATGGGTTGAGTTAAAATGATATGTGAATGCAACCTTCACTTTAGATACTTGTGAATAAGTTGAGGGGCCATCCATAAAACAAGCCTTGATAGTCTCTCCAGAAACTAGCAGGGGTAGAGGGTTACATTGGGTATTCTTCTGACCAGGTAGGTGAGTATGTGTCTGTGGGTGAAAAGGACAACTGGGGTGAAGACACAGAAACTGAAAGAGCCAGAACCAAGAAAACAAGCAGCAGTGTGTGAGCAGGGTGTCTGACCCTTGGAAAAGCTAGAAAGCTACGTACATCTCACAACAATTATGACATAAGCTTATATTAAATACCTGACATGACATTCGTTACAGACAAATACTATGAAAGCTGTGCAGTAGGGGCAGTGAGTTTGTCAGGCCTTTTAGTTGCTGACACAGAGTAGTGAAGTTTTTGCCAGCTGGTACCAATAGGTCTCTGTCATTATGAGCAGGCTGTTTTAAGAATGGTGATATGCTGATATCAAAAACATTTCAATTTCTAAAGGAAGAGACAGAGCAAATTATTTGCACTGAAATACTAAAAGGAATTAAGTGATTCGTAGGGCCTGATTCATCACTCCCCTAGCTAGGCTGGCATGGGGGTTGGCAGGCCAGAAAAGTCCCCACTATCCCCATGAGAGGACCTTTGTGCCCAGACACACAGCCAGCTCCACCATCTCTACTCCATGTCCTCAACAATCCCCAGCATTAAGAGCATTCCAGGGATCACTGAGGGAGGGGTGTGGCTAATGTTGACCTGCATCTCAGTGATACTGTACCCCTGCAAAGATCCATATTGGTCTCAAAGAGGGCTATTACACTTCCAAATGGCAGCTTGCTATCCCTAGTTGGTTCAGTGCCAGATCTATTCACCATAAGGTACCAAGGTACAGACATATTTTTAAATAATAGGAAAAGTCTATTCTGTCTTTTCACTCTCCATGTTCTCCAAAGTGGTTGATCCACCTAAACGTAAAAAAACAAAGATGCCTCTTTTTGGCAGAAGCCAAACCTGGAGAATTTAGGCCTGAAAAATGAATGGTTGGGAAATGTTTAAGCAACTGGAAGTTATTATGCCACCACAATAATAGCAGTTGCTCCCACTCTAATAATGTACAATGATGTATTATGCAAATATGATGCAATTCTATGCAAATGACAGTATTGCCAGATTGTATGGTAAATGCTCATTGTCATTTGATTGTGCTTGATTTATGACTATTTCCACCTATCTTGTTTTGTATTATCTTCCATTGTACTTGTATCAATTATATATTTTTCCATTTTATTATTACAGGAATGGATTCTTTTTGTTGCATATTTTCATTGAAGACATTTATAAATATATATATTTGCATTTGTAATAATAAGCGCTGTGTATTGTTAGATTTCTATAATATTCTGTAAATGAAATAGGTTTCTTTGTTCCAGATCTCCTCTTTTGAGTCTTGGGGAAAATGTAAAAATCAGTCAATAAAATGCTTTTTAGAGGTAAAAAGTGGTTAAAAAAAATCCAAAGAGGGCAATGTTACTTTTTGGTTAGAGACCTTCTAGCCTAAAGATGATTAAAAAGAATTGACAGACAATACCAGATTGTCATTAGCATGTAAACACTACAACAACTAGACCAAAAGTTCTGTGATAAGATATACTAAAAATATTGTGATGATTCTTTCCTTTGTTCTGTATTACTGGGCCTTTAATTGACATAAGAAAGTATGCACTTGAGCGTAGCCTGGGAACAGAAGTCTGTGCTGAGAATGATTCATGCTAGTGCAACAAGGGGCTATTGAGTGAGTTACTGCAACAAAAGCCTTTATAGTATACATGCAGACTGAATCCATAAAGCAGACAGACCCAAGGGGACCAAGAAGACCATTAGTGACTGAAGGCCATCTAATGGATACTTAACATATATGTAGCAACTGCAGCGGAAATGGGAATCATCTGTTTGTGAATACTAATAAGTCAGACCAGTCTTACCTCGAAGATGAACATTTTCTGTGCTTTTTTATATTTCATTACCCTCCTCTGAAACTTCAAACAATGTCAGAATTTTTAATACATGCTGAATTATCTGTTGCTGATGCCCTGAAATAAAGTAAGGTTACAATGTAGGCTTTGGCTTCCACATGTTTGCAACAAAGATTAAACAGTCACTTTAAATTCATGCTGCATAGTAATGTTGCATCCACATCCAGTCAGATGCATATAATTGTAATATAACCTGTGACAACATAATACACAGAAGGCAATTAAAATATGCACAGAAAAGAATGCCCTAGACATGAGTGTGTAAAGATACTCTGTTTTGTATAATTAACTACATAATAATAAGGGCCCAAATGTTTCTCAAAGTAAGAGTTGTAATTAAACTTCCAATGACCTGGAACTGTTTCTGTTTTATCCATCAGTATTTTTAATGTAACTAGAACAGGAGTACTTGTGGCACCTTAGAGACTATCAAATTTATTAGAGCACAAGCTTTCATGGGCTACAGCCCACTTCATCGGATGCATAGAATGGAACATATAGTAAGATATATAGAGATATAGATATATACACATACAGATAAGTTGGAAGTTACCATACAAACGGTGAGAGGCTAATTAGTTAAGATGAGCTATTATCAGCAGCAGAAAAAAACTTTTGTAGTGATAATCAAGATGGCTCATTTAGACAGTTGACGACAAGAAGGTGTGGGGATACTTAACTTAAGGAAATAGATTCAATATGTGTTATGACCCAGCCACTCCCAGTCTCTATTCAAACCCAAGTTAATGGTATCTAGTTTGCATATTAATTCAAGCTCAGCAGTTTCTCTTTGGAGTCTGTTTTTGAAGCTTTTCTGTTGCAAAATTGCCACCCTTAAATCTTTTACTGAGTGGCCAGAGAGGTTGAAGTGTTCTCTTACGGTTTCTGAATGTTATGGTTCCTGATGTCAGATTTGTGTCCATTTATTCTTCTGCATAGAGACTGTCCAGTTTGGCCAATGTACATGGCAGAGGGGCATTGCTGGCAAATGATGGCATATTTCACATTGGTAGATGTGCAGGTGAACGAGCCCCTGATGGCGTGGCTAATGTGATTAGGTCCTATGAAGGTGTCACTTGAATAAATATGTGGACAGAGTTGGCATCAGGCTTTGTTGCAAGGATAGGTTCCTGGGTTAGTGGTTTTGTTGTGTGGTGTGTGGTTGCTGGTGAGTATTTGCTTCAGGTTGGGGGGCTGACTGTAAGCGAGCACTGGCCTGTCTCCCAAGATCTGTGAGAGTGATGGGTCGTCCTTCAGGATAGGTTGTAGATCCTTAATGATGCGTTGGAGAGGTTTTAGTTGGGGGCTGAAGGTGATGGCTAGTGGTGTTCTGTTATTTTCTTTGTTGGGCCTGACCTGTAGTAGCTAACTTCTGGGTACGCTTCTGGCTCTGTCAATCTTTTTTTTCACTTCAGCAGGTGGGTATTGTAGTTTTAAGAAGCTTGATAGAGATCTTGCAGGTGTTTGTCTCTGTATGAGGGATTGGAGCAAATGTAGAGCTTGGCTGTAGACAATGGATAGTGTGGTGTGTCCTGGATGGAAGCTGGAGGCATGTAGGTAAGTATAGCGATCAGTAGGTTTCTGGTATAAGGTGGTGTTTATGTGACCATCGCTTATCATCACAGTAGTTTCCAGGAAATGGACCGCTTGTGTGGACTGGTCCAGGCTGAAGTTGATGGTGGGATGGAAATTGTTGAAATCATGGTGGAATTCCTCAAGGGCTTCTTTTCCATGGGTCCAGATGATGAAGATGTCATCAATGTAGCTCAAGTAGAGTAGTGGTGTTAGGGGACGAGAGCTAAGGAAGTGTTGTTCTAAGTCAGCCATAAAAATGTTGGCATACTGTGGGGCCATGCGGGTACCCATAGCAGTCTATATCTTACTATATGTTCCATTCTATGCATTTGATGTAGTGGCCTATAGCCCACGAAAGCTTATGCTCTAATAAATTTGTTAGTCTCTAAGATGCCACAAGTACTCCTGTTCTTTTTGCGGATATAGCTAACACAGCTGCTACTCTGAAACCTGTCTTTAATGTAACTATTACCATAGTAACTGAATGACTTTAAAGCAAGTAGGAAAATTTACTTAATGAAACATAGTGGTGGGATCTAGATAATGTCATCATTCTGTATCCAGACTGCTTGTTTATGTGCAGCTTTTTAACAGTACAGTGGGAACTGGCAGACAAAATTCTGCAAAATATGCCCATAAAATGTTCAGATACATGACAGCACAATTCTCCTTTCAGGCCAGATTGTTGCTGGTTGGCTCCATATTGGGTGCTAAATGTGGAAGGGCAAGGAGGAAACAATTGCAGCACTTTTACTTCCCTGAGTGTGAGGGATGCTCACAACCTGCACCAAATTGGTGCTAGCCTCTCTTAGATGTGTGGGGAATGGTGCTGAAAGTGTTCCTGATTGTAAGGGGTGACAGACCCACCAAACAGAATTCCCACAGCATCCTGAGGTGTATACACATTTCAGACCTGATGCAGGGAGTCGGGGGAGGGGGAACAGGACAGTAAACCTGTCTAATTGGCTGCTTTCTCCACTTCTCAGCCTCATGTGGTGCAAGCACTCAATCAGGAATAGTGCAGGAAGCAAGCAGAGCTCTTTCCTCTTCTCTCAAGAGCTGAAGCCCATCTTGCAGGAGAGGAGGAGGGAGTCCAGAGCTCAAATAGCCCTGCTCCCTTTCACCCCTCCTCTCCTGTGAGAAGCCAGACAGCCCGTCCATTCCGCCCCTCTGACACCCGCAACACGAGGCCTCGGAAGGTGGCTTCCCCAACTCTGCAGCTCCCCCAGCTTTGGGATAGAAGGATAGAGAGCCCCAGGAACTGCAGGAGGAGCAGAGGCGAGGGTGGGGGAATGCCGGGGATGGAATAGATTGGAGGGGGCAGAACTGATTGCAGGGGCAGAACATATGTGATGTAGCTTTTATTAGAAAATGATATTCCTCCCCACTTCTTTTCAGATCATTTTAAGCATTTGTGGGGAAGGAAGGAGCAGCAAGGGGGAAGGACAATGGCTTCCATCCCCAATTTGCACTGACCACGGAGCTGGCCTGCTGTGGAGGGGAACGAACATTGAGGAGCTCTGGGAATCACTGTGTACAATGCTTCCTAGAGCTTCCCCAGGGGTGACATGTCTCTGTGCTTTACCCTTCTCAGAGCTGTGCCTAGAAAGCACAATCTAACCCCTAACTTTTTAGGCCAATAGAAAGTACCTCTCCTTTTTTCATCCCTAAAGAAAAATATGATAAACATTTTGGTCAAAACAAAATATTATAGTTGGGCTACATCCTCAGCTGATATAAATTGGCATAGCTCCACTGGCTTCAACCATTAATGATTAACAACACCTGAGGATCTATGCCTCAGTTCTTATTCTGTGGCAAAGGATAAGGTGGTACCTCCACAAGCATTGGCAGTTATGAACCATTGCATTTTGTGCTCAGAATTGCTTCTAGCCTGTTGAAGAATACACACACACACACACACATCCCCAGTGTCCTGCAATGGAGACTTTATGTTTGTTCTTTCTTTTTTCATTTGTTTTTTTTTTAACTTAACAAATATAATTGTAAGCAGTGTCAGGATGAGCTCCACCCTGACATCTGGTGGTGAGGTGTGGCAAGTTGTGGAAAAGAACTTCAGGGGCCGATCTCATTTGCATAGGCACACCCACCACGCCTAGAATGAGACCATAGCTGCCCAAATGGTCACTTTGGCTGCTGTGGGATCCCCAGTGTCTCTGTTATTGGGGCAGGAAGAATAAATTGTTATTACCCTGATTATGGGAACTGTGCTTGGAACTGTACGTGGCCTTTTGTTACGATGGAGGGATTCACCATCATCTAAGTAGCACTCGTTAGGCAAGGGTCATGGGTTCCAAAACTGTGTGAATGGAGAGAGGCTGGGGACAAGTATTAATACTTGGTGGCATGGGCCCCTTGGTGAGGGCCTTACATGCTGATTGCACTACCTCCTCTCTCCACTGTGGAATATCAGAGCTAATTTTGATTTCATTAGAAGTCTAGTTATAGGCTGCTGAGCTCACTTTGGGCTGACAGTGCACCAGCACTGGGGCTCCCCTACTATAAGCTGAATTCACCTAAGAACTGAAATGACTGAGTGTTGTGTTAAGTAGTGGGGGAGCCTGAAGATATATTGTGGAGCAGTTTGCGGGACGGCGGGTGAAGCAGTTCGACACGGAGCAGTGTGTGGATGGCAGGAGCTGCTTGTGGGCCGTGGAGCTGAGCGAAGGAGTTCGTGGGACGGCTGGCGGAGCGGAGCGCAGCTGAGCGAAGGAGTTCGTGGGGCGGCTGGCGGAGCGGAGCGCAGCTGAGCGAAGGAGTTCGTGGGGCGGCTGGCGGAGCGGAGGACAGCTGAGCGAAGGAGTTCGTGGGGCGGCTGGCGGAGCGGAGCGCAGCTGAGTGAAGGAGTTCGTGGGGCGGCTGGTGGAGCGGAGTGCAGCTGCGCGAAGGAGTTTTGTGGGGCGGCTGGCGGAGCGGAGCGCCGCTATGGAGCTATGGGGCGGTCAGCTTCAGATCACGTAAGGTGCCTCTTACCCCCGTCCCATTTCCACCCAGGTTGGGAGGTAAAGCTCCGCCGATAAACTTTCGAACTCTGGGGCTGCCCTGACCAGGGACAGAGACTTTTGGGGCATTGGACTTTTGGGGTTGCTGGACTCAAGAACCAAAGGGAAAAGGGCATGCCCCAATTTGCCTGGGGTGGGGTTGTTTTTGCTCATGGGTTGTGTTATGAATCCGGTTGGTGGTGTTTCCCCAACATAATGCCACATTGTTTCTCTCTGTTATTAAAAGACTTTTGCTACACTCAGACTATGTGCTTGCGAGAGGGGAAGTATTGCCTCTTGGAGGCGCCCAGCGGGGGTGGTATATATTTGTCCCAGGTCACTGGGTGGGGGCTCGAGCCGGTTTGCATTGTGTTATTGGAATGGAACCCCTAGATATTGAACCCGGCCCTTGTTGCTGCCAACTCTGACGGGCAGAAGGGTTACATAATTTTAAACTAAAACTTCATGTTTTGTTCTCTTGGGTATAGATATATTTTCCCAAACAGGAAAGAATAAATATGAAATCTCTAAGGGAAAATACAGCCTGTGTTCTTACTGTGTAACAGGTTGCAAAAATACTGAAAACAAAATGGCTGCCAACTCTGCATATAGGGAAGCGTTCTTAGACATGTAGAATGTATAAGCACTTTCATTTTTAGTTTAAACTGCTTTTTACCAAAAAAAAAAAACCATCCCAGGTTTTACTAAAGCATTTTTTTTTCCAATTTTCACCCTACATTTGTATCAAGTATATCAAAAAAACCTTGGGTTATTAGGAAAATACAACACATTGCATGAGCTATATGTATTATAATAATACATTAATCTGTGTGTATATGCAAAGCAGTAAAGCTATGTATTAGTGTAGAAGATAAATACAGTAAAGACAGAGGCACCCATGCCAGCTCCGAAGTACATGTGCATCTGAATGTACTGTTGAATCTCACGTCCACCACCTACACATTTCAAGCTTTGTGTTTTGAGTTCTGTTTTAGTTCTGCAACAAACTACAATGAATTCTATTACTCAAAGCATTAATCTACTGAATACTTTTTCCCCTGTCCTTCTGTCCACCAAAATAAACCCTGATATGTACCCAGAAAGATTATTAATAGTTTTTTTGCACTGATTTTCAGTTTTGTTGCTGTAGTAATAAACACTGATAAATTCATGGGGAAAAATTAAATAAAATAAAAACCAAAAATGAAGGTCCCTAACAATGCAGTGTACACATAGACATGCACCTGCCCATGTGCGCACACGCACAAAATTTCATAGCTACATCCACTACACTGAGTAACTAAAACCAGAATACCTCACAGGAGGTCATATTTTATCAATTTTGGTTGCTAGTGGTAAGAAGCAGGCAGAAGAGAGGGATGTGCTCGAGGGGAGAGAAGTTGGGATGTGCAGAGGAACTCCAGAGTGAAGTGGGAGAGGAATGTAATCTGTCACGGGAAGGAGGATATGGTGAGGGGCAGAAAAGCAATAAATGGGAGGAGAAAGAAAAATTGGGTGCCACGAGCAGATGAATGGCCCTGTATAGGGAGAAAGGGAGAAAAGAGATTTGGTAAAAACACCAACAACATGTTGGGGGAGGAATTTGTGGACTGACAGAGAGAGGAGCAGGCAGCAAGGAAGACAAAGTGAGCTGGGGCTTCACAGTGGCAGGAAGACAAGAGAAAAGAAGTAAGGTAAGAGACTTTGGAGTAAAATTAGCCAGACAGAGCTCTGAAAGGAAAAAGGAAGAGGATCAGGAATCTGGGAGCAGAAGAAGGGGCTCTTTAAGAAAAAAAAGTTGAAAATTTTTCCCATAACTCAAACTAGGAGAGGTATTTCATCCAACCACAGAGGCTGTGGGTCTGAGATTCATTGGTATTTATTTCTGCATGCCACAAGACATGTATTGAATTAGAGAAACATGCTTTTCTTTAAATGGAAAAAATGTGTTTTAAAAACTTCTAAGGGGTTTGTGAAACCCCATCCCACTCTGGGTTGGCTGATCTTTAACCTTAGTCATTATGTGCTTTGTTTTCAATAAGAGTAGCATTTAAACTTCACAAACTCCCTTCACTCATTCATTCTCAGCATCATACTGGACATGTGCAACTGCCCCATTGTTAGCATTATTAACAGTGGCAGATTTAATAGGCGGCCGAGGTCAACAAATGCTGACCGGGCCCCACATGGTCTGGGCCCTCTCTAGCCTTCTCCCATCTGCCAATGGCAGAGAAACAAAAAATGAGATCTGCTACAGGTTTTGTATTGTAGGCCACCACATGCTCCACATTCAAATAAACTCTCACTTCCCCTACCCCCTCTCCCCCCCACGTTCATCCTTGCTATTTCACACCCACTCTGCTCCTCCTTTGCTGCTAGAGCCCTCACCACAGCTCCTGCCAAAGCCAGAACTGCTGGAGGAAGGGGGAAGAGGGACAGAGCTGCGAACCACCACTTCTGCCACCACTAGAGCTAGAGTCAGAGCCTCTAGGAAAAATAGTGGGACAGTTACTGCTACCTGCCATTGAATTTGCCCAATCAACTGGGAGGGGAGGAAGAGGAGTCTCCAACCAAAATGGAGGCTCTGCCTTTGGTGATCCCACTAATCAGAATTTATGGGAGAGCCACCATTTTGGAGGCCTCCTCCCCAGACAAATTCAAACATGGGCAGTGGGGACCGGAACACTGCTCTTTCCTAGAGGATCCAGCAGGCTGGAAACAGTGGCAGCAGCCTGGGCTGGGCATGTTGTGCACTCAAGCAGCCCTGGGCCTCCAAGGGATCTCTAAATGCATTGGCCCCTGACCAGCTGCACAGCTATTCTGCTGCTACTGCCATCTGCCCCCCCACACTCATATCTGGGTCCTCACCCCACAAGTCACCATGGCAAAGGGCCTCCTGGCCCCCTCATGACTGATGCAATTGTACGGGTTGCCTGTGTCTAACGCTGCCCCTGGCCCTCAGCTATCAGCTCCCATTTTTATAGAGGTCACAGGGGACTGGCACCCACCTGTCCTGCAATACTTTTGCTAAATCCCACAGCATTTGAGAATGCTGGTAGTAGTAGAAGTTTCCTACCCCTTCCTGCAGGGGTCACAGCCACTGGGTATGCTCCAGTGCTGAAGGGGCTGCTGTTGGGAAATGTAGTTTGTTTCCATAGCTTCCATACACTCCTCTTGCTGTGGGGCACTGAAAGATGTGCCTCTGCCAGCTCCAGCCTCTCCGTCCCCCACAGAACTCTTCCCCACGAGCCCCACTCTAGTTCTGCCTATCTCTGCTAGACTGAGCACAGAAAAATCAACATCCCCACAACTGAAGGATAAGATAAGCAGCACAAAAACACACTTTATTTTGGCCTATCTTCCAATTTAATTATTCTCATATTGGAAGATATCTAAAAATGAAAACCATAAATACAAGTACAAGTCCATTGTGGAGAAACTAAATGAATTCTTTGCATCGGTCTCCATGGTTGAGTATGTGAGGGAGATTCCCAAACCTGAGCCATTCTTTTTAGGTGACAAATCTGGGGAACTGTCCCAGATGGAGGTGTCATTAAAGGAGGTTTTGGAACAAATTGATAAATTAAACAGTAATAGGTCACCAGGACCAGATGGTATTCACCCAAGAGTTCTGAAAGAGCTCAAATGTGAAATTGCAGAACTACTAACTGTAGTCTGTAAACTAGCATTTAAATCAGCTTCTGTACCAAATGACTGGAGGATAGCTAATGTGACACCAGTTCTTAAAAAGGGCTCCAGAGGTGATCCTTGCAATTACAGGCCAGTAAGCTTGACTTCAGTATTGAGCAAACTGGTTGAAACAATAGTAAAGAACAAACATGTCAGACACATAGATGAACATAACTTGTTGGGGAAGAGTCAACATGTTTTTTTGCAAAGGGAAATCATGTCTCACCAATCTACTGGAATTCTTTGAGGGGGTCAACAAGCATGTGGATGGGGGGTTCCAGTGAATATAGTGTACTTAGATTTTCAGAAAGCCTTTGACAATGTCCCTCACCAAAGGCTTTTAAGCAAAGTAAGCTGTCATGGGATAAGAGGGAAGGTCCTCTAATGGATTGGTAACTGGTTAAAAGATAGGAAACAAAGAGTAGGAATAAATGGTCAGTTTTCAGAATGGAGAGAGGTAAATAGTGGTGTCCCCCAGGAGTCTGTACTGGTACGAATCCTATTCAACATATTCATAAATGATCTGGAAAAAGGGGTAAACAGTGAGGTGGCAAAATTTGCAGATGATACAAAACTACTCAAAATAGTTAAATCCCAGGTAGACTGCAAAGAACTACAAAAGGATCTCCCAAACTGAGTGACTGGGCAACAATGGCAGATGAAATTCAATGTTGATAAATGCAAAGTAATGCACATTGGAAAAAATAACCCCAACTATACATATAAAATGATGGGGTCTAAATTGGCTGTTACCACTCAAGAAATAGATCTTGGAGTCACTGTGGATAGTTCTCTGTAAACATCCACTCAATGTGCAGCGGCAGTCAAAAAAGCAAACAGAATGTTGGGCATCATTAAAAAAGGGATAGATAATAAGACAGAAAATATCATATTGCCTCTGTATAAACCCATGGTTCATCCACATCTTGAATACTGCATACAGATGCGGTCGCCCCCATCTCAGAAAAGATATATTAGAATTGGAAAAGGTTCAGAAAAGGGCAACAAAAATTATTAGGTGTATGGAACAGTTTCCATATGAAGAGAGATTAATAAGACTGGGACTTTTCAGCTTGGGAAAGAGATGACTAAGGGGGGATATGATAGAGGTCTATAAAATCATGACTGGTGTGGAGAAAGTAAATAAGGAAGTGTATTTACTCCTTCTCATAACACATGAACTAGGGGTCACCAAATGAAATTAATAGGCAGCAGGTTTAAAACAAACAAAAGGAAGTATTACTTCACACAGTGCACAGTCAACCTGTGGAACTCCTTGCTCAAGGATGTTGTGAAGGCCAAGACTATAACAGGGTTCAAAAAGAACTAGATGAATTCATGGGGGATATGTCCATCAATAGCTATTAGCCCGCATGGGCAGGGATGGTATCCCTAGCCTCTGTTTGCCAGAAGCTGGGAATGGGTGACAGGGAATGGATCACTTGATGGTTACCTGTTCTGTTCATTCCCTCTGGGGCACCTGGCACTGGTCACCATTGGAAGACAGGATACTGGGCTAGATGGACCTTTGGTCTGACCCAGTATGGCAGTTCTTATGTAAGTCAGGTTTTAGAAAACAAAAAGAGATTTTGTTATTACAAACTGCCTCCTAAGATCCTAAGCAGCACAAACTATTAGGCTGAACAGTTTCTGATCAGCTCCTGCAGTAGCAAGTCAAGCACCGCCTCTCAATTTAGTGAGAATAAATCTGTCATTGTGTCAGGATTTAATTCAGGAAAATGGTTTGTGCAATACCATTAATGTTGTATTTGTAGTAGTAGCTGATGATGCTTCCAGAGAAACTTTGCTTGAGACCAGCACAACTGAAGACCTTGTAGATGAGTTACAAACCAACAAAGCCAAAGATACCATGAATTATCTTAAAATCAAAAAGCATGAACATCCTAAGACTCTGTAGATGAACTTGAAAGAAGCAAAACCAAAGGCCATGTAGATTAGCAGGTCAGCAATGAAGCAGGTCAGAACATCCTTCCTGCTGAAACAGTTTTGATGTTCCCACCTGATAAAGGTAGTTGTCAAGATTTAGTTTTCTCAGCTAAGTAATTGTGTATGCTTGTGCACATTGGTCCTTGCCAGACCACGAAAAGTGATATGCCAAATTGTCTATTTCATTTTTTTCCTAACAAACCACCATTTTTCATCTTCATTATACAGAATGAAAAATGCACTGCATGCAGATTTGCATGTCGAGTGGATTAGCATATCTTTCAGATTATGCATACGGTCACATTCGCTGGTTATTTGAGGATACAGAAATTCAAAAATCAACATGGTTAACAGTGCTAAATATGGTAAAATCAATGTCTCTTCATGGGAGGAGCAAATAACATGTACAGTCATGTGGCAGTTCTACAGTTCGCGAATAGTCATAGAATCAATGTGTGTTTTGATAAACGAGCATCTGAAAATATTAGGAAATGGCGAGAATTACTAAAAAATATTGCTTGACAAAGTCAAAACTTTGGCTAATGTAGGTCTCCCCTTCCACTGCTACAATGAAGTACTGGAGAGCAACAACTGTAGTATTTATTTGAGCATCAGTAAGCTACTTACCAGACATAATACAACTTTTTCCCAGTGTATCAGTGACACCAAAAGAATCAAATACTTGAGCAAGACAATTACTGATGAACTTATAAGTCTTTTAGCATCAGGCACCAGGAGTGCATGCTTAATAGCTGTCAAGAAGCTACGTTGTTTACTGTGATTACATATGCAACCATGGATATTAGCCAGGTTGGTCAAATAGCTAATTGGAGCTCTTGGAGGACTGCAAGCAAAAATGAGAGATTATCTTTCAGGCAAGCAAAACAAAGTGCATGTAGCATACATCCATTGCCCAGCACATCACGTTAACCTAGTTTCAGTGAATGCTGCTGAAGATAATGCCCTTGCAGGCCTGAAGGTTTTCTTCTCAACTTTACAGGAAATATATAAATGTTTCACAGACTCTAACCATCTATGGGGAGAAACTAATGATTAAGTCTAAAAATAATCTTTATCTTCAAACTCTTGCTCAAGAGAGCACAGTTTTGAAAAGGGAAGAGGAACTTGAAGATGCACTTCAGCCTCTCAAGAAGTTGACAGGATAAATGCAGCAGATGAAATTGAACAGGCTTCCGAAGAACAAAGGAGACCTGTCCATCTAAAGGCAGTCTGCAAGACTACATGGACCAGTCAAATGAAAGCCAATGAGGCAATGATAGTAAATTTTCAGAGTATAAGTGAATGCCTAGAGGCTGAAACGGTCACTGAATGCAGGACTAGTAAGGGCATACATTGAGCAAAAAGCAACCTGTCTTTGACAGCTTGGATGTTCTACCTCAGTCTGTTAGAGTGGTGTAGGAGCTTAGTTAGCATGGCTACAGCCTCTGAAATACTTCTATTCAAGAAAATTGACCTGTTCCAAGTTCTCAGGACAATTGAGGATACAGTAAATGAATTCAGCAAACACAGATCTGAAAAAAAGAATCAGGAAATTGTAAAAGAATCCCAGAGCAGATGGGAAGCAATGGGTTTTGAAAATGTAAATTATCCAAGCCACAGGAAGAGACATGTATGCTGCATGGATGATGAATTTGCATACTATTCTGTGTTAGATGCGAAGGATAACCATCAAAGGGAATATTTTGAGGTCTTAGACAATATGATTGGGGAACTAAAATTGTGATGTGAAGGATTTCAAGAAGTAGCTATCTATTTGGTTTTCTATCCCAGATGACTTCAAAATATAATTTTAGAAGAGTCAAAGAAGTTCTTAAACTCATGGGAAAATGCTCATATTTTTCTTTAGACTTGGTTCATGAGATCGTCTTTCAAGATGTATTATTTTACGAAGGACACAGAGGTGTTCATTTTGTCACTTGGAGTCCAGAGCTGTTTGAATTTCAGAGCGTCAAGATTTTTTGATGTTTTACCAGAAATGGAAATGTTGTGTTGACTTTTTGTCACCATACCAATTGGAGCGGCTACTGCTGAATGCACAATGAGAACATTGTGATGTGTCAAAAACCTACACATGTTCAACACTGTCCCAGACATGGCTGAGTGACCTTGCTCTCTTTGCGTTTGAGAATGACAAGATAGCAAGATTGGAGCTGGACAGCATCACAGAACAATTTGCCAAGTAAAAGTATTGCTGTGGTGCAATGTTCCACTAATTGGAAATATGCAAGTCATAAGAACAAAAAAGAATGGTCAAACTGCGTCAGACCAATGGTCCGTCTAGCCCAGTATCCTGTCTTCTGACAATGGCCAATGCCAGATGCCTCAGAGGGAATGAACAGAACAGGACTATTATTGAGAAATCCATCCCCTGTCGTCCAGTCTCAGCATCTTGAAGTCAGAAGCTTAGGGCTCTTGGCTGATAGGTCCATCAACAGCTATCTTCCGTGAACTTAACTAATTTTTTAAAATCCAATTATACTTTTGGTCTTAACAACATCCCCCGGCAACGAGTTCCACAGGTTGACTGTGTGTTGTGTGAAGAAGTACTTCCTTCTATTTGTTTTAAATCCACTGCCTATTCATTTCATTGGGTAACCCCTGGTTCTTGTGTTACGTGAGGGGGTAAATAACACTTCCTTATTCACTTTTTTTTCTCCCTCCCCCCGTTCATGATTTTATAGACCTCTATCATATCACCCCTTAGTTGTCTCTCTTCCAGGATGAAGAATCCCAGTCTTTTTAATCTCTCCTCATACGGAAGCTGTTCCATTGCCCAAATCATTTTTGTTGCCCTTCTTTTCCAGTTGTAACATTTTTTTTTTGAGATGGGGCAACCAGAACTACACACAGTATACAACACAATTTGGGTGAGATTCCACTGTGATTTTTTGTTTTTGTGTTTTTTTTAACTCTTTATCTTTAAAAAAGCCTAAGGTGACATGACTATTGGGCCCCATGCTGCATGTTTGCTGACCATGATCTGATCCTTATATCTGCCCCTGGTTATTAAAAATATCGATTGCTTGAAAATTGGTCATGTTAGTTTGGCATCCATTTCCAAGGGCCTGATCATCCTTATGTTCCACAGGGCTAAGGGGCAAACCACAACCCCCTACTAAATGAATGGGGAGAAACTCCTAGGAGAGCCAAAAGACTATCCCCCTGCCATGAGTTTTCCTGCTGAAGCCAGGCAGTACCTGAGGCAGTTAACTTTGTTGTTAATTTACATTCACTTCCCTCATTTTCAATTCAGAACATATGGCAGTTGAAGATGAAGTTGATTTAGCTCCAAAGTTACCTGCGAATTTATTGAAATAAATGTCCGTCGTTTTCTGTACTGTAAATGTAATATTTATTCTGTACTATGTTGAACAAGAACTGCTTTATTATATATTTTTCACATACGTGATTTGAATGGACTCTGGCAGAGAGTCGTACACAATACTTACTACATTCTGAGATGTGTGATATTAAAGTTGGAGAATATACTGTATGATATGTAGATACTGTCGTCATATGTGAAAAATAGTACATGATGACTCTGTTGATATGCAAACACACATGGGACTGAATTAAAGATGCACATGAACCCTAAATCTTGGCATTTCCTGATTTCCATGTGGTTAACCAAACAACTTTCACGTTTCTTAACAGAATTTTTGTGTGTGTGTGTGTCTATAATAACTATCTGCTTATGATCAGCTTGCAAATTACTCCTCCAGGGAAAGATTTTTCAGATTGTCATCTTCGGAGAGACATAATTATGGTATTTGCATTTTGAAACGTTTGCATTTGGTACATTCTAGCCAAGTTGCCCTGGTGCAGATTAGAGAGCTTTATATCTTGATGGAATGAGCCACATCATGCAGGTTTAAAAAAACCTACTAACTAATTCCTTCTTCTTGTGTCTTCCAGTCTTTTGCCCCTATACCAAAGACCTTACAGTGCTATTATGCACAGCTTGAATAAGAGGAAGACGTGATGGTCTGGCAATATCAGTGATTATACTGTACTCTCTCACTCCCATCTGTGATTTTTCCTCCTTGTTTTTAGTTCTTTCATTTTTTGTGACTTATTACTTCCCAGTGCAAACATTGCTTGCAATCATTTACTTCAAGAGTTGGTTCTAGCTGAGAATCAGGTGATAGACTCGTGAAATGCAAATCAGTGCAAGTGTTTGTGGATGGGGACAATAACATATCTATTTATGATTCACTTTGTGAGATCCACCATGCTTGGAAATACCAAAGCCTTTTCAGGGTCCCATGCAACTCCTCTAACTGAAATAATATATGTTTTGCATTTTTGTTTGTGAAAATGCTCGGATACACATGATTTGAAGGTAAATTGTTGCTTTAGTAAAGTTAGCAAATTTGTCTTGGGTGGCACTGCAGGCTTGCTTAGCTTGCAAGGATAATACTGTGAGGTGGATGTCATGCACTGATAATGCATTCATGTTATGTGATGTTTTACATTATGAGCTGATTGATTTTTTATTTAATTATTTATTAATATGCAGCCCTTTGAAACGCACACCCAAATCCCATTATCAGTGCAGCTTTTGTGCTAGCTTGCTATTTAAACATCACTGGACAATAAAAAGGAATATTGTATTGCCTTTTTAATTGTTCTGTACCTTAGCTTTGTCCCATTTGTTGGGGTCAGCAGCTCTTGTTCTTTGTGTCTAAGTGTTTCTGTCAAGTATATCTTCCAAACTGACTCTGATCTTCTTCATGTCCTCTTTCAGCATCTCAATTCATTTTTTCTGTCTTCCTCCTAGTCTTTGTCTCTCAACTACTAGATTTTATATTCTGCCAACATATCCTGCATCTTATCATCTCACATGACCCAACCATCTCAGGCAATATTCCCTCAGCTTTTTGTGTGATGGGACTACCTGCATCATGTCTCATTCCATTTAATTGTGTAGCCTATCAGCTTTAGTCCTACCCAGGACCCACCTGAGAAGTCTCATTTTGTCAGTGTCAAGTAGTTGTTCTTCTCTCTTCCTCATTAGACAGCATTCTAACCTGTATGCCATGGCTGGCCCAATCATGGGCTTATACACTTACATCTACTTGGCATAGTCTTATCACAGAAAATTCCCATCAACTCCCTCCATTTGCAAATGCTCTTCATGAGACTCCTAACATCTGCATCCATATGCCTGTCATGGCTCAGCACTGAACTGAGATATTTGAATAGTTGCAGACCGTAACTCTATACCATCTAGTTTTACTGGCTTCTCATTGTTCCTCTCAGTGAAGCATCACATGTATTCCATCTTTTGTCAGCTGATTCATATACTATTTTCTTCTAATGCAGCCCTAGGTCTCTTTCCAGTTCATATTTATTTTTGTGGCACAGCATAATGTTATCAGCAAAAAGCATGTTCCATGAAGTCTCTCCCCGAATCTCCTGCATCACGGAGTCCACTACAATCACAAATAGGATGGGGATTAAGGTTGATCCTTGATGTAGGCTTACCCTCAAAGTGAATGACTCACTGTGGACACAGCTGTTTCTTCCTACTGTTGTGCTACTCTTTGTATGTGTCCGTGAGAGTCTGAATATGTCTCTGGCAAATTGTATGACCACAGGCACCATGATATCACTTCTCTAGGAACTCTGTCATAAGGCTTCTCTATGTCCCTTGTTGACCTTCCTGGCATAAATTCAGATTGGTTGTAATTTACCTGTTGCTCCAGTTCTCATGAAGTCTTTTCTCAATAAGTCTTCCCAGCCACTTGGTTGTGTGACTCAATAACTTGATGGGTCGGTAATTACTACATTCTTGTGCATCTCCTTTTGTGCTTGAAGAGAGGGACCACTGTGCTCTTTGTCCACTCTGGGTATTTTTCCAGTACGGATTAAACTGAAGTTCAACAGAATTAATTGTTGTATATCTAAATAAAACAAAAGATTGTTGAAAGCTCAGTGAAACTGTATTTTCCGAAAGGGACCGGCCTGTTTTGTGGAAGGAGACACTGGATGAATTGGTGGGCTAGATTTATTTTTATGCTCTGAATTTGTTCGTATAAGGACTTCGGTGCACAGAGTTCTGCACAGATCTCTAAATGAACTGGAGTCCTTGGGCCAAATTGAAGTTCATGGAATTACACCAGTGATTAATTTGACCACCTGCATTCATAGAGACTTTATCACATATAAATACAAGGGGATAATGAAATAAATATAGATATTTCCATGGGTAATAGCATTAT
The DNA here is from genome assembly GCF_965140295.1 of Lepidochelys olivacea. Classification (NCBI taxonomy): domain Eukaryota; kingdom Metazoa; phylum Chordata; order Testudines; family Cheloniidae; genus Lepidochelys; species Lepidochelys olivacea. The sequence goes on along the minus strand of NC_140413.1, from coordinate 34,157,396 downwards.
AAAAGGGTTCTCAGTTAAAAATAGCTCTTGAGCCTAAACATATTGGCCTACACCCTGCCCCATGCTAAGTCTCCTTTGTGCTATTCTGGCTGTGAAAAGGTGACACTAAAATACCCTAAATTGGATGATAGATAATTCTATCCTATATAGGTTGTTTTACTGCCTTTCTCACCATAGTATCTGAGCACCTTCCAGTAGTGCCATATGTGCAACATGACTACATATCTGTCACATGTTGTTGTTTGTTCTCTCATCTTCTTCTCATAAGGAGAAGTCTGTGCAGTGGAGTGTCTTGTTATGGTACATTATTATTTTTTAAATATAACTATACCTGTTGCTACATGTTTGTCAGAGAAGTCCAGGTAAAAGAAATGCACCTTGCGCTTGGAGCAGAAAGTGGTGAGGTTTGTGATGGTCCTTAGTTCCTGGGCGAGTTCATTCCACCGTCTCAGATTGTGCCCAGAGAAGGTTCTAAGGTTCCCCACTCAGATGAGCTTTACTTTTACTGTTGAGAGTTCCATTGTGCCAGAGGGAGCGAAGCTGTCAAACAATCTTCATTGTGGGGCTTTAGATGGTCTTTTAGGTGTCCTGGGCCCAGGTCATGGAGAGCTTTCATGACAGAGCCAAGACCTTGAACTTAATTCAGAAGTCTATGGGAAACTAGCGTGAAGAGTCCACCAGAATGGGATGGAGTATCCTGCCCAAATAGAGATGATAGAAAGCATTACTCATAGCTGTTGCTATGTGAGAGCTCAGCATAGCAAGAAATGCAAGAATATTGCTAGTCTGTGGACTGAAATGACCGATTGTGAATGTGAAACATCAGCCAATGGAAATGGCAGTATTGCTGCAAACTCTTCAGAATACTTTCCTCTTCCCACCAGCATCACCTCTGTTTTGCTTGGGTTCAGATTTAGCTAGCTGTTCTTCTTCTGTGCACTGATCTCATCCAAGTACTGGGCCATCTTGTTAGTAGAATTCTCCTGGGATGGAGAAATCCTCAGCTAGCATACAGCTGACATAGAGCGGGTGTAGCTGGTCTTATGCCACACATACAGCACATGACAGGGATGGAAAGAGCATGGCTGTTCTCTAACCATCCCCAGCTGCTGTAAAGATCCCAAATGGACAGTTACAAGCCAGGGTGTATTAGAGAATCCATAAGACTGTTCTAAATTCCACTGGGGCTGGTGCAGAATTGGCTACAGGACTAGAAAGCAAAAACAAAACAAAAACAAAAAAACACTGCTTCCTGGACGAAACACTCTGGGTGGAGCTGAGGATTTAGCCCTTCTGTTTCAGACAATATATCACAATCTCAAGGATATTTTTGGCCTCTTAGGGGATATTTTTCTGCTCTTGCCTTGGAATGGGGTATTGGGTGGAAACATGTATATAATGAAGTCTTTAATTTGCAATGTATTTCAGCATGAGTAAATCCTTCAGAAGGGAAATATGTTGAACATGCTTGCATTTTCCTCTTCAGACTATTGAACTGATTGTTTTCCCAGCTGTCTTGAAAGGATTAAATTGATATTCCTTTGATGTAGCTTTACCAGGTTTTATGAAGGCTTTGACCAAATACTATGGATGATAAATTCATTATGGATGATAAATTCATGATAATGGTAAGCTTGGTTATGGGTGATAAACTCATTACAGAAGAGCCTTTTGGTGTTGAGGCTGACACAAGGCTTTCTATCATTGTCAGAAAAAACACAAACTTTAAAACGTATGCTTACAAAAATAATGTCCTTTATCCACTCCCCTTCTTCATCAATACCCTTTTGCAAGGTAATCTTACCCACTCCCATGGATTCACTTACCATCTGTATTCCCATGACTCACAAATCTTTCTCTCCAATCTTGACCTGTCTACCTTGGTCCAATCCAGAATCACAGCCTGTCTGTCTGACATCTTCTCAATGTTTCACTATCAAATTAAACTGCACATGGCCAGAACTGAACTCTGTATCTCATCTCCCAAGGCTGCCTGTCCTCCACTTCCTGTGTACCACAGCTGAGAGCAACACCAACCACTCTGTCACTCAAGCTCCCAACCTGGGTGTGAGCTGTGACTTCGCCCTTTCTCTTGCTTATCAAGTTGTCCTTGCTTCCATCTGTCTGCCAGTGATGTCAGCCTCATTCATCATTTTGTCCTTTTTCTCCTGCTTTCTTCCATGCCAGCCTTTGTCCATGGAGTAGCCTTCCTGAACTAGTCCACACAGGCACAATCCTCTCTACATTTAAATCCTCACTCAAGATCCACTTCTACTATTATGCTGATAGGAAATTGCCAGCTGATATCGACTAGGTTGAGGACTAGTGGGGATTACTTATGTTTATAAAACAGAAGCTTTTAATTGATTCTGACTTCCAAGTTATGCAGACTACCATGGAAAGCCACCCTCCTGTTGTTTCTCTCTCTCTTTGTCTTGTCTTGAATTCAATTTTAAGCCTTTCAGAGCAGAAACAATATCATTTTTATGTTCTCGTGGTGCCTAGCACAGTGGAATTCCAATCCCGATTAGGACCTTTGGGAGGTACTGTGATGCAAATAAATAAACAAACAATGTGCAGGTGTCCCTGCTGCAGAAGTTATCAGGCTGGCTTTGGCCTTAGCTTCCTCAGAGTGACCATATAAGCTGCCTAAAGCAGTTCATTTTGTTCTTTCAAGAGCTCCGTCTAGTGGTGACAATATTGCTTTACTTGTTGTGCAACTAAATGCTGCATTATAAAGTATAGACCCAAGATGCTATTTTACTATAACTCTCATCTACCTCATACAGAAAGCCTATTGATAAGATATTATAGTGATGAGCACCATAGAAAACCTCAGAAGGAAATTAATAATTCTGCCTTCAAAGCAATAGTGAATACTGCGCAGAGAATAAGACCTAGGGCCACACATTGAACAACAAGGAGAAAACATAATATTGAATAGCTCGCTCACTCAGTGAGCACCATCCATCCTGTACACTGAACGAGGCAGGGGTCCTGTGGGAAAAATATGTGATTGTGTAATTAAAGACTGCTGAAAACTGGCTGGAGGACTAGTATGCTCTTTCGTGAAATCTTTCCAGGTTTTGAAAATTGTGTTTGTTCTCCAGTGGAACGAAAATAAAACCTTTTGAATATTTCCACAAAACAGAATGGTCTGGGAAGGTTTTTGATTTGGGTATCTCTTCTCAGATGTGACTAGACTGTCCACCCTGGATCTCAGAAATCTTCCTATGTGGGACTTAATTGAAATTGGTATGTCTCCTCAAAACATTTCAGATTGGATGAAATGGCATATTTTGATGAAAATACATTTTTTCAAAACGGTTCAGCTATAATCTTAACACATCTGCCCAAGGGGGAACAATTAAGGTTGCACAGGCAATGTTAATTCTGGCATTTTCTCACTTTTTAGTGCTTGATTTTAATGAGTGTGTGTGTGTGTGTGTAATTTCCTAGCTCTTAAAAAAAAAGAAGCAAACTGAAAAAACAATAATTCCAGCATGTGGCATCATATCTGGTACCCACGTGGTTCATCATCTAGGTTGGAGCCTTTAAATCCTCTACACAGACCTTTGCCACTTGAGCTAATAGAGCACTGATAGCAATAGTAGGTTGTTATTCTCTGTGCGGACCAGCACTGGAGGGGGTGAAGCACGCACTTTGGCAATGGGTTTCATAGCTATTTGCTGATAACAGGGGAATGGTGAGACTCAGGACTCTTGGTTTCCATTCCAGTCTCTGTAGTGGGCACAGATGTTTCCGACCATACCCCTACTAGCGTTGACCCTTCTGCTCCATCCGCTCCCACCTGTCCCTGTGCCTGTGCTGTCCCCTTCCCTGCCTTGGCTCCTCATCCCACTTCCATTTTCTTTGCCTCTATAGTCCTAGTCTCCAGCCATCAGGCTTCTCATCTCTGTTTCCCTAACCATTCAGTTCTAGTCTTCCACTCTGGGCTCCCCATCTCTCTTCCCCTGCTACCGGTCCCTGTCTCCTTGCCCAGTTCCAGTTCTCACTTCCCAGACCCAGTGGTGCAAGAAGGGTGGTCGGGTCCCCGTATGCCATACCAGTAAGCTATTTATAGCCGGCACAACGTATCAGAAAGACACAGGAGGAGCAGAACGTGGGGCCACCGGGTGGCCCCAGGCTAGCAGCTCCTCCAGCGCGGCTGTACCGCCCCCAGCCCTTCCACGCAGTTGCATCTAGCGTCTCCTGTCTGGGGTCTGTAGGCAGCGCCGCCGGAGGACAGGGCCGGGGACAGGGCCGGGGAAGGTACTGGTACAGCCGCGCTGGAGGAGCTGCCGGCATGGGGTTGCCTGGTGGCCCCACGTTCTGCTCCTTTCGCCACTGTGGTTCAGAAGTCTCCAGCAGGAGGAGTAGAGACTGGGAGGAGTACAGAGCCCCTCCCCCCCAGGAACGTGGATGGAGCATGGGGAGGGGAGCGAGAGAGTGCAGGGCCCCGGGCTGGGGGCAGGGTGTGGTCACATAGGGGGTCACGTGCCCCCCCCCCTTAGTTCATACCGTGTACCGGTAAGAAATGAATTCTACTTGCACCACTGCCCAGATCCGTGCCCAATCTGTCTTTACCAGCCCTGCCCACAAATATTAACAATATCGGTAACCCTAACTAGCCACATGTGTGCTTGTCTTTCTGTCTATATTATTAGAGAGACGAGGTGGGCAAAGTAATATTTTTTTATTGGATCAAGTTCTGTTGGTGAAAGACAAGCTTTTGAATTACACAGAGCTCTTCTGGTCTGTGTAGCTTGAAAGTTTCTCTCTTTTGCCAAAGGAAGTTGGTCCAGTAAAAAATATTACCTCCCCCACCTTGTTTTATGAATATCCTGGAACAAGCACAGCTGCAAGAACACTATCTACATTATTGTCCAGTGACAGTCATTGTAATAGCTGATACAGAAGGAAACGCCAGTGCACCACAGGAACTCACTTCTTTCTCTGCTTCAACATCTCAACCATAAGGCAGAAAATCTGCTGTTGAATACAGCTGTGCTCTTTTTCTGTACATAGACTTTATTTCAGATAGCCGTGCTCTGGTTCCTGGTATCCCCATTGCCTCTTTGAGAGTCTGTTTCAGTCTCCCCAATGGCCAGTAAATGAAAGCACTGATGTTGCCAAATGTGTAACAGGACTATACAGAGAGGGTGCTTTCAGTGTGGAGTAAGATTCAGTCTGAAATAATACATGCAATTCAGTCAACTACATCCTGCAGGAAAAATACTGTGGAGAGCAAATAGCACTCCAATCCTTCATTCAGGAATGAGCCATTTAGACGTCAACATATAATCTTTATTTTGAAAACAGGAAGAAACAGGGATAACCATTTCCTAAAATGCTTTTGTTTTAAGTTAACAAATTTATACACACATTCTGTTAAAGTAGGTACTTAGTGTGTGGACTGCCTCTTAAGCTAGTGATCCTATCTTGGACCCTAGCTCCCCACTTCTGATTTCATTTCTTCCCCGTGTAATATTACTAGGAGCTTCTAGATAAGGATATCATAATGAGCCTTACAAGTTCTCATTAACTGAATGCATAGGCAGTTAGATCATGAAGAAATGCTATTGTCAGTTGTGATGCAATTCTTTTTAGAAGCTGCCTCATGTACACAAATAAAGTTTATATTCTGCTGTAATCTTTCTGACTGAAATAACAGAAGATACTCATACAAATACATAAACCATTATATGGTGTCAAGCATTCCATTCCATGGCAAATATAGCAGTTGGTAAAAGGACAAAATAATAAGGAGATGTGAATTTCAATGTGATGGTGGGACTTCTAAGATCTGTGATTTTTCCACCCTTATCCCTGGTAGTAGGACTTCACATATATTCATATCAAATTCCAATTCATTGTCTTGCAGTCCTCTTTCTAATCTCTCCAGGTCATACAGAAGTTTTATTCCATACCTGCATTAATTCACTACTCCAAAATTTTTACATTCTTTTTATTCTACTGCAAACTTGCATTTTTGAATGTCAGCACAGAATTTATCCCTAAAATGTTTCATTATTAATACTTACTTTATTCATTTATTATATTACAGCAACACCCAAAGATTCCATTTGGGATTGGGACCAAATAGTGTAAGGAACTAAACTATTTCAAATAAAGACCCTGTCACTGCTTCAGACAATTTACAGTCTAAGGCCCTAGTCTTGCAGGCTCACATGCATGGGTGCAGCAGTCCACTTAGATTTATAAACTTGAAAGATTGGAGTATAATTCCTAATTAGATATTGGAAATTTTAAAATAGGATTAGAGTTAAATACTGAGAAGAAAATAGCAGTGCTGCTTGAAGGGTCAGGTGATGGAAGTCTCATAAGAGGGCTTTTCTTTCCTTTAAATGTAATTTATTTGAACTTTACTTTGGAAATGCAACAAATTAGCAGCTATTCATTTTGTAATGAAGAAGGGCTCATGTAAATTTCAGCTGTGAATAGGCAATCAGAATTTATTTGAGCATATAGGTTATTTGCCAGGGTCATATTTCAATGTTGAACTGTGCACTTCTTTCAGTACAATCTTATAGCATTCTATGTGGCTATTTTATACCAATATCAGCTTTCCACTTGGTACTGTACAGGACCTGTATCAGTTATTGCTTCCTGCATAAATGCTCACAAGATTTATCTTATTTTGTTTATTTATTGTAATATATAAATTAAATACATCAGCTATCTGGTCCAAATGTCATATTATAGTAGAAGCTTTCGCACTTCTGGTGCAGAACCAATTGCTATAATCTTCTCAGCAATTTACATGAGGGTTATGTAATGCAAAAAATTGCATTGGAGTAGCTAAATCTGTGTTAAAACAATATAGTTACATGAGTGAAAATTCCTAACATAGATTCACTTAAACCATTTGAAAATTTGCTTACATCCATTTACCTTTACGTGGGTAACCAGTAGTTCATCACTGAGAAGATGGTAACGTTAAAGTTAAGTCGGTATAAGCGATGCTTAAATTGGTGTAAAAGTATGTATGTTAGGGATTCACACTAGTATAACCAGATTGATTTGAAATCGATCTAGTTACACCAGTACATATACACAGGCACCTAAGCAGTGTTAATGTAGTCTAGTTCCTAGAGAAAGGGACTGAGAGTAAGATTCCAGGTCTAGCTCTGCCCATTGTTTATCTTTACCTTGTGCAACACATTCAAGCAACTGGAAATAGAATGGTGGGTAATAACAATGGCTAATTTGATGCATAATTAGGGCAATTAGCTAAACATAAACACTGCCTTCCCTCCAAAAATCATAACCCGCTAAACAAACAGACCATGGAATACCAAGACATCAAGCCAGTCATCAACCGGATTGCTTTGGCTTTGATCTTGCAGCTGACTGAATGCAGGCTGACTCTACAGAGCATGTGCAGAGCCCCATTTGCTCTGCTGATCAGTTCTGGGATTGGGGCTTTTGCTTGGAACTTTGAAATCCTCTCCTACTTTCTTTGGACCCAGTACAGCGACACACTTCAGCATATGCTCACAACATATGGCTCAAAACCATTTTGACCTGTCTTTTGAGGTTTAAAAATACATGGTGTCAGAATGTGATACCCTGACTCACTCTGAATAGGTCATTATGCCCAGTGACTTCAGTGAGACTGCTAGGAGCATGAGTAAAGAAGTAACACAATTTGGCCCTTAAAAATCAAGTGCTCCTTCAGCTGGTCCCAGACCCTGTCCTCTCTTTCCCTCTGCCCACATTTCCCTGTCCATTCAGATTCTCAGATGGACAGCAAATCCTTTGAAAGAGGAGATATTCTCTCTGATTCCTGAGACTATATTACAGCATTCTGTGCACTGTCCAAGTACATCACTAATAGCAAGTATATGAAAGTTTAACGTAGCCTCATCTGTTTTTATTCAGCTTTTGAGGGTGAATTTTCCCTACATTGCCATTCTTGTTCTTTTAACATTTTAGTTTCTATGAAATGTTAAAGCAAAGTTTCAGCTGCTGAACATATTGTTCTAATATGAAATCATACAATATACGGGCAAAGAAGGTGCATAGCTCATCTGAATTTCCTTTCTGTCTGTTGTAAAATTAATTGTTATCACTATGTGGCTGCTTTCTAGAGACCATCAACCTACCTGCTTCACAAACTGTAACAGCAGCTGGACCTGACATACAATCTTGCCCTTGGTGTATTAAATAATTCTGATGTAACGTCTAATCGATCACGTGACTTGCCTATTAAATGTTTCAGGAGCATGTGCTGCAGCAGTAGGCCAGACCTTGTAAGGAGACCAAACTCACAGAGGATAAAAGGAAAACATTGTTACGAAAACAAATCTTTTGAAAGCCCATGTGCTAATTTGGATGAGTCCTTTTGGAAATATTAGATTCGAGTTATTTCTGTATAATATGAATCTAGATCCTTATTTCATATTGCGAAAGCTGATCAAGACAGCAGCAGCTTGCAACTTGTGTTCCAGGTGGTGTGATATGTCTCTTCATGCACTAAATCATATAGGTCATTAATATGCTAAATATGTTGTAACCAATTGGTTCCCATGGTGACAGCTCCAAAAGCTTCATGAATAATCAATGGAGCACCTGGAGGCATGAAATTTTCATATGAAGAGTTTCTAGACCTTTGCATTAAGCACTGTGTAGGGACAGACAAGTGATAGACATGCCTGGCACTTTGAGGAATTGAAAAAATAAGAAGTGCTATTTTAAAAAAAAGTAACCAACAGTCCTATTAAAATGAGAATGAATCTGAAACGCCATCTCTCAGAGTATTTCCAGGAAAGGCACCTAAACTGATCCCCTTACACCCTTAAGGACAGAAGTATACACAAGATGGGGGTGGGGGAGGGAGGAATCTTGCAGATATCCTAAAATTTATGATATGCAATAAAAATCTCATCACATGATATTAAGAATTGACCTGTTTGATCTCTAAGTAATGATCTCCAGATTTTAAAAATTCTGAAGTAACTGCTTTAAACTATCTTGGGTATGAGTCTAAAAATTTCAAAGCTAAAAATAATGTGGCTTAAGCACAGATGACTAGTAGCATCATTGCAGCTTGGTGTCCTCCTGGCATAAAAAGGCGTCTCTTTCCGACACTGTTCATTCTATAAGCAACAATGCATCATCTCACAGTCCCTTTCTGCAAGTTGTGTTAGTGGCACAGGAAGACCACAGCAGGGGGCGGCACAGAAATAGCATTATTTTACAGAAGCGTTTAGGATGGGAAAATGAGAAGCCACCAGCTAAGGCTTGGGCTTGTTAAGGGGCCAAGCTGTTGTGGAAGCCCTGCACCATATATCCCAGGAAGCAAAGGAGAATGAGATGGTCATGATGAGGAGGAGTTGGAATCCCCTTTGACTGAGGCAGGTAGCTCTTCAGGAGAGGATTATTTCCCTGGAACACAACAGACCAGTCAGAGTGTAGGAGGTGGCAATAGTAACACAGCTGCAGTGAGTCCACTATCTCCAACGTCTGATCCATAACAGGCAAGTGCACAAGAAACAGCAGCTACAGTTCCCCCTAAACTCTGCTCCACTTTTTCTGTCTTCTGAACAAGTGCTAGTCACAGCTCCCACACGGGAGTGGGAGGGAGGTGGGCAGGGTCGCGGCCTCCACCTCTGCTGGATGTGGTTTTGGTGGGAGCACTGGGGGGAAGGTAGTGCACCCACACTGCATTGCTTTACACAGCATGTGTCACCAGCTGCAATCCTCCAATCCCCTCCTGCCTGTTCAAAACAAACATCCTTCTGGGTTTGGCAATATTTCAAATTCAATCCTGGGGAAAATGCCAGTACCATCTGCCGGCTATACAGACATAGGTCACTCTGGACTACTGTGCCAAAAGGCTGGAGACACCAGGCATGCCGAAGATCATGGAATAAAATCACAAAGGCCTCATGCAGCAACAGGCTAGTTCGGGAGGAGAGCACACAGGCATGGAGTCTACTACAGAGCACAGGTGATACGACCAGTGCTTTCAAGGATAGGGTCAGCTACAACCACCAGCGTCACTCAACAGTCCTTAGCAAAATGTGTCCAGAGAGGATGTCAGTATGACTGCAACCACCCTATGCCCATGTCACTGACCACAGCATGTGCAAGGTTGCTGGACATGGATATCTTTCCTTTTTTCCCAAGTGGAGGGTGAGGGCTTCAGAGAATTGTGGTGGCTGCTGCTGCTGCCAGGTGGTGGAAACCTAGCTGCTCCTATGTTGCAAAAAAGGCAATCTGTGTGCCTCTGTGAGAGTAGCAGTACACTGTGCCCTGGATGACTGTGTAGGTGGAAGGTGCACTGGACAATTGATATGTGGACCTTTGGTAAGAGAATTGACATGTCTATTACAGCCCACTGGGGGAGCAGCAGCAGAAAGGCTATCAGCATCACTGGCAATATCTACACCCTCAGTTGACATCACACTGACATTCTGTCCCACTTAGAGGGCTCTAAGCTAGTCAGCAGGGACAGCGCGGGAATCAGCCAAGTAATTCCTTTGCTGTGCCTGCTGGAGAGGAAAGTAACACACACAAAGAGCCTTTTCCATTCACAGAGTGATAGCAGTGGCGAATCCCTAGTGACATTTGCTTTCCTGTTTGCTTTTCCAGGAAATCACAGTCCCAAAGCTACAAGACAGAAGGAGCATTATGTGGCAGAAACATAGTTAAACATCCTCCCCAAATTAAAAACACGATGATTTCCTATTGTTAGGTAACAGGGATTCAGGCATGCTCCACTTAGGAAGTAGACTGAGTGCACTTGTGGCTGACATCATTGCGTTGACCACAAGACATGGACAGCAGCCTCTGCAACACCAGGGCCCTGACGCTGCCACAGTGAGAATGGTGGAGGGACATATTCAAGATCCCATGTGAATGCTCACAAATTCTTGTCACTGGCAGCTGAAGAAGAATGTGTGGCCAGAATTGCATCAGTTGGGTGTCACCCACATCTTCTGCCCATCATCAAGCATTTACCCAGAGAATCCCTTTAGCATAGCAGGCATTCTAATCTCTGACAGGCACATATGTATCTCCAGAGGGAATGTGGAGAGGCTCACTCATCCAAAGGAATCAAAACTTATTTTGCCAGGCAAATACCCTGTTTTGAAGTTGATTACACTGGCAGCAGCCTGGAGGAAGGCCCTAGGGCTATAGGGGGAAGGAAGAGGATAGTGCCAAGGCGATTTTTCTTCATTCGTGCCCCACTTCCCAGTTATTCTGGAGATTCAGCCCTTTCCTTTGTCAAATGCAATATGTGGAGGGACTTCCCCCAGTATACAGTCTACCTTGGGGTGTACAAATCAATGCATAGCAACAGCTACTAATTCCAGGAGTACCATCATGGGAATTGCTTGTATGGGGAAATGCAGATGTACTGTGAGTGCAGTAGAGTGTATCAGGCTGTGATATATAAGGTTGGGAGGCACCATAAAACCAAGACTAAGAAGCACCCTTGAGGCAGGAGAAGAGAAGGGGAAAGAGGCATTTGGCAGGAGAAACTGCTAGGCACAGTTACTGTCTTGTTTGTGCGGGTATATATCGCCCACAGGTGTGTAACATGCTTTTGGAAGCCATAATGGGTTGGAGACAGAGAGGTGTTTTGTGTGTCCCAAACAACAACTGAATGGAGACACAGAATGAAAACAAGAACTCAATATGTCAATCACTTGTACGAATTTTCTTTTAGATTTATTTGTTTTTTTCTAATTTTCTTTAAAGCATAACCGAAGCCTGCCTACTGGCAGTAGAGATGGCTCCCCTACCTTTAATCCTCTTCCTCCCGCATGGAAGCTGAACAGATTTCCTCATCATCATCAGTGAGTGGGAGAGGGATGGAGATCCCAACACTGCAGCCTGCTTTTGCAACTGACATACAGTCTCATCGCTCCATGTAAGAACTGCTCCATGTACCAGTTATGGAGATGCTCCTTGGCCTCCATAGATCTCTCATGTGTAGCCATAGCCAGCTCTCACTGCTCCAGTGACCTAGCCCATGCCTCAGGCTCCTCCATATGGGTCTCCTTCTCCCACTGCCCAGAGCCGACCCTGTCCCTGACTCTGGTCAGACTTCGAGTCCAGGCACAGCCTTGTTTGGTTCACTCTGCTCATAGGGGACCGCTGGGAGAGAGTGGGAGCTGGGAAGCCAACCAGATGTTACAGTGGACAGAGGGAAGCATGTGATTGGTAGCTCTGGGATGGAGCCCTTCCTGCTCCCCTCCCCAGTATCTCTGGGAGCCTTCTGTGAAGGTAGCACCACAGAGCGCTGCTGCCTGATACCCTCCCCCTAGTGATGGAGCCCCTTCTTCACATGGGTGGCAGGCACAAAGCTACCCTGGCTGCCTAACCACCAGTGCCACGTGCTCCCAGGTCCAAGACTGCCTCCTTGGCCGGCAAAGGGGCACAACCACTCCCTGTTTTCTCATTTCCTCTGCATCACACTCATCCTCCTCCAGTACCCTGACTGTCACCTCTTTCCCGGCCCTCTGCCCCCACCATCCAGTAGCCATAATGGAGTTTTTGTGTGTCAATAGAGAGCTCATGGTAACTGCCCTTTGGTAACCCCAGGATACGAAACAATGTAAAATGAAGTCAAAACGACCATGTTAGGACTTCCTGTTCCCAGTTAATAAGTGGAGTAGAACTAAGGTCACCAGTTTTGGTTGGTCCTATTCCTGGAACCTTCATCACATGTTCCGTAATCTTCAATGAAAACTTAATCTTTAATTCCTGGAGACTCCAGAACAACCCTAGAGGGTTGGCAATCCTAAGTAGGATAGGTCAGAGAATGAGGTTTTGATTCATGAAATATTATGAGTTTCAGGAGAAAAAAAGTGCCTCTGGAAGTTGTAGTTTGGGTACTGTGTGTTCATATTCTCCTCTCTAGGTTTGGCTTCCCAGTTGGACAACATCTCTGATGATGCAACACAACATCCCTTCTTGATGAGGGGAAGCAGCACAATGGCAGTTTTATGTTCATGGTGGGAGATAAAGACCATCTGCAGAGCCTGGACAATAGACAAGAAAGGGAGCATGAGGTACCCAAACTACAATTCCCAGGTGGCACTGCAGTGGAACTTCAGAATTGAAATAACTTGGGGTTTGGACACTCCATTTTTTGAGGAAAAATCAAAATGTTACACAGAAAGCAGACACTTTTGAGACAAATGTTATTTAGTTAAAAAAAAAATTTCTGTTGAGAAATAGTAAGGGCTCGTCTACACTTACATTTTATAGCGCTCTAACATGCTGGCTCAGAGGTGTGAAAAATCACCCCCCTCAGCACAGCAAGTCTGAGCACTTTAAAGCGCTTGTGTAGACAGGCTCCGAGCACTGGAAGCCAGGCTCCCAGAGCTCGGAGCTAATCCCCTCGAGGAAGTGGATTTACCAGGAGCGCTGGGAGAGCTCTCTCCCAGCACACCCCTGTGACCACACTCACACTTCAAAGCACTGCTGTGGGAGCGTTTCCGCAGCAGCGCTTTGAAGTTTCCAGGATAGACATACCTTAAGACAAAGAACTTTTGACCAAACCTAAAGTTGCATTGTTACGTATCAGTCAATAATGTGAAATTTTCCATTTCAACATTTCCAAATAAAAACTTTTTGCAATTTTTGTGGAATTCTTTTCAATATTTTGATTTTTTTTCATTCCAGTTTGGAACAAAACTAAGTTTGAACTCTCAAAATTATCACAAGTGGATCTGATAGTGATGCCTATCATTAAGGTCACCTAACATGTTCCATAAGCAACTAAGAATAACAAGTTCTAATCACTTAGCAAATCTTTAACTGTTTGGACTGAAATTTTCCATGGTAGTTGTGCATCAGGTTGAAATTTATTTATTTATTTAATATTCAGTAAAAATTGTTGAGCCAGTTCCAAGAATGGGGGTAAGGGAATATGCATTGTTTTGTCCATGTTAAAAAATTCTTACAGCTGATTTGGTAAGAAGCTCCATGCTTTGGTTCACATGGCAGAACGGTTGCCCTGGGGTCAGAGGTGTTTATTATGTTGCCCCCATGCCAAAATTTGATTGAGTTGTAAGCTTCTAGAAATGGCCTTTTGCACATGCTCAATAGATACCATTTATCGTTTGGCAGCAAAGTTTTCAGAGCATTTCATCTGTACTTAATATGTTTCAGAGCAGGGTTGAGCAGAATTTTCCTGCAATTTCTTTCCCAGATACCAGGAGGGCACTGTGGTGCCAGGCACTTGTACTGAGAGCAGCAGAACTGTATTTCCTATGGTCTCGATACCCTTTCTGGAGGACTTACCTTACTCTTCTCATTCCGGTGGAGTACTGGAGTCAACCGGAGAGTGTTCTGCTGTCAATTTAGCAGGTCTTCACTAGACCCACTAAATCGACACCTGCTGCATCAATTGCAGCAGCACCAATCTACCCATACTGTAAACATGGCCATAGCATAACTCATTGAAGACAAATGGGGATCATTCCATTGAGTTGAATGGGATTTTGATGAGGCTTAAATAGTCCTCTGATGTCATTTTGAATTTTATCATTAATTTCTATGAATGAAGAATTAGGCCCATATTCTGTTTATAAATTAGGATTTTAGACACTTTTTAAAAAATCAGAAATTCTAAGGAGGGAAAAAAGCTAGTACTGTGATAAAATTTATGCATGGCTTCTTGCTGCTGTACTTTTTCCCCTCTTGAGTCTGTCATGCTATAATGATGGGCACATTAAAAATGCCCTATCTGGACTAGAGAGAGAGAGATATGATGAGGCACTGCAAAAGATATGATTTATAATATCATATGGTATTTTGAGGTCACTTCATTAGCTAGGTGTACATAGTATTTCAATTTATTATTCATTAAGTCATTTGTCTATTTCAGATTTACTATAAACGACTTTTATATTTAAACGCAATTAAAGGGCCAGCAAGCTGCCTGAGTCCATCCATTGAAGAGAAATCTAAGCACAGATCTCTCCACTTCCCCAAACAAAGGACATTCAGCCATGTCTACAGCACGATCTGCTACACTGGGGCACTCAGGGACTTATCTGTGTGTTCTGATTAAAGCTGGTTGGAAACTTTATGACAAAACATTTTTTGTCAGAAAATGCTAATTGGTCAAACCTGAAACTTTTCATAAAAACATATCAGTTTTGATTAACCTTCATCTGGAAAGTTTCTCAGGTCCAGAACAGAATTTCCGGTCAAAACCGGAGAGAACAACCAGCCCCACAATAGCCTAGCAGCTGGGGCATTCATTCTGCCTGATCTGAAGCAGGGACTTGAACCTGAGTCTCCTAGATTCCTGATGAACCTCCATGGATGAACAAAATGGATTTGTTTTTTCCAGTCAGCCCTAGTTCTGAATGACATGCTGGAGAAGGAGACGCAGACTAAGCCGGCAAAGCTGGGGGGAGTACATGAGGCAGGGATGGGATGGGAAATACATATCCCACTGGAGCTATATTGCAAGGTAGCCATGGAGCGCCCTGAGGCACACACCTGACCATTACCACTACTATCACACACTACAATCTTAACTCTTCTCCCTCAACCTGCCCTCCTGTGCACATCCCTTTACAAATCTATCCACTCCCAATACCCTTAGCTGTGGATGTTTCATGTAGTAGTTTGGTGGGCGGAAGGGCATAACTTGGTGGAGGGAATGCTAGGAGACTGGCATAGCTAAAGGAATGCTTTAAATTTTCATACTGTTCTGAAATTTCTTTCCCCCTGGTTTTATAACACAGAGGTAAGGGTGTGGTGTGTAGTCTGTAGTGCTCAGTAGTTGTGGTAGAGTAGAGTAAGAAATATAGGGCAACCTCAAAAAGACTATTAAGTTGCTTATCAAGAGCTAGCTCATATAATGATGGAAAAAATTAGTTTTATTTCTGTAGGATATAGAAGCGAATAAGACCCTGATCCTGCAATGAGCTGAGCACAGGCAGACCTTGTTTCCCCACAGAGCCCAGTTCCATCTGGCTCTGCATGGGCAGACGGGTCCTCCCCTCCCCGACACAGTTCATTGCAGAATTGGCCTCAGTCAGTTATTCGCATCACAGAAATGGCTTTTTGGAGGGATTTGAAAGAGGAGTGGGCATTGGCTTGGCTGTCCAGCTCAGGAAAGACATTCCATACAAAGGGGCCAACAAGGAAGAAGACACAGAGACAGTTGCAGAGAATATGACAAGCTATAAAAAATGTGTGAAACTATATATATATATATATAATGGAGAGAGTATAGATGTAATATTCATAAGACTGTCTTTTAGACACACTCTTCTTCTAGATTTTGAACCCGTCTGGAATCTACAGACTTTTAAACCACTTAAATATAATAAAGCCTGCACTGATTATATCATGATTGCTGACATTTGGTATCTGTCAGTCTAAAATAACTTTCTCCTTGCCATAATTTCCTCTAAAAAAGCAAAGCAGAGTCAGTGATTTTCCACCAAGCTTTCTCCCAATGATTCCTATCTTCATACCTTGGCAGATTCTTTCTGAGGTCAAGCTTTTCATTTCTCCCCACTTTGTTTGTCTCTTGCTTCTGTGTCTGACTCTTGACTGACAAACCGGAGTGCTACCTGTGTATAAAAGAATGTTATGAAAAAACTAAAAAAGAGCCTATTAATATTTTATTAGCATTTCTTTTCTTCCCTCAGACTGATTGACAGCTCCCCCAAGATAGGGGGAAAGCTGGTTTTAATTATTTTTTTCAACCTGTGTTTCTACTGTCACTGTGTTCCTGCAGCACGCCAGTCAGATGCTTTACTTTAGTATTACCATAAGGCCTCAGCAGCCTATAATTACTCTAAAGAATTTCTTATCTTTTATTTCTAAAGCTTAGTGTTTTTTTTAAAGATCTGTAATTAACCTTGCAGCTGTTGATAGTCTGTTCAAATCTAGAATTGTTATATTCTGTGCAACTTCCTTCTGTCCCCTCCCTCACCCCTCTCTTCTTGACTGCTCATGAAGGACTGCTTACAATAATGATATTCCTGTCTTCAAAGCAATGAAAGAAATGTATACAACTCATTCCCTTTGGGAATTCTTTTCAGAATCCATTTTTAATACTGAGATGATTAAAGGCCCTGCTCTTGAAAGCACACAGCGCACATGCCTAAACAAAGACGACCTGCCGTTCCTGGGCTTTACCAGTCTGGGTTTGCAGAAAAGATGGCTACAAGTTACAGTCAGTGTGGCAGAGCCTAGAGCCACCGCTATGGCACGAGCAGCACAGCATCTTTCATTTGGGACGTGAGGAAGCAATGGGTGAACAAAATCAAATGTAAATAATTGCGTAGATTATATGATTCTATTACTTTCCCTGAAAAGGAGTCTCTGCCTTCTGCTCTAGAGGTGAATTTACAAAAAACAGGAGAGGAACCATTTCAGATCTACAATGAAAAATAGATAATATGGCTACCATTGCCTTCTCATTTGATATAAAAAGCTTCTTTCCGGCTACTTGCATTAGTTTCCCAGAATTATGATTTATAAGTACAGCTAAATGCAAATTTGATGTTTCCATTATAAAAGGTCCTTTCTGTACTTTCACAGACTTACACCTGCCTCTGACTGTCTGAGTTTATTGTGTCAGTAAGGTCTCCAAATGATTGCTCTTTAGAAATAAGAAAACTAAATATAAAGAAATAACATACAGTATGTATTTAATAGAAATATTATGTGCACATTGTATGGACCTTTATTGTTCCTTTGTGGTGTACATTGCCGTGTCCCATATGGGAGACTGTAAAGAGGAAAGGATTGTGAGTGATGGAAAATCAAGTCTTCATCTCTCAGAGCAGAGCAGGTACAGTGCAAACAGCCACTTGTAACTTCACCTCAACTCTGACATGTAAAGGTCACCCTCTTAATGAATTAGAGATTATTTAGCCTTGACAGTACCTCAGATCAGAGCTCCTTTGGGCAGAGGTTACGGACTGTAAAGAGCTATATAATATGATTTTAAGATATAGTGTACAGTACAACAGGAACGGGTCAAAAACGACAGAGCTAATTTAGTTTCTCCGAATGAAGGGCATAAAATGCAAACTAAAAAAACAGGGAGAGACCAATTCTTCATGTGTGAATTGCTGGTTAATATTAGTTCTGTCACAGCATTTCTCAAACGTGTATGGGTGTATATACCTGTCCATCTACTTCTCACCATGGCTTTCACCACACCATAGCATCTGTCTTCCTCCTCCTCCTTCTGTTTCCTCCACTGGCTCCATTTGCTCCATGTCCCCCCCTTATGTAACACTTCTGCCTGGTGGAGCCAGCAGCAACCAGGGCCAGGTTCAATATCTAAGGGTTCCTTTCCATCGATACAACACAAAACCAGCTCAAGCCCCCACCCAGTAACCTGTGTAAATTACACACCACCCCGCGGCGCCTTTGAGTGGCAATACTTCCCCACTCCCAGGCACAGAGTGTTGAAAAGAAACTTTTAATAAAAGGACGAAGTAACTCAGCATTAATTTGGGAAAACACTGCAAACAGGGTTCATAAACATAAACCATGAGCAAAAGACCCACCCCCAAATAAGTTGGGCAGTGTCCTTTTCTCCTCAGATTCTTAAGTCCAAAACCTCAAAAGTCCCTTTAACGTGCCCATCCCTTCTCTGCAGCCCACTCACAGTTGCTGTCCTTGGTCAATGCAGACCCAGAGTTCATCTCCCACCCTGGGTGGAGGGGGGGTGAGGAGGCACCTTACTCACTCTGCTGCTCGGGCACTTGCTTGCCACGCCTCTCTGCCAGCTGCCATTCCAGAAGTTTGCCACGCCTCTCTGCTTTGGCCCTCTCCACCAGCCGTCCTGCTGGCCACGTGCTGTGCCTCTCCGACAGCTGCCCTGCTGGCCACGCTCTGCGTACCTCCACCAGCCATCCTGCTGGCCACCTCCTGACTCTCAGTCACCTGCCTCTCTGCACATCAGTCTCTTAGTAATTGTCAGCTCTTTGCAGGCTGGGCAGAAACACAGTCCCACCACAACCGGTCTCAGCTCTGATTGAGCATTTAAAATAACAAAGCTGCTCCTAATGAAGCCTATTTAGCTCTTTCTTTGAACAGTGGGGGCAGGGAACAGGTTAAACTTGTCAGAGGAGGACCCTTGGGTAGGGTTCACACCTCTGGCTAGAACACCTGTCCCCACCCCTCTTACTTTCACAGGGCTTTGGCATTCAAGCCCCTGGCTTAATGAGGTTCTTTCAGCTCAGGGTGACGCCCCCATTTGGGACAGGATAGCACAGTTCTGCTCCCCTTTATTCATATGTAACCCTTCTGCCTGTCAGAGTTGGCAGCAACAAGGGCCAGGTTCAATATCTAGGGGTTCCATTCCAATAACACAATGCAAACCGGCTCGAGCCCCCACCCAGTGACTTGGGACAAATATATACCACCCCCGCTGGGCGCCTCCAAGAGGCAATACTTCCCCTCTCGCAAGCACATAGTCTGAGTGTAGCAAAAGCCTTTTAATAACAGAGTGAAACAATGTGGCATTATGTTGGGGAAACACCACCAACAGGATTCATAACACAACCCATGAGCAACAAAAAACCCACCCCAGGCAAATTGGGGCATGCCCTTTTCCCTTTGGTTCTTGAGTCCAGCAACCCCAAATCACCCAAAGTCCCAAAAGTCCAATGCCCCAAAAGTCTCTGTCCCTGGTCAGGGCAGCCCCAGAGTTCGAAAGTTTATCTGCGGAGCTTTACCTCCCAACCTGGGTGGAAATGGGACGGGGGTAAGAGGCACCTTACGTGATCTGAAGCTGACCGCCCCATGGCTCCATAGCTCCGCTCCGCCAGCCACCCCACAAACTCCTTCGCTCAGCTGCGCTCTGCTCCGCCAGCCGCTCCACAAACTCCTTCACTCAGCTCCACAGCCCACAAGCAGCTCCTGACATCCACACACTGCTCTGCGTCGAACTGCTCCACAATAGATCTTCAGGCTCCCCCACTACTTAACACAACACTCAGTGATTTCAGCTCTTAGGTGAATTCAGCTTGTAGTAGGGGAGCCCCAGTGCTGGTGCACTGTCAGCCCAAAGTGAGCTCAGCAGCCTATAACTAGACTTCTAATGAAATCAAAATTAGCTCTGATATTCCACAGTGGAGAGAGGAGGAAGTGCAATTAGCATGTAAGGCTCTCACCAAGGGGCCCATGCCACCAAGTATTAATACTTGTCCCCAGCCTCTCTCCATTCACATAGTTTTGGAACCCATGACCCTTGCCTAGCGAGTGCTACTTAGTTGATGGTGAATCCCTCCATCGTAACAAAAGGCCACGTACAGTTCCAAGCACAGTTCCCATAATCAGGGTAATAACAATTTATTCTTCCTGCCCCAATAACAGAGACACTGGGGATCCCACAGCAGCCAAAGTGACCATTTGGGCAGCTATGGTCTCATTCTAGGCGTGGTGGGTGTGCCTATGCAAATGAGATCGGCCCCTGAAGTTCTTTTCCACAACTTGCCACACCTCACCACCAGATGTCAGGGTGGAGCTCATCCTGACACTGCTTACACATACAATAATTACAACATTGGTAACAGCATTTCACTACCCCTGCAGTCAGTACTAAAATGATTTGTAACCCAACACCAGCCAAAGTTGATTACTTTGAGCAATGCACCACTCTATCTGCTGGATACCTAAGCAGAGCAGGAGCAAACTGTTTTGATATGAACACACCTAAAGTCTCTCCCCCTGCCAGCTAGCTGTCAGGAAAGAATTCATTCAGACCCTGCTTATACTTACTATCCTCACACCTCTACAGTTCTCACCAGATCTACCTGCTCCTCTTCCCCTCTCCATCTTAATCTCCTTGCTCCTCCCACCAACATAAATCCAGATCCCATATCCACACCCTCCTCTGCTTCATCCTCCCCACCTCTGGTAATGTTTGCCCCAACTCTGGCCCTCCCTAAATCCCCACTTTCTTCACTTCCCACACCTTTCCCTTGCTACCACCTCCACCCCTCTCATGCCACCACTCCTAATTTAAAGATCATCCCCTCAATCCCCACTCCCTCTTCCCCTTTTCTTGCTATCTCTGTAATGCCCTCTCCATCTCTGAAAAGATCTCAGTCAACAACAACTGCTTCATGTATCAGTCCCTCCAGCTCCTGGGTCTCACAGAGACCTGGCTCCCTTTATTTGACACTGCCTCTGCAATTGCCCTTCCTTATGGAGGACTCTTCTTGTCTTACACTCCCTGCCCTCATCAGACTGTGCTGGGGGTGTTAGGTTTCTCCTCTCCTGTTTCTGCTGCTGCCAACCCCTCCTTCCTCCTCCTTCCCATACTTTCTCCTCTTTTGAACAGCAGTGCATGTGAGTCTACCCTCCACCTCCATATCACTGTCATCTACAATCCACCCAACTCCTTCCATCAGCTTTCCTCTCTGACCTTAGCTCCTGGATCTCTCTTTTCCTCTCCTCACATTCTTCCACACTCATCCTCAGGGACTTCAATCCTTTATCTTCACATATCCTTGCCCTCACCTCTTCATTTGTCCGTCAGCCCTGGTTCAACTCTTTACTCAACATTCACTTGACTTGATCTTCACCAAGCATTGCTCTCTTTTTGTTATGGAGTTACCCCACTCCCTGCTTTCCCCTCATGCCCTGTCACTCAGGATTTCTGTGACTTCCAGTCCATCATAATTAATGACTTCTCTGGTCTCAGACCTCTCCTGCCTTTTCTCTGTTCACTGTCTTCTGCTGATATGGTTGCTGATTAGATCCTCTCAATTCCTCACTCACCTCCACCCTTGACTCTTTTCCCACTCCCTTCCATCTCAGTGTCTGCACTGCCAGACCCCATCCCATAGGTGCGGGAACTAGAGTGGTTTCCAACACATACAGGGTTTGCAGTTCGGTTCAATGGTTCTCAGCATTCCCCACTATACACATTGTTCCAGCACCCTTGCCCTAGCCCTGGAAAATCCCCAGCATCTGCTTCCTTCACTCCTGCTCTTACACTGTGGAGCATCTCTGGAAAAATCTCTTCTCTCCCTACAACTCTTTCTTCCTTTCTTCCTTCCTTCCTTCCCAGTCTCAGATACTGAAATTTCTTGTCTGCTTTCCTCCTGTAACCCCACCACTTGCCCAGTGATCCCATCCAACTGGTTGATCTCCCTCATACACACTCTTATGAGTTCCCTCACTCTTCTCCCTAAGCTCTCACTCTCCTCTGGCTCTTTATCCTCACAATAAAACATGCTTTGATCGCTCCTATTTTAAAAAACTCTCACCAGTTACCTCACTTTCCCCTCCAGCTACCACCCCATCTTCCTTCTCTCTCATCTCTACACTTATTGAATGCACGATCTACAATCACTGTCTGGAGTTCCTCTCCTCCAGCTCCATCCTAGACTGTCTCCAATCTGGTTTCTGCCCCTTGCACTCAACTGAAACTGCTTTCACCAAGGTCTCTAATAACCGCTTCCTAGCCATAGCTCAGAACCAATACTCCATCCTCATCCTCCTTGACCTCTCAGCTGCCTTCAACCCAGTAAACCATCTTCTTGAAATTTTGTCCTCCTTTGGGTTCCATGGTTCTGTCCTATCCTGGTTCTCCTCCCGATGGTGATGACTCTCAGTTCTATCTCTCTATTCCAGACCAGCCGCCTTCTGTCTAAACCTTGTGGATTTCTAGCTGTCAACTCAAGCTCAACAAGATTAAGGCAGAACTCTTAATCTCACCCTCAAGCTCTCCCCACTACCTCCTTTGATACTATAATACAATTCAGAAATAAAATAATGATATACTGTTGCAGGGTGGTAACCTGCTCTGAGGCTGAGAGGGCTAGGGCTGTGAGAGGGCTGCTTCTGAGGAAAGCAGTAGCCTCGGCTGATTGGGGAAGGCAGCCACAGCTGGGGCCACGCCCCAAGCAGGCTGCAGCTGGCCCTATAAAAGACCAGTGAGCCAGGAGCTCAGACAGTCTCTCTCTCTCACTGTAGAGAGGGAAGGACCTGGCAGCCTGGGACCTGAGTAAGCTACCTGAAGTAGAGCAGTACTGGGGGAAGGCAAAAGGAGCTGGGGAGCTCCTGCCTGGAAACCCCCCAGGCTGCAGGGTCTTGGGTGGGGCCTAAACATGTTCTGGGTCTGTGAAGCAGCAGCCCATGGCTAGGTAGAGGCAGTAGGTCCTACCCCCCCCTTACCTATGATGACTGGCTCTTATACTGCAGTCTGCCCCAGGGAGCAGGGGCTAGATGATGACTGGCAGTAGCTGCTGAGGCAAGGTGGGGTTGGGGGTTCCCTGGGGAGGAGAGACCCTGAGAGTGAGGAGATACTGCTGGGGCAGAATGCCAGATAAAGGGGCACTAGGGTCTGGGAGGGACACTGGCAGAGGGTGCTCTGGAGCTGGTAAAAAGCTAATTCCTGGACAACCAGCAGGAGGCATGGCAGGGGTGAGTCCCTGTGCCATTATGTATGCATATATTGGTCCAATTTCATCACTTTCAAGGGAGAATTACATCAGGGATAGGAGTTAGCCTTATAACAGCATCAGTTTCTGGACTGCCTTGGTAATTGCATATATATCCCCTAGCTTCCATTCATTATACTTCCTATACTATATATATTATTATATAATATTATATATATTACACTATACTATATATATTATTCATGGAATAATAGTCTGTTACTATTATTTGTGAAACAATTTATCACTTTAACAATAGTCCCATGTGTGGAGGATGAGCAGAAAGCCGTAGACATACCCCATTGGAGAGAGATAGATGGGCCTTAGGCAGAGCTCTCCATACTTACCCCCATATATAAGTATGGAGGTAAGCAATGGGGTAGACTTTAGTCACAAAATCCATCTTGATACGAATCCCGCATCCCCAATACTCTGAAAGTGGTTCAGTGGTCTTCAGTCTTGGAGCCAGAATAGCTTCCAAGGCAAGAGACTGCCATGCACCATGAGTCACGTTGAGGTGATGGATTTAACTTAATTCACTTTGCGCTTCACAAGCATTAGTCCTGGTTACTCATGTTTTATGCAAGAGAAGTGATTTCGCTCTCAGTTAGTTGAAATGTGGTTTTATGAATGTAGCTCAGGGCTGGAAACAGGATCCTCGGGTTTTATTCCTAGCTTTATCACTAACTCACTCAGTGACATTGTCCTTCTCGCTGATATCAGAATTTTGAAACTTGGGTACCTAAGGATGACCGCCTGGGCCCAATTCCCAACTGTTTTGACCGTTATGTAGTTACATACACATGTTCAAATAGCTGATAAATACTACCCTTCTGATCTGGTAGCATATTACATCCACTTTGCACAACTGTAAATCACAGAAATGTTGGCTAGAAGGGACCTTGTGAGTTAATCTAGTCTATCTCTGTGTGCTGAGGCAGGACAAAGTACATCTAGACCACTCACTTCACCAGTTCCACAATATTAGAGGGACAAGGTGGGAAATGTAATCAGAGTGTCACCCTATTCCACCTTGTATTTAGCTATGACACCCTGAGTACATTTCCCAGACCTGAAGAAGAGCTTGAAAGCTTGTCTGTCTCACCAACAGAAGATAGTCCAATAAAAGATATTACCTCACCCATCTTATCTCTCTAATATTGTGGAGCTGACACAGCTACCACAACACTATATTAGACCATCCCTGAGAAGTTTTTGTCTAACCTGTTCTTAAAAACCTCCAATGACAGGGATTCCGCAGCCTCCCTTAGAAGACTATTCCAGATCTTAACTATCCTTATAGTTAGTAAGTTTTTCTTAATATCTAACCTAAATCTCCCTTGCTGCAGATTAAGCCTATTATTTCTTGCTCTATGGACAGTGAAGATGGAGAAAAATTGATTACCATCTGTTTCACAATAGCCATTAATATATTTGAAGATTGTTAGCAGGTTCTCTCCTTAGTTTTCTTACTTTTCAAGACTAAACATGCCCAGTTTTTTTTAACCTTTCCTCATAGCTCAGGTTTTTTAAACCTTTTATCGTTTTTGTTGCACTCTTTTGGACTCTCTCCAATTTGTCCACATCTTTGCTAAAGTATGGCACCCAAAACTGTACAATACAACCAGTAAGCCTCACCAGTGCTGAGTAGAGTGGGAAAATTACCTTCCATGTCTTCACATAAGACATGTTAATGTAGCCCAGAATTATATTAGCCTTTTTTGCAACTGCATCATATTATTGATTTGTATTCAATTTGTGATCCACTACAACCCCTAAATCCTTTTCAACAGTACCATTGCCTAGCCAGTTATTCCCCATTTTGTAGTTGTGCATTTGATTTTTCCTTCCTAAGTGAAGTATTTTGCACTTGTCTTTATTGACTTTCATCTTGTTGATTTCAGACCAATTCTTCAATTTGTCAGGGTTGAATTTTGAATTCTAATCCATTCTAATACCACCTAATCTACTGGGGTCCCACTGATCCCACCCATTCCACCAGTCTGGGCTTCCTCACCCTGTCCTTCCTGTGCCAGGCCCTCAAGACTTCTCTAGCACACATACAGGTAAGGCCACAGCCAGCTGCAGACACAGAAACTGAAATCAGCTCTGTGTGGGAGAATTTAGGTCAGGGATTTACCCAGCACCCATGTGCACACTTCCTTTGAGGGTGTAAACCCTAAATTATATTGTGTTGCACTGTATAAAGATCTGTACAATGCAAGCTCATAAAAAATCATGCCCCCCCACCATGTGGAAGGAGATATGCACAGCTTTTTGCACCCCTCTCCCCAAAATGAATTGCACAAACTGATTTTTAGAAAATAAAGACAAGTTTAATAACTACAAAGGTCAGATTTTAAGTAATTATAAGGGATGGCAAACAGATGATAGTAGATTACTGAGCAAAATAAACAAACACACAAACTAGCTGAAGTCACTAAAGAAACTGGTTACAAATAATAATTTCTCACTCTAAAGTTGTTTTAGGCAGGTTGCAGAGTTCTTTGAAGACAAACTACTTTTGCTTGCTGCTTAAAGTTTCAGATATTTCTCTTCACAGGCCAGACGCCTATTTTAGCCTGGGTCCCAGTCCTTTTTCCCAGATCAGTTTTAGGTGTTTCCATCATCCTGGGCGGGGATTGAGTGAAGAACCAGCGACCTTGAATAACTCACTCTCCAGCCTTAAATAGAATTTGCATATGGTGGGAATCCTTTGTTTCCCTGTTTGATCCCTGTCTCCCTTCAGTGGAAAAATACCAACAAGTCAAGATGGTGTCCAGTGCCAGGTGACCTAGTCACCTGACCCCGCAGTGTCAATGCAGCATCCCAGGAAACTATTCAGGAAGGAGGGCGATTAGCATCTTCAAAGTTCTATTGTTCTCCTTAATGGCCTATCCAGGCTGTTTGCCTACTGTTTGGTGGGTGTTCCTCAGGCGAATACACAGTTGTAATTGTTACATAGTTAATATTCCTAACTCCAGATACAGAAATCATACATGCATACAAATTGGATAATCACATTCAGTAAATCATAACCTTTCCAATGATATCTCACAAGACTCATCTTGCATAAACTACATCTTAGTTATGCCATATTCATATCATAAGCATATATCTATAAAGAATATGGAGCGTAACGTCCCAGTGTCATCTGCATATTTTATTAGCATACTCTCTATTCCATTATCCAAATAATTAATGAGTATACTCCCCAGCACCAGACCCAGGACAGATCCCTGTGAGACCCCACTAGATACATCTCCCCAATTTGACAGCGAATCATTGATAATTACTCTTTGAGTGTGGTTTTTCAATCAGTTTTTTGCCCACCTTATTTTTATCTAGACCACATTTCCTGGTTTGCTTACGAGAATGTCTGGAGAGACCATGTCAAAAGCCTTACTAAAATCAAGATCTATCATGGCCAGAGCTTCCCCCACCATCCACTAGGCCAATAACCCAAATGATGCATGATGCAGGGCATTGGAGAATCAGGTTTACTGACTTTAATGGGAGCAGCGGGTTCCCGGGACCTTGAAAAATCACTTATCAAGGTGCCTGAATATGGATTTAGATGCTGAGATTTAGGCCTCCAAGTTCACAAATGTTTGTGTGTGATCTTAATATCTCTGTGCCTAAGTGCACCCCTGACTAATAATAATACATACTTTTCTGAAGAGTTGTAAATCTTAATCAGTTCATGTCTGCAAAGTACTTTGGAAAAGCATGATGTACAATGAATGCAAAATAAAATATAGCAATATGTGCAAAATAGTTCTTTCTCCATAAACTTTGGTTTAAAAAGCAGACTGAGGAAAGTCCCATAATAGAGTTTAATATGAAGTATCCCCCTAACAGAATAGGTTGCACTCAGCATATTCATTTCAACGCACATGGTATGCATAACTGTAAAATAAGAAGTAAAGTTTAAAAAATCTTGTTATATGTTACATCTCAACATGTGTCTGACAGCAAATTTTAAGACCCATTAAACTCCTATTCTGTTTCTTTATTGTAGCCCAGGAAACAGCGTTGGGAAAGTAGGTCCTTCTAGATCTCTGGAAATTCTAACTATACTGAGCTGCATATAAACCTACATAAATATCTGTATCGTACTATTGACCAATGCACACCCCTTTATGTTACTGTCGTGGTTACAGAATTTCACAGTTCCCCCACTCTTAGATCAGGTCTTGGGCTATAGAATCTTGTTCTTACCTTGCAAGTCTGCCTTAGTTCTTAGTTTCATAGAGTTTAAGTCCAGAAGGGACCATTAGATCATTCAGTCTGACCTGCTGTATATCACAGGACATAATATTTCACCCAGTTACCCCTATTTTGAGCCAAATAATTTGGGGCAGACGAAAGCATTTCAGTCCTCAGGAGACTAAACAGTTGTGTATCACAGGTGGACAGAAAACGTGAGAGGCCAAAGTGCTGCCAATGTCCAAGGCCCCTGCAATAGCGGGTAATTGATCAGGCGATTCACGTCACAGAGGAAGGTGAAAACCCCCCAAGCCCTCTGCCAATCTGCCCTGTGGGAAAATTCCTTCCAAATTCCAAATCTGGTGGGGAGTATGACCCTAAGCATAGGAGCAAGACCTATCAGCCAGTCATCTAAGAAAGAGTATTCTCTGTGCACCCCGTTCCGTGTTGTGTCTTCAGCTCTGGCCAATCCCTGATGCTTCAAAGGAAAGTGAAAAAAAATATCCAGAATACACATGGCCAATTGTGCATCAGGGGCAAAAAATCGTTCCTGATCCCTGCAGGCCACCATTGAAGCATGAGACTTGATTACATAATTGTTGGCTTAATGCAGAGCTGTAAGTGCTATGAGCAGGTTGAGTGCAATGCAGAGCATTCTCTCTATGGTCCATGAGGGAAGGGAATGAACTCCCTTCAGGAGACAGTGATCAGTTAAATACAGTGATCATAGGCGCCGAATTCTGCACCCACCGGTGGCTTGACCCCCCTCTGCCCCTGGCCCCACCCCAACTCCATCCCTGCACCGCCTCCTCTCACCCCTGCCCCACTCCCATTCCAACCCCTTCCCCAAAGTCCCCACCTCAACTCCGCCCCCTCCCTGCTGCTATTCCGACTCCTTCCTCAAATCCCCGCCCCAGCCCCACCTCTTCCCCACCTCCTCCCCTGAATGCGCCATGTTCCCACTCCTCCCCCTCCCTCCCAGCATGCTGCCAAACAGCTGTTTGGCGGCAGCAAGGCGGGAAGCGCTGGGAGGTAGGCGGCGGAGTGGGGACACACGTGCTCAGGGGAGGAGATGGAGGAGGAGGAAGTGGGGCACGGGGAGAGGGGAGCTTGGTGGCCAGTGGGTGCAGAGCACCCACTAATTTTTCCCCATGGGTGCTCCAGCCCCAGTGCACCCACAGAATCGGTGCCTATGAGAAAGCCTTAAAAGAAAAGTATTATTTAATTTTGTGATAAAGAAGAATAGGAATACAGCTTTAAAGAAAAAAGAATTTAAAAACAACAGTCTACAAACACATCTAGCTTACCTACAGCCCTACTCTCCTAGGTGATGATGACCTATGCAGGCTTGGCTTGTCCAGACACCCCAGCAGAGTCCTGTGTGTCAATCTAGTTCTCCTGAACAACCACTGTTTCTCTCGAGAGAAGTTCCCTTTCAATCCTGCCAGATTTTTGTCCTTCTGTGTCCGTGAGCCCTTCCTGTCCTAGGCTAAACCAGTTTTTAGATTGGCTGGAGAGAGAGGCAAAATATCAAAGCTAATAGTTCTGACATTGACCCTCTATAACCCTTAAGTGTTTGGACTGTTCTTTTTCTTCCTGCCTGTTTTTCAAGACAGCTTCATGTTGAGTTAAACCCATATAAATCATACAAAAAACACTCAAATAATCAGGCCAACTTACAGTGTTCATAAATTATTAAAGAATGGCTCCAAATCTGTCAGTTCCTTTTTTTGCTTCAGTTTCTATCTATCCAGTGATGGCTGTACAGACAAGCTACACTGTGAGTGGGTTGACTGAGTTGGCTAGACAGAGCAGTTGCTCAGTATAATAATGAAGATGTAAACAATTTGTGAGCCATTGCACTTGGAAGAAGGATCTAGCTGTCCACACTCCTATATCACCATGATTACAGAAATGACACTAATACTAAATCCATAGGAAAGAACACATATTGTATCTAGAAACTGCCAAGTTTCAAAGAAGATGGAAAAAAACAGTTAAGTCTTTGAGGCATTCTTTCTGCCAATGTAGGATTGTTCCTTCTCATACATTTTCCATTGTTTTGTCCGTTTCTCCTTGAAGACTATTCTGCACTCTAACCAAACAGAACACAGTAAAACAATAAAGTGTTTGGGCCTGTTATTAGTCTCCTAAGTTAGTTCCTAGTGCAAGCAACAAGCAGATTTTGTAAACTGTATGAACCTATCTTCATAAATTACAATATAACTATCAGTCTTGTCTTCCCTATTTTGGCTAGAGGACTTTTTGGAATACTTGAGATGTGGAGTAAGATAGTGACATCACAATTTCCTGAAGCCTGAACTGCAGCTTTCTGACTTCTTCAATTTGAAAGGGAGAGAAAGCTGCACCTGAGACAGTCTAATTTTCTAAAAGAGCCTCTTCGTATGATTATAGCCGTTGACAGTGGTGGGGTAAGCTCATTGGCTAGAGTGACTCCCTTTAACAAATTAAAATACATATTGTCAATAATTGGCTGCTTTGCATATGTCCACTCATATTTTCTAAGTATTATCTTACCTGCCTTTATCAATATATGGTTTCCCAGTATTTCCTAGCTTTTAATCATTTAACTTTAGTTATTTATTTTTCATGTTAAAAGCCACTTTAAAAAAGGAGTTCAGTTTCTCAGGCATTTTAAAGTTATTTATTTATTTTATTACACCTAAAAGCCCCAATCAAGGATAAGGACCTAATCACTCAACTATCAGCAGCAGGGGAGAAACCAGGATGAAATCTTCACCAGGCTGCATAGCATCTCTTCCCAGCAGGGGAAGAAGAACTTTATCTGAAAATATATTTCAAAGGTTTTCTGGTCTATATAGAGAGGGGGAATGAACCCCTTAAGGTATCCTTCACCTGAAGAGACAAAGGAACCAGGCACTTGGAGCTCCTGTGAAGGTTCCTGGCTAGAGGGTATGGTCAGCCATGCTGGAAAAGAGACTTGGTCAGAAATACTTTGAACAAGAGAGTCTACTCAGGTTCAATCTGGTTTTAGTCTTAGCAGTGGTGGATTACTGCATGGGCCAATGGGGCCTGTTCCCAGCCCAATTTGGGGGCTCCCAGGAGCACCGGAACTCTTACCACGGCCCTTCCTCCTCCACTCCACCCTGGGGCCCTGCCCCCTGCCATGCTAGAAGCCAGAGCCAGGCCAGAATCACCCAGGAGCGTGTGTCACTCTGGGGGGCCTTAGACCTTCTACCTGCCCTAGGTGGGGGGCTGGGGTGCCCAAGAGCAGCCCTCAGCCCATTCCCCACTCCCCAAGGCAGGCGGAGCATCCAGGGGCCCTGAGGAGGGCATAGCCCTTTTAACAAAAAAAAGCTGCCTTAGGGGCAGGTGAGAGCAGGGAGTGCCGCATCATCAGCATCAGCCCCTGATCAGCTGAGGCTGGCAAGCTCCGTGTGTGGCTGCAGCTCCCAGCCCTGGCTCGCAGGTGAGTCCTGTTCCAGGCAGAAGGAGCCCAGTTCAGGGAAGGGGGAGGTTGTAGTGTTGGGAGACGGGGAGGGGATGGATGTAGTTTGGGGAGGGCAATGTTCCCTCCACCCCAAACAGGGGCGAGGCATGGGGGATGCGTGTGTGGTCACATGCCACTGCCCTCCCCACCCCATTTCTGCCAGTGCTGAGCAGATCTGCTCAGCCTGAGGGTGAGGAAGAGGCGGTGAGGTGGGGTAAAAAGTAGTGGGGAGAAGGGAATGAGGGAGTGGGATGAGAGGCAGTGGGGAAAGTAAGTGGGGTGGGGGGAAGAGAAGGAGCAGAGTGGGGCATGGTGAGGAGAACATGTGCAGGGCCCAAAAGTTCTTTGTGCCCAGGGCCCTAATAAAACTTAATCCACCTCTGAGTCTTAGAAGCATATTTTTACTTTTGTTTGCTTGTAACCCTTTCTGTCTTTATTCCTTATACTTGGTATCACTTAAACCTACGACTTTTTGATTAATATACTTTACTAATATACTTTATTAATATGCTTTACTTTTAATATAAACCAATACAGTGCTGGGATTGAAATAAAAGTGTTTGTCAAACTCCATTTAAATCAATGAACTGCTGTTTATGGTCTCTTCTAAAGGAACAGCAAATTTAATAACATCTATGAGTGTTCTAGGAGAGGGCTGGATGCTACAGGGCAGACAATTTGGGGGAAATTCAGATGGGGGGAGGGGTTTGAGTCATCTTGCAAGGAGTGACCAAAGCAGGTGGAAACCGGGGTAAGGCTACTGTGCTGTGAGCATACTGCTGGTGTCAGGTGTCTTACCCAAGGCTGCACAGCACAGAAGCACCCAGGGTTACACAGCCTCTTATTGGTCTGGGTTGAACTCCAAGGTGTCACAGAGGGCAGGAGCAATAAGGTCCCATGGTTAGTAGTTACACAGGTTAGCTCTATGCCCAGCTTAGTAGTTCCAAATGATGTGGAAGGATTTTTTAAAATTAATAAATATCTGCTATCTCTCGCTGCAGTTCAACCTGGTGGTCATGACTGGCTGATTTTTGTAGGCATTGCAGCAGAAGTGGGTCCCAAGGAGGAATCTGGAGGAGAACCGAGTAGTTAGTGGCCTTCTGGATTAGCAAAAAGAAAAGGTGTACTTGTGGCACCTTAGAGACTGACCAATTTATTTGAGCATAAGCTTTCGTGAGCTACAGCTCACTTCATCGGATGCCTTTTAGTGGAAAATACAGTGAGGAGATTTATATACACACAGAACATGAAAAAATGGGTGTTTATCATGCACACTGTAAGGAGAGTGATCACTTAAGATGAGCTATTACCAGCAGGAGAGTGGGGGTGGGAGGGAAGAAAACCTTTTGTAGTGATAATCAGGGTGGGCCATTTCCAGCAGTTAACAAGAACGTCTGAGGAACACTGGGGGGGGGGTGAGAATAAACAAGGGGAAATAGCTTTACTTTGTGTAATGACTCAACCACTCCCAGTTGAGGAGGGAGTCTACATAGCCAGACAATCCTCCTGAAGGTCGAAACAACAGACTGGACTTCTACATAGAGTGCTTCCGCCGACGTGCACGGGCTGAAATTGTGGAAAAGCAGCATCACTTGCCCCATAATCTCAGCCGTGCAGAACACAATGCCATCCACAACCTCAGAAACAGCTCTCACATCATAATCAAAAAGGCTGACAAAGGAGCTGCTGTTGTATGAATAGGTCAGAATATGAACAAGAGACTGCTCAGCAGCACTCCAACACCACTTTCTACAAGCCATTACCCTCTGATCCCACTGAGGGTTACCAAAAGAAACTACACCGTCTGCTCAAGAAACTCCCTGAAAAAGCACAAGAACAAATCCGCACAGACACACAACTGGAACCGCAACCAGGGGTATTCTATCTGCTACCCAAGATCCATAAACCTGGAAATCCTGGGCGCCCCATCATCTCAGGCATTGGCACCTTGACAGCAGAATTGTCTGGCTATGTAGACTTCCTCCTCAGGCCCTACGCTACCAGCACTCCCAGCTATCTTCGAGACACCACTGACTTCCTGAGGAAACTACAATCCATCGGTGATCTTTCTGAAAACACCATCCTGGCCACTATGGATGTAGAAGCCCCCTACACCAACATTCCACACAAAGATGGACTACAAACCATCAGGAACACTATCCCCGATAATGTCATGGCAAACCTGGTGGCTGAACTTTGAGACTTTGTCCTCACCCATAACTATTTCACATTTGGGGACAATGTGTACCTTCAAATCAGCGGTACTGCTATGGTTACCCGCATGGCCCCACAGTATGCCAACATTTTAATGGCTGACTTAGAACAACGCTTCCTCAGCTCTCGTCCCCTAATGCCCCTACTCTACTTGCGCTATATTGATGACATCTTCATCATCTGGACCCATGGAAAAGAAGCCCTTGAGGAACTCCACCATGATTTCAACAGTTTCCATCCCACCATCAACCTCAGCCTGGACCAGTCCACACAAGAGATCCACTTCCTGGACATTATGGTACTAATAAGCGATGGTCACATAAACACCACCCTATACTGGAAACCTACTGACCGCTATTCCTACCTACATGCCTCCAGCTTTCACCCAGACCACGCCACACGATACATCGTCTACAGCCAAGCTCTACGATACAACCTCATTTGTTCCAACCCCTCAGACAGAGACAAATGCCTACAAGATCTCTATCAAGCATTCTTACAACTACAATACCCACCTGCTGAAGTGAAGAAACAGATTGACAGAGCCAGAAGAGTAGCCAGAAGTCACCTAGTACAGGACAAGCCCAACAAAGATAATAACAGAACACCACTAGCCGTCACCTTCAGCCCCCAACTAAAACCTCTCCAACGCATCATGAAGGATCTACAACCTATTCTGAAGGACGACCCATCACTCTCACAAATCTTGGGAGACAGGCCAGTCCTTGCCTACAGACAGCCCCCCAACCTGAAGCAAATACTCACTAGCAACCACACAACAGAACCACTAACCTAGAAACCTATCCTTGCAACAAAGCCCGTTGCCAACTGTGCCCACATATGTATTCGGGGACACCATCATAGGGCCTAATAACATCAGCCACACTATCAGAGGCTCGTTCACCTGCACACCTACCAATGTGATATATGCCATCATGTGCCAGCAATGCCCCTCTGCCATATACATTGGTCAAACTGGACAGTCTCTATGTAAAAGAATAAATGGACACAAATCAGACGTCAAGAATTTTAACATTCATAGACCAGTCGGAGAACACTTCAATCTCCCTGGTCACTCGATTTCTGACCTAAAAGTGGCTATTCTTCAACAAAAAAACTTCAAAAACAGACTCCAAGGAGAGACTGCTGAATTGGAATTAATTTGCAAATTGTATACAATTAACTTAGGCTTGAATAGAGACTGGGAGTGGTTGAGTCATTACACAAAGTAAAACTATTTCCCCTTGTTTATTCTCCCCCGCCCTCCCTCCCCCATTGTTCCTCAGACATTCTTGTTAACTGCTGGAAATGGCCTACCTTGATTATCACTACAAAAGTGATAATCTTTTCTTTCCTCCCCCCCACTCTCCTGCTGGTAATAGCTCATCTTAAGTGATCACTCTCCTTACAGTGTGCATGATAAACACCCATTTTTTCATGTTCTGTGTGTATATAAATCTCCTCACTGTATTTTCCACTGTATGCATCCGATGAAGTGAGCTGTAGCTCACGAAAGCTCATGCTCAAATAAATTGGTCAGTCTCTAAGGTGCCACGAGTACTCCTTTTCTTTTTGCGAATACAGACTAACACGGCTGCTACTCTGAAACCTTCTGGATTAGGTCTGTTGTCAAATATTTTCTTTTATGTAAAAGAAATAATTACACCCAACTCTTCTTTTCTGTCCAGATTGCTTGAAAAGAGTGATTTCCCGTTTTAAAAGTCTTCCTCACAATAATTCCAAGCACCTCAGACTTGCGACCTTTAGTTGATTTGACTTAACTTTTGTGAGCATCCCATGTACACATGCCTCAAGAAAGAAGCTGCCTCAATAACAAGATACCTCAAAAACTTAATTTCATTTCAAGTTTTCCTCTTATTTTGTTGTGTGTGTGTGTTCAATATTTTGGTAAAGTCTAGTTTTAGTTCAATATAGGGTTCTATTTGCACAAGCTGCTTCTTTGAAAAGAAGAAGTACAATTCTTGGGTGAAAGTTTCTAAATAATCATGGAAACGCCAGACTGTGAATAGGCACAGGCAAAGATAGGGCTCTGAAATGGTACTAGTCTGACTGCAGTGAGGTCTTCTCTTTACCCACTAACAAGTACAGTAAAATGTGGGCAGCTGTAGTATAAACAAGTCCATGCCAACTCACTAGTATGTCTCAGTCCTGACCCAGGAGGGCCACCTGTAGGGATGAAACCATAGTTCATTCTCCAGGCTCATTCAGTCTGTGACCTCTCTGCTTCAACTCTCAAGAAGGAGAACTATTGTGATGGTGGATTTTGTGATGTAAACCCCTGTCCACTGGGAACTGGATTGAAACTACACCTCATTTCACATGAAAGGCTCTACATCTCCATTCTCAATACCTTGGGGTATCCAGTCCTTCTTTTTCTTCTCTTCTACTAAACAAATTGGTAAAAGACTGGGAGGAAGTGCTAGGGGGGCGGGAAATGTAAAGAACTTTAAGCTTGTGTTATGTATGATAGCAACAGCTGTAGCCCTTCTGACAATATAATCCCACTACAGTCCCCAGGATATAACTCAATATCTGATTGAGGAACTGTATGACAAGATGCTTAAAGAAAAATATGTTTGGACCCTTAGAAAGTGGGAAAAAAAGTTAAGGGAAAGTAAAACAAAGGATAAGTGTGCTGGTGGTCTAATTAGAGAACCATAACTATAATGCAGTAGAAAAGGCCGCTACACCCAAACCTGCGGGTTATCTGCTTATTATTCTAAGTATTTAGAAGTTTATTTGCTCTTATTGCAATAAGAGAGTGAACTGTCACAAGCTTAGAATCCATGCTGGTGCTTCTGCATTCTCATGTCATCACCAAGCAGTGAATCCCTGCTAATATAAAAGTGGATTCCAATTGGAAAAAATACCAGTAATATTATTGAACAGTATCAAGGGAACAATATCCTTTCTTCTGCTCGTCCCTTACGCTGAACAAAATTTACAGAGTGCAAAGCCAGGAGCAATTGCAGAACTTGCCTAACTTTTTCCTTTCTTTAATTAAAGTCACATGGTTTTTAAAAAAAGTAAGTCAGAAATCACAACTGTCTCTTCAAACAAATTTATTGGCATTACCCAGAAGTTTGGACATTTTCTTGCACTACCCATAAAAACAATATTATAGTAAATTACATATGATTTACATTTACAGTATATTGTCTGCTTCTTCTTCAGCTCTGCTAAGCTCATTCATTATTCATTACACTGGTCAAACAGTGTCCTGGAAAAGCCCAGGTTCTGTGTTCTAGCACTATTCCCAACATTTTGTATCCTGATTCCAACTTGCAGTTATCCAAGAACATTCAACAGGTGATATCCATCCAGTGGGTGATTTCTGCCTGGTAGCCATCTTACTCCTGTCCAAATACTCTACATCTCAGTTAAGGAGAAGGAAACATAACTAGAACCTGTCAGTAATTAGTATTTCAGTGGCTCTTCCCCTGATTCAATGTTGCCCTACACCTTGTGCAGCAATGTACGTCATTGCAAAGGGAGTGAAAAGTGGGTGTAAAATGCTACCAGGACAGAATATTTCAATATCCACTTTGTACTGATGTAAATGACTGCCCCAAGGAACAGGGCAATGAGAACCAGGCTCTCAGACTCAAGCATCTGATTTGGTGCATCCCAGATTCCACTGCACATCAGAGCAAGCAAAACTTGAAAGCAGACAGGCTAGGTCTATCATGTAGCTAGATGGGCCCATGTAGCTCCACTGTAGAACTAAGAAGAAGTAGGCAGAGGCTTGGGGAAAGGGTCATAGCAGGAGGAGAGTCTTCAGTGAAGATTTCAGATGTTGAGAGAGGAATTTACATCAAAAACTCTGCTGTAAAGGCAGATGGGCTACAGAAATGGACAGGAAGAGCAGGTCATGAGAGAGGCCTTCAGTCATGTAGATGTATTGGGCACATGAAAACATTTCTCTCATTTTGAAAGATTTTCCCATTTCCAGCAATATTCCCTATCTCTCTAATGGAGAGAATCTTAGTAGAAATGGGGAAATTGTTCAAAACAGAACAGATTTTTAAGGGCACCCATTTGTGATCAGATAAAACATTTCAATAATAGGTGCTTCTCCAAATTGAATCGATTTCCTAAACCTTTTGCTGTTGCTCATCTTTAATTATAAACTATTATAATACTAAATGTACTGATACAAAAACTGTGTACAGCAGGCCTGAGAAGCAAGCAAATACAGTCTCAAACTTCTGGAAGAGAGATGTGGACAGCTGCATATGTACTCACACTCAGGGATATGTGATTAGGATTGGGTCAGAAAGACTTGGAGATCCATTTCAGAGAAATCCTTCTGTTAAGAGGTCTCTTCTTTTTTACTCACCATTCTCCTTTTTCTCCCTTTGCACTGGAGAGTGGTTGTGAATGCTCCTAATGAGACACTACTTGATGCCCTGTTGGTCCAGTCAGAGCAAAGTCTGTGGAAAATAAAACACCAGACACATACTTTTTCAGATCACAGATAGGTCAGGCTACCCAGTAAATCATAATAAGCCAAATTATTCTGTGAAGACTAATTCCTTCATTAAAGTCCTGTTGCTCTTTTTTGCTCATGTTAACTGCACAGATAGCTACCATTTCTGTCTGAATGGTCAGCACCACGGAACCATTAGGAAAGGGATAAATAATGAGACAGAAAACATAATAGTGTCTCTATGTAAATCCGTGGTATGCCCACATTAGGGTACTGTGTGCAGATCTGGTTGCCCCATCTCAGAAAAGATGTATTAGAATTGGAAGGGATACAGAGAAGGGCAACAAAAATAATTGGGGATATGGAACAGTTTCCATATGAGGAGAGATTAAAATGACTGGGACTTTTCAGCTTGGAAAAGAAATGACTAAGAGGGGATATGATAGAGGTCTATAAAATCTTGACTGGTGTGGAGAAAGTGAATAAGGAAATGTTATTTACTCCTTCACAGAACACAGGTACTAGGGGTTACCCAGGGGAATTGATAGGCAGCAGCTGAAAATGAACAGAGGGAAGTAATTCTTCACACAACATGCAGTCAACCTGTGGAACTCATTGCAAGGAGATGTGAAAGCCAAAACTATAATAGGGTTCAAAAAAAGAATTATATGAGTTCATGGAGGATAGGTCTGTCAATAGCCGTTGGACAAGATGGTCAGGTCTGGAGCAACATGCTCTGGGTGTCCCTGGCCTGTTTCCAGGGGCTGGAAGTGGATGGCAGGGGATGAATCACTTGATGATTGCCTCTTCTGTTCATTCCTTTTGAGGCACTTGACATTGGCCACTGTCAGCAGATAGCATATTGGGCTAGATGGACCATTGGTCTGACCCAGTGTGACCATTCTTATCTTCTTATGTTCTAACTCTAAGTAAAAAATAATATTATGAAAACTGAATTTTCTTCCACTCCCTTGCTCTCTATTGGTCTATTTTGCAAATATAGGTCTGTGGCGGGGCATCTCCCTCCCTCAGTTATGAAGGGTTTAAAGAGCTCCTCTGGATACAGTCAGCCCAACTGCGCTGCTCCTGTGAGGTGATCAAGACTGGAGAAGGGCAGGTCCTTAAAAGGGAGGAATCCAGCTCAGTCTGGGTGGCATGCAGGAGCAAACAGAGCTAGAACTTCCTAACCCTAGGGAATCAGAAATGTAAGGCTGAAAGGGACCTTGTGAAGTCATCTAGTCTAGTCCCCTGTGCTGAGGCAAGGCGAAATAAAGCTAGACCATCCCTGACAGGTGTTTATCCAACCTATTCATAAAAACCTCTAATGATGGGGATTCCAGAGCTTAACCACCCTTATACCTAGAAAGTGTTTCCTAATATCTACACTAAATCTCCCTTGCTGCAGATGAAGCCCATTACTTCTTGTCCCATCCAGTGCAGGAGTGGAGGGAATACAGAAGCTATTACAAATCTGCAATTTTAAATCAATCCACTCAGGTAGCTAGCCACACATCTGTCCATAACAGTGATCTATGTGACACACATTTTCCCCATCCAGATACCAACTCCCCACACAACAATGTGGCCTCAGTTGTTGGCAAGACTGGCAAGACCTGGCAAGTTTGGCAAGGAAACAGGGGTTCTTTACTGGGGAGACTGCTTGACAGCATCAGCCACCTGGGCTCTCTGAGAAGTAGAGGGAACATTTTTTCATTAATTTTCTTTATGGAGCCTTGGAACCTGTGGTTGTTTGGGCACACAAGGCATAAGGGAGCCCAAATCCCTTGTCCGGATGTGGATGGCCAATAACTGAACACAGAAGCAGGGACCTGCTAAATTAACAGTCCCAGTGTGGGTTAACAGGACAAAAGTACAAGGTCTATTGGATTCACAGTGTAGCTAGACCTTGGTACAGACTCGCCTGGTGAGGATGAAGGGGGTTCTTGGAGAAACAATCTTTGTTCAGTGAATCCACAAGTGGCGTGAAGGCATATTCTAGTATATGGGTATGGCTAACTCTGGGATGTCACATGTTGGTACTGTGGGTGGTATTATCTCCATCTCTGGCCTATTCCTTCATTATTGGCCATGTTTGGAATTACTTCTGTGAGATTACATGTTTTTTATAAAAAAAACCCCATCCAATCTTGATTTAAAAATTACCAGGAAAAGATATGCTCTAGGAGTTATCCTGGGGAAATTCTCTAGTCTGTATTACACAGGCACTCAGACTAGATGGTCACAATGGTCCCTTCTAGCTTTGGAATCTATGATTATGCAAGAGCTTGAGGAACATGGCACCAGAAAAGATGACTCTGCCTTGGCTCATGAAGCAGGCCCGCAGGGATAGCCAGTTAGGGGAACCAAAAGACCCCCTTGAGGGAGGCTTATGGTCCACAGGTTCTCCATCCAAGTCACAGACTGTGATGGTAAAATAGGGATTATTGTTGAAGAATCTAGAAGCATAATCATGCAACGTGGATTTTGTCCAAGAACAGAGAGGAGGCCCAATGCTGAGTCAAGCCTATGAGCAAATTACATCAATAAACAACAAAGTAATGGAACCCTAATAGGTGAGACTTTGAGCTTCATTTTGGGAGCTGATGAATGCCTCTACCAGTTAACTCGATAAATAAGCGGGGAAAATAAGAACACTTGCTAATCCCCTTGCTGTCCTGCCAGACACTCCTGCACATAGCGTATGATATACTTGTACTGGACCTTTTGGCTGGTAGAAGATCGTATGCTACATAGCTTTCTATGTTCAGGAGGTCAGAGATTACTGTGCTTCCTGTCCAGGGTTCCAATTAGCCACCCCAAAGGGATCCAAAAAGCCCTCCTATTCCTGCTCCCAGTGATAGAAATTTCCTTTGAGTGGTCTGGGATGGATCTGATAGAACCTCTGAAGAAGACTGTGACAGAACACCAGTACATCTGCATAATCTTAGACTATGCTTCTCTTTACCTAGAGGCCATCCCACCTCATTCCTTAAAGGTGGCAATGGTTGTCACAGAACTCATGAAACTCTTCACATGGATAGGGATACCCCTGGAAATATTAACAGATCAGGGAAACAGTTTGACATACAGGGTAATGCTGGAGATCAATCCCCTAAATACATCTATATACCACTCACAAATGGATGGATAGGTCAAGAGGTTCAACCAAAACCTTAAGGCAATGTTGAAGAGGTTCATGGCCTCTGATCCCAAGGATTTAGACCATCTACTGTCCCCTTTCTGTTTGCCATAAGGGAGGTGTCACAAGCTTCCACTGGGTTCTACCCCTTTGAGCTTTTATATAGGCGAAAACCTTGGAGAATACAAGACCATCTCTAAGAAATCTGGGAAGAGCAGAACCTGAGGGCCTATGAAGGAGCAGAGATACTACTGCCAGGCACAGCAGGGGTTAAAGAAAATCTCTGGGCTCAGCTAGCCCTGTTCCATTATACCTGCAGCCAATGCCAAGCTTGGAGGGGGGAGAGAAGAAGGGAGCCTGGCTCAGTATAGGGCTGACTGACGAAGAGGCAGGAGCTCTCTGTATTCCTGCCTGAAGCCACAGACCAGCAACCTGCCTTCCAACGTAGCTACTGGAGGCAAGTAAGTCTTCCCCTGCCAAGGGGAACCTACAGATAAGTCCCAACTGCAGGGCAACTGGATTAAGTGGGACCACGCCCCAAACTAAAGGACTTGCATAGGGAGCAGGCCAGGAAAACAGGCCCTGAAACACCCCCTCCCTCCCATGGCTAGGAGAAATATCCATCTCCACTGTTTAGGGGTTGAGTGACACAGGACCCTGGGCCAGGCCCTGAGGGAGAATGAGGGGTCAGGTCCCCCTACCGCACCCCTAACCAATGATCTAGCCACTAGGCTGCCCAGCCACTAAGGGCTGTATCACAAATGATGGAGAATGTGGGTACTGCCCTAGTCCCTGCTGAAGGGAAGTAAAAGGAAGAAGAAAAAAAACAAAAGCAAAGGAGAGAGAGAGAGAGAGAGAGTCTGGAGGACAAACACTTGAATGGAGATGGAACAGCTGCTGAAATGGATGGCTGAGCAAAACACCCACCATCAACAGCAAGAGCAACAACTCCTGCAGCAGATGGCCATGCAGCAGCAGCAGCAATTCACAAACTGGCAGATAAACACCAGAAGCTGGTCCAACAGGTGGCGTCCATTTTGCAACCTGCTATTCCATCAGAGCTGCCTAACCCCACCCCAATCCAGCTTGCCAAAATGGGGCCTGACAATGATCCTGAGGCCCTCTTAGAGACTTTTGTGTGGGTGGCCATGGTAGCCTGGTAGCCCTGAGACCAGTGGGCTGCAGTGCTTGTCCTGTACTTAGCCGGGATAGCACAGACCACATACCGTGCTTTAGACCCCGCCGCCGCCCAGGACTATCCCAAGTTAAGGCAGCGATCTTTCATGCCCTAGATATCTCTGAGGAAACATTCCGGCAACGCTACTGGGGGGGGTGCAGTACCTGCCAGGAGCCCGACCCCACCTGGTCACCCAGAAGCTGCGTGACTCATGCTAGAGATGGCTGAAAGCAGAAATAAAGATGTGTGCGCAGGTCACTGAGCGGGTCCTGCTAGAGCAGTTTGTCCAGATCCTGCCCCTGGGGGAAGAGTGTGGGTGTTGTGACATCACCCTGACACCAAGACCAATGCCATCCAACTCATGAAGAACTACCTAGCTGGCAAGTCCCCCATGATGAGGCCCCTTCGGAGTTGACTGGCACCAAGAGCCCCATGCCCCTAAAGGAGGGAAGCACCCGTGGACCCCAGGGCCATGAGGAATGTCGGCATCCTCCCTACCAGTGCTTCAGAGGGCTTGAGGATCCAGGGGAGCCAGGGCTCCCCAACCCAGAGGTCCAGAGCCATTTACCCGCACTCCATCTCTGTAGACCGCAGGTCCACTAAGCGCCCAGCCAGGGCCCATACTCAGCCCAGAACTTGAGGAGACCTGTTGTGACCTGACCGCCCAGGTACCGAAGCAGGAAACCCCACGCACCACCCAAGATCAGGACTGGTGTTTCACGTGTGGCCATTCTGGACACTGGTCCAGAGACTGTCCATACATGGAATGTAGCTTTGGGAAGATCTGGACCCCACAAGCACGCCCCAGGGACCCAGAAAAATTGATCATCCTACTGCAGGTAAATGGGAGAGAAGTGATGGGACTAGTTGATTCAGGGTGTGCCCAGACCCTGATACGAAGTACAGTGGTCCCTAATCCCAGCCCAACCCAGGGTACCATCATGTTACAGTGCATACATGGGGACATGAGGGCCGCATGGAAGTGACTTTAATGG
This sequence comes from Lepidochelys olivacea, assembly GCF_965140295.1. Taxonomy (NCBI): domain Eukaryota; kingdom Metazoa; phylum Chordata; order Testudines; family Cheloniidae; genus Lepidochelys; species Lepidochelys olivacea. The sequence goes on along the minus strand of NC_140413.1, from coordinate 34,114,314 downwards.
TTGGGAGATGCGAAGGGCCCCTGATGGTCAGTCTGGCCCTGACTCTGGCTGACCCAGTTATTTTAGGCAGGGACTTGAACTGTTTTGGGGAATTGTTATTCCCTACATTCAGCCCCCGGCCAGCCTGAAGATGCGACCCTTGTGGGGGTGGGGGAGCTTGCTGACCTTGGTGAAGGGAATTCCCAGTCCTCCAGTGTCAGCCCAGGCCAACTAGGCCCCCTCCCAGCCAGGAGGGGAGCTCCCCCCATTACCCATATCGGAGATCCTGACTTGCCTCTCTGATTTTGTGGAGGAGCAATGGGCTGATGACACCCTGAGTCGAGCATACACCCAGGTGGCAGCAGTGAATGGGGAGACTGTTGAACCCCACCAAGTGGGATGGTTCCTACACTTTGAGATTCAAGGTGACCGTCTGTACCACATAGAGAAAGACCAACCAACCAACCAACCAACCAAAGAGGTCCAACATCAGCTCTTGGTGCCCTGACCGTACCGGAAGGAAGTTGTGCGACTAGCCCATGCCATACACGTGGCTGGACACCTTGGAAGGGAAAAGACGCTAGCCTGCATTTTAGCCCAGTTCTTTTGGCCAGGAGTCTATCGAGACGTGGGAGACTTCTGTGCCTCATGACCAGAGTGCCAGCTCACTGCACCTTGGTCAGCTGAGAGAGCCCTGTTGATCACCCTCTTGCTTGTAAGTGTACGCTTTGAGCAAACTGGAGTCAACATAGTTGGCCCGCTGGAGAAGAGCGCTGCCAGATACTGGTTCATTCTTGTTGTAATGGACTATGCGACCCGATACCCTGAGGCAGAGCTGCTGCGCCTCATGAACGCCAACGGGGTGGCTACAGAACTTATGGACATCTTCGCCCGAGTCAGGGTGCCCAGGGAAATCTTGACAGATCAAGGGACAAACTTTATGTCCCAGACGATCAAGCAGCTCTGCCAGTTACTCAAAATCAGGACCTTACGAACATACATATACCACACCAACATAGACAGCCTGGTAGAGTGCTTTAACCAAACCCTAAAAACAATGCTCTGAAGGTTTGTCCTGACAGATGTCCAGCATTTGGACCAGCTGCTCCCGCCTCTCTTGTTTGCAGTCTGGGAAGTACCCCAGTCTTCCACTGGCTTCTCACCATTTGAGCTTTTATATAGGAAGCAACCCCAACGGATTTTAGACCTTGTGCGAGAAATGTGGGAAGAGCAACTGTCCCGAGCCAACAAGATGATACAGGATGTTTTAAACCTGAAGGAGAGGCTTAAGGCTCATTTGCCAGGGAGAACCTCCTACATGCCCAGGATACCCAAGAGGCAGTCTACAATAAACAGGTGCATCTCTGGGGGGACGGTCACCTTGAATCTCAAAGTGTGGGAACCATCCCACTTGGTGGGGTTCAACAATCTCCCCATTCACTGCTGCCACCTGGGTGTATGCTCGACTCAGGGTGTCATCAGCCCATTTGCTCCTCCACAAAATCAGAGAGGTGGGTGTGGTGGGGGGGGGGAGGGGAAAGAATGTGTGAAGGAGCAGAGAGACTGCTTCCAGGCACACCAGGGGTTAAAGAAAACCTCTGGGCTCAGCTAGCCCTGCCGCATTATACCGGCAGCCAATGCCAAGCTTGGAGAGGGGAGAGAAGAAGGGAGCCTGGCTCAGTATAGGGCTGACTGGCGAAGAGGCAAGAGCTCTCTGTATTCCTGCCTGAAGCCACAGACTAGCAACCTGCCTTCCAACATAGCCACTGGAGGCAAGTTAGTCTTCCCCTGCCAAGGGGAACCTAGAGATAAGCCCCAACTGCGGAGCAACTCGACTAAGCGGGGCCATGCCCCAAACTAAAGGACTTGCATAGGGAGCAGGCCAGGAAAACAAGCCCTGAACCCTTCCCTCACAGCTAGGAGAAATATCCATCTCCACAGTTTAGGGCAGGGGTGGTCAAACTTTTTGGCCTGAGGGCCACATTGAGGTTGCCCAACTGTATGGAGGGCCGGGTAGGAAAGGCTGTGCCTCCCCAAACAGCCTGGCCCCCACCCCTTATCCACCCCCTAGCACTTCCCGCCCCCCTCAGAACTGCTGACCCATCCAACCCCCTTCTGCTCCTTGACGCATGACCTCCCCTTCCCAAGACCCCCCCCCCCGCTCCTAACCTCCCCCTGGGACTCCACCCCTATCCAACCCCTTGCCCCGCTCCCTATTCCCTGACAAGCCCCCCAGGATTCCCATGCCTATCCAGCCCCCCCTGTTCCCCATCCCCTGACCGCACCCCCCACTCCCGAACCTCTGCCCCACCCGCCCCCAGGACCCCTAACCCCCCCCCGGCTCCCTGTCCCCTGACTGCCCCCCGGGACCCTCTGCCCCTTACCATGCTGGAGCCAGCCATGCCGCCACGCTGCCTGACAGGAGCAGTGGGCCAGAGTGCTGTCCACGCGGCGGCGTAGCTGTGGGAGAGGGGGGAGATAGCGAGGGAGGGGCCAGGGGCTAGCCTCCCTAGCCAGGAGCTCAAGGGCCAGGCAGGACGAGCCCACGCGCCATAGTTTGCCCACCTCTGGTTTAGGGGTTGAGCGACACAGGACCCTGTGCCAGGCCCCTCTACCAGCCCCCTAACCAACAATCTAGCCACTAGGCTGTCTGGCCACTGAGGAGGACCCTATCACAGGGCCGCTATCTTCATCCGCATTCTCCAACTTTGAGACCATCTCAAGAGATTGGAGACATTTGCTCACATAAACCTTTTGAGTGAGCCCAACAGAAGAAGTAGCAAACGTACAACCAGAATGCCTGCCTACGGACCTTCAAGCTGGGTGACAGAGTACTGTTATTCCCTAGCAATGAGTTTAAATTGCTAGGCAGATGACAAGGCCTTTGCCTCAAGGGTGCGCCAAATAGGTACACCCTATCACAAAGACAAAATCCAGCATTTCTTCCTCTGCCTTCACTGGTAGCTTTGCCTGAATAAAGGCTGACTGAACTGCATGATCTGGTCAACCTGTAGTAAACATAAATCATGACTGGGAAAGAGCTCAGGCAAGCTTAAGCTTGTCTTTCAGGCAAGGTGCTTTACAAGATTGAGCTTGCTGGCAGCAATAATGTTCATCCCGCCTTGAATTATATTTCGACCATTTTTTTCCCTGAGAATAGTTGCAATTTTAATGCTTTTAGTGGGCTTCTAGAAGCCAGGATCAGAACATTATTTACATCCTGAAACCAACTGTGTCTGGAGAATTTCAGTCACATCACTTTTATGAGATTCTACAAACTGAATGCTGAAAAGCCTTCTGTGGCACTTTTCTGTAAAGCAAAAAAATAGAATAAAAAAAAAAATCCACAGAAAATATCAATTTCAGTTTTCAGTATTAATAATTCCTCAGTGCATCTGTATTAACATATCTTTTCTGTAGATTTGATTTAGAACAACTTTGTGTGTATCCTGTGCTCAGATATGGGGTTTTATTTCACAGAATCCATGCTTAATATGTCCTTAATGAAAATGAAATGTTAGTAAGTGACTGGTAAGATGTGAAAGTTATTCTCCAAAGCCATGAAGGGTGAGTGTTTCATGCCTCATATACTGTATACAAGAGACCGAACATTTGTATATGACTCGAGCTAGCATGCAAATCAATAACCTGTGTTACAAAAAAGGCATAGCCATTATCTCAAAAATCGCATTTAAGTGGAAAAATTGACAGTATCATGTTGACAGACATAAAAGAACATTGATGAAAATAGCTGTTAAATTGTTAATTTAACATAAAAATATAGCAGATGATTATAGTATGATTAATTTGGTAGTAGACACTCCAGCTCATGAAAAACATAGGCTGTGCAGCATTCATTTCATCCATTGCTACCATTTGGGGTTGCATCCTATTTGCTTGAGAAGTGCTAATAAATCACACAGGCAGAGAAGATCGTTTGAGAATGTCCAGGTGCTTTATCATTCTTAAAGAACTTTTGCCCCATATTTTATTAAAGTCATATGACTTTTTAATGGAAGCAATTTAAAGTCAAAAACAAAATTCTGCTCTTAATTAATTCACAAAACCCATTCACATAAACATGACTTTAATGGGGTTGCGCGGAATAACAGAGCAAAATCTGTCCCCATTTATCTCTCCAGCAAAAAATCCACTGGAAGCTACGGCAATGTCCTGGCAAATATTAAATCTGTATTTCTTCCCCAGGTGGGGACTGAATAGAGGGGTTCAAAGTCAATTTTGTTATATCTGTTTTGTTGCTGGTGTAACGATGCTGGTTCTGGCAAGACCCAACTGAGAGTGCCAATTCAGGACAAATTGCTTAAAGCAGGGCAGTTACAGCCCAAGGCTGGGGTTTCTATGCACACCAAGGCAAACCAAACCAGCCAAACAGAGAAGACTTTGGTTTTACCCCACTGGCTAACCACAAGTCACACAAGCAATTCCCTTAGACACTCCAGTTTCCCAGTATCACCAGCAGTGTCACTTGTTATGGGGACAGATGGTTATGAAAACCAATACCCCAGTAAAAGAAAAAAGGTTCTCTCGATCCCAAAGGACCAAGCCCCAGACCCACGTAAATATACAAATCAGATCTTACCCACAAATCTCGCTGTTGCCAATCCTTTAGAATCTAAAATCTGAAGGTTTATTCATAAAAGGAAAAGATATAGATGAGAGCTAGAGTTGGTTAAATGGAATCAATTACATACTGTAACGGCAAAGTTCCTGGTTCAGGCTTGCAGCAGTGATAGAATAAACTCTAGGTTCAAATCAAGTCTCTGGAGTACATCCACAGCTGGGATGGGTCATTCAGTCCTTCGTTCAAAGCTTCAGTGTAGCAAAATTCCTCCAGAGGTAAGAAGCAGGATTGAAGACAAGATGGAGGAGCTGCAGCAGCTTTTTATATTCTCTTGCCATGTCGTCTTTCTTTCTTTGTTCCAGAGACAAGCTGTCCATCACATGGCATGGAAAAATCTCAGAGTTCTGTCCATAGGCATGTCCCTGCATACCTTGCTGAGCCACAAGGCATGTCTGCCTTCTCTCAGTGGGTCAATTGTATAGCTTTAGTGGGCATGCGACGGAGGGCTTCCGAGAGCTCGGCCAGAGAGAGAGGCAGCTCCAGCCGGTCTCGGTTGCCCGCGCTGACCATCGGGAGTTCGGTCCAGAGCACCCGGTGGGCATCGGCGTCGGTCGGATCCAGGGAGAAAAGGTTAGTGTAGAAGGCCCTGGCCCTTCCATGCATCTCCTCTGGATCCGTGAGGGGGGGTCCTGTCCTCCGCCAGGAGGCAGGTGACGTGCTTTTTGGCCCCCCTCCTTTTCTCCAGGGCATAGAAGAAGCAGGAGCTGCGATCCATCTCTCGAAGGAGGCGGATGCGGGATCAAACAAAAGCGCCCCGGGCTCGATGGTCCTCCAGGGCCCAGAGCTCCTCCCACTTCTCCCAGTATGCTGCGCGGAGGGGTGGATCCTCAGGGCGGATCCTCGGGGCCGGAGGCAAGACGCCTCTCTAGCTCTAAAACCTCCCACTCCAACTGCCCTATCACTGCATCCCTCTGCCGGGTGGTGCCCCAGGTGTAGTCATCAGGCAGGCTAGGCAGAGCTGACACCAACTTGTCTGGGGTGTCACCCAGAAGCATAGCATAAGTTTGAAATACAGACAGTATAGAGCCAATACTTATATCTTTAAATACAAAAATGATACATGCAAACAGATAGCATAATCATAACCAGCAAACCATAACCTTGTCTTAGACACCTCATTTGACCCCCTTTATACAGGATTTGGTGCCACTACAGGACCTTGGTTGCAACAATGATCTATATGGTCCCAGGTTATGTCAATAACATCACAGCTGGGTTATTTGATTTTGGGGGGTAATTGACTGATAGGCCTGTTTGATCATTAGTGCATTAAAAAAAATCTATGGGGCCTAGAGCTTTGAATGTGTGCTCTTTCATTGCAGGGTTGTAGTAATCAACATAAATAAATGTTGGTGAAGACTAAAACAAGGACATAACTAGGAAATTCATGTCTCCTCATAAAAATTATAACTGGCACTTTATATCACTTTTCAAAGCATTGTGCAAACATTAACTAATTAAACCTCAATGACCCTGTGGCTTGGTAAGCAATACTCACTTCTTTACCACATCCCTTTTTAAATTCATTGTTTACAAATAGGAAAACTATCTCCCTTAGGTACTTATATGCTCCTCCATCACTGGAATATCTGAGTGCTTCACAATATCCCTGTGAGATAGGGAAGTGCTATTATTTATGTTTTACAGGTGGGAAACTGAGGCACAAGACAGACTAAATGACTTGCCCAAGATTACATAGGATGTCTGTGGCAGAGCAGGAATTGAACTCAGACCTTGTAGGGACCAGGCTAGCGTACTAAGCATCAGACCAGACGTCCTCTCCTATGAAAGGTGAAGTGACTTTTCTACAGCCACAAAATGAGCAAGTGGGAGAGCCCCAGAGTTAGAGCCCATGGGTCCCTCCATGCTCAGTGCACTAGACCACCCTACATTCTATTCAGCCATAGGCCAGCTCTGGTTCAGGCACCAGTAATACAGACATTTCTGATGGAGATCTAGTGTTAAATTCTGGTGCCAGTAAAGTGAGTATTTTAGATTTCAGCGGGGCCAGGGTTTCACTCCTAATCAGCCAGTCCTTGCCTACAGACAGCCCCCCAACCTGAAGCAAATACTCACCAGCAACCACACACCACACAACAGAACCACTAATCCAGGAACCTATCCTTGCAACAAAGCCCGTTGCCAACTGTGCCCACATATCTATTCAGGGGACACCATCACAGGGCCTAATAACATCAGCCACACTATCAGAGGCTCGTTCAACTGCACATCCACCAATGTGATATATGCCATCATGTGCCAGCAATGCCCCTCTGCCATGTACATTGGTCAAACTGGACAGTCTCTACGTAAAAGAATAAATGGACACAAATCAGACGTCAAGAATTATAACATTCAAAAACCAGTCGGAGAACACTTCAATCTCTCTGGTCATGCAATTACAGACATGAAGGTCGCTATCTTATAACAAAAAAACTTCAAATCCAGACTCCAGCAAGAAACTGCTGAATTGGAATTCATTTGCAAATTTGATACAATTAACTTAGGCTTGAATAGAGACTGGGAGTGGCTAAGTCATTATGCAAGGTAACCTATTTCCCCTTGTTTTTTTCCTACCCCCCCCCCCACCCCAGACGTTCTTGTTAAGCCCTGGATTTGTGCTGGAAATGGCCCACCTTGATTATTATACACATTGTAAGGAGAGTGATCACTTTAGATAAGCTATTATCAGCAGGAGAGTGGGGTGGGAGGAGGTATTTTTTCATGCTGTGTGTGTATATAAAAAGGTCTCCTACACTTTCCACAGTATGCATCCGATGAAGTGAGCTGTAGCTCATGAAAGCTTATGCTCAGATAAATTGGTTAGTCTCTAAGGTGCCACAAGTACTCCTTTTCTTTTTGCGAATACAGACTAACACGGCTGCTACTCTGACTCCTAATCTTATGTGAGTTTGTTACTGAAGCTGCCTTAGTAATATGAGCAGAACAGAGCTACAGTAAATGAGGGGCAATTTTTCCAACAAGGCTTTATTGCTTAAGCCTCCAAAACAGCTATTTTCCTGAGCAAAGTCTGACAATTATGCCAGACCCTGGTGAATTATGTATTGTAAGTTTAGGGAGCACACTACAATTGGCACTAGAATAGAACAAAGCCTTCCTCGGGTACTAACTGAGGTCTGAGGACAAGACAAGTCTTAGAGGCAAGCCCGATGTTTCATGTTCCAATCAGTTAAAGCTACGTTTTCAAAGAATGTCTTGTAAGTGCACCACTGGTGCAATGAAACATAAAACTGCACATGCAAATATAACACTGAGATTTGTTGTTGGAACAGGATTTGATTATTCTGTACAAGAGCAGGGCAAAATAACCGTAGTTGCAGAGTCATTATGAAGTCTAAATTATGATTCTTGAAGGCCGGGGAGCATGTGAAAGAGAGGATTTAGTCAGGATACTTTAGGACATACTCTGAGGGAACCCAATCCATGGTTCCTTCATCACTGGAATCTTTCAGCAAGTCTGAGGGCCAGTGAGCCTCTGTGGCTGCCAAGGTCTCCTCAGCTGAGTGACAGCAGGGGAGATAGCAAATTAGACAAACAGCCTAGGATCTGCAGAGCCAGTGACAATGGATTCAGGGGTGGGGCTGAAGATTTCCCATAAAGATTTGTGGACACAGGCCAAAGCCTCCAGAGTCTCCCCACCAACAGAGACAATTTTATCTCCCCCAACCACAGATCTCTTTTTCTTTCTCTCACAGTAGTTCTGCAGGGGTTACTGCAGCCCCAGTGCTGTGTAATACCTCCCTGTAAAGGTGTTCTGTAAATTCAGCCTCTGGGAAATTCCCTTGAAAGATATGACTCAAGTTTCAGAGTAGCAGCCACGTTAGTCTGTATCTGCAAAAAGAACAGGAGTACTTGTGGCACCTTAGAGACTAACAAATTTATTTGAGCATAAGCTTTCATGGGCTAAAACCCACTTCATCTGATGCATGCAGTGGAAAATACAGTAGGAATGGGTGTTATCATACCCACTATAACAAGAGTGATCAGTTAAGGTGAGCTATTACCAACAGGAGAGAAAAAAAATCTTTTGTAGTGATAATCAAGGTGGGCCAAGTTATACATCTACCTGGTAGATGAGTAATGCACAATAAACAAGTTGTCTTATACTCAGGGACTAACCCCATAACTTCAACCCTATTTTAATAGTTTTCCAGAAAAGGAAAAATAGGGACTTATAGAAAACAGTTTTGAAATGTAAAAGTGTGACTTGGAACTTGTAGGTTAAAAATAGCCACTATTACTAGATAGTGATTGTTATTATTCGGTGTTTACAGTGTGTTCAGTATGATACAGAGAGCACAAGAGGCTGAAGCTTCTGCCCTCAACAGATGACCAGTTGATCCGGGTATGAATTCAGAAAATGGGTTTGTGTGTGTGTATATTTAAATAAGAGCACTTCACCAGAGTCCCATTGACTCTGATAGACTTCAGGAAGAAGTAGGTGAGGAGAGATTGGATGCTTGGCAACATGATAGGAACAGTGTTTCAGGCATATGGGATGCATGGAAAAAAGCACCAAGATGAGAGTGGGAAAAGGTCAAGAAAGGGAGGAGAATGACATGAGATATTGGTATGGGGTGGGGGTTGAAAGAGATGAAAGATAATGTTCCAAGCAGAGTTGTGCCGAGCTTTGAAGATGCAGAAAACAAATGATGCACAATGTGACTCCATCCTCCGGTTTGGCTGGTACTTGTCTTACAGACACTTTGATATTAGATACAGATGCAGTTGCTTACATATCAGGAGCAGTTTTGACATAAGAATCAGAGAGACTTGGAATGGGGATAGCCTATGCAAAAATCTATGTTCTGCAGAAAGAAATTACCAGTAGTGTGACCGTGCCTTTGTGGGTCACAACTGAGAATAGTTGTGGACAAACTGCTGAGAAATAGGGGAGATACACCCCAATACTAGTGGCTAATCCCCCACAGGATATACCAAACCAGCAACAAAGGTAAACTTCTGTTTCACCACACTGGCTAACAAGAAGTCATAAAAGCAGTTTCCTTAGGCATTCCAGTCCTTGCATTACCACCCTGGAAACACTGGATTCAGAGATGAGTGGTTCTTTCAAACCAATCTCTTCAAATAAAAGGTTCTTCTGATCCCAAAAGACCAAACACACACCCAGGCCATTATATGACTTAGATCTTAACCAAAAATCACACTGATGCCAATCCTTTAATACCTAAAATCTAAAGGTTTATTAATAAAAAGAAAGAAAGAAAGAAAGGGGAGAGTTAAAATTGGTTAAAGGAATCAAATACATACAGTAATTGCAAAGTTCTTGGTTCAGATTTGTAGCGGTGATGGAATAAACTGCTGCCTTGATAAGTCTCTGGTTGCTTCCAAATCACTGGAAGGACCTCAGTCCCTTGGTTAGAATGCTCCCATTATTATAAGTCCATAGTCCAGAGGCTTGAGCAGGAAAAAGGAAAAATGGAGATGTTTCCAGGGCCTTTTATAGCTTTGCCATGTGGAGGGAAACCCATTGTTTAAAACAAAGTCCTCAGCACAGCTAGTGGAAAATCACAGGTGACAAGATGGGGTTTGGAATCACATGGGCAAGTTACATGTCCATATATAATTTTGCTTAGTCACAGCAGGAAATCATTATCTATGCCTCAGACAGTATATTTGCAGGACAGTCCATTCAGTGTAGATGGGCTTCTCCCATGGTCCACTGTCAGTTAAGTATTCCTTGATGGGCCACTTAATTTGAATAGTCCCTCCAAGATGTGCAGGCTAAATACCTTGTGGGCGTAACCCCAGGAGCAAACATTTGAAATCCAGGTATAGAGCCAATACTTATAACTTCAAATACAAAAATGATACATGCATACAAATAGCATAATCATAACCAGCAAGTCATAACCTTTCCCTAGACATCTTACATGCCACATTTTGTACAAAATTTGTTGCAATTATAAAACAGTGGTTGCAACCATGATCTATATTGTCATATTTTAATCAGATAACGCCACAAGTAGAAAGGCATATTTTGGCAGTAATTAAATCTGTTGACCATTCACCATTTCAGTAGAATCTCAGTTACGAACACCTCAGGAATGGAGGTTGTTCATAACTCTGAAATGTTCATAACTCTGAACAGAATGTTATGGTTGTTCTTTCAAAAGTTTACACCTGAACATTGACTTAATACAGCTTTGAAACTTTACTATGCAGAAGAAAATCCCCATTTTTAACCATCTTAATTAAATGAAACAAGGTCAGAAACAGTTTCCTTACTTTGTCAAATCCTTTTAAAGACTTTCCCTTTATATTTTTAGTTATTTATATTTAACACTGCACTGTAGTTTATTTGATTTTTTTTCTCTCTGCAGCCTGATTGCATACTTTCGGTTCTAAATGAGGTGTGGTTGACCAGTCAGTTCATAACTCTGGTGTTGTAACGCTGTGGTTCTACTGTATCTATATGGAAGGATATTTATCACACATAGCTCTTTTAATTCAAGAATCCTGAAAGACATGTGACTAGGGACCTAGAGAAAATACAGGCATATAAATTCCTAGTTCTTCTTGCCTCCCTCCACCAAATGAAAGGGTCTGGGAGGAGTTTAGCTTAGCAGCTGAATTAGAGCACTATTGATTTTCTCGGCAGAGTGAGCAGGAGTCATGGGAGCACAGATCAGAACTTCCCTGATCTGCATGCAAGTATGTGCAAGGAACTGGCAAGACCTCTTGGCATGCTGGCCTCCAGCGCAGAGAAGCCTGTGTAGACAGGATTTATGCCCTCATTGGAATGGAATAGTAGAACCATATGCTAGGGGACCTTTGTAGAGTCCCATCAAAGGGCCTGTTAGGGTTCCTTCCCCACTCTGAACTCTAGGGTACAGATATGGGAACCTGCATGAAAGACCCCCTAAGTTTATTTCTACCACCTTAGGTTAAAATTTCTCCAAGGCACAAAGTCTTTGCCCTTGGATTAGGTAAACGCTGCCACCACCAAGTGATTTAACAAATAGTCAGGGAAAGGACCACTTGGAGTTCCTATTTCCCCAAAATACCCCCCCAAGCCCTTACACTCCCTTTCCTGGGGAGGCTTGAGAATAAACAAGATGAGCACAAACAGCCTTGGATTTTTACGACCCAAAACCCCAATCAGATTCTTAAAAAACAGAACTTTCTTAGAAGAACAAAAAAAGATAAGAGAACAACTCTGTAAGATCAGAATGGAAGATAATCTTACAGGCAGTTAGATTCAAAACACAGAGAATCCCTCTAGGCAAAACCTTAAGTTACAAAAAGACACAAAAACAGGAATACACATTTCCTCCAGCACAGCAAATTTCACAAGCCAAACCAAAGAAAACCTAATGCATTTTCTAGCTAGATTACTTACTAACTTTACAGGAGTTGGAGGGCTTGCATCCTTGATCTGTTCCCAGCAAAGGTATCACACAGACAGACAAAAGTATTTTTCCCCCCTCCAGATTTGAAAGTATCTTGTCCCCTCATGGTCATTTTGGGTCAGGTGCCAGCCAGGTTACCTGAGCTTCTTAACCCTTTACAGGTAAAAGGACTTTGCCTCTGGCCAGGAGGGATTTTATAGCACTGTATACAGAAAGGTGGTTACCCTTCGCTTTATATTTATGACAGGGCCACGCTACTATTTTTCTTGCATGGAAGAGCAGCAGAAGAGAGCACAAAATGTATCTTGTTTTGGAGATAAGCTGGGGACCACAGCAGCAATCTCTGGAAGATATTCTGGAGAAGGAGCTAAAGAACCTGTATCATTTGGATCTACATCAGTTTGTAACTAGGACCAACCCTTGCAGTCTTAGAACTAGAGAAGAGTTTTTACACTCCACAGTGGCACTAACTCCCATGGCTGAAGGAAAACCCAGTAGTGTGGTCTGTGCAGGCATGCTTGGGAAGGGACACTGAACACATTTATATCAATTCCTTATTCCCCTGAGCAGCCCCTCACCTGCTTCCATGTTGTGGCTGGCGTTTCCGACACCACTCCATCACCTCCTTTGTGCACTGGGCCAGCAGCCTCAGGATCAGGGAACCAGTGCATAGCTGGTTTATGTAGCCAATGAGACTTATCACACTCTTACTGCAATATAAAACCACCACCAGGATTTGATTGTTTACGTACGAGTTACTAATTGCAGCTTGTCTGAAAAGCAAAGGTCCATTAAAAATCTGCTTAGAAGATGTAAACATTTCCGTATCTTTGGTATAATAGAAACTTTAGAAATACTGATGCTTATGTTTTTCATTTGATATTAATGTTTATAGTGAGAGGCTCTCTGGCTTCATGGCTGTTTTTTCTCAGTCTGCATTTCCTGGGATCATTAGAGTTTGAGTCAATAAAAAGATGCCATGAGATTTACAGAAAAGCATTAAGCCACTTTTATTCTGCTTTTCTTAGCTGCTGACTTGGGTGGAGATACACTTCTCATACTACTGTAAGCCTCTGAACCCAATTCCCAATTTCATCACTGAAAATCATACAAATGTATTAGATGTATAAATTTCTTCCTGATCCAATTACTCCTAATGGGATACACATAACAAAAATCAATGTCAGAATCTTTTAAGTAATGCATTTAGACGATTTCAGCATTGACTTTTATTTTATTTATAATTTTTTACTTTTAACTATGCATATAATATTTTCTCTCATAAGTCATGAAAATCCATCAGCAAGCAAGCATCTTTCTGTTATGTATAGCTACTGAGAGTGAACATGATTAAGCAACAGCCAAGGTGGCAAAGAAATCATAGTAAAGCAACCTGGGCTCAGTGTCTGCCTGCATGTTACTTTTGGTGACACTGGGGTTGGGTGGGGAAGTAACTCTAAACCACCTGTCTACTTTCATGATTCTGGGCCAGCTGAAGGCTGACACAGCCCCTTGCATAATATAGTGCAGCCTAGTGGCTGTTGTAAGTTATCCTAGCTGCTGCACTGGCCGGGGATCTGGTGCAACACGATGTACTCCACTTTGCCCTTTCCTGGCCTGGCACATACCTTTCTTATTCCCAACATGCCCTCTATGCCAGTCGTTTTCAAACTGCAGGTCGTGACCCAGTACTGGGTCACGGAATGTAAGGCACTGGGTCACAGTGGCTCTGGTCAGCACCGCCTACCGTGCTGTTAAAAGTCCTGTTGGCGGTGTTGCCTGGCTAAGGCAGGCTAGTCCCTACGTGTTCTGACACTGCGCTGCACCCTGGAAACGGCCAGCAGCAAGTCCAACTCCTAGGCAGGGGCACCACGGGGCACTATGTGTTGTCCCTGCCCCGAGCACCGGCTCCGCACTTCCATTGGCTGGTTCCTGGACAATGAGAGCTGGGGGGTCCGTGCCTGAGGGTGAGACCCACGTGGAGCCACTTGCACGCCTCTGCCTAGGCAATGGCCCTGCTGCTGGCCGCTTCTGGGGTGCAGTGTGGTCCACAGTGCCAGGACAGGCAGAAAGCCTGCCTCTGCACCCCAGCTGTGCCGCTGACCGCGAGCCACCCAAGGTAAGCCTGTGCCCCAATCCCCTGCCCCAGCTATGAGGCCCCCCAAACCCAGAGCCCCTTTCTGCATCCCAACCGTCTCATCCCCATCCCCAACCCAGAGCCCTGACCCCTCCTGCACCCTAACCCCCCTGCCTGAGCCCAGAGAGCCCTCCCACACCCTGAACCCCTCATTCCCAGCCCCACCCTGCAGCCCTCACCCCCGCACCCCAACCCTCTGCCCCAGCCCTGAGCCCCTCCCACACCCCAAATCCCTCATCCCCAGCTCCATTGGGTCACAGGCATCAATAATTTTCTTCAACTGGGTCACCAGAAAAAAAGTTTGAAAACCACTGCTCTACGCTGAGGAGCTGGGATTGGAGGTAGTCTAAAGCCAGCTATTCTGGCTTTGCACTACCAGAGTGCAGCTCCTTGGCCAACCATGCAAAGTAGCTGGGGTTGTGGCCAAGGACTGAGTCCTGTTGTTTTAAAAATAGTAAGGTCACATTCTCCATTTTACTCCTCCTGCACTACTTGTTGTGTAACACACACCATTTCAACGTGTGCTTCATTAGCAAAGATGAAGCTGAATTCAGGTTAAGCTGAACAAGTGCAACTTAATTAAACACTGTGACCTGGTCTGCCCATGTGGCTGACTTGTTTTCAGCCTAACTCACACATTCCCTGTTCCCCTGTTGTCCCTTCAATAGCAGCCCCTCCAGGGTACATAGGCCCTCTGGCTCCAGTTACATTGATCATGATACATCTTGTCTGTTTTACAAACATTTTAATATAAACATTAAAAACAAATAATTAATGCCCAAACACCGACCCTGGGTTGCTTCAGTCAGAGGTTGCTAGTGCGTAGCAGAATTGGAGTCTTGTTGTTACTACAGATTCAGCTGGTTACGTAGTCTTTGAAATAATTTGATCTCAACAGGCAACCACACCGGGAGTGACCTATTTCTGTTTTCCTGTCACCTGTCTCCAAGCCTTGCCAATTAGATGCTGTGGAGTCTTCTCCCTCTCTGTGGGGTTGACCTACTGATGGTTCTCTGGTTCTCCGTTCTGTGATGATCTCTGTATCTCTATGTCACCCAGCTCTTTCTGGGTGTTGTGTCTGCTGGCTTTAGGCTCTTGTTCCTTTCACTTTTTTCTCTTGTATAGTCACCTTGTATGACTAGGGTGCCACTGCAGCCCTCACAGCTGCTTTAGTTCATTCCTTGTGGTGTCTGTCTAATGGCTGGATCCTCACAGGAGTGCCTCTTTCCAGGGCCGATGAGTCCTTGGCTGTCCTGTTGTATTCTAGTGCCTAGTTTCCCTGATTGTTGGCCATCTTCTCTCAGTGGTGCTTCCATCCTTCTGGCTGCTACAGGCCTCATTGGTAACAGGGTTTTGGTCCTTCTTCCCATCAGTGGTTATGCTGCACTGTTGTGGTACTCTGTGTCGGAGTACTCCAGGGTGCCAAAAATGCTACCAAGGAGTTGGAAGCAGAAAAAAACAGCCTTGTTTTCACCGTTGACTCCACCTTACCATTACTCTGCGGGGAGGAGGTGTAGTGGTCAATCTACCAATCATTGACTTGCTTCTTGTATCAGGCAGGGCATTGACTGCCCAACAAATTGAATAGTAGTCCACTGTAATCAAGTACTGCTTTCCTTTAAGGCAAATAAGTCCACTCCTACCTTTCCCATGGTTGGGTGAACAGCTCATGTGGCAACAGAGTTTCTGCTGGCAGTTATCACATGACTGGCAGTGTCACACCCTTCTACCAAGGAATAGATTTGTGTATTCATTCCTGGCCAGTAAACACACTCTCGAGCCGGTCTAAGGCAGCTGTCAATGCCCAGGTGCGAGGCATGTATTTATTGCATGATATCCCTATGTAATGGGGAAGGAAGTACCAAGAAGCAACAACAGCGATAATACAAGTATGTGATGGGAGGTGAGTGTGAAAGAGACTGTGTGTGTGTGTGTGTGTGCGCGCGTGTGTGTGAGAGAGAGATACAGAGACTCTGTGTGTGTTCTGGCTGCTGGGGAAATTTCTGAGAGATGCCGTGTGCTTTCTCTTTAAGGCACTCACTGAACGCTCTCCTGCTCTTTCCTGAGCCCTGTCTCCCTTCCCCTGCTCTGTAGAGATGGGGTACAGGGGTGGGGGATGGGGAACACCATGACATCAGCACTCCCCTTCCCCAACTCTGCACAATCAGCAGGAGGGTCCCAATCAGCTGCAGGAGCAACATGGCTGCAAAGAAGCAGGGGCGGGACACCTGAACACATGCTACTGGCAGTGTTGTCTCTAATCTTTTCCCACCAATGTGCGGAATTAATTTTGTTATGTGCACCAATATGGAGGTGATCTGTGACACATAACAAAATTTATGTGGTGGGGGTGGGGCCAAGGGGTTCGGAGTGTGGGAGGGGGCTCAGGGCTGGGTGCAGGGGGTGAGGGCTCTGGCTGGGGGTGAAGGCTCTGGGGTGGGGCTAGGTATGAGGGGCTCAGGGCTGGGGCAGTGGGTTGGGGGCAGAGGGTGAGGGCTCTGGTGGGGGTGCAGGCTCTGGGATAGGGCCGGGGATGAGAGGTTTGCGGTGCAGGAGGGTGCTCCAGTGCTCTTTCCCCACAGCAGCACCTAGACTGTGGGTGGGAGGGTCGCCTCTCCCTGCTGTGGCAGCTCCAGGGCTGGGGCTGCAGGATAGGCACCCCTCCCCCAACCCCAGTAGGTCCAAACTGTTTGTGTATTGCCTGAAAGCTGCTGACTACAATGTTTTCAAATCTAATTGTTATTCAATTTAGTCAAAGAATAATTTCCATTGTGACTCTTGGATTAAATTATTTGCAAGCAATTTTTACAGGTATTTTATATTCAAATTTTGTGTTGTGTTGGTTAGTTTTGATTGGGCCCATGTGTTATATGCTTTTGTTTCTGATTCATCCTTGGATGAATGTAAGTCTTAGAATTAGATTTCAAGTGTGAATACTCATGTCTGAGAGTTCAAACTCTTCTTTCCATGATTATTCTCTAGTATTCGCTTAAAATGTTGGTGTTTCAGTGAATACTCCATATAGTAAATATATTCACTGGAACATTACTGAAGGACCCAGATTAAATGTTTCTTATTCATGAAAATATTTACAGGATATATTTTGTGTTTTTTTAATTACTAAGTTCCATTATCAGCACTGTACTGCTAGATTTTTAGAGTTCATTTCATGAGAGGCTCTGCCACAGACCTGCTGTTTGACCTGAGGCAAGTCACTTCACCTCCCTGGGCCTGTTTCCCCTCTAACCTTTGTCTGACTCATGTGGGTAGATTTAACTTTCTGGAAACTTCATTTTCTGTTCAAAAATCATTCTGAAGGAAAATTCCGAACCAGCTCTAATTATTGGAGATAATTAATGGAGATTCTCCTTTGTTTCAACTGGTGAACGTCTGTGTTTTTGGAGGAAGGGGGCCTGGTTTTTATTCACAATGCTGTACCTGTGAAGGTTAATTAATTACAACGGGGCATTTTTTGTAGTAGGAATTTCTGGATTCTGGCTACCTGCTTAAGCCCCCACCCCAAATCAATAGCATATGGGCTGAGAGGCAATATGAGACAGAGGACTTTGCAGGACACAGGCCTTAAACCACTTTTCTCTTTTCTCTCTCTCTCTCATGGTGACTCTGATACACAGCAATCAACTATCATTAAAAGTCCTAGCGTACTCAAGTGGTGATGTCTTTATAGTCTGTGGAGACAGATGTAGTCTCCTGAGAAACAATTCCAGATTGAACCTTATCAGAATTTCTGCAGAAATTTGGATCCTGGCTTTTTTGTTCTTCCCAGGTGATTCTCATAAGCCAGTACTTTGCTTATAGGTGTTCCATCTTATTTGAAGAATAAGATGGAATTGGTACAAAATACAGTTGCATTTTCCAGGAAGTTAACTTAATATAAGTTCATCTAATTATGAGCCAGCTGCATTCTCTATCGCCCACATTTGGGACCATCTAGAAAATGTATTTAAAGAGAAGTAGGCTGGTCTTGGGGTAAAAACACAGGGTGAGGCACTGCCAAGTATGGAATATATTCTGAGCTCTGCCATGGACTTGATGTGTGACTTTGGCAAACCGCTATGTGTTCCAACTTCCTTGTGTATAAAGCGTGGACAGCTCTGATTACATACATAATAGGGATATTGAAAGGCTAGCTTCATTTATGGTTTCTGCTTTGAGATCACGCATGGAAGACACGCAAAGTGTGATTCCTTTACAAATAGGGGCCAATATTACTACTCTGAAGTAATGCCTTCTCTCTCTATTGGTTGTCAGCCAAAGCAAACTGAAATGTGTTTCTTTAGATGTTCTCTTATCAGTTGTGCACCTGGCTTATTAATCTAATTTCCTATTGACATCAGAAATTCTTTCCTCTTAAGTTTAAATCTAAGATCAATTTGTTTTTACTGACTTAACTAATTATTAACATTGCTAAATGAATTAACTCTTTAATTACAATATTATTATAAAGTGCCTTGAGATACCTTGGCATGATAAGGTGCAATGAAATGTAGGTTACTCTTTCTATAAAAGATCAAAAAAGTGCCCTCAACATACTTTTTTAGAGCCCCATTTCAAAAATGCCAGTTTTGCTTTTGATCATTAAGTATTTAATAACAAACCTCACCTTATGGTTACCCATGTGTGAAGGTCTCCGGGTATCTTAACGTAACTAAACTAAAGCCATAAGGGACAACGAACAAGGGACTCTGCAAATAATATTCCAAAATCTTTCAAAACCTTTGATAAAAGGCCTCCAAGAAAAACCCAGGTGATGCAGGAAGTGGTGATGGCAATTGAGTGAATGGAATTCTATGTCCCGAAACAACACCCCAGCCTGTATGAAGGGCAGAGCAGCAATGAGCTGCTGAAGAGGATGCCTTTTTGAGATGTAAGACCAAAGCCTTGGCCACCTGTTGCAATTAAATATCCCTAGGCACATTTTGCAATAACTTTAACTTTAATTCTGATCAAATTCCAATTTGAGTAATTGTATTCTGCCGACAAGAAACTGCTTCAATAGCTGTTATTAGATCTATTTTTCCCTTGCTGGACTAAACTGTTATGTAGTTTTGCTGTGTGCTGTTAACACTTGCTGAGTTTAACCTCAAGGTTAAATATTTCAGTGATGAATGGAAGTAATTCATTTATGCAAAGTTTTAAAGTTTGGGATCTTTCTAGATGAAAGGAACTATTATGAATATAGGATTATTCATTATTATGGTAGATATGGCTCCAGACACATATCCAGGTAACCATGACTGGTAGATGTCTGTGAATAAAAGATGGAGGGAGCAATTAACTTAATACATGTAAATAAAATAAATATATGAGAATCTCCCCTAACTATTAATAAGGCAACTTTGCTGCTTTGCAATGATATTGGCAGATGGAATGTGATGTGTAATATTTAGCTGTTGAGCAGTGAAGGAAAAGTGCATGCCAACTATTGCCTAGCGAGGTTGGGATTTCCTACAACCCTGGAGCTTTACCATTCCTCCTGTCCTGCAAGACTGGAGGACCTATTACATGGGTAGAATATTATCTCCAAGGTCCTAATCCTGCATCAGAATCCACTAATTCCTTCCCCCATGTGGAATCACAATGACTTCAGATACTGCCCACACAGAGCTTATTGCAGGAACAGAGCCTTAGTCTCCTTCATTCATTTGATATTTTGACTAATTGAGGTATTTGGTTGTGAGACATTGGGCAAATCACTTCACTCTGTTTCCCTTCTCACGCTTTGTGTATGATGTAAGCTCTTTGGGGAAGGGACTATCTCACTATATGTTTATACAAGGCGTAGAACAATGAGGTCCCGGGATCCTGGTTGAGGCCACTACACACTATTGTATTGCAAATAATAAATTATAGTGACCTTACTAATTAAAACATTAAAAACTTTTAAAATCAGTGTTTCATCAACCAAATGTTGGTCCTCAGCACTAGATCTTGAGAAAAGTTAGAAGACTTTTGGAATTCTGGTGCACATCTTTATTTTTAAGGTGCTTAATTCAAGAATCCCATGCCCAATTTACTTGATTTAATAAAAAAGATTCTACCTCAAATCCAAATCTAGACTACCAACTTTGAGGCTGATACAAAAAAAAAAGAAGGGTAAATTAGAGAGTAACAAATTTATATCGGAAACTGAGTGGCAGCCTTAAATATGGAGAGACTGCTGTCTCTATAATAACTATACATAAAATTTCAAACCCTGAGATGTGGCTGTTTTTATGTAGTTTGATTAGCTCAGATTATTGCAAAAAATCGCAATCTTCCTCATATATATTTTAGGTAAATGTTGCATTCAGATTCTAAGTAGAACGAGGCTTATCCTGATTCAAAGTGGGACTGGTTAACAAAAATATCAAGAATTAAAATAGTTAATGCCAAAAAGAATACTGAAAGGAATATAAAACCTCATGGTTTCAGGTTTTAAACCCATCTCCAACTATTAGAGATTAGGCTGAGACCTTCGTGGGACAGATTATCCCACATTTGCCTACTGTGGAATTTCTTGCACCTTCCTCTGAAGCATGTGGTCCTAACCACTGTCAGAAACAGGACATTTGATTAGATGGGCCATGGTCTATAACAGTCTGGTAGTTCCTACGTTCCTATATTGAGGTGGAGTAGGTTGTTTTTTTTCTGATTGTTTTCTCAAGTGCTTCAGTACGTGCACTAGAATTTATGATTTCTAAGACTCCTTTTTGCTCTACTTTACCAGAACTTTATTAAACTCTTAGTTCAGGGCCCACTGAAATATGGATTTCAATCATCTAGCAGTTATGGTCATTCTGCCCGTGAAGTCATATTTCTATATTTCGGTGTCCAAGCTCTTAGGGAGTGTTGCAACCAGGGAGTTAAATGATCCATGTGTAGCTCTGATCTCTAATGCTGGATTTGCAAATTGTGCTGTTTACTTTACTATATCTGAGCACTCTCACCTTGAGTGCTTGCGCTGTAACAACAGGTTAAGAGACTGTAAAAGGGAGGTGTCAGAGGAGCTGTCTGCTTGGACATCTGAGTATTAATGAGAGGCCTGCTGGGGAACAGAAGAAACGTCTCTAGAGTGAAACACTCCCCTGCAGTGGGAGGCTTGACAGCTGTGCTTAAAAACCCACCTACTGACATATTCACCCAGTTGCTTCCACTGTTCATAATTCCAGTCACCAACTCAAGTGTTTAGTCACAAATTTGTTTTAGAGATTGATGCAAACCAAGCCCTAGATCCAAGCATCCCTGAATTCTGCTGATGTTTGAATGCATATCTAAACGGCTAGACTTTGATCTCATGTTCTTCTATTTTACAGTTTTTCTCTAGCAGTTCTTTCCTTTCATCTATTTATTAAATCATCCCAACTTTCTATTTTCCTGTTAATCCCTTTTTAATGGATGGGACAAAACTACCGGTGAATCTCTAATGTGATCCATTTTTAAATTTTGAAGCAGAGTTCACATTCAAGGACCCAGATACAAAGCAACTCACGTCAATTTTGGATCCATGCTCGAGGAACAACATGCATGATTGCGTCAGCCTGCCACTTGTTGCTGCAGTGTCACCGGTTCACATTGCGTCATGTCCTAGAGTGCCAGGTGTAGCTGCATGAGTCTGCAGGTTCTCCAGATTAGCAAACTAAGGGATGATATCCTGATCGTCTCAGATATGAGGGTAGAATCACAAAAAGTAATTTAGTATCAGAGAGCATGTTTACCACAGGGACAAGGCTCAAGGAGCAAGTCTTGAATAAAGCCAGAGCCAATACTATTGCAGTTTTTAAAAATTAGCAGGGGGACCACATTAAAATGGATCGTCCAATTTAAGGGTGTGATCTGTAAATTGCTGAGTGCCTCCTAGCAGCAGGTAAATATATGAGTTGTAGGCACTCAATACCGCATAAGGTTGTGATCTATATGTATTAAAGGACATTCATTTGGGAAACATAAAGGATCAATAAAGGCACATAGTTGTTCCCCTTCCCAATAACCAGTTAGTATTTCCTGCGGAATTGTGGGGGAAAGCCTCTGAGTTGCATATTGGTTCTGTTATTATCGTTATTATGTAAGGGTGTGATGGTTGTGGAATTGCTATTTAATAATGTAAGGGCTTGCCTACATTGGCAACGTTAAAGCGGTGCCGGGACCGTGCTTTAACGTGGCTTTGTAGTCACAGCAGAGCACTGGGAGAGATGTCTCCCAGCACTCTAAAAAAACACCTCCATGAGGAGCGTAGCTCCCAGCACGGTCTATGCTGGCACGTTACAGCACTGAAACTTGCAGCACTCGGGGGGAGGGGGGGGTCTTTTTTCACCCCCCGAGTAAGAAAGTTGCAGTGCTCTAAAGTGCCAGTGTAAATAAGCCCTAAGATTGCAAGAAGTGACTTGATCTTGAGGAATAAGGGGTGATCAAAAAGGCAAAGCAGCTTTTAAAGGACTCTGCTACTGACACTGGGAGGGAGAAATGCTTTGTGAGCTAAAGGAACAGACTATGCCAGCCTGACCATAGAGATCTTAGGGGGCGAGATGGGGGGTGTCCGTACAAGCATAGACCTCCTAGGATCCCCAAGTGGAAGATGGTTAAATACCTGGTAAGTAAGAAATGAATATAGTCCAATTCTATTGGTTTCAGACCTGTTTCCTCTTTAACACTTTTATCCTAAATAAATAATGCTTTAAGGAGGCGGTTTGGTCACTAGTTACCACTGTCATTGTTCCTGGAGGGAACAGAATTGCTGAAGATGAATCAGATCTGTTGAGGTTATCACTGTTGATGCACGTGGAACTGCAGGCCAGGGCCTGGTCTAAGAGTTGGATAATCAGTGATCATCCCAAGAAAGGTGAGAACTCAAGGCTTGAGACCTGGAAGGGGTGCACTGGAAGAGACCAGGAGGGCTCAGAGGGACAGTGACCCTGGTAACTGTGATGAAAGGCTCCAGAGAGGATTGGGAATTCGGTGTGCTCGACACCCAAAGTGTTTACAGTCTAGGTCCTTGATCCTGCATACATGTTTCCACTTAACTTTATGATTAGCTGCATTCCAATCATGCTCACGGTGTGTAAAATTAATCATATGCATAAGTCTTTACAGAATCAGGGTCTAGATTGGATTATATACATAAAGCATTTTGTGTGTGTGTGTTAGAACATAGATATTCAGGCCTGCCTGTAAAGGCCTATACTTTAAGAACTTAGGTGTATTTTTATCACTTAGGGTACGTCTTAGGGTAGGAAAAACTTTTTCACTAAGAGGGTGGTGAAACACTGGAATGCGTTACCTAGGGAGGTGGTAGAATCTCCTTCCTTAGAGGTTTTTAAGGTCAGGCTTGACAAATCCCTGGCTGGGATGATTTAACTGGGAATTGGTCCTGCTTCGAGCAGGGGGTTGGACTAGATGACCTTCTGGGGTCCCTTCCAACCCTGATATTCTATGATTCTATGATTCACTACCTGCCAGATCGGCGGGTAGTGATCAATCTATTGGGGATCGATTTATCGCATCTCGTCTAGATGCGATAAATCGATCCCCGAATCGACGCCTGTACTCCACCTCAGCAGGAGGAGTAAGCGGAGTTGACGGGGGAGACGCCAAGGTTGACTCGCCGCCATGAGGATGGCCAGATAAGTCAAACTAAGATACTTCGACTTCAGCTATGCGAATAGCATAGCTGAAGTTGCATATCTTAGTTCGAACCCCCACCCCAGTGTAGCCCAGGCCTTAGCTAGTTATAGAGGTATAAAACAAAGGATCAAAATTACAAGTCCACCTGTGTATGGACCTTCTCT
Organism: Lepidochelys olivacea; assembly: GCF_965140295.1. NCBI lineage: Eukaryota > Metazoa > Chordata > Testudines > Cheloniidae > Lepidochelys > Lepidochelys olivacea. The sequence goes on along the minus strand of NC_140413.1, from coordinate 34,090,377 downwards.
CACTAGGATAGTCTGAGGCCTTGTTCTTAGGCTAAGGTCTTTGGCTAAGCAGCAGGGGCAGCCATAAGCTGGGAAGTGTAGGGTAAATTCTCATATCCCAAACCAGTCACACTGAAATAAGGTGGTATTGGGTTGTTAGGAAGACGATCCTGTCCTGATTGTGCCCATCACGACCAGATAAAGAAACAGATCTTAAGATGGTTAAAGAAAACTTAGTTTGATAGCATCCTGTCTGGCAAGAAATCGCTTATCAATGGTTGTGTTTGTATAACCCTCATTTCTGTATTGTTTTATCTTTATGGCTCCCACTTTTCTATTGTTAATCTGTCTGGTTCTCTAATTGTTTCTATCTACTGTATAATTAATTTTGCTAGGTGTAAATTAATTAGGGTAGTTGGATATAATTGGTTAGAGAATTATGTTACAAAATGTTAGTATTGGTTAGTTAAATTTCAGTGAAATGATTGGTTAAGGTATAGCTGAGAATATTACTATATAAACTAGGGTCAAACAGGAAGTGGGGGGAAGGGAAATTGGAATCATGTTTGCTAAGGGCGGAACAGGAACAGGGACACAGGCAAGGCTCTGCGGCATCTGAGTTGGGAAGAGGGACACAGGATAAACGCTCTGCAGCATCAGAGCTGGGAACAGAACACTGGGGAACAGACTCTACCAGCATATAGAGATAAGCCCGACAGGTGTGAAGGGTTTTGGAATATGCTTGCTTAGAAACTAACCCCAATAAACATCGCATTGTCTGCACTTCGAACTTTAGGTCTTTTGCTGCTTGCTTTCTGCATGACAAGAACCAGGGAAGTGGGAGGGTGAAGGGAAAGCCCTCTAACACTGCATACGTCTTCCCACTTAACTTTATGAGTAGTTGCGCTCAAGTCATGCTCACAGTGTGTAAAATTCTTTACAGAATCAGGGTTTAGATTGGATTATATAAATGAAGCATCCCGTAACAGATCTTTTGAGACTTCATCAAACCGGCAAAGATCTTAATGGTTCCTGTATATGTTAAAAAATGCTGTGAAGGCCATTTTTCAAACACAATATAATTTTTATGAGAGACTCTTTCTGTCAGTGTAGCTCCAGCACTCCCCCCCGCAAAAGGTGATATAATCCTCTGAAACAAGAAAACATGAGACATGAGTGCATTTTCCCCCATGTGCTTTTTTTTTTCTTTTCTTTTCATATACTTTCCTAGGCTTTTTACTTTAATGACAGCTCCAAACCATTTCCTGTACTTTCGTTACTCTTTCAGTACAGATCTACTCTCAGCAGACGTCTCCTCTTATTTGCATGCCAGCATAATGTTAAGCCCTTTCAGCCTGATTTGAGTGATTGACAATTTTAGTTCATTTTAGCAGTCTGGAACAACTGATTTACCATTGTGGGTGTAACTGCTTTCTTTCTGACACTGCTAATTTACCAAATGAATTGTGTTCATGCTCCTTTACTAAGCTTAACAGAAAATGGGAGTTAAAAATTATATAAGACAGTTCCAAACTTATTCTGAATACTTCACACAAACTATTTTTCATAACTGCAAAAGTAAGCAAGCTGGATGCATCACCTCTAATAGACAACACCTTATAATTGATTCTAGTGGGTAACACTTTTAGTACTAAATTAAACTGAAAAATTACAACTGAAATATAAAGCTGTTATTGTTGAATGGGAAAATACATATGAATTTGATCTATTCCTATTTTGCAAAGTTCATATTGTTTTTATCACTAATTTCTGATTCTTCATCATTCAGCATAACAACAAATGAAACCAAAACAAAATACCCTCAAATATCAGTCTACACTGAAATTTCAAATTCATGATTTCACTGGAGTTACACTGCTATAAAACTGGAGCAGTACAGTGGTAGTGAATCAGCCCTGTGTGTTTCATTATAGTTTGCTTGGTTTCAAGGATAGGGGGAGAGTGGGTGTGGCAGAGAATGAGACTACTGAATTACATGATGTACATTATTACATCATTAAATTATTACATAATTTACTCTTAGAATCTTACATGTCTGCAAATCACAAATGCCACTGTTGCATGGCCTCGCCCTACCTACCTTGTACTTTTCCTACCTACGTAATTGCAAGGTGGTCGGCATTAGAGCTAGTCAGGAATTCTTTGATGAAACATATTTGCGTTGAAAAATGCCAGTCCATCAAAACCAAAACTGTTCGAGGGAAAGGGTCTGTTTCAATAAATTTCCTGTTTTGAAAATTTTTTGAAATTGTCAGAACATCCCATATTGACATTTTCTAAATGAAAAACTCCACTTTTCAGTTCAAAAAGACTTTTTGTTTAGAAATGTAAGCTATAGTTTTAAAAAGTTGAAATGAAACATTTCAAAATTATCCAAATGAAATGTTTTGATTGACCTGATCTGAATTTTTTTTTGGATGTTTAGTTCATGAACAATGTTAAGATTTTGACATTTTCTCCCAGTTTGTGACAAGAACATTTTTTTTTAATCTCAAAAATTCTCACAGGCTGGGAAAAGCATTTCTCACTCATTTGTAGTCTGCAGATCACTTTGTGGAGTATTTTGAATTTTTCTGTAAAAAATCTTCTATTATGTGTGCAGGGGAAGTGGATATTTGGCTGTAAACAGAGAGAGAATTATTTTTCCTGAGGGATTTCTAGAAGGTAAAATTCATTAGTAGTAGGATTAAAATCAAAAGGTGGAATCCTGAAGTCTTTATTCAAGATTTTGCATGTTGCTTATGCTGGCAAAGCTCCCATTGAATTGAATGGAAGTTTGATGGTATGAATAAAAAGTGGGTCTTCAGGATTTGGCCCCAAATGCAAAGATTCTGAGTAATAATAACAAATCTTAACACTGGAAGCAGAAAAAGCTAGTGACCTGATTCACCTCTCTGCTACATCTGTGTTACGCTGATGTAACTCCATTGAAATTAGTGAAGTTATAGCAACCTAAATCTGGTACAACTCAGGTCCAATAACTTAGTCATTATCATATACCTCAGCTAGCCAACATTTTACCTTTTCTCTCTTTGGGCAGTTGCTTTCTCTCTTACCAATGTCTGCTGTGTCACTGATGATTTCCCTACCATGTAGTGTGCTACAAACACACGGCTAAGTGAATGACATTTCCAGAGAAATAGATATGGGCAGTTGCATCTCAGTATAGGGTCAGTTAAAAGGCACACAGCAGAATGTTTTGAAATGGACATCTGGCACGCAGTTAATGCATTTAGGAAGCAATAAACAGCTCATTTTGAATGACTTCTGAAACTGGTTTCAACACAAGCAGTTGGTGGAAAAACAAGCTTTTAGAAAGGTCATTTAGTAGCATATATAACCCATCTCCCTTCCAGTTAAACTATTTAACAGTGTACAAAGCAAATCCCTGCCCAGTTCTGGTCTGATAATTAACTGAGTCTAGCTAGAGTAGTACAGAGAAAGTAAGTATTGTCCTTATCATCTGGACTTAATAATTTACCATTTGAATTGTCAGACAATCTTTGAAAGAAACTGATTGTGGAATGCAAAGTTCAACCCATATGAAATATTATATCTTAAAGATGAACATGAATATCACATGTTTTTAGCCACTAGTAGGTAGTAACTGTTTATTTATTGCCTTTTAAAGAGGAAAGTAGGCTTTAGACCATAAGAGTTCATTTGTAATTTTATTTTTGCTGTTCTGCTGAAAGTAAGTAAATAGATAAAGTATTCTTTCATTGTCTAACCTTTGAAAAAGAATGAGGACGTTTGCTTTATTCAGAACCTTAGGTGGAAGATTAAAAAAATTACAAAAACAGCTGTGTATGTATTATAAATGTAGATTTTCTATAATCAGTGAAAGAATCGGATTCTTATGCTGGCCAGACAAATTGCCACTGGCACCTGAGGAATAACATACATCACACTCACAGAGACTGCCACATATTGTAGGAGAGACTAGTAATTAGTTAATAAGATAAGAGAGATACATTTGAGGATATTTGGGAATCGTTTCTAGACAATATTGATTTTAAATCTGAAAAGATTGATCCCATACTTGGAAATCAATGGGAGTTTTGTTTGATTTAGGAGAGCCATATCAAGCCTTTAGTGAGCTAACAAAGAAAGGACAGATCACATTTCAAATAGAATATAAAGTGGATGTGAGGTCTTCAGGGCAAGTACCTTTCATTTTGTGTGTCTGTAAAGTATCAGAAGCACGGTCCTGTCAAGAATTCAAGGCTCCAGCAGAGCTAGTCTCCAGGCAGCCGCATCAGTACAGCTGCCCTGCAGCAGGCTGCTTTATTGGCCACACCACCTGATTGGCTGGAGTGATCAGCAGGCTGGCTCTTAAGCCAGCAGCAGCAGCTTTCTGGCTGGTCAATGCTTATGCCTATGAAGTCTCCTGTGTTACCTTCCTTCTGCTTCTCCTATTCTGTTTTGCACCCAGCCTTCCCTCTGCCTTGAACGCCTGCTATTCTGCTTGCTCCAGGTCCCGATCTCTGGCTTGACCTGTGGCTCTGGCCTCTGGCTTGATGCCTGGCACTGGAATCCAGTTCCTACCCACAGGTTTGACCTTTGGCTCTGACTCTGGCTGGACCCTTGGCTTGGGTATCCTCTTACTGACCTCTAGTTTTATCCTTGGCTCCAGCTGACTCTGTCTCTGATCCTAGTTCTTTATTCCTGATGGCTGCTCTGACCACTGGGCCTCACACGTCCTACATATGTGGCTCTGTATAGATCATGAGTAGCAGTTCATTCCCTTTTTAAGAAGTATTTTTGAATTGTTCTAAAAATACTTTGAAAAGGTTAAAAAGCAAAAGATGTTTTACATGTCCTTTCATGACACAAGGCAGAAACAGTGAAGATACTGGGGACTCCTGAGGTCTAATCCTGGTTCTGCCACAGCCTCACTGCATGGCCTTGAGCAAGTCACTTCATTTCTCTATCTCAGTCTTCCTATCTTCCCATATGTGGGGAGAGTACATACTCGCTGAACTGCCTCACTGTGGTGTTCTGAGGCTTAATTAGTTACTATCTTTCTATAAAGAGATACAGATTATAATCATTAAAAGAAGATGGCAATACCCAGTAGTAAGATTTCGGGGGATGAGGGGGTTGGAATTGGTAGTACTTATTTCAGGTCTATCCAGGGACCAAAATAGATGAATATTGCTGAGAAAACAATCAGCACTGAAATAGTTAATGCTATTTTAATTTGTCATAATTAGGTTTGGTAGTTAATATGTCACTGAGGTGAATAGGGTCAGTTGATCTCTCTCAGAACTTTTATTATTTCAAGTAGTTTTTCTGTAGACATAGTGTATTGGCTCTAGTATAGAACTTGATTTGCATAGCCATAAGGACTTTGGTGGAGTTGTACCAGTTTCACACCAGCTCTGGATCAGGCCCTAAGAATCAACATGATATGCAAACACATGCTTATAATGGTAAAAATGTATATATGCTGGTCACAGTAGAGTGCCTTTCTGTTTACCTGTAACCACAATAGGTTAGCACTTTCCTGTGCTCTGACTGCTGCACTTCACTGCAGGGTTGACAAAATGAAGCAGCTCAGACTAAGGATTCATGCCAGAATTTTTACAAGGGATTAGTACTGTTCAAGTGCTAGGGATTGTCAGCCAGTTTGAGGTCACTTGTCTCATTGGGGAAGTTAAGAATTATATGGTATGCTAACATTTGACAGTAATACACGACCGGTTGGTCACTTTAGCCCAGCCATACCAGATCAAATTAATTAAGCAATCCTGTTTGTTCCCTGTTTTGGAGAAGAGCAGCATGTACAAAATCTGATTCAAAGTGCAGAAAACCAAGAGGTGGGAGTTAATGCAGCTGAAGCAGAATATAAATCAGTTCAGTAGTTCAAGACTTTCTTCTCTGGCTACGTTAACACTTGAATCATCAGGGGTTCTCCTATTAAGTAAGTGTACTATTCAATTCTATGGAATTTTCACACAGCTACAAATCCCATCTGACTATTCTAGCTCTTTTAAATTATCTGGGAATATTTAGAGTTCTTTTGGTGTATCATTTAGAGACCCTAATAGTTTTCAGTTGGGTGTAAAATACATAATTTTAAAAGTGTGTGTGTGTGCGCGCGTGGAAAATCTAGTAATAGCAATATTCTAAATACATATTTGCAGTAGATTACCTTCTTCACAATACATATGATATTCTTTCTCTGGCTCAATTGGGGGAAAAAGTTGACTGGCAGATTTATTAGCTGTTAAAAGTCATGTTTATTAGTTTGCTAGATTCTGGGGAGGAGGGAGATTTGTAAAATAAATAAGTACCCTATTTGGTTTCCAGTGCTTTGGAAAAAACCTGTTTCTCTTACATTTGCCCCACATTCAGGTAAATACATTAGCCACACAAATTAGTAGATGAGAACACAGCTGCACATTCTCTTTTCTGCCAAGCAGTATAATGATGTTGGGCCACAATTATCCCTGCTTTAACCTCACTAATGTCAGCACAGTTACAGATGGGGTTAATTTGCCCCCTGTTTCCTATAGAGTCATGGAGTTCTTTGCCAGAAGGGACTACAAACTCATTTAATCTGATCTTCTGTATATTACAGACCACTAACACCACCTTCCCACCTAGCCCAATAACCAGAATTTGACCAAAGTTTTAACAGCCTTCAGGACATTAAACTATTGTGTGCCACAGACAGTGAACAGGAGCAACCAAGGTGCACGAGTACCTGTGGCCACTGCAAAGGCAAGGAACTGATTACATGAAATATAACCAGATGATCCTGAAAAGTGACCCCCTGTCCCAGGCTGCAGAGAAAGGTAAAAAATCCCCAGGGTCACTGCCAATCTGACCTGGGGGAAACCTGCTTCCGGATCCCACATATGGTGTTCTGCCAGACCCTGATCATGTGAACAAGACCCACCTTCCAAGCACCTGAGAGAAAGAATTCTCAGTACCACCTCCGAACAATAACCCACCATATCCAGTGCCCCATATCTGGCCATGGGCATCTGTGATGCTTCAGAGAAAGAAAATAAAAAACCAGAATACATGCAGGGGAGGAATTCCCTTCCTGACCCCGGCAGGTAACTGACTGGATTCCTGAAACATGAGATTTTTAATGTGAACTCAATCACAAAAGTTAGAGGTGGGAAAGGTCTGTTAAGCCCATCATTTAAAGTAGGTTGAAACAGGAAGGGATGCTCTCACCTCAGCAGCCAAGGAAGAGGGGTATATGTGGGGTAGCACTGCTTTGCCGAGCCAAGGAGACAAATGAAGCTTCACCTCTTCTTTCAGCAGAGGACAGGGAGTTGCTCTTCCAATAATCCCCTCTACTTTAACCCCTGGTTAGGTCAGACAGTCCATCTCCCAGTCAGTGAAGTGTTGTCCTCTGTTGTTCTGTTGAAAGGTCAACATCTTGTCATCAGGTTACAGAAAGCACTTCTGGCTACTGCTGTTACCTAACCATTTCATAGCAGCTGGGGATCCAAGACTGTGTGAACTTTATTCATCAAAGGCAAGCCCCTAAGGTTAAGCAGGCTGGTACCAACCTTTCTATTGTCCCTGGATGATTCCTCCTGCCAACCGCCATCACTTCCATCTTATAAGGCTGGAGCGTCAGACAACTAGCCCTTACCCAAGCCCCAATCTTGGCTAGAAACAGAGAAAGGTGAGAGATCATGCCATGCACATCTAACAAAGATACAGAGACCTGAATATCTTGCAAAAATGGTGGCATCATGACCCAGACCACCTCTCCAACTTTCCTTGCAGTCTCCTAGAGAGGTTGATCAGCCCAGCTAAGAAAAATGCTGCAATGTCTCATGTGAAAGAATGTGTGTGAGGTTGCAATTACCCAGCACTAAGCTCTGGATCATTATAGAGAGAACAGAATGAAGCTTCTCTAGTCTTTCCACATATTGCACCCTCATCAACCATACTTAGTAGTAAACACAAGAAACAACGGGCAAATGGTGGACAAATATATAACTTGGCAGGTTGGTGTGCATAGGTACAGGCTATGAAACCAGGGAGAAAATGGAAAGTTCAGTGCAGTGTTGAAGGTTTTGGTCCCAAGTTTTACTTCTTCTAAAATCTGCAAAAAAATGCTACATGTTACTGGGCTCTAAATTTACAATAACGACTGGGGGAAAGACCCGAGTGTCACAGTGGACAGCTCAATGAAAACATCTACTCAGGTGTTCAAAAGATCAATCACAATGTTCAGATGCATAAGGAACAGGATGGAAAATAACACTGGCAATATGGTAACTCCAGGCTATAAATCGGAGATTAGCACTCACATTGAATGTGGGTTTCAACTTTGGTCACCATATTTCAAGGAGAATGTAGCAGAAGAGAGGATGTATGTGTTTGTGGTGTAGGGAGGTTCAGATAAAGAAAGTAATTAGAGGCAGGGGAAGACTTCCACATGAAGAGACTGAAGGTTTATCAGCATGGGGCAGCTTTCACCAATTATATCAGTATAGTTAAATCCCTATAGTTATATCAGTATAACTCCCTGTGTAGACACTCTTATTCTGGAATGAGTGGCTTTTTTCATTTTAGCTTAAACTGTTTCCAAAGGAACATAACTGAAACTGGAAAAAGGCTACTCTTATTTTGGAATAAGAATGTCCAGATAGGAAGTTATACTGGTATAACTATAGTGGTTTAAATTCACACCGTAGCTTACACTGGAATAACTTTCCTGACACTGTTTAGCTGAGAGAGGAGACAAGTAAAAGCATACATGCAAGGGCTGAAGAATGCTCCAATATTAAAATCTAGGACTGGGGAGACCTGGGTTCAGTTTATTGCCACTGACTGCCTGTGTGACCTTGGACAAGTCACTTAGTCTCTCTAGGCCTGTGTTCTCCATCTGCAAAATGGGGATAATAGCATTTCCTTACCTTACAGGGTGTTGTGAGGAAAAATATGTTAGAGTGTGAGACATTCAGAAACTATAATGATAGGGGCCATATAAGCAGAGCCCATGTTTTTTGGCAAACATGTAATAAAATGAAAAGCACATCGAAAATGAAATAAAACAAAAAACTCACCCTCTCAGTAGCAGCTCCTGCAGCGTCTGTCCCTCAGGGCTGGGCCTGGCTGCCCACTCTGGGTGTTGTGAGCTGGTGCATGGAGTCGCAGTGCCCTGACCTGTCTATAGGGAAAGAGCCAGCTCTGGCCAGCCTCATTCACATGAATTATAAAGTTGCTTACCCATAGTTCCATACACTGTGTTTTGTTGTGTTAGCTGGAATTTGTCTTTGTTTTGATTGTAGAAAGGTAATAGATTGTGAGTGTAAGATGTATTCATGAAAGAACATAGGAATTGTGCTAAGAAGAAACTTCCTCTATGATCAGGTGTTCTCCACTGTGAGGTTTCTTGCACTTCCCTCCAAGCATCTTGTATTTTTCACTGTAGGAAATAGGATACTTGAGTGGAGGAACCACTGGACTGATCCAATAGGGTAATCCCTTGTTTACAGACCTACATCCCACCAATCTGTGACAGGCTGTGCAGAAGGATAGTCCAGGGTGGAGCCTGAGGATCAAAAGGGCGTGGTCTACATATCTGTGCTCATAGGTTGCTGGTCTGGCAGTGGGGACTTTCACTCCTATTGCTTAGGAGAGGGAGTAAAGGTGGAGATTCACCTTCTCGCAAAGTGTGCATGCGTTCTTGTTTGCTCTTCCTTGTTTCTAAACTGTACAGCAAGCTAATCTTATCTCTCTCTCTTCTTTTGCTTCCAGTGGGCATCCAAAAACAATGTTGCCACTGTTGTGATCATTGTTTTATCTCTGATATTTACATGTCAAGGATTTGTGAACCTGTTTTAACTTCCTAAATACCTAAATAGTTTAAAAAATAGTGTTGTCAACTCTGATGGGTTATTTGTGAATTTTGTAATATTTAGGGGTTAGGCATCATGGTTGTGGGAAAAAAATGGAAAATGTGAGCTGAGTCCCACAGGTTCAAAAATCAAAAGGCAAACGCAAAGAACCAAAAAAGAATTTTAAAAAATTATTTGTAAGCCAATCCCATGATATTTTGGGGGCTAACTCATGATTTTTGAACACTTGAGCTTGGTAATACTGGTTAAATGTGGATTCCTCAGTTCTGGTGTTTAGGAGGGGAAAGAAAGGAACAGGTGTTTTCTTCATTTGGGAAGGAGTTTTTGCAAGATGCAGTCCTAAGGAAAGGAACTAGAACACAAGGAAATCCTTACTTGCTATATAAACATTCAGCAATTCTAGTGACAGGCTATCATTTTGGTTATCGTACAATCTTTTAATGAGTATCTGCATGGATACTGTGGCCAGTTAGTGAAAAGACAGCATGTGAAGGTTTGCAATATTGTTTTATACTGCTACTGCAGTTACAACTGGAACCCACCAGGTGGCAGATAGAAATTAATAGCAACGCAATCAAGCTTCAGCCCGCCCACCCCCAGATTTTTTTAATGTATCTGTAATGAATTAAGACACCATTTTCAAATGTTGTCCCAATTCCAGCTAACTCAGGAACCACATTACCACACTGTAGGATTTGACTATGTGTTACCACTGCTCCAAACCACAGTTACAGTACAGAACTCAGTGTAGGATGTGCACACTTTACAAAGCTTGCCACGTGTCAAGGATTTCAGATAGTGGAAACAGGACACATGTATTGTCTCCTTGGGGGTGGAGAGGATTTATAATTGGGTTGTGTATTATCACAATCAGCATCTGCCATTATGCAAGCACTGGTGTTTTAATGAATGAAGAACTGCTTTCAAATGTTATTCCCATTGTAGGATACAACCCCTCAGCATTCTTATTCTAGGAATTTCATTTTCCTATTTGAAAAATGGTCTTTTTTAGCAACACATCATCTGCTCAGTTCCTGGAGAAGGATTGTTCTGTTCCCCGTTTGGTCTCTAGGAATGGTTCAGAAGCTGGGAGTTATGTGCTGGTAGTTATGCTGTGAAGAGGGAAGATAGGGGTGAAGAGAAGCAGAGAGCATAGTAATTAACATTAACTGCAGGCACATATGATTAATGTTATTTGTATAATAGCATTTAGCCAACAGCAGAACCCATAACAATAGGTGGTTTGGGCGAATGTTGTGGCAAATGTAAGGAGCTGCTGTTAGTAGATAATAGTGTGTTTCTCAAAACAGACACAGTCCATGATTCATACATTAGAGTAGCAAAAAAACAGAGGAGGAAAATATTAGCTGTTGGGTACAAGTACGAGGCTGGAGTGAACACAGCCCATGCCACCATGGATTTCACAGGAACCAGAAATTATAACCAATGTGTTTTATATAAGACAATCTTCAAAATATTTAATAGGGCTAAATCGATCTATGTGCAAGCCTTACACATCTTTTTTCCCTCTGTAATAATGTATACTTGACACAAATCCTCCCAATACTGTGTTTGTAAGAGTTATTCCTCAGAGTTACTTGCTTTAATAAAAATTCTTAAAAGAATGACATTGTCCCTAGGCCTTTTCACAGTACTTAACTATGGCTGGAGAGACAGCCAGCCTCTTTTCATAGAATCATAGAATATCAGGGTTGGAAGGGACCTCAGGAGGTCATCTAGTCCAACCCCCTGCTCAAAAGCAGGACCAATCCCCAATTAAATCATCCCAGCCAGGGCTTTGTCAAGCCTGACCTTAAAAACTTATAAGGAAGGAGATTCCACCACCTCCCTAGGTAATGCATTCCAGTGTTTCACCACCCTCCTAGTGAAAAAGTTTTTCCTAATATCCAACCTAAACCTCCCCCACTGCAACTTGAGACCATTACTCCTTGTCCTGTCCTCTTCTACCACTGAGAATAGTCTAGAACCATCCTCTCTGGAACCACCTCTCAGGAAGTTGAAAGCAGCTATCAAATCCCCCCTCATTCTTCTCTTCTGCAGACTAAACAATCCCAGTTCCCTCAGCCACTCCTCATAAGTCATGTGTTCCAGACCCCTAATCATTTTTGTTGCCCTTCGCTGGACTCTTTCCAGTTTATCCACATCCTTCTTGTAGTGTGGGGCCCAAAACTGGACACAGTACTCCAGATGAGGCCTCACCAATGTCGAATAGAGGGGGACAATCACGTCCCTCGATCTGCTCGCTATGCACCTACTTATACATCCCAAAATGCCATTGGCCTTTTTGGCAACAAGGGCACACTGCTGACTCATATCCAGCTTCTCGTCCACTGTAACCCCTAGGTCCTTTTCCGCAGAACTGCTGCCTAGCCATTCGGTCCCTAGTCTGTAGCTGTGCATTGGGTTCTTCCGTCCTAAGTGCAGGACCCTGCACTTATCCTTATTGAACCTCATCAGATTTCTTTTGGCCCAATCCTCCAATTTGTCTAGATCCCTCTGTATCCTATCCCTGCCCTCCAGCGTATCTACCACTCCTCCTAGTTTAGTATCATCCGCAAATTTGCTGAGAGGGCAATCCACACCATCCTCCAGATCATTTATGAAGATATTGAACAAAACCGGCCCCAGGACCGACCCCTGGGGCACTCCACTTGACACCGGCTGCCAACTAGACATGGAGCCATTGATCACTACCCATTGAGCCTGACAATCTAGCCAACTTTCTACCCACCTTATAGTGCATTCATCCAGCCTATACTTCTTTAACTTGCTGACAAGAATACTGTGGGAGACCGTGTCAAAAGCTTTGCTAAAGTCAAGAAACAATACATCCACTGCTTTCCCTTCATCCACAGAACCAGTAATCTCATCATAGAAGGCGATTAGATTTTCTGAGGAGCTAAACTGCTGCTTTTCTCCAGTACACAAGAAGTCATGTCTATGAAGTCACTCTTGTGTACTTTTCTATGGCATGACTTGCTAAAGCCACTTTTCCCTGCTGGTCTTATGGAATATTAGGAACATTCTGCAGACACTCACCATGTGCTGAATTTGATGCACTCTAAAATGTCTGGTTTCAGAGTAGCAGCTGTGTTAGTCTGTATCCGCAAAAAGAACAGGAGTACTTGTGGCATCTTAGGGACTAACAAATTTATTAGAGCATAAGCTTTTGTGGGCTACAGCCCACTTCATCGGATGCATAGAATGGAACATATAGTAAGAAGATCTATATATACATACAGAGAAGTTGCCATACAAACTGTAAGAGGCTAATTATTAAGATGACCTATTATCAGCAGGAGAAAAAAACTTTTGTAAAAAAAAACAACAACAAATGGGCCATCTTCATTATCACTACAAAAGTTTTTTTCTCCTGCTGATAATAGCTCATCTTAATTTATAATGATAGCTATTGAATATAGTATTTATTTATTTATTAAGTATTAGTAGGATACTCTGTGCTATACAAGCCACAAGTAGATTCAAAGTCCCTGCCCCACTGAAGTCAATGGCAAAACTCCCATTGGCTTCAGTGGGGCTAGTATTTCACCCTGAGTCTAAAGGATAGATAAAGATGAGAAAATAAAATAAAATGTACTAGAAAAGAATGGCTTAACTACACATGGTGGAATATTAGAAAATGATTGTGATTAAATGTATTTGTTGGTTGATGGAAACAATCCACAATTAATTGATTTGGGACCAAATTTTAATTACGACACTTATGTTAACAGATTTGTAGATTCCAAAGCCATTTTGATCATGTAGTCTGACTTCCTGTATAACACGGGCCACAGAACTATCCCAAAATTATTCCTAGTGCATCTTTTAGAAAGGCATTCAGTCTTAATTTTAAAATTGTCAGTGATGGAGAATCCACTATGACCTTTGGTAAATTGTTCCAATGGTTAATTACCCTCACCTTTCCAACCGTACACGTTATTTCCTGTCTGAATTTGTCTAGCTTCCACTTCCAGCCATTGGATCATGTTAAACCTTTGCAGTCAAGTCACTATTAACATTCTTTGTGTTAAGCTAAATAGATTGAGCTCTTGGAGTCTCTCATTCTGGAATGTATTAGCAGGAGTGTTATAAGCAAGACACAAGAAGTAATTCTTACATTCTACGCTGCACTGATTATGTCTCCAGTGGAGTATTGTGTCCAGTTCTGAATGTCACATTTCAGGGAAGATGTGGAGAAATTGGAGAAAGTCCAGAGAAGAGCAACCAAAATGATTAAAGGTTTAGAAAACATGACCTATGAGGTAAGATTGAAAAAATGGGGTTTGTTTATTCTGGAGAAGAGAAGACTGAGAGGGGACATGATAACGGTTTTCAAATACATAAAAGACTGTTACAAGGAAGAGGGAGAAAAATTGTTCTCCTTAACCTCTGAGGATAGGACAAGAAGCAATGGGCTTAAATCGCTGCAAGGGAAGTTAGGTTGGATATAAGGAAAAACTTTCTAACTGTCAGAGTTCTTAAGCACTGAAATAAATTGCTAGGGAGGTTGTGGAATCTCCATCATTGGAGATTTTTAAGAACAGGTTAGACAGACACCTGTCAGGAATAGTCTAGATCACTGGTTCTCAAACTTTTTGTATTGGTGACCCCTTTCAGATGACAAGCCTCCGAGTATGACCCCCTTTATACATTAAAAACACAGTTATTATATTTAATACTGTTATAAAGGCTAAATTAATAATACTACTGTTTAAAATGAACATAATTTAAAGGCATTGAGAAAAGGTAAAACAAACACATTTTAATTCAATTATTGTTATAAGCAGAAAAATTATTTTTTAAGTAGTTACTGTTTAATACTGGGGGGACGAAGAAACTTTGTCAATATCACTTTTCACAGCAGACTTGCTAAGGCCCCATTGCCACCCTTACTTCTGCGCTGCTAATCAGGGCAGGCACTACCTTCAGAGCTGGGCGGCTGGACAGTGGTGGCTGCTGGCCAGGAACAGAGCTCTGAAGGCAGTTCCATTGCCAGCAGCGCAGAACTGCAGAAGTGAGGGTGGCAATGCCATACCATGCCACCCTTACTTCTGCATAACATTTGACCTTTGTGCTGGGAGAGCTAAGGCAAATTTTTTGGGGTGGCTGTAACCCCCACGAGTCTCCCTTAGCAACTCCCCTGCCTGTGTGTGTGTATGTCAGTTAAATTATAAACTACTTTTTTTGGCGGATCTCAGTGCTCTGGTTGCTCTGCAGTTTAACGCCGCTCTTCAGCTGCTGAACAATCAAGCCCTCTAATTTGTCTCAGTTCCACCCTCTTAGTCTCAAGACAACAAACCTGCATGCATGATACTACAATCCCCAGAGTCCAATTTCCTTAAAGTGGTGATAATAAAAATATATATTTTGTTTAGGAACAATGATTGCTGCATTATACATTTACAATACTTTTTGCAGTAAATACACTACATTGTGACAGAAAAGGGAGTGTAGATTTTCTAAAACACTAGATTTAAATTATATATTTTATAGCAGTTGTTCGCTGTTTTGTGCTGTATTCGCAACCCCACGTAATAACCTTGTGGCCCCCTGTGAGTCACGAACCCCAGTTTGAGAACACCTGAGATAATACTTAGTCCTGCCAAGAGTGTAAAGGACTGGACTAGATGACCTCTCGAGGTCCCTTCCAGTCCTACGAGTCTATCATTCTCATGGCTCCTCTGGGAACCCTCTCTAATTTAGCAACATCCTTCTTGAATTGTGGACACTAGAACAGGACACATTACTCCAGCAGTGGTCAGACCAGTGACAAATACAGAGGTAAAATAACCTCTCTACTCTGACTCCTACTCAAGATTCCCCTGTTTATGCGTCAAGGAGTGCATTAGCCCTTTTGGCACTGGAGGCTCATTTTCAGCTGATTATCCATCACCACCGCCACATTTTTTCAGAGTCACTGCTTCCCAGGATTGTGTCTGCCATCCTGTAAGTATGGCCTACACTCTTTGTTCCTAGATGTATACATTTGCATTTAACTATATTAGAGTACATAGTGTTTGTTTGCCCACAGATTACCAAGCGATGCAGATTGCTATGTATCAGTGATCTCTCCTCTTCATTATTTACCACTCCCCCAATTTTTGTGTCATCTGCAAACTTTGTCAGTGATTTTATTTTGTCTTCGTGATCATTCATAAAAATTTTAAATAGCATAGGGTCAAAAACTGATCCTTATGGGTCTCCACTAGAAACACACCTATTCGATGATGATTCCCTATTTACAATCACATTTGGAGGCCTACCAGTTAGCCAGCTTTTAATCATTTAATGTGTGCCATGTTAATTTTATATCTTTTTGGTTTTGTAATCAAAATGTCATACAGTACCAAGTCAAATGCCTTTCAGAAGTCTAAGGGCTGTTCTACGCTGCCACTTAAGTCAATATAAGTTACGTCGCTCAGGAGGGTGAAAAAATCTTATCTTATATCGACCTAAAGCGATGTTTACACTGCGCTATGTTGGCGGGAGATGCTCTCTGCAACAATAATAATAATATTATAGTGTATCATCTGACCTTAGTTTAATATCATACCTCTGAGTTCATGTACAGTGTAAGATGTTTAATTGTGAGCATACTGAGGTAGAAGCCGGTGCTGTCAATGTTTCCCCTCCCCTTCCAATTCATTGCCCTATGGCTGGCTTCCTCTCACACACCCATTTACAATAAACGGATGAAACTCATTCTCTTCCATCCTGGATCTGTTGCCAGCTTCTGTCAGTCCACTACTCACACTGCACTGAACTTCATAAATAGCGCCTCTGGCATCAGCTAAAAAAATGATGTGAAAGAAAAGAGGGTAGGTGGAAGTAGTGTGAAGTGGGTGGTATTTATATTATGCAGTTCCTCAGGTATGTCCTTGTGTTTAAAGAGGAGCACTTGGTACGTGCAAGTACGCAATCACCTCAACTCATCTCATTACTTGGGTTTACAGCTAATACTTAAATCTGTGGTTCTTGATGTCTGAGGAGAGAATGCTTTTCCCTTCTACTAAAATACCAGGGTGGAGAACTATCTCTTTGTGTAAGGATTTTGAGACTGCTTCATATCTATATTTGCATAGACTAACAAAGTGGTTTTGTGTAGTAAGGTGTGAAATGTATTTGATTCAGATATTTGTGTCAATCTGTGCAGAAAGGTGAAACTCAGGTCATGACAAAAAATTAATACAATATAATGAGGAGCTAGAGCTATTTTTAGTTATCTTTAAACTTTTTATTTTCAGAAAAATATTTTAGTGATAGTGAGTAAAGCTACAGAGTAGCAGCCGTGTTAGTCTGTATTCGCAAAAAGAAAAGGAGTACTTGTGGCATCTTAGAGACTAACACATTTATTTGAGCATAAGCTTTCGTGAGCTTTCATGTAAAATTTGCAAATAGTTTCAGGTTGACCGAAAAAACATTTTTCAGTGAATAACTATTCATCCAAAAAATTCACCCAGCTCTAAAAGTGAGTCTATCAGTAGCAATTCAAAGCCAATGGAGAAAAAGAGCCCTACAGCTGTTTATTATGTACAACCACAATTTTGATGAGGAATCATAAAAGTTACTATTATTTTTATTCAAATGGCTACAGTGCATACAGCAGTGTTCCTATCAGGGACTGTGGGTCTTGAGCCCCAGTCTACAGGGCTTGTGGGAGCTAACAAGTGCCAATCAGATACCTGTTGTAAGAACAGACTCTGCACTGTGATAGAGGACTACAGTCCTGGGATCTGACTGGCAGAACGCTGGCCTTCCTGATCAGTTTCCAGCTTCTATTTAAACCAAGCACAAGAACAGAAAGTTGTCTATGCAAGTGGCTTCTCCCTTTTTAGGATTGCTTCCCCTGTAATCTGCTTCTACTGCTTGCTGCTGATTTCCTGGTATCTTGATCCTACCTCACAGTAGATTTATCCTCTGGCCTCCCTTGGACTCTGACCTCCTGGTAACCTGACCCTTCCTGACTCCTGCTCTGACCACTAGGTTAGCCCACCTATGTCCAGGTCATGACAGTTCCAAATGCACAGGAAGACATAGATTCATAGATCTTAAGGACAGAAGAGACCATTTTGATCATCTATTCTGACCTCCTGTGTAACACAGGCCATATATTTCACTCGGTAATTCCTGCTTCAAGCCCATAACTAGTGGTGGAGCTAGAAGCTATTCTCACAGGAGGGAAGGAGGGAGCAGGAACAGCGCAGCATCCCCAAGCAGTTCCACTCCCTGCAGCACCTGGCCTAGGAAGGAGGGGTGAAGAGCCCCTGGAGTTGCTCCCCCCAAGCCTGGAAGGGGGAGGGGGACCCCACTGCATCTACCCCAGGCCTAGGAGAGAAGGTGAAGAACCCAGGAGGATTAAAGATGAGGTTGTTGCGGGAGGCTGAACAGATGGGGGCAGGGTTGAGTGGGGGCTTAACTTATATGGGTACTGGGCGGACAGGATTGATTTGGAGGCTGGGGTTGTGACAGATAGTGCAACCCCATGCAGTATCTGCCTTGCTGGATCTATCACAGTGTATGGCAGGGGCCTGTGCCACCTTAACACCCGCAGTCAGAAGGGAGTGGAGCCTGTGTCCCTGCCAGGAGCCAGGTGACAGCTGGAGGCCTGAGACCTGACTGGACTCTCCTGAAATGGACCATGGAGTGGGGGATCCAGGTGCAGTTACTATGAAATTATAACAGTGGGAAACAGTAATTGTTTTTCACATACACTGGGAAAGGGTCAGAGGAATTGAAAAATCAAAGAGACCAAAAAAACCCACCCACAATGTAAACTTTTTTTAAAAAAATTTCATGGCTTTTGGAGCCAATCTGATGATTTATTGGGTTCTGGATCAGGATATTTGATCTCTTGAGGCTGGTAATGCAGTACTCAGAGCATATCTTTTGAAAAGACATGTCCAGTCTTGATTAGAAAACTTCAAGTGATGGAAAATGTTTAGATTCCAGAGGCTTAAAGTGCATGGGACCCAGTGAAGTCCCTTCACAGCAGTAGCTTAACTGGATTTGTGACAGTAGGTATTTATAAACTGTGATTGAGTCACCTCTTTGCCTTCTTGTGGATAAACTAAATAGATTGAGCTTCTTTATTTAGTCTCTCGCTATAAAGCAGGTTTTCCAGATCTTGAATCATTCTTGTAGTTCTTTTCTGAACTCTTTCTAAATGATCAATATCATTTTTAAAGTGTGGGCAGTAGAACTGACACAGTGTTCCAGTAGTGGTCTCTCTAATGTTTTACAACAGTACATTATCACTGCATTATGATATTTCAGTTGCTCATCCGCCATTACCTTTCAGAAATATAGTCCCCCATCCTATAAGTATGATCTACATATTTTTACCTAGAGGTATGGTGTTGTATTTAGCTCTGTTAAAACACATGTTGTTCAAGTAACTCCAGCTTAACAAGTCCTATTTCACGTTAAAACCATGATGATTGGCATCAATTATCTATCTTATGTCCTTATCTGGCCCTTAATATTGTAGTATCTCAGTACTTCACAATCTTTAATGCTGTCCTCAAAACAGGCCCTTATTTTACAGATAGGGAACTGAGGCAAAGAGAAGTTAAATGACTTGTCCAAGGTCACACAGGAATTCTGTGGCAGAGCAAGGCCCTGAGCCCAGGTCCCCCATGTCCTAGGCTACTGTTCTACACCCTGGATCATCCGTCTTTTCATGTATTATACTCCTGTCCTTTCATTATTTACTCATAACATCTCATGTTAGCCTATCCATGATTTGTTTGGGATAGATGTCAGGCTAACCAGACTAGTTACCTGTTACATCTTATTCATTTTTTTTAAATATTGTCCCCTGCCCCACAGAGAACAGACCTCTTTCATCACCTGGTCTATCCCACTGCCATTGGTAGATCGATAGATAGATAATTCCCTACAATTCTATCTAAAATACACTCAGTGTCTTGTTCAGGCTAGTTCCAGTATCCTAAATTACAGAGCATATGTACTTTCCTTGGAGACTATTCCTTAGTCTGACAGCTCTCACCATTAGGAAGTTTTTTTCTGACTACTCAACCTAAATTTTCCCTTTTTCATTTCATTCATTACACCTATTTATATTCCCATGTGTAGTCTTAGATAATTCTTCTGTCTTTTTGGGAAGCCATGCAACCCTGCTGTGTGGTGCTACACACAAATGTCAAAGGATAATACTTTCCAATCTCATTCTTATTGAAGTTAATGGAAAATCTCCCACTTTCCTGTCTCTGCAACTGAGTTGGCTGGATGTAGAGAAGGTCTACAGCAGCGGCGGGCAACCTGTGGCCCGCAGGCCGCACACAGCCCGTCAGGATAATCCGTCGGTGGGCTGCCAGACAGTTTGTTTACATTTGCATGGCCACCCACAGCTCCCAGTGGCCGCGATTCGCCGTTTCCGGTCTTAAACCTCTATTAATGTACCCCTGAAATTCTTTTAGGTATCTCTGTGGTTCTTTCCTTGCATTGTCAATCCAGTCACTAGAGCAAAGAAAGTCCTTCCCTGCCAAAGGAAAACATCCCAAAGAAAATGCAGGGAAACTGTCAGTCACCAGGTAGGAAGTGGGAGCCTCCAGTTGGGATTCACGAGGTCAGAGGGAGAGACCAGAACAGCCTTGAAGGGGGAAGTAAACTTTTTCCAAAGAAGGAATGGAGTTACCTCCAGGGAACCTGGAGGGGGTGTGGAGAAGACAGCTAATTATAAGCAACCTTTGAAAGTTACAGAGAAGTAGTAGGGGACATCTCTTGAGGTCACTCCTTTCCCCTTAGTCTTGAAACGGCTCCTGCTGTTTTTTCCCTTTCTGAGGTAGTTTCTGGAGCAGGACCTCTCCTGCCTCCTCCATCCTCCAGTGGTTCCTATTGGTCTTTTCTTTTTTTGTTTATCACTAACAAAGCCATCTGGCCAAACTTTCACAAAGCTGCTCAGTACCTCAATGAATAGGACCCCAGGTTCACTTGTTCATGTCCAAACTTTTAGTTACACAGCATTTATAGTTCTTTCTTGTAAAACCAGGAACTTGGAAACAATAACTGGATTCTTTTGTGCTGTAGTAATAAAAACAGCAGGCCACTACAATAAAACAAGCATGTTACATTAATTAAGCCACACAAAAAAGGTTATACTAATGCTCTGATTTAAACATGCAAAGTAGGGGAAATCAGAGTTAATGTCATCCTTAATACACACTGGCTGAGCCTGTGTATTGCAGAACATATGTATAGAAAATCACACTTTGTTTTGGCATTCCTATGAATTTAAACCATAATCCTCTCTGACTTTTCTAAGGGTGTTGGATTTCAAAGTTGTGCCCAGTATGCTAACCATAGGCTATACATTGACTTCAGTTACATTGGGTTTTACACATATCCAACTGCGGGAGTTAAGGGCATTTAAGTGATATTTTATGCATTGAAATTCTTTTAAGACCAGATCCTCCAGCCTATATTCAGGCAAAACTTGCACTGAGTTCAGTGGGATACTTGCCTGAGTAAGGACTGCAAGATTTGCTGTTATAGCTTTTGTCTTGTTTTGTTTTTAATCATATAGATCAGTGGTTCCCAAACTTGTTACACTGCTTGTGCAGGGAAGGCTCTTGGCGGGCCAGGCCGATTTGTTTACCTACTGTGTCCGTAGGTTTGGCCGATCGCGGCTGCCGCCTGTTGGCCTGGAGCAGCGAACCATGGCCACTGGGAGCTGCGATCGGCCAAACCTGCTGATGCGGCAGGTAAACAAACCGGCCCAGCCCACCAGGGGCTTTCCCTGCACAAGTGGCATAACAAGTTTGGGAACCACTGATATAGATATATAACTAAAATGTACACAAACAAAGCATGTTTAAAATAGAATAAAATTTATATATATATATATATATAAACAAGGTGGAAATGGCTGAAAAGGAGAAACTGACCACTGAAAAAGACTTTCCTGAAAAAGTAGGAAATAGACAATAGAGAAACAAGGAGGAATTTACAGCTTTTAAAACCTATTTAATGAATTAAAATAACTATTTTCAGTCACATTAACAATCAATTCTGAACTTGTATATCAGGGTGGATTGATTTAAACCAAAGTGATTTAAATCACCAATTTTAATCGGCAAACAAGAAAACTTGTTTTAAATAATTTATTTTAAACATGTTTTGTTTCTGTACTTCTTAGTTATTTTCCCAAAGAAAGGTTGATTCTAATTAGCTGGTAACCATTAAGACATGTTATTTGCAACTAAATACAACCTTTACATTTATTCAAGCAATTATATATCTTAACTTACATTTATTCAGGTTCTTTAATGTTTACATATTTCTTATGTTAAAAATGGTGAATGATGTACTTCTTATTCACTAAATGATTCATTTTTTACATGTGCTTTGTAGCAAGCTCTAGTTAGATGGAAATTTAAATTCAATTAAAATGCACAAAAATTCCATTTTTAAAATTAAATAAAACTACCTTAAGTGCTGAATACTTAAAAAAAATTATATCAAAAAGTTAATCAAAATGTGTTACATTTAAAACTAACTGATTTATTAAACAAAGGAAGTATTACCTGTAGCTAGTTAACTGAACTAATTGTTTCTAACTACCATATTCTTCATGATTTTAGAACTAGTAGATCTCATCCTGTCACACCCAGATTGGAAAAGGAAAATGAGCTTTCCTGCTTTTTCAGTTTCCAAGTGGTTAAGTTTGAATGAACTAGTCATTGAATTGAATTATCTGAATAAACTGAAGTGAAGAAAATATTCTCCCTGCACCTGCAAAAGAAGCTATTGCTGTCAAAAGCTGGTTTAGCATTTCACCAAACTCTGATTCCCAGTGTTTAGTCAATGATTTCCACCAGTTCAGTGCTTTTACTTACTTGAAAACTTGGCAGAAATCATGAACTGCTTAATATTTTTTGGCATTTAATTTAAATTATTTTAATAGATTCTAATAAATTTAGATCTTAATATGGGATGTGTCTTTCAAATTTAATTTTAATTGTTTGTTTAAAAAACCCTTGTATTTAATTTAAATTTAAAAAACATCCTTTTTTCATTTTTTAATAGGTTTCAGTTATCCACCTTGATGTATATTTGTTTACTCACTACCACTTGGCTACTCTGAAACAAATATTTGGAAGTTCTTGACATCTGGGCATGGAAAAGTGTTGAGACTGGACAGGAGTAAAAGTAACATTAACCACTTACTGGTCCGGGGGCCCGGCTCCAGACCCCTGGGAGGGGCGGGACCTCAGGCAGAAGGGGCAGGACTACAGGGTCAGCCTTCCCCAGCCAGCCCATCCATGCTGCCTGGCCCGCACCACCAGGGGCTCCGGCAGCAATTTAAAGGGCCCGGAGCTCCAGCTGCTGCCATGGTACCAGCGGTGGTGGCCAGGAGCCCTGGGCCCTTTTAAATTGCTGGCTCCGGGAAAGCTGCCCCTTCCCCCCCATGTCAGCAGCCCATGGGGGAGGAGAGGGGGGCAAAAGGGGCTTTAATGTCAGCTGCGTACGGGGCACCAGTGGCCACCTTTTACCAGTATGCCATACCAGCCCATACTGGCCTCCTTTCACCCCTGAGACTGGAGCACAGTAACATAGTCATTGACATACTGGATTAGACCTGCAGTCTGTCTCATCCAACATGCTTTCTCAGAATGGTTAGACTAAGATATTTGGGATGAGAATGTAAGATCCGCCACCTTAATATAGAATTATACAATACCATGACTACTCAGTAAGGAACTTTTCTTTCTAGCTCCAGATGGTCAGAGGTCAGTTTATAATATGAAAGATGAGGTTTGATATCCCATGTAAATTATTATTTTAGCTAGTATGATTGCAGATATATTATCTATATAAATGTCCAGTGTTTTGTTTGCAGCCAACCTTGGCCTTGCCATCACTATCTTGCTGTGGAGAGTTCCATATGTTGAAATGTGTTAAAAAATCCTCTTGGGATTTTTAAATTTGTACCGTCTTTGCTATTACACCATAAAGAGCTCCAGTATGTCAACAAGCATCATCTCTTCGCCACTGACACTCTAAAGCAGTAAAAGCTCCATATTTGTAACCATCAGGAACAGCTTTATTCTGACTGGGTGTCTACTTAGTCCTGTAGATGAAGTGTCCAATAGACCTTCTCTAACCCTGAATCCTTCCCATGACATCAGATGTTCCTTAGACACAAATGAGGCTTCACCATTCTGGTTGTCTTGCTGTTTGCTAGAATGGCTACCATGTTTTATTTCTATCTATAACTTTCCTGTGAGTATTGGTTGTTGGCCGATAGGTCAGACCTCAATCTGTGGACCGCTTTTTGTCTCATCTCCACCTTTTGACCTCTCCAGCTTGGGAAAGGTAAAAAAACCTCCCATTGACATAATTCTTGGTATCAGTGGAACTCACAAGCCTTCCCATTGCATGAAGGTGCAGTCCCCAGGGAAGGTTTCAGAGTGTTAGTCTGTATCAGCAAAACCAACAAGGAGTACTTGTGGCACCTTATAGACTAACAAATTTATTTGGGCATAAGCTTTCGTGGGCTAAAACGCACTTCATCAGATGCATGGAGTGGAAAATACAGTAGGAAGATATATATATATATAGCAGTACATGAAAAAATGGGAGTTGCCTTACCCAGTGCGGGGGATTGAGACAAATCAATTAAAGTGGGAGATTACCACTACAAAAGTGACTTTTTCAACCTGTTGATAATCAGGGTGGCTTGTTTCAAACAGTTAACTGTCCGGTTTGGCCAATGTACATGGCAGTCTCTACGCAAAAGAATAAATGGTCACAAATCATATATCAAGAATTATAACATTCAAAAACCAGTCAGAGAACACTTCGACCTCCTTGGACACTCAATAACAGACTTAAAAGTGGCAATTCTTCAACAAAAACACTTCGAAAACAGATTCCAACGAGAAACCGCAGAACTGGAATTAATTTGCAAACTGGACACCATCAAGTTAGGCCTGAATAAAGACTGAGAGTGGATGAGTCACTACAAGAATTAAAAAAACCTAATTTCCCCATACTAATTTTTCCTACTGTTACTCACACCTTCTTGTTAACTGTTTGAAATGAGCCACCCTGATTACCACTGCAAAAGTGATTTTTCATCCTGTTGATAATAGCCCACTTTAATTGATTTGTCTTGACCCCACACTGGGTAAGGCAACTCCCATCTTTTCATGTACTGCTATATCTTTCTTCCTATTGTATTTTCCACTGCATGCATCTGATGAAGTGGGTTTTAGCCCACGAAAGCTCATGCCCAAATAAATTTGTTAGTCTATAAGATGCCACAAGTATTCCTCGTTGTTTCTTCAGGGAAGGTAATTTATACCATTCATTAGTAGCTTGATCATGTCTCCTTTCTAAACTAGTAGTTGTAATTGTTTTAGTCTCTCCTCTAACCATTTGGATTGCTCTTCTCATATCAGGCACTTTTGGGTTTTTGCTGTCTTTTTTTGAGATAGGGTGACCAAAGCAGATCACAGTATTTAATTTAATAATAAAAATATTATGTCATATCCATAGACTGAAACATTTACTGAATCCACACCTGTTCTGCTGACCACATGGATGCATCAAGTTTTGCAAAGATCAGCTCTTAGCTCTTAACATGTGACCCAATTTTCTGAGATGTTTTCAGTCTCAGAATCCATAGCAAGTACATATTGTGTTTCAGCTATTGTCTAGTTTGATGCCATGCTTTCTTTTGTTGCTGTAAGCTAAGGAATGGAAATCATTATACCGCACGCAAGCTTGGGAGCTGAAGTGGTCACTGAATTTAGTGAGTAAATAGGCTACACAAGTGAGCCTGCAAACAGCGTGAGACATAGCTTGTGCTTCTCTTAAAGTAAATTCTACATAATGGTATAATGGTTATAAAGCAACATGGGTGTGACCCTTGATTTTATATCATTGGAACCTCCAGCACCCTTACATGGAACTATGTTATTACTTCGGTACTGAATCAGAGGGAAGACTGCCAGTTACTGAATAATTTGCTCTACTTCCTATAGCACCAAGTTTTCACCTATCCTAGTCTTAGGTTTTAGTCAGGGATCAAGGTCTCAGGTGTTGACTGTACATGCACTTCATGAAAAAAAAAAACAATCCCTTAAGGTAGCAGAGAATATTATCTCAATTTTTACAAATGAGGAACTAAGTCATAGAGATTAAGTGACTTGCCCAAGGTCATGACACAGGAAGTCTGTGGCAGAGCTGGGAATTGAACATAGGTCCCTACTCTTGTGATGTAACCACCATACCATCCTTCCTTTCCTCCTGGCCCTCCTTAGCTTATGGGACCCCAACCTGAGGTCAGATGGGTGCACTTTTTTGTTAATTTCTGTTGCAAGATTCCCTTAAATAAGGACGCAAAATTGTTTTATATTTAGGCAATGAAAAGAGCGAATGATAACCATTAAATAAATGCTGCTTTGAAGGGTGAAAATGCTGCGCACACAAGTGAGAGTTTAAACTGTCACATGAAAATGCAGAGCTAACTGTATGGTTATTAAAACCCAGGCCATATTTTCCATGCATTTTTATTTGTGTGATCTCCTTGAAGCAATTTATAAAACTTGGGAACCTAGGCAGCTTTTCTCTGGGGAATATATAAGCACAGCAGCTGATACTGGTAAAATAGGTTACACGAAGTCTTAGAAATGACTGCTTGATTTGACCAGAATTTATTGCCTGGGAAATGGACAGAAACAGTAAAACAGAAAAGTAAAGCTTTCCATCTGTACTGCATTATGCCATACGGAAGAACTATTTTTTATTTGAAATGGTGGTAGCCCTTTAGGTCTTCATGCTTTGATATCCTATGCTGCCGCACATGATATGATAGAGTATAAACAGACTGACTATAAATCTGAATCTTTACAGTTTTGAAAGCTGAAACATTCCAGCACTCACTTCCCACCAGCCGTGCCTTCTAAAGTGTATGCTAGGTCAGGTGTTTCCATTTTTTAAAATGGAAAGCAAAGGTTGTTACAGCAGAAAGCTGCAGACAGCTAGAGAAAAAATAGTCCCGATAAGGGACAGGTTCCAACAGCATGGTAAAAATAATGTCTTTTAAAAAATAACAGTTTGCAACTTTAAAGAGTTAACTTGCGGTTGCTATTCTAAAGCTGATCATTAGGCCGCTTGCCTTCTCAAATGCCATTAAAGCCTCAGCACGAGTGGTGCTGAAGGAACAGTATCCTCCTTTGTCTCTAGCCATTTTTAACTAGAGAGAGCAGGTTAAACCAGATGGCCTTCCATTCTTAAAAGGGATTTTAACAGCTTTTTTGTTTTTGAAAGTTTGATCTTTGGCCAAAAACATCAAATTTTTTTAAGACCATAACTTTTAGGAACTAAATGGACTTTGTAACTTAATCAGCTCTCTGCACTTCAAAACTACCCCTCATTTTTTTCATTAAAAAGATGCATTATGGGTCAAATTTAATGCTGACTTGCACCAGGTATAAATCAAGGGGATTCACAAATTGTAACCAGATTCTAATGCATTTACTAATGCTGAGGAGTACCTTGGTATACAAGAGGTCCCAATGACTTCCACAGGGCTATTAGGATGAAAGGTACTATTCATCAGGAGTATGGCTATTGGCATCTGGCCCATAAGCAGCACAAACTAGGTGACATGTATGAAAGGTAAATTAAGGAAGAAAAAAATGTACATATTTATAGATACCACAGTGTTAGTATCCCTCCTGAGTGAAGAAATAAGACAACAGTAATTTGTGTATATATAAAGGGGGAAACCCAGGTACTATTGTAATATTGTAGCATCACCGTAGTGCTGGTACATAGATATGGTTGACGTGACACTTCTTCCATTCTAACCTCCTATTTTCAGTCACTTTTATTTTCTCAAAAGATTACCTATGGGGATACAGCTTCAAATGCTTTGTCTTGTCCAGAAGGGTGTGTGTGTGTGTGTCTCTGTGCGTGTGGAATTAGCCCCAAGTTAATTGCCTCAGCTCCCTATACAATGCCTGGGGAGAGATAGGCACCTAAGAGTGGAATTCACAAAAGCCACCAAACTTAGTGGGGATTCATGTAAGCTAGCCACTAGGAAATGCAGAGGAGAGGCGTAGATCCCACCTCTCAAAGGGACTTAGGTACCACTTCTGGGTCAGAGGGAGGTGCCTATCTCCCCTTGGGATTCTCAGTCATAAACCCTCCCCTGGAGCTCGATTTCTGACCAATGGCAACCCTTTCTCTCAGAAACAAAGAGCAGGATATAGTGCCCTCCATCCCCAGTAACCCAGTGGTCAGAGCACTCCCATGGAATGTGGTAGCCCCAGGTTCAAATTCCGACTCTGTCTGAGTTGGGGCAGGAACTTGGATATCTCACCCCCAAAGTGAGTACCCTAAGGCATTCTGTGGTGGTTCTTTCAATCTCTCCTGTTAAATCTGTTCCACTTTGGACTAATGATAACCTAAGTATTACAAACAGAGCCAGACTGAGAATTACTCTATAGCCTACTGGTTAGGATGTTCTCTTGGGATACTTGGGTTCAAGTCCTGCTCCGAATTAGACAGAAGGGGGTTTTGAACCTATATTCTGTGTCAGCACTTTAACCAGTGGACTACTACATATAAGCCGCAGTTGTGTATTGTGTGCCTGATCCAGGAGGTGTGTGCTGGTGTGACTTTTGAGAATGCCTATTGGATTGGGTCCTGCAGGCAACATAGGCAGGGAATGCCTAGTTGGAGAATCTCCCCGGGATTTAAGTGCTGAGCGGATCGCTGGCATCAGGACTTAGGTGGCTTTGTGCATTCCCACCAGCAGAAGTGTGGACTCCTACAGGGCTAGATGGCAGCTCTGTAATGACCTGACAATCAAAAAGAAATCATACAGAAATTGGAAATAAGGACAAATTGCTGAAAAAACTAGTATTAAAAAAATAGCACAAGCATACAAGGACAAAATCAAAAAGGCCAAAGTACACAATGAGTTACATCTAGCAAGGAACATAAAAGGAAATAAAAAGCGATTCATTCTCTTGCATTAGAAGTAAGAGAAGATTAAGGAAAATGTAGGTCCATCACTTAATGGGGACGGAGAGCAAATAATGTATGCCACCAAAGTATTTGCCACCTTTTTTGCTTCAGTCTTCTCTAAAAAGATTAATTGTTATCAGATACTTAACTTAGTTGCTGTTAACAACAAGGTGGAAAGAACAAAGGCTTAAATATAGAAAGAAAAAGTTAAAGAATATTTAGATAAGATAGATGTATTCAAGTTGGCAGGGCCTGAGAACATTCGCTTTAGGGTACTTAAGGAACTAGCAGAAGCAATCTGAACCATTAGCAATTTTCTGAGAACTCATGGAGGATGGTGAAGTCCCAGAGGACTGAAGAAAGGCAAACCTAGTACTTTTTTTTCAAAATGGGGGAGGGTACTAGGGAAATTATAGTCCAGTCAGCATAACTACAACAGCTGGATAAGTAAGTAATAGGCAGCAGGTTTAAAACAAACATAAGAAAGTACTTCACACAACACACAATCAACCTGTTAAACTCGTTGCCATGGGATGTTGTGCAGGCCAAAAGTATACCTGGGTTCAAAAAAGATTTAGAAAAGTTCATGCATAATAGGTACCTCAATGGCTATTAGCCAAGATAGTCAGGGATACAACCCCCATGCTCTGGGTGTCCCTAAATCTCCAACTGCCAGAAGCTGGAACTGAATGGCAGGGGATGGTTCACTTGAAATTGCCTGTTCTGTTCATTCCCTCTGAAGCATTTGGCACTGGCCACTGTTAGAGACAGGATACTGGGCTGCATGAACCAGTGGTCTGACCTAATATGGTTATTCTTACATTCTTATGTTATTAAAATCCATTTGCTCATGTCTGAACATTGGTTTTATCAGAGCAGAATTTTCAGAAGCCTTCTCGATTCATTGCTAGCTTCCAGCACTCATCAGCTGACCTCCCAGTGATCATTCACACAATCCATCTCCTTACTGATCATCCCCTGCTATGGTGACCTACCACCATCTCTTCCATGCTAATTTTCTTGAGGTTATTTCCATTTCTACACCTGATGTGACCTAAAAGGACACTGCAATAAACTATTAATGAATCAGCTTGTTTAAACATAGAGAATAATAAGGTGACAAGCAATAGCCAGCCAGGATTTGTCAAGAATGAACCCTGCCAAACCAACTTAATTTCCTTTTTTGACAGGGTAACTGGCCTAGTGGACAGGGAGAAACAGAAGACATGATATATCTTGACTTTAGTAAGACTTGTGACACAATCCTACATGACATTCTCATAAGCAAACTAGGGAAATACAGTCTAAATGAACATAGATGCATAACTGATTGAAAAACTGGACTCAAAGAGTAGTTATCAAAGGTTCACTATCAAACTAAGAGCACATATAACAAATGGGGTCCTGCAGGGGTGTCTTCTGGTCTGGTGCTATTCAATATTTTCATTAGGCACTTTGATGGAGTAGAGAGTAACTTACAAAATCTGTGGATGACAGAAAGCTTGGAGAGGTTGCAACAACTTTGCAGGATAGGATTAGAAATGAATTTAAGAGATCTTGATAAATTGGAGAATTGGTCTGAAATCAATAAGATGAAATTCAGTAAAGACAAGTGCAAAGTAGTACTGTTAAGAAGGAAAACTCAAATGCACAAATACAAAATGGGAGAATAACTGGCTAGGTGGTGGTGCTGAAGAAAAGAATCTTGGGATTATAAGGGATCATAAATTGAATGTGAGTCAACAGTGTGATGCTGATGCAAAAAAGGCAAATATTCTAGGATGCAAGTACAGGAGTGTCTGATGTAAGACATGGGAAGTAATTGTTCCACTTTGCTTGGCACAGGTGGGGCCGCTTCTGAAGTACTGGATCCAGTTTGGGGTATCGTATTTTAAGAAAGTTGTGGGCAAAGTGGAGGCAACAAAGATGAGCAACACAAATGATAAAAGGTTTAGAAAAGGCTGGGGGGAAAACCTGGGTAATGTTTAATCTTGAGAAAACAGGATTGCAGGGGAATCTGATCATAGTTTTCAAATATGTTAAGAGCTATTATTGTAAAAAACACCTACAGAACTAGAACCTGGGATCACAGAGACTCTGGATAGCTGATGCTGCCACATTGCCACTAGGAGGTAACATCAGCTTTTTGCTGGGGAGACCCTGTGAAACTAGACTCTGCAGGAAGTACCACCCACCAGGGCCTCAGTTGAAGCCCCCTGATTGGTCCATGCTGGTATATAAACTAGGAAAACATTACAGAAGCTGTCTGAGCAACAATGCAGATTGCCTGCTCCAGACCTTTCCTGACTGTAAACCCAGACTCTGGCTCTTGACCTTGGTTATTCCCCGACTCCACTATTTGCCTCCTGTCTGTAACTTGGTACTCTGACCCAGTTCCACCATGACCCCACTACACATCTCCTAACTGCAATTTGGAAACTGATCAGTACACACTGGTCACCCATGGCCCAGCCCTGACAGTTTTCTCAGACAGCCTTTGCTTCCCAATAGTTGAGATGTTTCATGAAGTATCAGTAGGATAACTAGTCCAAGCGCCTCTCATATGCAGAGTTTCCATATAAAAATGCTGATCGTGCTTCTACAGGTCAGAGACCATTCTTAGTGAATTACAGGTTCCACCCCTGTTTTCACCTGGCACTACCAGCAGCCTCCCCAAACACAGCTGCCACCGAATGGGTCCAATGCATTCATCTAATCTAGGAGGCGCTCAGGAGCTACCTAGAAGAGGTGAAGAAGGCTTACAACAGGTAAATGGACTACCAACAAATGGAAGTTCTGGCATTCACAGCAGGCAAAAATGTGTGGCTTGATGCAAAGCATTTCCAGACTGTCTGACACTCCTGAAAGCTGGACCACCAGTTCCTGAGACCCTTTCAGATAAGCCAGCAGAAGTCGTATACAGAGAACTCCTTCCCTGACCTGACCAAACTACACCACCATCTCCAACAATCAAAATCCAGGGTCACAAGGAATAAAAGTCGCATGCCATTCTCTATTCCTGCTGGATGCATCTGTACTGGAAAGGCTTCAGCCCCAAAGAGCACACCGAGGTACCTGCTTCCTGTGTCCTCACCCTGTACCTCATGAGGGAATTCCATAGGACTCACCCCAACAAGTCTGGACCAGCACCACTCTGAGCAGGGGCAATATAAGCACTTACAGGAGTCGAATCTGGGACTATAGCAGTTCCGGGATGCTGACATTTCTGCATCATCACCAGGACCTCACGTTGGACTTCTGCTGGGGATCTTGTGAAGCTAGACATTGCAGGATGTACTGCCCAGTGAAGCCTGAGTAGTGGCTCCCTGCAGCCCACTGATTGGCCCATGCCAGCATATAAACCAGGAAACCATCACAGGAGCTGTCTGAGCAATGATGCAGATGACCTGCTTGCTCTTGCACTAGATCTTACCTTACCATAAACCTTAGAATCCAGCTCCTGACCCTGGTTCATCCCCACTTCACTGCTCACCTTCTGCCTACAACTTGGTGCCTGATTTTGACATCCTGGTATCCTGACCTGGCTTGACCCTGACTGTGCTCTACATCTCCTGACCACAACTTGGTAATTGACTAGTGCACGCTGGCTGATCACAGCCCAGGCCAGACAGTTATAAAGAGAATGGTAATCAATTGTTCTCAGTGTCCACGGAAGGTAGGACAAGAAGAAATGGGCTTAGTCTGCAGCCAGCAAAACTCAGAAAAAAAATCTGAATGTGTAACCTAACATATTGATAGTTAAGCAGAGGAACAAGTTACATAAGGTTATTTACAGACAGGAAACTAAAATGTCTCCATGTAGCCAATATCACAGTCTTTCTGATGTGGCAGCCCAGCAAAGTGCAGTGGCTCCCTTCTGCTATTCCTTAAACATGGATAGCTGGTACTGCCGCAGTAGAGATGGCATGGCCTATTTACATTTTCCATCCACTCGCTATCCTTCTGTTCCTCACAGTTGCCAGTAACAGAGAAACATTTCTCCACCAAAATATCTCCCTCTGCAATTTCCCTCAGTCAGTGAGAGCACCTTACAGGTCGCAAAGTATCAGCCACACAATGAAGGGGGAAATGGTTGTGCTCTGGCCACCCTCCCTATGAAGGGTCTAGGGAGAAGGGATAGAACTGACCCATATACAAAGAGACAAAGCGGGTGAGGGAATATCTTTTATTGGACCAACTTCTGTTGGTGAGAGAGACAAGCTTTCAAGCCACGCAGAGCTTTTCTTCAGGTCTGGGAAAGGTACCAAGAGTGTCCCAGCTAAATACAAGATTGAACAGCTAGTTTAGCATAAGTAGTTAAACACAAGATTGAACTTTGCCATATGCAAAGGGAATTCTCAGGTAGTCACTTTAGATGATTTTAAATGTCCCTCACTCCACTTGAATAGTGCAAAGCAGACCTAACAGGGCCAAGAATCCAGCCCAGAAAGAATAAGCAAAATGATCAAGGTCACACAAGTTTGTGGCAGAACTGGGAATGGAAGCCTGGAGTCAGGACTCTGAGTCCTGCATCTTTCACCACAAGATGATCCTTTTGGGCCATTACCCATCTTCCATAGCTGGAAGGGTTTCTTTTTTAGTAAGCCAACAGAACTATGAATGGTATGTACAGCTTTTGTGTCACATGAACAACAGGGTAGTTGAGTATCATTACTACTTTCCTTTTTGACCTCAAATTAAACCTGTATTATATCAGCAACAAATAGTAGGATCCTAATTACGCCAAGCTGCCAAAATGCACAGCAAATTATATAAGGGGCTAGTTCTGGAGATTACTAATGAGAGTATAATAAATGCCTTTATGTATATGTGAAAATTTAGTGCCTTACAGCATAATGGGTGTGCTTTTAATTTTGTTCCTAAACCTAGAATTTAAGAAGCACATTATTCAGGGAATTATAAGTGAGATTAACCAAAATAATTGTGAACCAATGAGTGATTAATGACTTACCATTACAAGCACAAAATAGAGCAACATAATCAGGCTGTACATATTTCGAATTTGCAAAGCATGCATATGCTATACCCATTAAAGCTGACTTAAGTTGCTTAACATTCAATTGTGCATTGTGGAGTCAGTCAATCTATTGTCTTGGTAGCCCAGTGCACTGCCATATGGGGAATTTTCCCTTTCCTAAGCAGATGGAGACTAAGCATGTCACAGACAAAATGTGTTTGGTTTCTGGAGGGAGGATGTTGGCTGCTTTGTTCTTAGACTGTTAGGCTTGCCAGCCCTCCTGCTCAGGTTGGGAGTGTTTGTTTCCCTGTGATATTTAACCATCTATTGAGTAGAGCTGGAGAAGTCAGGAAAAAACAGACTTCCCAGAGACTGTGAACTGGAGCATGACAATTGCCATGCAACCCAGGATGTATCTGGTGGTAAAACAGCAAATTAAATCTTCCCAACTTTGCGGGTGTCCCCTCACAGAGCTCCCCCAGGCAGTTCTGTTGAAAGGAGCAAAATTATTCCCTCTCCCCTTAGAATAGGGCATGATGCTTCTCCACAAATCTTGTGCATGGTCAGGTGTGGCCAGGGTCATCTCCACAGATGACCTGGGCCTCCTAGTCCATTCCTAGGCATTCCCTCTGGTAGAAGCTTTCTGGTATCCTGAGACTGTTCTGTCTTTTCTGGGGAATCACTATGAGGCTGGAGCAGACACAACATGTATCCCTCCTGGCTATCCACTGCTGAAGAGGTGGCAAACCCTTCCTCACTTCTGCACATGGTGGGGTCTCTCCCATGCATGTATCTGCGGGGGAGAATGATCCTGTACCTGGGGATTATTCTGCAACCCCAGGAGCTCTTGTTCTGAACACTAAAGGAACACACAGAGCAACACAGATGTGTTCATAGTGGCTCATACATGCCAGGATAATACATGGTGTGCAATGTACGGGATATGCAGAGACAGAAGGATACAGGGCCAAGAGCACTTGATGTCCGTGGATATAAATTTTGGATCCACACAGGGCTCTAGAGATCAGAATTGCTCCTCACCAGGGCTCCATAGTGAAGTGAAAGGAAATGGATCTTAGTCCAGTGCTCCTTTTCCTAACCTATGTGGGAAGAAGACCCCAGCATGCCCCATCTCTCCAGTCTGCAAGGTATGAGAGCAAATACGTGTTTGTTTTCCCTTCCTCCCTGGGGAAGGAGAGGGAAGATCTCTGGCTGGCCAGCAGAGAAGCTAGGCCTAAAGATGAGAGATAAAATAACAGACACTTTCCCCTGGTGCTTTGCAATACAAGGGTTACACACTGCCTGTAGCGGCCCTAGCCCACATTCTCTCTGCTACTGTTGCTTCTTCTATTCCAGTGGTTCTCAACCTTTCCATACTACTGTAGCCCTCTCAAGGCTGATTTGTCTTGCATACCTCAAATTTTACCTCACTTAAAAACTACTTGCTTACAAAAATCAGACATAAAAATACAAAAGTGTCACAGCACTGAAAAATTGCTTACTTTCTCATTTTAATCATATAATTATAAAATAAATTGCAACCCCCCCTCCAGGTTGAGAAACACTGATATAATATAAAGAACAATATAAAGAAGTTATTGTCTATATGAGATTTTGGTTTGTACTGACTTTGCTAGTGCTTTTCATGTTAGCCTGTTGTAAAACTAGGCAAATATCTAGATGAGTTGACGTACCCCCTGGAAGACCTCTGTGTACCTCCAGCATTATGTGTACCCATCAAAACAAAAAAATACAAAGTGATGCAGTCTGCAGAAACAAATGCTCTTTCAATCTCTGTTTCGTACCTCTGTCTGAGGATTTTCTTTTGATTTGCTCTCCATCCACACAGTCTTCCCATTGTGACATTCCATACAGCAAGCTGACTTGCCCTTGGTCCTGCAGTTTCTCTCTGATCTAGACCCTCCCATGCACGTGCATGCACACACTTACACTCATCCCTCTTCACTGTGACCCTACTCTCTTTCCACAGGAAAAGGGTCTCACCAATATGCTGTGCTGACAGTGAAATGCTTTTTTGCTGACAGTGAAATTCATTAATGCAACTGAAAAAATACAATTTTCATGTGTGTGTCCTGCTGACAGGAAAGAAGTTCCACGTTACCAATTTAATTTCCCACATACACTATTATTTTTTCTTTTGTGCACAGTTCCGCTAAAAAAAATGGCAAAGAAAGGGTCGGATCCAGATAGTCTCAGATTTGGATAGCACCTGACTCTCCAAGTATCCCCATTGAGTTCAGTGCAACAATTTGTAGAGGAAGGTACAATTCAACATGAGTCGAGGTGGAGTATCTGGCCCTCAGTCAGCTGTGCCTCCTGTTCACTAATTACTTTACTTTTATAATACAGTAGTATTCTGAAATGGACTTTATTAGCGCCCTGTCCTGCAACTAGTTCTGAACAAACAGACAATCATGCCTGTGTGGAGCTCCATTGACATCACTCAAGCTCTACATGGGCTCAAGTATGCATGTACATCCTATTGCAGCACTGGGGCCTCAGGTTGTGAACTTAAGGTCAGGGACTAGGGGCTCAGTGCAGAGCTGGTATAAATTGGTGTATTCCATTGAAGTAAGTGGAACTACACCAATTTTCACCAGCTCAAGAGTTTCTCTGGCACAAAGTCGAGCACATTGATGTGGTTCCTTCACTAATGAACTGTGCATCTGAATGACAGAGTCAGTGATAAAAGAGTAACAAATTCAGCCATCAGATGCATGCAAAGACTTTACTCACTTCAATGGGAGCCATACATACTCTCCAAGGAGAGACAATTGGCTCTTGCTGATCCAAAACATTTTTTGGCAAAAGCGGCTTTTTTAGCACAAAATGCTATTAGTTACATCACACAGAATGAAATATGTGCTTTGCTTTGAATGCTTGTAAATCTGTTAATGAAGGATCCAATTTATATTTAAATGACTTGTATAGTTGCTGGGGGGGGGAGAGGGCTGTTTTTTTTATCTATACGTTTGTTGGTGCTCTATGAGCAAACGGAATCATCTGAACCTAACTAATTTGTAAATTTTTATTGCTAGCCTTTTTGGTTGCAGTTTTAATGAAGTATTGAATGTACAGCACCGTGTAACACACTGAGGTGTTTAAAATGTGCTAGCACATACTTACATATACACATGTACATTATAAAGAGCTGTTGGAAAACTATGGAACAAAAGGTTGTAAGAGAAACAGAGAGATGGAAAGAGAGGCTTTGACCTGGAGCTGGGTTGGATTTGAAATGTATTTTACCCACAGATTCCCTAAGGCACTAACATATCCTCTGCTTTTGGTGTGGTTACCCAACCACCTATTTATGCACAAATGAGAGGTGAAGATCCCCTACCTCCGCTAAATTTCCAATTAAATAGGTCTCATGCTAGGGCTGAAAGTAGAAAGGGAGTTGTAAAGCCTTTGTAAAAAATTATAAAACCACAGCCTCATGAGCCTCTGAAATAGGATGAAGGACAAAAGAGAAACATGTTATAAAGATGAAACAAAGAAAACTCGTAAAATGTGAGGCATGAATTCTCCCCTTAAGTATACATTTTTTAAAAATTTCTTTTCATTTTAAGTGAATATTGATCTCACGAAAGATGCCAATTTGACAGCTTGGAGAACGGGAATGTATTTACACCATAAGTATAACATGGGCAATTATAGTAGCTTTTCCCCCTAGATAACACATTCACTTTGCTCCAGTCATCACCTAAAGGAATCATGATCCTAGTTCAGCAACATACTGAAACATGAGCTCAAATGCTTTGCTGAAGAGGGGATTGATTTAAGCAGGTTCCTAAAGTTAAGCATTTGCTTAAGCACTTTGCTGACTTGGGACCCAAATAACAGGGAGAGAAGGTAATCTGGTGTCCTATCCATCAGTCTTTGACCTCTTAACTGATACTACTAGCAAATGGAATTTCAGATGTTTAATTGACAGCAGTTCTTTATTTGTCATAGTACCAGGAAAGGTCTCATCCCCTGTAGAATCTTCTGTTTTAGAATAGCTGTGAAATCTGAATTACAAACTATACAGTGCTAACAGTTTCTATCATATATTGTACAGAATTGATCTCAAAATTATATGTTAATTACTTACAGAAGATGTTAAATTGGTTGTGTATCAATAACCAACAATGAAATTTCTTAATTTGGTTCAGCATTGATTTCCTTGGACTTACTACGGTCTAACAA
The DNA here is from genome assembly GCF_965140295.1 of Lepidochelys olivacea. NCBI lineage: Eukaryota > Metazoa > Chordata > Testudines > Cheloniidae > Lepidochelys > Lepidochelys olivacea. The sequence goes on along the minus strand of NC_140413.1, from coordinate 34,052,316 downwards.
GATGACAGTAAGCAATATGTGGTGGCAGGGTTCCCACTGACACTTAGTGAAATTCTCAGACTTTCATGGGAAACAGAAATCTGAACTCAATACTTGGAACACCCTGTAAATGAAAGTGAAACTGGTTTTAAAATACCATTTTAAAATATTATCACTTACATTTATTGAGTCTACACATCATGTGGGGACCAGAAAGAGCTTTGTAATTTTTATAAATTTCAGTTCAGCTTCAGATTAGCAGTTGTCTCTCTAATATGCCAGTCACCAGGGTATGTGTTTGTATAGTGCCTAAACACTGGGGCCTCATTTCCATTGGGATATGTGGGTGGTGGTATTGCATTATAAATCTATCTAATAAGCATTCTAGTATCCTGCAGGCCATCTTTCTATTTGCACCTGTTAGTTTTATATATTAAATGTAATTGTTTCATAATATGATGCATGGCACTTTTTTGCCTTGAGTTTTTGTTTGAATGTCCCAAGCCATGTGAGTACTGTTCTCAGTGATGTGCAAAGAGTCAGTGTTCCCCTATTGTTATTCATCTCTCTGAAATAATGCTTAGTCTTTCTATTCCCCTTATTGGAAGTTATCACTTCAAAGAGTGAACATTTCAGTTCATTCCAAGTTTTAATAGCCAGTAAAAAGGTTGCAGACCCGTAATTTAGCCGTATCTAATTAATCAAAAGTACATGCTAATTGTATGCTGAACACCTACATGTCAGCTCTGCCAGAAAGAGACCTCTGACTCTGTATCTTGTTGGCTCACAGTTCATTTAACAATGAGAGAGATTGTACGGAATGTAATATAAGACACAGAGAGCTCACTTAACTTCTTTAAAAATGTAGATTACCACAATCAGTTAAAATAAGCATCCAAATGTTTTAACCACAGTGAATCAGTTCTGGACCACTGGTTTCTCACACTTTTCATAAGCTTATCCAAACCACTTTGATCTAGAATTCAGATGTCTGTTTAAAAAAAGATTTGGATTTAATGGAGGAAAAAACCTTCATGTGTTGTTGGGGCATAGTGCTGCCTGGGAAGTGCTGGGCATATGAGCTGCACTAGCCAACATTTATCTAAGTCAATTCTATAACAGTAATATTTGAGCACCTCACAATCTTTTAAAGTATTTATCCTCGCAGAACCCCTATGAGATAGGGCAGTGCTTATTATCCGCATCTTACAGATGGGAACTGAAGCACAGAGGCCCAGATCAACACAGATATTTAGGCGCTTAAGTCCCCGATGTAGGCACCACTGCAAGCCACAAATCTCCAACTCAGTTACCACTGACACCTGTACTCTGTGCCTACGTTTTTGCTGTAAAAGTTCCCTAGGTGCTTACCTTTCTGCCTCTGGCCATGTAAACTGCTGCCTCCCTCCAGGTGTCTGGATGCCTATCTTCCACCTAAGCTACCATGGTTATCCATGAACTGTGGGGGAGATGGATAGTCTTCGATCTCACCCTGGGATGCTCAGAGACCATCTGACAGATCTGGTCCCATTCAAAATCTGGCCAGAAGAGGTTGTGGGGGGGTTCCCACCGGGGGGGTTCCCACCCACCTTCCCACCCACCTTCCCACCCCAGCAGGTAGAGCACACACCTGGGATGTGTGAGATGCAGGTTCAATTCCCCTATATATTTGATGGGCAGAAAGGATTTGAACAGGGGTCTTCCCACCTATCAGGAAAGAGCTCTTACCACCAAACTATGGGATATTCCAATGTGAGGCTTCCCCAGTTTCTCCTGCTGAAACTGTTCCACATTAAATAAATACTTAGTCATTGGTCCAGAGAGAGAGAGAGAGAGAGAATGACTCTATAGCTCTGGTGGTTAGGGCACCCACCTAGCAGGTGGGAGACCCAGGGCCCAGTCCCCCATCTCCAATGATTATTTCTACACAGTGAAATAGCTTCAACTGCAGAGACTGAGGGAGCCCCACGTCAGATTATCCCATAGATCAGTGGTTAGAGTGCTCTACAGCGAGGTGAGAGAAAAGTTATAAGGTGAACTGCACCACCTGTTTCTCCTCCAGCTGTTTCGTGTGGAATGAGGAAGGCACCTAAGAAACAATATAAGCATTAAAGCCACCTGACTCCAGCGGAGGGGTCCCTGACTGTGGGTTCCTAGCAGCTTCCACGCTGCAGCCCAGACTCTTGCGCCTGTCTATGGAGGGGGATGGGGCTCAGGACACACCCCTTTCATCGGCATCTCCTGTAGGTGGCTCACTGACTACTGTGCTGGGTTTTGTGGATCATATTCTTAGGTGCCTATCGTTCCATGTACATTGTGTAGGGAGTCTTGGTGCCTAACTCAGGCTTTGTGGATAGTGTGTTGTCCCTGTGATTGTCTAGTTGCCTATAAGGTAGGCGTTGTGATGCCCAAGTCCCGCTGTGGCTCCAGGCCAGAGACACTAAATTACTTGCCCAAGGATGTTTGTGTTGGAATAGAAATTTAACCAGGTCTCCCATAGCTCATTATAACCACTGCATTACAACCACTGAACTATCCTTCTCCTGGGCAGCCTTTGCAGCTTTCTGCTGCCCCAGGAGAGGTTGCATTTCTATGATCCAGATATTTCCTTTGTGTCAACCACTAAAACTGCTATCATTGACTTCAGGTATCATAGACTGGGGGAGGCTGTGCCTCCCCAAATAACCTGGAGTTGCCCCGCCCATGATCCGCCCCTACGTCCCTCCTGCAGTTCCTTCCCAGTTACCGCTCTTCCACAGCCCAGGCTGGGTAGGGCAGGAGCAGGCTGGCATACTGCCAGGACTCAGGGCAGCTGGCACTGAGGATGGGGCCACTCCGCCTGCCCAGCACTTGGAGCGCTGGGACCATGCCATCCAGCCACCCAGTGCTCTGGGGCTGGGGTTAGGGGACTCCCCAGAATTCTGGGGCTGGGGGTGAGCTCTGGGCCTGGGAGGGGGGTCAGGCAACCTGGGGCAGGGGTTGGGGGCTGGGGCCGCGGGGGTGTGTGTATGTGTGTGTGTGCGCTCTGGCCTCCTGCGGGGAGGTGGGGGGGGCAGAAGGGGAGGGTGAAGGGTTGTGCCTCAGGCAGAATGGGAGGGACCAGGGGCTAGCCTCCCCCAACGCCCGGTTCACTGGCTGCCCATGACTGCTATCCAGGCCCTTGCTATCCAAGCCAAATTAAAACTCCCAGTCTGGCCCTCATTAAGTTAACAGGTACCAAAAGGAAGAGAATCTTTAACCTTTGTAACTAGGTATTGTAGACTGTACAGTGAAACTTTTCTTAGCAAGAAACTAGAGATTATATTAAAATACTTTTGGTATTACTTTCTCCCATCTAGTTCTTAAATTATCTGCATTTTCTTGTTAAGAGCAACTATAAATGTTTTTGACTGAATATTGGGGTATAGGCTGTAACTGAGCACCTTGGAGAGGAGAACCTCTGTCTACAGGAGAAGAAAGGACCAAGTGATGTTCAAAGGTTCCTAGGGTCATAAAAGCAGCTTGGAGGATCTCAGGTCTCTGTTTAAGGGGTTTGTGCTGGCACCTTATGGATGCTGAGATTCAGTAAAAGTGACATCCAATCTCAAGTCTTAATCAGTTTCTCTTACGTTCTTTTCTCCTATTTAAGGAGATGTGTCTCTCTAGAATATAAAATCCAAAGTGAAGTCATTAGGCACAGATACAACTTCAGAGTGGCAAAATCTACAAATGCACCCTAGCCTCCTATTCCCCACCCACCATGGTGAGTGTATACAAAGACTTGCAGAGTTCCTGGAATGCTGAAATCCTTTGCTCAAAGATGGCCAACTTGTCCGCTCTTGTTCATTATGGGCCCCTTTTCTTGACCACCTTGCTGCTTTGCCCATTTCCTTCCCTTTCTGCCTACAAGCTTACTCTGCATTTGCTCCCAGACAGTCAGAATAGATCCCTCAACATCCCACCTCAGTCTTCCAAAACAAAACCCAAACCATCATACCCCAGCTAACTTTCCATCCCACCTGCATCTCTGCAGATCCGCACAGAGGGTCCCCTCCGTACAGGTAACTGCTGGGGGAATAACCAAAACTAAGCCATGAAAACTGGGGTTAGAGACACCATGGCAGGCAGAAGAGAGCCCCAAATATAAATTAACAAAATTTGAACAAAATTGAGTATCGGTGTTGCATTCTTTTACAGGAGCACAGAGAAACCAGGGACAAAGCTCGGTCACAATCACTCCCTAGATAAAAAAAAAAAAGAGTTCAAAAGTCCATGGGCATACTCTAGGTGCTTTAGTTGACACAGAATTTACAGATAAACTGGCAGTCATTTTAGTGCTGCTGCTGTGTAGTTGCACAGCATAGCTAACAAGCCAAGAGACCTCCGAGGACATGTACACAAGTCAGAATTTGACAGCTTCTCAAGGTGAGGGTCTGAGAACAAGCACAGTTGCCAGAAACATACAATTTTAAAAAAAAATAAGTTTATGGGAAAGAAAATGTGTTTCCGTGATATATATAAAAAGAAAAGGAGGACTTGTGGCACCTTAGAGACTAACAAAAGTATTAGAGCATAAGCTTTCGTGAGCTACAGTAGCTTATGCTCTAATAAATTGGTTAGTCTCTAAGGTGCCACAAGTCCTCCTTTTCTTTTTACGGATACAGACTATCACGGCTGCTACTCTGAAACCTGTCATGATATATATGAGCATCTCTAACCATTTTTATCTCTACTGTTTTTACAAAGGGGGGGGGGGGAAAGTCCTAGTGGCAACATCTTTATGTGCACAGAATATGCAGTGTTATTCACCTTTAATAAAAAACACTGCAGACTGATTATTATAATTGCTGTTCTACATTAGAGTTTCTGTTAATTGATTTGCATAAAAGATATCACTGCTCTGAGCAAAGTACCATTTTACAATGTGGGTGATGCTATCGGGAGGAAAAAGGCAACTTTATATTCGGTGTGTGTATGCTCATACACGCACCTCTCTATATATTATAAGCAGCGAGAGTAGCAATGCCTAGAGTTAAGGCTACCCAACACTTTCCATTATAAATAGAGCCCTACACGGTTACAAAAATTTGGATCCACATCCAAGCCGCATCCATTATAATTAGCTTGTATATGACCCACGATCTGCACTCCACCTTCTATATGTATCCATATCCATACCAACACTCTATCTCACTGTTAGAGCCCTGCATGGATACAAAAATGTGGATCTGCATCCGATCCATGATCTACAAAGATGGTAAGCAATACAACTGCATCCGCATCTGCGGATGCTGATATCGCAGGGCTTTAATTTAAGACTCCGTTTTCAGGTGCTTATAATTTTGCTACATTTTAACCATCCGGGCTGAAATATCCTATGCTGGATATTTGCCCCAGGCTGCTACAGAATATTTTTGTAAAATTTTGGCCAAAATAGTTTAGCCATTTCTCAGAACAACCTTAAGGAAAAATACATTGTTTTAACCATGTTACCAAAAAAATTAAATACATCTTATAACCGTTTTGTTGAGAAACTCTAGTAAACCCATGCTTTGGAGCAGGGATTTGAAATTTGACAGGGATGTGTCTTCTGCTGTCCCTAAAATTTTTCCAAATTTCGCCAAGTTATAAGCCTCTGAAAAATTGCGGAGGACAGCCCAGGGAGTCCCCGGCCATGGAGCAGGGAGCCTAGAAGACCTGAGAGCTCAGTCTCCAGTATGAACAAACTTCTCAATGATCTCAACTAGTTTTAACAGCGTGAAAATAAGTTCAGACTGGAACCTAAACCACAAATCGAATCAGAACCAGGCCTCTCCTCTTTTGAAATATATTATATTTTGGATAACTTTTCATTTTATCTGGTACTTGCTGATTGAACACCACAAGAGAAGCTCTTCATCCAATACCATATTTCCAGCCCAGCTGAAAAAGTAATTGCAGGCTATTTCATGAGATCATGTCCTCATGAGGCTTACAAACTTGATGTTTAAACTTCAGATAGGCATCTGAACTTCTGGATGCTTATCTAATCTGAATCTCTGAACATTTTCAGGACTGACCACTGTTAGATTAAATTGGGGATTGGTCCTGCTTTGAGCAGGGGGTTGGACTAGATGACCTCCTGAGGTCCCTTCCAACCCTGATATTCTATGATTCTATGATTTGTAATCCAATATAACCTAGGTTTTAGTCTATACTTTTGTATGCATTGGGTGTTGTCCCAGGTTAGTAATGCTTTGTACATTTTTTTCTTCATGGTTTCCATTTTGAGATCGCTAACTCAACACCCAGGATGAGGTAGGGAAGTATTATAACATCCTGACAGAGTGGGTAAACTGAAGAACAGATGAGTTATGTGATTTGTCTATGGTTACACACAGAGTATGTGGTGGTGATGGAATTTAGATGGAGTAAATAGGTTATTAATTTAGATGAAATAAATAGGCTAAAGCTGTTAACAAAACCCAATCACCATTCAACATTAAACAATTTGAAACAAGGTTTGGGATTTGGTGTACAGAGACCTCAGCCAGCTTAATACCATGGCAAACACACCATTAAAACTCTTTTTAACCGTTTATTAAAGATACAGAAAAAGAAAAATAGCAAAACCATTTGAAATGTGAAGAACTATGTCAGGCTTTCATTTTAACAACATTTCTTGTTCCCTTTCCATTTAGCTGGAGAGAGTTTTAAAAAGGAAATGCCTCTTCCCCCCTTGTTTGACAGTCTCTTAGATGGTATCAAAGCTGCTAATAACCGTCCTTTTGGTAAAAGAGAAGTGAGTTGAGATGAGCTGGAGTTGTTGCTGCTGCTACTGTTACTGTTAAAGTCCAATCCCATTTCATCCCAGGTGGTGGCTGGGATTCAGTTGGAGCTGATAGGGGTGATGATGTTATCTGGATCCCTCACTCTGGCCCAGTTTGGTTAGGACATCTATCAGGGTCAGAAGGACAATGTCCCAGAATCCCAGAAAATGGTGGGAGTGGCGGTCACACAGTTTTATGAAATTCCTCAGTAACTCAAGCTTTAAGGCCAGAAGGGACCATCATGACAATCTAGTCTGACTTCCTGCATGTTGCAGGCCACAGAGTCTCACCCAGATGGGAAAAAATTCTCTAGTAACTCGGAACCCTCCCCATCACCGACCATTGCGGATATTTGCTACTTGCAATCGCAGATCGGCTGCATGCCATTGTAGGCAATTTCATCATAATATCCCCCCCACAAACTTATCAAGTACTCTTCACTATTAGCTTTGGACTCAACTGTCTTCAATAATTTTGTGTCAACTGCAAACTTTGCCACTTCAGTGTTCACTCCCTTTTCCAGATCATTAATGTGTATGTTAAACAGCACAAGTCCCAGTACAGATCCTTGGGAGGTTCTGCTATCTTTTAACCAATTACTGATCCAGAAGTGGACCTTGCCTGTTATCCCATGACTGCTTAGTTTCCTTGAGAGTCTTTGGTGAAGGATCTTGACAAGGCTGAAAGTCCAAGTACATTATATCGAATGGATAAACCTTATTTACATACTTGTTGACACTCGCAGATCCTTCATCAAAGACTCTCAAGGAAACTAAGCAGTCATGGGATAACAAGCAAGGTACTTTTTCACACAAGGCACAATTAACCTGTGGAACTCATTGCCATGGGATGTTGTGATGGCCAGAAGTATAACTGGGTTCCACAAAGAGCTATATAAGTTCATGGGGGATAGGCCCATTGATGCCTATCAGCCAAGATGATCAGGGATGCAGTCCCATACATGGGATGACCCTAAACCTCTAACTGCCAGAAACCAGGAGGGGATGAGGGGTGCATCTCTCCAAAATTTTCCCATTCTGTACACTCCCCTTGAAGTTCTGGTACTGGCCACTGTTGGAGACAATATACTGGGCTAGACAGACCATTGATCTGACCCAGTATGGCAGTTCTTATGTTCTTAATCTCATTCGCAAACCCAAATTAAACTGCCACTTCCATAGTGGCAACTCTCAGACCTACCTGTCTTCTATTTCTGTCCAAATTAAAGTCTCAGCCTGTCCTCATGTGAATGTCTAGCCATCAAGTCAAACGCAACATGGCTAAAATAGTGCCCTTAATCCCCCGCACTGCCAACTCCTCCCAGCTACCTCCATTTTTCGTCACTGTGGACAATACCACCATCATGCCTGTCACTCTGGCCTGTTACCTGGGCATGATCAACTCAGAACTCCCTCTAGTTTCTCACATCCAGGCTAAATCTTGTTGATTATTTCTGCATAATATCTTGAGATATGTCCTTTCCTATCCATCCACACAGCTAAAACTCTTATCCAGGCTCTTGTCATACCACAGACTGATTACTGCAATATCCTTCTCTCAGGCCTTGACAAATACAGTCTTTCCCCACTCATCTCTATTCAGAATGCTCCTGCAAACATCATTTTCCTAGCCGATCACTTTCACCATCTCACCCCTAATGTGGCTCCACCTTCTCTATCACACCTAACATTAATGGCTTGTCTCCACTTTCAAGGCTCTTTGTGGTCAATCCCAACCCTCTCATCTCGCATTCACTGTTGAATTGTCAACACTTTTGTTAGCCCAGGGTGCCAGCCTTTGCCACCCACTTGTTACATTTTCAGACAGGCACCTTCTTCATGCTTTCTCCTATGCTGCCCCTCATACTTGGGAAGAACAACCCATATACATCTACAAAGCCTCTTTGTTGTTCTTTAAATTCCTCCTTAAAACTCTTTTTCCGGGATGCCTACAAAAACTTGATAATGGTGTGATACAGGAGGACCAAGGAGCAGTGGGAGGGTGCTAGAGGGGAAATATATAAGCTCAAGGTTAATTAAGGTGTGGTTCCCTGTAGTCTAGGGAAGGTGGCTGCAGGTTAATTGGAGCACCTGCAGTCAATTAGGGCCCTGTTAGGAACCTAATAAAACCCCCTGCTCCAGGCAGACAGAGGAGGAAAGAGAGAGGACTGGATCTTGGAGAGATGCTGTGAGACTTGGAAAATCAGAGAACTGAAGTAAGGGGGACTCCCTTCCCCAGCATCTAAGGACTGCAGGTACCCCACCCAAAGGGTAAGAACTCACAGGGGTGGAGAGGGGCTGGGGCTTACAGTGAGGAGCAAACTCAGACCTCTTCCCTCCTTTACCACCTTCCTGGGCCACTAGCAGGGCCATTGATGCCCCAAGAACAGGGGCAAGGAGTGGCATCTTAACTCCCCACCAAGAAAAGCATAGGACCCACCAGATTAACATCAGCCAACTTGTCACAATGGTTGGGTTGCTGGTGCATAAACCCAAACAGGTGAATGGGGGTTAAGGAGCAGCTCTGAAGACAGGGGGAGCCATGCAGCTGCACTTGCTGGGCGTCCTCTCAATGGAGGTGGAGCTTCAAAAGGGGCAGCATAGCTCAGCAAGCAGTCAGTGCAAGGGAGACAATGGGCACTGGTAGTTCCTGCAGGAATCCAGAAGATTCCCACACTGCTGGGAAGCTGACCTCAACTTAGAGCTGCAAGCCACTGCAGAAGAGAGAGCACAGTAGCTGCTCATGAGTGGGGAAGGGAATCACCTGTTCCCCTTCTGGGGGAGGGGACAAGAATGCTTTGTGAGATGGCCTTTGCCATGCCTCTGGAGAGACTGGGATGTGGTAGGAAGTAGCCCATGGAGTCAGCTGGATGATACCCTAGCTCAGGTTGCACACCTAAACTGCCTGCACCTGGGCCCTGGGTTGGAACCTGGAGGCGTGAGAAGGCTCAGTTTCCCCTACTGCCAGCCCCCAGACTTGAACCACCAGGTGCTACTGCAAACCCTTCAAACTTAAGCCACAAAGTGCTGCAACAAATGCTGATTTGGTATGGCTAGCCAGTGCTCTGACCACTCAATGATGTGGTCTAAGGAGATGGTTCCCTATCACAACAGGTGGAGAATGTGAGCATTGCCCCAGTCCTCCTACAAGGACAAGAGGGGGAAAAAACCCAATCTGCAGGGAGAGAATATGGGCATAGGGAAGCTGCTCAAATGGATGATCAAAAGCCAACAACAGGACACCCAGCAGTAACAATAGAGTACGCTACTGCAACAAATAGTCGCTCAACAGCATCAGGCATTACAACAGCAGCAGAAGCTCCTATGGCAGCATAATGCCAGGAACAGCAACAATGCCTGGCCCAGCACATAGTGACACTCTGAGTGCCCTAGAGGACATCTAGCAACCTGGTGCCAAGACCCCCAGGTGACTACTTGAGCCCCGAGGTTCCAGTCACTCAGAAAAATGAGCCCAGAGAATGACCCAGTCTTTTTAGTTGCATTTGAGTGGGTGGCTACTGAGCCTCAATGGGTGCCAGAACACCGGGCCATCCTCTTAGACTCCTATTTGACTGGCACTGCCCAAGCAACTTACAGGGGCTTTTACCCCATAAAGACACTGGACTACACTGAAGTGAAAACTGTCATTTTGGACTACACTAACACTAACCGAGAGATGTTCTGCCAGTGTTTCCAGAAGGAGAAATATCCTCCACGTGAATCCTGGCTGGTGGTGCAGCACCTGAAAGAGCGATGATGGTGCTGATTGAACTCTGAGCAGTGGACCAGGGCTCAGGTGACTGAAGACATGGTGCTGAGGAAGTTTACCCAGTCCCAGCCACTTGGAAGAATCTGGATAATATGCCACCAGCTGGTGATGGTAGGGCAGGTGGTGACTCTGATGGAGAATTACATGGTGGCTGAGTACCCATACTCTCCAACACTAAGGGACAAGATGGCTCGACCCAGAATACCAGTCCCTACTAAAGGTTGGGTTAGGAGAGGAGGACGGTCTCTGGTGACCTGACAGCCCCTTCTGAGGCTGTCCTCAGCCAGGGGCTGAAACAAGACCCCCCCAAGATTGAGCCTTGGGGAGAACAAAGTCCTGCAGAGAAGGGGAAGAATAATTCTGGGAGCCCCACCCTTCCAGGAGAAGGGGCAGCCAACAGCACTCCTAAATAGAGGGGATATTTTTGGTGTGAATGTCCCTTCATGGATAGCAGTTACAGGTATCATTTAGGCCAGGCCCCATTTGTGAGCTCTGACATTGGCTGTCTAAACATAATACCCAGTGAGGATCAATGGGGCTGAGGTAACAGGCCTAATGGACTCAGGATGTTGTCAGACATTACTGTGGAAGAGCTTAGTGGAGGCCCAAGACCCACTAGGCACCCCATCTACCTGCAGTGCATCCATGGGGACATGTGTCTATACCCCAGGGAGGCAGTACAGCTGATGGTCGGGAACCGCATGGAGATTTATGTGGGATTAACAGCCACTTTGGCATATTCTATAATCTTAAAGAGGCAGTGAAAGTATTTTGGTGAGATCATGAGGATGTGGGATGGAGACCAGGTGGAGGAAGACAGCCCTGACCTGGGGATGACAAAAACAAGGGAGCGATAGCCACCAGCAATACAGAAGACCCAGAAGAAGGTACCCAGAAAGCTTAGCTCCTTGCCCCACCTACTAAGGGGCACCTGAGGTTATAAGTATTTAGTGGCTAATAGAAGATGTGGATTTTTTTAAGCAAACACCAAGAGGACCAGACCCTAAGTCAGGCATGAGGGCGACCATCAATGACTAAGACAATGCCCCCTTTGAACTCAGAAAAGGTTATCTATACCAGGTAACATGGAACCCTCAAACCAAAGAAGTAGGGGTTCAGCTTCTGATCCCCAAGAGATTCTGCAAAAGAGCAATACACCTATCTCACTTGATGACATGTGCCAGGCACTTGGGGAGGGAGATGACCCTGGAGATGACCCTCAGATTTTACTGGCCAGTGTACCTCTTGAGGGGTGAGATTTTTGCACTTCATGCCCCAATTGTCAACTGGTGGGGCCCAAAAGAACTCCAAAGGCTCCACTGGTCCCCCTTCTGATAGTGGGGTACCCCTCATATGAATAGTTGTGGACTTAATAGGGCCACTTGAGAAAAATATGTGAGGATACCAACACCTATTCATAATAGGGGATTACTTGACCCAGAACTCCAAGGCTATTCTGATAAACATGGTGAATGCACCCACCATTGCAAATGAACTCATGAAGATCTTTGTGAGGGTTGAGATACCAAGAGAAATCCTGATGGACTAGGGGTCCAATTTCACATCAAGATTGATGCAGGAGTTGTGTGAGCTGTTAAAGATTAAATCCCTCAATATGTTAGCCTGCAGATTGACAGGTTAGTAGAGTGGTACAAAGGACCCTGCAGGTAATGCTGAAGAAATTTGTGGCCTTGGACCCCCACCACTGGAACTGACTTACCAGCTCCAGTGTTTGTCCCTCAAGCCACCGCAAGGTTTTTGCCATTTGAACTACTGTGATGGAGACATCCCTCAGGGAATTAGGACCTCCTTTGGGAAGCCTGAGAGGAACAGGACCCCCAGGACTGCAGGCACAGTGCAATCCATGCTCCAGCTATGGGAGAGGCTAAAAGTGCTTGGGGTTTTTTCAGAGAGCCTCACTAATGCTCAACATTGACAGTAATGTGCCTACAATAAGAGGAGCCTGGTTATGCAAGTTCATGCCCAGTAATGGGGTGGTATTGTTATTCCTGAGCTCCAAATCAAAACTGTTGGCCAGAAGGCAAGGACCATTTGAGGTAATAAGATGGATAGAGGCAGTTGACTATGATATTTGTCAACCTGGGATGCAAAAGGAGATGCAGATACCATGTTAAACTTCTAAAGTCCTAGAGAGATCAGGAGGCCTGCTCATAACACCATATCCACCTGAGCTGGAGTTGGAATGCCAAGCCTTGCAATCTCCAGGTTCTGGCCCAGTTTAAATGGAGGAACAGCTCAAACCTGAACAATGGTCAAAATTACGATGACTGGTCCAAATATTATCCTTGCTGTTCTCAACCTGGGACAGATACATCTGATCTTGCACCACATTGCAACCAAGCTGGGGCAGAAAGGTTGTGAGAGCCTCCAGCTTCTGCCAAGAAAGATGTGGAAAGTGGCTCTCAAAGAGCTGCAGGCTATGCTAGGCCTGGGATTTGTCAAGGAGTCCCACAGCAGGTGGAGGAGGCAGATCATACTGGTACCAAACACAGATCTGTTGACTCAATTTTTGCATAGATTTTGGGAAAGTCACTGCAATACCAGGAGGAATTGCTGGAAAGGCTGGGGACCACTGAATACATCTTCACCTTAGACCTGATGAAGGGGTACTGGCAGATCCTACTCAGCACAGTCATGTGAAAAAAGGGCCTTCCCAACCCCATTCAGTCTGTACCAAGTTATAACCATGTAATTTGGCCTACATGGGTCCGCAGCTATCTTCCAGCAACTAATAAACCAAGCATTGCAACTACATGATTTGTATGCAGCTGCCTATGTCGATAATATACTCATGAATAGTTGCAGCTCGGAGAACCACATTTGGGCCCTTGAGAAGGCAGGGCTCAAAGTAAATCTGGCCAAATGTCAACTGGGGAAAAGGTGAGATGATGTACCTCAAGCACACTGTGGGGGAAAGGTCTGTTACACCTGCTGATTGACAAGTTCAAACACTAGCAAACTACCTGGGGTACTGACCAAGAAATAGTATGATGGTTTCAAGGATTGGCTTGCTATTACAGGTGTTTTGTACCAGACTTTGCCACAATAGTGGCCCCCATTACCAACCTGCGAAAGGACACTAGCCCCCCAAAATTCAAATGGATGGAAGCTTGTGATAAAGTATTTAAAGCTCTGTCAGAGTGGGCGGACCTGGATTCCCCTGCTGCTAGCCCTCTGAACTTGGATTAGGAGCTGCAACCAACCCTGGGCTTGATCAGTAGGTTGTCTGGCTAGCTAGTGCTCTGACCACTAGGGGACGTGGTCTGAGGCTACAGTCCCCCATCACAGTGGTCTAGTGAATAGGCTACAACACTAGAAGTAAGAATACCAGGGTTCCACTCCCAGCTCTGCCACTGACCAGTCATGTGATCTCACACAAGTCAGTTCCCTTTTCTGTGCTGCTGTTTTCCCTTTCTTGTCTAGTTAGACTGTAAGCTCTTTGTCCATGGCAAGAACCTTAATAGGCAGCAGGTTTAAAACAAATAAAAGGAAGTATTTCTTCACAGAACATAGTCAACCTGTGCAGCTCCTTGCCAGAGGATGTTGTGAAGGTCAAGACCATAACAGAGTTAAAGAACTAGATAAATTCATGGAGGATAAGTCCATCAATGGCTATTAGCCAGGATGGGCAGGAATGGTGTCCCTAGCCTCCATTTGCCAGAAGTTGGGAATGAGGGACAGGGGATGGATCACTTGATGATTATCTGTTCTGTTCATTCCCTCTGGGGCACCTGGCACTGGCCACTGTCAGAAGACAGGATCCTGGGCTAGATGGACCCTTGGTCTGATCCAGTAGGGCCATTCTTATGTTTGTGTCAGGGAGTGTCTTTTACTATGTCTGTACAGTGCCTAGCAATATGGTGCCTCTAGGTGCTATCTTAATGCAAATAATAGTAGTAATAATGTGAGCTGAGTTCCCATAGTTTGAAAAAAGCCCCTGTCTCTCATACTAAATGAACTTTGTCTTCCCCTTCCCATCCAATATATCCTTCCCACTTCTAGTTCTGAACTAACTCTCCTCTCTGCAAAGTTTCACACACCTCTAATCTTTCTCGCAACTTGGCTGTTTCTCCATTTTCTCTCCTGACTTGTTCCAATTCCACATCAGAACCTATACTTCTTGGCCTCCTTTTCCTTTCTCTCTACTTCACTTACTCTCTTCTTCTTCACTGCTGTTAAAATGTTTTTGGGTCAGCACTGGTCAGCCATGCTTCCTCCAGGGTGACTGAACACTTCAGACTCAGCTTGAGGGATAGACTTTCCCAAAGCTCCAAGTTACTTTTAGGTTGGGGGAAGGAAGTAGCCTGGCACTGGACCAGATAAATATTTAAATTATACATCAGTTAAAAAATTATGAAGACTGCAATTTTTAGTCAGCTCCAGTTTTCTTTCTTGATTATCATCCAGGGGTCACTCTTTTACAGGAACAGAAAGAGGTTACATTGAGAGTAAGTTTTAAATGACCCTTAAACTATTATATTGAAAGAATTTAATTCATAACAAGATTAACTATTTAAGTGACAATTCTGTCCACTTGAACATCCAGTAGCCAATAAAAAAGACCTTCTTTTACAACAGATTAAATTTTAAAGATTAAACATTAAATATGTCTGCTTACAGGGTCATTATTAAGGTTTGTCCATAGCAGCTTACTGAAGAAGCTGTATATTTCCTTTCACAAATTTTCCTCCAGATTCTATAAATATTGATTACTTTAAAAAAAAAAAGTACTAAAACATTGGACCTCTCCTCACAGTGTGGTTAATATATATATATTATCCTGTCAGGGATCCTGGTTTTACTGTGCATTTGATTTTTTTTCCACAACATTGGATTTAGCAGAGTTGACCATCGTTTTCTGACATGTCTACACCATGGTTAGATCCTGTCCACACTACACAGTGGAATCATATTGTAATCAGGTCCCGTAGCCTGGTTGATCTTTGCAGCATAGAAGGGATCACAGTGTACACATTCAAAGTACTGGGCCAGATCTTCAGCTGGTATAGTAAAGCACAGCTGATTTTATTGGAGCTACAAGAATTTACTCTGTCTGAGGATCTGACCCATCATTATCAATTATTGTTTTACAGCACCCAAGTGTGCTAGGTGCCTCCCAGTACAAATAAAAAGACACAATCCCTACCCTGAAGTGCTCACAACTAGAGCTGGCTAAAAGTTTTCCAACTTTTGAAACTTGCTGAATATTTTTGGCATAACAAAATGGGAGTAAAAGGATAATTATGGAGGGAACTGGGGAGGAAGAGCTGGGGTTACCACAATAAAATGATGTAGATGCTCTAACGAAGGCTTGCACGCATTCTATTTGAGGTTTATTTGCATGTATGAATATCTATGTTGACTCACCTCTTGTGGGCATTTTGGTAGTAGTAGATCATCAAGAGGGATTTAAATGAGAGGGTACGTAAGAACAGTCTTACTGGGTAAGACCAATGGTATATCTAGCCCAGTGTCCTGTCTTCTGACATTGGCCAATGCCAGATGATGATTACCTGTTCTGTTCATTCCCTCTGAATCAAGTGATCCATCCCCTGTCACCCAGGTCTTATTGCCTATGTACAGAATGGCATTCTTTCCATAGGGAAATAGTAGAGCTGGTCAAAATTACTTGTCAAAATGGTATTTGACAAAAATGCTCTTTTTGTATACATTAAAACATTTCAAAATTTTGTTTTAAAAAGGAGTGTTTTGACATTTCCAAACATCTTGATTTTTTTGTTTTGAAATGATTTTTCAAAACAAAATTCATTGTTTCTTATCTAAATATAGTTTAAAAGTGAAAGGTTAGAATTTCAACAAAATGTTTCAATTGTATTGAAACTAAACATTTTGACTGACCCAAAATGAAACGTTCAGAATTTAAATTTAGAATTTTTTTGTTTGCAATGTTTCAAAGTGGAAAACTTTTAGAAATCGCAGAATTTGCCATTCAATGGAAAATTTGGCTCCTTCTCAGCTATAAGAAATAGATACTGCGATAACTGTTACACTCTTCTCTCTCTAATATTCATATGAATTCACCCAGTTCACACACCTGATTCACAGCTCACTGAAGTCCTTGATTTGACTTAAATGAGCTTCAATTGGGCCCAGATCTCTGCTAACTTACAACAATACAACCCTGTTGACTTCAGTGAAAATGTGCTGGTGTAATCGAGAGAAGAACTTGGCCAATGTTAAGTATCAGAGGGGTAGCCATGTTAGTCTGAATCTGTAAAAACGGCAAAGTGTCCTGTGGCACCTTATAGACTAGCAGACATATTGAAGCATAAGCTTTCGTGGGTGAAAGCTTACGCTCCAATACGTATGTTAGTCTATAAGGTGCCACAGGACTCTTTGCCACTTGGCCAATGTTGTGCATTTGTTCACTTACCTGTTCAAGTCTTTTCAGCAGACTGTACTAAATGTTGAAATTTACATGAATGGTCTTTTCTGAAATGCAGGGCTAGGACAGAATATCGATCTGTATTAAATATGTGTGAATTTGATTTATTACAAACAGTAAAGAGGAGATTGTAGATGATATTTAAGCTTCTCTATGTATTATAACACCTTCCTAACATATAACACCCCTGCAACACTTTCGACCTCGCTTTAGGACAGACTGTTAAAGGTGACAAACTGTATGACAGTTTACGAAATGGATAATACACAGGAAAGCAACACTTAGGAGCAGTTATGAGCTGCCAAAATCTTAACTGGTCCCCTCCTCACCCCACGAGGGGGTTGTGGCCCAACCCCCTGCATTCCTTGATGCCCCCCGGACCCTTTCCCCATTCATCCCATCCCCTGACTGCCCCCAGAACTGGGCAGGAGGGTCTCATGGGCCACCATAGTGGGTGCCCACCCCACCCCTAAGAGCCAGAGGGACCTGCCAGGGGCGAGGTGGGGAGACCCAGTGGTGCTTACCTGGGGCAGCTTCCAGGAAGCATCCGGCAGGTCCCTCTGGCTCCTAGGTGCAGGGGAGTGTAACTAGGGGGGCAGCAGGGGGAGCGGCCACTCCCCTTACTGATAACATCAAAAGTGGTGCCTTAGGTGCCGATTCTGTGGGTGCTCCAGGGTTGGAGCACCACAGGGAAAATTTGTTTGGGTGCAGAGCACCCACTGGCAGCTCACCTCCGCTCCACCTTCTCTCCTGGCTTCCTGTGAATCAACTGTTCACATAGGAAGCCAGGGTGGGCTGAGAAGCTCAAGCCCAGGGAGGTGGAGGTGAGCTGGGGCGGGGGAGCGCAAGGAGGGCCGCCTGCACCACAGCAGGTAACCGGTGGGGGGCGCAGGGGAACCGCTCCCCGCCCCAGCTCACCTCCTCCACCCTTGGCCTGAACACAAAGGCGCTGCCTGCTTCTCAGCCCTCCCAGGCTTCCTGCACGAACAGCTGATTCGCGGGAAGCCAGGGAGAGGGGGCAGAGAAGCGGGGCGGTGCATTCAGGGGAGGAGGCGGAGGCGAGCTGGGGCCAGGCGCAGGGTGGGGAGCTGCCAGTGGGTGCTCTGTACCCACCAAATTTTCCCCATAGGTGCTCCAGCCCTGGAGCACCCACGGAGTCAGCACCTAAGGCACCACCTTTTGCCGGTTGTTAAATTTAGAAGCCCTTTGAGAACCAGTTGTCCCTCAACTAGTTCTCAGAGGGCTTCTAAATTTCACAACTGGTTCTAGCGAACTGGTGCGACCTGGCTCCAGCTCACCACTTAGGAGTCTTAAGGACTAGATAACAGGACTACAGCAGTGTACTTAGTTTCACTTGGGACCTTTTAGGTAGTATTTACATCTAGGTCTCCTGAGGTGAACAATAAGCACATATCCCACTATGCTTTGAATTCCACTTGGATTCATTAAATTTCAATCTGTTGCATGCTTGCAAGAGCAGCGTAGTTTTGGCCCAGAGGGGAATGGGCGTTGTATATACATGCACACTTGTGTCATGGGCATGTGCATGAACTGCATCTGGTGAATCATATTTATGGCCTATCCAATTTGAGAATATCTGAATAACATAATAGCTTGCTAATTTGTAGCAAATTCATTTAGATCAAATGATTGTTACTTGCAGCATGCTGGGCGTTCTTTAGATGATATGTTTTTCAGCTGATGCACAGGAACAGCCTCAGAAGCATGGGTTTATCAGCTGTTATCTTTTTCTTATACTTTATAATCATGCATCAAATTTCATTGTGCTCCTTGACACCAGAGAAAATCACGATGACTGTTGGGTTGTTTTTACACCTGTGTAAAAAAAGCCTAATAAAATTAAGCAATAATCTATAAGCATGAGAAAGTTACAGTTTGAAATAATGTCCCCTGCTGTGAACTGAACAGTGAGGCAAAGTAAAGGCTTTAGCATTTATAAATGTCAAGGCAACAGAGGAGTACATCTTAACAGCATGAGATACTTATCACTTGAAAACTTCTTGTACTTATACATTTTGCATTATGCTATACAGATGACTTCAGAATCCAACCTGAAAGTTTGTGGTCCTGAATTTTAAAGCTGAATGATATCAGACACTTTGAAACAACTGACAATACCATTAAACTTCCTATTAACATAGCTATAAGTAATTTTAGTGCTAAAATAAGAGGTATATTATTCCATTATTACATTTTATAATAAAAAACCTAATTTGTCTGCCAGCTCAAACTAACTGTCTTGAACAGCCTTCTGATTCAAAAACACTCTGACTGGCTAGAAATATCATTTAGCACAAGCTGTATTTTCTGTGTACTTGCTGTCAAGTGACATGGGAAATGTTATGATTAAATCATAACGAGTCCCACTGTCATCAAGACATTACGCTTTCAAAACAGTGGCGAAATATTTTTACTTAGCCAGAAAGAAATAAGTTTGAAAAAGTGGGAGATGTCATGTCAGCGCCTCCCAGGATTAAATCAGTTGTGGTCTGTATGCCATTTCATTGCTCTGATTAAAGCCTTGACACTTTCCTTCCTCTCCCCCTCCCCCATCCGCTCTTCTGAAAGGAATGATGAAAACACTCTGTGGTGGCTTCTTCCAGGATGTCACTGCCATTTGGTGATCTAATTGGCCCCACAGGGGTATTTTACCATTTCCATCAAAGACAGAAAAGATTTTATTCCTTCTGCTGCAGACTGATGGGAGGCATTAATTATGCAAGCATCATGCAAGTGAGAGACAGTAATTTTCAGCTAAATCAACATGCAAAACAGCCCTGGAAATTTTCATACAATGACCGCAAATGGAAATGGCAGAAATAAGAAAACAGCTTAAAAAAAAAAAAACCTCACAGATTTATTGCAAATTCTACAAGCTTGTAAAGGCCTGCACTTGATATTAATTCTTTCATTCGTACTAGGGAGATGACATGAGAAGGCATGATTTAAAATGTAATCGCTTTATCACATCTCAAGAGAAAAAAATAATAAAAGCAAGCCAAAGTTTTTTAAAGTCTGTTTTACTACTTAAAACAATATGAAGCAAAGATTCTGGAAGATGCACTTCAGATAGACATAATTTCAGTTTTTGTTTTTTTCCCCCATAGGAACACTTTCTTCAACGTAAAAGACCACAAGTTAATACAACATCAGGAAAATTAAAACAAATAGTGGTTTTTGTCTCAGGAGACAGGACATCAACAGTTAGCTTTCTGTTGGAGAAGAATCTTTTAGATGTAAGTGTTCAAAATCTCAGCAGTAGAACAAAAAACGCATTTTGAACAAAGATGTGTGTTCCACATGACAAAGTTTATTTATTCCTTTAAAAAGTAAATTTGATTTTAAAGGGAAAAACAGCATTGCTGCTGCAGGAATGTTCATAAGAGAAAATATGGGAGAGGTACAGTACAAAGCCCATAGCCTCTAAGGGGAAACTACAGCCGCTGGAGGGGAGCCCACAGAAAGTGCGCCATCCGGTGGAATCGGTATAGTCTCCATGCACAGGGAGAGAGGTAACATGAATGCAAGTAGATACCCTGGAACGGACTCTGTGCTTGATCCAAATGGGCTGACCATCATTTTGGCCAACTCCAAAGGTTGAACAGGGGATCACCAGAACTAGGAGTATAAGTCTCTACAGCTTGAATTTAAGAGCCACAGGCAGTAGCTCAGGCTTTTAGAAAGTCACATTCTAGATGTGGCACAGAGCAGGATGCATAGAACACATTCCAAACACTGGATTGGAATAGCCTCCATGAAGGGCTGGGCCAGTAAACATAAACCATCCCTGACAGGAAGGGCCAGATTTAGGGGCAGGCGACCCACGCAACCATCTGGGATGCCGGACTTGGAAGGCATCGGGTTGGGGGGGGTGTCTGTTTTTGTTGTTAGTGACAAAAGGGAAAATAGAATGTTTGAAGTAAAATGTTTCAGGTGTTTTGTATGTGGATTCATTTTTCACTAACTTCCTAGAATGTTCTAGACCTTTGTAGACTCTCATGGAACCTTCCAGAATTTCTGAGAACTACATTTTCCTTGAACCTCCTAGAATGTTGCCAGCCATGCCCTCGTGGAGTATATACAGGCAGGGCTCTGCCAGTCAGTCAGTGAGATATAAGAATGAAGTGAAAGCCCAACTGATATCGTGAACCTTGTTTTAGTGTGTAATTGAAGGTGTACTTGTGTTTTGACACTCGAAGCATGTAAGTAGCAACTAATAAAAGATATATTTAATGAGATGCCAGAGATATCAATTGAACCCTTATCTACGCAACAATATAAAAGAAATACTATTGCTATCTGTTTTTCTCCATAGAAAAGATGCCCCCAAAGAAGCTCAGTATAAGAAGCAAAAAGCTCACTTACAATCTGATTTGCAGCAAGGGGCAAATTTGATTGTTTCTGTTTCAGATATTTTTCATAGACCGGGATTTAGGCAGTAGTGATAGTCCCAGTGCAGAAGAAATTGAAGAGCAAAGCATAAATGATGGAAGTCCTATTACTAAGGAATTAGCAGATTTACCTGAAGATAAGAAATGGGAAAGAGATGGAAAACTGGACAATTTTCTTGGTGGGATAAAGGAGACTGATGATAAAGAAGAATGAAAAGGAGAGTAATAACAAAGAAAAATCTGATTTACATGAAAAGGAGAAAAATGATAAAGAAGAATCAGCCTATCATGATAGAAACAGCAGTGAGAAATTGCACAACACAAATCGATACATCAGATATTGCTTAATAGCCAGCAACCCCAAACTCTGCTAATATTGATCATACAATTTTGAACGAGCCAGGCAAATGAGCAGTAAATGAGCAGAGGCGACACTTCTCAAAGTCACACTGCAAAAGAGTGCTCGAGAATATGAGAAACTGAATCTGCATTGGCTAGTTGACTTGAAATCAACTGACAAAGTGTCCTGATTTTGTTGCAAAATATTTTACAAGAATGCTAAATCGTTGCTTGCGCTTTCTGGGTAAAATTGCTGTCATAACTTAGCTGATGCTCTGAAACAACATAAAAAGTCATCCGGCCATTTTATGGCCTACTCCAAATGGATGGAGGTCGAGCACAGGGTCAAGCTGAATAAATGCACAGATGCAGAAAACCAGCGCATTATTAGTATAGAAACCCAGCATTTGGAGGAACATACTTGAGCATCTGATATCAATTACCCTCTTCCTTGCAAAGAATAATTTGGCTTTCAAGGGCTCGTCAGATAAGTTGTTCACTGAACATATTGGTAATTTCCTTGGTTTTGTAGAGCTTCTTGGGAAAAACAATGATGTTATGTGTGAACACCTACGTAGAGTAGTCCATAAAGTAGCTATGGCCATTAGGGCAGCAAAACAAATTGCTTTACCTTATGGTAAGGAAGGTGCTTGATAACATATTGATGCGGCTTGGCAAAGCGAAGTACTACGCCATAATAATGGACTGCACTCCTGACATTAGTCACAGTGGAAAAGATGTCATTTACAGTGAGATTTGTTAATGACAAGGATGGCTGTATCCAAGTAAAGGAACATTTTATCTGTTTCCAGTCTCTGGACAACTCTACTGGAAAAGGCCTAACAGAACTATTTATGAACGTTTTGAATGAGAATAAAATAAAGCTTCAGGACTGCCATGGCCAAGATTGTGACAACGGTGAGAACATGAAGGGAAGAAACAGTGGTGTCCAGGCAAGGATCCTTGCACTGAATTGTTTTTACATGCCTTGTCGCTGCCATTCCATTGACCTGGTTGTGTCAGATGCAGCGTCATGTTCTTGAGATTCAGTATCTCTCTCCAGCGTACTGCAAAGGATATACGTCCTGTTTCCAGCACCAACTATCAGGTGGAAGATCCTCACGGACAATGAGGTACCAATTGACTGAGGTTTAGGATGCCCTGATGGAACTGGTGTAGTTGAGTGAAGCCACGCCCAGAATCTGACATGAGGCGCAAAGCCTGGCAACCCAGATCAGTGATGTCAAATTTCTGGTCTCAGTTGTGGTTTGGCAGGATCTCCTGTTCCAAGTAAATGTTGTAAGCAAGGCATTTCAAAGTCAGCCTATGGACATTGTGACCACTATTATTTTGATGAGAAACTGGCTTGACTTCCTTGTGGCCTACAGAGACAGCGGATTTGAAGATGCCATCATACCCAAAGAAATAG
Organism: Lepidochelys olivacea; assembly: GCF_965140295.1. Taxonomy (NCBI): domain Eukaryota; kingdom Metazoa; phylum Chordata; order Testudines; family Cheloniidae; genus Lepidochelys; species Lepidochelys olivacea. The sequence goes on along the minus strand of NC_140413.1, from coordinate 34,029,174 downwards.
TGGAAAACTTAGGAGTTGAGCCTGTCTTTAAGGAAATTAGCTCTTCGATGCTGCTTGGGTGTCCATCAAAGGTTTGGACAAACGAAGCACCACCCATGACATGGGATTTCTTATGACTTTAGTAAGCTGCCAGGGGACAGAAACACTCTTGAACAATTGTACAGACCTTCACCAGACACTGACACATGGGGAATGTTTGGTTGTCAGTGATAAAGACCTGCATCAAAGTCATGAAATGGGCTACAAATGCAATAACAAATAAGGAATTCAAAAGTTTAACAAATGGTGGGGAGGGGGAGGAATTGCTTCTTGCCTGTGGCACCATTTGATCTAGGGCCAGTCCTGCTGACAAGTGTTTGATAACCTGTTCTTAAAAACCTTCAGTGATAGGGATTCCACAACCTCCCTCGGTAACCTGTAACATTTTAACTGTAGTATTGTTTTTTCTTCTTTTATACCTACCTGTGGGCTTTTGTCACCTGCCTGCTCTGAACATAGTTTAAAGCTCTCCTCACTGGGTTAGTGAGTCAGTGTTCCAAAATGATCTTCCCCTTTTTAGTCCAGAACACCATATCTTTCCCACCACCCTCCTTCCCAGAATAGTATCCCATAGTCAAGGAAGTTAAAGCCCTCTCATAGACACCATCTGTGGTGCAATGCATTGATCTCCAAGATGTACATGGCCCTTGCCCTCAACCAGGATGATGGACAAGAACACAACCTGTGCCCTTGACTTCTTCACCTTTGCTCTCAGAGTTCTATGCTCCCTAGTGATCTGTCCAGGGTCATATTTGGTAGTATCATTAGTACCCACATGAATAAGCAGCATGCGGTAGTGGTCAGAGGGATGGATGAGTCTCAGCAACCGTTCCGTAATGTCTCAGATGCGGGTTCCATGCAGGCACCACACCTCCCAGGATGTCAGGTGAGATGGCTGATAGATGCTAACATCCCCCTCAAAGGGAGTGAGTGACCACTACCACACTGTGTGTCTCCTTTTTTTTGAAGCAGCTCTGAAGCTACTCCAGGGACTAGGTGAGAGGAATACTGCCGCACACCCCACTCATCTGATCAGCTCCCTATGTGGCTACTTAGGTCAAATGTTGGGCAAAGGATTTGCCCCTTAGTCCTCAACTACCCAGTGATCTCAACATGAGTGTTGGCTGAGTAAGGACTACAAGATTTTGGCCCATATGATTAAATTCTTGAATCCTGCCTAAAGCTGAAGTATTCAGCCTTTTTGCAGCTGCTCTGGATAGAAGAGAGACAAAATCCACTCAAATTTGCTGGCTTCTCTGGAATATAGGCTCTTTGGGCCTGTATTCCATCCCTTACCCAAGAGAGGGGAATTCAGGAGTATCCGCCCAGCAGTAAATTCCTCCGCACACCCCCATGTCTCCTTGTCTGTCTGCCAGATGGAAGGCTGCAGTTTGCAGCTGAGCTCTGCACTTCACAGGATTACACAACTCCTGCACTACTCTCCTGCACTCCTTCACCCCCCCCCCATAATCCAGTTGTCCCCATTACACAGCAGAACACATCAGTTCTGCGGAAAAGTGAACCTTCAAAACAGAGGAGTCAAGGACATGATTTGCCCCAGGGGCCTTTCATGAAACTGATTGCAGTTTTGCCATTGACTTTGATATGAACAGGATCAGGTCATGAGAGTAAGGGCTGCAGGATGGGGCCCAGTGTGCTACTTTCATTGTTCTTAATATGCTTCTAAGGGACAACTCTCACTTTTTTTTTACATTTGCTGTCAAGCAAAGCTAACTGAAATTGGCATAAGTAACAGCAGGTTAAATCACATAATTTCACAAGTCACAGGATTTTATGATAACATATTTTCATGATGCCAACTAATCTGTCTGCATTGCTATAAGAAACAGATTAAAAAAATTAATAAAAGCTGATAAATGTAGTTAACATGGCAATATATAGCCAATTGAGCTAAAACATAATAAAGTTAGCATCGTACAGTATATACATTGTGCTTTCTGTGGCATGGAACATCTTGTATTGTCTAATGATCAGTAAAATAGCATTCCTAGGTTTCAAAATCCATTTCCTTTAGAAGATAAAGCTTCTTCGTGTTAAAAAAAAAAAAAAAGGAGGGGGGAGGAGTAAATGTTTATGTGCCACTTTAGACCCAAATCAGCTCCATGTTCTCAAAACATTTAAGAATGTTCTTAACTTTAAGCATGAGTCCCATCCACTTTATTCAATGGGACTGGTTACATATTTTAAAGCAAAATATGGGGTTAAGTGCTCTGATGGATTAGGATCTAAAAGATTTCTAAGAACACAGCAAGAATATGATTTGGACTCTTAAGTTTTGTAGTAATGGTGTGTAGGAACCTAGGCTATTTCCATTTTAAACAGCAGTTTTCAGGATCAGAGGGAAGTAGTTTGCAGTTGAGATTGGGACAGAATCTTGGCTCCAGAGTGAATATTGATTAAATTTTCAGAATGTGGAAAAAATCATTTAAAAGGTCTTTTGGTTTTGAAAGAGGCAGAAAAAAGGTTGCATTGTTTTCAGATTACTTTGGCTGTTACTTCCATATAAACTTTCTAAACCTGAGCTGCAAATCAAATGAAACTTCTTGGTAATACTAGACAAAAAAAAATGTGGACTGAACTTTTTTTTTTTTTTTTTTTGTTGCCAAAAAATAGATTCAAGTTGACTGAATTTCAGGTTGAATTCACCAAATTGTTTTGGTTGAACCCACTATGCCCCCCCTTCAAAATATGGAAAAAACAATGTTTTGTTTCAACATTTTCAAAATGATTTGATTTTTTTTATTTCAAATTTTGTTTCAAATTTTACTTCAGTTTTGTTTTCTGAAGAAGATAAAAGAAACCTCAAACAAAACAAAATAATGTTTTGTTTCTGGTTGAACTGAACATTTTGTTTGACCAGAAACAATGTTTTCATGTTTTTCAATGCATCAAAACATTTGAAATATTTTCATTTCAGGTTGATCTGAAACATTTCTTTTGATTGGTCACCAAACTGAAAAATTGGTTATCCGTAATGCTCTACTTGCCAGGCACTTGGGCAGTGATGGTGGAATGATGGCATGTGATATCATTGCCTAGGGCACAGATGCCAAGCGGAGTTTTGGATTGGGTTGGATATAAATCAGTGGGACACTGTGCAGGTTCAGGAGCCACCCATGCAGCTTGCTGGTCGGGGCCTAAAATTATCCTCCTCTTGCCCCATCAGGGTGAAACTCCAGCAAGAAGCAACATTGCCTCCCCTAGATCACAGTGAATGTCCCCAGGGAGTAATTTACACCTTCTTTTGCCAGGAGTAGTAAACATGGCTCCACATGTCTATGATAGCAGGACACCATCATGCTTTGGAGTTGACTATTTTTCTCCTGTATCTCAAGTCTCTGAAGAGTCTATTGACATGAATGGAAATATTTTTCCAAAGTGCCATATACATAGCACACCACTGCAAAAACCAAAGGAAATTAATTTAAAATAAAATCAGTAACAAATCTCTCTGCAGCATGAGCTCATCCACTAGCATATGATTCACTGTTTTATTCCATACTGTGATGCTATTTTAAAAAATATTTTTCCTTTATGTACAGTATATCACTGAATCAACTAAGATGCCACTGAGGCCAATGTGTTATGCTTGCCTTAGTTCTACATTTTCAGGGTCTTTTGGCTTTTAGCCACACCATTAAGTATTTTAATGTAAAGGTTGTTTTTTTTTGTTTTTTTTTTTAAACGACATGGTGAAAACCAGTATGACCATGGGTGATCAAGGGTAATGGAATATATTTGTAGTAAATCATTCTCCCCAAACTATGTATCAGATTTCATATATTAAGCCACACCATAATCATAAATTCAAATAGTAATAAAATGTCCTTAGCTTTCGAGATATCAGCTAAAAATTACCATTGTTCTCAGTGTCCTTTTTTTAATTAAATCATTCTCCCAATATTGTTATGTAATTTGTCTAACATTTCAAAGGAGTGATTATTATAATCTGGATCTTGTAAGGCATGTTTTCCTAGAAGATTAGGTAAACTAAATACAATGCGTAGTACTAATGGATACAATGGATTTCAGAAGCCGATGTCCTCACTTTGCTTAGTCTATGACAGATATGTATTTTACATACCATGTGCCAAGCTGTCTGAAAACAGCACGGATAGTCAAGAAACAGCAGAATCTGCCAGAGAGTAAATGTGGAGAGTTACGTGTTCATTCTCCTAGATGTCCACTGAAATATACTCTATGCATTTGTTTCTTCTTCATTTCTCTTTTCTCAACCTCAATTATTTTGCTAGAGTTGAGACCTAACCGACCTTAGCAAGCAACTGCACCACTCCTAAAGATCCTGAAACTGCAATAAAAGGTGAACATGAGTAACTTTTTTGCACTTGGAGCTGATCCTAAGCTCCCTGAAGCCAACAGGAAGACTCCCATTGACTTCAGTGAGCTTTGACGCAGGCTCTTAAGGAGGACTATTTGCATACAGTTAGGTCAGGTCCTAAGCTTGACTTCAACAGGAGTCAGATCAGGCTCTGGAAAAAGGAGCTTTCTCAGATATATGAAAGATCTACCATTTTTCACTCAGGCAAATTATATGTAATGGCCCTTTGCTCTGAAAATGTATATTGACATACATTACAATGTCACTTTTCTCAATGGTCCTCAGAAATTTTGGAGGAAATGGTGTTTTAGATAAATGGGAAACACTTGCACTGCCAGAGAATACAGTTGACCTTCAGTAAATGGGAGGGTAGGCGAACAGGTCTATACTTGATTATGAAAATGGAATGATGAATAACATTAAAACTATGAGGGGCTTAACTGGGCCTTTAAGGCACTGGCCTGCTTTGGGGGAGATGAGCAACTACACTCTCTAGATGGAGCTAAAACTACCATCGTGTTTCAGGAAGACACAAGGACTCCTGCAGCTCTTTGATATTCAAGGGGAGCACCACCACCATTATACTTAATAAAGCATAGCATGCCCATGCTCGCTACACTGGTAAGGGTTGGAGTTATGGTTCTGCTTCCTCCTTGCTCCTTTTCTGTTAGCAAGCCAGGAGCAATCCTCAATCTCGGAGAAATGCAAGGAGTGTAGAAGTGTTGCTAACTCTAGCATGTGGGGATAAATAGAGGGAGGTTTCCCTCCCTCCTGCTCCTTGTATTGCGGCCAGAATCTGGTCCTGTGCTTTTAAGGAAATCAAGTATCAAACAACAATACAGGTCATTTTTCATATCAGAGAACTTGTAATGACAACAATAGAGTGAATTTCTATAGGAACACAGGAATAGCCACACTACATTAGACTCTAGGTCCATCTTGTCCAATATCTTGTCTCCAACAGTGTCCAGTACCAGGTGAAAAAGCAATGCAGTAGCCAGGTGTGGGACAATCTGTCCACCACATAAGGCCTTATCCTGATCTCTAATAATTAGAGACTGGCTTAAACCCCGAAGCATGAGATTTAATATCCCATCTGAAATTTGTGTTATAATTCGTTATAACTCTGCGTATTTATGATATTTGCTAAGTTCTTGGCCTGAACAACTTCCTGTGGCAACATGTTCCATGTTCTAATTACAAATTGTGTGGGAATATTTCCTTTTATAATTTTTGAATTTCTACCTTTTAATTGAATTGAATGTTGAGATGAGGCAGGGAGAACAGAAGTTCCTGATGTATCTATACTAGACCATTCTTTATTTTATACACTTATGTCCCCTCTCATTCATCTCCTTTCTAAAGCAAAACAATCATGATCTTTTCAATTAGAGTTGTTCCAGGCTCTGGACCTTTCTCGTCTCTTTTTGGAACCCTCTATTTCAACGAAATCCCTTTAGAGATGGGATGACCAGTACTTCACACAGTCCTCAAGATTATTTATATAAAGTCATTATAATGTTTTCTATATTAACTAGCACCTTCCATCTGAGGATCACAAATCACTTTACAAACATCAATAAACTTAGCTTTTTATCACCCTCATGAGATAGGCAATTATCTCCATATTACAGTCTGAATCATAATACAGGTTTCAGAGTAACAGCCGTGTTAGTCTGTATTCGCAAAAAGAAAAGGAGTACTTGTGGCACCTTAGAGACTAACCAATTTATTAGAGCATAAGCTTTCGTGAGCTACAGCTCACTTCATCAGATGCATATCGTGGAAACTGCAGCAGACTTTATATATACACAGAGAATATGAACCAATACCTCCTCCCACCCCACTGTCCTGCTGGTAATAGCTTATCTAAAGTGATCATCAGGTGGGCCATTTCCAGCACAAATCCAGGTTTTCTCACCCTCCACCCCCCACACAAATTCACTCTCCTGCTGGTGATAGCCCATCCAAAGTGACAACTCTTTACACAATGTGCATGACAATCAAGTTGGGCTATTTCCTGCACAAATCCAGGTTTTCTCACGTCCCCCCCACCCCCATACACACACAAACTCACTCTCCTGCTGGTAATAGCTCATCCAAACTGACCACTCTTCAAGTTTAAATCCAAGTTAAACCAGAACATCTGGGGGGGGGGGTAGGAAAAAACAAGAGGAAACAGGCTACCTTGCATAATGACTTAGCCACTCCAAGTCTCTATTTAAGCCTAAATTAATAGTATCCAATTTGCAAATGAATTCCAATTCAGCAGTTTCTCGCTGGAGTCTGGATTTGAAGTTTTTTTGTTTTAAGATAGCGACCTTCATGTCTGTGATTGCGTGACCAGAGAGATTGAAGTGTTCTCCGACTGGTTTATGAATGTTATAATTCTTGACATCTGATTTGTGTCCATTTATTCTTTTACGTAGAGACTGTCCAGTTTGACCAATGTACATGGCAGAGGGGCATTGCTGGCACATGATGGCATATATCACATTGGTGGATGTGCAGGTGAACGAGCCTCTGATAGTGTGGCTGATGTTATTAGGCCCTGTGATGGTGTCCCCTGAATAGATATGTGGGCACAATTGGCAACGGGCTTTGTTGCAAGGATAAGTTCCTGGGTTAGTGGTTCTGTTGTGTGGTATGTGGTTGTTGGTGAGTATTTGCTTCAGGTTGCGGGGCTGTCTGTAGGCAAGGACTGGCCTGTCTCCCAAGATTTGTGAGAGTGTTGGGTCATCCTTTAGGATAGGTTGTAGATCCTTAATAATGCGTTGCGTTGGAGGGGTTTTAGTTGGGGGCTGAAGGTGATGGCTAGTGGCGTTCTGTTATTTTCTTTGTTAGGCCTGTCCTGTAGTAGGTAACTTCTGGGAACTCTTCTGGCTCTATCGAACTGTTTCTTTACTTCTGCAGGTGGGTATTGTAGTTGTAAGAAAGCTTGACAGAGATCTTGTAGGTGTTTGTCTCTGTCTGAGGGGTTGGAGCAAATGCGGTTGTATCGCAGAGCTTGGCTGTAGACGATGGATCGTGTGGTGTGGTCAGGGTGAAAGCTGGAGGCATGCAGGTAGGAATAGCGGTCAGTAGGTTTTCGGTATAGGGTGGTGTTTATGTGACCATTGTTTATTAGCACTGTAGTGTCCAGGAAGTGGATCTCTTGTGTGGACTGGACCAGGCTGAGGTTGGTGGTGGGATGGAAATTGTTGAAATCATGGTGGAATTCCTCAAGGGCGTCTTTTCCATGGGTCCAGATGATGAAGATGTCATCAATATAGCGCAAGTAGAGTAGGGGCTTTAGGGGACGAGAGCTGAGGAAGCGTTGTTCTAAATCAGCCATAAAAATGTTGGCATACTGTGGGGCCATGCGGGTACCCATAGCAGTGCCGCTGATCTGAAGGTATACATTGTCCCCAAATGTGAAGTAGTTATGGGTAAGGACAAAGTCACATAGTTCAGCCACCAGGTTAGCTGTGACATTATCGGGGATAGTGTTCTTGACGGCTTGTAGTCCATCTTTGTGTGGAATGTTGGTGTAGAGGGCTTCTACATCCATAGTGGCCAGGATGGTGTTATCAGGAAGATCACCGATGGATTGAAGTTTCCTCAGGAAGTCAGTGGTGTCTCGAAGGTAGCTGGGAGTGCTGGTAGCATATGGATAAAATTCCCAGATATGTAATAGATCAGGCATCACGGGTTACATTTTTTTATTGATGACCAAGTATTTGACTCTTCACACCCATCCTCATTCTGAAACTTAGTTGGTTCTCAGTGCCCTGAGATCACTGGGATTCAGTATTCCCTCTTATATGGATTTTTGCCAGGACTAGGAAAAACCTGTGACAGGTTTCTTTAAGAATGATCCCATCTTGGCCCACCTGAAAGTAATTAATTGCCAAGAAAGCTGGTTCACAGCTAATTGGCTGGATCTGATAAAAGGCTACCGGAGCTCAGCTGGAGAAAGGTGCTCTAAGAGAGAGGAGGCTCCTCCTAGGGAAAAGCACTGCAAATAGCTGCAGGAAATCCAGCCTGTGAGAAGTTATATGCTGTCAGGGAGCCTTGGCATCAGCCACAAACTGGTAGGACGTGATATAAGAAGCCAAAATCCCTAGGAGAAAGCATTAGAAGCAGTGGCTTTGTGAAAGAGTTCTGAAGGCAGATGAAAGTAGGATGAGGCCCAGGCAAATAGCAACAAGTCTGAAGAAGCATATCTGAACTGCTTGATAGAGGGTCCCTGAACCTGGACTAGAGGAAAGGCCTGGTTTCCCACTGTTGACCTTCAGGGAAGGAGACGTAAAAGTCCCCAGATGCCAAGGGAGACAAGAGTGCAATTCAAGATCTGAGATGAGGTCATCAGAATTCTGTTTTGTTGAACTCTTTATTCCCCTGGAAAAGTTGGGATTATAAGTGACCCTGCTACAGGACTGAGTTGTGAGATGGGGCAAGCCAGCCCAGACTCAGAGCGGCTATCAACAGTGGGTGCTAAAGTTGAAGAGGCTGGTATACTATGCCCAGCCATGATGGAGCAGACTGGCTGGTGAGTGACCCTCTCTATACAGGGATTTTATATATTCTTGAGTACGCTTAGAATTACAAGGATATTACTGAAATATCTACTACAGCCATCGTCACACAAACCTTTTGCCCCCACACTCTACACATACTCTAATAAGCCTTTGCATAGCTTTTAGAGTACCATGGTACTGCAGTTCCTTCTCCTCATATGCTAAAGCACTGTTTATGTTTGATAGAATTCTTAGTGTTCTATCATAGCTCTAGTCAACAAGGGTTGACTGAAACTGTACTGCTATTCACAGAAATAATTCCTTGCGGTGTGTGGATTTCAAGATGATCATTTGAATTGATAGTCAAAACAGAGATACAGTGATTCTTAGCGCTGATTACAATGATCACTCATCTCTGTAAGGATATTTTTTAAACCATGAAGGCTCTAATTCAGCAATGCATTAAGTATGTACATAACTTTAAACACGTGCTGAAGACTCATTGTTGAATCGGGATAGGATAACTAAGATGCTTAAAGCTAAGCTTATGCTTATGTACTTCAAACTGGGGTTGAAATGCTGAAACTTGACCTGCACTTCACAATTAGAAACTGATTACAGCCCATTTGGCAATACTTCTTTACTCACACTACAGTTCCATTAAACCCTGTGTAGGAATCTATGGGTTCTGCAGAATCCTAAGATCAGAAGGGACCACTAAATCATATAGTCTGACCTCATGTCTAAAGATATGCCATGGAATTTCACCCAGTTGCTCCTGTATTAAGCACTTTAACTAAAGGTATCTTCCCGAAAGATATCCAGTCCGTAGACAATCAGGCTCTTAACACCCCTCCCTCCAAAACTTTCTCCTGCAAAGTAGGGTGTGTAAATAAAGAAATGTAATTTGCACACACAGAAAACCTCAACCCTCAAGCACAGTATTTCATATAAAGTAACATCAGCTTCCCATTGAATTGTATCCTATTTGAAGTTGTGAAACATGGCAACATCTAATCTGTGCTCCATTAAACTGTAGCTTAGTTATCCTCATTTTATAGCACGTCGTCTTCTTCTGGCTTCATACGTGAATTTTGTTACTTTTCAATCGTGTCTTCTTCCAATCTGTCATGGCCTAATCATTTCAGTACCTTTCGTCACCTACTGCCAAACTTCTGTCGTCATCCCGCAGCAGCTAAATCTCCACTGCTATACAAGCTGCTGTCTGGAATTTAATACCTTACGACTGACTTCAACACCTTTCTTTCATGTTTTATGTCTTTTCCAGTTTTATAGTCATTACACAGCTGCAATAAATGACTACAAATCAGGGCAATGACTTAAAGCACTGCAGGGGAAAAAAATCCCTTGTCTATCCATGCTGTTCTTTCAAAAAGCATGAAGTGCTTATTAAAGTAATAAGTAATAGTGTGACCTGCACAACAACACCTTTCTCAGTCTTCCTTGTTGACTGTTTAATATAAATGACTCTCTTATTTTTATAAGCTTTTTTTGATGAGAAAATGCTAATAAGCACCACCGGATTTCAGGCTTCAGCCGTTCCTGGGGCAGCTCCAACATGGCTCCATATTGTCCAGGGATCCTCACTGGGTTCAATTGCTAGCCCATTTTCCTACTACAAGGAAAGGATTTAACCCCTAGCTCCAGCTTTCCAGGTTGGGTCTTCTAGCATTATCTTGAAGTTTGTGATGCCTGGCTCCTGCAGCTTCAGCACCTTTGCATTGACTTCAATGGGCATTAGATCAGGCTTTACCTTCTATGGTATACACCATTTTGTAATCAAAGTTAGGCAGACACTTGACTCAATTTTCTGTGCCTGCTCAATCTTTGGTTTCCCTTAACTGATAGTCAATAAGGGAGCCAATTAGTGTCAGTTGCTGTAGTGCTTCTGTTTCTTTTGCTCTGGTTCTTGGGGTTGTTTGCGTGATACTGCCACTTGTCTACCGGGAACTGGTCTGAGACTGGCAAATTCCATTCAAAAAGACCACCTAAGAGCTACCAGGTGGTAGCAACTTCTAGCTGCTACTGATTTGGGCTGGATTTAAGCCAGTTACCTAGCCAACTTTCCCTTGCATTACATTTTATCAATGTTGTACCTCATTTCTCCTTCCCGCTAAATGGGGGGGGGAGTTATCTGCAACTTTTTAAAAAAAGGATTATAAACAAAGAAACAGTCTTTGTAAAAATAAAGGTTTCCACTGTACTGTATATGTGGATTCCCACCTTCCCAACCAATAGCACATCAAATAAAATGAATCATGAACACAGAATATTGTACAGTACTGGAAGAGAATTTTGCCATGGCGGATAAGGGTAGATAGCTGGTGGGAAACAGATCTGATTCAGCACCAGAGCGGAAAATTCTTCACATATGCTTGCCCTGGAATATGAAATCTTCTGAAAAGAGTCCACTTACATTCTTCCCTCTAGACCTAGAGACTTCATTTCTATATTTGTTCGCAAGTCATTGGTTTTCAGATTTACCAGGAAAACACAACAGCCAGCACTGATACCATGTGGGCCTGCTGGATTGTTCCTAACTTCAGTGCATTCCTGTAACATGCAGTTGGGGCCCATGAGAGAGGATAACTCTAGTGTTCCATTTAACTTTGGCTAGACCACCTTCTGTACAGGGCAGGCAATAGGCTGAGACTTCTGTATCAGGAAAATTAATACTGCTTCAGTTGGGAGTAAGCATGTATGAGTGTCAGAGAGACTTGAAATAACAAGCTGGATAGCCAGAGACAGCCTTCTTCATTCTCATTTTACCTCTAAGCCTTTTTCTGACTCAGAAAAGGTCTTGATTTTTGTATTTCCCACAAGTAAAAATCAAAGCATTCCACTTTTATCTGTCTCAAGTTTTTTGCCAGGACTTTCAAGATGTTTACTGTTTGAGGTGGAAAAATATACTAGAGGGTAAGGCAAAGTAGGAAGAAAAGAGAGGGGAGGGAAAAGCATACCTACAGACATTTAAAAGGAATAGTTCAATATAGTCTCTTACTTTATCTAAATTTATTATTCCAGGAATAATAAATTCCTAGATTTTCAAAGTGGTGTCCAGGGTTTCAGTCTTACATCTCCTATGGACTTTAACAAGATCAGCACAGGTACAACCTCTCTTGTTTGTGGGGTTATTTTTTTTTTTTAAGATTTAGAAGTTACTGTTTGTTGTAGCACTAGAAATACCGATAATGTAGCTCTCTGAGTAAATTTTTAAAAGTCAGACCTATCACTTCCTTAGCAGACATGAGTTTGTTGTCCTTCCCTGTTAAACTGCCAATAACATACGTTTCCTCAATTGCACTTAGTGCATACTATTTTTCCCCACCAACTTTTCTCTTTCCTTTTACTTACTGTGCATGTGTGTGTGAACACAAACACATACACTCAGACATACACACAGCAAGAGAGCCATCATCACAGATCAGAAGCAAAGGAGGAGTCAAGCCATACAAAATAAATGCAGGAGGAATAAATGCACCCACAAATGTGTCAAGAAAGAAAAAAAAAAAAAGAGGTTCATGGAAGCATCTGCTTAAAAAAGCATGTGTACTTCAGAGTGTGCAATGGGCATGAACCTGAGTCAAATGGAGTACAACAGAGCCACAAAGGAGGAGGAAGGTAAAGATGAGGTTATAATAGTAGCCCACCCCTGGTGATTGATAGCAAGCCAAGGTAAAAACAAAACAGCAAGAACCTACTTAACAATGCTGCTATTGTTATAGAGTCAGACCAGGGTTACAAGGCAGAGGTCAGCATCAGCTGGCTCCAGTCACTATTACTATTACTCCCTCCTATGGGAGGTCTGGTCTGCTAGCCTAAACTCTTAGGGCCTGTCAACACGAAGTGGGTTAATGCTCAGTACAGGGGTGTGCCTATGTGTTGCACATTAATTGGTCTGGGTAGACGCTGCTGGTGCATGCTAAAGGTTCCCTAATGCATTGTGACATAGTTCTTTTTCGAACAGCGCTACGTTAAAGTGCACCAGCAGGGACTATGTGGACCAATTAATGTGCAACATGTTAGTGTGCTTTAGAAATCACACCACTGTAATAATGGGCATTAACTCACCATGTAGACAAGCCTTTAATTTGACTGACTTCACCATGAAAGGTGAGGTTTCGGCTCAGGCCAAGCCATAGACTATATGAGGAGAACCTGACATCACAGCATGAGCTGCAGGCGCTATAAGCAGCATTCACCTTCAAAAAATGAAAGGAGTAGGCCTGAGGAAGGGAATGAACAACATGTGAGGACCACTGGCTTTTTAGTATTAAAACTGGGACTAATGGATATGATAAGAAAGTAGTCTTTGCTTCTTTGAAGGCTACTCTAACTGATGCTGACTAAGGCAGTCCCACAGGGAGCTCTCTACCAGCTAAGGCTTGCAGTGCACTCCCGCTCTCTCACACACATGCTAGTCCCGTCCGGCCTGCCTAGGAGGAATGGATGCCATACCCCCATCCCAGGTTTATGCCATCCATTCATTTCCCCCATGTTAAGGGACTCTACAACTTGCCCTTTCAGGGCAGCTATCTGTCCCCTTTGCCCTGCAGGACTAGTACAAAGGAGATGGACCCAGGATCTGGCCCCTAACATCAGAACATTCCAGTGCCATGGGAGATGGACTCTGCTCACCAAGAATTGTCTAGCATGTTTTCACATCATACCAATGTGTAAGTTCTAACATTCTGTCATGCACCATAACTTCAAATGCACATTCACTAGAGCCTGGGGAGGAAAAGAAATATTTAACAAAATGGGGTCCTGTATCAGTGCCTCATCTTTATATTTCAAGCAAGTCCTTCCACATTTCTTCATTAAACATATGGGTGTGCGATATGTAGTCACGTGTAACACAATACTTTTAAGCCACCAGGAAAACCTTTATCTGTCCACCTTATATAAAAAGATAGAGATATGTAGGGGGCTCTGATTAGTCATTGCTTTTCACCTTGTGTAGCCAAACCAAAATGTCCTTTTGAACAGGTTTTGACATTGTCACAAGGTACAAGATCATTAGAAATCAATTCTATGGGCCCTGATTCAGGACATCATCTCTATTTATCACACTACTTCAGCATAGACTTAAATCCCATTGAGTCAATGGATTTTAGCACCTTCTGAAACCTAAGGATATATTTTAGTGCTCTCTTGAGTGTGTTGGATTCAAGTATTTTCCTGAATTGGGGCCACAGAACTGAGTGGGTTATTGTCAAACTCACAGTATTCATGTATTATGGACATATTATCAGGGCTATTAGTAAGATGGCTCATGATCAGGCGCTCATGTAAATCCTTCTGCCAGTTAACTTGTTTACAGTGCATGTTTTCAATGCTGTGTTATGAATGATGAAAGGGACGGTTTTGATATTGATGGACCTGGATTCAGTCCTTGCTGCTGACAAAGGTGTCTGTATAGGTGTAGGCCGTAATATTTACAATGGCATCAAACGCCAATATTTAGATGATATTATAACACAGCTTTATTGCTTGCTGCCCCTTATACTGAAAATTCACCAAGAATACTCCCTACCTGACCTGAACACATAACTTTCTCAGGCAGCAGGGTGCTACTTCTTGCAAGTATTTCTTGCCAGTTACCAGTTCATTGATAACCTTCTTAAGAAGTGAAAAGATTAAATAAATATGAAAACAAAGACAAACTCTCAAAAGTGCCCTGACTGTTTTGCCTCGGGCTGGACTTAAAATTCCACTAGTGATGTTATCAGTTAATCTTAGAAGATTTAGTCCTCCTGAGGGAACCTGAAATCACAACCTCCTCCCTTGATAGGTTAAAAGAAAACTGTAGGGGGATATAAAAAGATAATCTAATTGCAACATCTAATTACAAAAAGGAGTGTGTCGCTTTTAAAAAGTTAGAAGCTGTAATTCTAATTGAAATAACCTCTGAGAAATTGGAGTATCTCAGCCAACTAATAAAATGTTTAAAGAAAATGGAATTTAATTTTCCTGTTGCAAAGGTCTGGATCCTAAAATACAGTACCATAGGTTCTTTGACTCTCATTCTCTCTCTCATATCTGAATATCTCCAATATAAATACTTATGGCACCTTAGAGACTAACCAATTTATTTGAGCATAAGCTTTCGTGAGCTACAGCTCACTTCATCGGATTAATCTTTTTGCGAATACAGACTAACACGGCTGTTACTCTGAAATATAAATACTGCCCTTAGATAGAGGTTTCAGGGCTGCACACAGTAGCTGTACACACACTCTATGAAAAGAGGTCAAAGTGGAGGGTGGGGGAGAGAAAACAGTGCCGTGTATCGTTGTAATGCTGCAGGAGAAGAGGGAGTAGTGCTCTTGAAAATGATCTGCTTCTGCAGATCACAGTTCCCTCTCTCAGACCTGGGTCTTTCCCAACCACTGGGGTTGTGCCTCTGCTGAAATTACTGCAGCTCTCAATCAGAAGCAACCCCCGTGGATAGGCCCATCTAGGAGATACAGGATGTGTTAGGGCTGAATTTTAAACAATAAACAAACTTTGAATTGAGAGGCACAGAGGCTTGCCGGACTGCAGATGATAGAGAGACCCCACCCCCAGTACAATCAGCTGAGAGTGTGAGCTGTCTCCAGTTGTAATTTGATGGACAGAGGCATGGGAAATCCTTTGTCCAATGTGCTGTCGGTGGGGAAAGTGTCAAGCTTGGGGGATACAGCCTCTTTACCATTCCTTGCTTAGCTGAATGACAGCCAGGTTGGGAGGAGCTAGAGAGAATTCCTATGATATGCCATGGAGAGGTTGGGGAGGCCATAGCAACAGCTGCAGCAGGGACAGGGCTAAGTTATTGGGGACTGACTGTCCTTCTCTCTCTTATCCGGGCTTGTCACTCCATCAGTAGGTTTTCCCTGTTCTGCAGTTTGAGGAGGCAGGAGTAGGCCTGTCGTCACTGGATGGAGTCTTGGTTCCCCTTTCTGGAAACCTCTCCCAAAGTTCAGTATGGTAACAGCACAGAAAGTTGCCAGACCTCTTGCTTGACAAACTCCAGGGCCAAGAGAAAAGCCTGAAAAACCCCAGGAGAAAATACACCTTCTGTGCTCTTCTCCCTTGCAGCTTTGCCAGCCAATGGCATTCAGCCTTTTTTTGCTCTTAGAAGCTTATTCCAGCTTCCAGGAGCACCAGTATAAGGTTTGGGCTCTGCCCTTGACAGCACGCTGTTGATGAGTGGGAGACAAGAGCCTCAGCCCTGCTTTGCCTGCCTCCTCCCAATCCAATGTCTCTGGCAACAGCACAGAGTGGAGTAGTAATGTCAGCAGCACTGAGGGACATTCTGCTAGCAGGTCTGCAGGGGGGCTGTGTGCAAGGACAAAACTGCTTAGGCACTTCTGTGGATCTAAGCTCTGGTGGGGCTCTAGCTGCCTCATGTATTAGCCATGGCTGCCTCCACCTCTTCCAATGAAACAGGCCCTGCCCTGCTGCTTACGGATCTTGCCTCAACCACTACCACCCTCCAGTTTGGAATAAGTGCCTTTCCTTACTTCTCCCCTTCCTCTCTCCAAACCCTTCTCCTTACCACCCTACTGCATCAGCTCACAGCAGCCTCCTTTGGGCAGTAGAACATCTATTCCTCCCTGCCTCCACCTTCCCAACCACTTCTCCAATTATTTGAAGTGCTCAGATTTCAGCCCTTCCCCTCTGGACCACGTTAAGCTACCTCAATGTGAATAGGGAGGCTCTGGGGGCCTCTGAAGAGACAAGAGGTCGGAAGGAAATGAGATAATGAAAGCATACTGTTCTGTAACTGGACATATGCCATGTTTTCCAGACAAAAAGCTATTTTTGTTAAACAGTTCTAAACTGATTTTTTTTTGTGAAAAATTGACATTTCTAATGAAAAATGTTGACAGTTTTGGTTTTTTTTCTTAAAGAATAAATGAAAACATGGTGTAATGGTTATTGATATTTTTAGCAAAAAGAACAGGAGTACTTGTGGCACCTTAGAGACTAACCAATTTATTTGAGCATAAGCTTTCGTGAGAAGTGAGCTGTAGCTCTCTAAGGTGCCACAAGTCCTCCTGTTCTTTTTGCGAATACAGACTAACACGGCTGCTACTCTGAAACCTGATATTTTTAACTTACCCAAGATCGAGGTTTTCAATCAACAAAACTTTGCTATAACCATTTCAATAATGTTGATAAAAATTCTCCCTCCCCAAAAAATCAGGAACAACAAATTGTGAATATTTTTGGAAAAAATGGGTCTGCTTCAAACACTTTGAAATGAAAACAACATTGAAGTTTTAAAATTCTTCACAATTGCTGTTCATTTTTTTTTTTTTTAACCAGCTCTTCCTACATTCCCCTCCATCGCATTTATGGAGAATGTGGAACAGCAAGAGAATACCAAACCCAGCTACGATTTGACAATGGCAAAAGTATCCCTAGACACATTTCTAGTCAGAGAAAAATAGACCTGGACTTAGAGACTGGAACAGCCTCCTAACGCTGATAAGAAAGAAAATAGTGCCAACAACAGCAGCATGTCCACAGACACAGGCACCACTAAGACAATGAAAAACAGCTCTGTGGTCAGAATTGTGGAAGAAATTACACCAAACCTCACCCTAGCATTGGAACAAGAGTTGGAAGGCTTCCAATCCGCCGTGCATTCTGTCCTAGAAGTGTTTTCTATTTAATTGAAAGACCTGACTTTAAATTGCGGGGTGCTGCACCAACCAGTTACATCAACAGTGGAAAATCCATTGAAGCATGAAAACAATGTGCTGACCCTAGAAAAGACACTACAACAGCTTGAGAAACTAGCAGATGATCAGTGCCTAGCTCAATGGGGCTCTGTTCTCGCTTGGCCTCGAGGCATTTCCATAATATAAATAATAAATAACAGGTGTCACAGGAAAAGTATTTAAATGATGAGACTGCCTGAAGCACCAGATAGTCTAACCTAATTGCATTTTATTAATCCTGGCTTCCAACTTTGGGCTTGCAGTGAAAAAGAATGGGTAACCTCAAGACTGAAAATGTACTTAGCACACTCACGCATTAAGCCCATAGACAGTGATCAGCCACAACATTACATTGGTCCAATTCCATCACTAGACAGACAGTTTGAAAGTTGTTTTAGCAGCTTCAATTAAAAAAAGATTCTTCACATATAACAGAAAAAATGTCTCTGAAGTTCCTATGGATGATCATCAGAGACTTATGGATTGTATTGTGAAGGATTTTTAAAATTTCCCCTTGTGGCCAACTGCCATTGCACCTGAGCTGTTTCTGAAGATGTTGCACTGTCAGCCAGCTTTCAAACAAATGATCTATTCTGACTACTAGGATTCATTGTACCCTGTTGTATATAAATATTATTATTATTTAAAAATTGGTGCAGACGCTAAAAGAAGCAGCTTGGCTAGGTGTATAATCCCTGTGCATCGGTAGAAGAAGCATCATATCGGGGTTACGTGCAACACAGAGCTGAGAGACATTTTGTTTTGAAAATGTCATTTCAAAACAAAATGTAGAAATGGTTCATTTAAAAAAATGCACACAACATTCTGACACTTCCACATTGTCCCCCTTTTTTCCCCAGCCCAAACTATTTGCTGAATTTGACCTGTATTTGTGAATAGTTTTAGTGTCCAGAAAAATGCATTTTTTTAGTGAATTTACTATTCTGTTTTTTAAAAAAAAAATCAACCTGTTCTACCAAAAACAGTTGGGCCCTAGTCTCCTGTAAGTGTGTATGACCTTCCATTACCTCTACTGCATATGATGTGGGAAGAATACCCTCCCATATTAAGGTTTCATAAATTACAAACCCACTTACAAATATTTGCCTTTATAGAAAAATTCTAGAACACACAGAGATAATAGAAGACCCAAGAAATTATGGAGATTAAATAATGCTGCATATTTTAAGTATAAAATAGTTCTGTTTGTAAGGATCACACATACAACTGGTAATTTTATGTTTATTATGCCTTTTAAATCATAGCATGGATTATTTCTTGCTCTTCTGACTCCTGAACAGTTTTTCCTCTTTGCCACTGAGAGTACATATTGATTGAAATTCATAACGTAGGAGTGTGAGAGAGTATACACTAGTGCAGTCTCAGGCTCCATCTACCATGTGTCCAAGCTCCCCATGAGATATGGAAAGGAAGCCCCAAGCCCCTCAGAGTGGGATGCAGCATTCTGACTTCACAGCTGTCACCATACGCTCTGATTGTCACAACAGTTTAGAATAGATTAGAGAAAGGAGCTTTTGACTGGCATATTAAGAAAATCAGTTGTTATTAGCATACTAAACTAGGTAGGCCTAAACCTGTTAGCTCCCCAGTGGTACCTCCAAGCATGGATTTCTTTTGTTTGATTAATGAATGGTGTTAGCAATTAAAAGCAAAGCACATGATGGGCCTTGTGCATCCTTTACAGGCCAATTTGGTCTTTTTTTCTGGGAGCTAATGAAGAGTAAACAAGAAGCTGAGATAAACTGGGCTGATAAGCACAGAGCCCTGTATATCTCCCTGACTTCATTTGCACAACTCCCAGAAATATGTCTGTGGACAAATCACTGAGGCTAGATTTATTTGTTTGCACAACTTGATTAATAATTTTGCACTTTTGACTTAATTTAATGTTTTCTTTACATTTGTCCAGGTATTTGAACCAGATAAGTCGTAAATGACTGCTTAAAAGTCATTAAGTTGACAAATATACAAACACACCCTGCCATATCTGCCTCAGATTTTCAAGTGAATGACATGTGTCACCCTGATCAAAGCAGAAGGATGAAATGATTTACTCTTTGCAAAACAGTATGCAGTCGTGTTTGTGTGAGGAGTTGGTTAAATAAATTAGTTTCACTCAGCAGCACTGTGGAAAAATGGTTAAAGTGTTAGACAGGTGGGTTCAGTCAGGCTTTGTGCATTTTCATCTAGTCTTAGAGAAGGGTCAGGAGATCAGATTCTGCCTACAGCAGTAGAAGTTGAGAACTCCCCCTTGTGGCATAGCAAGACCGGTTCTTGAGCCTCAGATTTATAAGTCCAGAGTCAGTCCCCTGAAAAACATCAAATGGATGCTATTCACTCTGTGATGAAAAAGCCTATTGTGATTTAAGTTTACACATTCATTACCAACAGTACATTTATGGCTGAAGGAGGGATTCTTTAGGATCCCTGCTCCATTAATAGTAGATAGGATTCATCCATGAAAAACTGCTTTCAAAACCACTGTCTACATCTGCACATGACCAAACAACATGTATTAATGCATCATACAAGCAACTACCTCCCTTGCACCACTTTGAGAATGTATCCCAGCATTTTAAAGTTAGCTTTTACAGAACACTCATTAGCATTGCTATTTCATATGAATAACGGCTGAATCCCACACTTTGCTAAAGCCTTCACTCCTGTTCTTTCTACCATAGGAAGAGCACTAGTCCTGATGATGGTGAAGTTAATGTCCAGTGATTGAAGTTTCTGGAGACTTACAAATCAATTTTCAACTTACAAATCTTCTGTATGAGCAGTACTGCTCAAGTACAGTATGATTTGAATTGCGGGGAGGAGGGCACAAATGTCTTTTCTTTTAAATCATGTTCCTTCTTGTTTTCGTTAGCATTTTGCCCTGTTGGAAATGTTGGAAAGTTGCGAGTCTGAGTATAAAATAGAAGTGGGGAGCTGTACAGCTTGGATGTGGATTTTGAGATGGAGCTGCACTTCCTGAAAGCTTATCTGTGTTTGGATCTGGGGTTTGGTTAAGGCCTACTCTGGTGGAAACATTTTCCATGTTGAAAATCAAAGGAAAAATAAGTTCCAAGCAGCACCAGGATGTGTGAATGTGTCAGTCAGGAGCTAACTTAATAGTTCTGGTGACAGGATGAAATTATTCAAGGTTCCGAGGACCATGCCAAGGACCTTGCCAACACTTAAACATGCATAGGAGCTATGTGGGGCTCCCATTCGCAGAGCAGTCCCACAGGGGGACCTGCACACCCACTGTGTGCTGTGGGAAAGGTCTCTGTGCCAGACACGTATAGTCCAGTGTGGAAGGCCACATGTAGGCAGCTCCAGTGGCCCAGTACCCAGTGCAACTGGTTCAGAGAGTCTTCAGGTGGTATTCCAGCCCATCAGTTAGAATAACAGTTGGGCTGTGGGGAGTTGGATAGAGAGGACTGTGCTGCAGTTTCGCAATGTGGCTCTGCCACAGAGGGGCTACAAATGTTATTCCATCCTTTTAGATGGAAGAATAGGCTTTGGGGGATAGGGGCTGTGCAACAGTCCCACAACTTAACCCTGTCCTGGGGGTGAGGTGTGGGCTTCACCTCTCTAACCATCCATCTGCATAGAGCATGAGGACTCAGTTGTTATGTAGGGGCAGTGTGCACAATACATTACTGAATCAGGCCTCCATTCAGCAAAGCACTTAAAGTTAAGCATGTGCTTATGTCCATGCCTGTTTCAGCACAGCAGGTAAGTACATGCTAACGCACTTTGGTGAAGTGGGACCTTGGTAGCTATTAGAATAATCGTACAAATATGGCTGAGAAATAAAATTCTAATTTTTAAATCTCTTTATGAACAAAAAAATCTTACTCAGAAATCCTAAGCAAGCCTGTCTTCTGCATTTGCTACTGTTATACACATTCCATGCTTTATTTCTAGAGTAAGGTATTGAGAGAGAAAATTGCAGGTATCCATTATCTTAACTAGAGCTATGAATCATCAATTCAGCTGAAAAATTAATTTTCACAATCAAAATAATGCCAATATATTCTGTAGGTAATTACAGTGCATATGTGGAACAAGCAACAAATTGTTCATTGGCAGGGTCTGCATAGAATTTTTTTCTTTTGAAGCTACTTTATCAGCTGGAGGGATGTAATTGGAAAATGCACAAGTACTGCCTTCACTGTGACTATTAAATATTCATAATATGTTCCAATCTTCTTGTGCTATATTCAGGCTAAATATTATACAAAGTTCAGGACTGCAGTTGAACCCTTAACAGTTAAGGATAAACATTCAAAGCATTGCTTAGGGATTTTGCCAAGCAATTCCAATTAATATCACTGTACACCCCAGTGCACTGCTTTGAAAATTCAGCCCTGAAGGACTAACCTTCTTGGCCACCCTTTTTAAGTGCTTTTTTTCTCCACCACCTCCACTGCTAGGTAACCTCAGCTCACTGCTGCCACCATGTGGCACCAGTTCAAAACCCCATATAAAAAAGGCAGCTGTGAAATTATGTAAAGGGAAAGATGTGAGGGGAGCATGTTATAGATCAGGAAATTTTGGGGCATTCATTCCTGGTCAATGAGCCGACATGGAAGGAGCAAACTTTGGAAAGTCTAGATTATAATTAGGCTTGTTTGAATTCAATTCTTGGGGGTTTTTTATAATAATGTTGGATAATATTGATGTTCATTTTTAAGTGTTTTTGATTTTTTTTATTTTAAATTTCCAAAGTTGTGCAAAATTAGGGTGGGGTCAGACAATAGGGAAGTTGGACAATAATTATTTAATGCCAGTAGATGTTGAGGTTCTAAAAGTTAAAGCTTTGTAACCATTAAAACACAAATGATCAACATCACACATCAAAATACACAAAACAAACATCCTTAAATCAAACTATCACAAGTTCTCAAGCAGTGTTTTTCTTACTTTGCCTATGTGTAAATTTTGACTGTTATCAATGGAAATACATTTGGTCAGTATGTGTGTGTATGGTGCAATTGGTGTTTATCATAAAAAATAAAAAATCAAATCCTTCCAAGCCTAACTACTACATTGTGTCAGTCTGCCTGAAATGTGGTAGATAAGTCCAAACCAAATGATTTTCCTTTCTGGAAATCTGTGGAAATTCTTCTGTGGGTTTTTTAGGGTATGGCTGGGCAGGAAGGATGAGAGATTTTTCATGGCATCAACGCCTCTAACCCCCTGTAAACAATACTGGGAAAGTATCAGAGTAGCCGTGTTAGTCTGTATGCACAAAAACAATGAGGAGTCCGGTGGTATCTTAAAGACTAACAGATTTATTTGGGCATAAGCTTTCATGGGTAAAAAACCCACTTCTTCGGATGCATGGAGTGAAAATTGCAGATACAAGCATAATTATACTGACACATGAAGAGAAGGGAGTTACCTTTCAAGTGGAGAACCAGTGTTGACAAGCTCAATTCAATCAGGGTGGATGTGGTCCACTCCCAATCATAGAATTATAGAATCATAGAATATCAGGGTTGGAAGGGACCTCAGGACATCATCTAGTCCAATCCCTTGCTCAAAGCAGGACCAATCCCCAACTAAATCATCCCAGCCATGGCTTTGTCAAGCCTGACCTTAAAAACGCCTGAGGAAGGAGATTCCACCACCTCCCTAGGTAACCCATTCCAGTGCTTCACCACCCTCCTAGTGAAAAAGGTTTTCCTAATATCCAACCTAAACCTCCCACTCTGCAACTTGAGACCATTACTCCTTGTTCTGTCATCTACTATCACTGAGAACTGTCTAGATCCATCCTCTTTGGAACCTCCTTTCAGGTACTCGAAAGCAGCTATCAAATCCTCCCTCATTTTTCTCTTCTGCAGACTACATAATCCCAGTCCCCTCAGCCTCTCCTCATAAATCATGTGCTCCAGCCCCCTAATAATTTTTGTTGCCCTCCGCTGGACTCTTTCCAATTTTTCCACATCCTTCTTGTAGTGTGGGGCCCAAAACTGGACACAGTACTCCAGATGAGGCTTCACCAATGCCGAATAGAGGGGAATGATCCCGTCTCTCGATCTGCTGGCAATACTTCTACTTATACATCCCAAAATGCCATTAGCCTTCTTGGCAACAAGGGCGCACTGTTGACTCATATCCAGCTTCTTTTCCACTGTAACCCCTAGGTCCTTTTCTGCAGAACTGCTGCCTAGCCATTTGGTCCCTAGTCTGTAGCGGTGCATGGGATTCTTCCATCCTAAGTGCAGGACTCTGCACTTGTCCGTATTGAACCTCATCAGATTTCTTTTGGTCCAATCTTCTAATTTGTCTAGGTCCCTCTGTATCCTATCCCTACCCTCCAGCATATCTACCACTCCTCCCAGTTTAGTGTCAGGGAATAATTGACGAGGAGGTGTCAATACCAAGAGAGGAAAATTGCTTTTGTGGTGAGCCATTCCACACCAAGTCCCTATTCAAGCCCAAATTAATGATGTTAAATTTGCAAATGAATTGTAGCTCTGCAGTTTCTCTTTGAAGTCTGTTTCTGAAGTTTTTTTGTTGAAGTATGGAGACTTTTAAATCTGTTATAGAATGTCCAGGGAGATTGAAGTGTTCTCCTCCTGGCTTTTGTATGTTACCATTCCTGATGTCTGATTTGTGTCCATTTATTCTTTTACATAGAGACTGTCTGGTTTGGCCAATGTACATGGAAGAGGGGCATTGCTGGCACATATCACATTGGTAGAGGTGCAGGTGAATGAGCCCCTGATGGTGAGGCTTATGTGATTGGGTCGTCTGATGGTGTCACTAGAGTAGATATGGGGACAGAGTAAGCAATGAGCTTTGTTACAGGGATTGGTTCCTGGGTTAATGTTTCTGTGGTGTGGTGTGTAGTTCCTGGTATTTGCTTCAGGTTGGGGGGCTGTCTGTAAACGAGGACTGGCCTGCCTCCCAAGGTCTGTGAGAGTGAGGGATCATTTTCCAGGATAGGTTGTAGATTGTTGATGTGCTGGAGACGTTTTTAGCTGGGGGCTGTAAGCGATGGCCAGTGGTGTTCTGTTATTTTCCTTGTTGGGCCTTTCTCGTAGTAGGTGACTTCTGGGTACCCATCTCGCTCTGTCAATCTGTTTCCTCACTTCCCCAAGTGGGTATTATAGTTTTAAGAATGCTTGATAAAGATACTAGTAAAAATACTGGGAAAGGTAACATTGAACCCATCAACATCTTCTTATGTGAAACTGCCCCTCATTCCCCACTGGATGCAGATCCTTTGGCTCTAGACGCACCATGTCCTAAACGAGCAGGACAGCTCATCTGATGCATCACTGGGAGTACACCTGCTTCTCTTCATGGTTTCTTCCTAGGCCACCTATACATTGTCACTGGTGTTCTGTGTTGTTGTTGTTCAATACTTTTATTCCCAAAGCACGCAGAATCCCTAGTCATGGACCAGGACCCCATTGGTCTGGGTGCTGTACAAACCGAACAAATAGATGCTCCCCACCCCAGAGAGCTTCTAATTCAAATATAAGACAAGAGATTACAGGGGGCTGTGCAACAGACTAACACGGAAATACAAGGAAACAATGAGACAATATTACTTAGCATGTAGTGCACCAGCGACTTACTTGCTGTCAAAATTTTGTAGCTTAGTTTCCAGTATCCTTTGCAGGCCCTGTAACCTAGCCCAATGAGAGGATGGTACTACAGAAAGACTAATTTTTGCCCTTTGATTTTTTTTTTTACATACAAGGGGATGATTTAGTCTTTAGTCCATCTACCTGTCATTCTCTGCGCAGGGACTGACTCCTATGTTTCCTGTCTGTACAACTAATATGAGACCCTGATCGTTCATTGGGATTTCTAGGTTCTGCCTTAACTAGGACCCTACCAAATTCACAGCCAGGAAAAAGGCATCATGGACCTTGAAATCTGGTCTTCCCCCCCCCTCCAACGCCTTGAAATTTGGTCTTTTGTGTGCTTTTACCCTATGCTATACAGATTTCACAGGGGAAACCAGCATTTCTTAAATGCGGGGTCCTGACCCAAAAGGGAGTTGTGGGGGATGGAAGGGGTCACAGTATTGCCACCCTTACTTCTGTGCTGCCTTCAAAGCTGGGCAGCCGAAGAGCAGCAGCTGCTGACCAAGGGCCCAGCTCTGAAGGCAGCATGCAGACGTAAGGGTGGCAATCCCATACCATGCGATCCTTACCTCTGTGCCGCTGCTGGCAGTGGCTCTGCCTTCAGACCTGGGCTCCAGGCCAGCAGCTGCCGCACTCCAGCTGCCCAGCTCTGACGGCAGGACGTCTGGCAGCAGCGGTGCAGAAATCAGGATAGTAGTACCGCAACTCCCCCTACAATAACCTTGTGACCCCACACACGCACACACAACTCCCATTTGGGTCCCCCTACAATTACAACACTGTGAAATTTCAGATTTAAATAGCTGAAATCATGAAATTTACTATTTTTAAAATCCTATGACCGTGAAATTGACCAAAATGGACTGAATTTGGTAGGGCCCTAGCCATAACATTGTTACTGTGGGAGTAACCAGGTGGTGCTGTTACACACAGTCTTACAAGTTCTCCATGTGAGAGCACCATTCAGGCTTTGAAGAAACACGGTAATGCTGTTAGTTTTTTATGTACATTTTTGTAAGGAGGCACTGTGGCAAGCAGCAAGGAAATTTAGTCTCTGCCTTAATCTGATGAATTAAAGCCAGTTATTGAGACAGAGTTGCTTCCTGGGAATGAGGCATTAGTGTTTGGTCTGAGATCCCTGAAAGAGGGAATTGGCTGTGGGGTGTTTTTGGCTGCCTCTGTTCAAGGACTGGTGTGATAGAGAAAAAAAACAAGTTACACTAAGAAAATACCAAGACCGCATGTTACTGATTTCTCCTCCAATGGGAAGCCAACCTGAAAGGTCTTGACATCTGCTACTGCTCCGCAGAAGAGTGACCATATCAGTAAACAGTAAGTTAAATTGTGAAAACTAGAGCCTGGGCAATGGTTCAAGTCAGCACCTTCTTGAAAGATTTGATTCCCCCCTTTCTTAGCAAAACATTTTTAAAAATCATCTACATTATGACTCTTCACATCCATATACCAGTCTCAGATCCCTCTGAATTGTGATTCAAGAGGACCAAATCCAAAATTGAAACCCAGATCTCCTCCTTGGCAGTGGGAAAATGGTTACCCTCTGCACCAAGCTGTCTACTCACAGATTCATAATCAAATTGGCAAATCTGAAGTCCTAAATATGAAAGTCTGACTTTTTAAATGTCCATTATTATTATATCGTTACCATATGTGTACATGTTGCTTAACAGAGGAAGTTTAAATAAGGTCCCTCTCCCAAGGAGTTTACATTCTCGGGGCACAATCTTACATAGCTCTGTAACGTCACTGGGACTAATGTGAGTTCAGATCACATGTATAAACGTGTCGGTAGGAACAGGTCCAAGCTTAGATATGATGTAGCACAGGGAGAGAGGAAATCAGGCAAGGGAGAGGAAGGGAGGGAGTCTTTGACATAAGTTTATGTAGTTGCTTGTTTTAGCAAGTTACACTTCATACAACACGAGTCCCTTTTCTTGCTTTTAGTGTTGTTGAGATGACTACTGTGATGGAGAAATGTACAAGAGAGCATGAGTAAGGGTGCCACAGCTGGGCCTTCTATTTCATTAGGTTGGCATGGGAGTGTGGATCATTGCGGAAGAGACACAAAACTTGGATTAAAAAACATAATGGAACCCCCATTTTAATGTACAAGCAAGGACAGTTGCACAGAAAAGCAGAATGACAGATAATTTGGTTTCTACAAATAACGTTTCTTTCATTTGAAGAGCTGTGTGATAGGTACGTACGTATGCCAGCAGACTGACAGTGTAAGATATTTATCTTTATTTGCAAAAGGCACTCTGTTTTCATAAACCCTTACGAATGGACACACGTCATGCACATCTTAGGCCATAATCTAATGGCAGGTGCAACTCTTCTGGTAGAGAGTACTTTAGTAAAACCCTAATAATAAGCAAAAGCTTACCCTCCTGTATTACTATGAAGACGGTTCCAATAATCCACTTGAAATGATCAATACATCATTAACAGCATATGCCCACTTGTAGTAAATTGGGAATCTGCTGAAGGCAGATTTGGCTAAAGAGCATAAACATACCTAATCCTTCCCATTCATGGATCATTCGTCTCACATTGCAGCACTGAAATCTAGCATACCACCAATACCAGTTAGCCAAGGTTATGCAATTAGAAATGAAGTAGGCAGACAGATGTTGAGCCAACGTTAAGACATCACCATTCATCATAAACTAGCAGATAGTGCAGCTGGTTGACTACCCCAATTTATTCAGATATTTTGGCTAACTGTATCTCTGTGCTGGGTTTTACACTAAGGTCGGCCTGTGCATTGTTTGAAATTTAGGGCTGTCTTTTGTAACAATCAAAATGATTAAAAATCAGGCTTCTTACAACCATTCTTGCTTCTCTGTTTGAGTTCTGCTTCTCATCTCAAGATAGCATCATCAACCATGTAAAAGAGAGAGGGCTTTTTGCCAGCTATTAAATTTGATTTCTTTCTCCCATCCTGAGTGTGTTTAGAGTTGTTTGTTGAGCATAAAAGGTAAAACTACAGGCCTAACAGAGGGGACCTTAAGGAGCTTCATATGCCCTCCATGTGCAAAGGTGATCAAACAAAGACTTTCTGGAGCTCAGAAACATGTAATCATATGAGGTATT
This sequence comes from Lepidochelys olivacea, assembly GCF_965140295.1. Lineage (NCBI taxonomy): Eukaryota > Metazoa > Chordata > Testudines > Cheloniidae > Lepidochelys > Lepidochelys olivacea. Next base: position 34,000,805 of record NC_140413.1, on the reverse strand, counting down.
TCTCTTGTCAGCAACATAGCTGCCTCTAATGCACAGCACACTTAGCAAATCAAGAATGCTTCAGGCCAAATTTGGGTAAAAGCTAAAGCTTTGCCTCCCACAGGCTTTATCTACAGCTGCTGAAGCAAACATTTCTACCTCTCTCTGCTCACTGAATAGAAAGATTGTATTTCAGACCATTGTTTTGTGTAGACACTTATTAACCCTGCTGAATTTAGAGCAGGGGATTGCACTCAATATCTATTGATTAGCAGTCAGTGGGGCAGTAATCCTTAGGCCTTGATCAATGCAGGCTGTTGACTAGGCCTAGGTACACAGCAGTGCCCTTTTCAGCAGTCATTGATATGCATGCAAGGATGTACGAGAGGCAGGAGGGAAGGTTAGTGTGAAGTCAAGTGTTTATACATTACAGGAAATTCCTGGTGAGGTGATGGCAGCTTTTATCATAGCCTGAAACAGTCCAGAGCTTAAATCATGCAAGCTTACATCATATAAAAACACTTCTCGAGATGATGCCGGAATACTGAATCCATTGTTCAATGACTGCAAATAATAATAAGCTTTGCCCAGATAGAAATAGACTCAGCAAGTTCCACAGAGCTCGTCTGGTCCAATTACCAGCAATATGATAAACTATCATGGATCGTGCATTTTCTTTCTTTGTTCACTCTTTCTGCTTGAAATTGAACATGATTTGACATAATAGCTATTTCTGACAGGAAAGTGCTTTTCCCAAAACAAGAAGTCCATTACATTGTAAGCAAACTACCAAAAAAAAAATCTATATATTGAAAGAAAAATAACCCGTGTTTGACATGCTTTTCATGTTGTCCTGCTGGTTCTTTTCAGCAATGCCTGAGAAAGTCAAAGTAACAGACAAAATGGTGAAAAATCCCAGATTTTAATTATTATTTTTTTCTTTTAAGGAAACTTTGTGCGGGAACTGTTCCTAAAGCAATCTCAAACATCACAGATATACAGACCTGTAGATAAATAAGATAACATTGGGGTGCATGTTAATAGGGATAGGGCTGGTGGATGGTTTGTAGTTAAAGGCTAAAGAAAATGAGTGGAATCTTATGAATTATGCAATTGCAGGGGTTTCCCCATAATTGGATCTGACTAACACTACCCCCTCTGCTGGAATAGCATCATTCTTTTTATATGAAATTAGACTGCTTCTACATTTCTGCCATAAAGAACCGTTGTTTGAAACCTCGGTACCCAACCCCTGCACCCCACAACACACACCACCTGAAAATGAGATTTTCTATAGCATTTTATATATCATATATATCACACACACACACAGAAGGGCTTCTTTCTATTCCCACCTTCACGCTGGTCTTGAATAATCAGGATACCCATCTTTACTAGACCAGGATTCATTGTATTAGCCCTGCTCTTTCTGCTTGTTTGCTGACAAAGGGGATTTGGTCCCGATATTTCCCTCTCTTCTTCCCTCTCCCGGCCCCATGTTCACTTTCCATGACCAATGTGCTCAATTTCCACTGAAACAATGCCTTGACATTTGTGCTTCAGTTAAAATGAACCAAAAATGACAGCAATAAATGCCAGACAGATCACTGGATAGGATTTCTTCTCCCTCTATTACACACCAGCCGGTGTCTCACTGGACCTCAGACATCATACAAAGAATGATACCCCTTCAAAATATTGTCCATAATAGGAAAATATTGCATGACAATAAACCAATTACATGAGACTTCACTCCAACTATAGTTAATGAAATTTAAGGAAATCCATGAGACTGACAATATTAACGACCAGACTGAGGTATTCATATGAACTATTTACATGCAAACAGGTGTTGAAAACAAGTCTTTTTACTCTGAATAGGATTATTTATAAAGTGTGTGTATGTACAGAAACAAAGGGTTAAAAATTCCTCACAAACTGGGAGATGTAATTTCTCATTCTTCCATATACTCATATTAAGATTATATATTGTATTCCTTATATACTCTTAATTTATAGTCTCTGCTGACCTGCCACTAATTTTTAAATTCAATAATGTGTGTGTGGGGGGGGAGGAGCTTGGGGAAAGTGGGGAAGAGAGTGGAAAACAAACAAACAAGCAAAAGAAAAAAGCTGTGTCAATGCAGTACTTGCATATTACGTTTGAATAAATGTTTAAAAGCTGGGCCCTAGTCCTGCAGTTAATGGAGTACTGCCTTAATATCTCACATCAGCACATACCTACTCATATAACACTGGTATCTATATTCCATTGGCTGATCCAGAGTCATCAAAGGTGTATGCTATTTTACATCAGCATAAATGCTGGCAGAGGGTTCTGGTGACCACTTATCAGCCAAGGAATGAGATTGTGGCTTCAGAAGAGCACCATAAAATTAGCTGTGAGGTAATATCATCTAGTAGATATGGCTCTGCTAAGTGATTATGGGAAAGTCATTTCAAAACTCTGCACCTCTGTTCATCCTCTCACCCTTTGAATGACTTTTCTACTTTGCTCTTGTGGACAGGGATTGGCTTACTATGTGTAAGTTCAGTGCCTAGTAAAATGGTCTCTCAGTAACATTGCCTGCCCCTATTCCGGGGTGAATCCATTCTAAAATGCAGGTGGCTTAGTTAGTGAAGAGAAGCGGAAGTTACTTGTCCCAGTCCCATCTCTTCTGAAAGTGGCCAGTGTAACAACCCAAATTATGTTATATTTTATATGTTATGCCACCTGAACTTGATTTCAAAGTGTTCGCACCAATTTAACTGAACTTGCATAGAAAACAATTAGTTAAATTGGTGCCATTTCTGTGTGTAGAGCAGACCTGACAGTGCCAACAAGTAGGCAACTGAATGTCAATTGTAGTGGTGATTTTTAGGAACTGGGCTGAGACCCCCAGGGCTAGCCATTATATGACTTTCTGTCACCACAAATATGCTCTATTGGGAATGGTGTCCTATAATGGAAATGAAAAACTTTGCAGCTCATCTAGCCTACTGATATCAGTGACCCTGGTGGTATTGCTGAGTTAGTAAGAGGAAGATGAGCCACACAGCTCATGGGAAGTATTGTCAACAAGGACTTACTCAGCACATTCATTTTCTTTTTAACCAGATGTGTGCACATTAGGGGAGAAGTTCGGCAATCCACTGCATTTTATAACCTGTCCTGTGACTTTCCTGAAATCAAGAAGGAAATAGATTCCTGAGATATGGATTAGGTGAAGGCCTCTATATTCCAAAGAAAATTAGAAGTGCTTGATTCTCCTCAAACTTGCACTGGTTATTCAACAATGCAATACCGTGAGCTAGTTGGCCTCATTCCTCACTTAAACTAATGTTAGTGAGAGGCAAATTTTGCTTTTGATTTCTTTTGGTTGTCTTCTCTGATTTGGCTACGCTAGAGTGGATTCTGGGCTCAGTCCTGGGCAGTGCCAGTATGCAATGCTGCAAGAAGAACTTGTTGAATAAATCAACAAATTATTATTTATCCAATTCATGTAGGTTTTATTTTCTGTTTGTGAAATATTTGACAGAGATCTGAAAACCATAAAGATTGTCCTGGACTGACCTGCTATTAGCATGAATCATCAGTTCTTGAAGACTAACTTATATTTCCCCATTGTGACAGAAGCAGCTCAATGGACCACTAATGAAACAGTGATCTAGACAAACTCTTTTGGGCACTGTAGTGAGGCAGTCACCCCACTCCGGCTCAGCAAGGGTTAAAAGCTAGCCCTTGGTGAGGGCTGGGGCTGAGAACCAATCAGAAAAGGCAGAGAGGCTGCCAATCAGGGCCAGCCTGGGCCCTATAAAAGGGCTGCAGGGCCAGAAGGCAAGGAGTCTCTCTCTAGCTGTGGAGAAAGAAGGACTTGGCTGCCTGGGAGTTCAGGGTACCAGAAATAGAGCAGTGCTGGGGAAAGGCAAGAGGAGCTGGGGAGCTACAACCTGGCAAATCCCCAGGCTGAGGCCTGGCTAAAGGCCAAAGCAGGTACTGGGGTTGCAGAAGTGCAACTCAGGGTTAAGCAGAGGCAGCTGGTCTGACCCCCTTGCCAATGATGAGTGGTTTACAGACTGCAGTTTGCCCCAGTGAGAGGGGACTAGATGATGACTGGCAGTAGCCACTGAGGCAAGGCAGGCTTAGAGGGTTGGGGGTTCCCCTGGGAGAGAAGACCTACAGTGTGGGGGTTCTACTGGGGCAGAACCCTGAGGTAAAGGGACACAGGAGGGACACAGGACCTAAGGTAGGCAAGCCACCAGGCAGCTGCAGGTGCTCTGGAGCTGAAAAAGAGCTGATTACCAGCAGGAGGCACCTTGCCGGTGAGTCCACGACTTCGCTACAGGCACTTGGCATTTTTACTTGTACAATTTTGCTAACTCTTCCATAAATTCAGTTTTCTGTAATAGTGACTGTTCATGGTTGGTAATTGCCAACATATAATTAAGCTGTAGAACTCATTGCCACAGGAAGTCATTGAGGCCAAGAACACAGTGAGATTCAAAAAGGGAATGGACACTTATATGGTTTTCAAGATTATCCAGAGAAATCACACTTACCAAATATAAACATTTTGGAAAGGATACTAAATCTCATGCTTTGAAGCAATCTCTAGCTATTAGGGATCAGGATGAGATTTATGTTGCCTTCTGCAGGGTTCTGACGCATTCCTCTGAAGCATCTATTTCTGGCTACTGTCCGACAGTATATTAGACTAGATAGACAACTGGCTCCAGTATGGCAATTCCAATGTTCCTAATGTGCAAAACTGCTGTACAACATACAGTGGCTGCCAGTATTAAACTAGCATTCACCCCTGGTTAGCTCAGTATTAGAACTGCACTTTTTATTTTTAATAGTTATATACTGGACAGCTAGCAGTATTCTTTTTATTTGTTATTAATGAATATCACAACATTTTACCACTGTAAGGGGAGAGATGGCATTTGTAGTGCGGGGATACAAAAAAGTGCAGCACGTCAATCACTCTTCATTTTCAGATACTTTCTCATCTCTTTCCTCATCCATTGAAACCACAGACTACAGAGGTAGTCATCTGATGTGATTCACTACTCTAACACGTGCTGAATAGCTCATTGTACTTTTTACTACAGAATGAATAAAGTCCTGTGTATTCCGTCAGCCTGTCCACTCATATGAGTGTATCTGTTCTGTGCTGAACAGTAAATTTTACTGTATGAAATAACACATGACAGTCCGACAGCACAATTCATTTCATAAAACTATGATGGCAAAACCTTTTTACAGTCAAAGGAGACAAAATAATTCTGAATCATCGTAATGCTAGACTGCAGCAACGTTGTGCTCAGAATATGCATTCAAAGTTACAGATCAGAACAGAGCCAAAAACATGTAAAGCTCTTGGCTAGTGTACATGAAGCATACTTTCCATATGTCAGAAATAAGCCGAGAACAGTCAAGCTAGTCTAATTTGTTACCAGTATAAATACTTATTATATAATCCATATCAAATGAATGGGCCAACTGCTGAGTATCCATGACTTCTAGTGCCCACTACTCATCAGACATGAGTGTGTGTGGTGTTTTTTTTTTTTTTAAGAACTATGCAGACTGGGTAGCAGGAGGGGGACAGTCTAGTCCATTTATGGTGTTGGAGAGTTTGAGGAGAGAGGTGCTGGAAGGCTGCCATCCCTCCTGGAGCAGAGTTATGACTGTGGCGTGTAGCGTGTGTTATGCACCTCCCCACTAGAAAAGTAACCATATATCACTCAGTTAAGGAGTAAAGGGTAGGTGCTATTAGGTGCCTTAACTTTTTTTCATTTCCATGTGTTTGTGTTAGGTATGCAACCTTAACTTGTATACCACATTTTGTGGGTGTGGCTGTCCATCTGCCCGTTCTTCCCTCTTAAGTGAGCACTTTTTGGGGGGCCTGAATGCCTCAGGGCATTATTAATGAGTTACAGACTTTCACCTGTAGGCCACCAGTGTGAATCCAGCACAGCTCGGTGAAAGCTGGTCCCATCTACTAGATGTTTGATGCATCAAGTGAGTTCTGCATCAAACTGACCACCAGGGTTTGCACTAATTGGCAGAGTTAGCTGACAGACCAAGAACTGCAAGGACCATGAAGACTGACCCACCCCTGTTAGAATATGGCCAATCCAAACACTTAAGCATTACAAAATCAGGAGTCAGTTCTCCCCTCCCACTAAAAATCACAAGTTTGGTTTATAAATTATAAGATTATTTTAGAAAATAATAAATTTGAGGTTAATTTTACTTACCTTCTGGATTTGGAGCCTACCTGTAGATTAGGGCTAAGGCAGGCTGGCAGAGCAATGCATTTAGGAAACTTGCCCTTCTGCTCTCCTGCCATTCACCAAGTGAAATCTTGGCCCCATTTGAGACAATGAAGAGCTTTGCCATTGACTTCACTGGGGCTAGGATTTCTGGTAAATCTGTTGCTTTTTACCAGCACAATTTCAAAAGCTGGATTTGTTGATTAAATGCAAAATATATGGAAATATGCAAATCAATTCATTATATAATTTTCATTAAATGTCACACCTGGAGGAATGCAAAACTTAGCAGCAATGATTAAACAGCACTTTCCCATTCTCAGGCCACAGCAAGGCAAAACCCTCCCTTCTTCGAATGTGAGCCTTTGTTCCGTTTTTTGTCTACTTTTGTTTTGCTTTACGCTGTTCATGAGAGAGTGCCACCAAAAGGCCACAGTGGAAAATTTTGGCTTAGCTCAATCTTCACAATGTGACTGCAGGACAGCATGCAGATAGTGAGACGTGGTGGAGTGCACAATTAGAAGATTGGAGGGTGGACTGCAATGCCTTTCTACCCTTGATGATGCAGCAGTTAGATGGCTAAACAGTTTAGGTATCCACTTGTGATGCATACAAAAGGAGACCTAGCTTCTGATTTTAGAACTCGGAATATACACTAATAATGCCTATAAGCAGGGAAGAACAATGTGTCTTTATTTGACTGGTCTTCAGCAAGTACAAAGGCTGCACCAGCAACCCTGGGAGCTGCATGATTCATCCCTCTGTTTCCCCTATGGGGACCCATACCAGATAAGTGTTATAGCAAAACTCACCTCAGTCTACCCTTGAATGACATGCAAATCTCACTACTTCCACTAATTTCCACCTCTTTTTCTCCTTTGACCTTCTCCCAGAGTTTGAACCAGATGAGAGGTTGCTGATGAGATTTGTTACCAGTAAATCATCACGTATAAGGAAATGTGTGTTTTTACTTCTGAGACAGGATGTCACATAGGAAGAAAAACATGAAGGAATATCCAAATGCTCCAAACCTATCCTGAGAGGGTGGGTAATATCTTTTATTGGACCAACTTCTGTGGGTGAGAAAGACAAGCTTTTGAGCTTACACAGAGCTCTTCCTGGGACTGACACGGCTGCAACAACACTCCAAAGCTATCTATTCATTTTCAAAGCCGGTATAGAAATGCACTTATTTATAAGATAAGAATTGCATCTTATGCACTCGTAGCATTATATTGGGGTTCTGTTATTCCACTAGCAACATACGCATGGAGGGCACTTGTCAAGAATACCACCGTGCGCCCTTAATTTTAAGACCTGATTAATTGAAAGACATATACCTAGTAACTTTGAGATGTCTGGGACAGTGTGAGGTCTATTTCATTTCTCATCATAAATTACTCCACTTATGCACTGTCATGAGGTATTTAGTTTCCTTGGACCTTAATCTTCCTTTTTGTTTTAAAAGGGAAATGTCTATTTTAGAGACATCCACATTTAATTATTAAGACTGCCTCTTTCTTGCAGCCTACTTACCTACTGCATGACTTATTTTGCTAGGTTTCCAAAACTTCACCATCTTGCATCTTTATAGTCTAATTATATTATTTTGATAATCAGATTTTGTTAATATTTCCTCTTTTCCCAAGCGTCTCAGCACCTTTATTTCAATTCTTACATCAGCTCTTAGTTACTAATCTTCATCTGTTACATCTCTCTCTAAGCTCCTAGTTTTATAAGCTAATTGTCACCGTTCTGGTCCATCAATAACTTTTTTGCTTTTAACACCTCTTTAAACGGTGGTCTAGAAGTTTGAGAGTGAGCAACTATCTTTCCCCAATCTAAAATAGATACCCTTATAAAAGTCAGTCATTTGATCCTGATTAAAAACAGTATTTATGGCATGATGGATTTTTATTATTTGTATTGCCAGAGTGCTTAGGAGCTCTATTCATGGACCAGTAACACAATATTAAATAGTATGTGCACCCGTCTACTAAAAGGATAATAGTAATTGCACCAAGTCTGTCCTATCCTCTTGGGGTCACATGGTAGTTTCTTGATAGATGATATAGAGAGAGATGTACTGTGTGACACAGCATGACATCCATGAAAAAAAGTTTCAGTTCAAATAACAGCTGGTTTCGAGTTTCAGATCGAATTGCTTGTAAAACAAAATGTGCAAACAATGAGTAATAACCATGCCAAAATTTTGTTTGTTCTGTCATTTGCAAAATTTTATTTTGGAATGCAGAGCCTATAATTTTAATTATACATCCACTACCAGGGGATTATATAAGTGTATATTAAATTAATTAAATGGATTGCCCAGTTACACAGTGGTTATTAGCAGGAAGAGCTCCCAGTTTTCATATTACGTACATCACTAACTTTCATTGCATTAGACTCAGCTAGGAGAGTTGTTTTAGGAGATATTTCTCCACACAACAATTTCTGTTGGCTCTCTGCCTGCTGCAGCTCCATTTCTAAGGGTTCCCTCATAAATGCTGACTTATTATTTCTGTCTATCATGCTTTAGTAAATACTACCTCATTAAAACTACCCTAAAGTGGTTTGTTTTGAAAACTCTATATTAATATCTCCATGAGGCAACTAGTGCTGGAGGGTTGGTTCTTGCATTCCGGTTAAGAGATAATGTGTTATGGAGAATGAATTTGCAAAAGACCAGTCTTTAAGCCAAGATCAGTAAAAAGGATGGACTGTAACATGCTTAGATTTTGTAAGGTTTTATAACTGCCTATGATACTAAAGTACAAAGCAAATTAGTTTTTAAATTATGGTTCACAAGCTTCCGTACACAAGTGTAAAATCAATTAGCTGTCAGCTATTGGTTAATAGTGACTCAGTGACCTGCCTTGCTCCTGCCAGGAGTTCTGAGCAGAGGTTTGTAATAGGGAAGACACAGTATTCTTCTCAGTTAATAATGCATTAGGGACTGAAGTCACTTTATCAGAGCCTCCTGGAAAAATAAGATAATCTCCCTGAAATGCACAGGTGTTGGAACTGTCATATTAATAGGGATTAAGTCCAAACTTATTCTTAGTGAGATCCCACACTGTTATCCAGGAATCTCAGATACTGTGTTAGTATGAGATGCCTTTGGCATGGCAGAGAAGACTCCAAAGAGGTAACCGAGCCAAGGTCATCTCTGGTGGAACTTTAGGGATGAAATTGGTCCATCATGTACAAATGCTAAAATTCCAGAAAATGAAATTCAAATTACAGTACAATTGGGGATGTCTGTAAAGATAAGACTATTTCCATTAGAGACAGAGATGACAGATGGGGTAGAATTTCCATGTGCTTAGAGGTTTGAGGGGAGAACATGAATAACACAATGGAGGAGGCCGATAATGACTGAGTAGAGGTTTGTAACTTAACTTTCTACAAAGGACCTGAGAATGTCCTAGAAACCTACAGGGGGTTAAAATACATGGAGGAACAGTAGTGTAACTGTCTTTGGCCCAAGTTCCTGTTACAAAATAAGTGTTTGCCTGAAAAACCCCACCTTGCTAGCAGATATTGATCCTGCTAGGATAGGTTCTTCAGACTCATTGGGGGCTACATTCATATCTGTGGTAACTGTGTTGGCTTCACCAAGATGAATTTAGCCCTGAGGCAAGTGGATGCACCCCAGTTTGGGGAGGAGTTATGAGCTGAATTTTATGTTGTAGTATTGCTCACTTCTAGCTAACTAGGTACATATATGGCCCCATTTCCATAGTATCTAAGCACCACTCAACCCCACTGAGTAGTAGGAAAGTATTATGTTAACTATTTTACAGATGGAGAACTTAGATACAGAGAAATGAAGTGATTTGCCCAAAGTCACTTAGGAGGTCTGGGACAGTGCCAGGAATTGACCTCACATCTCCAAAGTCCTAGTTCTGTGTCTTTGCCTCACCACCACCCCCCCCCCTCAAAAAAAAAAAAAGAGAGAGAGAGAAACAACCACTCTTCCTTTTCTGTGACTTTGGTCTCTCCGCAGTCTGTGCACTGTGTTTGAGACCAGGCTAGGAAAAGGACCTCCTCCCAGTCCCATACAGCAGCTGTTGTCAGACAGTGCACCAGTGTTAGGTTTTTGGGGGTTTTAATTGGAATCTTTCCTTGAAAGAAATGGTGCTACTGTACCTCCTCTTCAACAAAACTGAAGTATACTTCATTTTAATGTCCATGTTATATAAAAATTACCAGTACAAATAAAAGGATTGTTGTGTTTACTTCTATGCAACATCATTATATAAAATAAACCAAACCATATTCCACAATAGAAATCAGGGTGTCAGATTAGTTTAGTTGTTATACGCTGGGGGCAGTATATTTTGGGATGAACTTATTATATAATTTTATAATTAAAACTTTATTTTTTATAAGGAAGAAAAAATATGCAGAAAAAGGAATAACCTCATTAGTTAAAACCCAAAATATACACATGCACACATTTTATATATATATAATTAAGCAAGGCAGAGGGGATCTGAGAGCCTGGTGTGTTAGCTGGGTACAGAGGATGTTGTAGTTGCTGAATAGGAATAGATGTTGGAAGGAGCAAATGAGGGGGTCCGGATGCAGGCAAATAGGTGCGGAGATGAGGTAAGGGTTTGGAGGAAACAGATGGGGTGTTGAGTTGCTGACCCCCGGGGGGATGGACAGGAAACACAAATGTTAGCTTTTGTTCCTCCATTCACTGACAGACATTTGATGTTAATTTAGTACACATAATAAGCATTTGCAGAATACATACTATACCCTGCAACGTAAGTAATCTGTTCAGAATTTGCTGCCTCAGAAAGTATTAGTAGAATCCATGTTACTGGATTCAAGAAAAATACCTGGTTTCTCAGGATAAATTTGAATTAAATCCTTTATTAGGCTCCCTGACCACATAATGCCAAATTGGGGTCACTACAGATTTTTCCCCTCACCACATGTTAGCAGATAAAATGGACTGTTTTCTTTTTTTTTTCTAGGATCAAGTGGGTATTTCTGTGATGGCTTCCCTCTTGGCCGAGATATCTGTTACTCGGGGTTCTTTCAACCCAAAGCTCTTGGTAACTTTTACTCTGTGCAAGGTGGTGTCAAGAAATAAATCAGGGGAGACACAGCCATCCGACCGAAATCTCCCCATGCAATACCAGGGATTGAATTCAGACCCTCCAGAGCTAAAAGCATGAGCTGTAAAAGCTTGAGCAAAACAGCTATCCCTACATAGATGTGGACTATCACAACTTGTTTCTTCTGTGCTCAGCAGAAGGGGGGACATGTCACACAGGTTCACTAGTGGGTTACTTAGCCACACTATCAATGTCTTGTGATTGCGTTGGTGGGTCTTAGTCCTTCATATATTTCTCTCTCTCTCTCTAGCTATGCTTTCCTCACTACTACTCCAATTCAATTCACAAGAGGTTAGAAAAGAGCTACTAAACAATGCTTTCTTAGATTTTAGGCACAGACATTGCCAGAAATGACATAGTGCAAACATGCAGGAATGTCTTAGTGAAGTTGGGAATGAGTGACAGGGGATGGATCACTTGATGATTACCTGTTCTGTTCATTCCCTCTGGGGCACCTGGCACTGGCCACTGTCGGAAGACAGGATACTGGGCTAGATGGACCTTTGGTCTGACCCAGTAGGGCTGGACCATTCTTATGTTCTTATGTAAAAGAAATGCAGGAAAACAATCTGGTTCAATGTAAATCATCATAAGTGTTTTGAGAGATGCAGTTTTGGCAGTGTTAAATCACTTTTTTCAGATCCATTAAGTTTGGCAGGCCATGGCTCTTTTAACCATTCGTACTGATTCCTGATGACACTAACATCTGAACTGTTTATACTGTTAAACTAAGTGTACAGTAAAGCTAACCCTTGGCATTAATATGTTACCATTCCAGTTGTACTATAAAATCATTTCACTGACAGCTATGCTGGATCCAGTTCTGCTTCCACTGGAGGCAAAGACTAATGACCTTTGGCTTCAGTAGAAGCAGACTTGGTCCCACAATGTCTCCATAGTTCAGTTGGCAGTATTCTTGTCCAGGAGTCATAAGCTGAATTCCTGTTCCTATCCAATGCTGCCACTGTAGTTCAGCACAAAGGCAACTTCTGCTTTGTAAGAAGTACTTTGCTTTGGAAAACCATTAACCCAATATACTGTCATGCCTAGCTCTGGTAGCTTTCCAGGTGTAGTGAATGATCCCATAGAACTTGCCTCAGTGGGTAGGGGATAGCCCCTGGCATTCTGGGTAGTATTCTCTCTCTTTCACAGGTTATAATGTCTAAGGTTAATTGCTGAGCATGTAATTGCTTCTGTATTTTTGTCTACACATTCCACTCACTTACTCATTGCTCTGTAATGTGCCTTCTATCTTGAAGTTATCCAATGTTGTAGTATATTTGGAACACAGCAAGAGCAAAGTGCAGCACAGGAGCTGCACAACCAAATCTATAAATGGGTTTACAGATAACTGTTTTCTCCATTTAATCCTTTCAAGGCCCTTTTCACTCATTTGGGTAGAGAGATGCCTACACTGCTTTGCTTAACTTAAGGGCAAGAATAAAATATGTAGTAAAACCTAGTCTGATCTTGATGAATTGAGGTGAGATTAGATTCTTTGTATGTACAAAATATCCCGTCGCTTGTAGCAGTTTATTTTATTGCAAGTAATGTTTGCATACAACCAAGTATCTGATACATTTATTAAGCCTTTATTTTATGTTTAATTTACTAGTGCTGCAGGCACAACATATTTTTGCCAAATCAGTGTTACACAGAGAAAAACACTTATCCCGTATCCGTCTAGGCTCATGGTTATACTTGTACATTCAAAACCCAAGATACATTAGAGCTAATGGATCAGCACAAAGGGACAAATAGAAAGTCATATTTCCCCACCCTCTGTTTTGAGAAATAATTATTTATTTGGCAAATAGAATTAATCTATGTACATGTTCATTGTCTGATTGAATTTCAGAATACTGCTGTCATCAGTTTTCATAATTTCTGCAAAAATGGCCTTTTCTTCACATAGCCTGATACGAAAGGAGACAGACTGATTATTACACCCATATGCCTTCATTCTCTCTCTCTCTCTCTCTCTCTCTCTCTCTCTCTCTCTCTCAAATACAAACACTGCTTTGGTTTGTGACTCCTCTGGACGTGAGTGCACAGTTAAAGAAGTTTTACAAATCTGTTTCCCTAAGACAATCTGATGTGTTTGGCTTGTCACTGCACCACAGCAGTGTCACTGGCAAGAGATTATTATTGGGGCCCAACCGGCCTAAATTGGGAAATGTCCTTTCTGTAAAAAAGCATGCTCAGTGGTAATCATATTCTCATCTGATCAGGAAGCAGTCATCACAATAGCAAGGCCCAACAGTTAAAGAGCTTATTTTTCTAAATCCCTTCATCCTTTCTAGAATAGAGGAGCATTGACAGCAAGTTACTTAACTCTGTCCAGCCGCAGCTGTGTGGGTTTTGCATAATTAATTATTTATACCAAGGCAGACACAGTAATTAACTTCCAGCTGAATATGATATTCTGATAAGAAATGCTTTGCATTTCAGCTGTCCCTCAAGCAAGTAACTGTCAAAGCTGTGCTGTTTGACAGAGTAGGGCCTGCTCCAAAACAAAACAAACCCCCACCCAGACATCTGTTTTGAAACAAAAAGAACTGAGTCTCAAAGCAGTGCTTATACATATTCCCTAGTTTCTGTCGGTGAAGAACAATGGATTACTTCTTGGCAAATTCTGGTTAATTTAATCTGGTTTCAAGACACCATACAGAGAGTGTGGGCCTGTCTCTCCTCTTATATACACTAGTGCAAACTGGGAGTTACTCCACTGAGATCAACGGACTTGCTCTGGTGTAAAGCTGGTGTGAGTGGGGAATCCAGCGTTGTGAATTTAAAATGAGGTTTATTGTCGCCATCACACTTTTTATTTTCTTTGTTTTGATGAGCTGAAATGTGATATAATAATTAGTAATACTGAGCTCTGTACATACTCGAAGCTTTATTTGACCTCATTTATTTATAATTATTGCTATTGCTTGAAAATATCAGTTTACTTGACCACAAAGACAAAGTATTTTTCATAATGCAGCCAAATTCCATGCCGATACATTTTTCCTACTATTTTTTTAAACAAAAAATATTAAATGTTAAGGATGTGGCTAACCACATAAAAGCCAAGAGATGCCTAGCATATGGCCAAATGTGGAGCCTTAAAGTTGCCACCTTTTGCATATGCATTACAACTAGAGCTGGGTGGATATTGCTTTTTATTTCTATCATTTCTATTGCAGAGCCCCATAATCATGGTCCTGTTGTATTCTGTGTTACATGATCTAAAAGGAAGAGGTGATCACCACTGTGAAGAGCTTATGACATAGCTGAGATACACCTGCAAAAACACATACCCACATTGTACCAGTAAAACCTGCATTACCATACCCAAATGGTAAACCATGGCTAGAAAAGCTTGGACACGCAAGCGTTCAAAAATCACTCCAGCTTTAGTCCATCTTTGTTAGCCATTACAGACCAGACTGAGACCTATGTGGGAGGGGCCAACTATCCTGACTTTAGGGCTCTTACACTTTCCTTTGAAGCATTTGGTGCTGGCCACTATCAGAGACAGGATAGTGGACTAGACTGATGGTGGGTCTGATCCAGTATGGCAATCTCTACATTCCTAAGGCCTGGTCCAAAGTCCCCTTGAAGGCAATGGAAAGATTCTCATTGACTTCAATGAGCTATGGATCAAGCCAAAAAGTCTTGTCTATATTAGAAACATTGATCTAGTTATACTGGTGCAATCTTTAAACTGATTTAATTACACTGATGCAACATATCCAACATAGACAAGGTATTGAAAGCACGCCATTAGCTATTTCAGTGCCACCATTCTCTGTCTCCAGTCTTTTTTAGCTATCTCTGGTGACACTTCTTAAGCTCCAAAGTTCCCTGATGAGAGGTAGTAGAGGGGAAGGTAGTTTGTGGCCAAGATTCAGCTCTGTCTTGTTAAAAGTAGTCAGTTTTCTATACTGTGATCATTAAACAATGATGTGATTCAGTCATCTAGAGAAACTATCATTTCAATTTTATCATCAAGAACAGGGCAGATTTTGCCTCTTTATGTAATTTATTCTCACAATGCTTTGTACGCTAGTAATTTATTATAATTAACTCCTCTATTTTCCTCTGAATCAGGTGTACCTCTTCCTCAAGTGACATCTCCCGTTGTCCTGCCCACTCCTGACTAGTAGAGTCCCAGTACTGTGGTACTCTTGTGGCTAGGCTTTGGTAGGGTAAAGGAAGTGGAAATATTATCCTGCTCCCCACATGTTTCTGGTCCATTCCTCCCTCACATAACGGAGTGGAAGTGAAGATTGGTCCTATAACTTTCAGTTGTCAAGGATTCTGCATAGCCTGAATTTCAAAGCCTAGGGCTACAGTAGACTTAAAATAGCATTAGGAATAATAATAAAATAAAATAATCCTATGTTTTCAATTTCCTGCCACTCTGTCTCTTTCAACCTCTAAGGGTATGCCTGCACACCAGAAGCTGTGCATGGACTAGCCTATCTGACCAAGCTTGAACCCAGCTAGTGCAAGTAACAACAGTAGTGAAGGTAGGACAGTGCAGACCTCAGCAAAGTACAAACCCGACATGGACCCTGGGTACATACTCCACCAACTAGCCTGCTCTGAAGTCTGTGTTTATTGTAACCCATACTAGATGGATTCAAGTTAGTTTGCATAGGCTGTGCATGGCTTTTGCTGTGTAGATGTACCCTACAGCTTTCTTGGGAGAGCTGAAAGAGGTGAGCATTTTAGGAGATACACTTGCAAAACCTTGCACAGGTTTTTTTTTTTTTTCCTTTTTACTTTAGTGGGAATCATTTGGCTAACATTCTTGGTAGTGCTTTGAAAATTTATCCTTTATACCTGCTTTTTTTCCTATGCAAGTCAACAGGAAAGAGAAAAAAGATACCAGAAAACAGATTTAATTTCCTGTTTCTTTGTTTTTACCTCTGAATAGTGGTTTAATATCCTAGTTGAGAAAGTTGTGGTATTTCCAGAAAAAGGTCAGGATGATTTCTAGCACATGAGTTCACCTGTTTGATTAAATAATATTTAGAGAGCCTCTACTATCATCCATCAGTCCAGCGGCTCTGCTGCCGGCCTCCTTTTCCAACCATGCTAAGTCAGCACCTTCAGAAGCAGTATGTCCTCTGAATCACTCTGGAGACCATTTCAGAGTAACAGCCGTGTTAGTCTGTATTCGCAAAAAGAAAAGGAGGATTTGGGGCATCTTAGAGACTAACACATTTATTTGAGCATAAGCTTTCGTGAGCTATGGATGCATCTGTAGCTCACAAAAGCTTATGCTCAAATAAATTGGCTAGTCTCTAAGGTGCCCCAAGTACTCCTTTTCTTTTTGCGAATACAGACTAACACGACTGTTACTCTGGAGACCATTGTACTGCATGCAGGAAGAGCTGACGATTCAGAGGAGTACCTGAGACTAACTAGCAGGTCAGATTCTCCTCTGACTTATAGGAGTGCCGTTAACTACAATGGAGTCACTCTGGATTTACACTGGTGTAGGTGAGTGGAGGATTATGCACCGTGTCCAACAAGAAAACAGAAAAAAATGGTCAGGTATTTAAACAGTATGCATACAGTGTAAAGAACTGAAAGGGAAATCGATGAGGGAAATAATTCTGTGAAAAACAAGTAGTAGTCAGTCAGCAACAGGCCTGGACCTGCCTTATCTTTATAAACTAGCTGTGCTATATTTGGCTGCAGCTGAGGTCAATGGGAGCTGTGCTCTGAACATATGAAGTAGTTTATAATGCTAAGTACTCAGAAAAATTAGGTCCTACTCATCTCACATTAGGCACCCAAAAGGAATGGATACCTTTGACTCTAATCTCTATGCCTCAAATCCCCATCTGTAAAATGGGGATATTCTACCCCTCACCTCACAGGACTGTTGTGGAAATAAATTAAGTTGTCGTCTTCTTCGTAGGGATGAGGTAGAGCAACATCTATAATATTTCATTCAGATGGGTAAGCCAGATAATTGCATCAGGAGAAGCAGAGTGTATCACTGTGATACCTCCTTTGTATTTGTGAATTGGATATTGAGTTGTTATATGTTCCATGGTCTTTTGTGGGTGACCACAGTTGTACACTGGAGAATCTTTAAATTTCCACTTGTATAAATTAAGTGATGTTTGTCAAGCACTCAGATACCATACTGATGAGCACCATAGAAAAGCAGTTGGGGAAAAATAATAATTTCTGACTTCAGATCTAAGTTTAAATAGTGTGTAGTAAATAAAGCTTGGGGCCACACACTGAGTAACAAGGAGAAAACAAATAAAGATGGAACAGGCAACCTTCATTCTGGCGTTTCCTAACTTTCAGTGTGCGACTTTACAGCCTTAATAAAGTTATTTTAATGTTTTCTTTATCTGTATTATGCAACTGATAGTGCACATGAACTCTTTCCAAGTATAAATCTAAATGCTGCAAATATTTATTGCATTTTTAACCAACTTAACCCAAAATAATCTGGGCCTGATTCTCCATTGCCAAGAACCTTTGTATAGGCATTGACATTGGTGTAAAGTGAGTGGTGAATTCTACAGGCCTGATTCTCATTCATATTAAGGCCCCTTTGCACCACTCTGGGAGTGAAAAGGGGCCTTCTGTAAGCACAGAAAGGGAGTGTAAATAAGAATCATGCACCACCATTCTGATTTGGTATACCCACTTCACATTCTACAATGTTCTCAATAACTAAGCAAGGTGCAGGGCAATGGTGAATCAAGCCTTCTAATTTTAAAAACATAAGGCCTGACTCTGATATCTGTAAATCAGGAGTGACTCCTCTAAAATCAATGGAATTACACTAGTATAAAATTAATGAGACCAGAATAGGGTCTATCGCAGAGGTGGGCAAACTATGGCCCACGGGCCACATCCAGGTCACGGGACCCTCCTGCCAAGCCCCTGAGCTCCTGGCCTGGGAGGCTAGCCCCCGGTACTTCTCCTGCTGTTCCCTCTCCCTTGCAGCCTCAGCTTACTGCACCGCCAGCGCAATGCTCTGGGCAGCAGGGCTGCGAGCTGTTGCCATGCAGAGCAGCTGCAGGGCCACGGCCTGACCCCGTGCTCTGTGGTGCATGGTGGCGTGGCTGGCTCCAGCCGGGCAGCACGGCCGCCTGTCCTGGCGCTCTGGGCAGTGCGGCTGTAGCACCGCCAGCCACCCGTGCTCCAGGCAGCACGGTAAAGGGGCAGGGAGCAGGGGGGTTGGATAGAGGGCAGGGGAGTTCAGGGTGGTGGTAAGGGGGCAGGGGTGTGGATGGGGTCGGGGCAGTCAGAGGGCAGGGCACAGGGGGGTTGAATGGGGGTAGGGATTCCAGGGGGGCAATCAGGAAGGAGAGGGGTGCTGGAGGGGGTGGCAGGGGTCAGTCAGGGGCAGGGGTTCTGGGGGCAGTCAGGGAGAAGGGGCGGTTGAATGGGATGGGGTCCTGGGGGGGCAGTCAGGAAGGAATGGGGGGGCAGATGGAGAAGCGGGGGCCAGTCAGGGGACAGGGAGAAAGGGCCCTAACCAGCCCTCCATACAATTTCAGAACCCCAATGTGACCCTCAGGCCAAAATGTTTGCCCACCCCTGGTCTATAGGTTTGATTTTTCATCTGGAACCACTCAAATTGCTTTTGTACTATTGAATTTGATTATTTTTTCTTGCATCAATTTGAAAACAATAACTAAAACGACAAAATATTGCTCTCATCTCTAAACGTTCAGGTACATAGTGTATACCTCTCAGGGCTTGTCTACGTTACCCGCTGGATCGACGGGCAGCAATCAATCCAGCGGGGGTCGATTTATCACATCTAGTCTAGACACGATAAATCAAACACCGAGCGCTCTCCCATTGATTCTGGTACTCCACCAGGGCGAGAGACACAGATGGAGTCGACAGGAGAGTGTCAGCCGTTGACTTACCGCAGTGAAGACACTGCAGTAATTAGATCTAAGTATGTTGACTTCAGGTACGTTATTCACATAGCTGAAGTTGCGTAACTTTGATTTCCCCCCAGCCCCCAATGTAGACCAGGCCTCAGTGATAGATGAACAATACATACAACCTTTAAGGGGGGTCGGGGAGGAAACATTTCTGCACAGACCTAATCATGTACTCTTGAGGCTTCCACCCAGGTGCACTGTCTGTCTATCAACATTACAGGCACTCAGGGAAAATAAAGAACAATTCAATGTTGCCATCTCTGTGAAACAAATAAACCCAAACAGCAGAGACAGACAAACAAAGAACACTTGGCATGAGTGGGAGGAATAAGCAATAGAAATAGATGGCTCTTTTACATTTCAAATCTGGATTCTTGGTTTGGCAAAATAATTTATTTTTGCAGACTTTGAAGATAGTGTTTGAGGACATTTGCTTTTCATTGTAAGCACTGTTGTTGGATCATATTAAAGAAGTTCTGTATTAAAATCACAAATGAGTTTGATTCCCCAGAGTTTGAATTCCAGGGTATTACTAATTAAGAGGTCTCTTGGTTTTTGGTACTGTTTCTCTCCCTCTATGTGTGAAACTTGCAAGCTGCTAATTGCATTAGTACATTCTAAGACAGAGTCTGTTCTCAAAGCAATTCACACAGAGAGAGACTCAAAGCAATACTCTGTAACAACAGAAACAGTACCCAGAGACTCCCTGCCCTTTTGTTGTATTAACAATTGTGATTAAAATAGAGATAGAGGATGTTTGTGGATGGATGCTTGGTGTGAATAATTGAATGATCAGGGAGGTGCCAGCCTAAGAATCCAGTGTCCATCGGCTGAAGAAGGCGCCAAGTGGAAATAACCAGAGGACCCCGGGGAGTGCAGACTGGAATCCACCCAACAGCCTCAAGAATGGGAGAACCAAAGAACAAGATAACATCTGGCAGCACGGAGCCGTCAGGAATGTGCCATCTGCTGATTGATTCAGCAACAGCATGATGAAGCAATTCCCATAGACTGGCATAGGAAGAAATTCCTATAAAAATAGACTCTAGAAAGTGAGAACTTTGGGGTCTGATTCTGCAAACCAACTTCCAGGAGCATCAGATGAGCATCTGACAAGGCCCTACTCCCTCCTCATGTCCAGGCCACCTGGCCAGTGGCTTGGCATGAGCAACTCTAAGGCTGGTAACTATGATAACAACCTTGCAGAACCTGTGTGTGTGTATGAATGTGTGAATAAATATGAAATTGAATGGAATGTTATAGCTATAACTAACTGCTTACTATGATTCTTTCTGTATTCACAATAAATGTGGTATTTTGCCTTTTTCCCTTTAATAAGATCCTGCTGGTTTTTATTTTACTGGTATAACACTGTTGTCTTGATTCATAAGAGAGAGATCAATGTGAATTTCTACCTATAGGGTTGAGACAATGTTTTTATACCAGAAGTAAAAAATTCAAAAATGCCTACATGACTTGGGAGCCTATGGCTCATTTTAAAGAGTGACCTCGACACTTAGACCAATATTTTCAAAAGTACTTAGGCATTGCTCCACTCAGGGTTGCAATGCCTAACTCCTACGTGCCCTGCCACCCAATGGAATTCTTAGCCTGGAGTTAGGTGTTTTCCCTGCCACAGGAATGTTAAATTTAATTATACTATGGTGCTGTTACCAAGTGGTCCAGCTATATTCACCTCTTAGACCTGATCCTGTGCTCCACTTAGGACTAAATCATGAATTGCCTCTCCTCTTGTGGGTTCCAGGACTAGCTGCTCCAAGAAGCAGTCATTTAAGGTGTCTAGAAACTTTACCTCAGCATCCCTTCCTGAGATGATATGTACCCAGTCAATATGGGGATAGTTGAAATCCCCCATTATTATTGAGTTTTTTTTATTTTAATAGCCTCTTTAATCTCCCTGAGCATTTCAGAGTCACTAACACCATCTTGGTCAGGTGGTCTGTAATCTAGCCCTAATGTTATGCCTACTGTCATCTGTGACCTTGCTGAGGGCTCAATTAATCCCATCATCCAGATCATTAATAAAGATGTTGAACAAAACTGGACCCAGGACCAACCCCTGGGGCACTCCGCTTGATACTGGCTGCCAACTAGATGTCGAGCCATTGATCACTACCCGTTCAGCCTGACAATCAAGTCAGCTTTCTATTCACCCTATAGTCTATTCATCCAATCCATACTTTGTAAACTTGCTGGCAAGAATACTGTGGAATACCGTGTCAAAAGCTTTGCTAAAGTCAAGATATAGCACATCCACCACTTATCCACAAAGCCAGTTATCTCATCATAGAAGGCAATCAGGTTGGTCAGGCATGACTTGCCCTTGGTGAATCCACGTTGACTGTTCCTGATCACCTTCCTCTCCTCCAAGTGCTTCAAAATGGATCCCTTGAGGACATACTCCATGATTTTGCCAGGGACTGAAGTGAGGCTGACCAGTCTGTAGTTCCCCACGTTCTCTTTCTTCCCTTTTTAAAATATGGGCACTATATTTGCTCTTTTCCAATCTTCCGGGACCTCCCCCGATTGCCACGAATTTTCAAAGATAATGGCCAATGGCTCTGCAATCGCATCAGCCAATTCCCTCAGCACCCTTGGATGCATTAGATCTGGACCCATGGACTTGTGCACATCCAGCTTTTCTAAATAGTCCTTAACCTGTTCTTTCACCACTGAGGGCTGCTCACCTCCTCCCCATACTTGTTGCCCAGTGCAGCAGTCTGGGAGATGACCTTGTCTGTGAAGACTGAGGCAAAAAAAGCATTGAGTACTTCAGCTTTTTCCACATCATCTGTCACTATGTTGCCTTTGCCATTCAGTAAGGGTCCCATGCTTTCCCTGACCACCTCCTTGTTGCTAACATAACTGTAAAAACCCTTCTTGTTACCCTTCACATCCCTTGTTATCTGCAACTCCAGTTGTGCCTTGGCCTTCCTGATTACACCTCTGCATCCTTGAGCAATACTTTTATACTTCTCCCTAGTCATCTATCCAAATTTCCACTTCTTGTAAGCTTCCTTTTTGAGTTTAAGCTCACTGAAGATTTCACTGTTAAGCATGTAGTTAGGTCCCACTGGAGTTAATGAGACAAGCATATGCTCACAAGCTATACTGGACTGGGGCCTTTAAAAAAGATTCTCATATATCTGTGCCAAACTGCAAAATGGAAAAAGTACAATGTGATGGTCTTTTAAAAGGAAAATGAGCTCTGGCACTCTACTCTAGCCTAAGATTAACTGGATTGGTGCTATAGGGAGTCATGGGGCTTTGTGTGCAGTTCTGGTCTCCCATGTTTTAAGAAAGATTAATTCAAACTGGAACAGTACAGAGAAGAGCTACTAGGATGATCTGAGGAATGGAAAACCTGTCTTATAAAAGGAGACTCAAAGAGCTTGGCTTGTTTAGCCTAACCAAAAGAAGGTTGAGGGGAGATATGATTGCTCTCTATAAATTTATCAGAGGGATAAATACCACAGAGGGAGAAGAATTATTTAAGCTCAGTACCAATGTGGACACAAGAACAAATGGATATAAACTGGCCATCAGGAAGTTTAAATTTGAAATTAGACGAAGGTTTCTAACTATCAGAGTGAAGTTCTGGAACAGCCTTCCAAGGGAAGCAGTGGGAGTAAAAGACATATCTGGCTTCAAGAATAAGCTTGATAAGTTTATGGAAGGGATGATATGATGGGATAGCCTAATTTTGGCAATTAATTGATCTTCAACTATTAGCAGTATATATGCCCAATGGCTTGTGATGGGATGTTAGATGGGGTGGGATCCAAGTTACTACAGAGAATTCTTTCCTGGGTGTCTGGCTGGTGAGTCTTGCCCACATGCTCAGGATTTAGCTGATTGCCATATTTGGGGTCGGGAAGGAATTTTCCTCCAGGGCAGATTGGAAGAGGCCCTGGAGGTTTTCGCCTTCCTCTGTAGCATGGGGCATGGGTCACTTGCTGGAGGATTCTCTGCTCCTTGAAGTCTTTAAACCACAATTTGAGGGCTTCAATAGCTCAGACATAGGTTAGAGGTTTGTTATAGGAGTGGGTGGGTGAGATTCTGTGGCCTGCGTTGTGCAGGAGGTCAGACTAGAGTATCATAATGGTCCCTTCTGACCCTAACATCTGTGATTCCATGTGTTCCTTTTTTGAGATGTTTTCTATTAAATTGGAACCTCTAACATATATGACACTGCTACAGTGATGGGGTACCACACAAGATGACTAACTGTCATTATAATCCATTTACTCAAAGTAGCTCTATAGATCAGTTTAGTACTAACAGCAAATTTTGATATAAACAGAATATCCGTATAGAAGTGCAGTATTGGAAGAAACCTGGCACAAAATAGGGATGAAGAGCACAACCTTCTATTTGGAAGTGTTTGTTTGTTTTTAATAGTTTAACAACAATGCTTCTACCCAAACAAATGGGTTCTTTGAAACCTATACTACTAAAACTAAAAGCTGGACAAATGAAAAATTCTGTCTGGTATTTTATTTAAATAGGAAATAAATGACATCAGCTGGTATGTTTGAATAGCTATTCAAACATGAAACTCTTCTTGTATGTGCAGTGAAATTTTAGAATATTTGTGAGCTCTGACTGGTGGGTGTGGGCTCTTTACCTTTAGTAGAAAATTATCCACAAGATTACAATTTTTTGGGGAAGGTTTGGAGTCATGCTGATTCTTAGTATGTAATTTCTTATGTCAATGAACAAATTTAGCCTAAAACAGAGAATTATTTGGGACATAAAGTAGAGCATCTTGTACCTCATGTTCATAGTGTAGTTCGATGTATGTTTGTACATCCGAAAGCATTTAAATGGTTAACTTAATTCATCAATTCAAACTCAGTATATCACTTAAAACAATAATCTTGTTATAATGGCCAGCTGTTTCTGCTGATAATAAGGATTCTGAAATTTCACATGCATGCATGACTTATGAGGGGAAGGAAAGAAATTACAGAAGAAAGGAAAATAAATGGGAGTTTATTATAGTCATTTCCAAATGTGGGTATGAAGTACCTACTATTCCAGTACTTTCTTGTGTATGATCACTAACCTTTTCTAAAATACCCATCCCCTTTTTATCATTTAAAGTAATATTTCATGTCCAGTGTAACATTCCTTTCAAAAGCATGAGAAGCCATGTGTTCTCTCTAACCTCAGACTTCACGATGGTTTGAGGTAACTCACTGACCCCCAAATTTCTATCTAGCTCACATCTCATTCCCTCAGTGCATCAAACTGATTATTATCTGGTCTTTGATGAAGTGAACAGACTTTCACTTGTCTTTGGAATTATCTCGATTACTGTATCCTCACTCACTGTGGATAATGCCACACTGAGAGTTTTCCAGAGGACAGGGGGTTAAATTATCAGAACGCTGCTGTGATCCTAATGTAAATGAACATTTGGTGATTTATTTTTTTCTCAGCTTCTGGTTACTACATTATTAGCATAGTTTATGTATTTTGCAGCTCAGTTAATAAGCAGTTTTTAGGGAAAAGATTGATGCTTTAGAAGAGGGATTATAGACCATTCTCCTTTATAACAATATCTGGAACATGTGTTTGTACCATTCAGACTAACTGGCTTTGATTTGTAGGCCATATGTACCACTGACTCATCCTAATCTGTGTTCCTGTCTGCTACTTTGGTGTGATAATACTAGGCTATGAGAAATTGGCTCATCAATTTACAAATTCAGACTATTTCCTTTTTGCCAGATCTCCACAAAAAGTTAATTCTGCCTTGGTATTGAAGTCTCTCCTATTACTTTGCATTGCTTCAAGTGTGTTGATTTTAAGAAATTGTATACAGCTAATTTCAAACATATTCAAAACCCTGAAAGTCCTTCTTACAGATCAAAGTATTTTGTGATAAAAAGTACTCTGTTAGAATATTAGGGAGGGAATATATTTATATGGGCCAGATCCTCAACTTTGTCAAAATCAATCCCTACAAAACATTTCAACTTTGACTAAGGGGCATATTTTGATTACATGAAATGTATTCGGACCAAATCTTATTAACATGCTTTCAATATAATAAGCAAGTGATGTCCTGTTTTTCTTAATCAAGCTTGGATACTACATGCATGTTGTCAAGCCTCATGGGAGCTAATACTTCTTCTAAGTTGGCTAGTACAGCTGTCAGACTTGGGACAAAGCTGGGTTTCCCTCCCTGAACCTGTCACCTTTCAGGCAGAACATTTTGTAAAAGACAAAATGCTCCATCTACCTTAAAACATAAAGCATCCTCAGGGCAGTGGAAACTAATGTGCTGCTTTAATACAAGCATCTCTTGTGAAGTCTCTCAGTCCTTGTATTCTTTGAACTGCAGAAGGAATATTACATTAATATAAATTAGTAGCACAGCAGTATTCAGAACATGGGACTATAAGAGTTAATGAGATGATGCCCTGCTGCTGGACCCTTGCATACTAAATACCCACATGGTTTTATCTAAGAGCAAGCCTGCTGAACCTCTCTGCAAAGCCACTGATCATGGAGGACCAGCAGCAACAGAATGGTGCCCCTTTCAGAATAGCCTGCTGGAAGCAGCAAGCCTTTCCCATACCAAAACCCTATCCGTGTAGATGGGGGAAGGAATAATAGCTATGATTTACTAGGGAATAAATTTTGTTCTTTTTTTCTAAAATATGCTCTAGTTCAAACAGGAATTATTTCATAGTAGTTTTATTGCCTTTGTGATACAGGAGGTCAGACTCGATGACCACAGTCCCTTTTGGCATTAGAATCTCTGAATCTTTGGAACTAAGTAATCATAAATAATGCTATACTCTGAACTGGATGTAGTTGAAGGGGGGGTATACATGTACATGCTGTTGTTCGGTGCTGAAAGCAGGAATGTCATTGTCAGGCTACTCAGTGCTTTTGTCCTTGGAGCTCCAGTATTATCAGTACTAACAGCTGATAATGCAGCCTACTGATTTAGCAGACCTCAATGTTACTCATAAAGAAAGACCACAGGCACAGTGACAAAGGCACTCAGCCAGGTTTATTGCCCTCAAGGCACAGTTCTGGTACTCTGGCTCTGTGGTTACAGGTGCACTAACATATAAGTGCCCAGTGGCAAGGAGTGGTTCAATCAGCAGTGGGAGTGTCTGCTGTCCCCAGGTCACACACAGGTTTATAGGAAGCCTTTTATAGGCTGAGACAAACAAACAACTTACACGCCACCTTATGTGTTTTATGACGTTTGTTACCTCCCCTTGTTCCTGATATCTAGGACAAAACATCCCTATGCATTGTTCTGTCAAACCATCTTATCTTGTACTAGATTGGGATGTATTTGTACTAGCTGGAATATATTTACATAAATATCTATTGCCTAGAACAGTAACAACAACTTTGCCAAGTTCACGTATGGGGCAGTGAACTTGGAAGCATCTGTTTTAATACATGGCCTGACTGGTTCACAGCCTGTGGTTCAGCCCTCAGATCTTGCATCAGATCCAGTGCTCCAGGCTCTCTCTCGCTACTACAGATACATTCACAAAAGTTAAGAAGGATTCGGTTATTGGGTGCTATATCAAATAGCATTGTGTTCTTTGAGTTTAATGGGCATTCAGCCTTCGCTGGGGCAATGCAGAGCTGCTCCACCCTGGGGGGAAGGGCACCTTGAGCATAGTTCCCCATCCTGCTCAGTGTATCATCCTGCTCAGTAAGTTACTATAGAGGGAGTGGGAACCATGGGCATGACTCCTCCTACACCCTTTAAGATACAAAATGCTCCCTCGAGTGCACAAAGAAAACTCTCTCCCCTCCCTTGAGCCCAGGGACTGCAGTTGTTTTAAAAGTTCCTATGTGCTGCCCAGGAGCTAAAGGGGGTGGCTCCTGGTGCAGTCTCTCACCTGTTTGCCTTCATAAGGTTCACACAGCATCTGGCCCATTATAAATAACATGCATAGCTTGTGGTGTCAGACATAGGGTCTGTACCTGACACCGTGCTTGAGAGGCCCAGAACTAGAACAGGGATGGGTTGCTACCCAGACCCAGCAGGGCTTTGAAGCACATGGGCTCCAGCAGTTGGGTCTGTTCACAACAGCCTGGTCTCCAGAAAAGAGGACAGAGCCAAGTTGTGACATACAAAGTCTAAAATAAACAATTTGCATCAATAATATATCCAAGATCCACATCACTGATTTCTCCTCCAATTGGAAGCCAACCTTCAAAGTCCAAAAATCTGCTGCTTTTCAAGTGTAGGGGCAAAAATGTTTGTTTCCATTATACTGGACTGTTAACAAAAGTCCTGCCCCGGGAAACAGACTATCCCTCAGAAGATCATCTGCTAATCTAGGAGATACATTATACTATCATACTAATAACAATAAAATTTTTAAATATAAAGATCCTTTATTTTAAAATTTGGAAAGAGTTGAAAGAACCAGATGAAATCTAAACATAACTATTCCACTGAGGTTAGAAATAAGAGTAAACATCATTCTTTTGAACCTATTCTGCTGTAGCAGTATCCATCTCATGTGACTTAGTGTTTGCGATTCAACACTAAAAGCTCCTCACCAACTTCTAAAATAGAAAAACAAGATAAAGAGAGTATTGAAAATGCAAGGAGAGGAGGTGGTCAATGAGAAGCAATTCTTCATGACCCTAGTCTTCCTATGTTCCACATACAACATGAATTTAGGAGGCAAAACGGAGTTAAGGAAAAAGAAAATGTGTTCACTTTGTTGGACTATTAGGAATGAAATAAAATACTAAAATTGTCAAATAAGTGTAGAAAAAAACTCATTTTGCAAGCTATTCATCCTTAAAAATGCTCCAGAGATTTTGGCAATAGAATGGTGTGACAGAATGTAATTTTGAAGTGAAGATAGGAAAGGTTTCTCTGCATCACTTGATATTTTGCCTCAGTTTGAGTTCAAGAAATAGATTTTTAAAAAATTACTCTACTGCCATAAGTATAGGTGCTGACTCTGGCAGTGCTCCGGGGCTGGAGCACTCAAAGAAAAAAAAATTGTGGGTGCTCAACACCCACCAGCCACAATTATTCACCTCCCTCGCTCATCAGCTAATGGTGGGCAGCACCACCACCACCCAACAGCTGCTGGGGGGGGGGGGGCGCACAACCACCAAACAGCTGTTCAGAGGCTCGGGGAGGGATTTGGGGGTGGGCAGAGTGCCGCAGGTGAGTGGAGGCCTCAGGGAGGGGGTGGAGTGGGGGCAGATAGAGGCGGAGCAAGGTCGGGACCTTGAGGGAGGAGACAGAGCAAAAGCAGGGCCTTCGGGGAAGGGGCAGAGTGGGGGCAGAGCAGGGGTGGAGCAACCCCAGGGAAAAGGAAAAGTCAACGTCTATGACCATAAAGTATTTCTTTGTAATCCTTTTTGGCCAGACGAAGCAAGGTCTTAAACTCACCTTGATGGCATTTCTCTCTCTGTCTTCCTATTGCATTCAGCAGTAAAAAGCAATAAAGGAAGCAAGGGAAAAAGGGAAAAGAAACAAGACTCCAGTGGTTGAGGGCCAGTTGTTTGGAACTGGAGTTAGCTGACAAATAAAACATTGATTTGATTATATTTTTGTGAATAAAAACATTAAGTTCCACTTGCTATGAATCATTGGCCCATTTTGTTTGTTGTTCATGTTATTCAGACATCTGTGCAGTAGTATCTGTGAAAGTGTTCATGAATCTCAAAAGTTTCATGACCAATGATGTGTCCAAATATTCCTTCTGGAAGTGTGTTTGTGGATTGCTATTCAGTCGCCCAGGTTCAGTGGCAGAAATAAAACCATGTGACTTAGATGACCGACAACACAACAGCAGACTAGCAAGTAGTCAGTGAACAATTCATAAACAACCCATGGTTTGAAAATTATTCACCCAAGCTATTCACCAAATACTTGCAATAATCAACAGAGCTGAGGAACATCAGGAACAGTTCACAAATGATTGGGGGGAAAGAGGGTAGATTTGTAGCTAATATTTGGCTAGATTTTGACTCATTCTAATACAGCCATGTGAGGAGATAGGCCACCTGCCCTGCATAACTGTATTAGGGCTGCTCATGGTGCAGTCTGGTTCCTGTAAGAAGCATAGCCTCAGCATGGCTGTATCTCCCCTCTACAAGCAAATGGTTGGGTTGGGGCAGGGAGTGGGCAGAACTTTTGCTCATTCCCCCTGGATACCCTGGCACGGTACAAAAAAGGAGCAGAGGAGAAATTGTGACTGAGTCATAATCCCTTCATAGGGCTTCTCTGGGGTGGTGTGGGCTTCCTGCCACCCCTTACTCCGTACTGAGCTTAAAGGTCCATTCAAGGCTCAATGTAGCCCATAATTTATTATGTGCAGTTTGTGTTTGGGGTGGTTAAAAGTGAAGTATAGAGGAGTGTACAGGGAAGTATAGAGAAGTATAGGAAAGACTCTAGCCTCATAAAGGGATGGAGAACCATATATTATCTAAAATAGGGGTTCTGCAGCTTTCTCACTGTGTGAGCATCTTATTAGACAGATTGTCTTGTGGCCCACGCACCCTCCCAGTCATGATAACATGGACCACCTCCCCTGCCATTCGCAATCATACGATTCCTGTGGCAACTATAGCAAGTAGTTACCTGGAAAAGTAGGATTAGGAAAGGATTTGATGTGCTCTTTGTTTCTTTTAATTCAATTTAGCAGCTAGAAGCAAGGCAGAGGAGACAGTCAGCACCATGTGGCTAGTCAGCTCTCACAGTCCACAGTCAAGTGCTCTGTGGGCCACCAGTGCTCCACAGAGGGTGAACTGGGAACCACCCATCTAAAATGTCTTTTCCTACACAAGCCCATCTTGTGGTGGGGTTGCCAAGGAAGAAGGAAAATGTTCCCAGCGTGTACTATACTCCAGCAATCCCCACCAGCATAATGGCCCCCTAGTGGCTGAAGCAGCCCCTAGCATTCCTGGGATCAGGAATGTGGAATGTAAAAAAGTGGTGCAAAACTACCTTTGCCCCTGCTTATGTGGTGATCACTGTTCTCGTCAACCTGAACTGTAATGGTCACCTTCCATTAGAAGTTAATATTGGATGCATAATACACCTTGGGGTATTCATAATGAACAGAGCAAATGTCCAGATTAGGCCTAATGAGGCTTTGGACGTTATTCGCTGAGAGCTGACAGTGCTCTTCAGAATGTTGTTCAAGGAAGACAGGATCACTGCTTCAAGATGCTTGCAATTTAAGTATAATCATCTGTTCTCCACAAAGAACGAAAGAGGAATCTTGGTGGGGCTTCAGGTTAGCACTAACCAAAGTGATTTTTTTAAACTTCTTTAAAAATGAAGTTTAGATGCTGGGTGTTTGAAACTTCATTGCCTACCAAGACTGTACATAATATCCATAGAAAATCCAGGACTTCAGTGGGAGTTTTATAAGTAAATTGACAACAGTGTGTATTTTACCTGAGCAAGAACTGTAGGATTTAGTCTCAAGTATGTGGTCATGAGGAGAGCTGTAGAAAAAACAGATTTTTCAGTTCAGCAGCTGAACCAAAATATTTGGGGGGGGGGATTTTATTTTGGTCAAACAAAACATTGTGTTCAACCCAACAAGAAATGCTTCTTTTCATTTTTTAGGCTTTTTTAACCTTTCTTTTAAAAATGTTCAATAAAATTTCAGTAAGATCATTTCAAATGGAAAAGTCAAAACACTTGCTTTCAAAAATGTGTAAATGAAACATTTTCAGTATTTGGGGGGTGGGGGGTGGGGGGTGTTTGGTTGGTTTGTTGCCTTCTGACCAAAACAATTTGGTGAATTTGACACAAATGTGCAAAATGTTTCAGTCAACCCAAATCTTCATTTTTCAGCCAAAAAGAAAAAAAGGTTCCTCAGAAAAATTATTCCCAGCTCTAGACATGAGTACATTTAAAAAACAAAAACACAACACATGATACAGAGTTCCACAGACAGTGTTTTCAAGGGAAAGTGAATGTGTATCCATTTGTATTGGCCAAAGAATGATTGTACTATTGGAAATGGGGCGTACTGTGTAACAAATTGCGCTGTTCAAACCTGTTAGAACAAGCATCTAGAAAACTTGACAGGAGCACTGAAATTATTTTGACATAAGGATAACAGCCAAAAATGTATCAAGCCAGTTCAAAACTTCTGCATTCAGGTGTATCCACTGCTGACAGGCGAGCAGAGGGGAAGGCCTGGTCTACACTACGAGTTTGTCAGATTTAGCAGCGTTAAATTGAATTAACCCTATACCCATCCACACAACAAAGCCATTTTTTTTTACATAAAGGGCTCTTAAAACCGATTTCTGTACTCCTCCCCAACGAGGGGATTAGCGCTGAAATTGACATCGTTGTTTCGAATTCGGGTTAGTGTGCACGCAATTCGAAGGTATTGGCATCCGGCACAGTGCACCATTGTGACCGCACTCTGAACTCAGATGCACTGGCCAGGTGTACAGGAAAAGCCCCAGGAACTTTTGAATTTCATTTCCTGTTTGGCCAGGCGAGCTTATCAGCACAGGTGACCATGCAGTCCCAGAATCAAAAAAGAGCTCCAGCATGGACCAAACAGGAGGTATTGAATCTGATCACTGTACGGGGAGAGGAATCCATGCTATCAGAACTACGTTCCAAAAGATGAAATGCCAAAACATTTCAAAAAATCTCCGAGACCATGAGGGACAGAGGCTGCAGCAGGGACACAACACAGTGCCGCATGAAACTTAAGGAACTCAGACAAGTGTACCAGAAAACCAAAGAATCAAACGGACACTCCAGGACAGAGCCCCAGACATGCTGCTCTATGCTGAGCTGCATGCAATTTTACGGGGGGCCACCACCACTACCTCACCCCTGTCCATGGACTCCGATGATGAGGTACTCTCTGCCATGCCTGAGGATTTTGCAGACGGGGAAGATGAGGAGGAGGAGGAGGAGGACGAGCTTGAGAAGAGCACACAGCACACGGTTCTCCCTGACAGCCAGGATCTTTTTATCACCCTGACTGAAATACCCTCCCAACCCAAGGAAGCCAGAGAAGGGACCTCTGGTGAGTTACCTTTTAAAATATTATACATGTTATAAAAGCAAGTGTTTTTTAATGATTAAGTAGCCCTGAGGACTTGGGATGCATTCGTGGCCAGTACAGCTACTGGAAAAGTCTGTTAATGTGTCTGGGGATGGAGCAGAAATCCTCCAGGGACATCTCCATGAAGCTCTCTTGGAGGTACTCTAAAAGCCTTAGCAGAAGGTTTTTGGGGAGAGCAGCCTTATTCTGTCCTCCATGGTAGGACACTTTACCACGCCATGCTAGTAGCAAGTAATCTGGTATCATTGCATGACAAAGCCTGGCAGCATATGGTTCCAGTGTTTGCTGGCATTCAAGCAACATCCGTTCTTTATCTCTCTGTGTTATCCTCAGGAGAGTGATATCGTTCATGGTAACCTGGTTGAAATAGGGGAATTTAATTAAGGGGACATTCAGAGGTGGCCGTTCCTACTGGGCTGTTTGCCTGTGGCTGAAAAGAAATCCTCCCCGTAGTTAGGCACGCAGTGGGGAGAGGGGCCATTGGTACTGAGCTGCGACCTTGTACCAAAATCACATGTGCTATGTAATGTGAATTGTGTTGTTCACCGTGAAAGAGTATAGCCATTGTTCTGTAAAATGTATCTTTTTAAATACTTCACTCCCTTTTTTTCCTCCAGCAGCTGCAAA
This sequence comes from Lepidochelys olivacea, assembly GCF_965140295.1. NCBI lineage: Eukaryota > Metazoa > Chordata > Testudines > Cheloniidae > Lepidochelys > Lepidochelys olivacea. Next base: position 33,967,757 of record NC_140413.1, on the reverse strand, counting down.
TGTTTCAAGCCTCCCTCCTCTGTCCCAAAGGCTATTTCAGATAAGGAGGCGAAAAAAACGCATGCGCGATGAAATGTTCTCTGAGCTCATGCAGTCATCCCGCACTGACAGAGCTCAGCAGACTGTGTGGAGGGACACAATAGCAAAGTACAGGGAAGTGGCCGATGAACGTGAGGAGAGGAGGCATGAGGCAACGCTGGGGCCACTGCGGGATCAAACGGACATGCTCTGGCGTCTGGTGGAGGTTCATGAACGGCAGCAGGATCACAGACTGCCACTGCAGCCCCTGTTTAACCGCCCTCCCTCCTCCCCAAGTTCCGTCGCCTCCTCACCCAAACGCCCAAGAACATGGGGGCGGGGAGGGTCCGGGGAGGCAACCACTCCACCCCAGTGGACAGCCCAAGCAACAGAAGGCTGTCATTCAACAAGTTTTAAAGTGGCTTTTTCCTTCCCTCCTACCCTCCTCCCACACCCCACCCGGGCTACCTTGTGAGTTATCTCCCTATTTTTATAATCAATTAATAAAGAATACATGTTTTTTAGATGATAGTGACTTTATTTCCTTTGCAAGCAAACTGTGATTGAAGAAGGAAGGGAGGGTGCCTTACAGGGAATTTAGAGTCAACCAAGGGGGCTGGTTTTCATCAAGGAGAAACAAACAGAAGTGTCACACAGTCCCCTGGCCAGTCATGAAACTGGTTTTCAAAGCTTCTCTGATGTGCAGTGCTTCCTGCTGTGCTCTTCTAAGTGCCCTGGTGTCTGGCTGCGTGTATTCAGTGGCCAGGCGATTTGCCTCAACCTCCCACCCCGCCATAAACATCTCCCCCTTACTCTCACAGAGATTGTGGAGCACACAGCAAGCAGCAATAACAATGGGAATATTGGTTTCGCTGAGGTCTGAGCGAGTCACTAAACTGCACCAGCGACCCTTTAAACGTCCAAATGCACACTCTACCACCATTCTGCACTTGCTCAGCCTATAGTTGAACAGCTCCTTACTATTGTCCAGGATGCCTATGTACGGCTTCATGAGCCAGGGCATTAAGGGGTAGGCTGGGTCCCCAAGGATAACTATAGGCATTTCGACATCCCCAACAGTTATTTTCTGGTCTGGGAAGTAAATCTCTTCCTGCAGCCATTTAAGCAGACCAGAGTTCCTGAAGATGCGAGCGTCATGAACCTTTCCCAGCCATCCCACGTTGATGTTGGTGAAACGTCTCTTGTGATCCACCAGTGCTTGCAGCACCATTGACAAGTACCCCTTGCGGTTTATGTACTGGCTTCCCTGGTCGTCCGGTGCCAAGATAGGGATATGCGTTCCCCACCACAGTTAGGGAATCCCATTGCAGCAAAGCCATCCACTATGACCTGCACATTTCCCACAGTCACTACCTTTGATAGCAGCAGCTCAATGACTGCATTGGCTACTTGCATCACAGCAACCCCCACAGTAGATTTGCCCTCTCCAAATTGATTACCGACTGACCGGTAGCTGTCTGGCATTGCAAGCTTCCACAGGGCTATTGCCACTGACTTGTGAACTGTGAGGGCTGCTCTCATCTTAGTATTCTTGCGCTTCAGGGCAGGGGAAAGCAAGTCACAAAGTTCTATGAAAGTGCCCTGTGACAGGGTCGGGCCAGATGGCTACAGGAGAGTAACAGAAGGCAGATATATTAGCCCCAGGTTAAGTAGGTCATTTTTATAAAGCTTCTTTCATCCTAAAGGACCCCACAGCACATTTTAAAGACTTTGGGCCAATTCCTCAGTCCTACTTCTGACACAGAGGGGACTTAAAATTTCCCTAAGTAGGCAGCATGAGGTATCTTCAGTTGGGAAAGAGCCAGCATGGCTCTACATCAGTATATACTGGAAGAGCCAGGAACGACAGCAAGCCAGGAGCTGGAGGAAATTGTGTCCAGAGCATGCTGTACTCCAGCAATCCCCACCTCTATAATGGCCCCCTCCTGGCAGAACAACCCCAGAATTTCTGGGGATCAGAGAGTTCAGGAAAAGTGGTGAAAAGCTACCTTTGCCCCTGCTTGTATGTTGAGTGCCTGAGAATGACCCTTTACAGCAGTGATACTCAGACTGAGGCTCGCAAGCCACAAGTGGCTCTTTAATGTGTCTCCTGCGACTCTTTGCAGCACATATTAAAACACTGTGTGATTTAATTATTAACCAATCTAAGTTATTAACCAGCCATGATGCTCTTACTATGTTATTAACCAATTGTAGCAGATAAAATAATAATACTTGGTCAGTCATTTTGCTGTGAGAATTATAGTAAATGAAACAATGAATTCACACTACTGTGGCTCTTTTGGGTAATGCTGATCACTGATTTGGCTCCTAAACTATTGAGGTCTGACTATCACTGCTTTACATATAAGCCTGCCAACCGTTTAAAATGAAGATATATCTAGGATGGAATGTGGTCATATTTAACATTACAATAAACACTGCTCATAGACTTTAAGGTCTGAAGGGACCATCATAGTCATGTAGTCTGACCTCCTGCACATTGCAGGCCACAGAACGTCACCCACTCCTGTAATAGACCCCTAACCTCTGGCTGAATTACTGAAGTCCTCAAATCATGGTTTTAGAGACTTCAAGTTACAGAGAATCCACCATTTACTGTAGTTTAAACCTGCAAAGGCCTATGTGACTCCCTAGCACCCCAATATTCACCACTATCATGTAATTAGGATATGTTTTGTATAAAGTATGCCTTGTGAGATATCATTCTAAAAGTCTTCATCTGCTAGACATTAATATCTCATTGGGTTGTATGTGCTATCGTCATATGTGAAGTTATGAAGTTTGGCTATGTATGTGTTACTGAAACATCTTGTGAGGTTGAAAACACCCACAAGCAGCCTTTCAGGTATAACAGTAAAAAGCCCAGACAATGTTAAAGGCTTATTGAGGAAATGCACACAAGCACAAGGATTACCCCAGGAACTGTATACAATAGAAACCTCTCAGAGATAGCACTACACAATGGGAACTGTTTGACTCAGGTCACAGCAAAAGAGCTTTCCAGCAACTGCGAAGAAGATATAAAAGGGGCAAAATGACATAATGATAGTACCTCACTCTCCCTACAACAACACACCTGGAAACACCTGAGGGGCAAGGACTGAACTGTGGGAAGTGATAGTCCCAGGCTAGAGGGATTTTGAGCCTATGTATGAAAACCTAGGAAAGCCAAGGCAACTTATGCCTTAAGAATCTGCCAGCCTGTTTATCACTCAGGATGAGACTTTGCTAATTCATATCCTACCTATCTAGTGTGTTAAGTGCAGTTTGTGGTTTTATTTATTTACTAAGGTAATTGGATTTGATCTGTTTGCTATAATTTATAATCACTTAACATTTATCTTTTGTAGTTAAGAAACTTGTTTTCTTTTGTGTAAAACCAGTGTGTTTGGAAACTATAGCTTGGGGCAGAAAGCTGTTGCATATTTCTCTCCACACTGAGGGAGGGGGTGAATTTTCTGAGCTTACACTATACAGTTTCCTGTGCAGTGCAAGACGGTATAATTTTGGGTTTACACTCCAGAGGGGTGTGTGGCATGCAACTGGGAGGTGCCTTAGCTGAGCCTTCCCATGCAGAGCTGATCTCAGCATCTGTGTGTGAAGCTGCAGTGGGGTGTGTCCCTATCTGTGTGTATGCTGGTGAAAGAGAAAGCTTGGAGACCTTGATAACTTATCACAGCACCACAGTGTGAAAAGGAGCCCAGGCTAGTGGTTAGGTGGGCTCACTGGTACCTCAGTTCCAAGTGGCACCCTGGGGGAACCCATCGCAGCCTGATCCTCCAGCCAGGCTGCTGGGCTTTGTAGCTCACGAATCACATATCAGAGAAACTGAATACCTCTGCCTTCCCACTGAGGCTTTAGCACAAATCGTTCTGGATCAGCAATGGCCATTACAGCCATCTTATCACCTTCACCCTAGTGTGAGAAAATTAAACCATCCAGAGGATAACATAACCAGTTGCAATAAGCAGCTTGAGTTACCAAAAAAGATCATGCCACACAAACTTGATTGAAATATTAATAGATGAAGACAGTGATGTAAAATTTTATACAGTTGGATTTTTAGTAAACCATTTGACACAGTAGCTTGTGAAATTTTACAGTCAGCATTAATTCAGATGAGTTTAGATATGAAACTGGACTGATAACAGACATTAGGGTAATAAACAAAAGACACTGATAAACAATAATAGTGTATTAAGTTGGGAGAAAATGGCTAATGGGGTTACTGCAGATATTGGAGTTATGTCTTGTCTTATTTAACAGCTTCATGCATATTATTGGAATTCTCCTATTTTGTCAGGGATGTACATGTGGACCACAGGTGACAGGAAAATGGTCTAGCTAAAAGGGCACTGCACCTCAGAAAACATGGCTTCAGTTCCCAGCTCAGCCACTGACTTCCCAAGAGAAGTTGGCCTGTCACTTAATATACCCTGGGTATCAATTCTCTGTCTGTAAAAATAGAGGAAGTAATTCAGAATTTCACAAATCTGTTGTGGTCTTAGAATCCATTGATGATTGTGGAGTAATCCATCATTATAATGATGGGAGCCATAGGTACCTAGATAGATAGTGGGTTTTTTTTTTTACAGGACTGGGAGCCAGGAACCCTTGAGTTCTAATCCTGACACTATCACTGAATTACTGTATTGTCTTGCCAATTTTTGAACATTTCTGAGGGGCTAATTCTTCACAGCCCTGAACCACAGGTAGTCTGTCACCAGAACATATGCACCAAGGTGGGTGTAAAGCACTACCATTTCACACTCACTTTACAGAAGTGTAAATGTCTCAAGGCACTGAAGAATTCATAGAATCATAGAATATCAGGGTTGGAAGGGACCTCAGGAGGTCATCTAGTCCAACCCCATGCTCAAAGCAGGACCAATCCCCAATTAAATCATCCCAGCCAGGGCTTTGTCAAGCCTGACCTCTAAAACTTCTAAGGATGGAGATTCCACAACCTCCCTAGGTAATGCATTCCAGTGTTTCACCACACTCCTAGTGAAAAAGTTTTTCCTAATATCCAACCTAAACCTCCCCCACTGCAACTTGAGACCATTACTCCTCGTTCTGTTATCTGCTACCACTGAGAATGGTCTAGATCCATCCTCTTTGGAACCCTCTTTCAGGTAATTGAAAGTAGCTATCAAATCCCCCCTCATTCTTCTCTTCCACAGACTAAACAATCCCAGTTCCCTCAGCCTCTCCTCATAAGTCATGTGTTCCAGTCCCCTAATCATTTTTGTTGTCCTCCGCTGGACTCTCTTCAATTTTTCCACATCCTTCTTGTGGTGTGGGGCCCCAAACTGGAAACTGTACTCCAGATGAGGCCTCACCAATGTCGAATTGAGGGGAATGGTCACATCCCTTGAACTAATATATTAATGATTATAAATCACTATGAGATCCTCAATAGGAGGTACAATTATTTCTAATGGGAAAAGTGCATTTTTCCCATTCTTCTCATAATTCCCAAATGGATGAACTCTTAAACTTTTCGAAAAATTCAGCCAGAGTTGAAACCTATGGAAAGCTTTGAATGACTGAAAAGCAGCAGGTTAAAAATAATGGTATTTTTATACAGGTGGAAAACTTTCCTTTCCCCACAAAAACCTGCTTTTGCTGAAAAATGACAATTTCTCTCCAGAAATTATAACTTTCTACCATAGGCAAATTCATAAAATCCAGGCTTGAGATTGCTGCGCAGAAAAACTGTTTGTAATTGATTAGATATGGCCAAACTTTATTGTGTATCAAATTTGTGAATCTTCATGAAAATACCAGTTTTCACACATATCTATTTGTAAAATGGAAGCTAGTATTTCCTTCACTCTAGAGCCCTGATTCAGCCAGGTAAATATTTAGACATATGCCTAACTTTAAGCACTTCAACACAGTCAAATGCATAAACATCTTTCTGAGTCAGGACCCAGAATCAGTGCTCCTGTGAAGTTCTGGCGTTCTTTGTGTGCTGATGGTATTTCATTATCCTTGGCAGTTAGTAACACCAGATACACCTGCTTCGAACTGCTTAACACTTCAGTTAAGAAATCAGATATAGTTGTGCTTGGGGATAAAATTACAGGACATATATTTACCATGAATCTGTGGAGAGCTGAGTAAATTCCATTTTGCACACAGAATCTGTGAAGCTTGTCCTGGGAGAGTTTATTCTGTTTTGCACATAGAGAGGGAATTCCTATTGGTTTAAATCTTTTCTACAACATTAGCAACTAGGTATGGGATAACTGGCAACCAAGGTCCCATTTATCAGGCTATCCACTCTGACAATGAGGTTAGGTTAATCATTAAAACTTTGCTTCTCCTCTCTCTCCAGGTCTCCTGGGCTTCATTTAATGCTGCAGACAGATGGCACTGAGGAAATTCAGGTTGCTTGATGAGATTTTGGGGGTTTTTAAAATGTGGTTCCTAGAATTTTTCAAATAGATTAAGTCCAATTGTAAATCATTCTTGTTCCTGGCACTGTGTTCTTTATTGGCCCCCTAATGCTTACACAGAAGAATTGATCCTTCAAAAGTAATCACACTTCATGAGGGAAGTTCGTCTTTTGTCCTTAGAATGCCAGGCACCGTCTGCTCTAATACCATGTCAAAAAGGAAACAAACAGTCAGATGTTGTAACTGGTTAGTTATCAAGTGAAACCTAGTGTAGTTTTTTTGATTAGCATATAATTAAAGTCATCTACCAAATCTATATTCTTACTGGATCCTTTCACTCTTTTTTTAATTCAAGAGTGAGACACATATCATTATTGCACTTGAGACAAGGCCACACATTTTGAGTGAAGAACAACCTAGAATAACTTAATTTCACCACCATTCTTTATTTCTTTTTCTCTCCATTAGCAAATGATCATTTCTGTAGCTCAAATTAATGTGATGTTGTATTAAAGAAATAGAATACAATGTCTCTTCTGTCACACATCATATGGTGACTGGCCTCCTTTTTCAGTCACACAGACTGGAAATTGGAAATTTGGTGTCCTTGTAATGGAGTTGACAAACCCCATACTGGACAACAAGGGGATAAGGAGCTGCTCTGGGCTCAGCCAGCTGCACCCCTCCATACCCACAAGACATGCACAGGCTGGAGGAGGAGTTCAAAGGGAAGCAGAACAGCTCACTTGGGGGTAGACCCAGTCATGAGCTGGAGCCGGTTCGCACGGGTTCGCGCAACCTGGTTGTTAAATTTAGAAGCCGGTTTAGAACTGGTTGTTAAAGGGGTGGGCAGACTCTAGCCCGCGGGCCACATCTGGCCCGCAGGACCATCCTGTCCTGCCTGCCTGGGCTCCCGGCTGGGGAGGCTCCCCTTGAGAATCCCTTTTTACTCACCTGGCAGCGCTCCGGATCTTCGGCGGCACTTGGGCTGTGGGTCCTTCACTCGCTCCTGGTCTTCAGCGGCACTTCGGCCACGGGTCCCTCAGTGCCACCGAAGACCCGGAGTGAGTGAAGGACGTGCTGCCGAACTGCCGCCGAAGACGCAGAGCGACTGAAGGAACCGGTTCTTCAGATTTTGGCAGCTCATCACTGGGTAGACCAAAGAAGAGAACAGACCTTCAATCCTCAGCTCCTGAGAAAAGGGCTGAGGGAAGGTAGGATCTTTCCAACACCCACTGCCGAAGACCCTGCTCTGAGGAAGAGAGGGTCTGATTCCTGTATGCCCTGAGAAGGAGGTATTCTTTCCCCACCCCCCATTTAAGGACAATCCCAGAAAGGGAGAGATTTTGCAGTTACTTGGCTGGAGGGCCAAGTTACAGGAAGAGGCAGGTTATTGCAGAGGCATTGCAGCCAGGGCTGCAGACCCCAGGTGGGAAGAGAGCTGTCATGCCATCCCTGGCCTGAGGAGTTGCCAAGTGATGAGTTGACCCTTTGCAGTCCTACAGATACATGCTCTTTCCTCAAGTCTCAATCTCTCCTCATGAGCTCTTGTCACAAATTAATCCCTGCTGTTTCTTTTCAGTCTATCACAAAAGAGTTGTTGTGCATGGTGCAAATGGAGTATGTTTTAGAAGGATAGGTACAACTGGAACTGCAAACTTATTCAGGGTAGAAAACCCAAGATGAGAATTTAATTAAATGTTATGTTTTAAAACATCAAAATTAAAAAAAAAAACTAAGCCATTATTGTAGGTAAAAAAAGTAAGAGTGAGGATAAACAAATATTATTTACAGATTAAAGACAGTCTTTACAAAAAATGGGGAAAACAGGAAAAAATAAGCTGAAGGATTTTATGGCAAAATCCATTCTGGCCCCATTGAACAGCCACTGATTTCAGTTGAGCTGAGATTTCATACTTTGCACTGTATTAGGCCTCATTTACAATGGGATTTCAGTCAGCAGCACAGTTGCTCCACTGCATAAAAGTTACCTTTCTTATCTGGGAGCATTTTACTTCAAACTAGCGTACGCGAGGGCAGGGCAACAGAAAAATTAGGCCCTGGTACAGATAGAGTACACAATGCAGCATGTTTTCCACCACTGGAGTGTACACTGGTTCATTTGCAGTGGTGCATCTTACTCCACAGTTTCAAACCAGAGTAAATTTTACTCTTCCAAACCTCACTGCACCAGTACAATCTATTTCCGCTGGGGGTTTGCACTGGAGCAGGTACACTGGCACAGTTATACTGGTATCCTACTGTAGACAAGGCCCCAGTATAATGGATCACTGTCAGAAAGTTTCAGAACTATTTTCTGTTTGATGTGCCTGGTGATACTAAAAATACTAAGTGCTTGTCAGTATAATTATTTCAGTTTACACAGTGAAGAACCTTGGTACCAGCTTCTGCAATTTTAACTCCAGGGTATCAGTTTATATAGTGTAGGGCTTAAATCCAGGATTCCACTTTGCGCAGCATATATTTTAACTCCAGGATATCCGTTTATACAGTGGGGAGGTTAGCTACAGGGTAGAGGTAAATTTTAGAGTTGAAATTGACCGTTTTGATATTGCTCAATTTGATAGTGGTTTTATTTACCTTTTAAAAATTATTATTTTAGCCTGTTTTGGTTCTTGTTTCTTCTTTCGGCAACTTGCAAAATGTATTCTACTTTGTTCTCTAAAGGTGACATGAAGGGATAAAAGTTTCATGTTTATGATCTTTTTGGCTTTCTTATAAAGGAGACTTCCACCTGCCCCAGCCCTCCGAAGTATTTTTTTCTGCTTGCTTTATCTATTTGAAACTGGAGAAGTTCTATCAATCATAGCACTGTTGAAATTGTGAAATAGCAATCTACTGTTGAAAAGTGACTATGAAGGAGGCCTTCACATCAGAAATATTGGTTCATTGGGGTTTCACCTGACTTATCCCAGTTTTACAGATGCAAGAGGTTTTGATGTTTGGGATAAGAACAGGACCGGCTCCAGGCCCCAGCAAAGCAAGCACATGCTTGGGGCAGCACAATTCCAGGGGCGGCATTCCGGTCACCCTTTTTCTTTTTTCGGCTTGGGCAGTTGCGCTCTTGGAGCTTGGGGCGGCAAATCTTTTCCTTGGGGAAGCAAAAAACCTATAGCCAGCCCTGGATAAGAAATGTGCATTATGCCTCCTCGTACCCAGCCCCTGAATGATCCAGTGTTATTGGAACCACTTTATTTCAGAATTTTTTCATTTCTTTGTCCCTGTTTAAATATTGCCCAAGACCGCCAATGTCACAACTGTGCTGTGAGCAGTCGGACCTAGTAGACAGCACCAGAGTCCATAGTCATGAGACAGGAGTCAAGATTTGGCTGGGTAAAGGTACCAGGAGATCAGAACCATGAGTCAGGCTGGGTCATGATACCAGGGGTCAGAGGCAGGAGAGAAACTGGAGATCTGAACCACAAGTCAGATGCCAGGAGTCACACCAAGTCAGGATGCCAGGAAATCAAGCCAGAACAAACAGGAGCCCAGTTGTTCAGACAGCTTCCTGTTCCTGCTGCTGGCTTACCTAGGACCATAAGGCAAATCAGGGGCTCTGGGATTCTGCCAATTGGACCTTGGGGCAGAGCGTCACATTGGGGCTGGGCTTCAGGGGTCCCACGTAAGCAGCTGTCAGCAGGCTGCCAGCCAGAGAGGTGGTGCATGGCCACTCCCATGAACCCGGCAGAGCTGGGTTTGAGACCTGTATGTCATGACATTAAATCTGGTAGCTGTTCTGTACCATACCATGAGAAATAAGTTTCAGCCCAGCAAGTAGCTTTCTGTATCACAGAAACTCAACCATCAATGATATCCGTTAGCACCTTGGTTGGAAATCTCAGCAGAGAGGCCAAGGACTGAGCATGACAACTGAACTGCCCTCTCCACCCTGAAGGTGCTCCCTAGTGGAGCAGGCAACAAAGCCATTTGCAATACAATAACACTAACCACATAATTTGAAACTCGATGGAGAATTTCAGCCATTGATGCTTCCAGTTTGATATTTTTATGAGCACTAAATACTCTTAGAAACTACAGAACAGGAGAAGTAAAAGCATGATTATTCCACCAGGATTTCAAAAAATTTCAGAGTTAAACTAAAATCTCATCACTACGCTAACAGTAGGTCACTGGCAGAGAGTAGTGGAATAGCGGGGAAAGCAAGACTAGTAAACAACACATCCGCGAGCTGTGAACTGATTTAGGCAGTAACTGTAGTTACATCAGTGACGGCTTTGGCCTTCTACAATGGCTCTTGTTCATACTAAAGTAATGATGTGTTAAGATTCTACAGGATACTGGGGGTGTTTTTTACATTCACTATTCCTCCTGTAAACCTCTTTATATGTAGGGAGATCAGTCGAGTTTTCAGGACTCATCCTTGCTAGCTGTCTGTGACTCATACAATTTGCTACCAGGTAAAACTCCTGTCTGATGGGATTATAAATTAGCTCCTTCCTTTGCAGGAAGATGGCTAGAAAGCAGTACTGGAAAATACAACTGCATTTCTAGACTAGTGTCTTGTATAGAGGTTTCAGACATGTTAAACATCCATTGTTTGGTAAATGTGCTAGTCCTAATCCCTCAGATGTTCCTAAACCCCCAGATGCTATTTTGACTGACAGATCACATGACTCACATTCAGACAGACATGGAAAGAATAAACTGAGTGTTTGTCAGATGTTATCCACTCCTACTGGATCAATGCTAGCAAATTTATAAATTCAAATCTGTACAAAGCTCTTTTAAAAAAAAGAAAATATTTTTAATCTAAATGAAAATTCTGGGTTTTTTCTTTAAATATCAATTCTGTATTCTGCTTGGAGCAAGGTATAGGGGCAACTCAAAAAGGCTGGCCTAAGACTTTCAAAAATACCTATTAATTATGCAGGCCTTCATTTTAGAGTGACACTTAGGGCCTGGTTTTCAGAGGCTGAACACCTCCAATTCCCATTGTTTCACCTAGGAAAATCAGAGCCAATGTATCTCTTAAGGACAACTGCTGAGAAAGGCATCTTTAGCAAATCTAGAGTCCTTAGATAATTTTGTTCCCTGGCAATATGGTTTTAGGGCAGGGTGTGCCACAGAGCTGCAGTAGTCTTGTTGGATGACAGTGTTCTCCAGCAATGGATGAAAATCAAGTGGCTACGCTGATTTTTCCCGCCCAACCATCTATCAGTAATCTCTTACTGGGGCTCAGTGCAGATCCTAAAGGGGAGAGATGGAACTGCTCTTTGGCGACTCCTTTTGTTTAAGGGAGGAAGCACACAGCAGCTTTAGGCAACTTTTTATCAGCCCTGAGGGCTCCCTTGTGTGCCGTAAAGTCCTATTTGGTCATCCCTACTCATTCAGCATGTATGCGAGGATGACTACAGCAATATGGCTGAAGCTCAGTCTGGATAGGACTGAGTTTATGCTAGCAGGATGGGGGAAACAAATGGAGGAAAACACATCAACTCCTTCAACTGATGGAAAAATTCTGCCTCTTGTTAGTCAGGTGTGTAACCCGGGGGCTTGTTAGATCTTCACTTGCTCTGGAATGCCCCAGTAACAAAGCGCCTTGTACCATCTATCTGTGCTTTGCAAGAAGGTTGTATGCTTTTTCCTTTAGTTATGGACTTCCCCACAGTGATCTGTGCCTCTGGCGCCTCCAGATCTGATTACTGCAGTGTACGCTACACAAAGCTACATTTGAAGGCCATGTGGAAACTGTAGAACTGCAGAATGTAGATGTTTGCTTGCCTAATGGTGTTGCTTGAAGGCAGGGTGACCAGATGTCTCAATTTTATAGAGACAGTCCCGATATTTGGGGCTTTGTCTTATATAGGCTCCTATTACCCACCACCCCTGTCCCGATTTTTCACACTCACTATCTGGTCACCCTACTTGAAGGGACAAAATGGCACCTATGCTCCATGGTCTGCCCTGATTTCTAATATCAGGGGTCGGCAACCTTCAGCACGCGGCCCATCAGGGTAATCTGCTGGCGGGCCGTGAGACATTTTGTTTACTTTGACTGTCCACAGGCACACTCCCCAGCAGCTTCGGTGGCCACAGTTTGCCGTTCCTGGCCAATGGGAGCTGCGGGAAGCAGTGCGGTTCGCAGGGACATACTGGCCGCAGCTTCCCGCAGCTCCCATTGGCTGGGAATGGCAAACTGCCGCCATTGGGAGCTGCAGGGTGCCGTGCTTGCAAACTGTCAACATAAACAAAATGTCTCACAGCCTGCCGGCGGATTACCCTGATGGGCTGCATATCGGAGGTTGCTGACCCCTGTCTAATATGTTTACCTGCTTTATTTAAGATTTTGATTTTACTCATAAAGGTAGAGGCTGCCTCTCTGTTTATGCGATTCTGAGCAGCTGAGGTCAGCACAGGATTTTGACCTAGCAGCCCCCTGCTTTACATGGAAGGGGTCTGGGAACAGCATATTTTCAATGAGGAGCATTTGACTTGGATATTCAGTACTCTGACGGAGCTCGAAGCTGCTGTCTTTCTAGGCCAGTTGCAAGGATTTTCCCTCTAGCCCAGGCTTTTGAAGGGTGGATGGAGTAAAAGGGGTAATAGCTGGGGGTAGGGGTGGGGATATATTAGCCTGGATGAATTTAGAGGTTGTAGGGGTTTTTGATCTGGCTGGTGCAGTGTGTAATATCGGGTATATGTTTTTCCTGTAACTCTTTTTACATGTGCCAAGAGGTTGTTAAGCATGTTTTTATAAATATAAATAAATGCCTGATTCCTGCACATCCTACTGCTGCCACTGTCTGACTCTCACCCCTCTGGCTGCTGGTGCCACTGTGAGAATCTTAGGCCCAGACTGGAGCCTCGCATTCTCTGCGGATGGGCAAAGGCATTTTCTAGTTAATAAACTCAACGTAGTGCTGATTCTTGAAACACTTCAATTCCAACTAAGTCTATCCACCTCCATTGCTAAACTGAATCTCTGCTTCCCAGTTGCTTAAGTTCCTGCCATGGCTTGACTGTTGTATGGCTTTAAACAGTCCCCTGCCCTATTTTCTAATGTTGCTTTTAAGGTGCAGTCCTGTCTGTATACAAGGTTAATTCCTCTGCATGGGAGGTACTGGACTTTGGTCTACCTCAAATCATAGTGGTTAGTTTGCTGAATTGGAGCCAGACAATAGTTGGTTGAATACAAATATTTACTGACCAGCAGATGGCCTCAATGTGTTTTTCTTGCCATGTCCACTTTTCCAGCAGAGTACGGCTATAACTGATATAATGTTAGATCTTTAGCCCAGCTGTAAATTGGTCGTGTGGTGATTTTTCCTTTTAGCTTCTGAATGACCTTTCAAATTCTAATCTGCCCCACTTTGAGACTCATCAAATTAAAAAATAGTGTCTCTATTGCTGGGCTCCTGTCCCATGGCAAAGAGCTGGCTTCTGCTGTTGCTTCCTGAGCTTCTTCCCTCTGAAAGTCTCCAAGTCTATGTCTATGTCTTTGCTATGGGGAGTATAGAGGCATAGCTACGGCACTGTAGCTATGCCAGCAGCATAACCCTGTCGTGTGTAGACAGCCCACATCAATGGAAGAGTTTTTTTCATTGTTGTAGGAACACTGCCTCCCTTAGCAACAGTAGCTAGGTTTATGGTAGCATTCTTCCATTGACCTAGCTGTGTGTACACCAGGGTTAGGTCAATATCGCTACAGGGCTCAGGGGTCTGGATTTTTCACAACCCTGAGTTCCATAGCTTCATTGATGTAAATTTTAAGTGTAGACCAGGCCCCTGTTTTGTGTCTTAGGGCTTCCTATTTCCAGGGAAGGAGTAGATTTTTTAAACAGATTGCTCTTTCTCTCAGTTCGCTAAGCTTCAGTTTGTCCACCCATTTGGCCTTCTAAATTGACCCAGTACCTAAATGCTTTTACTAAAATGGTCACCAGTGAAATAGTTAGCACTGGTGATTATATATCATCATCAGCATTGTGCTTCAGAGTCAACAGTGCGTTGAAATGAATGGGGACACTTCGCATCTCCTTTAGGTGTTAATCCCCCTGAACAGATCCTGATTTAAAGACCGAGGGACAGGCAGCACAAAGCTAGCATGGAAGTTTTAAGAATGCTTTTTACAGCTCAGACATACAAGTTCTAGGATGCTCAGGGTATATAAGCTTAATAGACTAATGTGGGAGAGTGGCTGATGGGCAGTTTACATTAAAATTGGCAGAAGAAATATGCACACCAATGGCATGTCGAAAGTGCAAGAAATTAGTCTGTTTTCCAACATGATTGAGACACAAATTCCATATGAAATTCTTTCTCTTTCAAGGATGATCTGGTAGCAACTGCTATCTGTTTCTTTATATGACTGCATCCTTTTGAAGTGACGATTTTATATTAAAATAAACTACTGTAGGCCATATCCCCACTGGATGTAAATCAGTATAGTGTCATTGTTTTCAGTGGAACTACACTAACTTACACCAGATCTGGCCAAAATACAAATTTAAATAACCTTTGAGAAAACATTCCTCCTGTTCTTCTCACTAGCAGCTTTCTTTACAAGCTTAAGTCTTTATTTCTGGATCTACATTTGTAAAGGACTAAGATTTATAAGTCATTCAAAAGTAGAATCAACCTATTTTTAAATCCACAAAATTATCACAGCAAAATGCCTCATGAAAATAAATTGAGAAATGTGGGCACGGTAGCAGTCAGAAGTTTGTCAAATGGCAGAAAAGGAAGATGAGTGGGAGGCTTGAAGGGGACTGTGTTATTCTTATTGCTTCAGTCCTCTTTCTTTAGAGCGATGGAAACATATTCAGTTTTTATTCAGTCTTAGAGTCTGATCCTGCAAGTCAGAAACATGAGCAAAACTTATGTATGTGAACAGTCCCACTGACTTCACTGAACTACTCACACGAAGCCTGCAGAAATTAGTCCTAATAACGTAGTTCTGCGTGAATTCAGTACAAATTTTATATTTTATTAATTTATGGGATTCCATTATCACAGCATTGAAGTGCCATTCATAATTGTGAAATAAGGAGGTATTATTATCCTCTTTTAACACATGATGAAACTCGTGTACTGAGAAATTAAGGGTCAGGTTTTTGATAGAATTTAGCACCCAATGCACTAAGCTCCATTAAAAATATGGCTATAAGTGCCACAATGGGAACTGCTAGGTGCTGGCACTTCTCAAAAACTGGCCCTTATTTAGGTACTTAAGTGGGAGCTGAGCTCTTTAGACACACTCCCTCCAGCTGTGGGTGCTGAACACTTGAGAATCTGGCCCCATGTGACTTCCCCCAGGTTAGACAAGAATTCAGTGTCACAGACAGGGATAGAATTCAGCTCTCCTGAGCCCAAGTCCAGTGCCATAATCACAAGACCGACCAGTGGTGGAGCCAGGTGTTGCAACTGAGCCTTTCATTGGAGATGGGATGGGAAGTGAGCCTGCCTGACACTTACCCGGCAGCACGGCTCCTGTCCCAGGGGGCTGGGCCTGGCTTCCCCCTCCAGGTGTTGCAATCTGATGCACAGGGTGGCAGCACCATTCAGGTTTGGCCCGGGCATCCCTCTGTCATGACAGAGTATCAGCTGGGCCAAATTTGAGTGTGTGGCACTGCAAAATAGTGCACAAGATGATGACCCCACATGCCAGGTGAGTGCAGGGCAGGCTTGCTCTTTAGCCCTGTGTGAAAATTCATGTCATACCCTTCCTTTTGTCAATTGCATAGTATGCTAGGAAAAGGTGCCATACATACACCTAAATGGCTGCTGGGGCGGGGACAGTTGCCCCTGCCACCTTTCTATTAGCTTTGTTGCTGAGAACGCTCTTCCTCTCTATTAGTATATAAACTCGTTAGATTATTAATTAATCTTTATCCCACTAGCACATTAACAGTGGCATTCCGAGTTGTTTTTCTCTAGAGCACTGAGTGCAGATCAGTTAACAAGATCAGGGCTGTGCAATCCACACCAGCCTTCGGTGGTGTGCTTTGGTCATTTCCATTTGTATCGCTGTGTAAATACATTAAAGAGGAGAAATACATTTTATTCATTGTTATTTCAACTGCTGTCTTTATCTTTCCCTGCATGCTCAGCTTTTCTCTCTCTCTCTCTCTCTCCACCACATACACGCTTTTGGATGTCTTATCCTTTTCTCTACGTCCCATCTATAATATGTATTCCTAAGTTTTGTATATTTGTTAGGGGGGACGTGGTCTTTTAATGCAACATTTTTGTGTGTGATGACTTGTTGCATGATATTATCATGAAATAAAAATCATTATAACGCTCCCTACCTCCAGTCTTTGATAGCATATAGGTAATGTATTATATCCAAACAGGGATTGCTGAATGGTAGTTTTGAACACTGGATAGCCAAAGGGATACATCTTCCTTTCAAAGATTCCCATATTAAAAAATGAAGAGTTCCCAGAGATCTGCTCTGACAAAATCTGCCATATTTTTAATATCAGTTGGATGAGATATATGTTGTAACTGGGTCTGGTGCCATGTAATTTGCAACATAATTTCACTGTCTGTTTATCTAGCCATCCATCCGTCCATCCATTCATATGTATATAAAGCAGTCAGAAAATCTGGTGACTGTTGATAGATCATAAATCAGCATCTGCTCTCAACAACATGTGAATACAAATGTGATTAAATTTGACACTGTGCCCATTTTTCAGTTATCAGATTTCAGAATACTGTTTTTTTTTCTACCCAGCTTTCATAAATAGTACCCTAATTCCCTGTGTACCTAAAAACCCAGTGTCACTTATCAAAAATAAATAAAGTTGTGAAATTACTTTAGAAATGATTCCACAAACAGGTTATCAACTAACCAATAATTCTATAGAAAAATCTTTGAAAGAGTTCATGATACTTGGGAAATTTCATTCAGAATTCATTCATTCGGAATAATGTCTCCCACACACCACAGAATGTAGCTAAAGCCAGAATCCATATACACTACTGTCCTGGTATCGTGGAATTGCCTGTGGAACTTCTGACGGAGGGTTAGGGATATCGGATATTTATACTCAGCTTTGATCCCACTGAGAGTGTGATACTATAGTATATAGATTCTATCCATAATATTACATAAAAGAATATTAACGTTGCACAGTGAAGCACACAGTCAGGAAATACTAATGTGAAGTTTATCTCTGCAGCTGTAACTCTGCCCCATTGTGTGTCATGATTTAAATACATATTAACTGTTTTCCCCTGCAGAACCCTTGCCTCCCTTGGGAAGCAAGTTGGATAGTGCATAATGAATGAGTCATTTGATCAAGATTTATCTTAATCCCAACTATTCAATCTGTGGCTCCTCCAGCTCATTCACTATTCACCATCTAACAATGGGGCGTTGTTAAGGTTGCACAGGCAACCCTGACTTTGCGTTTCCTGACTTTTGAATACTTGTTTCTTTGTGTAACCATAACATATTTGTCATGTATGTTTTTAATGGAATTTCCAAAGGTTTGTAAATGAAAAATATAAAACAAAGTTATTCTATCACATGGACTGTTTGCTAGACAACAGGAGAAAGAGCTCCTCATTAAGCACATGATTTTGAACACTAATTGACACCTGGGCTACATTTTCAAAGGGTGTAGCCTCCTGGTCTGTGGCTGCTATTTGCACCTGGAAATATGAACTGTAGAAACAGAGTATTTGCAACTCTGACTTACTGATTTATATCTGCAGTTAGGTTTCTGTCTGTGTAGATGCCTATAAGGTCTTCATTACTGTTGTACCTGAGTGCCTCACAATCATGTAATGGATTTTATCTTCACAGCACCTCCCTATGAAGTAAGGAGGCATTCTCTCCATTTTACAGTTGGGAAACTGACACACAGGAAAGTTATGGCTCAGGTAGGAATTCAATCCACATTTCCTGAGACCCAGTCAGTGGTGCCAAAACTGGGGGGAGACCGGGGGCCATGCCCCCCACTTTTTAACATGGATGTAGTTTGGGGGGCCAGAGCTACACATTTGTGTAGAGCTAATAGAACTCAGAGGTCATATACTGAATGTGAAATTTCCCTCAACTTATATATGCACAATGGTAACAGAATATTGGAAGACTGTGAGTAAAAAACAATTGTTGCATGAGAGAAACCAATGCACATGTGCAAACCAGATATTTTTTAAACTCTTAAAACCTGGCCAAATCGGCAAAATTTTTCATTAGACGACTGGAAAGCACACTTACAACTAGAGACTATGGCCTCAGTTCAGCAGTAAACCTTTCTTCAGCAAAGCACATGCTTAACTCTAAACATATGCTTAAGACCAGTTGATTTGGTGCTTAAATGCTTTACTGAATTGGAGCCTGTGTCCCTTCCAGATTTTAAGTTTCTACCTAAATCTAAGGCAGTAGAGTTGTTAAACAATAAAGTAAAAAAGTATAATGGTAAAAGTGAATGTTTAGTTCTCTTCCTACTTGAAAAAGGCTGAACCATTTTGCTCAAACTTTCCACAATCTTTTACTATCAATCTAAGATCAGACACTCAAAAATTCCACTGGAAAGGTGAATGATTGAGCAAGTTATAAGCCACTGACCATGCCTCTGTAGAATGCAATCTTAACCATCACTGCGTCTGAAAAGGATTTTTTTTTTACATTGCACATCCCAAGACATTCAGGGAGTTAACAGCATGACTCAGTTACTATCACCTAAAGAAAAACCATGATTATCTAAACAGAAATGTCCATTCTCAGCCAATCCCTACACACTAAAGACCTTTGAAAATGTAGAAGAAGGAGACATCGCCCTGCATTTAAATATTAAATTTAGAGTAAAAGCATCTTTTTAAAATGTAAGGCCTTTTTCTCAAGAAGACAGCACTTGCGGGTAAGGATTTGGCTTTGCTCTGGCATCTCAAGTGTGAGAATATTTATGTGCTAAGGAAAACAGACAAAGCCACAAATTAGTTGCCTGGTCACTCACATAGACTTTAAAATGTACGCTTACATGCATTAACAACCTATACTTTTCTGCTCACTGAACATTGGCTCAAAGAAGCCTGCATCCATATGTCACAGTTATCAGTTTACTTTTAAGCTCCAGATGATCTGTTAAATTGCAGAAGAAGTGTGGGAGGACAGATGGTGGGCTAACACTTCTTGTTGTTCTATATCTTTTATTCTGTATAAATCTAACACTTCTTGTTGTTCTATATCTTTTATTCTGTATAAATCTATGCTTTCATTTGTAATGGTTAACTCAGAAAACCACTACCAGCTTCCCACTACTATTGTAAAAGTTCCATGTAGCCATATTTCCAATGAATTGTAAATTGCTTATTAATAGAATATGCTAGCCACAATAAGGAGGATCGGGCTTTGTATGTTGCCCTTTGCCTTGTTTCCAGGAGGGGAGATTTGCATACACACCTTTCTAAACAGCTGTAGTTACTATTTGGTCTTGAAAATCTTATTCCAAAGGCAATGGGGGGAGGATTGCCAATCTTTGCAATAGCATCATTTATTTAGTGAAAAGTGAGATTTTGCAGGTGATAAGGCATTAAGGTAGTATAGTGAATGAGACCCAAGTTCTAGCACTGGTTCTGGCATAGATTTCATATTAACCCTACATACATTACTTATAGAACTATTATCTGAACTTCAGTCTGTTCCACTATTTTTTATGAACCAGACCTTTTACATTTATTGATTTTGTGTGTGTGTGTGTTTGAGGCTCCCTTTAATGAACTGCCTAGACACAAGACTTTCTTGTCAGCAAGTTAAGGAAGTATGGGCTGGATGAATGCACTACAAGGTGGGTAGAAAGCTGGCTAGATTGTCGGGCTCAACGGGTAGTGATCAATGGCTCCATATCTAGTTGGCAGCCGGTATCAAGTGGAGTGCCCCAAGGGTCGGTCCTGGGGCCGGTTTTGTTCAATATCTTCATAAATGATCTGGAGGATGGTGTGGATTGCACTCTCAGCAAATTTGCGGATGATACTAAACTGGGAGGAGTGGTAGATACGCTGGAGGGGAGGGATAGGATACAGAAAGACCTAGACAAATTGGAAGATTGGGCCAAAAGAAATCTGATGAGGTTCAATAAGGATAAGTGCAGGGTCCTGCACTTAGGACGGAAGAACCCAATGCACAGCTACAGACTAGGGGCCGAATGGCTAGGCAGCAGTTCTGCGGAAAAGGACCTAGGGGTGACAGTGGACGAGAAGCTGGATATGAGTCAGCAGTGTGCCCTTGTTGCCAAGAAGGCCAATGGCATTTTGGGATGTATAAGTAGGGGCATAGCGAGCAGATCGAGGGACGTGATCATTCCCCTCTATTCGACATTGGTGAGGCCTCATCTGGAGTACTGTGTCCAGTTTTGGGCCCCACACTTCAAGAAGGATGTGGATAAATTGGAGAGAGTCCAGCGAAGGGCAACAAAAATGATTAGGGGACTGGAACACATGACTTATGAGGAGAGGCTGAGGGAGCTGGGATTGTTTAGCCTGCAGAAGAGAAGAATGAGGGGGGATTTGATAGCTGCTTTCAACTACCTGAAAGGGGGTTCCAAAGAGGATGGCTCTAGACTGTTCTCAATGGTAGCAGATGACAGAACGAGGAGTAATGGTCTCAAGTTGCAGTGGGGGAGGTTTAGATTGGATATTAGGAAAAACTTTTTCACTAAGAGGGTGGTGAAACACTGGAATGCGTTACCTAGGGAGGTAGTAGAATCTCCTTCCTTAGAGGTTTTTAAGGTCAGGCTTGACAAAGTCCTGGCTGGGATGATTTAACTGGGAATTGGTCCTGCTTCGAGCAGGGGGTTGGACTAGATGACCTTCTGGGGTCCCTTCCAACCCTGATATTCTATGATTCTAAGACCTGGGCATCAGAAGAAAAATACAGAGGAGAAATGACTGTACATATTGTGCCTCAGAAATAACTTTTGTTTTAAACCTGTACAGTTACTAACATCTACAATGAACTGCATTAAGTTCTCCCTTTGCTTCATGAGCCTTGTTTATTTCATATGAAGTGTTATTTGCTCGCTACACAGGATTTCCCAAGTGTTCACCGCTGTATATTTTTTTAAATTGTGCACTGTACTGTAATGTATAGGAAACATAGCACCGTATAGTGTAACAGTAGAGTTCTAAATTTCAAGCCAGGTACATAAATCTGGTATGATTCCTTACATACGGGGTTTAAAGACAGGTGAGAGAATCACCTTTAAAAGGATCTGTTCATCCCTTGATCTGTTTTATGCTTAAACTGCAGATGGGCATTGTGAGAAGGCTAGGCTGATAGCTGAGAAGGGATCTCTGCTTAACTTAGTAGTTTGTGCAACTAATACAGGACTTCAGTTTTAATACCTGTACAATATGAGAACACTCATAATGGCTATTAATGTGTTGCACGTACCACAAGATTAAGGGGAAAGGAAAATGGACCCAACTAGAAGAAAGAACAAAAATGTATTTAGTTTATAGTCTCTAAGGTGCCACAAGTACTCCTTTTCTTTTTGCGGATACAGACTAACACGGCTGCTACTCTGAAACCTCTTAGTTTATATGGTGAATCTTGGTATTACATATTAAACTACCAAAAGTAGCAAAGTGTGGAAGCTCAGTGCAGTAATCTATAAGTTCATCCGGGGCAGGTCTGGACCCTCCTCGAGCAGCATAAGCAATACTTGGCATTGTGAGCTAGGGAGTAGCTCCATTCTCAGCTGGCACACAGTTCCAGCTCCCAGCACAGTCAAACTCCATCCCCTCATAATCCCCAGTCATAACACCTGCAGCTTTCCTCCTGTGTAGGGTGACCAGATGTCCCAATTTTATAGGGACAGTCCCAATATTTCAGGCTCTTTCTTATATAGGTTCCTATTATCCCCCACCCCCGTCCCAATTTTTCACACTTGCTGTCTGGTCACGCTACCCCTGTGTCAGCCCAACAATCACCTGAATGAACAAATTTGCTTCCCTCTCATACCACAATGTGCCACAATGAGACAGGCTCACTCCTTTTTCTTTCTTCAGTACTTCCGCTAACTCTGTGAGGAAGCCACAGCCACCAACTCCTGTGACTGCCACAGCCGTGTGGGAAGGTCCTTGCTGCCCACTGCTCTCACCTCCATCTTCATTGCACTTACTGGGAAGCCAAAGATGTTGTTTCTCTCTCCGCACTGCCACCTAATGGGATGGCTATGATTTCCTGTTCCTCTTTTCTGCAGGCAGTGCGGTTTCTGGTGAAGGCCACCTATCTCCAGCTCCACGCCAGCAGATTGCTCCCCTTTCTGTCAGTGGGAATAATTCTCGCTTACATTTATGGTCTTTTTTACCCCTAATGGTACCAGGAGCTCAGCTAGTAGTGAGCAGCTGTAGTTTATTGCTGATGATCCATAGCAGCCCTATTGGCTGGTTGTAGAGGCCACGCCCCTTTCCCCACCAGATTCCACCCATTTTCTGGAATGTGCTTTCCAGATCATGCCCTGTGACAGAGTTGATGCTGCAGGTAGCTTGTTCCACTGCCCAGTTCATCACTGGGTGGGTTTTCTGTTATAGCAGCCTTGGGAACAGTGACTCAAACCCTGCAAAATGTACTGAAGGTGGATGAGGGGGAAATTCTGCATTTTAGCCACAGTGTTCCAGTCATAATTATATTACTATGTCTTCCTGTTGTGCAAAAAAAGCTTACAAATTTAAATAATTGGGAAAGGAGAGAAGGCACGGGAGACTAAAACGAAGGCCACAGAGTAGGCCTGGGGTCACGAGGATTCAATTAAAATGGAACTAATCTAATTAAAGAGATCTGCAAACCTCTGATTCCCTCTCTGCCTCCTCCTTTAATGAAAAAGCTGAGAGACACAATAGGAGCTAAGTATAAGGCACTTGGTCTCACGGACCAGGATTCTCAGTTCATTCATATTATTTGGAGTCAGTCCAATACGAAGGATCACCTGTACCTTCTTGTTCTCTTGTTTGTTTCCTTGTATTGGTTGAGAGAGGATACAAAAGTTCTTTCCTTCCATCTCTCTCTCTTTCCTTCCTCCCTTCTTTCCTCCCACAAATTTCTGGGGCTCTGAATTAAAGCAGATACCTTGTGAGTGTCTCATGCCAGATTTGAATAAAGTGGTAAAAAGAAACTGTCATAATAAAGAATTTTTTTTGAATGGCATTTCCATTACAAACCT
Source organism: Lepidochelys olivacea (assembly GCF_965140295.1). Lineage (NCBI taxonomy): Eukaryota > Metazoa > Chordata > Testudines > Cheloniidae > Lepidochelys > Lepidochelys olivacea. The sequence continues at coordinate 33,944,152 of NC_140413.1, read as the reverse complement.
ATTCTCATGGTCACTGATTAAACAGAGCTGCTGTCTGGCCCCCATGCAACGTCATGCCAACAGTAGGCAGCTGACCACCAGAATTCCTGTGCCAGGGCTCAGACTGGCTATGCTCATCACAGCTATGAGGACCATGTAAAAGCTGTGCTGAACGAATGGTATATAATACATAACACTGTAATTAAGCAACTCATAACAGTGTAACTTTCACTGGGTCTTATAGCATGATTTTTTAAAATCACAGCTAATAGGAAAACCAGCCACATCAGTAATACACTGATGCACATTATGACACTACTGTACAACGATCAAAGTGGGGAGGCATAGGTAGACAATGTGTGCCACATGTCCTGCCCACAATTCTCACCACTGCCAGTGAAAAATATAGGGGAGAAAAGATAGAAAAAGGGAGGGAAAGATGAGAAATAGTTAGAGCACACTATGATTTCCCACCCTCTCCTCTTCAGCTTCAGCAATATCAACAGAACATGTATGTAGCCATACTTCAGGGAAGGATGTAGTAAGAAAGATACCACCATACTAGAACAGTGGAAGGAATTCAGAGAAGTGCAACAAAAAATAAGTAAGGCATAAATCCTCATCTTACTACCGAGCTATTTGCATAACACTGGAGACCTCTGGAGAAGAAAGAAAAGCTTCAGTTCACCAGACCATGTCAGAGATTTCCCACCACTCTTCCCTTAGCTCAGCTCTGTTCCACCTAGGGTGACCAAATGTCCCAATTTTATAGGGACAGTCCCAATTTTGGGGGCTTTTTTGGTTCTAGGCACCTATTACCCCCCACCCACATCCTGATTTTTTACACTTGCTATTTGGTCACTGTAGTTCCACCCCCAGACCTTCTCTACATTCCCACACACAGGGAGCCCCCACACACTGGGCTCCATGAAGGGCTGTGTACCCCCACCCACCCCAATCTCTTCTGCTGTTGCACAGCAGAATGGTCACATTGCTGCCGTCCGAAAGTCTTCTTCCCATCCTTGCTAAATAGGGGCTAGGACTAGTTCCTAAAGGGCTGCAGAGATAGAATGAGGAAAGATTACATTTAAGTTTAAAATAGTTAAATACATATCACTTGGCTAAGCAATGACTAGAGAACACCAAGGAGGGCGAGGAATCCAGCATGGTAGAACAGAGTCTGACTAGGAGTAACAGGATGACTTTGTTTGTTTGTTTGTTCAAACTAGAAAAATATGGGTATGTACCACATGCATGCCCTGAATGGGCTAATGTGGCCTGAAAGGCCAATTAACATATCAGGCTGAACCTGGAGGGGAGAGCCAGGCTTAACTCATCCTGCAGCTAGTTAATATAAACTAAGGACACTTGTAATAGGCTCTGTGCCACAAAAAAGAAAGAAAGGAAGGGATGGAGGGAGGGAGGGAGGGAGAGCCTCCCGGCCGGCAGGGAAAGAGTCTGCAGTTACTCTCTGGAGATGGAGATATAGTGAGGAGAAAAGCCCTGGGATCCTAACCAGACTAGGAAAAGGTTATGAAGAAAAACTGGACTTCTGGGGAAAGGAGAACCCCTGGGCAGGAGTCTATAAGAGAAGAATAGGACTGGGGTAGGGCTTTGAAAAGGGAATTAAGCCCAGAAAGAGGGGCAAGGCTAGGAAAGCTGGTCTATGGAAGAAGGCTTGGACTAAAGGGGAATGGAATAAAGGAGTGGCTTGTAGGAAGGAGCTTGTACCCTGAGACTGTCCCTGACGGGAAAGGGCAGCTGGGAAGAAGTAGGCTCCTAATGGAGCCTCCAGGAAGAAGCCCTGAATGTCAGTGGCTCAGAAGCCAGTCCCAGGGAGAAGCCCTGTGACATGGTGAGGAGGTACTCTGCAGAGCCCAGGAGTGGGGCAGATAGCACTGAGGATTCAGTCTGGGAAGGATGGGAGAGTTTTTGTTCCTTTCAGTTGGAACATTATCCTCCAGGAAAGGGTGGACAAAATTGTGACCTGGCCAGAGGACTAAGTTGTGGGAAGAGAGACCTTGGGAACAACCATCAGCAGAGGGCGCCAGATGGGGTTAGAGTCACCATGGCTGGCTAGGAGGAGGTGCTAGGTGTGGTAAGTGAACTCTTTCACAGTAGGATAAATATTAAGAAGAATGTTTTGTAACTGGGGTAATGGGGGAACGGGAGGGAGAAGTTCCTTCCCTAGAGATAGTGAAAGTGAGTCTGGACACACAGTACTATGCACTGTTTTTTAAAAAATCCCTGTATGTTATGGAATAGAGGACGCATCTATATTCATATTGTGAGCTCTTTGCTGTCATTAGCTCTATGTGTCTGCATAGCACCTACCATATGCTTGATCTCAGGTACTACGGTATTACAAAGAATAATGATTTCTATGATCCACTGAAGTGATCCCATGAAGTTGAATCTACATTGTGTTTTAGATATTCCACCTCACTGTCTCAGAAATCTTTGAACACCAAAGCCACATCCTGATACCCTTACTCCTATTGAGCAGCACCTTACTCTACAAAGTGTCCCATTGACTTAAGTGGGAATACTTGTTCCTCCACTTTGAGCATCACCATTCCCTTTGTTTGATCTTGTCCAATCGTTAAATTCCAGGCACTCTAGAATTACTCATTTGCTAAAGATCCATTTCCCCATTTGGAAACCTGGCCTAATAAACTAATTCCTGCAGATGCCAGACTTCTGGCCAGCCATCTGATACTTGTATCTTGCAATACGGTTAGCCCATATGTAACCATGATAATAGCAATAAAAATAAAGATGAATGCAAAAAGTAGAACAGATAGCTGAGCTGTTTGGCACTAAGGTAGTTCTGCTTTCTCTTCAAAGGCAAGTGAAATAGAGAGTTATATACTTCCCATGCAAATCACACAGAAAAACAAGTGTTCAGTTAAAAAATTGAACATGTCATCGAGTCTTTAATGACTCTTTCTATGAAACTCTGGTAAAGTTTTGTCCACTCAAATGGACATTTACAAGAAATAAAGCCAAAGGGTGAAATTCTCTCCATTGAAGTCTTCAGGAATCTGGCCCAAAGTGTTAAAGCTTTCAAAGCAGCTGTAAAAACTTTCAGTGACTGATGCTTACATAGTTCTCTAATCCTCTCTCCCTCCTAACTACTCCAACAAATGGACTGTGGGTTGTTTATAATCACTCTGCCTCCCACTTCCTCTAAGGAACAGGGTTGCAATGAGACTTGAGTCCGCCTTGGAAGTGGCACAGGCTTGCCCAGTGCCTGACAGCATTCACTGCCCTTCTAGCAGCAGATAGTTAGCAGAGTGCAACATGAGCTATAACATGCAGCCTCTGCTGTCCAGTCAGAGAAGGGTGTAATAAGGATCTGACCCGTAAGAAACTGGACTTGATTTCCTAGCCCCAGCCAGGTTGACATAGGTCAATACCCTGGCCACTTCAGTGGCTACTGTTACAGGAAGGCTGATGTTATCTGCCCGAGGGGCACTAGCAGGAAGTATCCAATACACTAAGGAGACACAGTGCAGGAGAGGGAAGGCTTTTTCTACTCTCCTTGCACAAAGACCAGGCACTAGCTTTCCCCTAATTTGCTGACACAGAGACTGTATTATAGTAAAGTTCCATATCATTTCTATCAATTGCAATTGCAGTTATAATAAACTTCTTATAGGGCCGTGGTTTGCAGCTTGTATTTGTAGTTCATCTATCTATCTATCTATCTATCTATCTATCTATCTATGTAAACACTATAGACAAGCCCATGTTTTAACGGTTCTCTCAGCATGGAGTTTATTAGGTTTTGAATTCAGGTATGGGAATGTAAATGTTGATTGGATTTCTTGAGTTTTCCGTTTATAATGTAGCAAAATAGTTTGGAAAGCAAAAACAATATAACCCATGCTGATCACACTGGAATTAGCTATATACTTTCCATTTACATATAAAATGCTCTATGCAAATATATTACTAACAGTAAATTGCCTCAGATAAATAATTTTGCTAACACTAAATGACTAACAGTGAATTAGTTTTGTATTCCCCATATAGCTGCATTTTCATGTTGACTAGAGAGAGATTATGAGCTAAATGCCAACTATTTATGGTTAGGGCTGCTTCTATGTTTAAGTGATGCACACTATAAAATTCATGGGATTTAAAATGCTATCAGCGTTCTGTCTCATGTAGAGGTGACGGACACCCTTAATTTGTAAGCATTAGCAAAATGAGATGCAGTTGCAGAACATGTAATTGGATCATCTTTGTATTTTATGTCAGCATGTCTAAGTACTGTTAAAGTATGCACAGTGCACACAACACAACCTGACAGCAATAGTAGCTGGTTGTAGGCATGACAAATAATAGCAGACTTCACTTCTCATTGTATTTTTTTTTCTTTCCTAGGCACTATTCATTAAATAAGAAAGCTCTAAGGCTGCCTAGAAGTTTAATGGCTTAAAAATCTGTGTTACATTAATATGTTTCATAATCACAATTCCATTAGAAAAACACAGAAGGCTGCCTTTGCTGTAAACCAGGGGAACCGTACGTCAGCGGTCCCATCTTCTCTTATTGTCTTGTACTTTTTGTAACTTACAGTATGACAAAATGGAAAAGACTGAGCTAGGTAGTTCATATTATTGAGGCAATAAATAAGCTACCAATGGCAAAAACATGTTATGTATTATTATTATTATTATTATGCATTTCTAAGGAACCCATCAGCATAGTGTCTAGGCACCATTGCATACTTTAAAAACTAAATCATCCATTCTTCAGGGGACAGAACATTCTCCTCCCCTTCCACATAAATGTAAGCTGCTTATCTATATGAAGTTGCATCTAGGCAACCTATTTCAGGAGCGTCTTGAAGGGCCATTCTGCCAGCTTCCCTGTTAAGGAAATGTGCATGAAGAGATGAGTAACGGCTCATTGGTAACGGCTCGAACTGTAGTAGTGAATTCCACAGACAAAAGTGCTCCACAGAAGAACACTGTGCTGCTTGTAAGTTTGGGTTCCATCAGCCATGTTGTTTCCATGGAATGTGGCTGCCTTGAAAAAGGGTGGAAGAAAACTTTGAGATTGTTTGAGCCTAGCTTATTCAGGATTTGTTATGTAGAGGTGGTAGCCTCTCCCTAACTCCAGTGGCCATCAGGTTCCATGGTAACTCCATCTTTTTAGCACCTCCACAAAAAAATCAAGCTATTTCTCTTACTTTCTGGGCCAGAAGAAAGAGACTGATTGTTGTTGTTGTCCCCTCAAGTATGTAACAAGAAACACACATAGTATCCTGATGGGGATCCTAGCAGTGGCTGCATGCTAGATATTCCTAGCAGCAATAATAGGTGTTTTGGAGGTAGTTTCAAGAAGAGCTTATCTCATGTTAAGGCTACCAGTCTCAGGGAGCTATTCCAATCCATCATCTGGAGTAGAGCTATATAAAAATGGTATTTTCCGTGATCTATAATTTTAAATTAACTATTTTTGTTTTGTTGAAAATCATCCATAGGATTTTAACTGGGTTTTATTTTGGGGGCTCCCTACCCCTCCATTCTTTCCACTGGAGAAAGAGGGGGTGGGAGAAGTAGAAAAGGAAGAAAATAGGGTACTAGAAAGCCAAAAACTGACAATTTTGGCCCACAATGGGCAAAAGAGAACTCTTTAGTATAAAGCTGGCAAATGCAGCTCCTGCACCAGCCATTTCCCATCCCCCAGAGATGGAGGCATGGCAGAACTCTGCTCTGACTTGCCTATTTTCCACTAGCTGAGGATTCATTAAGGACCCTACACCAGTGGCATAAAATAAGAGTACCTCAGCTGTTTTAACTCTTGCTGCCCCTCACCTATTGCACCAAATGGAGCTAAAGCACAGGTAAGAATCTGGCCCTCCAAGTGTTTCCTTTTCTTTGTCCTTTTTTTAAAATCTTGGCTTCTCTTGTGTTCTTTTCTCCCTTTCTCTATCTTTGGACTCATCTTTTCTTGTCTCCTCCCAGCTTTTCCCCTGTTGCTCTTAAGCATACTCATTAGAGATGGAAATGATCCATTCAGTCATCCAGACCACTGCCCTGCCAATGCAGGATTGTTCCCCTACAGCATGTTCTCTGTTCAAGTTTTAAGATCCACTATGTGAATTATTTAAGGGAAGTAGTAGACTTTCAATTGAAGGACAAGATAATGTAGCAGGTCCTATGGGACTCCTTTAATGAAGTATTAAAGGAGGCTAATTAATGGCAATTAGGATGGGGTTATGCAAAATAGATCCTGTCAAACTAACTTGATATTCTTTTTTGAGGAGATTATAAATTTGGTTGATAAAGGTAATAGTGTTGATATAGTGTATTTACTTTTCTGTAAAGAGTTTTGTTTGATGTGGTACCTCATGATGCTTTGATTAAAAATAACTAGAATGATATACAATGAATATGGCACACATTAACTGGATTAAAAGATGGCTAACTGATAGGTTTCAAAATGCAATGGTAAATGAGGAATCATTATCAAGCAGGTGTGTTTCTAGTGGAGTCATGCAGGGATTGGTTCTTAGCCCTACATTGTTTAAGATTTTTATCAATGACCTGGAAGAAAACATAAAATCATCACTGATAAAGTCTGCAGATGAGACAAAAATTGGGAGAGTGGTAAATAATGAGGATGGGTCACTGATACAGCGTGGTCTGGATGGCTTGCTGTTGATATGGCTAAATGTATACATCTAGGAACAAAGAATGTAGGCTATGGTTACAGCAGCGGTTTTCAACCCATGGCCCAGTCAGCACATAGCTATGGCCCATATGACATCCTCAGGTCCATACTGGGCCATATTATATAGATGCAGCTCACATAACACATAGAGAGCTACATATGTGGCCCACAGTGGTAAATAGGTTGAGAACAGCTGGCTGATAGGATGGGGACTCAATCTTGGGAAGCAGTGACTGAAAAAGATTTGGGGCTTATGGCTGATAATCAGCTGAACACGAGCTCCCAGTGTGACACCGTGACCGAAAGGGCAAATGTAATCTTTGCATGCATAAACAGGGAAATCTTGAGCTGGAATAGAGAAGTTTTCATGTCTGTATTTGGCACTGGTGTGACCGCTGCTGAAATACTGTGTGTCCATTTGTGGAACTCGTAATTCAAGAAGAATGTTGATAAATTGGAGAGGGTTCAGAGAAAAGCCACAAGAATGATTAAAGAATTAAAAGACATGCCTTATAGACTCAATTAATTCAATCTATTAAGGTTAAGAAGTGACTTGGTTGCAGTCTATAGGTATCTACATGGGGAACAAATATTTAATAATGGGATCTTCAATCTAGCAGAAAAAAGTATAACAGGATCCAATGGCTGGAAGTTGAATCTAGGCAAATTCAGACTGGATATAACAGTGAGGGTAATTAACCATTTGAACAATTTGCCAAGGGTCACGGTAGATTCTCCATTACAGGTAAGTTTTAAATCAAGATTATATCTTTAAAATAAGATCTGCTCTAGGAATTATTTTGGGGAAGTTCAATGGCCTGTGTTACAGAGGAGGTCAGACTAGATGATCACAATGGTCCCTTCTGGCCTTGGCATCTATGAATCATTTCATAGTCTAATAATATTGAAGCACTGGCGACATGGTCTAGAATATAGGGTACTGGATTGGCACTCAGACCAGTGGGTCTGTCACTAACCTGCTTTTTGTCCTTAGGCAAATCACTTTGCCTATTCCCCTCCCAACTTGCATCTGTTTAGTTACTTTAGATTGTAAACTCTCTGGACCAGGGATTGTGTCTCACTATGAAGTGCATATGCAAAGTCTGTCACAATGAATTCCTGATCGAGGCTGAGGGCCCCTTGGAGAGATGCTTCATGGGAAATACCAGAAGAACCACTCTTTCTCCTGGCTTATTAATAGGTAGCATACAAATTCTGTTCACCCCTACCATTCAATAAAATAAATGCATGTATCAAAGCAGTGTGATGCATTTTAGATGTCCAAAGGACAGGATACATGTCCAGAGGGCACAGTTGTGGTGCAATGGACAAGATATAGAAAATAATCCAAGAAATTGGATGCTCAAATCGGATCTTATTTATGAGCATCATAGGTTATGAGAGGGCCCGTAGCAGTTTGTCAGCAGAATCTCTTTTAAGAAGCTACAGGAAATTACGCTAACTGAAATATACATTTTGTTATAACTCAAAATAGATTTTCTAAGGGAAAGCAGGAGAGGTATAGTGGAACATAGCCAGTATTTTATGGCATACTTTAAGAGCACACAATGCCTGTAGTTAACACATTTAATTTTTGGGTGCTTGTCAGATAATTTCAAGACTTCCACAGGTCAGTCAGTGGTTATAAGCCTTGTCATAGAAGGAAGCTCCAGAAACACTGGCATTTTATTTATTTATTTATTTTTATTTCAGATGCCCCCAAAAGACATTACATTCTGCTGATATATAATTAAATATTTATAAATATATAAAATATTTATAAACCACAGCAGAAAGTTTTCAGCCAGACTATTATATTCTATACAGCTACAGTATACGACCCCCCCCCAAACCAGGCTACTTAACACTATTAAAGAATTCATTAGAATCCTTTACGTTGATCTCTTTCTGCCTGTTGAGTCTCTCCTGTGGTTGCTGTCTATGGTGGCTATCTTTTTTTGTATCCATCACCACAGAATCTAAGAGTTATTTTCTCCCAGCTATAGTACATACACATTGCAAGAAATACTTTTACTATTCACAAAAAGATAGAAACTCAGCAGAGACACTTTTTTAAAACAAATTATGTAATAATAACAAATACATTGATGAAAAATCACAGAAGCTGAGAAGCTCTCTCCATAGAGCAGTGGTTCTCAACCTGCATCCCATGGACTGCTTCCAGTCAGCACAGAGCTGTGGCCCATGTGACATTCTCAGGACCATACTGGTAGTATTGGATACAACCCACATAACACATTGTGGGCTGCATATGCAGCCCACAATGGTAAATAGTTTGAGAACCACTGCCATAGAGTAACTGATATTGTCCCCAGAGTAAATAGCAGTCTTGGGTTAAAATAAACTTAAAACACTTTTAACAAAATGGCTTTTTGACCAGTAAGCCAGGATTTTTGCCAATATACCTCCTAAAAGCTCAAAGGTCCTATAAAAATTGCAATCTATACGTCTACATCAATGGTAGACAAACACTAAAAACTAGAGCTAGCTGGTAATTGGAATTACCATTCTATGGGAACTCTGACATTTCCAAAAGTCTAAATGAGATTTTTGTCTTGACCTTTTCAAAATGTTTCCGAGGTTCCCTGAGTTGCCTGCAACCCAGTGGGGAGCTGCACAGCACGGGGAATCAGCAAGCTTGGGGTGCTGGGTCTCTCAGGGCTTCTGGAGGCAGGAGAATGGGAGCCATAGGATTTCCCAACTCTGGCACAGTATCAGGGATCCTGTGAGCCTCAGCTGTGGGGCAGTCCACCTAGCAAGCAGTCCTGGAGCAGAGGAGCCTCGGAGCCCCAACTCCAAGGTGAGCCCCCATGGTGAGCTGCCAAGGAGCCTGGAAGTGTAGGATGAACTGCAGTCCTTGCAGGTGGGACTGCCAAGGAGCTGCATGGCTGGAAGCTTGAGAGCCAGAGCTTCCAGGCTCCTGGCTCGCCATCAGCCAGATGGGCAAACTGGCAAGGAACCTTGCCTGGTTTCCATCAGGATTTTGATTCAATCAACATGGTGGGCCTGTGGAACATTCTGACTTTTAACAAATTAGCATTTTCTGAAGGGAAAACATTCAGTCAGAAGGATTCTGCCAGAGTTATTAAAAATACTTTTAAAGAAATACCTAGAACATGGAGAGTGGCCAATTCATAAACATTCACAATTCAGCTTTCTTTATTATTTGTATTGCGGCAATGCCTACTGGCCACAATCAGTGTCAGGACCCTGATGTGCTAGGCACTAAAAACACACATAATTAAAAAAGACAATCCCTACCCGAAAGGAATTACAGTTTGCAGACCTGAGAGACAACCGGTAGATCTGTATACAAACAAATGGTGTGGGGAAAGGGAGTAGGACAAGGGAACAGTGAAACCACTATATTTGGCATAGCAAACAGCTGTATAGTGTCTTGTAAGCATCACAGCAGAGTTGAGGTTTAAGAATGTATTTGAGGAGGACAATATCATATCTCTGCAGACTTTTAGTGGGAGCTTTTCTCATGCATAGAGAGGAAAATGTAGAGACATTAGTAACTCAGTGAAATGTCCAAATTCCAGTTACGGATGTACTTACTGGCATTTACGCATGTGGGAGCCCATTTTACACTCCTAAATCCTGATATGAATGTCCAAATATGGGATTTGAAGACTTTAATATAGAATCTGCATTTGGATCCCCAGATCTGTATCTGGGAGGCCGAGAGGGAAGGCTGAGGGGAAGGTGGGGACAGATACAGGCATCATGGATCATTTCCTCCAGCAACTAACAGCAAATCCATCCATATGTTAATGCAGTTTGAAATTTTATGCAGATTAAGTCTGTATTAACCCTTCATAGAATCTCCTCTCTGCTAAAGAACCCTCCCCTCTGCCAGCCTGAAGGCATTCAAGAAGTAGCAGTGAATGGGGGGGAAACCTAGGAGCATAATTCCATAGAAATCACAGAGCTGGGAGTGAGTTAGAGCAGCATAGGACTTTCAAACAGACAACAGTATTCCTCCAGGAGTTCGGGGTCAAACCTCCTGCTGGTTCCATATACGGACATACCCCCCCCCTCCTCTGATAGAACAATCTGCAGAAAAGTCTGCAAGGTTTTACAAAGACTTCCTCCACTGGCATTTTTTTTCCTGCAGTAAAGATGCCTCTGTGAAGGAGGGAAAAAAGATCCCCGCTTCCCCATCTTTTGGTGTGTATTTTAATACTACTGTCCATCAACAACAAAATTAAGTCATTTAATGCCTCATTCTAATCTTTTAGCTACAATCCTCTCTCTCTCTCTCTTCCCTCTTCTCCCCCCTGCCGCCAGGATACAGCACTGGTAGAGTGGGGTCACTTTCTTTAGTTCCCCCCATACTGAGATGACAAAGAAATGAGGAGAGGTGCCCTAGGCATGTGTTACCATATGGGAAAGGAAAGGTACGTGTTTGGAGGGTGTGAGAGAAAAAGGAGAGTTTGGGTATTTTTTCTGTTTGCAGCTGCTAACAGTTTATAGCACTAAGGGTACATCTACACTAGCGACTGTATATATCTGTGTGTGGTTGTGCCATAATCCCCTCATTGTCCACACGTAAACCCCAGGAGCATGTGTCTGAAGGCAAGTAGAGGGTGAACAAGCTAGCTCACCTGAGGGGTGCGGGTAAGTACATGCTTCGGGCTGTGGCCAGGCCCCGTACCCATGCCAGTGTGCAGTGTGGACGGGGGTAAGGGGCATGCACCAGGTCTTAAGTTACAATAGTCCTCCAACCCCATTCCCACAATACCTCTTCTGCCTGACCCTTACCCAATCTATAAAGGTCCCTGTCCCCAACATTGTCACTGGCGGTAGCGAGCTGTGCTGACCACATCAGTACAGCTGTCTGCTGCACTCTTCAGGTCAGATGAACATGGATCCTGCTCCGAGAGCAGCTGCCTGGCCCACTGACCACACCCAGGTGCTGATCAATGTGCGGTTAAGGTACACTGTCCTCCAGGACTTTGCCCAGAGTGGCGGGAACATTGACCTGCCCCAGGAAATTTCACAATGGCTGGAGCAAGTGGGCACTAAGTGGACTCCAGACCAGTGCTGGAAATGCATCAGGCATGTGCAGGAGGGCAAAGGACTCCAACAGTTGCTCAGGGAGGGCTTGTTGTACATGCTCCTTCTACAACGAGTTGGACTGGGTGATGTCAAGGGCTCCCAATACAGAGCTGGAAGTGGCTAATGATGCCTTTGTCAACCTTGCTGGACTTATAGTCTGAAGGGATGCAAGTGATGGCCAGGGCAGGGACTCTGAGGATGCCTCAGAAGATCCAGAGGACAAAGAACATCTGATTTTCCACCTCTACCCAGAGGAGCTGGTTGAGAAAGCCCCCATACCCCTTGTCACAGCAGGAGCAAAAACCTGAGGCTGGTAAGTTACTGTGGACTCCCCACTCTCCCTGCCAGTGTCTCTTCTTGCTCTGGTGCTACATTCCTGATATTAAGGTCCAGGGCATTTAAAGGACTGTGTGCTGGCTTTTCCTCACGGGATAATATGCCATGCATTGCTATGTCCCTGAGTCTGAACTGCTGTGCTGAAGCCAGGGCATTGTTATGCCCCATATCCTCACCAGACTCCTCCAACTTTCCCCCTCTGTCAGCTCCCACTATGTGCCATCCCTAAATGGTCCCCAAACACCACACAGCTAGAAAGCAATAATTTTATTGATGAGCCACTATTATGCATTTGGCTAAAGTGGTGTCTTAAAAACAGTTTAACAAAAAAATCACTGCACCCTGTGTCTGTGAATTTCTTGGCCAGCAGTCAAGCAGTAATGGTTCTGGGGACATGTGGACTGCGGATGGGACAGTTGTGTGTAGTTTATATACACACACATCACACACACACACATGTATGCACATGCACATATATATATATATATAGAGAGAGAGAGAGAGAGAGAGAGTTTCTTTTGTCCCTTGGAAGACTATACCGTTTCAGTGATTTTCCTGACCCCCTGATCTTACCATCCACTTACAAACAAAAGCTGTGTAGGACTTGGGAAAAGGAAAGCGGTTTGAGGCAGGAGGTAGGATTCGTTTCAGGAAGGGAAAGGGAACACTTTAGTTGTCTGTGGAGAAGTTAGTCCCAGCAGATCTCTCTCCCTTAGAACCAGGGCCGGCTCCAGGCACCAGCGTCCCAAGCAGGTACTTGGGGCAGCACTGTGAAAGGGACGGCAGTCTGCGTGCCGTCAGGGCGGCACTTGTCTGTCCATGGCGACGGCAATTCGGCGGCAGCTTTACTCTGTAGGCTGTGCCACGGTGGGAAATCAGTGGCAGCGCTACTCTGCAGGCTGCCACAGTGGCAATTCGGCGGCAGCTTCTGCCGACAGATGTCCTGCTTGGGGCGGCAAAAACGGTAGAGCCAGCCCTGCTTAGAAAGTTACAAAATTGGTACCATCCCTGTTCCCGACGTCCAGCCTCTCCCTGCACTGAGCCATGTGGCAACAAACTGGGGGAAATGAGAGTGGGAGAAGGATCAGGTCTTATGGTTGGATAGAAAAGGTGCAGTGTCCCTTTGCTGCAGAGAGAATTGAAAACTTCAGGGAACCAAATAAAGTTCTGCTATGTCATTCTTTCTCTGTCCATTTCACTGTTGTTAGGCAGGCATGGGCAGGCTTTTCTGGTTGTGGTATGTCATTCTTTCTCTCTCCATTTCACTGTTGTTAGGCAGGCATGGGCAGGATCTGGGGGGCGAGGGGAGGTGGAGATAGTATTTGTGGTTTGTCTCTCCCTTTGCACATGCTAGCTGTGAATACAGTAAATTTCCAGTTGAATTCCTCCCCCCTTTCCCCAGCCCTGGGAGCATATATAAGCAAACTTCTGGGGTAAGAGAAACTTCAGATGGATTCTGGAAAAGCAAATCTGCTTGGTCCACTCATAACTGACCAAACCCCTCCATTCATCAGTATGTAGAGGGGTGACCATTAACAGACACACATCTCTGGCACAGATTGCCAGCTCTCCTCCACGGGACTGGAAAGCCTCTTTACTATTCTGGTACTTTGAAAACCACTATGTTCGCCAAATGTTGGCCAGCCTTTAAAGAAGAAATTGCAAATTGGTAACAGCTCCTGGAAGGAACTGCCAGGACTCTGTCCCTTGAAATACGATGAAATATCCATGCTCAGAAATATCTAAATTCCCAAAGACACATGGGAGGGATGGAGAAAGTGCAGCTAGTGTTATGTGCTTACGGAAAGCACTACGAGTTTTCAGTACAGCAGAACTCCACAGCACAGAGAAGGGGTAGATGAACATTTTTCGGCCTTTGTTCATGTGCAGAAAATCAAAACACAATTCCAGTAACCATAAAGACAATGATAGAGTCTTCCATTACCTTTCCGAGTGGTAGCTGTGTAAGTCCATATCAGCAAAAAACAAAACAAAACAAAAAAAAATGAGTACTTGTGGCACCTTAGAGATTAACAAATTTATTTGGGCATAAGCTTTCATGGGCTAAAACCCACTTCATCAGATGCATCCAGTGGAAACTACAGTAGGAAGATTTATATACACAGAAAACATGAAAAAATGGGTGTTGCCATACCAAGTGTAACGAGACCAATCAATTAAAGTGGGCTATTATCAGCAGAAGGAAAAAAAACTCTTTTGTAGTGATAATCAGGATGGCCCATTTCAAACAGTTGATGAGAAGGTGTGAGTAACAGTAGGGGGAAAATTAGCATGGGGAAATAGTTTTACTTTGTGTAATGACCCATCCACTCCCAGTCTTTTTTCAAGCCTTTCAAATTAGTTTCTTAATTTGCAAACTGGATACCATTAAATTAGGCTTGAATCACTACAAAAGGGTTTTTTTTTCTCCTGCTGATAACAGCCCACCTTAATTAATTGGTCTCATTACAGTTGGTATGGCAACACCCATTTTTTCATGTTCTCTGTGTATATATATCTTCCTACTGTATTTTCCACTGCATGCATCCGATGATGCGGGTTTTAGCCAACGAAAGCTTATGCCCAAATAAATTTGTTAGTCTCTAAGGTGCCACAAGTACTCCTTTTTTTTTGCCATTACCTTGTGATTAAATGGTCCCGTTCCTCCCCCACTCCTGCAGAAACTTTAACCAGTTTCACCCTAGTAGGGATTAATGTTCCATAACAGCCACTCATTGCTCTTAGGACTGCTACCAATTAATCATTTAAGAAAAAGAATGGCTACATATCCTTCTCCACCCTGCCTTCCAAAAAAGCAAATGTTGATAAGGTAGTTAAGAGAGACTGAGCGTTCCTGATAACAGAGGTTAGTAAACAAGGAGGAATAGTGAAGACAAAAGCATTGCACAATGACCACATTACAGCTTGGCCACCAACCTCTGCAGCACAAACCCAACCCTAAGGTGATAACCCAGTGTAGGTGGCCTGTTATAAATATTTGTGTGTGCAATGTCACAGGAACGAATGCCTAATGACCTTTGGCTATTGGAGAACAAAACCCTCACAAAGCTATGAAGCCCTACCCGTCCGTGTCAGTGTTTTGTCATGTGCTTTTCCAGCAGGTGCATAGGATATAAAGGTGTCCCTTGGCCCAGGCAGATGTCTTCCTCTGCCTCCCTGCTGTTCCAAGATGTGCATACATTTGGCATCCCTGACTTCTGTTGCTCACTGGGAACTAGGATCAGTGTGCCCATGGGTGCAATCCAGTCGCCAGTACAAAGATTGTAAACCTCACTTGTCCTGCTCCCATCCCAAAACAGAAGCAGTCCCCTTTTCCCTCACAACCATTATGGAATATACACCAGGTGTGATTATATCCAGTTTGGTATCCAGTTATGTGCATAGGCAGTGCCAATGAGATTTCAGTCTACCAAACGTTCAGTCCATGACTATTTTGCAGCAACTGAGCTTGTAACTTAATTCCCTTTTTTGCGGTAATTGATATTGGGGTACATTTAATGAGCCAAGTTCAAAGTGGGGTGTGCAGGGTCCTCAAAAACAACAGTTGGCCCAGACACACTGTACAGAACAATTTTGTTTCTGCGGAATAAAGTCATTTCTTCCAGGTTCAAGTAAAATCCTGCTCTCCTCAGCCTTTGGTTGCCATGAGCCTATTCAGTGTTTCCCACCTTCATATTCCTGAATCTGACTCTGTTTCCCATTAACCTTGCAGTACACAGGAAAAGTAACCTCTTCAGTTCACATGCTCACTTTCCCCTTATAAAGAACAGGAGTACTTGTGGCACCTTAGAGACTAACCAATTTATTTGAGCGTAAGCTTTTGTGAGCTACAGCTCACTTCATCGGATGCATTCAGTGGAAAATACAGTGGGGAGATTTATATACATAGAGAACATGAAACAATGGGTGTTACATACATTGTACATACACCCATTGTTTCATGTTCTCTATGTATATAAATCTCCCCACTGTATTTTCCACTGAATGCATCCGATGAAGTGAGCTGTAGCTCACAAAAGCTTATGCTCAAATAAATTGGTTAGTCTCTAAGGTGCCACAAGTCCGCCTTTTCTTTTTGCGAATACAGACTAACACGGCTGCTACTCTGAAATCTTTCCCCTTGTAGTGGCCAAAGTATTGTGATATGGGTGTCATCGAGTGCCCCCCCCACACACACACACTGTTCAGAAACCTCATCCTCTGAAAACCAGCTATTATTTCCGGGACTTTTCTTATGGCAACCATCTATGGGAAGACCAGTGTTAATGGCCTCAGAAACCTGCACAACTATGATCCTGACAGTGGCCTGTCTAACCCCAAAGTGGTTGCAATGGACCTATAGCTGTCTGGTGTTGCCAGCTTCCACAGGACAACAATTACCCACTCCTGCACCAGTATGGCTTCCCTGAATCAAGAGGTCAGGTGCTGGATGTTTGGTGCAAGAACCTCATATAGCTCCATGAAGGTCTGTTTCCTCACTGAGACATTTGGAAGCCACTACTGATCAGCCACTCCTGATCATCCTGATCATGTGATACCACCAAACTATGCTTGTCTCTTGCATCAGAAGTGACATTCCACCCAAGGGCATACAATGGCAATAGCAGCATTCACCATACCTGTATCATGTGAACTGAATGAATTGTTATTGACCCTCAAGGTCAGCCATCTTCAATGGGTTACAAAGTTATGTCCAAATTCAATCCAGCATCTCTCTGACCACCTACTCCACTGCATACCCATTGGTCCTGCAACAGGGAGCAGAAGCAGAACAAGATAATCTTCCCATTGATCCATGTGTTCCACCCAGTTTGGCAGGGAATAACAGCAAGGGGCAACTTGATCAGGAATTTCCATCGGCAAGATGTTGTGAAGGCAGGAAACAGTACCAACAACACACAGCAAAGTGGTTCTTAAAATGTCTTCATGACACAGACAACCTAGGGATCCTGCCCCTGAAATGATAGCACTAACCTCATGTACCAGCAGTGTCAGTGTGGATGCAGGTATACATGTGTACACAGTGTTATACCTGTGTTCTGCACAGCATAATGTGAACACTCAGTGTGGGGAGCATGCACAAACATGTACATGGTGCAGTGCCCAAGCATGCAAGCCTGTATAGACATAGCCTTAGAAATGGGGGAGAAGTTATTTTTAATTTAATTTGGAAATAGTGAGGAGTGAGACTCCCAACTCTATTATAAGTAATGATTTCTTTGGCTGTTTTCTATGAGCAGTTTGAGCCTTGAAAGTCCAGTGAACCTTGAGATTTGGAGCCTTTTGCTTCTGGATCACCCGAGACTGACACAAGGTTTCTTATACTGCAAATACAGCTTGAGCTATTCTACTGAGGAAGCCTTACTGCCAGCTAAGGGATTTTGGTCTCAGTGATCAGAATTGGATTGGATCACAAATGAAAAAGATACTGTAGGAACAAAGAGAGCCATGAAACTGCCTAAACATATACACTGGGGATTATATGAAAAGCTAACATCTCTTTTGGCTAGTAATATGACAGTTTTAACTCTGATGCTTAAACCTGATGTTTTTATGGGTTGCATATGAAAAATACTCATTGAAGCGGTTGGCTATGGGGGTTTTCTGTTCTGGAAATTTACTTCCATTGCAGTGTTTTTGGCTGTATCTCAAAGACATCATAAAAATGCCTGATCCACTGAGGTGCTAAATAACTCCTGATTTCCGTGGGAGTGAAGAGAACTCAGCACTGCACAGAACCGAGTCCTCCAAACCCCCAATACTGACTATTCCCAAATGTGAAGATGTTCAAAATATGGATCTGGATCCAAATGTAAGTGGTTTGAACCCATTTTTGATTAAGCATGGACATGCTAATAATACAGAAGTCAGGGAAATCAAAGGTACAGCATTTGCAGACCCATTTCCTTCTGCATACACAGTATAGTATTCCCTAGCCTTCTATAGTATATGGAGTGAGGTTTAATAGTGTATGTGATATGGCCAATTTACAGTTGCAGTTACAGTCAGAACTGGTTTAGCATTTGGGGTGGTTAAAATGTCATGTTCCATGGGAGGTAGCAAATGGGGGAATTTTGTGAGGGAGTTCTCCAGGTGAAGGTGGAGTGAGTATGTAACCCTTAGAGTGAGTTTGTTTGTTGTGTGCCTGCTTGATTGAAGTTTATAGTGTGGTCTCTTCTGAGGATTGTGTGCATGGGGCCAAGCAGCCTGCTAGGCAAGGCTGAAAGTTCCTGAAAAGCCTCTAGCCATGGGCAGCAAGTGAATCTTCCCCTTGGGGAGGCTAGCCCCTGCCCCACCTCTTCCAGCCGAGGACCTGCTCCCAACCGAGCTATCGCCACCCCCCCCCCCCAACCCTGTGGCATCAGCTGATTATTAGAAATATAGATACTTGGGTTTGTGATGATCAGGAGAACTGCATGGTAAGTTGCCTGATGGGTGAGATGGTTGCGGACCTCTCGAGACATTTAGATAGGCTTATGCACAGTGCTGGGGAGAAGTCGGTAATCATGGTACATGTCGGTACCAGTGACATAGGGAAAGGTAGAAGAGAGGGCCTGGAGGCCAAATTTAGGGGGTAGGTAAGAGATTAAATTCCAGGACCACCATGTTAGCATTCCCTGAAATGCTTCCATTTCCACCTGCAGGGCCAGACAAGCAGAACTCAAGGTCTCAATATGTGAATGAGATGATAGTGTTAGGAGGATACATTCAGGTTTATTAGGAACTGGGCAACCTACACAGAAAGGATAGCTCTACCTAAACCAAAATGGAACCGGATTGCTGGCATGTAAAATTAAAAAGCTCATAGAGAAGTTTTTAAACTAGGGGTTGTGGGAAAGCTGACAGGTGCAAAGGAGCATATGGTTTGGAAAGAGAGAATCCTGTGTGAAAGATTTATTAAATGAATACTCTATATCCTAGTAAGGAGGAGAGGATAGAAGTTGATAAAGTACAGGTCAGAAATGAAAATAAACAAATGAAAAAAGAATCCAATTCAGTGATATCACATGAAGGCAGACAACTAAATATTGACACATTTTATAAGTGCATGTATACAAATGCAACAAGTCTAAATACTTAGATGGGTTAACTTGAGTGCCTGAAAAAGAGGATATTGATACAATAGGCATCACAGAAACTTGGTGGAACAATGATAATTGATTGGATACAATAACACCAGGATACAAAAAATATATAGAAATGACAGAATAGGTCATGCTGGTGGGGGAGTGGCATTATGTGTGAAAGAAAATCAGGTCAAATATAGTAAAAACCTTAAAAGAATCAAGTTATATCATAGAATCTCTATGGATAGAAATTCCATGCTTGAATAATAAGAGTAAACCACTAGGAATAAACTACCTGACCGGGATGGTGATGGTGACTGTGAAGAGCTCAGGGAGAATAGGCTACAAAACCAGAAAACCCAATAATAATGGAGGATTTCAATTATACCCATATTGACTGGGAATATGTCACCTCAGGGTGGGATGCAAAGATAAAAATTTTTAGACCCCTCTAATGACTGCTTCTTAAAGCAGCTAGTCCTGGAACCCAGTGGGGAGAGGCGATTCTTGAGTTAGTCCTAGGTGGAGCACAGGGTCTGGTCCCAGAAATGAATGTAGCTGAACCACTCGGGAACAGCAACCATAATATGTAAAATTTACTAGCTTTGTAGGGGGAGAGGGGAAATACCAAAGTAGCTCAGCACATTAGCATTTAACCTCTAAAAGGAGAACTGCACAAAAATGAGGAAGCTAGTTAAATGGAAATTAAAAGGAAGAGTCACAAGTGTGAAATGCCTGCAAGGAAACTATTTAAAAACACCATTTTAGAGACTCAAACTAAATGTGTACTCCAAATACAAAAGAAAAAAAAACAGTAAGAGGACCATAAAGTATTAATTTTAAAAGGGCTGGGGTTAGTGGCCCAAGATGGCTGACATGCTGCAAGCTTGCTCTAGCCTCTCCAAACTCCACTGACACTGTTAATTGGATTTTCAGACCAATGAACATGTATGACACATACTGTGGTTCTATTGGAAAAAGACCTTTGTGCCCCGTCCTCCTAATAAAAATGGGGAGATTTTCCAAAGTATCTAAGGGATTTAGGAGTACAAGTCCCATTTGGTTTCCCCTAGACCTCAGTGGGTGTTCGCTTAGGCCCTTGTTGACCTTTAGAACACCAGGACATATTGCAAGACATGCCTGTTTTCCCTGTTTTTTCCTGGATGAGAGAACAGGTGACAGATGGAGGAGATGAATGGTGGTGTTTGGGAGTGAAGATGGAGACTGGGTTAAGCACTTTTAGGAAAAGGTAACAGGATGTCTTTTCTTCTTTTTAAAGCTATGAGTTACCATGTGTGGGCACCCTGTTTTATTTTTATTAAAAAGTATATTTTATTTTAAAAGTTGACTGAAATGCACTTTGAGTGCTAAGCATACATTTAAATTAAAAGTAATAACTTTCTTAACTCACCTTCCATTGAAAATCATTTTTCTAGAACTGAGAAAGGACTGTAAACTAAATATTGTTATTTGGATATTATGCTATATTCGGTGAATGTAAATAGTTAAAAGTTCAACATAATGTCAATTAAATAAACTCCAATTTGTAGAGATGTGAGTACCCAAAGTTTCCATTGACTTCCCTAGGAATTGCAGGTTCTTAGTGCCTCTATAAAAAAAGGCCAAACTATTTAATTACCATAGTGTGGACTAAAATCCTGGCTAGACAGGCAGACTTGTTTAGGCAGCTAAATATACCTAACTTTAGGCAGGCACACTTGCAAAGTTTGGCCCAATTATTTTACACTTAACAGACAGTGAACAGTTAGCCATGGGCCATATGCTTAGATGAAAGTCATATTAAATAAAGTCAGAATAATCATATTAAATAAAGCCAGAATAGAGCAAGATAAAGAAAGAAAAGGAGTACTTGTGGCACCTTAGAGACTAACCAATTTATTTGAGCATAAGCTTTTGTGAGCTACAGCTCACTTCATCGGATGCTTTCTAAGGTGCCACAAGTACTCCTTTTCTTTTTGCAAATACAGACTAACACGGCTGTTACTCTGAAACCTGTCAAGATAAAGAAGTAAAGAAACAATTGAAAAAAGAGATGAAGGCACAGTCAGTTTCTTTCATTTTATTGTTCAGCAACCTCACACCAATAATACATTTTCCCCATCTGTTTCCAGCTACTGTTTGTGCAAAAAAATCATATTTAAAGAAGGTATAAAGAACTAAAAGTTAAGTTTTAAAAGTGAAATAGCACCTTAACATAACAATAGTAACAATAATGAGACTTTCTGATATTTGCATATATCTCAGAATCTCAAGGAGAGTAAAATTGATAGCTTGCTAGTTTATAATATAAGATTAGGGAATTAGTATATGAGAGAGCTGTATACTCACCAGTTAACTCTGTTAGATACTGATTCCTTCTCAAAGCCTGCTGGGGCTTTCCTAAGATATAACCTTACTAGTCAAGTATGCTATAACGTGATTTGGCCTTCCTCCAGCCTGAAACAAAGACACCATAGTTTTACTTTGACCCATAGGTTAATCTGACTTCACTTTGCCCCATGAAATTTATTCTAAAAACATAAGAAATGAATTTTCCTGATCAGTTGTGCAAATATGATTAATAAAAGACATCTTTTTCTGTTTAAACATCACAGGGCCTTAAGTATCTTTTAGTAGCTTGGAGACACACTTTTGCAAATGGAGTGTATTGTACATCTGAGTGGTTCTGAATCATTGCAGAGACCAACCCACACGTGCACAATTCTGAGTTCACAGGGAAAACTGTTTAACGTTATCTGTTAGTCTCCTGATCTTCACAATCAGTGCATCAGGAAGGGAAACCGGCATCACAGCCCTGACACTGTAAGAAAGGAGTCTGAGGAAGACACAGCTATTCAGTGGCAAAAGGGTGCTATAGAAAATGGGAATCGGATTTCATTGAATGCCTGGATCTTATTAGAACTGCCTATAGCATGATTTTTTCCTTCCATGTAATGTCTGTGCACACACACAAAAAATGTGTAGCACTGCAGGAGGTCATTGCAACAAGTTATATTATGTGATGCCAGCCAGTAAAATGTCTAGTCCTGGAAAATATACTTCAGATACTTAGACGTATACCAGGTATTACATGTCATGTCATAAGAGCTCTCATAAAAGCTTTTAGTCCAGGCCCATTAATTAAAGGGCCAGCTTAACTTGTGTTTGTCTGTGTGTGCGTAAGTAAAAATGAATTTGGTCACATTTTGTGCAATCTCTGGGGTAAGATTTTCTGAAGCATTCAGTGTTGGTCTAACTCCGCTCCCATTGCAGTAAAAGGCAAAACTCCCATTTGTTACAGTGGAAGTAGCGGTAAACCAATGCTGAGTGCTCTTAACAAACCCATCCCTGGTATGCGTTGTAAAATAAAGGCATACAGCAGTAGCATGGCTGCGAGGAAGGAAAATAATAGAGACCAGAAACAGCGCGTCTCCTAGAGTGGACACTCAATAATCATTAAGAGGGTGGAGGTGAATCAACTCCCAGCCTGCTCAGGTTTCAAGGTTAAATAAATGTGATGTCATCTTTGTGGCAAGAGAGAGAGAGAGAGAGGCAGGCATCTTCACAGCAAAGAAGATGAATGAGTGGGGGAAGCTGTGTGTAACAGAGCGGGTCAGAAATGTCCTGGAGGGGGCATCCTTTCAAGGTTTCGGCAGAGAGCAGCTCTGAAGGCATATCCTGTATGTAAGGAATTATTGTTACTTTCCTTTGGTGTAAAATCTCAGTGTTGGCAGTTTTTCGCCCTGGATGATCTAATCTCTTTCCAGGCCAGGTTTTTCTGCCCTTAGCTCATTTGTCATACACTGTAAATATGACACATACTGATACAGTTGAAGCACAGAGAGCCCCTGAAAGGCCTCACGTCATTCCTCATAATGGGCTCATCATACTTCTCAGGAGGAAATAGTTTAAGATCTCGTTAACTTATGTACTGCAGTATGTGTGTAGCTGATATTTTGGTTTGCATGTCCTTTTTACCTGCGAGGAGTCACTAAAGCACTTTACAAAGTATTCAGGAATCACCTCCTCCTGCACTGAAATGCAGCCACCCCTAAGGTGAAATATGCCAACTGGTTAAGGCTCAACTTGCAAGGGCAACTGTGTGAGCAGCTCCCTGCTCTCTCCTCCTCCCCCTCCTTCTCCCCCCTCCCAGCCTTGAGGTGAATATGTGCAGGGTTCTCCCTCTGAAGTTTGGTTTGCACATTTCATGCCACAGCAACATTACACAATAATTTATGTAGCTACTGGGCTCTTAGGTAGTTATAAGGACCCTTACTCCTTGTGATCTAAGCAATGAACTGAATGCTGAGAGGCATGTGGATGTATATGTACATAGATGTAGTTATTTATTTATGGGTGTGTTGCTGGGGGTAAGCTTTACAGGAAAGGCATTTTTACAGCTTTATCCAAACCCCTTGGTCTCAGTCTGATCTCATCTGTCAAGGAATCCTACAGCTGGAGTCCTACCACTGAGAATGCAGTGTCCCCAAAGCTTGATAGTCTAAACCGGAGTCTACAGAATGAAATCTACTCAAATTTTAATGGTGGCTGCCAGGAAATGTACCGTGTCTCTGGAAAGAGAGTCCTGCAATTAAGATGTGTCTAGACAAAAGACAAGAAATGGGAGAGGAAGTAAGGTGATCTCTGAGCTAGCTAGCTTCATATCCACTAAGAATGGGATTTACTTAATGCACCCAGCATTGCCTTGGCTCTGCTCCTGTTAAAGGCATTGGGAGTTTTACTACTGACTGCAGTGGGAGCAGAGTGAGGCCAATACTGAGCCCTTTAGTGTAGAATTTCAATAGCTTGGCAGATTAGGACCAAGACGTTGGATTCTGCCCCGAAATGCACGGGAAGCCAGTGTATTTTACATAGTACCAGAGGGATGAATTGGCTCCTGCTTATGATATCTGTAGTTCACCAGCTAACAATCGCATGTAGGTCTCTGTGGAGACTGAGTTGCAGTAGTCTCACAGGAGAAGAAGAAAATGTGGCTAGGATCTTGTCTAAGAGCAAAAGGTCTGGTTTCCTGGACAGTCGACTATTGAAGTAGGATATTCCTCACTACACTGGTAATCTATGTGTCCTGTCCTGTATAAATCCAGCTTGAGCCAGAACTTTGCACCACTTTGACAGTCTATGCCCTTGAGGTCAGATGTCCCCAGTTCTTCTGCTGGCATAGCCACGCCACCTCCCTGAAGGACACTATCTACACCAACAGAATCACCTCTCTGCCAACTTGTGTACTTGTATGTATACTGCGGGTTTGGTCCCCATAGCTGTGTTAGCTAGGAGGTGTGATTTTTACTCTCCTACCGGACATAGCTATGCCAGCATAATTTAGTGTAGATCAGGCCTCAGAGTCAGAGGAAGAGGGCTATAAGTGGTATAACCTGGCTTTCCTAAATCAGAGGTGGGGAATAAACCAGACCTGCCTGAGCTGTGGATGGAGAGGTTAAGCATAGGTAAGGCATGTGTGTGCAGGTCTCTTTGTTGTTTTAAACCCATTTGTCTAGCCCTGCATACCATTTTGGCAAAGCAAATCATGCTTTGTTTGAAGCTGTTTCTGTCTCACTGCAAATATATACTGTTATAGGTTCCTAAAGAGAAACCACTGCAGGGTCCAACCCCAGTTCAACCTGCTGAATTAGCCTCGGTTTGTCCCCAGGGGGTTGTAACCCAGGTCCTGATCTGAGAGTGGGCCATCCCAGGAGAATTAAAGGCCTGAGGCCTGACACATGTGTGCAGGGGGACGGTGAGTGCACTTGGAAAGACCCTGAGAAGGGACAGCGGTGCAACTTGTTGGGTAAACATGGTGACTGCTTAAAGACTTTAATGCAGTGTAACAACTTAAATCACTTTAAAAACCAAAAACTGGTTTATATCCTTAAATCAGCTTAACACTGCATCTTAAAGTGGTTAAAACTCTTCAGCCACTAGGGCTGTTCCAGCACCATGGTTCAGATCCACAGAACATTTGCTGACCTGCGCGGATGTGCAAGGTTACAAAAGAACCCCAAGTTCAGCCTGATTTGGGGTGGTTTTAAGGTTCCATTCAAGCATGTTGTTGAAGACTGAAAGCAACCACCATCTCCTTGCAGCAACACCGGGCAACACAAGACTGCCTTCTCTGCTAGGCCCCTTGCCATCTAGCCCACCCTGTTACTGAGAATCCCTGCTGTTGGGGACACTCAGTGGGCTATATTCCAAACCGTCCCTATGGTTTTCCTCCTTCAGGCAAGAGTTCCCCCAGCTCACTTCTAGGAGCTGGGGTTGTGGTTCAGGCAGTTAGTAACTCCCTCTTTCCAACATGAGTTCCCCTAGCCCTCCGCCCAGAGCTGGGGGTTGTGGTTTATGCCAGCTGCAAGGCGTTAGCCAGGTGCATCTTCTGCTTGGCCCTTTTTCCCAATTACTCCTCCAGCTTAGAGCGTTCAGTAGGCAGTGTCTCGCTGGTGTCTTGCTTCTATGAGGGAGGAGGCTGCATATATGCTGGTCCCTTTCCCAAAGCTCATCCCAGTTGGCTAATAGAGAGGGGAACCTTGCCCCACCCGCTCCTAGTACCAGACCCCTTAAGAAACAGTAATGGGCTTTCCTCTCAAATGCTACTTTATACCCGGGACTGTTTCCTCTCTCCTAGTTTTGCCTAGGTCCTTGTTTGTCGCACCTGCCAAAATCTTAAAGGATCATGCTATATAACAGTGGCGGGCTGACCCCTACTCACTGATAGATTTAATGGACAAATCACCCCATCACAAGCCCTTTTTCAAATTTCCTGTTTGTTTCGTCCAGCAAACACATTCAATAGTGAATGTCTTCTGAAGCTTTAGCATTTGTAATCTTTGACTCCTGCATTTTGAACTTGAATTTGATATAAGGATTGTACAACATTTTTGTAAATTAGAGCTGTGAATGCATCTTATGTTTGGGTAATTCTATCACTGGTCAAGCTTTTCATCCCAATGATTTTTCCCTGCAATGTGGCTTTTTGGCTAAATGGAAATATTGACCAAAATTTTTCCTTTTGTCGAGTTTTCAGGTTTTGTTGAAAACAGCAAAACTGAAACTTTTTCAGTCTTTGGCAACCAATAACCAAACTTTTAGGTTTGGGGATAGTTGTTTTTTCAAGTGAAAACTTGAAATATTTTGAAGGAATTTTTAATTGATTGTAATTGAAAATTTGCCAATTACTCCAGTTAATACTTTGTGTTTGGTGACTAAAGTGGCATTATAAGAGAACCCATGTTCAAGGTTTAGAGCTTCTCATTTTCATTCATTTGGGCCAGATCCAACTCCCAGTGAAATCAGTGTGAGTCTTTTCATTGACTTGAATGAGAATTAGACAAAACTCTTTATGCCCTATCACATTGGAAGAGTTTTCTAATGTTTTAGAATGTTTGTACTCATATTGATCTCTTTGTATGTAGGGTTGGTTTTTTGTTTTTTTTTTTTGAAGAGGGGTGCCTAATGAATTGTACAGGCCTCTTTTGATGAGGTCCTTTGGAGAAGAGGATAAGAGGGCTACAAAAGCAAAGAGGTTAGAAGGTGAATTTGAAGGATGGGGAAACACAAATTTCCTCTCACAGTTCTTCCAGTACATCTAACTGGTGATTCGCAACTCCTGCAACTTCGCAGTCCTACATCTCATCCGAACAGATAATCCAGAATTATGTCAAATGTTATAATAAACTGTGTTTGGTTTTTTGCAGTTGATTGATAGCCTCCATGAATTAAGATACTGACACAGTTCACATCACCCTTAACAATAAGTGGATGAGAATCTAGCACCCATAAACTGAAAGGTTTATGCATAGAAGCTGAGATTTCAACAAAGTCTAAGAGAGTAAGGCACCTAGAGATTATGGAAATTCAATGGGAGCTGGGTGCCTCATTCCCTTAGTCTCTTTTTAAAATCCTAGACTAAACCACTATGACTTTCAGGCCTCAACAGCATTATTAAATATATGTGAACTAAAAAGGGAAAATAACTCATCTGCAACCAATGAACCAGACCCCTCCTCTTTCTTATTGTTGCCTACCTTTCCCTGCTTAGCAAAAGCCTTCTCTTCCACCAAGATATCAAGTTCCTCTTCCCTTCTTATAGAATTGCCTCCAACTCTAGTTTACTCCAAGTTCTTGCCTCCTATTTGTGACCTCCTGAGCCTATTTATTTTCTTGGCCTGCCTGCAATGGCTCCGATACAGCCCTGAAATCTTTTGAGTGCTGCCCCTGCTATAGTTGACAGGAGCGAAGTCTTCTGGAGTGCAATAGCTATGCAGCAGGCAGGCAGTAGATAAAAAAAATAATGCGTTCAGGAGCTCTGGGAACATTAGTGGTGCTGCACATAAGGAGACAATGGAAAATAAATACAGCTCAATGAAGGAAAAGATATTTACTTCAGCTCTTCTAAGCTTTGCATTCAGGCAGAAACTCAAGTGGAGTGGGGGCAAGGGTGGAACCCCGGTCAGCAAATGGTGCCCCTAGAGCCGCGTATGCTACAGAGCTGAGTCTGAGTATGATTTGGCTCCTACATTTAAGTATCTTAGTCCAATAAAACATTTTTATTACAATATGCAAAGCCGAGTTGCCAACCATCTCTAAATTTACTGAAGGCTATTAGTTTCTTTCTTAAATACAATGCATCCCTCCCCAAAAAACTTCACTCAACATAAATTTTAAGTTTAGAGAGAGATGTAGTTACAGAAGAACATTTAAAAATAATGCCCACTATTATTTCCTATTTTGGCACCATTTCATACAGCATTTCAACATATGTATTTTAAAAATGTTTAAATAAAGCTACAGTATTGGTTTAGAAATCGTTTTGTTTTAGCCAGATGACTTTTCCTAAAGATTATTAAAAGTCAGTGTTAGGAAAAAATTGGACCACATCAGTAAAATTTTTGCCTGGTTTTAGTAAATTAATTAAAGGAGGGTTGTTTATTCTGATATAAAGTGCCAGGTTATGAAAGTCAGTAGATTTCTTACATTCAAGGATGTCAAAATACTACTCCAAAGGAGACTGGACTCAATGACCCAGGAGTTCACTTCCAGTTCCATATCTTATGGTCCTAATGGTGACCATAGAATGGTAGAAGCTTTAGAAAAGTTCAATCAAAATCCCAAGTCCCAAGAAGTTGAAACCAAACAGCCATGTTTAAAAAGAAACAACCAAACTAGCTTTTGCACGGCTTTCTTGAAATTCAGTTACTATCCATATAATTGAAACCAGAGATTCTACATAATAATATGTTATCAATTGCCTTGCAAATAACTCCTAATAGAGCTGTCGATATTCTGCAAAGTAAATTGTGTTAGACCGCAGGGCCTACTTTCATTCTTAAATTTCTAACATTTAAAATGAAAAAATACATTTTACATCCGTTCCAGATAGAAAATTTTTTACCTCACATATATTTTGCCACATATTTGATCTTGCATATTGCACACATGCAAAATATGTGAGACTACATGACGTGCTGTATGCAATAGGATATACAAACCACACTCTGGGCCAGAAAGGATTAAAGAACAGTGCAAGGCACAGGTAGCCCCAACCCTAGAGAGCATGCTTAACCTGGAGACAGGTTTTAAAAGGAAGCAACCCAGCTCAGAAGGGGAAGGCTGGGAAGGAGTACAGACCTGCCCTGAAATCTGCTGCTGAAAGGGGCTGGAGAAGCCTCCTCGAGGGGAATAGGACTATATGTTGAACCCAACTGGGGCTTAATGGTTTGGTTTCCTTATCAGGAACCAGAAGCTGAGGGAGTGAAGCAGTGGTAGGAAGTGACCTAGGGACAGTAGGCCAGAAGGCCCCTCCAGAGGCCGAATACACCTGACCCTCCTAGGGCTCTGGCTCTGGGCTCCCTACCACTGCCTTCATGACTGGGCACCACTAGGCCACCAAGGACCCTATTAAGGACTGTATCTGAAATAGTACAAAAGTAACCAGGTTTCTGATTGCAAACAATATATAGCTCTTGAATATTTATGTAGAGAGAAGGTCACTTTGTCCTTTCAGTTTCTGCATGATTTATACAGTTCTTATGTCACAATGTCCATGCACCTGAAGGCTGTACTCAGTCTGGTTTCACTTAATAATAATAATAATAATAATAAATTAATTGTTATTATTATATTAATATAATATTTTATTTTATTAATATATAAGGTAGGGAATTCTATAGTAGCTGAGTTCTGGAAGACTTCCAGACCTCCCAGTATGTCCATTAAGAAGGCTCACACCTCGTAAAGAAATGCAGTGAAAAAATACAAAATTTCTCTTTCAACTGAGAAAAACATTGGTAATAGCAGATTCAAGCTTTCTCTGTCTTACTCAGTACATCATGATGAGCTGCTCAACATCTCTGATGACACCATAGAACAGACAAACCTTTGCAAAATGAAGGTGATGATGTCATCGGAGTATTTTCTGCCATGTTGACTGGACATTCTCCACGCCATACTGTTTGGCTGCTTGCTCAAACTCCTTCCCACCCCCACCCTCACAGCCTTGTCACCTCAGCCTCATGCATCTGGTCCACAAGGTTTTCCAGCTGAAGCCTGAACATCAGTACTGAAGTCTAAGCCCCGTGAGCCCATGTCAGCTGACCCTAGGCTCTGAGACTCAGTGTCTTGGGATTTTTATCGCAGTGTAGACATACCATTACTCTCCTCCGTCCTCTGCTGCCCCATTTCCCCTTCCTCCCTCCCTTCAGTGTTACCTCTCCCTTCCCTTGTCTTTCTGTTTAGCTGATCTCTGAACCCGCCAGCAAAAAAAAATCTAACATGACATTTGGTGCAATCATGTTGATGGTTTTGCTAGTGTGTTATACGCCTTCCCTCACCCCGTGTTCTGGATACCTGTACGCTGCAAAAACTGTGTTCTTAACATGGGTCAACAGTTCAGGTTAAAATAGCAGTGACAAAATGATGACTCATCTTTTAACTCAGTATACCAGTTTGAGGTCAACCCAGGCTGCTCTATAGACTGTACCTCAAGCTGTTAACTCTAGCTAAAAGCTGAGTTGCCATGTCTTCACTGCTGTTTTAACCTGAGTTACCTAATGCAGGTTAGCTAGCCCTAACTAAGAACATACCTCTTTTTGCAGTGTAGGTATAGTCTCTGTCCTATCCATTAAGACTGTAATCTGTTTGGGGCAGGGACTGTCTGCTGCTGTTTGTACAGGGCCTAACACAAAGTGGCCCTTTCTTGGTTGGCCCATAGGTACCATCATAATAAACAGTCACAGATTTCAAGGCCAGAAGGGACTACCAGATCATCTAGTCTTCCCTGCAGTATATCATGGGTCACCAACACTGCACAGTGCCTGCACACTAAACCCAGCAACCAAAATTAGAACAAAGTGTTATAGGCTACAAGAGACTAGACTATTATGTGCCACAGACAGAGAATAGGAGGCTCCAAGGTGCATCAGTGCTTGAGGGCTCTTTCATGGCAGGGAAATGATTAAGTGAGATATACCCAGATAATCTGGAATGTGTTACCTAGGGAGGTGGTAGAATCTCCTTCCTTAGAGGTTTTTAAGGTCAGGCTTGACAAAGCCGTGGCTGGGATGATTTAACTGGGAATTGGTCCTGCTTCGAGCAGGGGGTTGGACTAGATGACCTTCAGGGGTCCCTTCCAACCCTGATATTCTATGATTCTATGATTCTATGAATCCTAGCAAGTGACTTCCACCCACATGTTGGAGAGAATGGTGAAAAAAACCCCAATCTGACCTCTGGGAAAATCCCTTCGCAACCACACATACGATGATCAATTAAATCCTGAACATGTAAGCAACAACCAGCCAGTCATGCACCTGAGAGAAACAGAATTCTTCATGCAACCTCAGAGCCCTTGACCTCCTCCTATTTCCCATCTCCAGCCGTGGCCATCCCTGATGCTTCAGAGGAAGAAGATAAATAACATACTAATAACAAAGAGAACTCTGCATTGCTATTGAGCCATGTCAGAATTTCAACTCTGACTATTATCTGAAACCATTCTATATATTTCTGCTTGTCCCTATGTTTATTTCCATTATGTGGCTACTAATTGCTCCAGAACATGAGAACAGCCATATTGGGTCAGACCACTGGTCCATCTAGCCCAGTATCCTGTCTTCCGACAGTGGACAATGCCAGGTGCTTCAGAGGGAATGAACAGAAAAGGCAATCATGAAGTGATCCAGCCCTTGTTGTCCAGTCCCAGCTTCTGCAATCTAGGAAAATCCAGGAGCCAGGAAAGAAAAGTGTCTCCCCTCCATCAGTCATTTATACCAACCATTGCAAGAATTGCTTGGTGTATTAATGGTGTGTTCCACAGAGCCAGTCAAAAATTGTTTGACTGAAAAAAATCAGGCAAAAATGTGTTTTCAATGACAACAGAATTTTTTGTGAAAAAATTTCACTTCTGTGGAATTTTTGATTTTTTTGCTGAAATTTCAAAACAAAAACATTTCAGATGTTTTTAAATCTTGTGTTTTGAAATTGTGGAAAAAATCCCCCTCTCTCACACCTTTTAAAACCATTTTCCAGATGGAAAGCTAGGGAAAAGTTGACAAAAAGAGAGAGAGAGAGAGCGAGTAGGGAAGTGGAAATGGTGGGGGGACTAAAATAAAAAAAGAGTAGTAATTTTCCCACCAACACAAAATGAAATTGAACAAAACAAATAATCTTTAGTTTGCAATAAATGAAAATTAGCAAAACCTAGTTATCTTTTAAAGACCCACTCTTGTTTTCAGTTTGCTTGAAAACATCAAGTATGAGCCGTCACCCGATATAATAGTATAATGGTCCTATTTGATGTGGTAAATCCTACGTCCCCAGATAAGCAGGCACAAACTGTCTCTTACCCACCACCAGAGCCACAAATATTGACTCAGAGGACCACTGAGCTAGTCTTACTGGCTTTGCAAAGCTTTAATCTACATATGTGGATTGCCACATTCCTTTTTTACAATCCTAATCCAATGCATGGTAACAGCTGCATGTGTAGCTAGAGCTGGTTCTTTCATGGAGGAAAAACAAGTGATCGCCTATGACATTACAATATTAGGAGCAATTAAGGTATTTAGTAACTGTTAGTAGTATAAGGGCCTTACCATCAACAAAACCCTAATCCCGCCCCTTTGACCCCTTAAACCCTGCCCCTTGATGCCTTAAACCCTGCCCTCCTGTCACTGGAAGTCCCGCCCCATGGGGGTATTACTTCCGGGGTCAAGGCGGCCACGTGGTGTGTGTGGAAGCAAGATGTGTCATGTGACCCCTCTAACAACTCCTCCTGCTCCCCTCTACCAATCAGGATGGGTTCCCTCCTGACAGGACCGCCCCGAGAGGAGATTTGACTAATCAGGGCGAGTTCCAGGGCAGAGTGACCTGTCCGGAAGTGGGTTGTATGACCCTCTAAGAACTCTTCCCACAACCCTCTGCCAATCAGGAGGGGTTTCAGCCACTGGGAACCATCCCAAGAGGAGATTTGACCAATCAGGGCGAGTTCTGGGGTGGGGTGATGTGACCGGAAGCAAGGTATGTCCTGTGACCCCTCTAAGAACTCCTTCCACTGCCCTCTACCAATCAGGAAGGGTTTTGCCCCCATAGGAGCACCCCGAGAGGAGATTTGACCAATCGGGGAGTTCCACTGCAGGGTGACCTGTCTGGAAGTGATTCGTGTGACCCCTCTAAGAACTCCTCCCACATCCCTCTACCAATTAGGAAGGGTTTCAGCCTCATAGGACCACCCAGAGAGCAGATTTTACCAAAATAGGGCAGGTTCTGGGACGGGGTGAACCACCCAGAAGAGGGTCGTGTGACCCCTTTGCCAATCAGAGCACAGTACCATCACTCCATAAGTCCCAGCACTGGGCAGAAGAGGCCATCTTTTACCAAGAACACGTATTTTAGAAATCATGGAAACATGGACTCCTTCACCACCCCCGTGAGAACTTTGGACTTTGTTTTAGCCCCGAGGGTCTTTGACAATCCACAGAGAAAGCGGTACATCAGTGACAGTTCCGAGGAGGAGGAGGGAGCGACTGAGGGGAGCCATTTGGCCCAGCCATTGATGGATACGCCGGAACCCGAACCCCGAAACCCAGCTGCTTGTGAGACACCCCGATGAGCATGGTGGCCTCTTGTTGTCCACCCCCCGGGAGGAGAAAGGTGAACGCAGCTCGGGGGAGTCACCAGTTGACAAGGTGAACAGAAAAGACATCCCTCAGGTAAATGAATGATTAAGAAGCGACAGTTGAGGGTGAAGGGTGTAATGGGGCTAGGAAGCAGGGATTGTGTAAATTAAAAACAAGCAGTGGGAACTTACACTTGTTTCTTGTCTGAAAATCTCTCGACAGCGCGACAATGCCTTTCTAGAGCACCCGGAGGCCCTGGACAGCGTTGCATCAAGCAGCGAAGATGAACCGGGCCCACCTTGTTTTTGCTCAATGCCGATACAAATTGTTGAAGAGGACTCCGAGGATGACGGCTATGAGGAGTTTAGGAGGAGGCTTGGCATGGAACTAACTGAGCCAGTGCTACGTCGTGAGCATAAAAAAGTTATGCGGACTATTGTACCTGTTGCTGTTTATGCTGTCCTTAACCACTGTTTTAGGGAAAAGCTTTTTGAAGATTGTGAGGGCTGTGTCGTAGATGCGCCAGCCTGCCCCATGACTGTGTGACTTGGACTTCAGTGGATATAAACTGCAAGCTCTGGGGCCTGTGTGCTGAGCTGGGTTTGGAAAGCTTATTAAACACTATTATTGCCATAGGTTATGCTATGCAATGTCTGTGCCTAACCCAAGAACATTTAGCGCAAGGGGTGACCTTGATAAATGCTGTGCAATTCAATGGAGACCCTGACCGTGTTTTAAAGAAAATGACCAAACCGGAAGGTGCCTGCTTAGAGCGATATATTGACCGTCTGGTCTGCACAAAAAGTTACAGAACCCTGTTTAAGAAAAAGCCTATTTGTAAGAAATCTAAAAGGATTAAGTTAGAAAATGGTGAGGGGGCCAAACATGCGATATAAAACTTGGTAGCTGTAAATTTAAAAAGAAATCTATTGAAAAGGGCTTTGTGACTATCTGTATTTCTGTTAGAAGGTCTCTGGCCCTTAAGTGAGCTAAAAGTTTTTTAATGGAGCATCTTGGTTTGTTTTCAAGGAGCTGTATGTCTTTTAAATAAAAAATAAATTGTTTGTGAGAGCCTAGCTCTTGTGTCTTTTGTGTAAGAGAGATCCATTGACAGCAAAAAGCTGAATTGTATGTTGTGGGAGGGAAACAATATCCTAAAAATGTGTTTACAATAAAACAAACAGGGATGGTTCAGACATGTGGTTGAGTACAATAGAGCTGACTTATTCTGTTGAACTGAATGGGTTTAACCACACCCCCCCCCTCACTGAATAGCCAGTGTGACTGTGATTACTCACCCTTGTTACCATAGGGTTAAATTTGATGGGGGTGCACCCATAGTAAGGGAGCTGGGTGGGTGAGTATGGTGAGTTCTGATTAATATGAAATGAAATAAAAACTCAGGAGTTCACAGATGCTATTGGACAGTTTAAATATAACCACTGGAGTTGGCAGCACTCTATTGGACAGTTTAAATATGATGCCAGGAGTTGGTTGAAGGCTATGGGTCACTTTTTCTAGAAATCACCCCCACCCCAAACTTTAAGCATGAAAGAAACATGTTTAAAAAAAAACACAAAAAGCAAGCCCCAAGATATTCATTGATATCTGCAAAGGGCCCCCACTTCCAATGGGTACTGTAAGAAGGCCCTACAGAAAAATGTATTTGAAATAAAAGTGAAAAAAAAAAGAAGCCCAGCTGTGCAGACCCCAGATCACAAAAGGGAATGCTAGGGAGGGATGATCCAGTCAACCTGCTAACTATTTTGAAACAAAGAGTTAGGATGGTATAAAAACCTCAGGTAGCTTGGAGACTCTCTCTTTCAAGAGAAACTCTCTTGGATGGCTGCTGGACAGCAGGAGGAGGTATGCTCCCTGTTTTTAACTCTGAAAATATATATTATATAATGCCATTCTTTGGCCATGCTGTCCTAGTAAATAATGATGCCTATCTTTATTGCAGTGTGATCTGTTTAGCATGGAACCAGTAACTTTAAGCTGCATTTCACCACCAGGAAGAGGTAAAAAACATTTTAACTGTAGTTGTGCTTAATACTGTTAAATTTAAAAAAAACAAACCTTCAGGTATTACACAGGTTGTATAGGGATTTGGGGGTAATACTAGCAAACATTTTTGCTGGTTCTTTAACCCAAAGGCCCAAACACACAACCTCTCTGGCCACTCAGTAAAAGATTTAAGGGTGGTAATTTTGCAACAGAAAAGCTTCAAAAACAGACTCCAAGGAGAAACTGCTGAGCTTGAATTAATATGCAAACTAGATACCATTAACTTGGGTTTGAATAGAGACTGGGAGTGGCTGGGTCATGACACATATTGAATCTATTTCCTTAAATTAAGTATCCTCACACCTTCTTGTGAACTGTCTAAATGGGCCATCTTCATTATCACTACCAAAGTTTTTTTCTCCTGCTGATAATATCGCATCTTAACTAATTAGCCTCTCACAGTTTGTATGGTAACTTCCAACTTATCTATATGTATAAATATATCTTACTATATGTTCCATTCTATGCATCCAATGAAATGGGCTGTAGCCCACGAAAGCTTATGCTCTAATAAATTTGTTAGTCTCTAAGGTGCCACAAGTACTCCTGTTCTTTTTGTAAAAAAACGGTTTCACTTAAAAGAAAGAATCATCTGGTGAAGCGGTCTGGGGGGGTTTATCGGACCTCTGTTAAGTTTTGCTATCCCTCTGACAACGGGGCTTTTAGCTAATCGATAATGGAGTATGCAGAAAAAATGTACCTGGTGCCCAGCGGCTACTTGGAGCAATTAAGGGCTCCCCCTCTGGCAGAGGAAAATATCAGCACTGTGCTTCAAAGGTACCTAACGTACGTGAAGCTGAGCGATGTGGATAAAGGAAAAATAAGTCTGTTTTTACCAGAACAGGAACAGAGTGTGACTGCCAAACCCTCAGAAACACCAAAGACCTCAGACTCTGTTGTTCAGGAGGTGTTGGATAACGTGAATAAGTGTTATAAGTAAAATGCATTAGTATTGCTAAATAAGCTGGGCCAGGATAAAAATATCTCTTCACGGAATGATAAAGGGGCTTTTGCGTACAAAGGCTCTGTGGTTAATGGTTCTAACATGCTCAACTTAGTCAGGACCATCACCCAGACGCTCTCTGTTCCTAGCAGACGTGTACTTAAAGGATGGGATGTGTTTATGAATGCCATGGCGGAACTGAACATACCATCTTCCGTCATGGGCAATGCGGCCAACAGAGATCTTTTGGAACACCTCAAGGCCTCAATCGCTGACACCAGGGTGGATCAAGAAACCGTGACCCCTCTTTTGCCATCTAAAAAATGAAAATTGGCTAAAAGAGCCAAATGGCTCAGTATGTGATCTTTTTCACGTTCTAAATTGTTTTTTTAAAAAACTGGTAATGTTTAGCTTTAAATAAAACATTTCTATATTTTTTTCTGAATTGGTCATTGTGTTTTTAAAAACCCACCAAACATCAATTGTCTTTAGACCCCTCCCCTGGGGTGCTTTACTGGGTAACATGACTGTGAAAATTGTTGCAAGATACACATGTCTGGGCTTGTTGAAACATGTTTTGAGCAAGGCTAGGCATGCCCAAGAATTTATATTTATTTTTTACAAAATTCATCACCATCCGGTCATTTTGCACTAAGTCATTAGAATACAATTTTAAAATCTGGTCAAAAGATAAACCCTTGCTATGATGATGTAAGAAGAACACACAGTAATAGCCGCAGGAGACGCAGCTGGCGTCTTGTAATTGTCTGTTGTGAAACACAATGTCTATGGCATTTTTTTTTTAATTTCATAATGCTTTTAGGAAACAACAAACTGTTTGGGGGGTGCCCATATGAGTCAAAAAACTCTCCATGGTTACACTCCACCAGATACAAGATGAGCCAGTGTTCACCTGGTTGGTTGTGTGGATGTGTGTTGACCACCAAACCTAGGGGTCTCAGAGACAGCTTGCCGCCAGGGAAACATGTCTAAGAAATTCTTTTTCATGTAAGGGTCCGTTGATAAGACACGTGAGAGCTGCATGGTGTCCATGTTCACATGTAGTCAAACAGAACATTTCTCCTCGGATTTATCTCTATGACGTTGTCAAAAACCCCATACATGATCATATTGACGGTAACGGTTAAAGCCTTCCCAAAACATATTTCTGCTCTCAGGTTCCCGTTTTTAATCAGGGAATAGTGATTGGCGCATTCCTGGTCAGGAGACAGGTCAAAGGCAAACAAGGTGTAACCCTGTGCAAACTCCTCATGGTCGATTAACAGAGAACGAACTTTCATGTGTTTACCAGCTATCTGTACCAGATTCATGTATTCTCTCATGCAGTGTCCTGTCTCGAAGTCTGGTTGCAGAGGCTTGGTTGGTATCTGTTCACCATCCAAATACAAGGCCACAAAATTAATATTGTAATGCTCAAAATGAAAGGGATTTTTAGCGTAACTTCCGCTAAAGGCATCATTATCCACAAACCCTAGGACAAGCATTTTGGGTAACTATCCCAAAAACAGGTTCTCCTGGTTACTGACCTTGCTACCCGCAGGGATGCTAAACACTTTCATTCCCACACGGTCCATGGGGTATTTAGCATTAGCGGTAAGCGGTGCCTCAGCGTGCCCCAGTCGAACGCTCGGGGCCACCCGTACTTTCTTCACAAAAAGGGATGCTGGTAGAATGGGCAGTTTAAAGCCTTCGGCTGCGCTGCCCATTAAACAGAAAGCATCTTCACTGCATGTCAGTTTAATTTTCACATCCACTTTGTTCAACAAAAACAGCTCTCTGTGTAGATGACCCAGCAGCTGTACCATCCTGCTTTG
This sequence comes from Lepidochelys olivacea, assembly GCF_965140295.1. Taxonomy (NCBI): domain Eukaryota; kingdom Metazoa; phylum Chordata; order Testudines; family Cheloniidae; genus Lepidochelys; species Lepidochelys olivacea. The sequence goes on along the minus strand of NC_140413.1, from coordinate 33,906,003 downwards.
GGCCATCAGCTTTGCACACCTCACAAACCCTAAATTCCCGCCATCCAACTCCGTTTCTTCGTGTTGTCTGGCAGTGTCTTTGTAAAACAGGCCCGTGGAAAATTGCATGGCGAGGGTGTCGTTGCTGTAATTGAGCACCGATTCTATAAAGGCCCTGTAAGGGTAACAGTTGTTTTGGCTTACAAGGCGGTCTCCCAGCTTGACATCCAACTGACTAAAAATAGAGGCCACAGGGTAATTCACCAGGCCCACCTCGGCATCCGTGGCGAGTTCAGTTCCGTCTCCTTTTACAATCTTGCAACACAGGTACAGCAGCGTGTTGTTTAAATCCATATAAATTATGCCCATTCCCTCCTATGAAAAAGTCAATGGGGGCAGACTCCGTAACAGCCGATAGAGGCGGCACATCGATGCAGATGCTTTTCTCAATGCTGGTCTGCGTAGGGGCTATTTGGAACAAGTCTAGTTCGGATTTGGTGCAGTCTTCAGACCCGCAGTGAACAAAAGCCATGTTGATTAAAATATATCTCTTTTACCAGGTGGAGAACGTCTCCTCTTTCGCCCAGGCTTCCTCGTGGACTTTTGCTTATGTCTGGCCCTGTGCATCAAAGCCCTTCTTTTAGAGGGTTTTGGGGGACTTGTGCGTCTTGGGTATTACACATTTCTCTTTCTCTTCCTCCTTTTAATGTACATCAGCCCCGATCCTTCCTGTGAAGCTGTATTCTCCACCTTCTCCAGAACAGCGCAGGAGACATGGCCTACCACGTCTTTAGCTATGTTCTGAGCGGCAATTTTTACATGGGGTTTAATAATCTCTAGCCCCCTCCTCAAAAGTGGTATGGCTTTTTTAAAGAGGCTACTGAATATTCAACCCACGCCCACCCCGTACATCATGGGGGCCCCATGATATCCAGGAAGGGCGTATCCTGCCTGGGCTTTGTAATAGTTCCTGTAGATGGTGGTGTCACCGTAATTTTTTAGGATCACCATAATAGTGTTTTGCTTTTTAAAAACCTCGCTCTATCCGGGGATGCAGGCGTAACTTGATGATCACCCTGCCAAAGCGAAATGAGACGCTTCTGTTCTGATCTGTCTTTATTTCAATGGTAATGGTGTCGATGTGGTGTTCACCGACAGGGACATAATGATGCTTATCGTAGGTGATGGTGACAAACTCATTGTTCCTTCCTCGGATGGGGACACAGCGTAACAGGGGAACAGAAAAGTCCCCCACAAACTGGTGTTCTATGATACCCATGTACAGATACAAGGAATTAAAACCGCCTGTAATGTCTGCCAAGAAGGAGAATTTTTGGATGCTGCGTTTGGGGCCCAAGCCCAGAATGTTAACTAGCTCCCTGCTGTTAGAAAACATATAAGTAAAATCGGCGGATTTAAGTCTAATTTTTCTACCCACAGGGTCGTAGTTCATGACCACCTCAGGCGGTCTGGGATGACGAGCCACGGTACTGTTCATATGATCCAGTAATTCGGGTATCGACGAGTAATAACCTCGTTGTAGGATGAAACTCCACGCCATATCTCCAAAGGTGATTTCAAAAGGGGTGTCTTCGTTGATAGTGTTCCAGCTGTGCGGGTATTGTATTTCCACTAAGCCCACCTCCCAGGCACCCGGGAGATCCAAGGGCTTAATTAGACGTATTGTAAAGTTCGAGCTGGTGTTTTGGGGAAAAACTGCAGAGCTGGCATTGCTGGGCAAAGTAAAGTAAAACCCGCCATCGCTCATTTCTTTCTCTCTCTCGCTCTCTCTGTCTTTGCAGGAGGAATATCTTTTTTTTTCTTTTTTTTTTAATATCTGAATGTCACAGAGTTGAGAAACTTCCACTCAGATGTTAAACTTATCAGGCCACCCCAACCATTTCACCAGTAGTTGTTTTCTTCTCCCTTTTCCTTTCTCCGCTAAAACTTTTTCAATCCTGTAAATCCTGTCTTGTTTGGGGGTTACTTTTTGTAATTCTTCAGGGTAAAAAGATCCAGTAACTGTCTCACCCTCATAATCTTTTAATCGGTATACAGGTCTCTGGCCCTGGTTAAGGCTTCATCCACTATGAATATCTCATCAGGAAATATCTCTTCATAACCTTTTTCAAAAGCTCCTTTGGTTTTAGATAGTCTCACGTGGTCACCTTTTCTAAAAGGGGCAACAACCGGTTTTATTTTAAAACCATCTCCATAAACCGTTTTCCATACCTTCAGAGAATTTGAAGGGTTAAAATGAGCGGGTCTGGTATGTATAGTTCTGTGAAAGCTCTTTATAAAGTCAGGTAACACGTCGATTAGCAAAAGGTGTTATGGGCTGTAAAATATCTCCACATCCTAGTTTTTAAAGTTCTATTAAATCACTCCACAGCCCCTGCTTTGACTTCATTATTAGTAACAAAATGGTGAATGCTGTGCTGCTTTAGCAAACTGCTTAAAGGTTTGTTTAAAAATTCTTTCCCCCGTTTGGTTTGTAATTTTTGAGGTACGCGCCCTTCGCTAAAAATAGCTTTAAGAGCTTTGGATACCTCACCACTCATCTTGTCTCTTAGGCCTAAGGCCCAGGTATATTTGGATAGAATGTCTAACACTGTTCAGATGTACTTAAAACCGCTGTTGTGTTTGGAGAACCGGTGCATATCCATCAAATCTGCCTGCCATTGCACATCCACATCTGAAACAATGGTCTTGTTTCTTTTAAAACGTATTTAAGCTGGTTTGTGTAAAGTGTAAGCATCCTGGTCTGAAAGCCAAGCTGTTATCTGTCTTCTATTTAAAGTTTTACTACGCTTTTTGATCACTTGTAAAAGAGGGTTCACCCCGCCGAAGTTCCCAACTTCCCCGGGGGTGTAATATATTTTTTTAACAGAGCAGTCTATGGAGACATGACTGTTACTGGCATCATCTTTTACTAACACAAATATGGAGGGGGATACATTCATATTAACACATTTAAATAAGTTTTATTAATCACCTGGTTTAACACAACCTTTTACAGCCACCTGTAAAAATGGACACCATGACTCCTAACATGAGGTAGTCTGAGATGGTTCATTCTTCCATTTTGTCCTTTTCTGGATTTTCCTCTTGAGATCTGTGTCTCAGACATGAGCAAAAACAGCTGATGCACAATACATTTACTCCCACAGGGCTACCGATGTGTAAGTTCTCAAAGGCCTCCAGAAAGGCATCTTCGAGCTGTTGAGATACTTTCAGAAAAGAAATAGTGTAAGCATTCCACTGCTTGTTTTTTGATTGACACAATCCCAGGTCGGTTCCTAACCCCATTACACCCCCATCCCTGACCATCACTTCTTAATCATTTATTTACCTGAGCAATGTCTTTTCCATTCCCCTTGTCGGCTGGTGACTCCCCCAAGCCATGATCGCCTTCCTCCTCCAGGGGGGTACACAACAAGAGGCCATCACTGTCAGCGGGGTGCCTCATGAGGGTTTGGGTTACAGGGTCGGTTTCCGACGTATCCATCAACAGTTGAGTCAAAGGGTTCTCCTCCGAACTGTCCCTGATGTAGTGCTTTTTCCACACAAGTCCAAGGGTGCTGAGAGTTAAAACAAAGTCTGAAGTTCTCATGGGGGTGGTGAAGGAGTCCATGTTTCCACGATTTCTAAAACACATGTTCTTGGTAAAAGATGGCCTCTTCTACCTGGTGCTGGGACTTATGGGGTGATGGTGCTGTGCTCTGACTGGCAGAGGGGTCACATGACCCTCTTCTGGGCGGTTCACCCTGTCCCAGAACCTGCCCAATATTGGTCAAATCTGCTCTCAGGGCGGTCCTATGTGGCCAAAACCCCTCCTGATTGGTAGAGGGATATGGGAGGAGTTTTTAGAGGGGTCACACGAATCATGTCCAGACGTGGCACGCCGCCCCAGAATTCCCCCCAGTTGGTCAAATCTCCTCTCAGGGCAGTCCTATGGGGGCAAATCCCCTCCTGATTGGTAGAGAGCAGTGGGAGGAGTTCTTAGAGGGGTCACATGACACACCTAGCTTCCGGTCATGTCACCCCACCCCGGAACTCAGCCTGATTGGTCAAATCTCCTCTTGGGGTGGTTCCCAGTGGCTGAAACCCCTCCTTATTGGTAGAGGGTGGTGAGAGGAGTTCTTAGAGGGGTCACACGACCCACTTCCGGACAGGTCACCCGTCCCAGGACTCGCCCTGATTAGTCAAATCTCCTCTCGGGATGGTCCTGTTGGGAGGAAACCCATCCTGATTGGTAGAGGGAAGCAGGAGTTGTTGTTAGAGGGTTCACATGACACAGCTTGCTTCCGGTCATGTGGCCACCTTGACCCGGAAGTAATACCCCTGTGAGGCGGGACTTCCGGTGACAGGTGGGCGGGTCTTAAGGGGTCAAGGGGAGGGGTTAGGGTTTGATTGACAGTAGAGCCCTTATACTATTACTGTTTATGGTGTGGATGTGAAAACATGGTAGAGTTTGACTTTTTGCAAATGGCTCGAACTATTATGGGGGGAGAACTCATAAAAGTATGTGGACCTTTTTTTTCTGTGGTTTAGATCCATGTTTCTCCCCCACCTTTATCCCCCTCTCCCTGTGCCCCCCGAGTATAGTTCAATTAAAAATAAAGGCATGTTTTCCTACTTGCTAAAGGGAAGCAGGTGTTATGTATTAAAGCTTGGCTAGCACAAATGGGTGCCCTGTATACAGCATATTAGTTCATCCTGCATTTCGATTTTCCATTAAAATCTCTCTGTCTCCCACTCTGATCTCTTTTCCTCCCTATTTATGGGACTATTTTCTCTAGTCCTCTTCCCATGGTTACCTCTATATGTAACATGAACTCAACAACAATAAACTCAAACCCTCAGTGTTCGAGTGAGTTCAAAATTAAACAAAATGAGGCCATTCACCTCAAGTTTATTCACTGAGAAGAGAATGTGGGCTGTCAGAGCTATCCATGCATTTCCCATTTGGCCCAAGGCACCTCCGGAATAACTGCAGAAACAAACGCCACTGCTTCTATCTGATAACAGCCAGCCTGTCTCCTGCTTTCCTCAGCAGCTGCCACTGGGGCTACTTAGACCAGGTCTACGCTCAAAAGCAGGGGTTCTCAAACTGGGGGTCGGGACCCCTCAGGGGGTCACGAGGTTATTACATGGGGGGTTGCGAGCTGTCAGCCTCCACCCCAAACCCTGGTTTGCATCCAGCATTTATAATGGTGTTAAATATATTAAAAAGTATTTTTAATTTATAAGGGGGGTCACACTCAGAGGCTTACTATGTGAAAGGGGTCACTAGTACAAAAGTTTGAGAACTCCTGCTCAAAAGGGAAGTCTACTCAGCTATATCACTCAGAGGTGTGAAAAATCCCCCCCTCACCCCACACCCCCCGGGCGTAGTTAAGTCAACCTAACCCCCATGCTAAGTTGCCAGAAGAATTTTTCTGTACACCTAGCTACTGCCTTTTGGGGTGTGGCTTAACTACGCTGATGGGAGAATCTCTTTTTGCTGCAGCAAGTGTCTATCCTGTACTGAAGCAATCCAGTGGCACAGTTATAGCACTTCAAGTGTAGACAAGCCTTTAGTTCAACAGTCCCTAAACTTTACCTTGTGCCCATCCCCCCTGTACCCCTGTCTGCATCCCCTCCTCCCCCCAAGCCATGGCTCCAGGAGTTGGGGGTACAGACACGGCTAAGGGGGCTGAGGCTGGGGCCACATCTGGGGGTGCAGGGTGGGGCTGGGAGTGGAGCTGGGGCCAGGAGCAGAGCTGGCAGCCAGGGCCCCAGGCGCAGGGCCAGGAGCCCAGGGTGTAGGGCCGGCAGTCAGGGCCGGGGCCAGGACTGGAGCTGGGTGTCACTCCCTCCCCATCCTCTGTGGGGCTGGCCCAGGTCCCAGCCACGCCCCCCCTGAATATTCCTCCACACAGTTGGGGGACCTTTCCTTTAGTTAGTGTAGTGTTGAGATTCAGGCTACATGCTTTGCTCTGCATTCGGTGATTCTCAAATCTGGTGTTCTCCCCTCTGCTGTTGGAAGTGCATAGCCATTGGGAAGCCTATGTTTTTATTGGAAATAAAAACCCACATCTCTTAATTCAATTTATTTAACGCATGCCTTAGAACCCCGTCTCATAGGTAGAGCTGGCAGGAAAGAGGGTTTCATTGGAAAATGCCAATTTGTTGAACCCAAAATGATTTGCTGATACATATCAGGTTTGATGAACTTTTGATGATCCATAGGCAGGGTTCTGACAGAATATGTGCCTAGTTTCCTCCCAGCTCACCTGGCAAGCTGCTGAAGACCTCAGGGCTTCCAGGGTTCCTGCTGTGGAGCCAGGAGCATGGAAGCCTGAGAGCCTCAGCTCTAACCAGGGCTTGGATCCCAGCTCTTCAGCAGGGAGCCTGAAAGCCCTGAGAAGCTCAGATTGAGTCAGGGCTTCCAGGCTCCCTGCCATGGAGCTGGTTGCCTGGAAGCCCTGGCTCTGCGGGGAGCCTGGAAGTTCTAGAGCAGAGGTTCCAGAACTTTTCTTGTTGCATACCCCCCTCCAGATCTACCAGCTGCCCACAAATCCCCTTCCAGATCTACCAGCTGCCCACAAATCCCCTTCCAGATCTGCCAGCTGCCCGCATACCCCTCCCCTTCTTATCACTGATACTTTGTATGTTCTTTCTTAACACTACCTGTCTTTAACCGTCTGTCCATATTTCACTGTTATGTACAGATATAGTTACAGTGCGACATATACAACCAAAAATAAACCCTCTAAGTTCTGAGCTCAGTTAGACTGGAGAGTTGCTGGGCAACTGAACCTATGCTGTACAGTGATTGGAGGTGAGGGCTCTGTATGTCAGCATCTCTGTGTATCTGTGTTCTCACTGGTACATCTTGAAGTAAATTAAATGCTGTATTTCATATAATAAACTCTCACAGAGTTTTTAAGCTTTGTCTGAGTAGCCTATTATGAAAATGCTATAAATAAAATAATTAAGAAATAAAATCCACCATTGCACAATTTCTCTTGTCTTGCATACCTCCAGAGGTACACAGACCACAGTTTGGGAACTCTTTCCCTAGAGTTTGAGAGTCCTGGTTTGACATGGGGCTTCCAGTGCTGGCAGGCTCCCAGCTCTATGGCTCAAGCTGGGGTTCCCAGGGTTTCTAGATTTCCTGCCACAGACCTGGGGGCCTGAAATCCTGGAATGGTCTTCCAGGGTCTGTTGCTTCAGGGGTAACCCTGTCTTGAGGACTACACCCCAAGACTTCCAGACTCTTGAGCCAGCTAACTCTCTGGGCTGCTCAACTCCTGCAGCCTGCTTTGCCAGTTGCCCCAAGCAGCCTGCTGGCCCAGGAGTCTGGAAGCTCTGGAATCACAGCTGACATTCAGTGGTGGTCAACCGTGAAACTGACAGTCATGTCAATTTCACTCAGCAGCTGATGGTTCCAGGGAGCAGTTCTCATTTCTGAGTCATCATGTATCAGTTTTGCCAAAACAATTCTTTTTTAATTTCTATTTTCCAAGAAACTGAAAAATTGAAATTTCCCACAAACCAGAAATTCCAAGTTTCAGCCAGCTCGACTCACAGGTAGTCTCTGTACACATACACACAACTGGCCAGACTCTAAAATTCGCAGGCTGATGATGAACATAAGAAACGCAAGAACTGCCATTATCCTGATCAGATCATATCCTCCAGTTGACAGAGATATAAAGTTTCTCCATTATAGGGCAAGCAGAAGTCATCACCAAAGCATTGCCTTGGAAAAATATTAGACCCCCGACAAATTCTGAAACTTGTTAAGGCTTGGTCTACACTGAAAAGTCACATCAACGTAGCTACATTGGTCAGGGGGAAGAAACTACACCCCTGACCAACATAACTGCCGCCATAACCTTCAGTATAGATGCAACTATGCTGATGGAAGCAAGTTTCCGTCAACATAGCTACCATAGTTCAGGGAAGCGATGATCCTTCGCTGACAGAAAAAACCCTTCTGTCTGTGTAGGCTGCATCTATACTACGGGCTGCACTGGGATAACTATATCTGTTTAGTCTCTGTAGTGTAGATATACCCTAATACAAAACTCTACCTATCTTAGATGTAAAGGAATCAATAAAACACTAACCGCTCCCTGAAGACAGCTTATAGAAAGTCTAACACCTGCAGGCTCCCTCCCACCTTACTGCCCACATAGATCATCGTGATTTTCAGATAACCTGTATAGGGACAGCAGGGGAGAAGTAAATTTGTGCATTGGTGGTGGTAATCCAAGACAGACTCACTCACAAATAGAGCTGGTTGAAACTTTCTGAATTTCAAATAATTGAACATTCAATTTTTGACTAAACCTCCTAAAAATATTCAGCAAAAACTGCTGGTATTTTTGACCTGCTCTAGAAATAGTCACATTTTTCAAATCTCCCTATGATATTGACCCTAATTACCTGAGAAATCTCTTCTCCCTCCATGACCATGACCTCCCATGGTGGCTATGTTCCACCAGAGCAATGAAATGGTCAGCCAACAGGTGGAAGCTTGTGAGTGTAGGAGAAAGAAATTTCACAGCAGGTGGACCTAAACTGTGCAGCTCACTTTCAGAAGAGAAAAGAAAGGTAACGAACACCAGTGTTCTGAACTAAAAACTCATTTCTGCCTTCTAGCTTTCTCACAATATGTTACACACACACACACACACAAAATAAACTAATCAAGCTATTTTTCTTTCAAGTCAAGAATGAATAAAGAGAGTGTGTGTGTTGTTTAGATTTCTATTTTTAAGACATTGAGAGGCACTCAGATGCTACTTTGTGAAGGATCAGATAAGTAGGTAGGTCGATCTCAAACTCTGAGGATGTCCCAAAGTTGTGGATCTGAGGTGCAGCCCCATCTCTACAGGAAACTGTTGACCAGAATAAGCGACTAGAAAATCTTTAAAATGTGTTCTTCCTGTGTCATGTTTATATCAAAATAACAGTAATTTGTTTCTCATCTCATAAAGATAGTAGAATGGTCTCCTGGTTAGGGCATTTGACTGAGAATCAAGAGGCATTGAGTCAAGCCCCAGCTCTGTTACAAAATGCATGAGTGACCTTGGACAAGTCACTTAATTTCTCTGAGCCTCAGGTCCTCAACTATGAAACAGGGATAACAGTACTTCCCTCCTGCACAGAGGGGTTTTGCAGGTAGATCCATACCTACTTGGGAGACATTCAGCTGCTGAAGTGATGGAGACCATAGAACTAGAAAGAAATTTGTATTTAGCTCTTAATCTGCATGTGTTATTTCCACTGTTCCCTTAACAAACACATGCAGTTGAAGAGTACTGTTTTCTCTACACTATTTCTCTAAAATAAAAATGTAATTCCTTCACATTTTCCTGTCTTGAAGGCATAGTATTTTAGTAGAAACAATACAAAATAAATTAAAGGCTGGGATGATTTAGTTGGGGCTGGTCCTGCTTTGAGCAGGGGGTTGGACTAGATGACCTCCTGAGGTCTCTTCCTACCCTAATCTTCTATGATTCTATGAAAGCACAACTGAATTACAATAATATAATTCTAGTCTGAACCAAATTAGTTTTTCTGGTCAACGCACAAAGATGTTTCAGGCATACAGTAGGTGTCCTTTCCAAAGATGACTTTGAGTCTCAGAACAGGGGGTGACTGGTGATAAACTGAGAATCTTACAAAGAATGGATAAACAAAGGTATTTCAGGAAGTTTAGGAAAAATTGGGAGGAAATAGACACACAATTAAGATATCAGCTGCTCTAAATAATTGAAAGTATCAGGTACAGTATTGTAAGTTAACAATGAAACAGCACAGAAACTGATATACATATGAGAAGTACTGATATTCCCTAGTCAGGTACATTATTTCATGCAATGAGCGAAGACATTGACTCTGTGTTAGTCACTTCATATTCAAATGTTTGAAATGAAAAGGGAATAGCAAATATAATTCAACAGCATAGATATTATGAATCCTAACCCAGCAGGTTACTGGAATTTCTATAAGTCATGATTGACTGATTAAGCTTTTTGCTGCATATCAAAGACAACAATGCAGTTCTCATCCACTGCCCGGCATGTCTGTTCCACTGGGAGATTTCACATGCATCCATTGTTGTGCATTGACCTCTGACTTTTTGCTTTCATAGAATTTCAAACCATGACAATAAAGCACAAGAGCTGAAATGTGTCTGTTTTATAGCATTTCTAAAATGGACATCCTAGTTCAATGAGTTCTACTTCATTTTAAAACAGTGAGATTTCATTAATGATAGGAGCTAAAGAGATTGTTGCAGTGATTAAGATCTCATGAGGTAGAACTGATGCTCTGAACAATCCTTTGACAGTGATTATAAGAACCTATTTAGAGCAGTAGCATTACATCACATGTATATAGATCAGAAGAACAAGGTAAGGAATTATCTGAGAAGGATCTAAACAGGCTTGCAATATCCTGTGAAGTGATTCTTGTTGCCTTGAATTCTTTCTATAATATTTTCTTATAGCACACTAAAGGGAGATTGAAAGTGGAATGTGATACAATACATTGTTTTCTAAAGCTTTTGCTGCTGCAAATCTCTACCAAGAGTTATTATTTGATCAGCACAGAGTAGATGCATATTTACTGTAACGTAAGCTGCTCTGATACAGGAAAATCTATTTTGTTTTTTCATTTCAACCAAATCCTACAACGGTAAAAACAAGGTAGCTGAAATTAATTGTAAATAATGTGTGTGATATTAAAAGCCTACGTAAGGCTGTCTCTTGCAACTTCCCCACCTCCCTGAAAACCCTCCCCCTTCAACTTAATATATTTACACTATCTTGTAATTTATAAAGAAATGCAATTCATATGTTGCCCCTATGGCTTGAGAGATTAGCCAAAATTCAAGGCCCCTGTTAGGATGAGAAATTGGTGATATGATACAGATATGTTCTTGGTGTAAACTTGTCTAGTTACACAAAAAATACACAAAGTCCTGTTTCCCTGAACACAGAAGAAACAAACAACAGGCAGTTTCCTTGTTCAGAAATCCCCAGCGTATCACTATAGCAAGCACCATGCCCAAGGAACCATTTCTCTCTGCTTTCATTCAAAGTCACACTCACATGCCATCCCCTGGCTTTCTGCCTCCAACACACATATAGCTTGCACTAATACCCTAGCCCTTGCATTTGCAACCAGGGCAACCCCTATTAATCTACCTGGGTTAGCTCTTGCCTGTCTGTTGCCTTGGGCAGTTACCACCATTGTCTACAGCTGTTTTTGCTACATACGGCACTTGATTTCTCCTTCTGTAGAGCCTGAAAGAGTGCTTGGCACACCCATTGGCATCAGCAAGGTTTGTAATTGTCTTTGGATCTAAGACCCACCTGCTGGCAGCCACTAGCAACTTTCAGAATAACAATATTTTCACCTCCTATTTTTATAGCTATCATGATGCTTATATTTTGTAATGAATGTTTTAGTAGCATGGAGACCTGAGACTGAGAGATGCAAAACACAAGAGAAAATCCCAAAAGTGTATTTGAGTTGTGCAGCAAAATCAGATCACAATTATATTAATTCATCTACATGTGAAGATCCCAAGGCTGACCCAAACCACCATATTCATGCCTTCCTTTATAGTGGACCAATTACTTTATCCCCAATATATACAATGAGGTGCTGGGCCAGATTTTCAGCTGGTGTAAATCAGCATAGCTCAATTGATTTGAATCGAACTATGCTGATTTACACCAGCAAAGGAGCTGCTCCGGAGTCTCTGGCTATGGCTACACTGGAGAGCTTACAACAGCGCAGCTGCACCGCTGTAATCTTTCGATAGCCATGCGAAATTGACAGGCAAGAGCTCTCCCGTTGGCTTAATTACCCCAGCCCCCGCGAGCGGCAATAGCTATGTCTCCTGATGACCTAGTGCTGTCCACGCCAGTGCTTACGTCAGCATAAATTATGTCATGGGGGGGGGGCGGGGGCGTATTCACACCCCTGAGTGACATAATTTATGTTGATTTAAGCTGTAGTTTAGTCATTCCCTATCTCCAGCCAGTATGTTCACTGATGGCTGCCACCGTCCTCCCACTTCCTCCATTCCTACTTCTCTTTTGCACTGGGACGGACAGATCTATGGCACCTGGCAGCAGATAAAGGAGAGGCTGAAGGTAACAATGTTATTCATGAGGAGGATAATTACAGAGTTTTAAAATTCAACTACTAAGTTTACAGTGTGGCAGTACAACTTGCTGCACCAGTCCAAGCCAGCAGTAAAGAAGCAGTATAGTCCAGAAGAGGCGTATTGAAGATTCTTATTCAATAGGCTCCAAAGACTGACTTACGTGGAGCATATATTCACTGTGCTGGTTGGCAAGTACAAGCTGCCAGATATACATTGCACTCCTCTCCTGGGACCAATTAGTGACAGAGGCATAAATCGTAGCAAAGACAAATTACCTGTGCTGTGGCTGGGGGTAAGTTCCCATTGAAACACTAGCCATCTACATGTAGATATCACAGAGCTGAAGGGAAATAAGGTGTAAAGAAGGAGGAAAAAAGACTGTGACATAAGCAAGACCCTTTATTCCATGGTGATCTATCTCAGGCACTGCTTAATTTGTGCCAAGCCTTGCCGGAGCTGAGCACCAGCACCTCTAGGCTTGGCCATTGATAGCCCCAGCACCTCAGGGCTTGCAGCATCAGTTATGAAAGTAAAAAAAAAATTGTCTGAGCCCAGCACCTAATTGCTTGAGCCCCGGCACCTCTTTCAGTACAAATTAAGCACTGAGCTCAGGGGACTAATGAGTAAAGACGTGCTACTTGTTGAATAGTTTCAGTAGACATTTGGTTGTTGGCAATACTGCACTGCTAGTCAACCTATATAAATTACTATTATTTTCACTCTTGCTGTTTGAACTAACTCCCAAAAGATGCAGGTAAATTTGTTTGGTGGGAAAGTGTGACCATTGGAAGCATCACATCTTCTTTTAAAGTGTTGGCATAATATGTTAAGTAGAGCTGACTGAACATTGGAATTTCCATCCCAGGAGAATTTGATATCTCAACATGTGTTTTCATCCCAAATTGGGACAGAGTTGAAATATCAAATTTTTTCATGGAATGAAAATAAAAAGATTCCATAATGCTCAAAGATTTTGTTTCAGGTTGGTTTGACATTAAACTGTAGTCACCTGAGCCACCATGGTGTCTCCATTGGTTTCCTTTTATGTTTTCTCAAAGGTATGCTGCATTGTGATGTTTAGCTTTGGACCAGTCATTTCGTAACTTAAACTTATGCAACTTAATTAATATTTGGGATGATTAGGAATTGTTCTTAGACATTTCTTTTTGGATGAAAATTGTGGTCTCTATACAATGGATGTTTTCTGCAGGCACATCTCCCAAGAAACCCCTCATTCTCAAAGCCCAGGAATGGCTTCAGGAAACATCCACATCTCCAGACTTCATCTATCCAGGGTAGAGTGTAAGAAGATTGCGGGTGATCAAAGATTGGTTTGGAGGGCTGCAATTGTGTCTGTCTTCTTCCATCTTCTTCTCTCTGCCTCCCATGCACCATCAGAGTAGTCATATACAATCTGGCCCCATGTGAGGAGAGGAATCATAGCCCCATTTCCATGTGGAGAAGGAGCAGTTGCAAAGTACATTGGAATGGCTGGGTCATTTGCACTAACCTTTTCAGGGGCATCATTTGCTGTTTGGCTAATCCAGTAGCAATTTAACCCTTTCTGAAACAACATTGTTGTTTGTTTTTCAATAGTAGCTCTGTTGGAGAGCTGGCAACAACAAACACAGATTTGTTATAAATTTACCATTATATTTTAACAGAGCAAAAGCTGATTTCAACTGTGACACATTTATTGGCCCAGGGTTCTCTATTATTGCATCTAACTTGTCTACAGGAGAATGATTACCGTCTGCACCTACACAGTAATACAAATACATTACCTGACTGCAAAAAAAGTTACATTTAGAGCTCCATAACCTCAGGCCATTTTTTTGGCAGGCATTCTAATAACGCAGGTGCTCTTGGTCAGTTTTCCCACTGATTAAAATGTCATCTAAGGTGACAAATGACAATTCTAGACCTCACATGATTTGATCCATTATTCTCCGATTTAATGCAATGGAAGAAACCATACCATAAAGGGGCCAGATGGAATGCAGCTTACTGTGTATTAATTAATGGTCGCATATGATTTTGAATGATGAACTAACATAATCTGTTGGTGAATTTGTGTTTTTAAATAAAAATTGCAAATAGACCTAAAATAAATCTGAGAATTTAGTATTAAGCCACATCTAAACATGGATCATTGGTTGCGTTATAATAGCTACACATCATTGGAAGGATCCACACAAAATAAGATCTATCCACTTGCTGAAATCTTTGGAGAGACAGAGTGGAATTGTGACTTGTAAATCCATACCGGGAAAATATCCCCTGTCTTGGTGGTAATGGGTTGAGAGCCACCTCTTAAGCCATGTCATTCCCTATATCATATTCCATGGCAGGTGCACAGAATCAGAGTCTAAGGTTGTGCATGTTGTACGCACTTAACCAGCCCCCTGGGTAGTCTACTCATGTGGATCCTGCTGATGGTGAGCCAGCCAGGGATCTGGGAGAGTCAGGAGGAAGGCAGCCTGGCAGCACAAAATCTCAGTGTTGGATGAGCCTGGCCCTCCAGGAGACCCTGTGGGCTGAGGGAGATCCACGGAGCTTGTGGCCTGAACATATTGCCCACTCACTGGAGTAGCAAATGCTCCCCCTGACCCAGACAGAATGATCTGGAGAAAACTCAGTGATGGAAATTTGAAGTGTGCTGCTCCTCCTTAGCCTGCCCAGTAGAACTTTCTGTAGGTTGAGTTGGCCTGGTTCATAATTCCCACAGACTCTAGGCCTGTGTTCTCAAAGGTGCCTGTGGGAGTTAGGTGCCTAACACCTCTAGGCTCCTTTGAAAATCTCAGTCCTAGTTTCTACACTTGCTAGTCTGCACCTTATTTTTATCATTTAGTACATGAAATACCAGCTTGGTTTTAAGGAACTTTGTTACAATTTCAACAACTTTTAATTTAAATTATGTCTTTAATTAACCTGAGTTTATTCATTTCTGAACATTCCCTTCAGGATCAAGCACATTGCAAATGAGAGACCAATTCAACCTCATTGTCTCAACTCATTTTCTGCTTACGTAGCAGAGACAGTCAACTGTCCTTTGTAGCCAACTGTTTTAGGCTTGAGGGTTTACTTTTAAAAGCCACTTTCACGACAGCTTTATCCAACAATTCCAAAGTGATTGTGAACTGGCTTTATGCACCAATCTTTAACCCAAGTTAATGGATTTTTAACAGTGGGACCATTTCCCTAAACAGCCAGTCACATACCTACTTCTTTGTTCTGCTATAAGACATTGGATGAGCTTCCTACTCCTTTCAATAACAAGGTCAAGTACAGTTTTACAGCGTTTGCCAAGTGTGCAACTACCTCAGGCGCTGTGCATTGTCAGCACGACCCAAATCTCACAGCTCACTGTGACCTACCCCACTGGAAGAACCCTCTCCTCAAAATCCGCCAGGTCCCTTTTCTGAAGTCACCAGTACTGACAAGTGACCCACCCTTCTCTCTACTGCTAATTCTTCTCTGAAACGATCTGGCTGGTCTTCGTGTCTGAGTGCAGAGTACCTAGCAGACTGCTGGTGCTATGCGTGTAACAAAACTCCATTATATCCATTAGTGATGAGCATTCCCATTCCATTGCATTCCCATCCCATCCCATTCCAGACATTCCCATCCCAGAAATATTTTGTGGATTATGAAAACTTGTTGGATTTTGCACAGAGCCCCACAAAAGCTAGGACAGGTTCTCATTTCAGGGGAATGTTTATGTATTTTAAAAAAATAAACTATTTCTACTGGAGTTAAATTTAAACAAGAAACTCCTGGAAACATTTTTGTTGTTCTTAGGTTTAATACAAGTGGATCTTAACTCGGCTTAAATTTGGAACCAGATTGGACCTGATTATAAAGTTCTTACTCATTTCTCAGTAACACAAGCCCTCTTCAGTCTGAAATATGTTGCACAGCATTGTATTGATTCCCTATGGGCTATTACTAAAACGAAACCATCTTAGAGTCCTTTTATCTTGCAACTTATCATACTACATCATAGGGAGCCTTCTGCTCCAATGTATGTCTTTCCTCAAGAAACTGGTTCTCTGTTGAAACAGGAGGATCATTAGCTTTCAAGTAGTTATCATGGGGTTTCAAGAGGGAGCTAAAAATAGTCTATTCTGATAACAGCTTCATTTGACAAATGTCAGGCTTTTCTAATGCACCCCTTTGTAAATCACAGGACAAGCCAACCAACATTTTCACAGTTGTCAAGGAACACTCTAAGCTGAAACACACTCGAACAAAACCTGACAGTGAACCACTGCTGCATCTGTGTGCTGGTTATATAAGGTAACATCAGAAAATGAGTGTTTTTCAGATTAACTTTAATGTCAAGCCTGGTAGTATGAATATAATTATGGCAGATATTTTTATGCTGCAGATTGACAGACAGTTAGCAATAAATACGTCGTCTCCTGCAGAAAATGAGCAGTCTTTCAGTAACCGAAAGAAGAAGAAGAGCTTTTCCTGTGTCAAGTATTTGTGCAACTTTCACTCTTTCAGTTTTCATTATTACTGCCTTGGAAGCCCTCCAGATCACTTTTTAGACTCTCGGTCTCTTCACCTCACCTTTATGGAGAGACTCTTGACTATAGAGCTGCTTTCCATTATCTGGCAATGCTTATGGCATCCATCCTCCAGCTTAGAAAGCAAGGCTTATGGTCTCCAGGGCAAATGGAGTCAATGAATCATTAAACAGGAAGGGTGATTAAAGTGTTGCAGCTACTCCCCATTCAGCGGAACAGTGTAGTCAGGGGGGTTACACTGAAGATTTGGCCCCATCTAATTAATTCCACAATACACTTAATGCAGAGTGTGGTTCTTCATCCACTTTCTGTGCAGGCCAGAGGAGTGCACCATGCCAGTAGGAGTTCATGGAAGCAGACCCAGTGGCCCAGATCCTCAGGAATTAGCCATCCAGTACCACTGAGGTTTCGAGCCAGGGTCTCTGAGAGTGCAGGGAAAGCCTTGCCACTGGTGCTGTCTCCGGAAGAGCACAGTATGGTCTCTCTGCCCATCCAGACAGGTGAGCAGAGGCCTTAGAGCCTGCAGGTATGGGCAGATGGGGCCTTGATGACCTTGCCCCTTCCCTGCCTACTCTAGGGACTGTAGCACCATCTTGTGTGGTCTTTGCATTCTTTCAGAGTGCTGGAGAAATCTCCTTCCTCACACTCTCGTCTTCTCTCCTTTGCCTACCAATCCAGCAAAGGATATAATGGAGGCCCTAGTCGTCTCCCTTGTAATATGAGAGTTTGAGTGGTATTCACACTGGCATCAGTCTTTAACAGTGAAAATAATTAACCATTGGAACAACTCACCAAAGGTGATGGTGGAGTCTCCATCACTGACTATTTTTAAATCAAGATTGGATGTTTTTCTAAAAGCTATGGAAGTATTTTGGTAACATTCTATGGTTTATGCTATTCAGGAGGTCATATTAGGTGATTGCAGTGATCCCTTCTGGCCTTGGAACCTACAAATCTATGAATCAAACTGAAAGAAACCACTAAGAGGCAATAAAACAGGTGAGTCCTGCCCTGCTTCTCCTTCTCCTGTCCCTCTCCTCACCCTTCCCTCTCTTTTAATTTAGTTTATTACAGATTTGTTACCTTGACTGACATATTCATTCCTTGAAGAAACTGAATCTGTGTTTCGGAGGCACTACCTCCTGATCGTCAGACCTAAGACATTAGATTCAGGTTGCTGTTTTAGGGCTGCAAACCTACTACAGAGGTAGGATAGAAGTCTTCCGTCCCAAATTTCCTGATCTTCACCTGGTCTTTTTAATAAGTCCTTCTCACGGGAAAGCAGCACCTTCATTAGCAGAGGTATTGCCTCCACACGTTTTTCCTTGGTGATCATGGAACCCTTCATTCCTCCAGGGCTTTTCTGGGGAAGAGACCTTTGATGCCATAATACTAGTGCCGCTAAAAAGAATCCTCTGGCTGCTCCTTCCTTCAGGTTGGCTAGTAATATTGTATTTTAATATTTAACAATGAGATCGCTGTGCGTTCAGGGGTGCTGGAACAATTTATATAGTAGGGGTGCTGAGAGCCATTGAACCAAACTGTAAACCCTGTGTATGATGGAAACCACTTCAAGCCGGGGGTGCGGCAGCACCCGTACCACCCTTAGTTCCAACAGCTGTGGGTGGGCAAATACACTGTAACTCCCAAAGAATTCATTGGCCATACTTTCACAGAGACATTCCTCTAGCTAACATAAATTGCAGTGCTTTTCAGGCCGACCTGGACAACTAATTAAAAAATAATTAGTGTAGTTCATAAGCACATTTGTATGTAATTAATCTAAGTAAATGCATGCTAGCTCCTAAGGATTATTAAATATTTTTGTTACAACATACAATAAAACAGTCATGCCACGTGCTCATTAAAGCTTCAAAATTGCTGACACTACCTTGCAGGCACTTGATGTTTAAAATGCAGCGAGCAGTGATAGTCACTTCTATATGAATAGAGGCTTAGAAATGAGGAATAAGAGGATATCCCTGTGGGTTTGTAGCACCAGCGATTACTGCAAGTTGGGAGAGCTACTAAAGCATGTTAAGAGCCTAGTTTAGACTGCCCTCTTCTGTGCTTTATTGCAGCACAAATATGGATTTCTTTTTCTGCCTTTATACATACTGTTTACGGGGGAGTTCAGATTCCATGAATAATGAAACTGGATTTGGTTCTTCACAGACTACACATTTAAATCCCTATGCTGTAAGTAGGAATGAGTAATTTACACCTTTCAAATTTAATTGACAAATTTCTGCTAGGAAAGTCATGGTGAATACTTTTCCTTCTCCTGTAACTTACATAAGAATGGCCATATTGGGTAAGAACAAAGGTCCGTCTAGCCCAGTATCCCGTCTTCTGACAGTGGCCAATGCCAGATGCCCCTGAGGGAATGAACAGAACAGGTAATCATCAAGTGATCCATCCTCTGTCACCCATTCCCAGCTTCTGCCAAACAGAGGGTAGGGACACCTTGGGAAGATGCTTTGGCTCAGTATACTCTCATTAAAGTTCATAGTTATTTTGCCCCTGGCTTCACTGGGAGCAGACACACTAGTTAGGAAGGTGCTTATGTCCCACCTTTTACTTGCACTCAACACACTAATTGGCCCCATCATGCACAGTGCTGAGTATCCTCAACTTAAACTATAGGCAGTGGGAGTTGTGGGTGCTCAATATTCTGTAGGAGGCACTTATCACCTAGCAGGATCAGGCCCTATATATATATGACTTGTCTGTTCGATACTGTTGGCTAACATGGTAATAATGCATCTCAAATATCCTTCCAAAAGTATGGCCAAGGCACTTTTCTCAAATTTCTACCAATAAAAATATGAATGTATGTAAGCCCTATGGCCTGAAGCCTCTGAAAGAAGGGAGGTGATTGAATGAGTTCTCTGATGGCATCTGCTGGAGAGCAAGGGGAGTCGACTGGGCAAGGCAGCACCTCATCTGCATATTAACTGCAGGTAGTTTGGGGATGTTATGGCATAATTTGACTAAGTTTTGTACTTGGGGCCAATATTTTTTGAGATTACCCTGTTGGGAACCCACCCGGGCAAAGCCTGGATAATGACTGGGTATGAGGTCACCCTGATGAAAACTGAGGTTTGCTGAGGTGGGCTAAGAGGCCCTGGAGCATGCTAAAGGGTATAGGGAAAGGAACTGTACTTTTTTGTCTTTTGGTAAGGAATCACTTTCTAGGTGGGGGACTTGGGTTTCTAAAGCTGCTGATCTCCTTATATCAGAAGGAGCTGAGCTAAGAGCTGTAATTGCCTTATGTGGGCAGAGCTGATAAGAAATTCTAGTTGTCTACTCAGTAGCAAGTAAGAAGTCAGAACCCAGCAGCCATTCTATTCACCGGAGCAGCAGGCAGAGCAAGGCACAGTTGGGGACCCAGTCACAGCTCCTAGCAGGCAGAGTAAAGTGGCAATTGAATTCATCCGCAGGACACAGCTTCTAGCAGGATTGCTGCAGAACGAGGAGCAGAGTGAGACCAGCTGCATGCCCTACAGTGGGAGTAGAGGAATTCACAGTAACCATCTATGTCAGCCTAGCAATGCTGGTGAGGCCTCCCTGTCCTAACTACTGAAATCACTATAGCAGGACAGTTGGCAGAGCCCCAGAGCTTCCTACAAACCAGGGACCCTGATTTTCCTGGACTCCTGAAACCACAAACTGTAAGTGACGAAGCTGGGGATCCATGAACTGAGATGGGAGGTTGGGAGGGAGAAAAAAACTGCATCAGCCATTCAGTGTCCAGTTGCTTGGAACTGTGATTTTATGCACACTGAGGTAAAATGATGGTGGAAGGTGTTAAATTGTAAATATTTGCCCCATTTCAGCCTGGTCTTTCCCTTTTCTCCCCCTCAGTCCCTGACCCCAGTAAAGTTCATTTGTTTAAACCTCTGTGTTTGCAAGTGGGTACGGATTTGGCTGGCAAAGGCACTCAGAGTGATAATAGTTTTCCAGATTACCAGGTGAGGGCTCAAGACAAAATGGAAGATAATCCCCTAAAATAATGACCCATCCCTTGTTTCTGCTGGCATGTTGGCAGAAGGGTTCCATGTATTTTTACCTGAAATATGCTGTGTAAAGTACTGAGGTGTTACAAAGACCACAGTCAAGTACATGGCAGACTTCTTACACCAATAAGAACAGCTTTGTATTGGGACAGAGCTAAGTGTTCAGAAATCAAACAGTAGATTTCAGGATGGCATAGCTGGAAGTCAACCTGCGGAATTCTTTGTCAGAAGATGTTGTGAAGACCAAGACTATAACAGGGTTCAAAAAAGAACTAGATAAGTTCATGGAGTACAAGTCCATCAATGGCTATTAGCCAGGATGGGCAGGAAAGGTGTCTCTAGTCTCTGTTTGCCAGAAGCTGGGAATAGGCAACAGGGTTTGGATCACTTGATGATTACCTGTTCTGTTCATTCCCTCTTGGGTACCTGGCATTGTTTCCTGTCTTCTGACAGGGGACTGGGCTAGATGGACCTTTGGTCTGACCCAGTATGGCCGTTCTTATGTACTTATGTCCTGTGTTTTGAGGCAGAGGGACTTGGTGAGTGGTGCATCTGGTCCATCTGTTGTTTGTTCTCTGTAAGGAATGTGTGGCTGGGCTGTAGGCCTCTGAACAGACCAGATGAGACAGGTTTCTGGGCTGTATGGCTGGGACCCTTGCATCTTTGAGCAGACAGTGTTCAACATCTGTGTTGCTAATCCCTCCCTGAGAGTAAGGAAGTAGAGCTGAGCAGCAAGGTTTAATGTCAGTTACCAGGCAAACATCTGAGCAAGTGAACAGGAGTGACAAATGGAGGAAGTTTAGAGAGGGAGTGTAGTTCCTTCTGTTTTAGGTGTGGCTCTACATCGGGTAGCAGTTAATGATCAATATCTGCTGTATCCTTCCTTGGATGTGCTATGTTTTCATTTCTGCTGGAAGACAAAAGAGATTTCTGATACATGAAATGCAATCTGGTTGCCATTCTGGAGGTCATCTGGAAGCACAAGTTTCAACTCTGCACAGCATCCAAGAAAACAGAGACTTCTTGGATAACCACATTAGGAAATCATCACCACAGACACCACAAGGGGAATGCAGACTGGCAATTTGTGACCAGGAGAAGAAAGAGACCTAGGTAGGAAGCAGTCAAACCCATTAGAAATACTGAATCATTTTCAAGTACTTAGTAAGTCAGTTACAAAGGAACCTGTCTCTGGAGGAACACAACAGAAGGCTACAGGGTGCATACCTGATGGGCATGCCTGGGGTATGAAGCAAACAGCAACCAATAGAGGTTCTTCAACCATCTTAGGAAGGGAAGCAACAGTCATTGATAACTCCATATTCAGAACAGCAAACACTGCAAGGAACACAAGGCTGTCTTCCCAGAGTGAAAAATATGAGATGTAACCATAAGATTGGATGGGATTATGAAGTCATCTGTCAAATCTTCCCTGCTGATGATACACGTTGGAACCAATAACTCTGTAACACTTTGAACTATACCAATTATAGAAAATGTGTGGGATCCTGGAAGGGAGCTGAATAAGATGAAATTCTAAGTGATGGTCTCAGCGATACTTCTGTCCCACAAACCAGAGAAGGGAGAGAATACCAGAGGTGAACCACTGGCTGCATCATTAGTGTGAATCTGAAGCTATTGGTTTTGTGGACCATTGGGCCACATTCCAGAGGGAGAGGAAGTATGAATAAGATGGCCAGCATCTCAGGGAGGCTTATCTTGGTTGGAAACAAGCTAGAGCAGCAAAGAGGGGATTAAACTGAAACCAGTGGGAAAGTGCTAAGAAGGCAAATGCAGTACAAACTAAGCTTCAGCATATTGTGAACAACTTGAACGATGTGACAAAGAACGTGAAGAAAGGAAATGTTTCATTTACTTTATATACCAATGCTTGGAGTGTGGGTAACAAGCAAGAAGAAGATTTGAAATTATCATTGATGAGAAGAAAATGGCATTGCTAAAAACTGGTGGGACACTTTGGATGACTGGAATGTTAAAATCACTGGCTACAACCTCTTTAGAGTGGGTAAAAGAGGTGTGTGTGGTGGGGGGGATGGCATTCTACATTAAAGACACCATTATTGGTTTCACTGATAACTCAGATCCACACTATCTTGAATGCATTTGGGCCAATGCGTTAGTTAACAAAGCCCAGGAGGAACGGCTACTGGTGTGGTTCTGTTACAGACCACTAAATCAAATCAGAGAACAGGATGAGTTTTTCCTTAAGTACCTGTCTATAATGTGTGGAAAGAAACACTGTGTTGTTCTGGGGGACTACAGTTTGGGAGACATATGCTGAAGGTCTCATGCAGCCAGTAGCCAATGTTTAGAGTTTCTAAAATGTATAGATAGTAATATTCTAATACAAAAGGTATTGCACCCAACACAAGGTAACTGTATTTTTGACCTCACTGTGACAGATAAAGATGAATCAATCTCTGGACTGGAAGTTGGTGGTTGCCTAGGGTCCTTATCTTCAAGGTGCTCCCTGGCCTGGGCTTAGGAGAGCTAAAACACTGCCTACAGCTCCAGGATGAAGACCGTGGTCAACAACTTCACTCCTCTAGCACAGTGGAGCTTCCTTCAGTAAGAGTAAAGCTCCTCTATGCTGGAGACAAAACTTTCTTGGGGGCCAGTTCAAGACTATGGAATGAACTCACACAGAAACTAAGGACCATTGCACTCTTCACCATCTTCAACTCCAAGGTCAAGATGCATTTCTTTGATCTTGTGTCATAAATGTAAAGGGAAGGGTAAACCCCTTTAAAATCTCTCCTGGCCAGAGGAAAAATCCTCTCACCTGTAAAGGGTTAAGAAGCTAAATGTAACCTCGCTGGCACCTGACCAAAATGACCAATGAGGAGACAAGATAATTTCAAAAGCTGGGAGGAGGGAAAGAAACAAAGGGTTTGTGTCTGTTTGTATGCTGCTTTTGCGGGGGATAGAACAGGAATGGAGTCTTAGAACTTTTAGTAAGTAATCTAGCTAGGTATGTGTTAGATTATGATTTCTTTAAATGGTTGAGAAAGGAACTGTGCTGAATAGAATGACTATTCCTATCTGTGTGTCTTTTTTTGTAACTTAAGGTTTTGCCTAGAGGGATTCTCTATGTTTTGAATCTAATTACCCTGTAAGGTATCTACCATCCTGATTTTACAGAGGGGATTTCTTTACTTCTGTTAAAAGTCTTCTTGTAAGAAAACTGAATGCTTTTTCATTGTTCTCAGATCCAAGGGTTTGGGTCTGTGGTCACCTATGCAAATTGGTGAGGATTTTTACCAAACCTTTCCCAGGAAGTGGGGTGCAAGGTTTGGGAGGATTTTGGGGGGAAAGACGTGTCCAAACTATGTTTCCCAGTAAACCCAGTTAGAGTTTGGTGGTGGCAGTGGAGACAGGGACAGGGACAAAGGATAAAATTAATTTGTACCTTGGGGAAGTTTTAACCTAAGCTGGTGAAAGTAAGCTTAGGAGGTTTTCATGCAGGTCCCCACATTTGTACCCTAGAGTTCAGAGTGGGGGAGGAACCTTGACACCTTGTCTTCTCTAATATGAATGAGTAGCATATATATTTTAATAGCAAACACAAAACAAAAAACGTGCCACAACAACAACACAAAACAACACACACACACCCCTGGAAAGGAAACACGTGCCTACACAAAACACTCCAATTCATGCACTTTTTCTCTCCCTGGGAAGAGAATGAGAGAGCAACCAATATGTGACTGATGTTGGTCATGTTGTTCAATGCACTGCTGAAAGGTGCTCAGATATTATGGTGATGAGTACTGTATAAGAACCTATATAGAAAGGGAAGACTTGTGGCACCTTAGGGACTAACAAATTTATTTGAGCATAAGCTTTCGTGAGCTACAGCTCACTTCATCGGATGCATTCAGTGGAAAATACAGACTAACACGGCTGCTACTCTGAAACCTATATAGAATAGAATTCTTGCTATCTACAATTTCTATTCAGCAGCTGAATGAGCTACCATAACTCTATCCCATAAACATAGGTGCTAAACCCTGGGCTTCTTGACATGTAGAAAGAGTTCCTTGAACTTCTGCTTCAATCCATCTATATGGCTGTCTCATTTCAGCCACCACTGCATTTGCAATTAATGATTTTTGTTTCAAGGAATGTGATCCCAATTACAATACAAATCTCACCAACAAAGAACTAGATTTTTTTACTGTTTGTTTTACACCGTTCCTAAATAAAGATTGACTACTAGTAACCTGTATTTTTTCTTTTCTAATGCAGCACTGAAGCACTAATCCAATTCTTTTCATTTCCAAATCATAACAAAACATAATGTTGTGGTCCAGGTTGGCCTAAGATTGATCTGGGACCAGTGTCATATAGTATTCGATTTTAAGGTCAGAAGGCACCATTAAAATCATCTTATCTGACCTCCTGCATAATGCAGGATGTAGTACCTCATCCAGTAATTTCTACATCAGGCTCAGTAATATAGCTGGGGAATCACTTTTTTTTAATTTACTGGCAATTTCAAAAAGTGGGGGAAAATCATTTTGGGTCAGACTGAAAACAAAAATGTTTGGAGAACCAAAAAGGCAAAAAAAAAAAAATAAATCATGTCTAATGAAACCTATTTGACTCAAAAAACCATGCTTCTTTATTATTTCAAGTATTATTTAAACATTTTTAATTAAAAAAATAAAATTAAAGGATATTTTAAAACAAAAAGTTGTTCCAAATCAAAACATTTCATTTTGAAAATGTCAAAACAAACCATTCTGATTTTGTTCAGATTTATTTTCTAAATGAACACTTCAGTAAAAGCAACATTAATTCTTGCCATGTTTCAATGTCACTGAATCTGCATTTTTTTTTTTGGACAAAAAATTGTCATTTGAAAGATATCAAACCTTCATTTCAAAACCTTAAAAGATGGAAAATCTGCACATCCCTTGGGAATTAGTTCTAATGGTTAATTACAATCTCTCTCATAAATATAGACCTTATTTTCAGTCTAAAAGTGTCCAGCTTTAACTTTCAGCCATTGGAACTTAGTTGTGATATTGTTATCAGATTGTTTAAGGAGCTCTCTGGTAACAGCTGTCCTCTCCTCATGTAAGAACTTGTCGTTTGTGATGAAATTGCCACTTAACCTTCTCTTCAGTAAGCTAAATGGTTGAGATCTTTAAATCTCTCACTGTGAGGCAGGCGTTCCAGTACTCAGATAACTGTTGTGTCTCTTTTCTGAAACAGCTCCAATTTTTCTACCCCTTTTTAAAAATATGAACCCCCAAACAGGATGTATTATGGCAGTGCTTCTTTCCAATGCCTATACAGAGTTAATATCACCTTCCAACCCCTTCTCAGTCCTCCTCAGTTTATACATCCAAGGAGCATGTTTGCGCTTGGATATAAGCCAAACACTGTCAAGTCTCAGTGTTCTCTGCAAGCTCCAGAACTCTCCCAGCACACGGCAGAATGAGAATGCTTCCTCATCCCTTTGAATGGGGCAGCATACTTTCCCTTGTGCACTCCAGCAGTTCTTCTGGTGAGTGTGGGAGTGACCATGGCCTGATGTCCTCCCTGTATGGTGTTTTTCACCCCTTGGGGCAATAGGAAAAGAGAACTCAGGAACTGACTGTGATTGTCTCTAGCACTTGGGCAGGGGTCATGTAAGTGATGGATAGGAGAGGAAAGCTATTTTTGCGTTCCTCACCACTGCACACCTAGGCAAGAACCAAGGGCAGTCTAGCCCTATAGATTTTGTAACAGTGCATATCAGTCATCTGTTAAGGCAGTCATGGAGTTAAATAGTTACTGAATCATATATGAAAGGAATTACTGATATATGAGTCTAATCCAATGCCTATTGACAGTGAAAGTCTTTCCATTGACTTCAGTGAGCATAGGACTGTGCCCTAAAACAGTAGATTTTTATTGTTTTTTAACAAATTGAATTTTAATTCATTCAGAAGGAGATAAATAATGAACAGTTCCAGTAATAATTACCAGGACTCTCCTGAAAATTTCATCAATTGTGTTGTGAGCTATATACAGCATGTGCTAGTTTTCTATAAACAAAGAAATTCACGCACTGTTCTCTAACAATAAGCATGTGTGGTAATTATCACTAGAACTACAAATTATTCATTACAATTTGAAAATCTACCCATTTATGCCTCTGCTAAAATTGTCCCTATCTTGCGATATCATAAACAGGCTGCAAGCTACTTATTCAATGGAGATACCCTCTCTGGCAAAGAAACCTATCTAACCTCACGAGTTCCCTTGCTATTCCAAGGTGAAAACGTTGCTATGCCCTGCTGCCAATAAGAGCAAGACTAAAACCCAGCTATAATTTTCACTACCTACCACCAGTAAATTCAGACTACTCCAAGACAGCACTGTTGCCAGTTCTTGCAACGTAGGTTTTCGGAAAGCCCCAAGTCCTGGAGTCAAGTGATTACCTAAGATTCTCAGCTTTCATTACAAAAGTACTTTTCTAGTCTCCATAGTTGTGGAAAAGAACTTGAAAATGTGACCTGAGCACATGCCGAAGGCTCAGAAACCAGAAGGTAAATTGAAAGAACCCAAATTGTAAAAAAAAAAAAAAAAAAAAAAAGCAGCCCTCATTATTCGTAAGCTTATCTCATGATTTTATGAGGCCTGATGTAGGATTTTTGAATGCTCGGGGCTTGCAATACTGACACTGGACGACTGAAAGTGAAACCATAAGATAAAGAGCTATGTGAGATCTGACAGAGTTGTAATGCTGTTCTGAATGTAATTTACGTTCCCCAGCATGAATGTGCACCAGAGCCTGGGTATATTAGAGATACTGGTGACAGATCACAGGACAGAAGTGAAGGAAAGGAATGTTCAGAAACATGTTTCTATGCTGTTCATGTAAACCATCAATTTTGTGCGTAATGGGACATGAAATTTCACTTGGACACAGTGTAAAATTTTCAGCGGGTAATATGAAGGAGCGAGACAATTTTCCTAAAGAAGAGCACTTCAGTTACAAGTATATGGGGCGGGGGGGGGAGGGGGAAGGGTATACACCTGCATTTTTAAAAATGGATATACTGAAATTTTGTTTTCAGTGTGTTCTAATATAAAACATATAATTGACATTTCTGAGTCTAGAGCTGGTGGCAGTTGATTCATTGCATTAAAAATAAGGCTTAAATAATGTATATTATGACCAACATGTGTGTCCCTTAAAGTCAAACCACTTTTATTTTGGTGTCTAAATTTGACTTCCACCATCTTGGCCAACACACCAAGGATTCAACTGTGGAAGCACCAGAGCTGAAAAGCATAAGTCTTTACAGCTTGAGCTAGAGAGCCAGTGTTTTAAGCTGAGAGCCATAACTGAGATCACTTGGAGATCAGGCACAGAGGGAAAACCGTAACACACACTGACCAGAGTGGGTCATATAAAACATGGATTTAAATGCCTAAGTTTGGGCACCAAAGTTTGGAAAATTTAGCCTCCGTATATCAACTCATGATTTACTCTACTAAACTATTAGTAATATGGTTGAAGAACAAGATTTCAAAGCTGGATGCCGACAGTTAGGCTCCTAAATCCATTTTTAGGTACCTTAATTGGAGTGGCTTGATTTTTCAGAGGTATTAAGCGATTCCACTTTCAGCTGAAACTGCCTACACCCTTAAGGGGGAAAAACTATAAGTATACACTGTTCTCTCTTCCTCCTTCACCTCCCCCCACAACCTGTTTTGGGTAGCTAGTAGAGGATAGCCATCCCCTGTGTTAGTGCGTGTGTCAGAAATGCCTTACCCCGTCTTCTCCCTTGTGCACCGGTGCACGGGCTGACCACAATCTGTCCTTTTCTGAGTAACTCTAAGATTACTCATTTTAATTCCTCCCTTGCAACTGTTTTAACCAGAACCCTGAGAGATATTACAGTGTGCATACATTCGGTGAACTAGTTTTAAAATCTTGGTTAATGCACTTACCCAGCTTTTGTTCCCAGACCACATGTGAATGAATCCAAAGCATGAGTTTATGCTGTATCCTCAAAGGATATTATAAAAAGCTCCTTATCACTATTTCTTCATATCCTTCTACTGGAGGATTTGAACCTGTTACCTTCTATACCCATGTCAGCTCTGGTCCTCCATCCACTTGAAGCTTTGATAAAAATACCAAAGAGTTTGGCCAAATTCCAGTGGGGTACAAGTGGATAGAAGGCTGATTAAGATCCCATATTACTTACCTACCAGAAGAAGCTTACTGAGGGCTGTGAATAAGAAATAAACCCATTGATACTGGAGACAAAGCTAATGAATTATTTCAGATGAGGCTTTTCATACCTTACGTGTTCAAACACACTGCCTTTCTTAGATCAATCGAAATCTTACCCATATGCAAATTTCATGGAAATTAGATTTATTGCACTCCATTTGGCTCATTAAAAAAGAGGAGGCATATACACAGACTTTCCTCCCCACAAGCTATAACACCTCCAGGGAAAGGTGCGATAGCTACTATTTGTGATCCTTCCTTAATCCTTTTCCAGCTTGTCTCTATAGAAATGCTATTAAAGGGATATTACCACATTTTAGGATACCTATGTAGTTTCCAAAAAAAACCCAACCCTACTTGTTGTTGTCTTTTTGCTTTGAATACTGCTTCACATAGTTTTCTTTCCTCCCAGGCATTTTTAACATTCATCATTATTGTATGATTTTAAATGAGGAGCATCCCTGTGGTTCAGGAACTGTGTGTGTAAAAGTATATAAATATCATTGCACTGCATGAACTCTTTAGGCAATAAGCCACAGGTAATGATCCCTGCCCTGTGAGGAAAGGGGCGGGGAAGAAATGGGTTTTCCTCCCTCATGTGGAAGTGATGGAAAATGGTGATTTATAACAATCAAATCAAATGTGCAGAGCCTACTGAGGGCTGTTGCACCATCCAGAGTGACCCTGCTTGATGACATTGCACCAGGCATCATAGAGTGAAGTTCCCAGATCTGGCTCAATCCAGTGAATCCACAAATCTCTAAGCCTTGAATTATTTTGTATGCTTTTATCATCTCCTCTCTTGTTCATTTCCTAACTAGTGTAAACTATCCCTTTTTTTCAGTCTCTCGTCATATGAGATTTTTTCCATGGCCCTGATCATTCCCTTTGTCAACCTTTGAACCCACTCTATTTCTGCCGCTAACTTTCTGAGATGTGAGACCAGCACTTCATGCACTATTCCAGATGAGCCTGTATGACTGACGTTTAGAATGGTATAATAATATTTCCTGTATTATTCTCCCTCCCACTCCTTAAGCATCCTAACATTTTGTTCCCTGATTGACTGAAGTCGTACTCTCTTCACTGAACTGTACACAGTGATACCCAGGTGTGTTTTTTTCCTGAGCTGATCAAATTAATTTAGAACCCCATAAGGTGCATGTGTAGTTCAAATTATTCCCTCTAATTAACATTACTGTGCATTTGGCAACATTAAATTTAATCTGCCATCACATTGCCCATTCACTTCCACTGACTTCATTGGGGATTCAATCAGGAGGACTTAAGTGAGTATATATTAGGCACCAGAACATTGACTGGGGATTCATCCCCAGTAAAGAGGAGTCAGTGTTTTAATCTTCGATCTCCTTCATGTTTTCCAGTAGGTACGGACAGCTTTAAAACCCATCATGAGCTCTTTAAGCATCCACCAGTGGAGGCTGCAAGGGCATGCTTAGAAATTTTAGACAGCAAATGTAAAGTGGTGTGCATGAGCGTTTGCACACACAATGGCAGACTGTACATGGGATGGGACTTTGCTCACTATATCAGGAGCAAAGCGTTCCCCAAAACCATGACCAGTGTCTGGGCATACTGGCAGGTAAATGAGCCATATGTGGATCTGACCACATGCTTTGCAGCTAGGACCAACCATGCACATGAAATTACTTTGTGTCAGTGACTATAGTGGTGACGGTAAATCACATAAGAGTAAATACAATGGACGTATATATTTTACATGAGATGTAACACTGCTGAATACAGCATAAGGCAGGCTCCCCAGAACCTCTTGCCAGAGCCCTATCCTCTTGTTGAAAATCTTATTTAGCCTTTATGATTGACATAAGAGCCCAAACCTTTAAAATTTGATGTATATAAATTTGGGTAGCTTTGGAGATTGACAGATTTCCACGTTCCTCTTGAAGCATACAAGCAACAACATGTAACACTATATATCTGTAGGTGGCTTGTGAGAAGCAGGGATGGACCCTGGAACCTCTGGTTCAAGAAGCCTGAGCTGCTACTGCCGCAGCTTGACGCCACACCTCTTGGCTAGTCATGGCTATAGTAGGCTCATCAGCATCTCTCTGTGTCTCAGCCAGGATGATCATACAGAGAATGGGGACATTTCAAACATGATGATTACTGTATATTTGTGGCGTTATGTATGTTATGTCCTCAGGTTGCTACCATGAAGAGTATTGTAAAAATATTAGTTGTTCCTACTGCTAAAAACTAATGCCAGCGTTTTCAGCTGCACAGATGGCTAGTACACTGATGAATGGTACTGCATGAAATGGTAACCATGAAAAGCAAATTCACAATGAATCACACATAAGAGCATTGCAAAGCTGATTTGTGGGCTGATGTTCTATTTGATGAGGTTTCCATCAAACTGTTCATAAAATTCATGGCTGCAGCTATCGTCCATTACTGTGCCCTTTGTATCTTCTTCTTGAAAATAACTTGTTCATTAAATTGCAGGAGTGCAAAAAAATACTATCCGATCTAAAGGAAACCGAGGGGTATTGTGTATAGATGACAGCAAATTCTCAACCAGTGGCCAAATGGTGCATTACACGTCTGGATTACAACTCCTTATTTGCCTAGGTACCCACTGCAATTAAGGGTGACACACACGTTCAGGATTCTGTATGGCATACGTCTCTGAGACCTGGCTGGATGATGCTGAGGGCTAGAGTACATATGGCTCTTTTCAGCTGGAACAGGACAGCTGTGAAAATTCCATGTGGTGTTCAGTGCACAAAGTGATTGGTGGCTGGAGTGAGATTTATCTAAGCATCTGGAAATTTCCAATACCTTTAACAAAGGACCAAATGTATGTCCCTTCTGTTGTATAGGCCATCAGGTTCTATAGGGTAGCATTCATGGGAGGGGTAGCATTCATGGCTAAATTCTCTGAACAAGTGCCAACGCTGCTGCTGAAATCCTTATAGAATATTCTTCTCAGGAATGTCAGCTTCACACAGACATTGGCACAAGCTGGTTGGCATGTGTTAGTAATGAACTCACTGAGGTCTTGCCCTAAAAGTGAAGAACTTTCCTTTGCAGGACTGGCCATATGCCTGACCTTCTCTTTATTGTTTTGATTTGGATATTCTGTCACCCTTTTGTGTAGTCTGACCATCATCATTAGACTGATATTTTCAGTGTGGGCTACAGGTGTTGTGTTCTCAGTTTCCTTTTCAAGTTGGACATCTCACATCCTTTGGCCCCTATGCAAATCCCAGCCATAAAATCAGGGAACAGTCCACATCTGTACCAGCACCAGAACCAATCCGTTATATTTGGGCAGATGGGTTATGTTTTGTCAGCTCTCTTGGTCAGCTTGGTGATGAATATTTATTGTCTCCAGTACCTTTATGTGCCTTACATTCAAAAGATGAGAAAACATTAATGTCTTGTCTGTATAAAATATGACACTATAATATCATAGAATCATAGAAGATTAGGGTTGGAAGGAGGTCATCTAGTCCAACCCCCTGCTCAAAGCAGGACCAACCCCAAATAAATCATGCCAGCCAGGGCTTTGTCCAGCTGGGCCTTAAAAACCTCTAAGGAGGGAGATTCCACCACCTCCGTAGGTAACCCATTCCAGTGCTTCACCACCCTCCCAGTGAAATAGTTTTTCCTAATATCCAACCTAGACCTCCCCAACTGCAACCTGAGACCATTGCTCCTTGTTCTGTCATCTGCCACCAGTGAGAACAGCCTAGCTCCAACTACCTGAAGGGGAGTTCCAAAGATGATGAAGGCTGATATCAAATTCCCCCTCACTCTTCTCTTCTGCAGACTAAATAAGGCCAGTTCCCTCAGCATCTCCTCATAAGTCATGTGCCCCAACCCCCGAATCATTTTTGTTGCACTCCACTGGACTCTCTCCAAATTGTCCACACCCTTTCTGTAGTGGGGAGCCCAAAACTGGAAACAATACTCCAGATGTGGCCTCACCAGTGCTGAATCTTCTGAATAATCACTTCCCTTGATCTGCTGCCAACACTTCTACTAATGCAGCCCAATATGCTGTTAGCCTTCTTGGCAACAAGGGCACACAATTGACTCATATCCAGCTTCTCGTCCACTGTAATCCCCAGGTCCTTTTCTGCAGAACTTCCACTTAGCCAGTCGGTCCCCAGCCTGTAGCGGTGCATGGGATCCTCCCATCCTAAGTGCAGGGCTCTGCACTTGCCCTTGTTGAACCTCATCAGATTTCTTTTAGCCCAATCCTCCAATTTGTCTAGGTCACTCTAGACCCTATCCCTATCATCCAGCATATCTACCTCCCCCTCCAGCTTAGTGTCATCTGCAAACTTGCTGAGGGTGCAATCCATCCCATCATCCAGATCATTAATAAAGATGTTGAACAAAACTGGCCCCAGGACTGATCCATGGGGCACTCTGCTTGATACCGGCTGCCAACTAGACATTGAACTGTTGATCACTACCCGCTGAGCTCAACGATCTAGCCACCTTTCTATCCACCTTATAGTCCATTCATCCAATCCATACTTCTTTAACTTGCTGGCAAGATCACTGTGGGAGACAGTATCAAAAGCTTTGCTAAAGTCAAGGAATAACATGTCCACTGCTTTCCCCTCATCCACAGAACAAGTTATCTCATCATAGAAGGCAATCAGGTTGCTCAGGCATGACTTGCCCTTGGTGAATCCACGTTGACTGTTCCTGATCACCTTCCTCTCCTCCAAGTGCTTCAAAATGGATTCCTTGAGGACTTGCTCCATGATTTTTCCAGGGACTAAGGTGAGGCTGACTGGTCTGTAGTTCTCTGGATTCTCCTTCTTCCCTTTTTTAAAGATGGACACTATATTTGCCTTTTTCCAATCATCCGGGACCTCCCCCAATTGCCACGAGTTTTCAAAGATAATGGCCAATGGCTCTGCAATCACATCAGCCAACTCCCTCAACACCTTGGATGCATTAGATCTGGCCCCATGAACTTGTGCATGTCCAGCTTTTCTAAATAGTCCTTAACCTGTTCTTTCACCACTGATGGCTGCTCACCTCCTCCCAGTACTGTGCTGCCCAGTGCAGCAGTCTGGGACCTGCCCTTGTCTGTGAAGACCACGGCAAAAAAAGCATCGAGTACTTCGGCTTTTCCACATCATCTGTCGCTAGGTTGCCTCCCCCATTCAGTAAGGGTCCCACTCTTTCCCTGACCACCTTCTTGTTGCTAACATAACTGTAAAAACCTTTCTTGTTACCCTTCCATATCCTTTGCTAGCTGCAACTCCAGTTGTGCTTTGGCCTTCCTAATTACACCTCTGCATGCTCAAGCAATATTTTTATATTCCTCCCTAGTCATCTGTCCAAGTTTCCACTTTTTGTAAGCTTCCTTTTTGTGTTTAAGCTCACCGAAGATTTCTCTGTTAAGCCAAGCTGGTTGCCTGCCATATTTGCTATTTTTTTTCTGCACATCAGGATGGTTTGTTCCTGAGCCCTTAATAAGGCTTCTTTAAAATACAGCCAACTCTCATGGACTGCCTTTGCCCTTATATTAGCCTCCCATGAGATCCTGCCCATCAGTTCCCTGAGGGAGTCAAAGTCTGCTTTTCTGACATCCAGGGTCCGTATACTGGAGTCCTCAGAGGAAACCTTGGTATTGCTGTTTACAGTAATTCCTTTCTTGGTGCTAAAGTTATTTACTTTGGAGCATGTATAATTTATATATAAAATATTGCTTTTTATACTGGGGAAAAAAGAAATATAAAATATATTTTTAAAACTCACTGATAGCAAAGCTAGAGCACAATTGTTTTCAAGTGCCAGAATCAGAGGCATGTTCAGAAACTGTACTGGTGTTTTGAATGTTTTGTGCTGTTCCTTACCCATGTTTCAAGAGCAGAATTGACCTCATAAACTTACTCTATGAAGAAGAAGAACATTTAACAGCCCAGGGACAATTTAACTCTTCCTCTATGATTTTCAGAAAGGATCTTAAATCCCCATTCCCACAGTCTGATCAGGTACCAAGAATCATATAAAGGAGAATCAGACCTTAAAGGGGAATATAATTTCAGTGGAGCGGAAAAACCCTGGAAAGAAAGATTCAGTGTCTTCTCTGACATCTTCACCTATAGACTTTAAGGGTAATGGAGTTTTGCCAGAGACTCGACAGATTCTGCAGCTCTAAAGTATGAAGAAGGCATCTGTGGGAGTATCCAATAGGCAATCAGGCCGCTGAAAACTGATCTCCATGCCATTGACCCACATCTGGTTTAAAAAAAAAAAAATGAAGGATTGAACTAGATTCTTTGGAAACTGATATAGAAATGGTAAGTGTTGATAATTGCTCTGAAATTACCCGTGATGGGCATAGATACCCCACACAAAGTCAGGCAGAGAAGTGGTTAATGGTCTGCAAAGAAAACCAAGCAGAGGGCTTGCCCTGCCCCAGCTAAGCTGCTCAGCCTGTCAGCTGGAAAAAGAGGAGGCAAAGGTCAGGATTTTCCCAATAAAGCAGAGAATTTGGGTGTCCCGATTTTTGGTGCCCAATTTCATACCTTAAAGGGGCCTGAATTTCAAAAAGTACTGAGGAGCCATCTTCTGAAAATCAGGCCTCTTGAAGGTGCCTCAAGCTGAATACCCAAAATCGCTCGTCATTTTTTAAATCAAATCATAGTGGTGTATTTTATTTCAATTGCATTAAAAACAAAAAGAGGAACTGTGGTGGGGTGTCCGCTCCACATAAGACTTGAAGGGTTAAGGTGGCCAGATGGGCCAATTAACTCCCCAGGTTGCACCAGTCAGGGAGCAGGGATTGATTAAATGAGGCTCAGCTGGGCAGGAACAGGAGTGGCCTGTACAAAGCCCAGGAGCTGGAAGCGGAAGGGGGCTGCAGGGAAGTAGTCTGCAGTGACTTTCTGGGAGAAGGGAGTTTGGGTTGGCAAACCCAGATAAGTGGGAGAGCCAGAAAGGTAGGAAAGACTCAGGGAAAAAGCAGCAAGGGATAAGATAGGACAGTCTTTGGCTGCTGATGAGAGGGTCTCTGAGTTGGAACCTGGAATACAGAGGAAGCCTGGGTTGCCCTGTCAGCCACTGGGAAAGTCACAGAGGCCACAGGCTGGAGCGTGGACTGGCTTGGACAGTTTTGCCCTGAAAGACTTTGATACTCCAGCAGGGGAGGGGCATAGTGACCAGGCTGAAGGGCCAAGTCATGAGGAGGAAGCTGCACCTACTGGAGGGAGAGGGCCCCAGTACAAGACAACCCCCTGCCCCAGCCTTGAGTCTCCTTCCACACTCTGAACCCCTTGGCCCCAGCCAACAGCTGCCTCCTGTACCCCAAACTCCTCATACCCAGCCCAACCCAAGAGCCTGTATCCCCAGCTGGAGCCTTCACCCCAAACCCATTGTTTTTTCTCCATTCATCCCTCAGTGAATAAATATTTCCCTTTCCTATATTTATTGTACTATTCTGGTGGGTGTGTATTCACTCTGGGGGATTTGGAACAGATGCCCCTGGGGTGGAAGGGACTTTCCCTGTTGCGTTCCTGCATGCACCTTTTCTTGGCTGGAGCTGCCTGCAGAACAGACTCCATCTTGGCCACAAGGGTGCTAAAGTTACACCTATTGTAGATGAGACTGTAAACAATAGCTGCTACTATACAAAATCCTCACTCAGAGCCAGAATTACAATAGCTAATTGGATTAAGAAATGGATTATGACTCCCAAAATAATTTTAATTGATTAATTGGATTAAAATAGATTGAATTGGCCATTTGGATTAAGGGATAATCAAACTTCTCCTCTGACAAAGCATTTGAGTAACAAGTTAAAGGAAAAAAGATAAGGGACAAGAAATGCTTGTCAAAAGGGGCCTGGACTAGAACCCCTTTTCCCAGTCCTATTTAATGAAGCACACATTATCTCTTTCCTACTAGCTGAAATAACATTGTATAGTGGAAATGAGCTCAGCAACAGCTCCGTAGTCATTATAAAAGATAAAAATCCCTAGAAATCTGTTTAAATGTTAATAAATTGGAGAGAAAAAAGCCACAATAAAAGAAGTAGCTAAACATTAAACACCTTACCAGCTATGCAAAACTACCTTGTCTGTACTCCCTCCCATACATGTTATTGATTTTTAAATTGCATTGTCTTTTTATTACTTTTCTCTAAATCTGTCACTGTAAGGACTGACACAAAATCTAATCAAACTGTAAGGAAACCATCCATTTTATCTAGTTATTCAGATGGTTGGTGAATCACATCACAGCCCCTGGTTCTATTATAAGTAATGAAATCAAACAGCAGCTTGTTCTTTCTGATTTTAAAGGTTTTGCTATGGAAGCATTACATATCTAAAGATAACACCTGTTTAGGGATCTATTAAACAACTGTGTAGGAGAGAAACAAAACAGTACATCAAAAGCAGAGTAATTTTTCATTGAAGCACATCTGTAAATCCAAGGCAAAGAACAGCATTAACGGTCTGATTTTTAAAACCAGCTTCCTGTTTTTGCAATTGCAATTTTGCCTCCACAATCTGTTGCCACAACTACTTCTTTTAAGGTGTCTTTAAAGCAATGGACACAGTTCCTGTCAGATGTTCTTCAACCGAGGCTCATATAGTCATGCAGAGATCACCCGGGCTATGGAAACTGCATTAGACTTCTTCCAATCAGTAACTTCACATCAGGCTAAATACTGCCTTCCACCCCTACTTCAATGAGTGCAGAAGGTCTTCAGTGCGGCAGAATCTTCATGATTCCTCTCCTCAGTAGGGCAGAGGCTACATAGGGGTAGCACATGCCATGGAGATTTGCTTCATCATAAGGCTTTCAGTAGCAGTGTGGAGGGAAGATTAAGCATGCAGTGGGTGAAGGCCTGTGGAAGAAGAGGGAGAGTAGCCATTAGATTTGCCACTATTCATAGCCACAGACCCAAACCCTCCCTGTAGGAGAGCCCAGTCTATAGTCCATATAAGCTAGAGTGGGGTAGCTTTGAAGGCACCCCATGCTAAGTTGCCACATTGGAAAGGACAATTCTTTCCTTTTAGGCCTTATTAGGTTTCCTTCACAAAACCAGTTGGGCTTTAGTCAGGATGGGGCATCATTTGACTGCTCAAAAGACAAAAATGCAAGTGTCACTAAAAGTGGTGATAGGATCACTTGAAGGAGCCTCTCTCCACACCCAGATAGATGATACTTGTACCTTCATAGTTGTGGAAGACTTGAAAGCCCAGAGCTGGATTAATTGGCATACAAGCTCAAGACTACTTGGGTAATTTTTCTATATAATTTGCCCAAGAAAATGCTTCATTCAGCAGAAATGTGATGCAAGTTAATTTTGTGTGAAAACCTAAAAAAAAACCCATTGTATACTTTTATGGAACACATCAACAAAATTAACAGATAAAGGGGAAGGAAAAGAAGAAAAAAAAGAAGAAAGGGATAGAAGAGGAAGGGGAAGAAAAAGAAAAGAAGAAAAAGCTACCATAAATCACATGCACTAGTCATAAATCAATGAATACTGTGTTCATCAACTATTGTCTTTAAATTAGGTTGTTACTCTTTACTGGGAGTTTTTCCCCTCTTTTTTCTTTACCGAAAATGAAATTTATAGGACCATTAAAATTAGAATTGGAAAATAATCAGATATTCATTAATATAGGAGCAAAAATAGCAACAGAATGAGCAAAATTCTGGTATATAAACATTTCTTACACATTTCAGAATAATACTAATATTTTATGACAGATTGTGTTTATTAACACTTGAGATTATTACAAGAAAGAGATATTTCTGTTTCAGTTTAAAAAATAACAGTAATTTGTAGTAAAGTTTTCTGAATCAAGGTTGAAAATTTTGGTTCTCTTTACCAGACTGTATGGGTAGAGCACTATATATCTGGAGCAATCTTGCATTTTTGAAAATTAGAAGAATTCAAAACATTTCTTTGAATCACATTTTCTACACACTTTCCCCTTCTTGACATTATTTTTAGCAGCCAGCCCATCTCTGCCATAATAATACTATACATTGCATTTGAAATCATATAAGAGAATAATTCCTATTTTTAGAGAATTTTTCAAGGTTCTGAACTCCCAGCATCCAGGGGAGTTGAAGGGTTCCCTGTATCTCACAGGATCAGATCCTTAGTCCCCAATCTAGCAAAATCTTTAGCACATGCTTAATTTAAGCATGGGAGTAGTCTTACTGAAGTTAATGGTGTTACTTACATACCGGCATGTATTAAAGTGCTTTCCTGTTTCAGGGGCTACATAAATTGGCCAGAGAGAAACGTACTCCAACACTCTGGGCCTATTTTTCTTTGCTGCATAAGTCTCTCTGGGTACATCGCCAAATATAGCTTACCCTTACCTTAGCCAGACAAGGAGAGGGAAAGAATCATCCAGCATCAGCATAATTATCAGGCCAGAACCATTCATAAAGTGATATTGACTTTGACCTACCCTCTCTCCTACCAGCCCCCCTCTTCCCACATACAGTGAATCTGCCCATCAATATGCTGCCTCAAGGTGTCAGAAATAAGCTTCTTCATGCTGAAGTAACCAATTAAGTTTTATTGCTTTATTGATGCTGAAGATATAAAGTGTCTATGTACAGCATCTGTCATAAAATACTTGCTTAAAGCTCCCGTTGTTGGAGACATCAGTGCTCCAATAGAAAGATAAAAGAGAGATTTAAAACTTATGATGTTGATATGTTTTAGAAGCTAATTACATGCAGTGGGAACAGATACAAGCATAGTTTGCCATCAGCTGTGCATTGAATCTAAGATGTAGTTATTATCAGTGCTAAAATGTTTTTATAAAACAATCTTATGTGCTGTAGAATTAGTCATTTTTGCATCATGAATTGTTCCTTTTCATTTATTCCTTTTCAAATGAAGTTCCATATTAGGTTGAATTCTTATATCCCATGTAGTTGAATTATTTTATAGATAATTCATCAGAGCCCACAAAATATTAAATGCTGCCACTGACTGGGAAAGTCTATTGTCGGAAGCCATCTCTGATTATAATAATGGCATTAATTTATAGAAATATAAACAATAAACTAGACATGAGGAATCTATGACCGTTATAAACCTGCCTCAGATCAGTACAAGTAAACACCATTAAATAGAACTGGACTGTAAATATATTCAGCTTGTGACAGAAAAAGTTTACAAAGAAAAAGGGATTGCAATAAAAATAGAAGGCTATCTTTAGCTGATATCTTGAGATATAGCCCACTTCCGCATTTTTCACATAAGAGCTTGAGATGTATTGAATTCTTCAAAGAAAAGAAAGGAAAAGAAAAGAAAAGAAAAGGAATACATGTTGCATATCTGATACAGTCAAGCAGCCTGCACAGATACCAGGTATCTAGATTATGAAATCTTTTATATTTAGGCAGCATTGCCACTTGTATTGGCCTTTGTGCACCATACTGGCATATTGTCTTCATTTTGGATTTATAAATAACCTTTAGCATTGAAACAAAACAGTACATCTATTGTCACTCCAGAATAATAAACTCAGATTCATGGAAGGTTCCGTTCAAATGGGAGGTGTGCATGGATCATGTTAACAGGGACTTTATCAATTCTGAATGATTTTCAAGATGCAGGCTTGCTTTGCTGCTAACATTGTAGAATGCTGCAAATCGAGTGTGCCCTTAAGAAAGGTCAGAGTAAAGATATTTTAAATATCATGGGATTTTTTTTCTCTTAGTACAAAAGGCCAAGCTTTATTGAAAAGATTAGGAAAACTGCAATTGTAAATTCCACAAAACATAACTGGTTTTAACGGTACTGAAATGGATGGTATGTTATTTCCTTCATCTGTAAATACGAAAGTGCTGAAAATGTGTTATATAACTGAACATTAAAACACATTATTTTTCACAGAGCCAAGCATTTGTATCATAAATTCAGCCTCCTACTTTTGAAAAGCAGGGAGCTGGAACTAAATATTAAACCGACCAAATCTATCCAGGCATATATTCATTGATATAATCTATTCCCCATCCTTTGTCCTTCTCTCTTCCTTTTTGCCTCTCCTCTCCCCATTTTCTGGATCTATCTGTCTTTCCAATGTCAGAAAGTATCATTTGGGCTGGAGTGGGGGAAAGCCTTCTGTATTCTTTTGTGCTGTTTGCTTCATTTATACAGAGACGGTGAGAGATGGGTGAGTAAAGCTTCGGAACTACTTTATTCAATAAGAATTGCAAAATTCTTATATATTTGCTATCTTTCATGGCCTGATCCAAATCTCATTGCAACCCTTACAAGGCACTCAGCACTTCAAGGAATTGAGCCCTAAGATAGGCAAATGATGGGGAGCGGGGAGAGGATTGTTTTATTTTTTTTTTAAATCCTGAAAATCATTGAATATATTATTTTACTATTTTATTTGACCATCTCTCATTATGGCCCCAAATTTCAGATATGTATGCACAATTTGAATCTAATGTACACGTGGCATTACAGTAATTGCTTGTACACATCATATAATTTGCCATTTCAGGCTCCAGTCTTGGAATTTGGTCCATGCAGACTCATGCACCCATGTAGAGTCCCTGTGATTCCAGGACCTACCATTAAGGTCCACCCACATGAAACAGATTGCTCGCAAGATGCATAACTTGCCACTTGTGTGTGCAAATACCTAACTATACATACAGTTACTTTAGCAGTATACCACAAATTAAGCACACAATTTGAAAGGCAGGCCTTCTGTTCATTTTATACTGGAAGGTAATGACTGAAGTATCTAAGGGTAGGACACACATCATATCTTGATGCATGAATGAAGTTAAACCATGTCCTCTACCCTTTTGTAGGGCCTGATCCAAAGGCTATTGAAATCAATTGAAAGACTTCTATTGACACAGTGGGCTTTGAATCAGGTCCATAGTGTGTACGAGTACACGGAATTGAAACTCTGAATTCAGAAAGAATTTTTCTTCAGACTGCAAGAGAAGCGAATGTGCATACTAAATATCTGCAGCTGGTGTGATACCTTCTTTCTGTCAAATAAGACCTTGTTTGGCCTTAGATTTAAGGAGCTAGCCAGTAGGATTCATGCAGCACAGAGCATTTATAAGTGTAAATGTCTTGATCTGCCCATGCTATTGGAGATGGATAATGTGAAATAACAATTCTTATGTTTAAATGAATGGTACACTTCATAGTGTCCAGCAGGAAAATCTAAGATGAAAGCATTTCTCTCACACTCTCTGTTCCTCTCTCTTTCCCTCCAGGCATAAATTAACATATCAGATACCTATCTATTTAAACTGTCTCAGTGATTACTTATACTTGGAGTATAAAACCTATCATTTAAACACCTGTTGAATAACTTCCAGGACAATCTGGTGCTTAAGCAAGTGGCAGTTATTTTTATATTTGTAGTTGCAATAATATAACAATTTTATATTTGCAATATTATTTTAAAATTATTATAAATGGAAGATATAGAGATCTTATAGCACTGCTGCTTTGCACTCTGGAGATCACTAGTGCCTTGCATGCTAGAGATTATAACATTAAAGTCACTGGATAGCTTCCAAATCCAATGCACTGTTGCTATTTAGTTATTGTTTTTAAAAAGTTCCAAAGAATACACAGGAATCATTGGGTCAGTAATTCAAATGTATTGAAATGACAGAAACTGGTACACAATTGTAGTTCATGAGACTACTAGACTGAAGCAAGTTTGAAGTGATCTGCTTTTCCATCAGGTTATCAACACATAGGAAAGGTAGGGCTAGTTACACAGCATAGTCTTGTGCTTCGAGCACTGAAGTATGATCCAGATATCACATTTAAATCCCACCCCAGCCACAGATTCCTGGGTGACTTTGAGACAGTCACTTAATCTACCCTCTGCCTTAGTTCTCCATCTGTAAAACAGTAATATTCTGTACCAGAAAGGTGTTATGAGAATAAAACCATAAATAACTATGAGGTGCTCAGGTACTATAATGATGAGGGCCTCAGAAGTATTGCAGAATGTTTTAATATTTTCCTTATTCCATCCCAGCTTCCTTTCCTCTAGTCTTCAGCTCCAACTTCCTCTTGGAACTCTTGTAGCTGCTAACTAGGGTTGCCAGGCATCCGGTTTTTGACCAGAATGCCTGATTAAAAAGGGACCCTGGCGGCTTCGGTCAGCACTGCTGACCAGGTTGTTAAAAATCCGGTTGGGGCTGGGGCACAGAATGGGGGTTGGGGTGTAGGCTCTGGATGGCGCTTACCTCAGGTGGCTCCCGGAAGCGGCAACATGTCCCTCTGGCTCCTAGACACCGGAGTGGCCCCTAAGCGCCGGCTCCACAGCTCCCATTGGCAGGGAACGCCAATGAAGAAGAAGGGACAGACAGGAGGCCCACCATAAATGACCCAGCAGTGCCCCCGCAGGAACGAGCAGTCTGAAAAGAACTGTGGAATTCACCTCAGGACCACTAGGCCAGCTAGCTGTTGGACTGTCCCACTATACTGTCTAATATTGTTTAGTTAGAGTCAAGCTTTGTAGATTATTTCTTGTAAAATTAAAGAGTAGCAAATATTTCTACTGATGAAAGGGTTGGTTTTAGTGTGAAGAAAGGGTTGAATTTTTAACTTTCCAATATCCAGTTCTGCTGTATCTGAGGTCTCAAGCACTAAGAATTGTGTAATGTATTGGTAGCTACTAGT
This sequence comes from Lepidochelys olivacea, assembly GCF_965140295.1. Lineage (NCBI taxonomy): Eukaryota > Metazoa > Chordata > Testudines > Cheloniidae > Lepidochelys > Lepidochelys olivacea. Next base: position 33,862,343 of record NC_140413.1, on the reverse strand, counting down.
CTGATATTACAAAAACACCATTATGTTCCTTGCGTGACTGGGAGTCTCTGCACAGGAGATGCCCATGGATGAGTTGAACTAAATTTCCCCTTAACCCTTCTGAGGGCTTTCAAGATCAGAATTGAGGTCATTAAGAGGACAGTGTGGGGAAACTCACATGGCAGATATCTACAGTGTTTGCAGCTTGTGGATATACAGTAAACTTCACTCTAAAATGTCTCAGTCCATTGATCGTTACAAATAGTTATAACCCACTAAGAGTGTATTAATCCTATACATAGTGGCTGCTATTGTCTGCCCAAGTGACATTCTCTGTTCAGTTTATTAGCTAGCTTAATAAAGGGCCTGATTCTGAGGTATGTGAAGTCTGCTTTGCACCCTCCCCCTCACTCACACACACACACACACACACACACACACAAAATGAATCACATATGGTGCCTGTTGCCCATTGAGTATTCCCATTGTGTTAAGGGTGGCATAGAGGGGTCGTAGACTCCAATGCTATTCCTGCTCATAAATGCCAACTCTTGGCATAGCCGGGGGAAAAGGAATAGGTAGGGTATGTTTACAACCCATGAACTCCAGTTTCTGGAATGGCTTCTGCGGAGGTGTGGCATTTAAAGCTACCTTGCCACCCCTCTCCTGAGCTACACCAAGCACTTGTCAGATCCAGCATAGGAGCTGGAGAAGAATATTTACAGTATAGACTTGCACCTTTTGGTATTTTGAAATATTTTCATTTGGCCAAGATATGCTTAATTCTCTTACTGTGGATGTGCATCAGTATAGCTACAAGGAGTTCAGTGGCACCTTAAAGAGTAACAAATTTATAAGCTTGTGCCCAAATAAATCTGTTAGTCTTTAAGGTGCCACCGAACTCCTTGTTGTTTTTGTGGATACAAACTAACACGGCTACCCCCTGACATCAGTATAGCTCTGCATTTATACCAGTGTAACTGACATCAGAATTTAGTCCACTCTGTTTACGTTTCAAAAATGGCTACTGCACGTGTACAGGGCCTACTTTTCATAAATTGGAGCAGTAATGATACTGATAAGCTGTCGCGGTTGCAGAGCTGATGCATTATGATGTCAGTTGGATTGAATGGAGCCACTATCAATAATGAACTGTCCCAAAAAAAAATACACGTGGCACTGTCACTTTCTAGGCAATTCGTTTCACCATTGAAAATTCCCACACCTCCGGTAACATTATGGCAGTGACACAAGCACATCAAGAAAAGACAATACTCTGACAACTACACATCATGCTAATTGCTTGCATGGCAACAGCAGAAGCAACAGAAGGTGGGAGGGAAATGAAAAACCTGGCTAGTGATGGGTCCTTAAGGGAAATGACTTAGCCATATTCTATGTATGGTATATGTAGCTTTTATAGATGCTTGCTTGTTATTTTGCATACTAGCTCCCACATTATGAACTAATACCTAGCTCTTGTATAGCACTTTTCATAAGTAGATTTCAAAGCACTTTATAAAGGAGGTATCATGATCCCCATTTTACAGATGGGGAAACTACTAACGATAGATCATAGAATCATAGAATATCAGGGTTGGAAGGGACCTCAGGAGGTCATCTAGTCCAACCCCATGCTCAAAGCAGGACTGTCAAGGTTCCTCCCCCACTCTGAACTCTAGGGTGCAGATGTGGGGACCTGCATGAAAACCCTCCTAAGCTTATCTTTACCAGCTTAGGTCAAAACTTCCCCAAGGTACAAAATATTACATCCGTTATCCTTGGACTGGCCGCTACCACCACCAAACTAATACTGGTTACTGGGGAAGAGCTGTTTGGACGCATCCTTCCCCCCAAAATACTTCCCAAAACCTTGCACCCCACTTCCTGGACAAGGTTTGGTAAAAAGCCTCACCAATTTGCCTAGGTGACTACAGACCCAGACCCTTGGATCTTAAGAACAATGAACAATCCTCCCAACACTTGCACCCCCCCTTTCCTGGGAAATGTTGGATAAAAAGCCTCACCAATTTGCATAGGTGACCACAGACCCAAACCCTTGGATCTGAGAACAATGAAAAAGCATTCAGTGTTTTACAAGAAGACTTTTAATAAAAAATAGAAGTAAATAGAAATAAAGAAATCCCCCCTGTAAAATCAGGATGGTAGATATCTTACAGGGTAATTAGATTCAAAAACATAGAGAACCCCTCTAGGCAAAACCTTAAGTTACAAAAAAGATACACAGACAGAAATAGTTATTCTATTCAGCACAATTCTTTTTTCAGCCATTTAAAGAAATCATAATCTAACACATACCTAGCTAGATTACTTACTAAAAGTTCTAAGACTCCATTCCTGTTCTGTCCCTGGCCAAGAGGACTACAGACAGACACAGACCCTTTGTTTCTCTCCCTCCTCCCAGCTTTTGAAAGTATCTTGTCTCCTCATTGGTCATTTTGGTCAGGTGCCAGCGAGGTTACCTTTAGCTTCTTAACCCTTTACAGGTGAGAGGAGCTTTCCCCTGGCCAGGAGGGATTTCAAAGGGGTTTACCCTTCCCTTTATTTTTATGACACGCCCCCCAATCTCAGCTAGGGTGAAACACTGGCTGGGATTTCTTCCTGGAGCTCTAGGAAAACAGAGTTAATAAGACACATGCATCTCTAAATATACTACCAAGTACATAAAGACTAACAATATTTTCCACATCTCAAGGACGATTTTAACCAGTTGATTCTGGGAAACTTTCACGGGAGAGTGCATCAGCCACTTTGTTAGAAGCTCCTGAGATGTATTGGATGTCGAAATCAAAATCTTGGAGAGCTAAACTCCACCGAAGAAGTTTTTTGTTAGTTTCTTTGACGGTGTGAAGCCACTTTAGTGCAGCATGGTCGGTTTGCAGGTGGAAACGCCGTCCCCAAACATATGGGCGTAGCTTTTCCAGAGCGTAGACAATGGCATAACATTCTTTTTCAGTGACTGACCAGTTGCTTTCCCTCTCAGACAGTTTTTTGCTGAGAAACACTACAGGGTGGAATTCTTGATCAGGTCCTTTCTGCATTAAAACTGCTCCTACACCACGCTCGGATGCATCTGTGGTTACTAGGAACGGTTTGTCAAAGTCTGGGGCCCTTAGTACAGGGTCAGACATGAGTGTCGCTTTAAGCTTGTTAAAGGCCTTCTGACACTTTCCGGTCCACTGAACAGCATTTGGCTGTTTCTTTTTGGTTAGGTCTCTCAGTGGGGCAGCGATTTGGCTGTAGTGCGGTACAAATCGTCTGTAATAACCGGCCAAGCCTAAGAAGGATTGAACCTGTTTCTTTGACTTTGGGACAGGCCACTTTTGGATAGCATCCACTTTGGCCTGTAGGGGGCTGATAGTTCCTTGACCCACCTGGTGTCCAAGGTAAGTCACTCTGTTTAGGCCTATTTGACACTTCTTAGCCTTAACAGTTAGTCCTGCCTCCCTTATGCGCTCAAGGACTTTTTGTAGATGTTCCAGGTGGTCTGCCCAGGAATCCGAAAATATGGCCACATCGTCAAGGTAGGCGACTGCATATTCTCCTAATCCCGCTAGGAGACCATCTACAAGTCTTTGGAAAGTGGCGGGTGCATTTCGCAGCCCGAAAGGGAGTACATTAAATTCATACAGCCTGAGATGTGTGATGAAGGCTGACCTTTCCTTGGCAGATTCATCTAGCGGTACCTGCCAGTACCCCTTGGTTAAGTCCAAGGTAGAGATGAACTGGGCCCGTCCCAGTTTCTCTAATAGTTCATCTGTGCGTGGCATGGGATAGTTGTCTGGGCGAGTTACAGCATTTAGCTTACGGTAGTCCACGCAAAAACGTATTTCCCCATCTGGTTTGGGAACTAGAACCACTGGAGATGCCCATGCACTTTCAGAGGGGCGGATTACACCCATCTGTAACATATCCTGGATCTCCCGTTCTATAGCAGTTTTAGCTTGAGGAGACACCCGGTAAGGTTGGACCCTAATTGGGTGAGCATTACCTGTGTCAATGGAGTGGTATGCCCGTTCAGTCAGTCCTGGGGTGGCTGAGAACGTTGGCGCGTAGCTAGTGCACAGCTCCTGGATCTGCTGTCGCTGCATACGCCCAAGGGTCATGGAGAGGTTCACCTCTTCCACACCACCAGCACATTTCCCTTCGTAGTAAACACCTTCAGGCCACTCAGCGTCGTCTCCTCCCTGGGCTGTAAACTGACAAACCTTTAATTCTCTGGAATAAAAGGGCTTTAGAGAATTAATATGGTACACCTTAGGCTTTCGGTTGGAGGTGGGGAATGCTATGAGATAATTAACAGCTCCCAGGCGCTCCTGGACCGTGAATGGCCCTTCCCACGATGCTTCCATTTTATGGGCCTGGAGCGCCTTTAAGACCATGACCTGGTCTCCTACTTTGAAGGAACGCTCTCTGGCATGTTTATCATACCAGGCTTTTTGCTCTTTTTGAGCATCCTGTAAGTTTTCTCTAGCAAGGGCTAAAGAGGTTCGGAGGGTGTTTTGTAGGTTGGTTACAAAGTCCAGAATGTTAGTTCCTGGAGAAGGTGTAAATCCCTCCCATTGCTGCTTCACCAACTGCAATGGCCCCTTAACCTCACGGCCATATACAAGTTCAAATGGGGAAAACCCTAAACTGGGATGTGGTACAGCTCTGTAGGCAAAGAGCAACTGCTGCAATACTAGGTCCCAATCATTGGAGTGCTCATTTACGAATTTACGTATCATGGCCCCCAAAGTTCCATTAAACTTCTCCACCATGCCATTTGTTTGATGATGGTAAGGAGTGGCAACCAAGTGATTTACCCCATGAGCTTCCCAAAGGTTTTTCATAAGTCCTGCCAGGAAATTAGTCCCTGCATCTGTGAGGATGTCGGAGGGCCAACCTACCCTGGCAAAAATGTCTGCTAGTGCCTGGCACACACTTTTAGCCCTGGTGTTGCTTAGAGCTACTGCTTCCGGCCATCGGGTGGCAAAATCCATGAAAGTCAGTATGTACTGCTTTCCTCTGGGTGTCTTTTTCGGAAAAGGACCCAGAATATCCACAGCTACTCGCTGAAATGGAACTTCAATGATGGGGAGTGGCTGGAGAGGAGCTTTGACCTGGTCTTGGGGTTTTCCCACTCTTTGGCACACCTCACAAGACTGGACATAGGTAGAAACATCCTTGCCCATTCCCTCCCAGTGGAATGACCCCCCCAAACGGTCTTTGGTCCTGTTCACCCCAGCATGGCCACTAGGGTGATCATGGGCTAAGCTCAAGAGCTTGGCCCGGTATTTAGTTGGAACTACCAACTGTCTCTGAGGATGCCAGTCTTCCTGGTGTCCCCCAGAAAGAGTTTCCTTGTATAAAAGTCCTCTTTCTACAACAAACCTGGATCGATTAGAAGAGCTGAGAGGCGGTGGGTTGCTCCGTGCCACCGTCCAAGCTCTCTGGAGGCTTTCATCTGCTTCCTGTTCGGTCTGGAACTGTTCCCTTGATGCTGGAGACATCAGTTCCTCATGGGATTGTGGACCTAGGCTTGGTCCCTCTGGAAGCGATATAGGGGATGGAGCTGTTTCTGTTGACTGTGAACCGCTCTCCGCTGGTGCACTATGTTGGGATTCAGGCTCCGGCTGAGCCTCTTGTGTAGGGTTATCGGCTGCTGCCAGTTCAGGTTCGGTGGGGCCCTCTGGTGTTGAGGTTGCAAGTACTGGATTCAGTGCTGACACGGGGTCTGGTGTTGGTTGTTCGGCTGGTTCCGGTTCTGGGACTGGTTCCGTCTGGGTCTCTGGGACTGGATCCACTACTGCTGTTGCAGACATTGGCCTGGGGTCCAGGTCCATCACCTCTGACTGGGTCCTGATAGAAGTTTCCGGAACAGAGCTAGGCCTCACGGCTTGTTTAGCCTGGTTGCGGGTGACCATTCCCACCCTCTTGGCCTGCTTCACATGATTGGCCAAGTCTTCCCCCAACAGCATGGGGATGGGATAATCATCATAGACTGCAAAAGTCCACATTCCTGACCAGCCCTTGTACTGGACAGGCAACTTGGCTGTAGGCAAATTGAAAGAGTTGGACTTGAAGGGTTGAATCGTCACTTGGATCTCTGGGTTGATTAAATTGGGGTCCACTAAGGAAGCATGGATAGCTGACACTTGTGCTCCGGTGTCCCTCCACGCGGTGACCTTCTTCCCACCCACACTCACAGTTTCCCTCCGCTCCAAGGGTATCTGGGAGGTATCTGGGCCTGTGGACCTCTGGTGTGATTCCGGTGCAATGAACTGTAATCTGTTGGGGTTCTTGGGGCAGTTGGCCTTTACATGCCCCAGCTCGTTACACTTAAAACATCGTCCAGCTGACGGGTCACTGGGGCGAGGAGGGTTGCTGGAGAACGGGGTGGTGGGACGATAAGGGGTCTGGAGGGTTCTTTGGGAGGTAGGTGGGGCTTTGGGCGGCCCCCGGTAATAGGGTGTGGTCTGGGGTGGTCCCTTCTGGTCTCCGCTCCAACTGCGACCAGTTTTCTTCTTCTCTGCCACCTCCACCCATCTGGCTCCAATCTCTCCTGCCTCAATTACAGTTTTGGGTTTCCCATCTAGGATGTATCTTTCTATTTCCTCAGGAACACCCTCTAAGAATTGTTCCATTTGCATTAGGAAGGGCAAATTTACTGGAGATTCAACACTTGCTCCTGATATCCAGGCATCCCAATGTTTTACAATGTGGTAGGCATGTCGGGTAAATGACATGTCTGGTTTCCACCTTAGGGCTCTGAACCTCCGACGAGACTGCTCGGGTGTTATCCCCATTCTGACTCTCGCCTTGGATTTAAACAGTTCATACTTGTTCATGTGTTCTTTAGGCATTTCAGCTGCCACCTCAGCTAAGGGTCCACTGAGCTGCGGCCTCAGCTCTACCATGTATTGGTCAGTAGAGATGTTGTACCCAAGGCAGGCCCTTTCGAAGTTTTCTAAGAAGGCCTCAGTATCATCACCTGCCTTGTAGGTGGGGAACTTTCTGGGATGGGAAGTGGTACCTGGAGAAGGATTGCTAGGGTTTGTTGGTATATTCTGCTGGGCCTTTATCCTCTCCATCTCCTCCACATGCTTCCTCTCTTTTTCCTTCTCCTCCTCCACATGCTTCCTCTCTTTTTCCTTCTCCTCCTCCACATGCTTCCTCTCTTTTTCCCTCTCCTCCTCCACATGCTTCCTTGCCTCCATTTCCCTTCTGTGGGCAGCCTCTTGGTGTTGTTCTGCCTCCCTTTCTTGTTCCTTCTTCAGCTGCATGAGTTCTATCTGTCTTTCATGTTCCCTTTGTTTTTCCTCAGCCTGAAATTTGGCTAATTCCAGCTGTAGTCGAGCTGAGGATTTGGCCATTCTAACCTCTCTGTTTTTAACTAACTTTACACCCGAGGTTTAGAAATAAACAAACAAAACTTGGCTGTAAAATTTTGCTGTGCTGGAATAGAATACCTATTCTCTGATAGTGATTGTCAGCCTACAGAAAAAGACAATTCCCTTGTCTCTGCTCTGGGCCCAAATTAAAACAAAAAACCTCCAACTACTTGGAAACCTGCTTACCCAGCCCAAAGAAAAAAAAATTCTTTTCAAACCTGTGCTCCTTGTAAAACAACAAAAATAAAATCAAAATCCTAAAAACAACCCCTGCCACTTTTGTCTCCAGGCAAATGGGTAGAGCACACCCCCCCTATTTACTTTTAGGAAGAAAAGAAAAAAAAAACCTCTGGGTTGGAAGACTGTGAATTTCCCTGCAGGAGTTAAGTACCCTGCCTCCAGGCAAAGAAAACCTGCAATTCACAAGATAATCCCCTTTTGTCTCTGCTTGGCCACAAAGCAGAGAGAAACCAACCTGCTTTCAGTTTCAAAGCTGCTTTCTGGATTTTCTTTCCAAAGAAAAAAAAATTTCCTTTTTAAAATCTGTATTTCTAGTTCAAAAAATCTCAACTGGATCTCAAATGATTTCAGGTTAATCCCACCACTGTGCCACCATGTCAAGGTTCCTCCCCCACTCTGAACTCTAGGGTGCAGATGTGGGGACCTGCATGAAAACCTTCCTAAGCTTATCTTTACCAGCTTAGGTCAAAACTTCCCCAAGGTACAAAATATTACATCCGTTATCCTTGGACTGGCCGCTACCACCACCAAACTAATACTGGTTACTGGGGAAGAGCTGTTTGGACGCGTCCTTCCCCCCAAAATACTTCCCAAAACCTTGCACCCCACTTCCTGGACAAGGTTTGGTAAAAAGCCTCACCAATTTGCCTAGGTGACTACAGACCCAGACCCTTGGATCTTAAGAACAATGAACAATCCTCCCAACACTTGCACCCCCCCTTTCCTGGGAAATGTTGGATAAAAAGCCTCACCAATTTGCATAGGTGACCACAGACCCAAACCCTTGGATCTGAGAACAATGAAAAAGCATTTTAATAAAAAATAGAAGTAAATAGAAATAAAGAAATCCCCCCTGTAAAATCAGGATGGTAGATATCTTACAGGGTAATTAGATTCAAAAACATAGAGAACCCCTCTAGGCAAAACCTTAAGTTACAAAAAAGATACACAGACAGAAATAGTTATTCTATTCAGCACAATTCTTTTCTCAGCCATTTAAAGAAATCATAATCTAACACATACCTAGCTAGATTACTTACTAAAAGTTCTAAGACTCCATTCCTGTTCTGTCCCTGGCCAAGAGGACTACAGACAGACACAGACCCTTTGTTTCTCTCCCTCCTCCCAGCTTTTGAAAGTATCTTGTCTCCTCATTGGTCATTTTGGTCAGGTGCCAGCGAGGTTACCTTTAGCTTCTTAACCCTTTACAGGTGAGAGGAGCTTTCCCCTGGCCAGGAGGGATTTCAAAGGGGTTTACCCTTCCCTTTATTTTTATGACAAGGACCAATCCCCAATTAAAACATCCCAGCCAGGGCTTTGTCAAGCCTGACCTTAAAAACTTCTAAGGAAGGAGATTCCATCACCTCCCTAGGTAACGCATTCCAGTGTTTCACCACCCTCCTAGTGAAAAAGTTTTTCCTAATCTCCAACCTAAACCTCCCCCACTGCAACAGGAGACCATTAGTCCTCGTTCTGTCATCTGCTACCACTGAGAACAGTCTAGAGCCATCCTCTTTGGAACCCCCTTTCAGGTAGTTGAAAGCAGCTATCAAATCCCCCCTCATTCTTCTCTTCCGCAGACTAAACAATCCCAGTTCCCTCACCCTCTCCTCATAACTCATGTGTTCCAGTCCCCTAATCATTTTTGTTACCCTCCACTGGACGTTTTCCAATTTTTCCACATTCTTCTTGTAGTCTGGGGCCCGAAACTGGACACAGTACTCCAGATGAGGCCTCACCAATGTCAAATAGAGGGGAATGATCACGTCCCTCGATCTGCTGGCAATGCCCCTACTTATACATCCCAAAATGCCATTGACCTTCTTGGCAACAAAGGCACACTGTTGACTCATATCCAGCTTCTCGTCCACTGTATCCCCTAGGTCCTTTTCTGCAGAACTGCTGCTGAGCCATTCGGTCCCTAGACTGTAGCGGTGCATGGGATTCTTCCATCTTAAGTGCAGGACTCTGCACTTGTCCTTGTTGAACCTCATCAGATTTCTTTTGGCCCAATCCTCCAATTTGTCTAGGTCCCTCTGTATCCTATCCCTACCTTCCAGTTTATATCCTATCCTCTCCTCCCAGTTTAGTGTCATCTGCAAACTTGCTGAGGGTGCAATCCACACCATCATCCAGATCATTTATGAAGATATTGAACAAAACTGGCCTGAGGACAGACCCTTGGGGCACTCCACTTGGTACCGGCTGCCAACTAGACATGGAGCCATGGATCACTACCTGTTGAGCCCGACAATCTAGCCAACTTTCTATCCACCTTATAGTCCATTCATCCAGCCCATACTTCTTTAACTTACTGGCAAGAATACCGTGGGAGATCATGTCAAAAGCTTTGCTAAAGTCAAGGAACAACACGTCCACTGCTTTCCCCTCATCCACAGAGCCAGTTATCTTGTCATAAAAGGCAAGTAGATTAGTCAGGCATGACTTTCCCTTGGTGAATCCATGCTGACTTTTCCTGATCACTTTCCTCTACTCTAAGTGCTTCAGAATTGATTCCTTGAGGACCTGCTCCATGATTTTTCCAGGGACTGAGGTGAGGCTGACTGGCCTGTAGTTCCCAGGATCCTCCTCCTTCCCTTTTTTAAATGAACTGTAAATTTTTCTTCTTACACTAGAACCCAAACACAAGAACAGTAAAGGCTGAAAGTGGGAAACACCTTCTACTTACTTGCTAAAGGAAACAGTATATCTGCAAGACCTACCTCAACTTGTGTTACATACTGTCATTAGCACGGTACAACAGCACTATATAGCTTACGTCTGCATTATTTCAGGACCTGCTGATCAACAAGAATTGTCCTCCAAACAGTCACGTTAACTAAAGAGAATATGTGTACTCTAGCACCACCTAGAAAAATCACAAGATAACTCGCATCCCTATGTTTCCAGAGATCAGACTCTCTCACTGATATGAAATACCTGAGCTGGAAGAGAGTTCTGTCTATTCATAAACAACTGAGCGCACCAAGTGTCCTATTTTGCTTGGAAGGCAAGGGTGTGCTCAGGCTCTGTTTGTAATATCCACATGATCCTTACACTTGTTCTCTGACTGCAGGAGCTAGCTCATCTTTTATTGTATCCTGTGGCTTTGTTCCATGTTTGGCTCAAATTATATGGGAAATATTATCTCATAAAAAGGATTTGTGTCCAAGGGTTTCAAACGTAAACTACTGTTAAATGTACATTTGTCTTACCTTTATCTGAAATGATTGACATAAGGAAGGAACTACTCCTACTTCTCTGAACATAATGCTGGGAGCCAAAAACAACTGAGTCCTAATTCTGGCTCTGACTTTCTCTGTGGCTTTGGTCAAGACACTTAAATTCTCACTTTTGATTTTCCCCATGTGTAAAATGGGAAAATAATACCTACCTTACAGGGATGTTGTGAGAATTAATTCTCTCATGCTGAAGACTGGTTTCTATGGCCAGCTTTGCCACTGGTCTGCTGGATGACCTTGTGCAAGTCACTTTGCCTCTCTGTGCTTAGTTTCCCCATGTATAAAAAGGGATAATGATACTGACCTCTTTTTATAGAGTGCTTTGAGAGCTCCTGATGTAAAATACTATATAGGAGCTAGGTGTGCTTATTATTATCTATTATTATTTTATTTATTTAAAATACTATTTGAGCTCAGAACATGTAAATTGTATTATCTCTGGTTTATGATATGGATCTAGTATTTTATTTGCAGTTAATGTCTATCTACAAACTTGATGACTAGCTCTTTTTTATGTTTCTCTTTGCACTTTATATTTAATTAAATATATGTCAGAGTGTTAAGGTTGCATAGTTAAGCACTCAAATATACCAGGAAATACCCAAGTTAAGGTTACATGTACAACCTTAACTCTTCCCTCTCCATTGCAGAGTGACTGAGAATGTTTATTACATTTTTACATATTGTCACAGGGTGAGCTGAGCTTTTAAGGGAGCTCAAGTCCTCCCCTCCTCCCCAACCTATGCTGGGTTTTCTCCCACATCATGGGAATTTTAGCCATGTGAATGTCACATGACTGTAAACTGGAAGCAGGGCATACTAGGGGACGGAAGGCTATAGAAGAGCTGCCTGAGAATACCACTGGGCAGAGACCAAGCCTGGATAATTTCAGCAAGAAAACTAAAACTTTTAGAAGTTATGAGCAGTCAAAATCAGGGGATCAGAACAGAAATCATTGTACAGTACTAAACACAAAGGTCACTGCTACTTGATTTCAAAACCATAGTCGGTCAGATCCTTAGCTGGCGTGGATCAACATAGCTCCACTAACTTCATCCGAGACTATGCTGATTTACAAAAGCTTAGGACCTGGGTCATATTTTCTGGAGAATACAGGCTTTGGAAATCCCTTGGTTTGAAGAAATCTTACTTTCTACAGTCTTTAATTTTGAGATACACAATTATATTGACAAGTTTAGTTCACTAAATAGCAGATGCCCATCAACATCACAATATGTCACAAAGCATTGCAAACCAACACTTCAGAAAAAGTTAAGCACATTTAACCTGAGGACAGGTCTACACTTAAAAAGCTGCAGGTCTTCTCCTATTGGCATAGTTAATCCATTTCCCTGATAGGCTATGTCGATGGGAGAATTCGCCCATCAATTTAATGCTGTGTACACCAGGAGTTAGGTCAGTTTAACTGTGTTGCTCAGGAGTGTGGACTTTTCACACCCCTGAGTGATGTCGTTATACCAACCTAATTTCCCAGAGTAGACCTGACCTGAACTTGTCACTTCTACTGCCCTGGGCCCATGTTTTAAATTTGTCCAGGCCCAAATAACTTGCTCCATGAATATTTCCTTTTCTTTCATTTTTCTAGTATCATGTTTAGTTGTAAAAGCAAATATTTGTTTTAGATGATCTTCAAAGTGCTAGTATTTCATAGCTACTCATTATGTACCATATTTCAAAATGCTGTTAAACTGGGCAAATTTGGGGAGTAGCGTCTTCATAAGAGAACTTATTTTTCACACAATGTGTTGCTACAACTCTTACAGTGCAGATAACTTAAGGCTGGAAATTTTAAAGCACTTTAATTTTTGTGTGCAGGAAGGAGAGGGCCTCAGAAACTCAGAAAACTTGAATAAGTCACTAACCAAAATGCCTAATTATTTGTGACTGTGAAGCTTCTTTTGTAAGCCTCTTATTGTTCCAGCCATACACTTTTTTGTGTCTCTACTGCTTTAGTCTCAAAGACTTTTGGTGCAGGGACAGGAGAAATTCTGTTTGGGGCTCAATCTGTCCTCTCATATATCTTCTATTTCTGTTTCTTTGCATCAGTTGTTCTTTGAAAATCCATAACACTTAAAAGTGCTGTTTTGGGACTTCAATGCATTTACACAGATGCATTTACATTGATAAATTAAACAGTAGTAAGTCACCAGGACTAGTGGTGTTCACTCAGGAGTTCTGAAGGAACTCAAATATGAAACTTCAGAACGACTAACTGTGAAATGTATACTATTGTTTAAATCAGCCTCTGTACCAGAAGACTGGAGAATAGGTTAATGTAAAACTTTTTTTTTTTTTTTTTTAGTCTCCAGAGGCAAGCCTGGCAATTACAGGGCAGTAAGACTGACTTCAATACCAGGCAAATTGTTTGAAACCATAGTAAAGAACAGAATTATCAGACACATAGCTGAACATGATTTGTTGGGGGAAAGAGTCAACATGGCTTTTTTAAAAAGAAATCATGCCTCTCCACTCTATTAGAATTATTTGAGGGTGTCCACAAATATGTGGATAAGGGTGATCCAGTGAATATAGTGTACTTGGACTTTCAAAAAGCTTTTGACAAGGTCCCTCACCAAAAGCTCATAAGCAAAGTAAGGAGTCATGGAATAAAAGGAAAGATCCTCTCATGGATCAGTAACTGATGAAAAGGTAGAAACAAAAGGTAGGAATAAACAATTTCCATGGTTCAAAGAGGTAAATAGCAGGGTCCCCAAGGATCTGTACTGGGATAGTACTGTTCAACATATTCATAAATGATCTGGAAAAGGGGGTGAACAGTGAGTTGGCAAAGTCTGCAGACAATACAAAATTACTCAAGATAGTTAAGTTCAAAGCTAACTGTGAAGAGATATAAAGGACTCTCACAAAACTGGGCAACTGGACAAGCAAATTGTCAGATGAAATTAATTGTTGATAAATGTAAAGAAATGCACATTGGAAAACATAATCCCAACTATACATATAAAATGATGGGGTCTAAATTAGCGGTTAGCACTCAAGAAAGAGACCTTGGAGTCATTGTAGATAGTTCTCTGAAAACATCTGTTCAATGGGCAGCAGCAATAAAAAAAAGCAAACAATGTTAGGAACCATTAGGAAAGGAATAGATAATAAGTCAGAAAATATCATAATGCTACTATACAAATCCATAGTAAACCCACACCATGAATACTGCATGCAATTCTGATCACCCTATCTCAAAAAGACATGTTAGAATTGGAAAAAGTACAGAGAAGGGCATCAAAAATTATTAGGGGTCTGGAACAACTTCCTTATATGGAGAGATTAAAAAGACTGGGCCTGTTCAGCCTGGAAAAGAGATGACTGAGGGGAGATATAATGGAGGTCAATTAAATTGTGACTGGTGTGGAGAAAGTGAGTAAACCCCTTCACATAACACAAGAAGCAGAGGTCACCCAATGAAAGTATAGGCAGCGGGCTTAAAACAAACAAAAGGGAAATACTTTTTACCCAGTGCACAGTCAACCTGTAAAACTTATTGCCAGGAGATGTTGCGAATGCCAAAAGTATAACTGTGTTGAAAAAAGACTTAGATAACTTCATGGAGGGTAGGTCCATCCATGGCTATTAGCCAAGATGGTCAAGGATGTAACCCTGTGCTCTGGGTGTCCCTAAGCCTCTGACTGCCAGAAGATGGACTGGACAACAGGGGATGGCAATTTCCCTGTTCTGTTCCTTCCCTCTGAAGCATCTGGCACCAGCCACTGTCAGAAGTCTGGATGCTGGGTAGATGGACCATTGATCTGATCAAATATGGCCATTCATATGTTCTACACAAATTCTTCCCTGGTAATGGAACTGATGCAGCTCTCCTACACAAGTCGAGCGGGAAGAAGAAACTGGATGTTGGGCCATACAGAGAGTGCTGCAGAGGACTGATTGTGAGATGCATCCCCTAATTTTCACCTTGCCCCCTGGGGTACATCGGAGCTGCAGGGGGCTTCTTCTTCCATTTGGTGGAAGTAACCTTCATGGTGTGGTTCTGCAACCACTCTGTAGATTAGTGGGAGGATTACTTTCCGAGCCTGGGAACCACACTCAGGTTGGGTGTGGATCCATGGTTTTGGCCCAAAATACATTAAAAATTGCTTTCACAATGCAAGTATTGTGTTCTAAGTGGCATTTGAGGACCTCCATTGGCACTTACAATAAGTTGTGCCGGTTGTGTGGGCACAAGTTGTAAAAACATTTGTGAATTGAAGTATGAGGGGAGTTACTTGAAATTGGTTATTCTCTTATACCATATTATACATAACCGAAGCAAAGGTTGTAGCTTCAGGGTAAACCAATGGAAGCATGTCTCAACTCCCCACTTTATTGACACATCATGCCAATGGTATAGAGGTGTTGCCAAACATAGACTCATAAAATCATAGAAGATTAAGATTGGAAGAGACCTCAGGAGGTCATCTAGTCCAACCCCCTGCTCAAAGCAGGACCAACACCAACTAAATCATCCCAGCCAGGGCTTTGTCAAGCCAGGCCTTAAAACTTCTAAGGATGGAGATTCCACCATCTCCCTAAGTAACCCATTCCAGTGCTTCACCACGCTCCTGTGAAATAGTTTTTCCTAATATCCAACCTAGACCTCCTCCACTGCAACTTGAGACCATTGCTCCTTGTTTGGTCATCTGCCACCACTGAGAACAGCCTAGCCCAGCCTTTTTGGAACCCCCCTTCAGGTAGTTGAAGGCTGCTATCAAATTCCCCCTCACTCTTCTCTTCTGCAGACTAAATAAGCCCAGTTCCCTCAGTCTCTCCTCATAAGTCATGTGCCCCAACCCCCAGATCATTTTCGTTGCCCTCCGCTGGACTCTCTCCAATTTGTCCACATCCTTTCTGTAGTGGGGGGCCCAAAACCGGACACAATACACATCCAATATCTATATAGCACATGTTTCATAGTGGTAATAATAAGGTAGATTTTTTTTGTACAACTGGCCAAATTCAGCTGTGAAAAAGTACCCTAGAAAATCACCTCTGAAAATCTGGCAACTTCTATTTAGGTGTATAAATAGGGATTTCGGTATTTAACTCGAAAGCATCAAATTAAAAAATATTGGCCTTCATGCTTTTAGGAATTGTTGGGGGAGTGAGGGTTGTCTCCTGTCCTAAGACCACTGAAACTCATTGCAGCTGTGTCTTCTCCAAGCTGTCAGACTCACATTAACTGATACTTCATCAATTTGGCCTGAGCTGCATTTGCAACTGAGCCCCAGGGGGAAAAGCAAATGCATTAAATACAGTACATTAGTCTACTAGAAGTCATATTTCCTTCAGTATTAAAGGAGCCTTCCCCAGTCCAGCTACATAAACCACAGGCACCAAGATGGCATACAGTAACTCTTATTATTCCTCTTGAATTTTTCATGAATGTGTCTGCCTATGTATCTCAAAGTCCAGCCTTTACTCCCCTTTACTTATCCTTATTCCTATGACAAGGGGTGAAAAACAAGAATGATCTGGTTCTGCTGCCCATTTGACTACAGGTGTCTGACATTAGGATGTAAGTGTGTCCGATTTTAGTTTAAAAGGAAGGTGTCATTAGGGAATAGTCTTTGGGGGTGGAGGTGAGAATAGGTCAAAATGGACAGATGTTAGTTTGCGACTCCATAGCCCAATGTCTGCAGAATCATGCAGTGCCAGAGGTAGACAGTTTGTAGTTGCACAGATGGTCATGGATGATAAGATTTGCCTCAGGCCAGAGAGCTGTTCTTGCTTACTCTACCAAAATGCAGCCTTAGATATCTGTAGCTAAATTGCTTTGATTTTTTTCTTTAAATGTAAACTCTTCAAGTTAAAAGGGTAAAGCTCAATTTACCAACAATATGTCAAAAGTCAAAGTATAAAAAGCAAGCTTGCCCCAGCCCACTTAAATGCTAATTTCAGAAACAATATAATTTGAAATACATTTAACTCGAAGCTTACCAATCTCATCTTTTCCCATACAGTTCAAATCAAGGCTCAGCAGAACTTTTTCATTAATGCATCAAAAAATGCAGATGTCCTTTTTTTGCCCCCTTTGATGTGACATATGCTTCAATTTATTTTTAATCTTCTAAGTGATGCTGTAAGTAAAGCCGCCCTGTGTGACATATGAAGTTACTATTTCTTCATTGCTCTGGATCTGGAGAACTCTGTCAGCAGTGGCTAAACCCAGATTGAATCAGGCTGCTTAACCTAAACACCATAGAAAGAAAACAGGCATTTAATTGTGAAGACATTTACAAAGGTAAACACAATGTATTTGTCCCTTGCATTAAGACATAGAGTATACTAAACCCTTGAAAATCCCACATTTGCACTTTTCTCTACAAGTCACATTTCCATTGCAAGATAGTCTTTCAGCTGTAGCTGTGTGGCGCAATAGTGTCATCCAGTGGTTTGTTGGTTAACCACATACTTTTATTATCTCTAGATTTCCCTGGGCATACATCCCATGCTTGCTGTGCTTCTTGAGAGATGACAGCCTGAAAATGAGTTGGCATGAATGACTTGCCCTGTTTGTCACATCGTTAAGTAATATTTCACACCAGAGAACTTTCTTCTACGGATGCAAAGCAACCCAAACATTTTGTCTGGCCGGGGACTGGAAAAGAAAGGAAAGGATTCCACTGAAAGCTTCTTGGTGGTTTGCTTTCGGGGGCGTGGGAGGGTAGGCAATAATTATTGGTCTTGCATTGTACAAATATAGCAAACTTTCAGCACTTGTAAACTTGTTTCCTTGGGTGTTTGGAAGTTCTGTGCTTTGTGAATAGATTTTTTTAGGATTTGAGCCCAAAAACACTGTAGGCCAGTTTGTAAGAGGCCCTTGTGTGAGCAGACATGGACAGAGGTATGCTAGAAGTCTCTCCCACATAATATGGCTGCACAAAAGCCTCTCACAATAGCAGTCTCTGCACTCTTGGGAGCACAGAGAACTGTACCTCCTTCTGCTTCCCACAGGGGATGGAGATGAGTCAGTAGGGTTGGGGACATTGAGGTTATATCTACACTGCAGCAGGGATCAAACTCCCCACCCAGGTCAACGGAATCATGCTAGCAGGGCTCAGGTTAGGGCCCTAAAAATAGCAGGAGGTTTATGCCGGTTCAGGCAGGAGCTCGGGTGGCTGGGTGGGATTCAGCCTGAGCTGCAACACAGTGCTCTCTGCATATTGTATTAAATGGGTGTCTACGATCTCTTTGGAGAACGGGTATTCATTCCAAGATTTCCAGTGAGTCTGCAAGAAGATGTTGCCGGGGAAGAGAAGGCCTAAAGAACAGGGCTTTGGGAAAGGCCATAAGACTAAAGCTTATCTTCCTATGAATTCCCAGGTTCACGCTATATCCTCTGTCCCATCCCAGTGCTTCAAATCCCTTTCCCCGGAGTGAAACTTTCAAAGGAAACTCAAGATTGTGATTCTCAGGGAGTCCTCTTTCACCCTATCCTTGATACAGGTGAAATTTGGGGACAGAGAGGGAGATTTTTCAAAAGCATCTAAGGAGGTTAGGAGCACATGGCCTAAATGTCTTAGGCCACAGCTACACTTCATGCTTCTTTTGGCAGCCTGCAGGGTTTGCACGCAGGTAGCCCCCCCTACCATGGATTTAAGCTTAGGTGTAGATGGTGAGGCATGGCTTAGGCGAGTACAGTACAGACATACCTGACGGGTGTACATGCCCTATTTGCTCAAGATGTGTCTTCCATTGACACTGTTATTTTTAGCCTCCTTGGGTTGCCAGGCATCCAGAACAACCAGTCAAAAAGGGACCCTGGCGACTCCGGTCAGCACAGCTGACCGGGACACCAGAAGTCTGGTTGGTCACAGCGGCTGGCTCCATGGGGCTCCCAGAAGTGGACGGCATGTCTCTCCGGCTCCTAGGTGCAGGGCTGGGCAGGAGAGCTCTGTGCACTGCCCCTGCCCATGGCACAGGCGTCACCCTGAGCTCCCGCTCTGCAGCTCCCATTGACCAGGCGCTTGCAAATGGGGTCAGTGCACGGAGCCCCTGGGCTGCCCCTGCACCTAGAAGCCAGAGGGACATGGCACCGCTTCCTAGGAGCTGCCAGAGGTCAGGGCCACCAAGAGCCCGCACCCTGAACCCCCCACACACACACCCCAACCCCCTACCCCAGCCCTGAGCCCCCTCCTGCACCCCAAACCCCTCATCCCTGGCCCATGTCCCAGCCTGGAGCCCCTCCCACACTCTGAGCCCTTCAGCCCGAACCTGGAGCCCCCTCCTGCACTCCAAACCCCTCATCCCCAGCCCCACCCCAGAATCCACACCCCCAGCCAGAGCCCTCACCCCTACCCCAGCCCTGAGCCCCTTCCTGCACCCCAAACCCCTCATCCCTGGCCCCACCCCAGAGCCCATGTCACCAGCCGGAGCCCCCACCCCAATCCCCTCCATCAGCCTGGTGAAAATGAACAAGTGAGTGAGGGTGGGGGGAAACCAAGCAACGGAGGGAGGGGGAAATGGAGTGAGCAGTGGCAGGGCCTTGGCGAAGGGGTGGGGCGGGGAAAGGGTGTTTGGTTTTCTGCAATCAAAAAGTTGGCAACCCTACTCCCCACTACTGGTGCCCTTCCCTGACAGAGGGCAAGGCTCCACCAGCTGCTGTGGAGCCCTTCGCTTCCAGAGGGAGAGGCTGTCAGCTCTCCATTGCTGGAGCTCTCCTCCACAGTAGGGAAGGGCTCTGGCAGGGGGGAGGCAGTGCGGACAAGGCTCGCTCTGAGCCCACTGCCTCCCCTCTGCCACAGCCTTTCACTGACCCACCTGTAGCTCCAGGCCACAGTGTGGACACAGAGTGCTTTTCACTGCAGCCTGTAGCCACCCATACCCTACATGCTCCTGAAAGTGGTGTGTAGTGTAGAATTAGGCTTAAATGCTTTTAAAATCTTCCCCCAAAAGTTCTGACCATGTATATGCACGGAAAACAGTGGCCTGCTGGATTCAGCAGGACGGCTAGTGTGAATTAGCCTGAAGCATGTGTTTGATAAACCTAGAAGAAATTGAGATGTTTTATTTTAGCATATAGGCAGTTTTTGCTGCTGCTTGCAAGGCTGGAAACAAACAAAACGAGAGAGGCCATAAGGAGGACAAAGACTAAACAATCTTTTTCTTAAGAACTCTCCATAAGTGCAGCAAAATGTCAAGACGAGCCTGATGGTGTAACCCCAGTAGGAACAATACATCTTTGAGAAAGCCTGAATGTTCCTTGACTAGATTGCTTCTTCCACAACAAAGCTCATGAAATCATCATACTAAGCAATCACAGATAAAGTGATGGGGGTAATTGTGAAGGTTTTAGCCATAATACTTGAGATTGGCAAAAAAGCAAGATAAAAGCCATCTGTTCATTACTGATATTAGGTTTCAGTTTGTGCTGAAAATCTATGATATTTTAAGGGGCCTTGAAGCATAACTCAGCTGGAAGGATAATTTCTGTAAGAGCATACAATGAAACAAAAGAGGGCATGTGTGATAGAATCTCTACCAGTCCATCTGGAACTGAGCGCTGGGGTTTGAGGAGCAGGATGAGGAGGTAATATAATGCTCCTCAAAAGCTAACCTTAGCAGGAAAGTTCCCGTGAGTGTTTTGTGGTATGTATATTGAGACTCTAGCTGAAGAAAAGATGGAAGGTTTTATATTTAGCAATATGTAAACAGAGCTTTATCACTGATTTACATATTCAGGAGCAATAGTTGGCTGTCCTGCTCAAGGGCTGTTGTCCACATGTCTTTGTATTGCAGTGCAACTGAAACTAGCCTGGCCCTACTGTTGCTTTTCAAACACATTTAAAAACAAAGAGCCAGGACAGGTGCTGCATTGCTGCAACCAGCACAGAGCAAAGGATTTCTTTTTTATTAAAATATAATCTGATTTTAACCTGAAAGCCCTCTCCCACCTTGCATGGAACATGACAGATTGGGAGGAGTTATGGTGGCACAATGCAGCGGTGTTAATAGTCAGGGGGTTGCTGGTGCACCAATGACATAGTGCTGGTGGAGGGAGAGAGCTGATCCACAGGGGAGAGAGTCTGAGACAGGCAGAATGTAGCAGCTGAAGCTGTAACACCTTGTCGGAGGGTGAGGGGGGGCTGCTTGTTTCAGGAGGTGGTGTGTGGATGCATGTAAATATATCCCTAATAGTAATGTGCCTGCCTAGAAAGGGTTAAACATCCATGGCAACCCAACAGCAAGGCAATAAATTTCCCACACCTAAATAAAGGGCCTCAGTGTGTTATTCCTTTTGCAGCTCTGGGATGCCTGTCCCATACAGACATTTCCCTAAGGCAGCAAAATACTAGGGCAGTAAAACTGCAGGCTGATGGGGTAAATACTAGCTGGTTTGCCTAGGCCTTAGATCCAGCTCTGTTGAAGCTTATGGGTAGCAAGAATATCCTCCCCCCCACTCTCTGCCTGTAGCACTGTAGAGCAATTTAGTCGAGTGACATCTAGCTCCAGTGAGCAGCAGAGAACAGGCAGAATGGTAATTTTCTTATGATATAGTCTAACAAATGAAATACTCCAGACCACCACAGTGGAGGCTGTAATTCCATTGAGGGTTTCTGGTGATGTTAGCCAACCTCTTACGCTTTTCTCTTGGTAGAATTACAGCCCTGATATGTTCAATTGGATAGACATTACTGTTTATGTTATTATCATCAGCTCCTGGCTCTGCCTGAAAAGACTGAAGCTTTGTGAGGCAGCTTCTAAAGCTGAGAGATATTTAGAATAATATTTTAACTGGAAATACAAAGAATAGAAGTAACATGGTTAACCCATAGTTCTCAGGATCACCCAGAGATGATAAGTAGCTATAAAAAACCATACTGTGGAATGTACTTTATTGTTTATTTCATCTGTAACCATGAAGCTAAATTGTAGACTCTCTTAGCATCTGTGTGCCTGATTCTGATCTTGCTTACACTAGGGTAAATCAAAATAATGTCACTGAAGTCAGTGGAGTTATATTTGTATAAATCCATCTGAAGTGCCAGCAGAATCAGTGCCCTAAATGTGAAATGTAATACTAATTCTAGGACAACTACTGACTGGTAATGAAAACCACCACTGAATTAGGTTATTTCTAGTTTAAAAGTTCTATTTACACCACTGAGTGGTGCAGAAGGCTGCAGAACTGGTTTCTGCACTTTGTCAATTTTAGTAGCCTAAAAATATGCTGACAATAAAAGCTTGTTTTTGACAGTTGTGTAAAGGCCTCCAGTGGAGAGATAAATGGCAGGTGGAGGCTCTTGATCCTCCTTCCCTCCCCCACTCAACATCTCCCTTCACCCAATTCAGCTGAGCCAAAAATACGTTCAAAGGCAGAAGTTTTCTTTTGTTTTTGAAAGTTAATCTCCTCCAGAACTGGATTGCCCCTGGCTAATCCCTTTAACCATGGGCACACACATTTGTAATGGATAACTTGCTTGGCATCCTGCCCTCAGCATACACGCTTGAGGTACATACGTGGTCTTTTGGCTGCCCACACTGATGCCCATCTATTAGAAAAAAATTGTGCCTGCTACATCATTTCCTGCCTCCCATTTTATAACAAAGGTTTTTCACTCCATCCTTTCTGGTGTATGGGGCCTTTTACTGCACAGTTATATACTGCAATCAACATTATAATAGCACCTTTCTATTCCACTGCTTCTGTTCTTCGTTCCACTTTACACTAGCAACCTTTTGCTTCACTGTTTATGACCCTACAGATTGCCAGAAGGACCTTTTACTGCACCATTTATATACAGAGTTCCACATTATAACAGGAGCATTCAACTCAACCCTTTAAATGCTAGGTTGCTGTTTGTTATACCAGCCTGCTGCCCCACGATCTATATACTGCATTTCATATTGTGTTGGAGGTTTTTCTACATAATATTTGAAGTGATGATGAAGTGAGCTGTAGCTCACGAAAGCTCATGCTCAAATAAATTGGTTAGTCTCTAAGGTGCCACAAGTACTCCTTTTCTTTTTGCGAATATTTCTACAATACACCATACTATTTTATGTATTAACATTTACAAAGCACCTGTCCACTTCTGTAGGTGTTGTGCAAAAATCACTCACAACTCAGCACCTGATGTGCTGAATACTTTCAACTCCTATTGGTCACCTCCTGTGACACTTTCTCAGTGTGTCCAGGGCTGTGAGTGACCATGTTAGACTTCCTTTTGCTGGATAGGAGGAGGGTCCCTTATGGCAGCTGGATGTCAACTCCCTGACACTGCCAGCCCTTCAGCCACTCGAGCATTATCCTCTGGGCTCTGCCACCCCTACTTTGCCTTCCAGGTTAATACTTGGGCTTTGCCTACACTGGAATTTCGTCAGCAAAACTTTTGGAGTTCAAGGGTGTTAAAAAAAAACACACAGCACAAATGCCAAAAGTTTTACTGGAAAAAGCATCGGTGTGAACAGCTCTTTTCGTTGGGGATGGAAGTTTTTTGTCGGCAGGTGATTTTTCTCTCCTGACGACAAACAGTGGGTACACTGAGCTCCTTATAGCGGCATGGCTGTAGCAGCACAGCTATGTCACTAAAAGGTATGTAGTGTAGACAAAACCATGGTGTACTCCAGTCCCTAAACTCCTCAGAAGCATCTCCCTGTAGTACTGAGGCCCTGTCGCTGGATATGAACAGAAATAACCAGGTAAGGTGTTTCTGAAGAGATGGAATTCACACAGACTTGTTTGATTCAGCTGAGATCAGCTCCAACATAACACAATCTTGGAATCTACTTATAGCAAAAGCAAATATGTTCATTTGCAAAGATTAAGATTTAAGAGATAGTGGCAAAGATAATAGGTTACATGTAAAACAAAAGGTACAACACTTCTTGGAGTCTACACTTAACTCTAACCGGCTAAAATCTTTGTCTAAAGCAATTTCTCACCTAAAGCACCCTCTGAGCATCACTAGCCCACCCATGTGACCAGGATCAAGCTTTCATGACTGCAAAAAGTACTGTCCTTTTTGCTCCCTCAGTGAAGTATGAGAAAGGGGTCCTTTTTTGTTCCTCTTATTGACCAGTAAAACTTTGAAAGGCCATTTTGAAATGCAGCCCCAGATAAGACTCTTCTTTCTGTTGGTTTCACATCCCCCCGTCAACCTGTTTTTCCTGTTGACTTCTCTTGCAAATGGGGCTTCCGTTGTGCTAGCTTAAATTACATGTGACAGAAAGAGATGTATCTTATTTTCTGTAGGGGGCGGGGGAGGGGGGGAACTGTTTCTCAACTCTGCCTGCTGCATGGTTTAAAACATATTTCCAGTATATATACATAAGTCTTTACATGGTAGTAGTACATACACTGATTATGAGCACCAGTATGACATAATGTTTTTGTTAGATACCTTATGTGATATTCTTTATAGATAAATACTGTGAAAGCAATGTGTGAGGTGTAGTGACAGGTTTCAGAGTGGTAGTGGTGTTAGTCTGTATCACTGGTAAGGCAATTCACATCTTTTCATTTATTTATACCTGCTCCTGTATTTTCTACTCCATGCATCTGATGAAGTGGGTTCTAGCCCACAAAAGCTTATGCACAAATACATTTGTTAATCTTTAGGTGCCACAAGGACTCCTCATTGTTTCTGAGGTGTAGTGAGTTTGTCAGCCCTGATAGGAATTTCTGACATAGAGTAGTGAACTCTTTGCCAACTCACACCAATGGGCCTCTGTGTCACATCTCCCCACTGGTCTCTCCAGATACTGTACTTGAATATGTGGGTGAGGGCATAGGCATGGGTATTTAGATTGTAAGGGACCAGGGTTTTGTTATTCATTTTGTAAAGTAGCAAGGAGAATTATGGCACTAGATAAATAATACACCGAGTATACTGAATCAGGACAGAGCATGGAGGTGTTTACATTATCTTTGAATTGTGAACTGGCATTTGGTCTGCACTTAGACATTGTTTTGGGTATCTATTTAGTACAGACCACACAAGTATTTGTGTAATAATCATGTAATTACTTTTGTGTACAAAAATAATGTATGCAGTGTAATTGTAGCTATGTAAGTCCTAGGATATTAGCGAGACAAGGTGAGTGAGGTAATATCTTTTATTGGACCAACATCTTGTTTCTGTACAAAAATAATGTATATTCAGAGAATAATAATAGGAATTGCATACTTCTCCATATTCTAAACTCTAAAATGATCCTGAGATCAAATATAAAAAAAATAATCTGGCATAGTAATTCATCTTTGGGTCACTTGGTCACTGAATAAACGACTGAGAAATCGAGAGAAACATATCAATATGATGTAGTTATAGGGGACAAACCTTGTAATTACAGAGAAGTTACGATACAGAGATTTTTATTAGGAAATGACTGTTGTGTACAGAATCCCTGCAGTACCAGTTACTAGTCAATTGATGTGATTTTGGGATACCTTTGGTACAAAAGGCACCACTGTATATAAAATCAAATTCTATTCTATCTAAAATCATTGAAAATTTAGATCAAAGGCATATTTTTCTGACACTTATATTGACCAACTTGGACTTAATCAATTAGGAATATTTGCTAGATTCCTGACTTCATGCTAAACGGAAAATGCAGAAGTGACGATCCTGCCAGTATGTCATATGTGCATCAATTCTGTCTCCTAGGCTATAACAGAGAAACAATTTATCACTGCAGTGTACCCAACATGTCCCCATCTATCAGCCATATCTTTTATCATATAGAATCATAGAATCATAGAATATCAGAGTTGGAAGGGACCCCAGAAGGTCATCTAGTCCAACCCCCTGCTCAAAGCAGGACCAATCCCCAATTAAATCATCCCAGCCAGGGCTTTGTCAAGCCTGACCTTAAAAACCTTTAAGGAAGGAGATTCTACCACCTCCCTAGGTAACGCATTCCAGTGTTTCACCACCCTCTTAGTGAAAAAGTTTTTCCTAATATCCAATCTAAACCTCCCCCACTGCAACTTGAGACCATTACTCCTCGTTCTGTCATCTGCTACCATTGAGAATAGTCTAGAACCATCCTCTTTGGAACCCCCTTTCAGGTAGTTGAAAGCAGCTATCAAATCCCCCCTCATTCTTCTCTTCTGCAGGCTAAACAATCCCAGCTCCCTCAGCCTCTCCTCATAACTCATGTGTTCCAGTCCCCTAATCATTTTTGTTACCCTCCACTGGACGTTTTCCAATTTATCCACATCCTTCTTGAAGTGTGGGGCCCAAAACTGGACACAGTACTCCAGATGAGTCCTCACCAATGTCGAATATGCTTGTGCCTCAATTTCAACAGCAGGTACCAAACATCATGCTTTTATTTACTAGTGTTTGGCTTTGCTGAGGCAGAATCCTAGGGCCCAACAGAGGCCCAGAGATGTTGGTACATGTGGTGATTCCCTTGAAATGTTGTATGTACCAGCAAAAGGACCCTGAGGCTATCTGAGCCATGGAAGTGCAGATACATGAATAGTGAATCCCTTAAATCCTATCAAACTGAGGAGAAATATTTTCCATAGGTTGAAGTTTCATTCATGATGCTGTAATAGCTTATGGTAATGGTGCAGTTTGGACCAGTGGGTGGAACCTAACTGGAGTAAAGAGAAAAAAATATATTAAATTTATTAAGGGTGCAGACTTATAACATTCTTAACTTCTTTTCAGGTAATCCTTATAGGAAGTCCTATAGATTAATAGGGATGAAACCAATAAGATTCTATAGAAAGAATAATAAACAGGATTCTAAATAACTCAATAGAAAATGAGATCATTGCAATAGGTTTTTTGAATTAGGCCTGGTAGGTAGGAAGGATAGTCTAATGAACATGAAACTTTACTGAGGTGCAAGAGAACTAGGATTGATTACTACCTCTACCACAGGTCTCTTGTATGTCCTTCAGCAAGTTATGTAGTCTCTCTTATGCATCAATTTCCCATCTGTAAAATGGGGCTGACACTTCCCTACTTCACAGGTAAACATCCATTAATGACTCTGAGATGCTGTGACGGGGTGCAACTCACCACACTAGCACCTTCTGCTAGTCATCTTGCGGATCAGCTCCACAGGTCGGTACACCGACTCTCAGTGGTGTCTCACCCAGCGTCACTTCTGCTCAAGATTCATTTGGAATATTAAACATCTTGGGATAAATGAAAGTACTTTATTTAGGGTGGCAACAATTGGAGAATTGGTATTTTAAGCACTTAGGAATTTCTGTGTTTATTAGCACTTTAGTGGTAAATCAGATTGACTAAAAAACAGTTTGGTGGCCCAAATTAGAAGATTTTGACTGTTGAAGAGAAGATAAATTCTGCAGGACCACTCCTTAAGTAACAAAACTTGGCTCAAAGCAGTAGTACTAGAAAATTAGCCTTGTTCAGTTTCACTCATGTCCATATGTTGTTTTCATGACGGGAAATGGGAAAGAATGTAATTGGGAAGGGTTAATTCCTTTTTTAAACCTCCTATTCTGAGACTCCAAACATTCATCCTGGGAATACATTCAGAGGTGCAGGTTTGAGAGGTACAAACATGGCCAACTATGTTAGAATGAAACAGTTACAAATTATGTTCTCTTAGCTATAAAGTCGTAAAGTAACACAATTGCTTTGTGATGTGCTTGTACATTTCTCTACCCCAAGACTGCCAACACACATACACACTGGAGAGCAGTAGAACAATTCATGACAAATAATTTGTTTGGCAAATCTAACTTTGTTTTTCTGTTTGAATTGTTTACAAAGTTTTAAAATTCTCAAATGTATTCATCATTCAAAATGTGCAAATTTCTTTATGGCCAAATAGTGTTCTGACTTACTCAGCCATATAGGAAAATGAGGGGGCTCAGGTACCTCAAAAAGAGATCATACCGTGGGTAGAGAAAGTAGCCTCTGTGAGGTTGTCGAATCTGCATCTGACTCCCTCGGCAGTGCAACAACATGCTTTACTTGGGGCTCATAGTAAATCCATAATTTAGCTTTTAATGAATAATTCTTGGTCTATAGATCACACCTGAATTGTGAATAGTCACACAGTGATACAGAAGGTACATAAGTCGCATTGTATTGGTGACTTATATAACTGTCAGACACACCCAAAGTAAGAATTCTGAATATCACAAACATATCACTTAAAATTCCCTTGGCCAAATCTCAGCTAGTGTAAACTGTTGTTGCTCCATGGACTTCACATTGCCCACATTATCTGTTAGTTATGTCATTCTATGAAGCGACAGAAACAAAACCATAAGACTTACATAACTAACCAACACAGTGAATTTTGAATGGCCAGTTGTGAATTTTAAAAGCAAATACACATTTCAAAATTCACTTTTTTATAAACACTGATCCCTTGAGCATAGCATTTGCTTTTCCTGAGCATTTGTGTCAGTAAAGCTTCAATACAAACGTGCATAGAAAGTGAATGCAAAAAAAAAAGGTCATTAACATGTTCAGATTGAAATTTGGTTTCCAATTCAAATAAATATTTGTAGACATAGTCCACTATTTGTTCACTGCTTTCTCTCTAAACCAGTGTCCTGGCACACACACATTCCTCCAAAGAGATTACAATAACCCTCAGTTATAATTTTACTTAAGCCTTTATGATGTTTTTAATTAAAAAGGTTTTAGTGCTTTTGCAGTATGACATTTGATTGCACTCTAGATAATGCACCCTTGTGAACTCTGGCAAGCAATATGCATATAGAAAATATATGAAGGAATTTTCTCTTCAGAGGAAGCAACACATTCAGATCAAATTTATTCTTTTGAATAAATAACATATGCCAAAGCAAGATAGCTGAAGAATGATTTGCTGTCCAAATCATTGTACATACTCAACTGATTACATTTTCATTCCTTCTTCTCTAGATTCAGTCTTAACTGCTCACTTTACCAATCTAATGAAATTTACCTGCACTAGTTTAAAACATTGATTGAAATGAAATCAGCTGCAAGTTGCTCATTGCCTATTTGAAAAAGCTTTGGCCTGATGCTTCCTTCATTTACACTGTTTAAATTCCTTTGACTCACCAGTGGGAGAAAAGAATCAAACTTATTTGTGTTTTCTCTTGAAGAAATTGTTGGATATGACTTTTTAAAACAATTTCCTATGTCTTATTCTCATGCACTCTTTCTTTATCCAGTTTGGTTGGCAATACTTGCAGTTTACTCAGATATGCTACCTTGCTCACTTTTTACACTGAGCTCTCCTGTTGTGTTGTTTCCTGGAATTATGTAAATCAGAAAGCATCAATTCCTTTTATTACAGATTACAAACCCTCTACCATCATGGTTACATTTAGAAGTTCAGTTAGTAAAATCTTGGCCCCTTTGAAGACAATTGGAGTTTTGTCATTTACTTCAATGGGGCCATGTTTTCACCCAAAATCTTGTAACTTGAACTATGCAGGAACTAAAGTTTCCATTTATTAGGAAATTCTGACATTTTGAAATTTCCCAAAAAGCAAAATTTTGGGGGAAAACAATCATTTTGGGTCACTGAAAATGTTCCATTTTCATAAAATCAAAATGCCTCATTTCTATTCCAATTTTTTTAATTTATATTAGATTCTAACTTCCAATACTAAATCTAAAGGAAAACTCATTTTGAAACAAAAAATCCAAATGTTCTGTTCAGAAAATGTCAAAATGCTTCATTTTGAGTTTCTGTTTCAAAATGAAATTTCCTCAAAATTGAAACATTCCCACAGAAAGTTTCCATTTCAATAAAATGGCATTTTCTGATGGAAAAACATTCCATCAAATGTTTTGATGGGCTCTACTTTTTAAAACAGGCAATTAGGGCCAGATCCTTCAGTCTTTATTCTGGAAAAAATTCCAATAGATTCTCTGATACTTCTCCCGAATAAAGATTAATAGATCATGTCCATGGTATGTCAGATGCAAGTTCCAAGATTGAGAACTTAGGTGACATTTGGTAGGCATGTTCTGGCTGGGGGAAGGGGGGATGGGGAAGTGATAATGGAAGGAGAGGGAGGGCCTGAGTTGAGATTTCACATGTGGAGTTTAGTCAGAAAAAGCAGCAGCAGTAAGTTACCCAGCTGAGAGACCAAAGGGGAGATTTTATTTATTTGAGGGGGCCGGGGCGGGGGGGAGAATTCGGTTGCATTTCAGACAACAATACCAACATGTCAAAAAGGCATCAGAGAACAAACCTCCTAGAACACTTTTCTAACCCCACTCCACCCCTTCATATCCTCCACACCCTCAATCAACCATCCTCCCAGAAAAAAAGCCTGGGGAAAAATTTTACAGCACATCCTGAAGTCCATCAGCTCCAGGATCTGGAAAACCAAGGCAGGAAGTGAATTTCAAAGCCAAGAACCCCTCTCTGCGAATGCCTGTTGTATTAATTTAGATGGAATATGGGCCAAAGATGCTAACATAATTCAGTTACTGTCCAATATCAAACAGTGTTAAATGAAGTCTGGAGTTTGGTATACAGAGACCTCAGCCTGCTTAGGACTACGGCAAACACATCATTAAAAATCCTTTTTCACCTTGTATTAAAAATACAGAAAGGATGGAAAAACAGTTAAAGCATTTGAAATGTAAACTATTAAGTAAGGCTTCCATTTTAACAACATCCTGTGTTTCCTTTCCCTTTCCCTGGAGAGAGTTTTAGAAGGAACCCCACCTTGTTTGACAGTCTCTTCGAAGCTGTCCTTTTGAATAAAAGAGAACAAGTTGGTGTGAGCTGGAGCTGTTGCTGCTGCTGTTAGTCCAATCCTATTTCATTTCAGGTGGTGTTAGGGATTCAGCTGGAGCTGGTGAGGGTGGCAATGTCATCGGGGTACTTCTCTCTGGCCCCAGATGGTCAGGACAGCCCTCAGGATTAAGACAATAAAGCTCTAGGGTCCCAGGAGATGGTGGGGGTGGCAGCCATGATGGTGAAGCATGCTACACTAACCTCTGTCTGTTCTTTTCTATTTTCCCCTGAAGTCTATTTCTTTAAGGACCCACAAAGGGAATGGTGGGTGGGAGAGCCCAGTGCTTAATTTGTGCCAGGGCAGTGCCCTGGAACCTTTAGGCTTGAGGTTCACAGCCCTGGCACCTCTTGGCTTGCCATGTCAGTTATGAAAGTAAAAAAAATTGCTTGAGCCCCAGCATCTTGTTGCAGAGGCCCTGGCCCCCCTTTCATTGCAAATTAAGCACTGGTATAGGCCATCTCCTGATTATTTTGTCCAGTTCTCCAGGATGGGCACTTAATTCTCTTAACAATAAGACCATTCTTCCTTTTCCTGCAACCCTCTGGCCCTCAACCCCTTTTTGGTACTTTCCAACTTTTACATCAAACGGGGCAGGGGTCCTTCACTACAGACCCCTGACTCATTCCCAAAGTACCATATATCCTGTGCACTGCACAAGGCAGGGGTCCAGCGGGAAAACACAGTATGTGATCTTGTAAGTTGAGACTGTATCAATACATAAGCATAAAAGGGCTGAACTAAGGTTGCTCAGGAAATTTTAATACTGGCATTTTCTAACTTTTGAGTTTTTGACTTCACATTCTTTAATATTCTTTTGATATATTTATTTTTGTTTGTTTTATTGCAACTTCCTAGGTTTTTAAAAAAGCAAACTGAAAAATTAGAAATTCCATCATTGGGAACGCTATTGATTCCCACACGGTTCATCATTAGATTTAAAACCTTTAATCTGCTGCACAGATCTCTGCCACTTGAGCTAACAGAGTAACTGATAGCAGTAGTAGGCTATAATCTCTATGTAGGCCAGTCACTAGAGGGAGATGAGGCACAAAATTTGCCAGTGGGTTTCACAGATTTGCTGTTAGAAAATGAATGTTGAGTCTCAAATCCTGGGTTACATTCCATGGTCTGAGGAGGGTGTTGTCTAATGGTTACAGACCCTTCTGACTCTGGCTTCTCTGCCCAGTCCCAATCTCCCCTTTTTGGCTCTTGGTTCCTCTTTACCTCTCTGCATTTGAGTCAGGAGCTTTCTTCTACTCCTTGCTGCCTGGGTAGCTGTCAGGGAGTCATTATGTGCATAGGACAGAGTCTCCCTGCTCTCAGCATCAGAGCCCTGCACCACAATGGTCCCCCAGCAGCTAGAAAAAGCAATTGCAGGGAAAGTGCAGCTCAGACCTGGGCTGGAGCATGTTCAAGCATTCTGTGGGATGGCCCCTGTGCAGTCCAAATTGAATGTAGGTAGGAGCAATGAGAGGGTGGAGCATGCTCAGTGGAGACAGAATCTTTAGAGAATTTTAACAACTCTCTGCTGAGCATATGCAAACTGAGATTTTTTCCAGAGAATTATAACTTGGCCAGATTTGGGCAATTTTTCTGTGGTGAAAGCCAAAAGCACATTTGTGACACTATGACAACCCCTCATTGCCCTGACAATTTTCAAATCTCTGCTCCAAATCATGGAGGTGCTAGAGCTTCCCAATGAAACAGTTGTTAGAATTTTTTAACATGGACAAAACAGCTTATATTTTTCCTAACCTCGTTTTGAGAAACAGCTGAACTATTTTTGCTGACCCTTTCTAAAAACAGTCTGCCGGGGACAGACACCCACCATGGAAAACTTCAACCACAAGAGTTATGTGTGGCAAAGTCAGAAGCAACTGAAAACAGGGTCTTATAATGAGACATGTCTGGCAACCTTGACTATGGGTGTCGAGAGAGTGTATGTAAAACCCAATTCAATATTAACAGTGGAGCCCTGACCAGCACCTCCATAATGAGCTTTTACTACTGCTGAAAGGGCAAATCTCAATGCAGTCTTAACTATGGAGCCACAAGGTTGCTTCCATAACAAAATTTTGTAATATCTTTAACAGAATTAATTCATGTGACTCCTGCCATTATTTGCACCCTGAAAGAAATGCGGGAGGGATGAATTCCTACAGACTTGAAAGATTTTTACGGCTAACATAGTATCAAATGCTGTCCCCTTCTTTTCCTTAATGATCCCATTTGGTTGAAAGACTGATTTAAAGCATTCAGAAATGCTTTAAAAGCAGCAGGTTTTCAAGTACATATGTCAAGTTGCAGCCAAGAGTGAAATTTTATAGCCCATTGAAAAAATAAGATCTGATTATGGAAATTCTGACATGCCCTTAATTATAGCAGCCGGAACAAACCCATTAAAATAAAGCACACTGATAAAACTTTGGTGGCACAAAAGGCATTTCTGTAATATGATGTCAGAGCAATGCCGTTTGTACACTGTTTCAGAATTCCAGCAATCCTCAATTTTTAAGTCACAATAATGGGATTATAACATTGGTAGCATTGGTTCAGAATGATGACAGGACACTATGCATCAGCTCAGGCTGCATTTGAATAAAGAGAATATAAGTGCCATTAAAAATCAGAGAGACTAGGTGGGTGAGGTAATATGTTTTAGTGGGCCAACTTCTGTTGGTGAGAGAGACAAAATTTGGACCTTCAAAGCTTGTCTCTCACCCACAGAAGTTGGTCCACTCAAACATATTACCTCACCTCCGCACCATGTGTCTCTAATATCCTGGGACTAGCACGTCTACAACAATACTGCCTTTTTTTTTTTTTTAAATCGAACTGTCCTAAACTCTGGCCTTACTATCTAAGATAGTTGTCCCCCATTACCATACCACGCAGTGCTTATCCTCACAACACCCCTGTGAGATTGGAAAGCACTAATACCTGCATTTACAGATGGGGAACGGAGGCACAGAGGTTAAGTGACTTGCCCAAGGTAGCACATGAAGGCTGCAGCAGAGCTGGGAATTGAACCCAGGTTCAACAGGAGTGTTGTGAAGATCCATACATTAAAGATTGTGCTCAGGTGCTATGATAATTAAGGCCATGTAGGTATCTAAAATAGATAAAACATGCCCTTCTCCAACAGTGGCAGCAGTGAGGGTGGCGTCGGAGCTAACATCCATAAAGCCATCTCATTATCCACCTTCAAAACCCTCCTCAACAAAAATCTTAACAATTGCTAGGCTGCGGGTGTTTTCAGACCACTGCCCATCATGCTGACCAGTACTGTCTCATTGTTTCCTCGCATTCCCCTGTCTGTTTGTCCATCTCCACTTGTTGCCTCTTGTCTTATACTTAGATGGTAAGTTCTTAGGAGCAGGGACGGGGACGGGGGTTTGTTCCTTTTTTGTACAGCACCTAGCACATTGGGGGTTCTGGTCCATGACTAGGGCTCCTAGACACTATGCTAATACAAATAATAATAATAAATAATAAAAATTATAGCTCTACAGCTCTTGAAGACTCCTCCAACAGGGATCTTGCAGGAGGTTTCCACTCCCTTTGTGCTACCCAGGGGCTGAGAGAAGGATCCTAGATTTAGTCTGCAGAAGAGAAGAATGAGGGGGGATTTGATAGCTGCTTTCAACTACCTGAGAGGTGGTTCCAGAGAGGATGGTTCTAGACTATTCTCAGTGGTAGAAGAGGACAGGACAAGGAGTAATGGTCTCAAGTTGCAGTGGGGGAGGTTTAGGTTGGATATTAGGAAAAACTTTTTCACTAGGAGGGTGGTGAAACACTGGAATGCGTTACCTAGGGAGGTGGTAGAATCTCCTTCCTTAGAAGTTTTTAAGGTCAGGCTTGACAAAGCCCTGGCTGGGATGATTTAATTGGGGATTGGTCCTGCTTTGAGCAGGGGGTTGGACTAGATGACCTCCTGAGGTCCCTTCCAACCCTGATATTCTATGATTCTATGATCCAGCATTTTTATCAAAAGAAATCAACTGTTTTTAAAAATATCTGTCCCTTCAATCAAAATGGCTTGTAACCTGTCCTTTTGATTTCCATGTTCTAATATAAGCATCTAACTTCTCATTTTAAACCCACCGCTACTCCAACACTTTTTACTTTTATGGTGTATCACTGTAAAGCTGAAGGTGATTATCTTAACAGAAAAACCACCCTTCTTAAATTTGAAATTGTCATAGAGGTCTTACTCCCCCTAGTGGTTTAATTTATTTCCAGAGAATCTATAGAAACGTAAAAAAAAAAAATCATAATCAAATATTGTTGAAAGCTTTGGCCCTAATATAACCTGCTGCAGATTTGCTTTTACACATGAGTGTGTTTATAATTTGATTAATAAAAATATTTAAGACGTAAAAGGTTCTGAAGCAGATTTAAGCCCATACACAGAATGAAACATGTGGATCTGAAACCACCATCAAATGGGCAACATTTCTCTCTGCTTGATGGAATTTATGGCACCAAGCAGCTTGAATTCTGATTACTCATGTAAATTGTGTCCGATCATTACCCTATGTGGAAAAAACTGTGTAAGAGACAGGAAATTCTAGAAGCTTCCCCGAACAGTTTCCACCAGATTGTTTAGTCAGACGGAGATGGTGCTGGCCATCCTGCAGGTAAGACCCCATAGCACACAAAGTTCTTCATATCCACATCAAGCTTGTGGGATCCGTCAGAGACCCCTGTGCTGCATCCCCACCCTCTGCAGTTCTCAGCATGGCTTCAGTGGGTTCAGTATTCTGACTTTGTCTTTTGGCCCAGAACTCTCCTAAAGAGGAGGCTTCACAGCACAGAGAGTCAGAATTAGCATCACAGCAGGAAAATACTCTCAATACCAAGAGGCAGCCCTCCCCTCCTTCGCCAGTCTCCACAGACATCACTGGGGATAATCAAGTTATGTTTGCCTACAGATGCTGTCACGGTTCCTCCCCCACTCTGAACTGTAGGGTACAGATGTGGGGACCTGCATGAAAAACCTACTAAGCTTATCTTTACCAGCTTAGGTCAAAACTTCCCCAAGGTACAAAATATTACACCTTGGACTGGCCGCTACCACCACCAAACTAATACTGGTTACTGGGGAAGAGCTGTTTGGACGCGTCCTTCCCCCCAAAATACTTCCCAAAACCTTGCACCCCACTTCCTGGACAAGGTTTGGTAAAAAGCCTCACCAATTTGCCTAGGTGACTACAGACCCAGACCCTTGGATCTTAAGAACAATGAACAATCCTCCCAACACTTGCACCCCCCCTTTCCTGGGAAATGTTAGATAAAAAGCCTCACCAATTTGCATAGGTGACCACAGACCCAAACCCTTGGATCTGAGAACAATGAAAAAGCATTCAGTGTTTTACAAGAAGACTTTTAATAAAAAATAGAAGTAAATAGAAATAAAGAAATCCCCCCTGTAAAATCAGGATGGTAGATATCTTACAGGGTAATTAGATTCAAAAACATAGAGAACCCCTCTAGGCAAAACCTTAAGTTACAAAAAAGATACACAGACAGAAATAGTTATTCTATTCAGCACAATTCTTTTCTCAGCCATTTAAAGAAATCATAATCTAACACATACCTAGCTAGATTACTTACTAAAAGTTCTAAGACTCCATTCCTGTTCTGTCCCTGGCCAAGAGGACTACAGACAGACACAGACCCTTTGTTTCTCTCCCTCCTCCCAGCTTTTGAAAGTATCTTGTCTCCTCATTGGTCATTTTGGTCAGGTGCCAGCGAGGTTACCTTTAGCTTCTTAACCCTTTACAGGTGAGAGGAGCTTTCCCCTGGCCAGGAGGGATTTCAAAGGGGTTTACCCTTCCCTTTATATTTATGACACGCCCCCCAAATCTCAGCTAGGGTGAAACACTGGCTGGGATTTCTTCCTGGAGCTCTAGGAAAACAGAGTTAATAAGACACATGCATCTCTAAATATATTACCAAGTACATAAAGACTAACAATATTTTCCACATCTCAAGGACGATTTTAACCAGTTGATTCTGGGAAACTTTCACGGGAGAGTGCATCAGCCACTTTGTTAGAAGCTCCTGAGATGTGTTGGATGTCGAAATCAAAATCTTGGAGAGCTAAACTCCACCGAAGAAGTTTTTTGTTAGTTTCTTTGACGGTGTGAAGCCACTTTAGTGCAGCATGGTCGGTTTGCAGGTGGAAACGCCGTCCCCAAACATATGGGCGTAGCTTTTCCAGAGCGTAGACAATGGCATAACATTCTTTTTCAGTGACTGACCAGTTGCTTTCCCTCTCAGACAGTTTTTTGCTGAGAAACACTACAGGGTGGAATTCTTGATCAGGTCCTTTCTGCATTAAAACTGCTCCCACACCACGCTCGGATGCATCTGTGGTTACTAGGAACGGTTTGTCAAAGTCTGGGGCCCTTAGTACAGGGTCAGACATGAGTGTCGCTTTAAGCTTGTTAAAGGCCTTCTGACACTTTCCGGTCCACTGAACAGCATTTGGCTGTTTCTTTTTGGTTAGGTCTCTCAGTGGGGCAGCGATTTGGCTGTAGTGCGGTACAAATAGTCTGTAATAACCGGCCAAGCCTAAGAAGGATTGAACCTGTTTCTTTGACTTTGGGACAGGCCACTTTTGGATAGCATCCACTTTGGCCTGTAGGGGGCTGATAGTTCCTTGACCCACCTGGTGTCCAAGGTAAGTCACTCTGTTTAGGCCTATTTGACACTTCTTAGCCTTAACAGTTAGTCCTGCCTCCCTTATGCGCTCAAGGACTTTTTGTAGATGTTCCAGGTGGTCTGCCCAGGAATCCGAAAATATGGCCACATCGTCAAGGTAGGCGACTGCATATTCTCCTAATCCTGCTAGGAGACCATCTACAAGTCTTTGGAAAGTGGCGGGTGCATTTCGCAGCCCGAAAGGGAGTACATTAAATTCATACAGCCCGAGATGTGTGATGAAGGCTGACCTTTCCTTGGCAGATTCATCTAGCGGTACCTGCCAGTACCCCTTGGTTAAGTCCAAGGTAGAGATGAACTGGGCCCGTCCCAGATTCTCTAATAGTTCATCAGTGCGTGGCATTGGATAGTTGTCTGGGCGAGTTACAGCATTTAGCTTACGGTAGTCCACGCAAAAACATATTTCCCCATCTGGTTTGGGAACTAGAACCACTGGAGATGCCCATGCACTTTCAGAGGGGCGGATTACACCCATCTGTAACATATCCTGGATCTCCCGTTCTATAGCAGTTTTAGCTTGAGGAGACACCCGGTAAGGGTGGACCCTAATTGGGTGAGCATTACCTGTGTCAATGGAGTGGTATGCCCGTTCAGTCAGTCCTGGGGTGGCTGAGAACGTTGGCGCGTAGCTAGTGCACAGCTCCTGGATCTGCTGTCGCTGCATACGCCCAAGGGTCATGGAGAGGTTCACCTCTTCCACACCACCAGCACATTTCCCTTCGTAATAGACACCTTCAGGCCACTCAGCGTCGTCTCCTCCCTGGGCTGTAAACTGACAAACCTTTAATTCTCTGGAATAAAAGGGCTTTAGAGAATTAATATGATACACCTTAGGCTTTTGGTTGGAGGTGGGGAATGCTATGAGATAATTAACAGCTCCCAGGCGCTCCTGGACCACGAATGGCCCTTCCCACGATGCTTCCATTTTATGGGCCTGGAGCGCCTTTAAGACCATGACCTGGTCTCCTACTTTGAAGGAACGCTCTCTGGCATGTTTATCATACCAGGCTTTTTGCTCTTTTTGAGCATCCTGTAAGTTTTCTCTAGCAAGGGCTAAAGAGGTTCGGAGGGTGTTTTGTAGGTTGGTTACAAAGTCCAGAATGTTAGTTCCTGGAGAAGGTGTAAATCCCTCCCATTGCTGCTTCACCAACTGCAATGGCCCCTTAACCTCACGGCCATATACAAGTTCAAATGGGGAAAACCCTAAACTGGGATGTGGTACAGCTCTGTAGGCAAAGAGCAACTGCTGCAATACTAGGTCCCAATCATTGGAGTGCTCATTTACGAATTTACGTATCATGGCCCCCAAAGTTCCATTAAACTTCTCCACCATGCCATTTGTTTGATGATGGTAAGGAGTGGCAACCAAGTGATTTACCCCATGAGCTTCCCAAAGGTTTTTCATAGTTCCTGCCAGGAAATTAGTCCCTGCATCTGTGAGGATGTCGGAGGGCCAACCTACCCTGGCAAAAATGTCTGCTAGTGCCTGGCACACACTTTTAGCCCTGGTGTTGCTTAGAGCTACTGCTTCCGGCCATCGGGTGGCAAAATCCATGAAAGTCAGTATGTACTGCTTTCCTCTGGGTGTCTTTTTCGGAAAAGGACCCAGAATATCCACAGCTACTCGCTGAAATGGAACTTCAATGATGGGGAGTGGCTGGAGAGGAGCTTTGACCTGGTCTTGGGGTTTTCCCACTCTTTGGCACACCTCACAAGACTGGACATAGGTAGAAACATCCTTGCCCATTCCCTCCCAGTGGAATGACCCCCCCAAACGATCTTTGGTCCTGTTCACCCCAGCATGGCCACTAGGGTGATGATGGGCTAAGCTCAAGAGCTTGGCCCGGTATTTAGTTGGAACTACCAACTGTCTCTGAGGATGCCAGTCTTCCTGGTGTCCCCCAGAAAGAGTTTCCTTGTATAAAAGTCCTCTTTCTACAACAAACCTGGATCGATTAGAAGAGCTGAGAGGCGGTGGGTTGCTCCGTGCCGCCGTCCACGCTCTCTGGAGGCTTTCATCTGCTTCCTGTTCAGTCTGGAACTGTTCCCTTGATGCTGGAGACATCAGTTCCTCATTGGATTGTGGACCTAGGCTTGGTCCCTCTGGAAGCGATATAGAGGATGGAGCTGCTTCTGTTGACTGTGAACCGCTCTCCGCTGGTGCACTATGTTGGGATTCAGGCTCCGGCTGAGCCTCTTGGGTAGGGTTATCGGCTGCTGCCAGTTCAGGTTCAGTGGGGCCCTCTGGTGTTGAGGTTGCAAGTACTGGATTCAGTGCTGACACGGGGTCTGGTGTTGGTTGTTCGGCTGGTTCCGGTTCTGGGACTGGTTCCGTCTGGGTCTCTGGGACTGGATCCACTACTGCTGTTGCAGACATTGGCCTGGGGTCCGGGTCCATCACCTCTGACCGGGTTCTGATAGAAGTTTCCGGAACAGAGCTAGGCCTCACGGCTTGTTTAGCCTGGCTGCGGGTGACTTTTCCCACCCTCTTGGCCTGCTTCACATGATTGGCCAAGTCTTCCCCCAACAGCATGGGGATGGGATAATCATCATAGACTGCAAAAGTCCACATTCCTGACCAGCCCTTGTACTGGACAGGCAACTTGGCTATAGGCAAATTGAAAGAGTTGGACTTGAAGGGTTGAATCGTCACTTGGATCTCTGGGTTGATAAAATTGGGGTCCACTAAGGAAGCATGGATAGCTGACACTTGTGCTCCGGTGTCCCTCCACGCGGTGACCTTCTTCCCGCCCACACTCACAGTTTCCCTCCGCTCCAAGGGTATCTGGGAGGTATCTGGGCCTGTGGACCTCTGGTGTGATTCCGGTGCAATGAACTGTAATCTGTTGGGGTTCTTGGGGCAATTGGCCTTTACATGCCCCAGCTCGTTACATTTAAAACATCGTCCAGCTGACGGGTCACCGGGGCGAGGTGGGTTGCTGGAGAACGGGGTGGTGGGACGATAAGGGGTCTGGAGGGTTCTTTGGGAGGTAGGTGGGGCTTTGGGCAGCCCCCGGTAATAGGGTGTGGTCTGGGGTGGTCCCTTCTGGTCTCCGCTCCAACTGCGACCAGTTTTCTTCTTCTCTGCCACCTCCACCCATCTGGCTCCAATCTCTCCTGCCTCGATTACAGTTTTGGGTTTCCCATCTAGGATGTATCTTTCTATTTCCTCAGGAACACCCTCTAAGAATTGTTCCATTTGCATTAGGAAGGGCAAATTTACTGGAGATTCAACACTTGCTCCTGATATCCAGGCATCCCAATGTTTCACAATGTGGTAGGCATGTCGGGTAAATGACATGTCTGGTTTCCACCTTAGGGCTCGGAACCTCCGACGAGACTGCTCGGGTGTTATCCCCATTCTGACTCTCGCCTTGGATTTAAACAGTTCATACTTGTTCATATGTTCTTTAGGCATTTCAGCTGCCACCTCAGCTAAGGGTCCACTGAGCTGCGGCCTCAGCTCTACCATGTATTGGTCAGTAGAGATGTTGTACCCAAGGCAGGTCCTTTCGAAGTTTTCTAAGAAGGCCTCAGTATCATCACCTGCCTTGTAGGTGGGGAACTTTCTGGGATGGGAAGTGGTACCTGGAGAAGGATTGCTAGGGTTTGTTGGTATATTCTGCTGGGCCTTTATCCTCTCCATCTCCTCCACATGCTTCCTTGCCTCCATTTCCCTCTTGTGGGCAGCCTCCTGTACCTCCTTCTCCAGCCGCATGAGTTCTATCTGTCTTTCATGTTCCCTTTGTTTTTCCTCAGCCTGAAATTTGGCTAATTCCAGCTGTAGTCGAGCCGAGGATTTGGCCATTCTAACCTCTCTGTTTTTAACTAACTTTACACCCGAGGTTTAGAAATAAACAAACAAAACTTGGCTGTAAAATTTTGCTGTGCTGGAATAGAATACCTATTCTCTGATAGTGATTGTCAGCCTACAGAAAAAGACAATTCCCTTGTCTCTGCTCTGGGCCCAAATTAAAGCAAAAAACCTCCAACTACTTGGAAACCTGCTTACCCAGCCCAAAGAAAAAAAAATTTCTTTTCAAACCTGTGCTCCTTGTAAAACAAAAAAAAAATCAAAATCCTAAAAAAAACCCCTGCCACTTTTGTCTCCAGGCAAATGGGTAGAGCACACACCCCCTATTTACTTTTAGGAAGAAAAGAAAAAAAAAAAACCTCTGGGTTGGAAGACTGTGAATTTCCCTGCAGGAGTTAAGTACCCTGCCTCCAGGCAAAGAAAACCTGCAATTCACAAGATAATCTCCTTTTGTCTCTGCTTGGCCACAAAGCAGAGAGAAACCAAGCTGCTTTCAGTTTCAAAGCTGCTTCCTGGACTTTCTAAAAATTCCTTTTTAAAATCTGTATTTCTAGTTCAAAAAATCTCAACTGGATCTCAAAATGATTTCAGGTTAATCCCACCACTGTGCCACCATGTCAAGGTTCCTCCCCCACTCTGAACTCTAGGGTACAGATGTGGGGACCTGCATGAAAAACCTCCTAAGCTTATCTTTACCAGCTTAGGTCAAAACTTCCCCAAGGTACAAAATATTACACCTTGGACTGGCCGCTACCACCACCAAACTAATACTGGTTACTGGGGAAGAGCTGTTTGGACGCGTCCTTCCCCCCAAAATACTTCCCAAAACCTTGCACCCCACTTCCTGGACAAGGTTTGGTAAAAAGCCTCACCAATTTGCCTAGGTGACTACAGACCCAGACCCTTGGATCTTAAGAACAATGAACAATCCTCCCAACACTTGCACCCCCCCTTTCCTGGGAAATGTTAGATAAAAAGCCTCACCAATTTGCATAGGTGACCACAGACCCAAACCCTTGGATCTGAGAACAATGAAAAAGCATTCAGTGTTTTACAAGAAGACTTTTAATAAAAAATAGAAGTAAATAGAAATAAAGAAATCCCCCCTGTAAAATCAGGATGGTAGATATCTTACAGGGTAATTAGATTCAAAAACATAGAGAACCCCTCTAGGCAAAACCTTAAGTTACAAAAAAGATACACAGACAGAAATAGTTATTCTATTCA
Source organism: Lepidochelys olivacea (assembly GCF_965140295.1). Taxonomy (NCBI): domain Eukaryota; kingdom Metazoa; phylum Chordata; order Testudines; family Cheloniidae; genus Lepidochelys; species Lepidochelys olivacea. The sequence continues at coordinate 33,819,989 of NC_140413.1, read as the reverse complement.
GCACAATTCTTTTTTCAGCCATTTAAAGAAATCATAATCTAACACATACCTAGCTAGATTACTTACTAAAAGTTCTAAGGCTCCATTCCTGTTCTGTCCCTGGCCAAGACGACTACAGACAGACACAGACCCTTTGTTTCTCTCCCTCCTCCCAGCTTTTGAAAGTATCTTGTCTCCTCATTGGTCATTTTGGTCAGGTGCCAGCGAGGTTACCTTTAGCTTCTTAACCCTTTACAGGTGAGAGGAGCTTTCCCCTGGCCAGGAGGGATTTCAAAGGGGTTTACCCTTCCCTTTATATTTATGACAGATGCCACCACTAGGCCAAGGCAGTGCAATTCAAGACCCTTGCTGCTTATGTAGAGAAGGCAAATAGCCTCCAGAGAGGGAAGAGTCTGATTTAAAAATAGGAGGAATGTGTCAGAGGGAAGTGCTGCTGCTACCCTATGCTACTATCCAATAATGTCATTTACACTGGGCAGTGTTCTCTTTAAAATGTTTCAAATATTTCACACAGATTTAAGTTGCCCTAAGAATGTTATTCCTCCTATTGAAATACATGAGGAGAATTATACTTTAATTTTTTTTCTCACTTAAGGTAAAATTTCCTTCTCAGATCTGAGCAGTGAATAGGTTCAGAAAGTCTGTTCACTCAACATCTGCACAATTCCTATTAACGCCAAAGAGAGTAGTGGCCATACACAGAAACCAGAATAATAGATTCCACATCCACTTTGGGGATCCCCTGAACTCTGCAGTGGAATTAAATATCAAAGCCCAAAGTGACCATCAGTAATTAGCACAAACCAAAATCCCAGATCCAAACACCCACAAACTTTGAAGACATTCAGATCCAGATTCAAACGTTGACTCATACCATCTCTAGGGATTATGCATGTAGCATTAATATCATTTGGATGCCAGGAGACAGCAGAAAACCACAAACATTGTTGATGCCCCAGCTCTGTGGGATCTAGTCAAATTGGATTTTCATCTTTCCCTCTCACATTCAGCCATAACACGGACCTGATGAGGGAGCTTAAGCTGGGAAGCAATTTGCATTTTTTTCCACAATGTAGAGAGACTTTTAATAACTGTGAACTCCCCCTTTCTGTAGCAAGGGGGAACAAGCCAAATCCAAGCAAATTTCTCCCTTCCCCCAAACAACTGTTTCTTTCTAGGATAGTCCTAGAGATAGGCACATATGATTTTACTGTTGAGTCCCTGTGGCTAATCTGCTACATTTATGCCTGGAGGAATTCTGTGCCAAAAAACTTTAAAATTCTGCAAAATTCTGCTTATTTATTTGTCAAAATAATGCAATATAATCACACCAGTTTCTCTTATTTTTGTAATTTATTTAAACTACTACACAGAAAAAAATCAAAATAGCTGTTCAGCATTTCCTAACCATATGAAAGTTAAGTTACAAATACTTGGTAACCAATACCCTGCATTCCAGTTATAATCCTGGATTATCATTTAAATTACCTTACAGAACACCAAACACCAAAAGAAAAGTAAAGTAGAATGTAATTTTAAATTGCTCAGACTTTCATATATGAAAGTTATACAGTTTTGCTAATCATTGTCCTGCATTTTTTAAAATGGGTAAGTAAAATACATCCTGAGCTGAGATCCCCATTCTGCCACTCTGACACAGGAAAAAAAAAACAAGAAAGCACACAGATCTTGCTCGCTTTCTTGTTTTTTTCCTGCTTTCCTTTACGTTGCCAGCAAGAGAATGACTTCATAGCCTGGTTGTTAGGTCACATACCTGGGAGGTGGACTACTCAGCATCCAGTCCCCCTCCTCCCATGACTCTTTGATTGAACCCAGCTCTCCTACATACCAGGTGAGTGTTCTCACCACTAAGCTAAAAGGTATAAGGTGGGCATCAGTAGGAACACCTCTTCTATTTTGTATAGAATGAAACAGGTGCCTAACTCGTTAGGTGCCTAAGCCTCCTAACCAGGGGAGGGTTCCTGGCTGTGGATTGCGAGCAGAGAAAGGCACCTACCTGCAGCCCTATCTCTGAGGGAGGGGAGGGCTGAGGACACAATCCTCTTGTCAGTAGCTCCGATTGGCTGGCTTAAATGGCTTCCTGCCTAGCCTGCTGGCTTTTGTGGATCACAGTCTAAGGTGCCTATCTCTCCCCATTCAACCTGGGCTTTGTCAATCACAGTGTCATTCCTGTGATTTTCTAGGTGTCTCAGGGTTAGGTGTTACAATGCTCAGCATCACAGCACCTCAGTCCCTTTGTGGATCTGGGCCATAGTTCCTTGCTCCTGGTATGACATTCCTGTTAAGATTTCACTCTGTGTTTGTAGCGCCTAATGTGCATCTTATTACAGAGAGCATGGCGATGAATGGGTGATGTGGTTTTAATTATGTAACCCTTCTGCCAGTCAGAGTTGGCAGCAACAAGGGCTGGGTTCAGTATCGAGGGGTTCCTTTTTAACAATAAAATACAAAACTGGCTTGAGCCCCCTCCCAGTGACCTGAGGCAATAGTTCCCCTCTCACAAGCACAGAGTCTGAGTGTATCATAAAAACTTTTAATAAAAGGATGGAAGTAACTCAGCGTTAATTTGGGAAAACATCACAAATAGGGTTCATAAACATAGACCATAAGCAAAAGACTCACCCCCAAGTAAGTTGGACAGTGTCTTTTCCCCCTCAGGTTCTTAAGTCCAGGAACCCAAAAGTCCCTTTAATGTGCCCGTCCCATCTCTGCACCCCACTCACAGTTGCTGTCTTTTATCAGTGCAGACCCAGAGTTCAGAGGTGCATCTGAAGGGTTTACCTCCCACCCTGGGTGGAGGGGTAAGGAGGCACCTTACACACTCTGCTGCTCAGGCATTCACTCACCACTCCTCTCTGCCAGCTGCCCTGCCAACCAATCACCATGCCTCTCTGTAGGGCTGTGCTCTGGCCCTCTCCACCAGACACCTTGACGATCACCACGCCTCTCCACCCGCCACCCTCTCGTTGCTCCTCTCCACCAGCTGCCCTGTGCCTCTCCGCTAGCCACCCTGCCAGCTGCTTGCTCACCATTTAACACAGCTCTCAGTGATTTCAGGGAGCCTTACTGCTGCTGCATACTAAAGCAGGCCTAATACTTAGACCTAGGTATCAGTGATTTCAGTTCTACACTGTGTAATAAGATTCTCAATTGAGTCTAAATTAGCTTTTTTATTATAAACTAAAAAGAGAACAGCTCAAAAAGTGTCTGCTACCCTTAAGCAAGGCCCACACTACCTAGATACAAATACCCTCTGTCTAATCACTGGGCTTTGGAACTCATGTCCCCTCCTTAGCGAGTGCCATTTAGTTGAGGGTGAGTCCCTCCATAGGGCTATGTCAAGTACTATTCTGCTGCCCTCAATTCACACAACAAGGATAACAATCCTTTATTATTCCTGTCCCAGAAACAAGGAGACTGGGAATCCAACACCAGCCAAAAATGACCATTCGGGCAAGCAATCCCATCATGCTGAGCACCTACACAGGGTGGGTGTGCCCGTGCAAACGAGATCAGCTCCTGAAGTCCTCTTCCACAGCTCATCACTAGATGTCAGCGGAGAGCTCATTCAAACTCTGCTTACAATTAAAATAGACCATGCAGAGCTGGTTCAATTCAACTTTTCATTTCAAACAAAAGGATATTTGCCTGAAATTTTTGATTTTTTTCATCAGAAAAGCAGGCACTTTCTGCATTTTTATTTAATCAAAAACACAATTCTCCGTCACAAAAAAGATTTGATGGAATTGTTTTTCAATCAACCCTCTAGCTATATTTTGTATCTGTTTCTCTTACATGGCATTGAGCTTTTTCTTTTTTTCTGTTTCTAAGCTAAGCCCTATGCCAATCAAAGCAGGGCTCTCTGCAGGAGCCAAAGAGATGGTCTCTGACTCCCTAACAGCTGCAGGGGGCCAGAAGCAGCAGAGCAAACAATGGCAGTGGCAGAGTGAATATCGGTCAATGTGAGCCAGTTGCAGCAGTGGCTGCAGCCACAGAGGTAGTGCTCCATGGGGTGGGAAGTGAACTCATGTGAATGCACATCTGAACTCGAGGTCGTCGCTGACCAAGGACAGCAACTGTGGGTTGGGTGCAGTGGAGGGAGAGGGGAGTGGTGTGTCAAAGGAACATTTGTTTACTGGACTTTCACACCACAAGGTGAGAAATTAGGCAAAGGACACTGCCTGATGTACTCCGGGATGGGTATTTATTTTGCTCATTGGCACATGCTTTAGAATCGTGATTGTGGTGTTTTCCCAAAGTAATGCAGGGTTCCTGGTCTCTTTTTATTATAAGTGTTCTTTGCTATGCACAGACTCAGCGCTTGTGAGCCGGGAAGTATCGCCTCTTAGAAGCATCCTGGGGTGCTACTTAATTTTCCCAGATTCTGGGTGGGGGTTTGAGATGATTCTGTTTTGTATTAAGAGGAACCCTTAGATATTGAACCTGGCACTTGTTGCTACCAACTCCACCAGGCAGAAGGGTTACACAGTTGCTGGCTAAAAGCAGAAATATAAGTGACCTTCCTCCCCTTAAATAGCCCATTTTCCACTTACTTACTGTTACATAGACCATAAAACAAACCTCTTAAAACATAGCATTACATACATGACACATACATTATATTATTGGGGAATACTCATCTATGGGACAGTTATGTGCTTGAGTCCAGTAAAAAAAAAAATCAAAAACAATCAAAAGTGAGAAAGCTCAAATGATCACAGAGACATTTTTCTAGCTTGATGCATAGTCAGAGCACCTCAATTATGCAATTCTGGTCTCCCATGTTTAAGAAAAATTAATTCAAATTAATTTGCTACTAAGATGAATGGAGGAATTGAAAACCTACCTTACGAAGGAGACTCAAAGAGTTTGGCTTGTTTAGCCTAACCAAAAGATGGCTGAGAGAAGATATGATTGCTCTCTATAAATATATCAGCAGGATAAATACCAGGAAGGGAGAGGAGTTATTCAAGTTAAACACCAATGTGGACACAAGAACAATTGGCTATAAACTGGCCATCAACAAGTTTAGGCTCAAAATTAGGTGAAGGTTTCTAACCATCAGAGGAGTGAAGTTCTGGAACAGTCTTCCAAGGGGAGCAATGGAGACAAAAAACATATCTGGCTTCAAGATTCAGCATAATAAGTTTATGGAGGAGATAGTATGATGAGACTGCCTACAATGGCATGTGGCTCATCAGTGACTGCCAGAAGCAAAAATCCTCAACTGTTGGAGATGGGACACTATATGGGGAGCGCTCTGAGTTACTACAGAGAATTCTTTCCCAGGTGTCAGTCTGTGGATTCTTGCCCAAATGCTCAGGGTCTAACTGACCATATTTGGGTCCGGAAAGAATTTTCCCCTGGTCAGATTGGCAGAGACCCTGGGGATTTTTTACCTTCCTCTGCAGCATGGGGCCTGGTTCACTTGCAGCTTTATACTAGTGTAAATGGTGGATTCTCTGTAACTTGAAGCCTTTAAACCATGATTTGAAGATTCAAGTAACTCAGCCAGAGGTTAGGGGTATGTTTCAGGAGTGGGTGAGATTTTGTGTCTTGCAATGTCCAGGAGCATATAGGCGATACATAGAGCCTGTGGGGTAAAGTGCCCCCGCAAGATTTCTGCTTGGCCTGGTGGGGTTTGGGGGGAAGGAGACCTCTCTCATTCTCCCACTGTGCCTGCCCCCTGGCACACTTGGCCCCTGTCCTTGGCAGTTAGGCCCAGGAAGGGAGCAGGACCAGCCACTTCTCACACCTGCTACTCCAGGTCGCTGTGCAGCACAGCAGCTGCCTGAGAGTGTCCAGCTGGGGAAGGGCCCAGGCCCAGCTGCTGGGAACAGGGGCAGAGCGAGATGAAGTTCCCTCTCCTCCCCCGGGTATGTTTCTGGCTCGCTTGGCCTCTATCCCCACCAGCTGGGCCAGGAGAGTGTATCAGCCACTTTGTTAGAGGCTCCTGAAATGTGTTGTATTTCAAAATCAAAGTCTTGACGAGCTAAACTCCACTGAAGGTTTTTGTTAGTCTCTTTGACTAAGGACAGTGTCTTCTCATAAGCTCACGAAAGCTTATGCTCTAATAAATTGGTTAGTCTCTAAGGTGCCACAAGTACTCCTTTTCTTTTTGCGAATACAGACTAACACGGCTGTTACTCTGAAACTTCTCAGGATGGGTGGCTGTTCACCTGCCAATATGGCAGTGATGAGACCAAAGAAACATATTTTCTGATTTGTCTCCTAGCAGCAGAAGGCAAAAATACCTCATGGTACACTGGGCTAAGGGAGAATCCTTCCCAGGCTCAGAAAACCTGCCATGGGGCCACCTAGGCTCAAAGGAAACCCTTCCATTCTGTTTGGCCTGTCCAGAAGCTGTTTTTCTTGAGAGTGGGAAAAGCTTGGACACAATAAAATAAACTTGTAACCCCTCTTTTGCTTGCTGCAGCGCTGTGGTGGCATTCCTTCTCGTAAATAACTGGCACAGCAGGGTTCAGTAAGGATCAGTAGTTGAATAGCTCCTACTGCAAGACACACTGATAATTGGTCAGTCGGAGCTGGATTCATTGACTTAATGGGACTACTCACATGCTTAAAGTTAAGCATGTACTTAAGCACTTTACTGGCTCAGCACCTGGCAAGATCAAGCCATAACTGGCGCTCTTGCTGTATCTGTATGGGACTATTGCCTGAGCCTAGGGTTACATAAGTGATTAAATCAAATCCTGGCCTCTTGCGGTATGTCTATAGTGCAGTAAAACACCTGCAGCTGGTCCCTGTCAACTGACTTGGGCTGCAGAACTACAATTGCTGTGTAGATGTCAGAGCTTGGGCTCTGAGGCCCCCTCAGGTCATTAACTTCCCCTGTAAGATGGGGTGGCTGAGCCCTGCGACCTGGTCAAATTCCAATATGTACTACCTACATAACCCAACCACAACTGGATATTATATTCTTCACTTCCTGTTCTAAATGGTTGTGTAGTCCTACTGCTTCCATACCTGAAGTAGCTGCATTTCAGTGGCTGCTAAAGAGACATCCTTATACTTCTCTCACCCACCTTATAGGGAGGTTTGTAAAATATAATTAATATTTGTAAAGTGCTTTGGGATCTTTGTAAGAAGAAATTACAGAAATCATCAATAGTCATCAACAATTATCAAGTATCTGTATCATTATCTTTAGCATTCTGGCTGGGCCATGTGCAATAGTGCATATAGAACTTTAATTCTAACAAAGTGAAGAGAAAAGAAAGGAACACATTAGCTTCAACAGTCTTGTTTTATTGTACTGCCTGCTATATATCATAAGTATATTAGCTCCAAGGAATGTGAATAGTCCATAAGGGCAAATAAGCTTGTGTGGGTAACTCAGATCTCATTAGCTCCATTACCCTCCTTATCAATACATTCAGGAAAGGCAGAAAGACAGACAGCCTGGCTTTACTGGAGCTCTGCCTGACCAAGGAGTACTTACATTCCATGGGCAGAGCATTCACTAGGGTTGGAAGAGGTAAGACCCCGAAAGCTACAGGACAAGTAAACCCCAGTTATCCAACCTCTGATTATCCACATTTGGTTATGCTCTCCACATCTGAAATTCCTTTATCCAAAACTGATTATCTGAACACTTCAGATGTCTCCTAAGACAAATGTACAGTATAATCATAATTGTGAGTTCCTATTCTAGGCGTGTGTAGAGGGCCACCAGGCACTAGTGCGATACAAGTAATTAATAATAAGTAAACCAAATAAAATGTAAATTAACTAGATAAAAATGTGTTTGAATGGTTTTCTTCCTATTACACTTTTCTCCCTTGCATACACACGCTTTGCTGTGATGGAGGGTAATGCCATGTTCAGTCATGCTCACGTACACGTTTTTAGAACATTTATTTACAAGAGATATTTATAGAGCAATTATGCTTATTTAATAAAGGAAATTAAATATAAACAAGATTAGAAATAAAATGCCATGTAATGTAGGTTTCCATCTTGAATTTCAGTTAGGCCCTGACCCTGCAAAGACTTACACACATGTTCAGCTTTATGCCTGGTGAGTAGCCCCAATCTGGGTACCCATGTGTATAATGTTGAGCCTATGAGTAAGTCTTTGCAGGGTAGAGATCGTGTCCAGCTACCTCTGCATAAAACATATGAATAGAAACCTCAGTACAGATAAAGTGCTGAAAAAACTGACTAAAATGAACGATGCAAGTAGATTCTCCTTGTCTTTCTGCTTTACATTAATTCCATCAGAAGGCCAGCAAATAACATTGAGAGAGAACATTAATGCATTAAAAAATAGGTTGGGGGAAAAATCTATGTAGAAAAATATTCTGTTTATTATTTACAAAACGTTTTATATGTTGATTTCCTCTCAGGTCCCCATTTCTAATGTGCCAGTATGCAGACTCTGCTCTCCTTCCACCTGCTTCTCTTTCAAATGGTTTGACCTGCAGTTCAGATCTTTCCTTTTTTTGTATTGACGTTTGTATTTATTTACTCAGGGCCTGATTTTTCAGAGCCTATTACTGACGCATGAGCACTCATAGCTTCCACTGACTTCAACAGGAGTTATTGGTACCCAGCACTTGGGAAAATCAGGCCCTCATTTATTTCACACTTCTGCAAGATGCCCATCACGCTAATATCCAAATGCCAATGTTAGTAACAACACTGGGACTGTGGTTTCCAGGTTTCTGAATGTTGGATCATTTAATAGCTTTACTGCTGGACTATGTTTCAGATTCTCCTCCTGATTCTGCGTTCCTTGCACACCCAAAACTCACACTGAAGTCAGTTGGAGTTTGGGTATGCAAGGAATGCAGGATCAGGTTTTCTATGCAGTGATAGAATAAAATAACGTTGTTAGAAATGCCAGCACATTCCTATCACCGTCTCATATACCTGGTACGTCCCTAATGATTTGTTGGTGGCTGCACCAGGGATGGTGGACAGCATGTGAGTTGTATTTTGCCCTATATACAAAGTACATTAGGCAGCAATGAAAGAGATAGTATAAAAACACTGTTTAGATTGGGTAGAGGAAAGGGGAGACTCTTCTGCCTGAGAATTCTGGAGCAGCTTATTTGGATGGAAAAGAGCTGAGTGCAGTGCATTTCCAGGGAGGAAAAACAGAGGAAACAAGCAAACTCACTGTAAATGCTGCCACACAAAAGCAGCTATAATGAACCACAGTGTTTTTTAATTAGGTGCAAAACAGTCCTCAGAACCTCTTCTCTGGAGGGGCTGGCATCAACCTCTTGGCATCCAGGGTTCTCCATCCTTTTGTATGACTCTTCAACTCTATTTTAAAAAACAATATATAAAAATAAAACAAGTGATACATTCTATAACTATCAAACGGCCATGAAATGAAAAGGTATATCTGACTGAAAATGCCCTGGCTGCAGAAAAATTCTAGAATGAAGCCAAAAATTAAATATACTGCAGTGTGCCACAAGGCACAACAACAAAACATGAACAGTTATTTATGAAGATGGGATTCACAATATGCACACTCACCGCCAAACCAATTTCCTGAGACAAAACAGTGTGCTCACTGCAGGGGATGCTCCTTTCCCCAGGTCTGTTTGTTTTGCAACGGAGGGATCCCATAACCCCAGCACAGGTTCCTTTTATTCTGCTCTGATTTCAGCTAGGAGCTGCTTGTTCCCGTGAGACAACTTTCTCTCACCCTCCATTTATCTTTCTCCCTGCTGCATACGCAAACAGTACTACAAAAACCTTGCTGCTTGGATGGCAAGCAAGCAATTCTTATAAAACATAGCTCTTCCACAACTAGCCTCTGAGGCGTGTATGAGCAATGAAGGTTGTTTTCTCTACTCCTACAAAATGGATCATTTCAAACCCACTCAGGCTTCTACCTGAATGACCAACAGAGCAAGATTCTGAAGTCACTCCCAAATCCAGGTGGACCGTATCTAATGAACAGCAATAACTAAGGGCCATATCTAAAGCAAGATTTTGTACAGAGATTACAGCCAAGGGCATAATAGAGGGAAAGCCAAACGGCATCATACCACCCTCCCCATCCCCCACTCTTTCCCAGATCCTACTGCATGAATTGTATGGGGCTGGGGCTCTGCATGTGCAGAGGAGTGTGGCTGGGTGTGGTTTAGGTCAAAATTGGGAGGATGGTTATTCTACCTGGCATTATACACCTCCAGATATGTGGAAGCTCTTGAGGATGTTCCCATGGAAGCTACTGTGGAGTACTGCAGTATTAAGCTCCTCCTCATTTCCCAGCTCTGCAACTTCTATGCCACCAAACCTCCAGGGAAGAGGAGTGCTCCAAAAAGCTCCTGGCAGACCAGCTGAAAAGGAAGCTGTGCTGCCAATGTAAAGAGGGTCCTGGGGAGTGACACAGCTCCATGTAGATACCCAGAGATTTGAACAGATTTCTGGATATCTAATATCTAAGTAATATTTAAGGTGATGCCCCCTTTCCACTCCACTATCGTGAAATCCTCTGGAATAATGCCTACAGAACTCTGTTTTGTGAGTAACTTATTTCTTCTCCCAGGAGAAAAAATTAGCTCAACCCAAACCAACAGGCTAGTCTTTGGCACAGATAATTAAGGTATGCAAGATAGTTAACCAGAAAGGAAGTCTAATTAGCTCTCTCATGCTAGGATGAAAAAATGCTTCTGCCACTGCTATACTTTTCCCTGTAGTGTTTGGATTCTCCTTCCAGAGTTTTTTTTAGTTCATGATCATATGTAATTATGGAGCATAAAACATCGTTTTTACAATTTGGCAAAAACAGTGAGACTTGTGCAGTCTCTTAATACATCATTGTCAAGGTCAATTTTAGGTTTATAAAATCTAGCTTAGCCCCCAAAATCAGATAATTAAATTCTGAGAAGTTCTATAACTTTTTTATGAAAATGGTCAACATTGCACACTCATAGAATTTTCCAAAAAAAGAGCTTAAGCTAAATTCTGTAATGAATAATGAGTTTTCAACCTTATGAAATACTTCTGCACATTCACACTTATTCTAATACAACAGAGCATGGTGATGTTGAAAATGCAGTCTTTCACGTGAGATCTAAAACCAAGGTTCTGGCTTCTTGTAGCCATCAAAAATGGGAGTAATTACTAGAGGTGGGCCACAACTCTACCTTCACTATGAATTTCTTTGAACTTTGGGGATTAAGGAAGTTATTCCCCTCAGGCCCATCAGCACATCCAGTCATTCAAACTGGCAGGATATACCCTTGTCGGTCAGTATTACTTGAGTAACAGGACAGTCTAGGCATATGGAAATCCTGGCCCCATTGGAGTAAATGGGAGTTTTGCTATTGATTTTAATTGGGTGAGGATTCCATCTCTGGTCTTATTCATTATTAAGACATACTTTTGGCGAAACAAACTGTTAGCTTCTAGCTCGGTTTCCTCCTCTGTTTTCTCCAGACCTCGTCCCTGCAATCTCCGGATCCGCTCCTCAGGACTAACTGTCAACAGCAAGACAAGATCGGGCTTGAGCAGGTCCTCAGGCCACTGGTACACCTCATGTTGAGTTGGAGGAAGATTTTGCACTTTTCCACTTATTTCAGTAGCAATTGCATAGGCAGCTGTGCTGTGCCAATATCTGTCAGGAAAAGATACAGGAATGGGATGCATACATGACCATTTGAATAAATACATTAACATGATAAAACCTCCTAATAGAAGGAACCACTTACATAAAAGAAATCAGTACTCTTTAATAATGCTAGCCTAATACACAGTCACAATGCGTGGGGGACCATTAAGATTTTGTACCCATAAATAATTGATCAAAGTAATAAAACAAAATGTGATCAACGGCTCAATGTCTAGTTGGCAGCCGGTATCAAGTGGAGTACCCCAGGGGTCAGTCCTGGGGCCAGTTTTGTTCAACATCTTTATCAATGATCTGGATGATGGGATGGATTGCACCCTCAGCAAGTTCTCAGATAACGCTAAGCTGGGGGAAGAGGTAGATTCGCTGGAGGGTAGGGATAGGAGCCAGAGTGACCTAGACAAATTGGAGGATTGGGCCAAAAGAAATCTGATGAGGTTCAACAAGGACAAGTGCAGAGTCCTGCACTTAGGACGGAAGAATCCCATGCACCGCTACAGGCTGGGGACTGACTGGCTAAACAGCAGTTCTGCAGAAAAGGACCTGGGGATTACAGTGGATGAGAAGCTGGATATGAGTCAGCAGTGTGCCCTTGTTGCCAAGAAGGTTAATGCCATATTTGGCTGCATTAGTAGGAGCATTGCGAGCAGATCTAGGGAAGTGATTATTCCCTTCTATTCGGCACTGGTGAGGACACAGCTGGAGTACTGCATCCAGTTTTGGGCTCCCCGCTACAGAAAGGATGTGGACAAATTGGAGAGAGTCCAGCGGAGAGCAACGAAGATGATTAGGGGGCTGGAGCACATGACTTATGATGAGAGGCTGAGGGTACTGGGCTTGTTTAGTCTGCAGTTTTAGAGCATTAGCCTGGTGACTCTATGACAGACTGTTGATTATCCACTTCTTAGGGACTAAGATTACAGAAATCTTAAATTTAGATTTGTTGTGTATATATACACTATGATTACAATCATTTTATACATTTAGGAACATTGTGATGTTCTTGTGTTGGCTTGGTTACATTAACCCATGTTTATCCTTCCATATATTACATATTGTCCCCATATGAGGTATGGCATTTTAAAGTACATTTATGTTAGGGTACTTTTGTTCGGACACTTTAAATACCGATTTATTACCATACCCCAGTAAACATGTGTTCTGTGTGCACCAATTACATCTTCATTGACACATTTCCATATTTTCAGTGATATTATACTATTTTACAGTTGATCCTATACTTATGACTGGAATTTTAGTTTCATTTTTAAACCAAGCCCCTTGAATGATATATTCTTGGGGTGCTTTTTCCCGATGGTGTTGGTGCGTCTGAGAAGTTTCTTTCTGTCGTGTATGTGGGTCCCACAATTCCCCAGTTTTGGTATTAGTTGCTTGCGATACGTTGGCCCCTACTGTGTATGCACCATTTGTTACACTTGAGCTCCCTACACACTTTTGTTAGATTATATTCCCTCTTAACTACAAAAGTATGTTTTCCTGAAGTTTCTTGCCACTCTTTTGTTAATATCTTGGATGTTAATCCCAGTACCCACACAGAAATACATGCCTTATTTGGTACATAGAATGTCCACATTCCCTGATTGTTTTTTATAGTCTCAAATGGAATGACAGATTCTGTTACCATAGTGTGCCTTATTTCCCCATCTTCCACATTCTTTCTTCCTATCATCCCCTTTACCGGGTTTAGCAACTTGATATTCCTTTAATGAGTTGTGGAGAGTTTTTGTACTGGAAAATCAGTTACCTGGATAGAAATTTGTTTTATTCCCTTTCACTTTGCTTTCTTTTAGCCTTTTTTCTCCCTTTGATCCTAGTGAAATAAATGCTGCTAGAGTAAACATGATCAGGGAAACAACTCTAACATGACTTTGTACAGGACTTTTTTTTTTTTTTTTTTTTTTTTTTTTGCAGAGGTTGGCTTCAAGTTGTTGCCCACAGTAAGTTTACTCTGGCTAGGACTTTGAGTAAATCTATACTGTTATCTATCACAATACGGGAATGTAGACTTTCCAAAAGCTTTTTTAAAACGTTCCCCGCTTCAGAGAATTAAGCCTGGAGGCTGCTTTCAGATTTTGAGATTTTCCTATACTGGTAGTATATCAAAAGCAGGAAACCTACTACACAACCAGTGAGGCCACTGGGTGATTAAGGTCTCCGTATCACCTTGGAACACCCAAGAAGAAAAAAGCCAATATAAACAACAAGGAGTCCAGTGGCACCTTAAAGACTAACAGATTTATTTGGGCATAAGCTTTATTTTGCCAAAATAAATCTGTTAGTCTTTAAGGTGCCACCAGACTCATTGTTTTTGTGGATACTGATTAACACGGCTACCCTGTGATACTTAAAGCCAATATAGAAGAACTAAAGAAATTTGCATTCATGTTTATAGTTAAGAAATTATAGTAAAGATTAGTTTACTAGAATTCTTTGAGAGGATTAACAAGGATATAGCCATGGTGATTTAGTGAATATAGTGTACTCAGATCTTCAGAAAGTCTTTGAATCCTTACTGAAGGTTTTTAGGCAAGGTGAGCTGTTATGGAACAAGAGAGAAAGTCTTTTATGGATCAATAACTGGTTAAAAGATAAGAAACAAAAGGCAAGAATAACTAGTTAGTTTTTAGAATGGAGAGAGGTAAACAGTAGCATTTCCAGGGATCTGTACTGGGAAAAGGCAGAATCGTTAAATGATCTGTATATTGAAAAGGCAAACAATGAAGTGGCAAGAATTTGCAGATGATACAGAACTTCAAGATAGTCAAGTCCAAAACAGACTTTAAAGAGTTGCAAAGGGATTTTACAAAACTGGGTGACTAAGCAGATGAAATTCAATGCTGACAGATGCAAAGTAATGCACGTTGGAAAAACATAATTCCAACTATAAATATAAAAGAATGGGGTCTAAATTAGCTGCTACCACCCCCCAAAAAAAGAGGTTCTGGAATCACTGTGTATAGATCCCTAAAAACATATGTGCAACAACCATAGCTGAAAAAAACAGCACAGAAAAAAAAGCAACAAAAATAATCAGGGGTCTGGAACAACTTTATATAAGAAAAGATTAAGACTGGGACTTTCCAACTTGGAAAAAAGATAACTAAAGGGGGAATACAACAGAGGTCTATGAAATCCCGACTGTTGTTGAGAAAGTAAATAAGAAAGTGTTATTTACTACTACTTTTATATATATATATATAAACACAAGAACTAGGGGTTACCAATTAAGATTGCTAAGCAGCAGGTTTAAAATAAACAAAAGGAAATAAATTCATAGAGGTTAATAACATAACAAAGAAATAACTAACAAATAACAAATTCAGTACAGAGAACCATTTAGCCCTGGCCACTGCTCTGGTCATTATAGTTGGGAGGTTGGCTACAACAGAGGTAGATTTACAATTATATTTTTATAATATAATCATGAATGTCATCGGCCATCCAGTTTCTGTACAAGCCAGATTGGGGAGTGGCAGGGGCTTGGACACTTTACTACTACCGTTTGTGCTTTTAGATCCTGCAACAGGTTTTTTGTTGTTGTTTTTTTTTAATGTGGGGAACAGCTTCTGCTGGATAGGAATACTAAGGAGCTGGCTTTACAATTCCCCCCCCCCCCCACTATCTTTACCACTGCCTTTTCTTTCTAGCCCAAACCATGAGAAATTCTCTTATCCACTTTTTCTCTGGCTGTGCCACAGCTGCCATAGCTTTACAGTTTACTTTCTTAATCCTTCTGAAATAACCTGGTTATTTACAGTCTCTTTCTTCACAACCAGCCTTTCTGCCAAATTGCCGGTAATCATTCACTTTTCCTATTGTACCATATCTACTTTTAATATAGTGTTTTCAGTTAGGCTGTTACAAACCACTGGATTTATTTAAAATTTAGCTTGATCTACTACCCAGGGCAGGTGTTTTAATACTTAAAGTTGCCTTTGCTCCTGTATTAATTAATGCCACCAATTATTATACGTTTCCTTCTGTCCCCTCTTCCATGTAAGATTTACCAATTACGCAAGGCTGTAATTTGGCTACTAACATTTACCTTTAGGGCAGGGGTTGCTAAGGGTAAGGCATTTTTACTGAAATGTGGAGCCACCCTGATACAGAGCTGCCAATTTCATCTGAGCCAATTCCGGGGATAACAAGCCATAAGAACTCGCTGGCAGATCTTCTGTACCTGTTCCCACGGTTTCAATAGCCTTAACTCCTGGTTGCAGCATTGACTGTGATCTAGTCCTTGCCATCAAATCACTTAAAGCAGCTAGCAAAGTCTTCAGAGGTTGCCCATCCAAACGCATCATATCTGCCCCTCTTTCCTGAGGCTGAGCCCATACCTGAGCTCGCAACGATCCCCCACTAGACACTCCACATCTCCTACCATGCCTTGTCCTATTTCATTGCAACTACCACATCCCATATCCGTGTGCTTGGAGCCATTATAGCCTGCTTGACTGCTGTAGGAAACATCACTAACCACTTTCCAAGAAGAACTACCTGCTCCACTTACTACCCTTTCTGCCTCCCGAGCTGATTTAATCAATTCAACCTGATCTCAATCTATCCAGGATCCTATGAACACCTTAATAGGTTTCCTTAAACCATCAAAGATCAAATCTGTCAGCTGTTTTTCCTCGATTTCAACCAGAGAGCATACCAACAACAACCTAGTACAATAAGTCAGAACAGATTCTCCTTCCTTCTGATGTATCAACAAAGCTGTCTTTCTCAATTCAGAGGGGGTCAGAAAGTATCGGGCTACCTTCTGGATAACACTGTCTCTGTCACCTTTGTTTAACTTTGCCTCAATTTCTGCCAACAAAGCCGTTCCTTCCATAGGGCCAGCACAAGTTATTATCAGTTCTCTTTAATCTTCAATATGTAAATGTTTTCTAACCATGTATTCCAACAGCCAAGGCAAACACGTTTTCTTAGTCAAAGAGTCCATTTGTTCACCCAGCGCCGATTTTTTAGTTTCAGTCAGAGGACGATTTACTTCCTCTTGTATTTGCCATGAAGGCTGACACATTTTTGCTATCACTACTGGCTGGGCTGCTGGATACCCTGGAAGGGGCTCCTCTTCCACCTGTATATTTATTCTTTCTGGACATGTATGGGTTAAAGCTGTTATCTGCTGAGCCTTGGTTACATTTTTTGCTACAGCAGTTTGAAAGTCACGTGTCAGGCTTCCATTCTGCAATTTTAGTTTTTCCAATTCTTGTTCCAAACTTTTTTGCACAACATCTCGCTGATGTTCCAAAACATCTCGCTCCTTTACAAGCTAATCTATACCACAGGACATAGCACCGATGACATGTGCTGCTGTTTGGGCTTTCTTGGGAGTGTAACCCTTTGGATACACCAACATCAAGTTGTCTAAAACTTTCTCATGCAGTGCGGGGACTGCATCAGCCAGACATGGATCAGACCCCAAGCTTTTAAACACCTGTCTTAACAAACACTCATCAACCACACCTGGAGGCTTCAGGGCGTCCCCCTTGTCCTCCGGTTCGATGACCCTTCCCTGTCTGCATTTGCGAAACATCATTGACTCTGAGAATGGCCAATATAACCCCGCTCACCGGTATACTTCCCTCTCTTCATACTGTAACTAAATCTGGCCCCCGAGCTAGAATTAATATAAGTCAGAACTGATTCAGAACAATATTTAAATTAGTCGGTTAACACCAATGATTCAGGATACCAAGCTCTTAACAGGCAACCACTTCAGAAACAGTTTGATTCAGTTTAAAGACCCATTCACTTACACATAACAGCAAACCGTCCTCTGCTACCAAATGTTGATAACAGGGGGCGCTACTACCCCTGAAATGGATCTTTACTGGCTCCTGGCAGAGCAGATTACCGTCATACCAGTGAAAAAAGTACACAGTAATTATTTTCAATACACAGCAGTTTATTGAGAGGAATTACACAAGTAGTAAAGGGTTATATCAAGCACATAACTCCTATGTTAGACATTAAGAGCTACATATTCCCCTTAATGAGTCTCTTTTTCACAAACATACACAAACAGGCCCTGCGCTAGCCTCACGCAGTTCCTGCTTGGCAAACAGAGGTGATTACCAATTTTATCGATGGCTTCTTCTCTCCGGGTCTGTTCTTCTTAGCTGATCTGTCTCGGTTTCCCTCAAGGCAAGGCCTCAGTTGCCTTGAGACCCCTCTGGTTCACAGTCCTACTCGAACCCACGGAGCAGAGTTTTGGCTACTCTGTCTAGCAGCGTTGCTTCTTTAAGCATTAATTAAGGAATCCCAACAGTAATTTAATTTGCTTGTTTTTTTTACTCTTTTTCCTCAAAGGAGTCACATGTCTTAAAAACATGCCCAGGGGGTGTGTGATTACTAAATTTTACCTAATTAATACTTTAGGAGGAGACTGCAGAGTGGTGCCAACTGAAAATTACTCCACAGTCACTCCCTTATCAATCATTCACTTCAGCCCCCTGCATGATGTCTCTCAACAGGGACGAGATGCCCTGGTCAGCCAATGCTCCGTTCCAGATGTTCTACATGTGTTGTTTGCTTTCAAGTGGACATATCTGCTGACTCAAAGTCAGTACTGATCATACACGCAACATGGAGCCAGTCAGTTTCACCTCTGGCATCTGCCTGATGGTATGAGAAGGATTCTGCTCCCAGAACCCTCTTTCGCAGTTCAGTCATGTCAAGCCATGTTCTCACCATTCATTCAGTATGGCCACACTAATTTGGCACCATCCCAACAAAAAGAGTACTCATATTTTTAACAGAATTGAGGAAATAAGATTTCTTGACTATGCTAATGAACTAGTAAATCTGACAGATTAGAGGACTCTTCTCCACCTGCATTGCTATCTTTTCATCTCTGTAGGGCTAAATGTGTTTTAAATCCAGTCACTTCATAAGAACATAAGAATGGCCATACTGCATCAGACCAATGGTCCATCTCGTCCAGTATCCTGTCTTCCGACGGTGGCTGTTGCCAGATGCTTCAGAGGGACTGAACAGAACTTTCAAACTTTCAAGAAGTTTTCAAGTGATCCATCTCCTGTCATCCAGCTTCTAGCAGTCAGAGGTCTAGGGACACCCAGAGCATGAGATTGCATCCCTGACCATCTTGTCTAATACCCATGGTGGACCTATCCTCCATGAACGTCTCTAATTCTTGTTTGAACTCAGTTATGCTTTTTGCCTTCACAACAATCCCTGCCAATGAGTTCCACAGGTTGACTGCGCATTGTGTCAAGAAGTGCTTCCTTGTTTGTTTTAAACCTGCTGCCTATTAATTTCATTGAGTAACTCCTGATTCTTGTGTTATGTGAGGAGGCGAATAACACAACCCCATTCACTTTCTCCACATCATTCATGATTTGATAGAACTCTCTCATATCCCCCCTTACTCGTCTCTTTCCCAAGCTGAGCACTCCCAGTCTTTTTACTCTCGTCAGGTGGAAGCTGTTCCGTACCCCTAATCACTTTTGTTGCCCTACTCTGTACTTTTTCTAATTTTAATATATTTTTGAGATGGGGCAACTAGAACTGCAAGATGTATTCAAGGTTTAATACATCTTGCAGTTCTAGTTGTGGGTGTACCATGGATTTATATAGTGGCATTATCATATTTTCTGCCTTATTATCTATCCCTTTCCTAATGGTTCCTAAAGTTTGCTTTTTTGACTGCTGCTGCACACTGAGCAGATGTTTTCAGAGAACTACCCATAATGACTCCGAAATCTCTTTATTGAGGGGTAACAGCTAATTTATACCCACATCATTTTGTATGTATCATTGGGATTATATTTTCAAGTGTGCATTACTTTGCATTTATCAACGTTGAATTTCATTTGCCATTTTCTTGCCCTGTTTCGTGAGATCCCTTTGTAACTCTTCGCAGTCAGCTTTGGATTTAACTCTCTTGAGTAATTTTGTAACATTTGCAAATTTCACCTGTTTACCCCTTTTTCCAGATCATTTATGAATATGTTGAACAGCATAGATCCTACTACCGACCCTCGGGGGACCCCACTATTTACCTCTCTCCACTGTGAAAACTGACTGTTTATTCTTAATCTTTGTTTTCTATCTTTTAACTATTTACTGATCCATGAAAGATCTTCCCTTATCCCTAACTCCTTTCTTTGCTTAAGAGCCTTTGGCAATGAACCTTGTCAAAGGCTTTTTGAAAGTCCACACACACTTTATCAGCTGGATCTCCCTTGTCCATATGTTTGCTGAAACCCTCAAAGAATTCTAGTAGATTGATGTGGCATGAATTCCCTTTATAAAAGATGTGTTGACTCTTCCCCATCATATTGTGTTCATCTGTGTGTCTGATAGTTCTGTGCTTTACTGTAGTTTAAACCAATTTGCCTGGCACGGAAGTTACGCTTACTGACCTATAATTGCCAGGATTACCTCTGGAGCCTTTTTGAAAAATCCATGTTAAATCAGCTATCCTCAAGTCATCTGGTTATAGAGACAGATTTACGTTATAGGGTACATATCACATTTGGTAGTTCTACAATTGCATATTTGAGTTCCTTCAGAACTCTTGAGTGAATACCATCTGGTCCCAGTGACTTATTACTGTTTAATTTAGCACTTTGTTCCAAAACCTCTGCTACTGAGAACTCCATCTGGGACAGTTCCTCAGATATGTCACCTAAAAAGAATGGCTCAGGTGTGGGAATCTCCCCACATCCTCTGCAATGAAAACCAATGCGAAGAATTAATTTAGCTTCTCTGCAGTGGCCTTGTCTTCCTTGAGTTCTCCTTTAGCACCTTGATTATCCAGTCGTCCCTCGGATGGTTTGGCAGGCTTCTGACTTCTGATGTACTTAAAGAAAAACATTGCTGCTAGTTTGTGTGTCTTTTGCTAGTTGCTTTTCAAATTCTTTTTTCATATGCCTAATTATACCTTTACACTTGACTTGTCAGAGTTTGTTCCTTCTACTTTCCCAGTAGGATTTGATTTCAAATTTTCAAGGATGTCTTTTTGTCTCTACCTGCCTTTTTTACTTTGTTATACAGCTATGGTGTTGTTTTTGGTCCTCTCACTGTTGTTGTTGGTTTTGGTTTTTTTCGTTGTTGTTTTTTTTTGTGGGGGGGAGAGGGGATGCGGAATGGGGAGTATACACAGAGGCTTAAACTATATCATAGTATTCTTAAGAAGTTTTCAGGCAACTTGCAGGCTTTTCACTCATGACTATTCCTTTTAATTTCCATTTAACTAACTTCCTCATTTTTGCTAAGTTCCCCTTTTTGAAAGTGAAATGTTACTGTGGTGGGTTTCTTTGGCATTTTCCCTCTACAAGGATGTTAAATTCAATGACATTATGGTCACTATCACCAAGTGATTCAGCTACATTCATCTCTTGGACCAGATTTTGTGCACCACTAAGGGCTAAATTACGAATTCCCTCTCCCCTTGTGGATTCCAGCACTAGCTGTACCAAGCAGCAGTCATCAATGGTGTCTAGAAATTTAATCTCTGCATCCTCTTCTGAGGTGACATATTCCCAGTCAATATGGGAATAGTCGAAATCCCCCATTAGTATTTGGTTTTCTAGTTTTGTAGCCTCTCATCTCCCTGAGCATTTTTCTATAACCATGACCATCCTGGTCAGGTGATCGGTATTATATTCCTACTGCTTTACTCTTATTATTGAAGCACAGAATTTCTATTCATAGGGATTCAATGGTACTGTTTGAGTCTTACTATATTTGACTCTATGCTTTCTTTCACATATAGTGCCTCTCCCGCACCAGCACAACCTACTCTGTCATTCCTATATATATTGTATCCTGTTATTACTGTGTCCCATTGATTATGATTGTTTCTGTGATGCCTATTAATATCCTCATTTAATAAGTACTTATAAAAATGTTCAATATTTAGTTCTCTGACTTCATGTAATGTAATTGAATGGGACTCTTTTTTTGTTTCACTGTTTCTCTTCCATTCCTACCTGTACTTATCCTCCTCTATACTCTCCTTTTTACTAGGATATGAAGTATCCCCTGTAATAAATTCTCCCCTAAGGTATGTGTGGTCTTCCGCACCAGTCAGTTTTATCCCAGGCCTTAGTTTAAAAACTCACCTGCAACCTTTTTAATTTTACATCCCAGCAATGTGGTTCTGTTTTAGTTCAGGTGGAGCCCATCCTTCCAGTATATGGTCCTCCTTTCCCCCAAGGGATCACCAGGTACTAATAAATCTAAATCCCTCCTCCAAACACCGTCAAATAGTCCATGAATTGGGACCCTGCAGTTCTGTCAGTCTAACTGACCATGTGTGTGGAACTGGAAGCATTTCAGAGAATGCTACCATGATGGTCCTGGAATGTCATCTCTTACCTGGAAGCCTAAATTTGGCCTCCACAACCTCTCCTCTACCTTTTCCTATGTCATTGGTACCTACATGTACCATAACCACTGGCTCCTCCCAAGACCCGCACATAAATCTATCTAGATGTTTCAAGAGATCCGCAACCTTTGTATCTTCAATTTACATTCATCTAAAACAGCCTTACAGCCAGCTGCAATTGGCAGTCTGCCCTCTCTTTAGGTTTGTTGCAACTAGGCAGTAGTGTATTAAGGAATCTTGCACAGTACCTGCCTGTGCTATGCCTGGCTATTTGAGAACTGGACTTTTAGCCATTCGCAACATAGCAGCACCACACACAGCATCGGAACTGCTTTGGTGTTACAGCATTGTCTTTTGAGACATACAGCTGCCATAATTATCTGGTTGTTGTGCTTCATGACCCAAGTTGATGCTGATGACGGTATTACTGTGGCTAAAAAGGCCAATGTGCGAGCAGCAGTCCTTGCCACATGAAGTGCGTCGGTAGCTCGATGCTGAGGAAGAGATCACTATCTGTGCCTGCTGAGTCCACCACCGTTTAGAACTCAGCCTCTGTGCCTCAAGATCCATACGGCAGTTAATCTTGAACTGGGAACCTCATTGTTTACTACTGCTCACCAGTGTGATCCATCTGTTGCTGATGACTCACAGCTGTCAATGTCAGTACTGCACTGTTTCAAGTTATGCTTCCTCCACTGGCTTATACAAGCTGGTGAGAAGTGCATTCACAGCGTGTCCTTGAAGTGTTTCTTCTGGCTGCCTTGTATGCAGTTGCCAACTTTCAGTTCACCAAACTGCAACTGCCTTGGCATTCTAGTATCACCCATCCTCAATAGGTGACCATCCCAGCATAGCTGTGATGAGATAAGCATGGCTTCAATCCCTGTGGAGTGACTACGTTACAGAACTTCATTACTGGTAACTTTATCA
Organism: Lepidochelys olivacea; assembly: GCF_965140295.1. NCBI lineage: Eukaryota > Metazoa > Chordata > Testudines > Cheloniidae > Lepidochelys > Lepidochelys olivacea. The sequence continues at coordinate 33,797,034 of NC_140413.1, read as the reverse complement.
TGCCATTTGATGCAGAATATGTCATGCAGAGGTCATAAATGGAACTCTTCTAGAAGCTTTATATGATGTAGCAGGTCCATGTCTCACACTGATACAAGTTAGACAGCACAATTGCTTTTTAAACTTAACTTGGTTTGAAGCTTAATATGTTGCTGCTAGACTCTGCCTGAAAATCTGTCAAATGATTAACCAGCTTTGTTGATACGACTTGTCAGCTTCTTGTCTCTAGTAACATCATTTGACAATGTATTACCAAGATAGTAGAAATCTGTAACAACATTCCGTTCATTGAGTGTTGCTGATGGTGACTGTTCATTTCATGTAGGGTTTCCCCGGCACAGGTTGATACATGACCTCTATCTTTTTCAGATTGTCAGCCTGTACCTTTCTGCAGACTCTGCGAATCTGTCCCTAATCAATTGTATCTCTTCTGAAGTATGTGCCTCTAGCACACAGTCATCGGCACACAGCAGCTCATGAACAATTGCCTCAAAGACCTTCACAGCGCAAGCCTGCTCAGATTCAATTATTTTCCAGAGGATCGGAAATGTATCCCGATACCAGCATTCAGGTCTCCTATAGCATCACTGAGCATTGCTGCACACAAGAAATTAAACAAGAGCAGACCAGTTACATAGCACTGTTTAATATCTTTAGTGATAGGAAATGGGTCAACCAGAATACCATCTACTCATACTTTTTCGAGCACGCCGTCATGAACTAGCCTCAGAATGTCGGTGAATTTTTCTGGACAACCAAGCTTATGTAATAGCCCATAGCCCACGTCTCTGTTGATGTCAAATGCTTTAGTCAGGTCAATAAAGACAGCATAAAGGTCCTATTTCTGTTCTCTGCATTTCTCCTGCATCTGATGGCCTACAAATATCATAATATGCCTGGTTAAAGACAATACTATCAAGCTGCCTTTTTTCATATGCACTTAAACCACCAATCAGAATTAAGTAGAAATACATAAATATTTTCCAGGCTACTACCAAAGTAATGCTAAAGACAAGAAAGATAACTCAGGTAGCTTTGCTTGTCACATTGAAAGAATGGATGGTCACATTCAGACAACAGGAAAATATTTTTTACAAACCTGTCTACAACCACAGGTGACTCGGTGGATGCTTTTGCTATTTCTGAAGCAACAATGTAGTTGCCCAGAGCATAAAATGCCCTCCTGATGAGTGTTGGTTCATCATCAAAAGTCTTCCTCCACTGGCTGATACAAGCTGGTGGTGACCTTAAGAGAAGTGCATTCAGTGAGTCCTTGACCGACTGGGTTACAGTTGTTTTGCCTACAGTTAACATACAAATACAAAATCTTTAGACATAACATAGGCACAACATAACAATTAGCTTTAATTTTTAAAAATGCAAAAGAAAAGTTATTTTCCTTTAATCTGCAAAACACATTTTGATATATTTATCTAATATCTTACTACGTATCTTGACTGTTGTTATACGATAGGGTTTTGACTATGCCACAGTATGTTTCTATCTGACTATTTGAGTTCTTATCACAGTTTCTGTGTAGTACCTATAAGAGTATATCAGAGCTATGTTTGCTTGCGGGGTTATCTTTACCTGCACCCTGTCTCTTTAAGGATTTGGAGCTCTGCTGAAGAGATCGAAGGGAATACAGCAGTGACACAAGAAGTGATTCCAGGAGGGTTGTTGTATGTTGTGCTCCAGTGAGACTGAGCTGGTGTGGGACTTGTCCAAGGTGTGGTTTGTTTATTTATATTGTAAACCCCCCATTTAAAACACCCATGCTTTGGAAATGTAATACCTAGTCAGAGTCATTTCCCCCTTTTGCCAGTAGCCTGACTCTATTGCCCTTTAGGCCATCTGCTCATATGGTAACTTTTCTACATTTCAGTTTCAATAACTTTATTGACATGGCAGGGTACGCAGATGTTGCCGAATTAATTCCTGGTATCATTCTGTTCACTTCAGTGGAGTGACACTTGATGAATTTTGCTCCCTGTTTAGGGGTGGTTCCCTACAACTGAAAATGCAGAATGCGCAGATCTTCAGAGGCATTTACAATGCTGTTCTGTGAAAAGCAATTACTGGTCGCTCAAAAGTACCTTGATTCTCCCCTTCTTCAAGAGACTAAGGGCTGAACTGTGCACAACGGCTCTTGTTTCCAATATTCTACTTTGCCTACCTGAGTGCTCTTCCAATGACATTAGTAGGAAATTTGCACATGAAGTGAAAAATTGCTTTGGAGTTAAGGAGAATTTTGATCTTTGTGACTTGCTCTTCTGGGCTCTGCCAATCACTTCTGAAGTCTTATTTTTGAACATCTCATGAGCCTTAAGCATGCACAGAAGTCACGTCAGACAATATTTTAACAATTATTCAGTTGTGATTCTATATTCATATTATGCACCTACCTGTTGCATCTAATCCTTCAATAACTATGACAGGAAAATCTCCCTTTTTTGAATGTTTGGGGCATTTATCCACTAGATCAAGGACAGCTGTGGCTTCAGGGATTAACGATGTGCACTGTAATAAATGTAACATTGATTACTCAATGAGCACCCGGTACACAGGTATTTTTCAAAAGACCATATTTAACTGGAAAGGGTAAAGTTTAATACAGAAGGACAATACAATTTTAAGACAGACATAAGAATCAAAGTCTTTGATTTGAACAATCCCAATCTTTGGTCCAGATGTGGTGATTCTGCTCCATCTCTTCTTAAAAATAGGGATATGTTTTCTAAAAAAGAAGATAGTAAGGAAAGGTGGAGTAAACTCCCCAGGTGTAAGGGCTGCTAAAGTTACTCTGAAAAAATTATCTGAAAGCAATGGAGCTAGCACTTTAGATAGAACTTCATTAATCATTTACTAAAAGTAACCTGTTTAGGTACATGCAACTTCTTATTACACTAAAGTACTTACAAGAAGAAGTATGGCTTATTGGATAGGGTACTGTGCTGGGACGCAGGAGACCTGGCTTTGTCATTGGCCTGCTGGGCGACCTTGGGCAGGTCACTTCACTATTCTGTGCCTCAGTTTCCCCTTCTGTAAAATGAGGATACTCACACACACCTCATTTGTAAAGCACTTTGAGATCGAGTGATGAAAAGTGCTATGCATTATGATTCCACAGCCTGCGGGCCGGTGCCTGATTTCATGTAAGCTGGTGTCATTCAGAAGTAACGTCTACTTAAGTCAGTACAACGACCCTGGGGTGTGAGTTCAGTTTCAGGGTAAGCATGCGCCTCTACACAAAAATTAAGACCCTGGGAAAGTAGGATGCAGCATCCTAGGTGAAGACGCGAATTGCTAAGCAGGCCCAGGGCGCCAGGGGTTAAGAAGGGAAAATATGGACCCGATCCCCCGCACTTGGGCCAATGTCAATACGGAGTTGCTACCAAAGGATTGCACGATGGGAAAGGACCAGGCGCACAGCCCCTGGGGACCTGCCGCCAGGCTGAGCTCCCCAGTGCAGCTTCCTCCCTTTCCCTCTGAACGGGCCCCTGCCCGGGATCTCACCTGCTCCACCACGCTGCGGGCGGCCTCCAGGGAGAGGAACACGGCGGCGTGGCGGAGGCCGGGCACTGCGGGGTGCAGCGGCGGCTCCTCGGCGGCCACCACTCGGGCTCTGCGGAGCAGGTCTCTGCCGCCCGCCCCTCGCAGGGCCCACAGGCACTGCCACAGCTCGCCCCGCTCGCCCGCCTCGTACACGCCCAGCGGCGGCGGCGGCAGCAGCGCGCCCTGGCCCCGCAGCAGTTCCTCCAGGGCGCGCTCGGTCTCCGCGCCTCCCTGCGGGTCCTGGATGAGGAAGCCCTTCTCCAGCGCAGCCTGCCCCCCGGCGGCGCTGTAGCAGAGGAGCCCCAGGACCCGGCACCTCGCGAGCGGCCCCTGCCTCAGCCTCTGCCGCAAACGCCGGTGCAGCCTGGCCGCCGGGACGCTAGGGGCGGCGGGGACGCAGAGGGAATAGCACCGCGCCGGAGCCGGCAGAAAGCAGCGGGGCAGGGGGCGGCCGCTGCCGCCTGCGCCCTCGCTGCCGCTGAGGGTGAAGCAGACCAGGTCCGCGCCGGGCCCCTCCACAGCGAAGCACGGTCGCGCCTGGGCGGAGCAGCCCGCGGGAGGCGCCGCCATGGCGGAGAGCGAGCGGGGCAGCAGCAGCGTGAGGCCGGCCAGACGGCTGCGGCGGAGCATCCCGCGCTGAGCGCCCCGCGACAGCTACTCGGAGAAACGAAAGCGAGCGGGCGCCAAGGCCTCTCCGCCCCCTCCATGGCACCTGCGGGAGCAGGGAAACCCGATAAGGCGGCGCGGTGGGGGGGGAAACGAAAGCGAGCGGGCGCCAAGGCCTCTCCGCCCCCTCCATGGCACCTGCGGGGGCAGGGAAACCCGATAAGGCGGCGCGGGGGGGAAACGAAAGCGAGCGGGTAGTTTGTTACCCGCCCAGCCCTCCAGCTGTCAGCAGGGCTTGTACTGGAGCTGAAAACCAAAGGTGCTGCTATCGTGTGGGCTGCGGGGCCAGCTTTTCTAGCCAGCAGCGGCAGCAGCTGGCTCTTCGCTCCTCTGCAGAGCAACCACTTCAGAGAAACCCAGCCCCCTTGCTGCTGCTGGGAAACCACACACAACTAGAAAAAAAAAAGGGGGGGGGGACGACTGGGAGGCTGTACGGATCTGTTTGCACATTAGGCGATGACAACATCTTTGAAAACAAGCAGTTGTGATGAAAGAAACGAAACTCGTCCAGGTTGCAAGGGATTGGGAGTCCCGTGTTGGCAGCGGGAGTGTTTATGTTCCCAGCTCAGAGGTCTGACTGCATTGGTTGCCAAGGTGCCCTGCCACACGCCCTTAACCATAGAATCATAGACGATTAGGCTTGGAAGAGACCTCAGGAGGTCATCTCCCCCAAGCCCCTGCTCAAAGCAGGACCAACACCCACTAAATCATCCCAGCCAGGGCTCTGTCAAGACAGGCTTTAAAAACCTCTAAGGATGGAGATTCCACCACTGCCCTAGGTAACCCATTGCAGTGTTTCACCACCCTCCCAGTGAAATAGTGTTTCCTAATATCCAGCCTAGAGCTCCCCCACTGCAACTTGAGACCATTGTTCTTTGTTGTGTCATCTACCACCACTGAGAACAGCTTAGCTCCATCCTCTGTGGAACCCCCCTTCAGGTAGTTGAAGGCTGCTGTCAAATCCCCCCTCACTCTTCTCTTCTGTAGAGTAAATAAGCCCAGTTCCCTCAGCCTCTCCTTGTAAGTCATCTGCCCCAGCCCCCTAATCATTTTTGTTGACTTCCGCTGGACTGTCTCCAATTTGTGCACATCCTTTCTGTAGTGGGGAGACCAAAACTGGATGCAGTACTCCAGATGTGACCTCACCAGCCGAATACAGGGGAATAATCACTTCCCTTGATGTGCTGGCAATGCGCCTACTAATACAGCCCATATGCCATTGGCCTTCTTGGCAACAAGGGTACACTGCTGACTCATATCCAGCTTCTCGTCCTCTGTAATCCCCAGGTTCTTTTCTGCAGAACTGCTGCTGAGCCAGTCAGTCCCCAGCCTATAGCGGTGCATGGGATCTTCCTTCCTAAGTGCAGTATAAAAATATTGCTAGAGCATGCAGAGGTGTAATCAGGAAGGCCAAGGCACAAATTGGAGTTACAGCTAGCAAGTAGGGTGACCAGACAGCAAGTGTGAAAAATCGGGATGGGGTGGGGGGTAATAGGAGCCTATATAAGAAAAAGACCCAAAAATCAGGACTGTCCCTATAAAAATGGGACATTTGGTCACCCTACTAGCAAGGGATGTGAAGGGTAACAAGAAGGGTTTCTACAAGTACGTTAGCAACAAGAAGAAGGTCAGGGAAAGTGTGGGATCCTTACTGAATGGGGGAGGCAACATAGTGACAGATGCTGTGGAAAAAGCTTAAGTACTCTGCTTTTTTTTGCCTCGGTTTTCACAGACAAGGGCAGGTCCCAGACTGCTGTACTGGGCAACACAGCATGGGGAGTAGGTGAGCAGCCCTCAGTGGTGAGAGAACAGGTTAAGAACTGTTTAGAAAAGCTGGACATGCACAAGTCCATGGGTCCAGATCTCATGCATCCAAGGTTGCTGAGGGAGTTGGCTGATGCAATTGCAGAGCCATTGGCCATTATCTTTGAAAATTTGTGGCGATCGGGGGAGGTCCTGGATGACTGGAGAAAGGCACTACTGCACTAATGCCAATATTTAAGAAGGGCTCTAGAGGCGATCCTGGCAATTACAGACTGGTAAGTCTAATGTCAGTACCGGGCAAATTAGTTGAAACAATAGTAAATAATAAAATTGTCAGACACATAGAAGAACATAAATTGTTGCGCAAAGGTCAACATGGTTTCTGTAAAGGGAGACCATGTCTTAACTAATCTATTAGAGTTCTTTGAGGGGGTCAACAAACATGTGGACAAGGGGAATCCAGTGGACATAGTGTACTTAGATTTACAGAAAGCCTTTGACAAGGTCTCTCACCAAAAGCTCTTACGTAAATTAAGTTGTCATGTGATAAGAGGGAAGATCCTTTCATGGATTGAGAACTGGTTAAAAGACAGGGAACAGAGGGTAGGAATAAATGGTACATTTTCAGAATGGAGAGGGCTAACTAGTGGTGTTCCCCAAGGGTCAGTCCTAGGACCAATCCTATTCAACCTATTCATAAATGATCTGGGGGAAAGGGGTAAACAGCGAGGTGGCAAAGTTTGCAGATGATACTAAACTGTTTTTCTCATAGGGATGTTATCTGGAACTGGTGGTAAGCCCACGTAGTCAGGAATGGAATGAGACATGGTCCATGAAATCCCTATCTTACACTGGTGTTTTTCTCTTTTGGAGCACTTAGGGAGTAAACTGCATTCACATATGTGGGTGCGCTGTTCATCAGGAGATGCCTCCCAAGCCACCTTTGCTGAGGCTGTAAGGCAGATCACTGGGTACACAATGCATGCATTATTCAAGTACCTTTTCTGGAACATATATTTACTTTCCAATTTTTTTTGTACACTCACCCACCTGCTTGAACATAGCCAGACTTGATCTGAGACACTTTGTGTGCAAGGGACTGATTCTTCCCCTGCAGGATATAAGTAACTTGTACTGAAGTCAATAGGGAGAGAATCAGGCCCCTGGTGTTTAACATTGTCAAAAGTCCAGGTAGTTTTATACTCTTTTTTTTGAGCCTACACTAGAACGTTGTATGCAGAAAAAAGACTATTACAGTCGTTGCTTGCAAAAAACATTTTAGAGAAGTACATTATACACAAAAGTACACTTGTGTTTTTCCTGCATTGCTCATGCATTGGTGAATGTTTGAGCTGGAAGAATGTTTTGGTAACCAACATGCACATAGGTACACCAAATACCTTGTTTTGTTTACCAGATCCAATATCCAATACTGTTACTGCTGCTGTATATAACATTTGAAGTAGGATTTGCTGAGGTCAGGTATGCAAACTTGGATGTGGGTTTTGCTATGCTAGAGCTGTGAAGTATAGCCCTAGTAGGTAATTCTGGGTATGTGGTCCAAACCCATATTCAGAAAATGTATTGATGGTAAAAATGAAGAAAGCATTTGTAATTTTCATTTCACAAGCAGGGTGTAGAGAAGATTTTAGAAAATGAGAACATTTTGGCTAACTCTGACAGTCTTCTTATGGGACATTTGCATTTTTAAACTCCCTCCCTCCCCCACATCAGTGAGCCTTTGTTTCAAATAAACATTAAGTGCTAGTAGGTAATACAGCCCTGGAATTATTCATTGTCTGAACAAAATTAATCCACCATACTCCTAACCTTCTTATGTATCCCTCTGAAAATTGTTTGCAGTGTTGTTGTAGCTATCTTAGTCCCAGGACATTAGCCAGACAAGGTGGGTAAGGTAAGTTATTGGACCAACTTCTGTGTGAAAATGTTAGCTGAGAGAAAATATTGATGGCCTGGGAGCCATAAAGTGGTGTGGGAAATTAAACACTCTGGCCCCAAGCAGGGTGACTAGATAGCAAGTGAGAAAAAAGGGACACTTTTTTTTTCCGGGGTGGGGGGGCAGAGAATATTTGCATATATAAAACAAAGCCCCTAATATCTGGACATCCGGTCACCCTAACCCCAAGCCTCAGCTCGAGATTGGCACACAGGTTGGGAGGTAGGGTGACTAGAAATTTTGTGCCACTTCTCCAAGCTTGAGGCAACTCTGCCTTGGACTGGTCCTCTGAGGCTGTATTAATTTGTGCCAGCTGTGAGCACCCCTAGAGAGGGCCTTTATAACAGAAAATCCTCAGGCGGGGGGAGAGCAGGAGAGAGAGGAGCCCAGGCTAGAATGATTCTCCTTATGGGCCAGCAGCACAGCGCCCAGCTGTTTTAGAGGCCGAGGGCATCCCGCCCCTTATGGTCAGATGTGAAGACGCACACGCCTCAATCACACCTGCTGGCTGGACTGCGGTTTGCAGACACCCCCTGTGTCGCCTAAGGGATGCCCAGGGGGAGGGAGCATGTCCGATGCAATCAGGGGTGTAGGGTAGCTCTGCGGGAACCGCTCCGTTGGTGTGGATGGGAAGCAGGGCACTAACCAGCTGAAACCAGAAGTCGGGCATATTTCCCAAGCGCCTGTTTGGGAGCCAGGCACGGGCCTGAGCAGGGCCCCAAAGTGGGGAGGGGGATGCACAGCAGCGGGAACCAGGCAGGGAGTGGGGGTGGCCCATTGTAAACGGGCTCGCCGCGGGCTCCACACACCTCGCCTGCTGCCGCAACCTGGAGCCAAGTTTCGCTTCTCCATAAAGGAAACCGAAACTGCCCCTTCCTTTCCCCCAGCCAGCAGCGCCTGTCACATGCTCCCCGCTATTAAATGGAGCCCGCGCCTCTGCCCTGCGCCCCAGAGCGCTGCAGCTTCGCCGCGCCATGCACCTCGCCGAGATGCGCACCTTGCCCCAGGCGCTGGCGATGCTGCTCCGGGTCCTCCATGCGCAGCTGAGCGCCCTGTGGCTCTGCCTGGCGCCCTTCTCCTGCTGGCTCCGGGGGGCGCTGCTGCCCGGGAGGAGCCCCCCGCTGCTGGAGGAGAGCGCTAGGGAGCCGGATGGCGCCGAGGTGCCCACGGTTCCGACCAGCGTCAACTATCACTTCACCCGCCAGTGCAACTACCGTTGCGGCTTCTGCTTCCACACGGCCAAGACCTCCTTCGTGCTGCCCCTCGAGGAAGCCAGGAGGGGGCTGACCATGCTCAAGGAGGCGGGTGAGTCTGCCCCACTGCTGGCCCTGGGATCTTCGGGGTGAACTCCGCTGCTGGGACCGGGGCTGTAGACTCAGGGCATCCGCCCCCCGCCTGGCTGGGTCATCCAATTAGTGCAGCAAATACTCTGACATGGTCCAAATTCTGATTGATTGTTATTTTTAATTATTATTATTATTATTTATTTTAAATTTATTGTCCAAATGCTGAATTTCATGGGGAGGGGAATTGACAAAATTCCCCCTTTTTGATCAAGAATTTCCCCAATTCTCCCTCCCTCGGCACCTTTCTCCACTACCCCTGAATTAAAGCTGTGATCCAGACCTAAAGAAGCCCAGCAGAGTAGGTTCAGGCTCCAGTTCTCTCCGTATTCAGTCATGTGCTGAAAAAGTACTGGAAGTACAGTATATGGGACACATTTGGAGTAGTGCTGCTGTGTGGCATCTTCATAAAATGTAGCCAAAAGTTCTCCCTGGTAAAAAAACAATAAATCTCCTTTGCCATTTCAGACGAATATGTTTAGTTTTGGTTCAACTAGGAGGGAGCTCAGACAGCGCCTCAAAGTTAAAATCTAGTCGCTGCCTTAAATGTGAAAAGATACAAAAACCTGCAGTAGAGGCTGATATCATCTAAATGTGGGGACGCAAATCTGACTGGTAAAGGTCTGGCTTACAAGCAAAGAGGATTGATTATTATATTAGCCCACATTTTCAAAGCTTAAGTGCCTGAAGATAGCCTGCTAAATTAATAAATAAAGTATCTAAAAGTGGATATAGGAGTATCTTTTCAGATACCCAGGTTTGAAAATATTTGCCTTATAATTTTAATGATTTTTAAATATCTTCTGTACAATAATGTGCATGGTACTTTACATAGTGAATAGAGACAAGGGCTGAAAACTTCGCTCCATTGAAGTCAATGGGAATTTCATACATTTATGAAAATCGTAGCAAAACTTTAGCAGAAAAAGGGATTTACCCTCTTCATACATTTTTGGAACAGTTTATTGAACTCAAGGGGAGTCTATGGACTGTGTCTCACCATTAGTATATCTGTGCAAATCATCTGTATTCTTCTGTGCATATGTTGTGAGAAAAAGTTCCCAAAACTTAAATTTATCCAATCTAAATAGTATTTCTCTTTTTTGTCAAATACTAGGTATGGAAAAAATAAACTTTTCAGGAGGAGAGCCATTTCTGCAAGAGAGAGGAGAATTTGTGGGCAAATTGGTCCAGTTTTGCAAGCAGGAACTAAAACTGTCAAGTGTCAGCATTGTGAGCAATGGCAGCATGATTAGAGAACGATGGTTCAAGCGTTACGGTAAGAAAGAACGATGTGTATGTTTAAAAAGATGCACGGGTTTCAGGAGTCTTCTCAATTCAACTTTATAGTAAGGTGTCTGTCTGTAGATATTTTTGTTAATAATACATTTACAGTAAACGCAAACAAAACCAAATACTCTTATGTGTACTTTTAAATCAGAGGTATTTAGACTGACTTTAAAAACATTAGCTCAAGGCGTCCCCATGTCTGTGTAGAAAAGGGGTGTATCACCTTTGAGATGCTCTCCAGTCCTCCCGTGACCACATGGAATCCTTTTTGGTAGGGTTCCTCATGATGGGTTTTGAGGGTGTACTTGCAGGTGGAAGATGGCAGAGCTGGGCAGTTAATGACTCTTTACTACAGACATTGAATATTATTTAATGTTTTGTCTGTTTCAGGTGACTACCTAGACATTCTTGCAGTTTCCTGTGATAGTTTTGATGAGGAAGTCAATGTTTTAATTGGCCGTGGACAAGGAAACAAGAACCACATTGAGAATCTCCAAAGACTGAGAAAGTGGTGCCGAGATTATGCTGTGGCTTTTAAATTAAATTCAGTAATTAATAGATTTAATGTTCATGAAGATATGAATGAACAGATTAAGGCACTAAATCCTGTCCGATGGAAGGTAAGCAAGAAATACAGGGCTACATGTTCTCTTCTCAGGGAAAGGGGAGAAGCAGGAAGGTAGGATTGCCAGGTGTCTGGTTTTCGACCGGAACGCCTGGTTGAAAAGGGACCCTGGCAGCTCCGGGTGCTGACTGCGCCTATAAAAGTCTGGTCAGTGGCGCAGCAGAGCTAAGGCAAGCTCCCTGCCTGTCCTGGCTCTGCATGGCTCCTAAAAGTGGCCACATGTCTGGCTCCTAGGCACAGGGATGTCCATGGGGGCTCCATGCGCTGCCCCAGCCTGGAGCGTCGGCGTCAGTTCCACAACTCCCATTGCCCAGAAACTGTGGACAATGGGACCTGTGGGGGCAGTACCTGCGGGCATGGGCAGGGAGCCGAGCTCCCGGCCCCTCCACCTAGGAGCCAGACATGCTGGCTGCTTACGGGAACCGCCTGAGGTAAGCGCCAGCCGGCCACAGCCTGCACCCTGAACCTCCTCCCACACCCCAGCTCCAGGTTGAAACCCCCTCTCATACCCCAAACCCTCTCCCACACCCCAACCCTCTGCCCTAGCCCTGAGCCCCCTCCTGTACCCCAATCCCCTCATCCCAGGCCCCACCCCCGAGCCCACACCCCCAGCCGGAGCCTTGAACCCCTCCCATATCCCAATCCCTTGCCCCAGCCTGGAGTCCCCTCCCATACTACAAACCTCTCGGCCCCAGCCCAGAGCCCCCTCCTGCACTCCAACCCCCTCATCCCTGGCCCCACCCCAGAGCCCACACCCCCTCACCCAAAACCCCTCCCCCAGCCCTGAGCCTCCTCTGATACTATGAACCCCTTGGCACCAGCTGGAGCCCTCACCCCCTCCCATTTCCTAATCCCTTGCCCAAGCCTGGAGTCCCTTCCCACACCCTGAACCCCACATTTCTGGCCTCACCCCAGAATCTGCACCCCCAGCTGGAGCCCTCACCCCTCCTGCACCCCAAACCTCTGCCCCAGCCCAGTGAAAATGAGTGAGGGTGGGGAAGAGCAAGCGATGCGGCGGGGGGTGGGGGGGGTAGAGTGAGCGGGGTCGGGACCTCAGAGAAGAGCGGGACAAGGGTTTTGTGCAATTAGAAAGTTGGCAACCCTCCAGGAAGGGGGCATGGTAGAACAGAGCTCTGCTATGACTGATCTTCCAGTTGGGTGAGATAGAGCTGTGGCTCTAATTTATGATGGCACTTAGTATCAGGGATCCATAACCAATTCCCAGACAGGCCACCTCCCTCACTGCATTTGAGTGACACTCAGATACAGTCGAGAATTTGCCCTTTCGTGTTATTTACAAGGAAATATTTTTTCACCATACAGAAGTCTGGTAATTTTGGGACATATAGGGAACATCGTGTTTTTTCATAGGGAAAAAAATTGAAAATGTCATATTACTTTGAAAAAAGGAAGAAGTCTGAATACACAATTATTATTAAGTATATTTTTCATTAGAAAAGTGTTAAATAGCTGTCCTAAGTAGTTTAAAATCTTGTAAGACTTGCATGCTTTTAAATGTTCAAAGATGCATGGAAGAGTCTTTCTCAATAGTTAAAGCCTGATCCTCCACTCTGTTACACTAGTTTGTAGCATTTTAATTCCATTGAAATAAATGTAATTGAACCAGCATAACACTGGTGTAACAGAGTGGGAGATCAAGCAGTTTGATCTCTAGGAAAAAAACTATGAGAGAAATTTTGGCCCCACTGAAGTCAATGGCAAAACTCCCATTTACTTTAGTGGGGCCAGGATTTCACCCTATTAGCGTCTATCATTTATGCTGGTTTTACACTCCATGGTATGCTGGTGTGGCTCCTTGACTTCACTGAAGATTCAGCCAGTTGAAACCACTGTGAAAAGAGAGACCCAGGCCCTCTCAGTCATGGTGGGGTTTATGTTTTGTTTTTTCCCATGGTAATTATGACAGATATACAACCTTCATCATGTAAAAGCAGCAAAGTGTCCTGTAGCACCTTATAGACTAACAGTCGTATTGGCGCATAAGCTTTCGTGGGTGAATACCCACTTTGTCGGTATTCACCCACGAAAGCTTATGCTCCAATACGTCTGTTAGTGTATAAAGTGCCACAGGACTCTTAGTCTGGATCTTTAAAAGTGGCAAACACGGCTACCCCTCTGATACTTGACAACCTTCATCATATACTTTCTGTCTTTCAGGTATTCCAATGCCTGCTCATTGAAGGAGAGAATACAGGTGAAGGTGCACTGAGAGAAGCAGAGAAATTTGTTATCAGCGATGAAGATTTTGAACGATTCCTAGATGGCCATAGAGAGCTCTCATGTTTAGTTCCAGAATCTAATCAGAAGGTAAAATTAAGCTATTCTTTGATAATTCTTTATTATCAGAAACTAGAAAATAGCATGATTGCTAATGCTTCACTTACTAATACTTACTTAGAGTTAGACAATATAATTCCTTTAGAAGCTGGTTTTTTTTATATTTGGAGAATTAAAAAAAAAATCTATTCCATATGGAGTGAAAAGCACATAAAACTGGGATACTTACATTTGTGGAGCCCAATTCTGCCCCCATTGAAATCGGTGGGAATTTTGCAATTGATTTCTATGGTAGCTGGACCAGGCAATGTTGGTGGTACTAAGGTAGATGGGGGCATTCAAAATACCAGTAGAGTAACAGTAATAGGTTAGGTTTTCTAAGCAAAAACCTACGTAGTGAATTTAAATCAAAACAAAACAAAAAAAGACAGAATCTGGAGGAATTTAGTGCCAGATCACAACATATAAGGATGGTTACATTTTAATAGATAAGTTTTTTTTTAAATTCGGAGCCCAGTTTTCAAATGTGGGTGCCATAATGGGCCACATCCTTCCTTTTGAATTTCATAAAATCATTTAAACATGTAAAATGGATATTCCCTGTACATATCTAAGTGGTGATGTGAACGTTTAAGTAAAAGTGATTGGATATATTTTAAAAGCACCTGTATCCATTTGAGCACCCATGTTTCAATCTGATCCTTAAACCAAACAAAAAATGGTTGTCTAGCAACAATTTGTTCTTTCATAAAAAGCCACCTTCATGGTTCTCTATCTGCTGCTCACTAAGGGCATGATCCAAAGTTCATCAAAGTGCATGGAAAGACTCCAGCTGATTCCAAAGGACTTTGGATCAAGCCCTAAGGGAATGGATACTTATTATGCCTATACGTTATTTCTCCCTAACTTTCAGTAAAAACATAGATTTTAGTTTGTTTAGTAATTTATAGTTTTTTCTATGCTTTTACAGATGAGAGACTCATACCTCATTCTGGATGAATATGTAAGTTTTCATTTGCTACTTAATGAGTTAATATTTGTCTGTCAGTTAATATGGGCTATGCTATTATTCATGGTTTAGCAGGCTAACCTACAATTATTTCAGTTTAATGTTTACCCCATACAGCACTTTCCACACGTTTCTGAAAGAGTGGCCTGCTACATGTGGATGCAAGGAAATTGCATTCATCATCATAAACATTTAGACAAGTCAAACACAGGACCTGATCCTGCAAATGGACCTGAGTGAGCAGCTTCACAAGTGCATAGGGGTCCACCTGCATGCAACCAATTGCAGGATCAGGATCATAGTTTACACATCTGTTATATTTGATCTTCACTGTGAAGTCCAATTTGCAGAACTAATTTGTATTGGAATGTGTATTCTTTACCTATATGTAAACTAAGCAGGATATTTTCTAACTCTCTTTGTACCATCTTTTAGGAGAAAAAAAAAGACCTGGTCCTGCAAAGATTTACTCACGTGCTTAACTTTACACTTGCAAGTAGTTTCATTGGCTTCAGTGGAATTACTCACATGCGCAGAGCTAATCATGTGCATGAGACTTCACAGGATTGGGGCTTAAGTTATTTAATTTTGTAGAAATACTCCACTTTTAGCCACTTTCTAATTTTCTTAATCTATGAATTTTCTAGATGCGTTTTCTGAACTGTAGAAATGGACGGAAAGAGCCTTCCAAATCTATTCTGGATGTAGGCATAGAACATGCTATAAAGTTCAGTGGATTTGATGAGAAGATGTTTCTGAGTCGAGGAGGAAAATATGTGTGGAGTAAAGCAGATATGAAGCTAGAATGGTGACTCAAAAGTACTTTTTTTATTGCACATGCGCTTTGTAGTACTATAGTAATAATAATAATAATTGTTTTTGACATAAGTATTGTATGTTTGTTTGTTATTTTTATGCTTTATATATATATGCCAAAGACCATTTTTAATTAAAAGTAGAGTAATGTTAATTGCAGAGAAAATATTGTATGTAACTTTAAATTTTAGCTTGCATAAAACTAATTTTTTTGAAATTTAGATTGTTTTTATCTACTCTGTACTCAGAGATTACTAAATAATGATTGAATTTAGATATGAGATGATCTCCCAAATCTAGTACTTACCTAATCTCTTTAAATTCTTAGACTACACCTTCCACTATGGTAAAATATATTGTAAAAATATAGGTAGTTCTAGGCATAAAGAGTATTGCATTAAATAAGAAAAAGGCATATAGGAAATAGTTTTAAAATAATAAATCAATGACCAAGAAAAACAAAAACAACAAATGGAACATCATAATATGCTTCTTTAATTACCAGTTAGGTAGATTTCTTACCATGAAGCTTGTTCTGCCTAGTTCTTAAGAAATAACAAGTTACAATTCCAGGCTACGTCACTGGGGGCAAATCAGTAGCTCTTTGAAGACAATGCTGACTTTTTCTTGAGTAAGAACTGTTGAATTGGGCTAGTTACCATAATATATGACTGAGGCATAGGCTAAAGTAAGTTAAATGGAAACCAGCGCCGAGTGAAACCTCCAATTTTCACTTTGCAAACATTTATTTGTGAAAGCGCATATTTCCTCCAGTATTTGTAAATGTCATGCAGAGTGCAGTTTTTGTGTTTACCAGAGAACACTACTTTTGTCAGGGGAGAATATGAAATTTTTCCCAAAACATAATCATGTTTTTACCCTTGATGGAAACTATTATTTCACTAGAAACTGACAGTGTTTCCCATGGGAAATAGCCTTTTGTTTTAACAAAAAGTATTCAAGGTGAAAACCAAATATTTTGCTTTTTACATGAATCCACTAAGATCTTACTTTTTAAATGATTTCCCCCTCACCCCATCCAGCTCTTCTGGGGGAGCTCTATTAGAGAGAGTGGACAGAATTCTGTAATGGCTGCCTTGTGTTAAAGACATGCTAGCATTATTAGCTGTATATTTTGATAAGCCAGGAAGTCGGAAACCACAAAGTTCACATACCATATGTCTTCATTTAGAAGCCAGCTTGGCTTAGTAATCACCCTTATTTAGTAGCTGCACCAATAACATACAAACTGTAAGTGAAACCAATTAAATTTAATAACAGCCACCTTTAATTTAAAGGAGTAGCATCAACTTGAAATACAGTAAACTCAAAAACACGAGTGAGAAGTAATTTCAGTTATTACACTTGTGCCTGAGCCCCGCTACAAACTGTTATGGTTTTACAGTTGTTTTTCTATTTTTTTTTTAATTCTCTTCTTTATTTTTTGTGTGAAAAACTCTACAAATGGGGAACTCACTGAGGACCCTATCCTGCAGACACTTATGTGTGAGTAACTTTACTCATTCAGATAGTCCCGTTGAACTTAGGCCTGGCCTTGGAATCTATGAAAGGGAGAAGTAATTAAATGTAATAGAAGCCACAGCTTCTAGATAGAGTTTTATGCTATTACGCCCTGCTGAAAAAATGGGAAAATACTTTTAAATAGTAATTCCTTAGGTCTGTATTTTATTGTCCTAACCATAATGACATAGAGCCCTTAAAGAACAAAAGAGTGCCGAGAGAATTCTGCAATCATTATGGTGTCTATACATAGATTTTTATTTTTAATTTTTTTTTCTCAAGGCATTTTAACTGCTCCAGATAGAATTAAAAAGCTTGATCCCACAATCTTTAGGCAAAATTCCCCATGACCTCAGTTGGAGTTTTCCCTGTGTAAAGAATGTGGGACAACACCCAAAGTATATACTTGTGTCCTTGAATATGATTTTTTCTTATGGCTAAAATCTTGGATCCAACATATATCCTCTGCAGCCAGGCTGTGAGCTGAGGAGTTGGAATTTTCTGTGATTGCTGGTCCAGCCCCAGCTTGAGGAATGGCTAGTGTATCCTTCAGAGTAGCAGCCGTGTTAGTCTGTATCCACAAAAAGAAAAGGAGTACTTGTGGCACCTTAGAGACTAGCAAATTTATCTGAGCGTAAGCTTTCGTGAGCTACAGTATCCTTGTATCATTAAATCCATCAGCCTACTGCTAACCCAAAATGCCTGCTGCATAGCAGCATGCAGGGAGCCTCCTCAGCTATGAGCCCCACACACAGAAGTATTCAATCCCTATGCAGGCTCTTTTAATCTTGCCACCCTTCCTGCTGCTCTGTCATTTGCACAAGAGAAATGCAACAGTTTTGCTACAGGAATAAAAGAGTTAGACAGAAGAAGCTAAAAGTGAATAGAAAAGCAACTACAAAAATTCATACATTTAGAAACATTTAAAAGAATGATAAAGAACCAAAATTTTCAGAGAATGCTGTGAAGAGAGTTCTGATTTGTGTTCTTACTTTTCACATGGAATTCAGTCCTGTGGGATTTTCATTGTCTTTACTACAGTGTGCAATAAAAAACCCCAAACCTACTGTATGTGATATTGCTTCAAAGGAGATGAAAATTGTCTGCACCAATGAGAACTTGCTTTAATTTTTAACATACTTTGAAGGCCAAACCTTAGCAGTGAATAGACACTTTTAACAAAATGAAGGGTTTTTATCTATAGCTGTAAGTTTCAGTATTAATCTAGAATGATGTGCTAGATACAGTATATGGATATGGTTCCTATTAGAACAAGTTGTATACTTTAGGCCCTGATCCTACAAAGATTTATACACACACTTGAGTTTAAATATGTGACTTTAGGTCACAATCCTGCAAACACATATGTGCTTAACTTTATTAGCATGAGTAGTCTCATGGTAGTCAAGAACATGCATATGTGTTTGCAGGATCAGGCATTAGTTTGCACAGTAACTTGTTAGCACTTTTATTGCTTTTCGTATTAGGAAAAGTGACAGGTAATAAGAGCTCAATGCACTTGCACTCAGTGAGAATTTTTCCTGAGTAAGTAATGTAGGATATGCCCTATTTGATGTGCTTTGCTTTCATTATAAAGTGTAACTGTAATATTTTAGTATGTTGCACAAATATGATGATGAATTTATTTATTATTACTACTGAAAATTTTTAAAAATGTTTTGTAAAAAATTAATATATTCTGCATTGTAATAAAGTCTTTTATCTTTCTTAAATGTACCTATAGTTTATTTTTGTAACATGTAACACAGAATCATATAATTTATCATATTCACAAGGGGTGTTCAACTTTAGAATCTAAGGTCCTAGTCCAGCAACAAATTCTGTAAGAATGCCTTGCCCATGCAGAGCTGATTGCAGGGTCTGGGGCTAAATGCAGATTCTTTTCTTACTGCAGCGCATTTGTTATGTGGGACTGGGACACAAAAGATTTGGGTTCTATTCCCAGTTTTGCCACCTTGGGCAAGTCACATCCTGTCTCTGTGTCTCAGTTTCCCCATCTATGAAATGGGGATAATGATACCAACCACCTTTGTAAGTCCTTTGAGATTTCCTGACCAAAAGTACAATGTAAGAGCTAGATATCAGTATTATATGGTGAGTTGATCACTCCATGTCATATGAGCACAATTAGGTTACATTGTATTATCAACCTGACAGGCTATGTGGGGAACACAACTGGCTACACGTATTTGAAAGGCATAAAAGGGGTAGATTGTCTTTTTGCCTATGCAGATAGAAGTGACAAAACCTGGTGGCTCCAAGGTGGGAGTAAATGAAAGTGATACCTATACAGCATCATCCACTTCTCTTTGGGATTTAGTGTAAGCTCCTACATTGGCGCTCCAAAAGATTGAGGCTTCATAGTTCTTTGGGTAGGCTTGCATGGCTGGCCTTACCATTTTTTGCTCTATTTTGCAAAACTAACATTTTCCGTCCCAGTGGCAGGGATGTTGTCTAGTTGATTTAATAGAATATTTCCCATTTCTAATGTCTATGATTATCTGCTCCTGCCACTGTTCCTCTCTTGAAGTCTTTTTCTTCTGGCTTGTGCAGAGAGAGATAAACTGGCTTTTGTTAAAATCATCAAGGCTCCTCAATAAACGTTTCTTCCTGCTTCTCTAGCAGGCAAATCTAGTTCTTATCCTGCATCTGTTTTTCTAATTCTAATAGTCTCTGTTCCGCTGCTGAATGATTTGATGAACCAGCAAGAGAGAAAATGGTGCAGGAACTAAGCATTCAGATACAAGAGTGCTGGAATAATTTTTATAGTGGGGGTGCTGATAACGGAAACCATGTATTTGGTGTTTGTTATTACTACTCCAAGCCAGCAGCACCCCTAGTTCCAGCACCACTGTTCAGATACAGAGGGAATGGCAACTTCGGCCACTTTGAATCAGGGCAGTTTTAAAGGGTATGCCTCACACAGCGCCAGCCTTGCTGGCAAAAGGGAAACACTTTCCAAACTACAAGGAGTCTGGTGGCACCTTAAAGACTAACAGATGTATTTGGGTATAAGCTTTCCTGGGTAAAAAACCCACTTCTTCAGGCGCATGGAGTGAAAATTACAGATGCAGGCATTATTATACTGACGCATGAAGAGAAGGGAGTTACCTCACAAGTGGAGAACCAGTGTTGACAGGGCCAATTCAATCAGGGTGGATGTAGTCCATTCCCAATAATTGATGAGGAGGTACTTTCCAAGCAGTCAAGGGACAGGGAGCGGTTGGATGGGGTGGAGGTTCGGGGATGGTTTAATAGGCGTGGGAATCCTGGGGGGCAGTCAGGGGACAGGGAGCAGTTGGATGGGGTGGAGGTTCGGGGACGGTTTAATAGGTGTGGGAGTCCCGGGGGACAGTCAGGGGACAGGGAGCGGTTGGATGGGGTGGAGGTTTGGGGACGGTTTAATAGGCGTGGGAGTCCCGGGGGGCCATCAGGGGACAGGGAGCAGTTGAATGGGGTGGAGGTTCGGGGACGGTTTAATAGGCGTGGGAGTCCTGGGAGACAGTCAGGGGACAGGGAGTGGTTGGATGGGGCGGAGGTTTGGGGACGGTTTAATAGGCATGGGAGTCCTGGGGGGCAGTCAGGGGACAGGGAGCGGTTGGATGGGGTGGAGGTTCGGGGACGGTTTAATAGGCATGGGAGTCCCGGGGGGCAGTCAGGGGACAGGGAGCGGTTGGATGGGGTGGAGGTTCGGGGACGGTTTAATAGGCATGGGAGTCCCGGGGGGCAGTCAGGGGACAGGGAGCAGTTGGATGGGGTGGAGGTTTGGGGGTGGTTTAATAGGTGTGGGAGTCCCGGGGGACAGTCAGAGGACAGGGAGCGGTTGGATGGGGTGGAGGTTTGGGGACGGTTTAATAGGCGTGGGAGTCCCGGGGGGCAGTCAGGGGACAGGGAGCAGTTGGATGGGGTAGAGGTTCGGGGACGGTTTAATAGGTGTGGGAGTCCCGGGGGACAGTCAGAGGACAGGGAGCGGTTGGATGGGGTGGAGGTTTGGGGACAGTTTAATAGGCATGGGAGTCCCGGGAGACAGTCAGGGGACAGGGAGTGGTTGGATGGGGCGGAGGTTCGGGGACGGTTTAATAGGCGTGGGAGTCCCGGGAGACAGTCAGAGGACAGGGAGCGGTTGGATGGGGTGGAGGTTTGGGGACGGTTTAATAGGCGTGGGAGTCCCGGGAGACAGTCAGAGGACAGGGAGCGGTTGGATGGGGTGGAGGTTTGGGGACGGTTTAATAGGCGTGGGAGTCCCGGGAGACAGTCAGAGGACAGGGAGCGGTTGGATGGGGCGGAGGTTTGGGGACGGTTTAATAGGCGTGGGAGTCCCGGGGGGCAGTCAGGGGACAGGGAGCGGTTGGATGGGGTGGAGGTTTGGGGACGGTTTAATAGGCATGGGAGTCCCGGGGGGCAGTCAGGGGACAGGGAGCGGTTGGATGGGGTGGAGGTTTGGGGACGGTTTAATAGGCATGGGAGTCCCGGGGGGCAGTCAGGGGACAGGGAGCGGTTGGATGGGGCGGAGGTTCGGGGACGGTTTAATAGGCATGGGAGTCCCGGGAGACAGTCAGAGGACAGGGAGCAGTTGGATGGGGTGGAGGTTTGGGGATGGTTTAATAGGTGTGGGAGTCCCGGGGGACAGTCAGAGGACAGGGAGCGGTTGGATGGGGTGGAGGTTTGGGGACGGTTTAATAGGCGTGGGAGTCCCGGGGGGCAGTCAGGGGACAGGGAGCAGTTGGATGGGGTGGAGGTTCGGGGACGGTTTAATAGGTGTGGGAGTCCCGGGGGACAGTCAGAGGACAGGGAGCGGTTGGATGGGGTGGAGGTTTGGGGACAGTTTAATAGGCATGGGAGTCCCGGGAGACAGTCAGGGGACAGGGAGCGGTTGGATGGGGTGGAGGTTTGGGGACGGTTTAATAGGCGTGGGAGTCCCGGGGGGCAGTCAGGGGACAGGGAGCGGTTGGATGGGGTGGAGGTTTGGGGACGGTTTAATAGGCATGGGAGTCCCGGGGGGCAGTCAGGGGACAGGGAGCGGTTGGATGGGGCGGAGGTTCGGGGACGGTTTAATAGGCGTGGGAGGCCTGGGGGGCAGTCAGAGGACAGGGAGCGGTTGGATGGGGTGGAGGTTTGGGGACGGTTTAATAGGCATGGGAGTCCTGGGGGGCAGTCAGGGGACAGGGAGCGGTTGGATGGGGTGGAGGTTTGGGGACGGTTTAATAGGCATGGGAGTCCCGGGGGGCAGTCAGGGGACAGGGAGCGGTTGGATGGGGCGGAGGTTCGGGGACGGTTTAATAGGCATGGGAGTCCCGGGAGACAGTCAGGGGACAGGGAGCGGTTGGATGGGGTGGAGGTTTGGGGACGGTTTAATAGGCATGGGAGTCCCGGGGGGCAGTCAGAGGACAGGGAGCGGTTGGATGGGGTGGAGGTTTGGGGATGGTTTAATAGGCATGGGAGTCCTGGGGGGCAGTCAGGGGACAGGGAGCGGTTGGATGGGGTGGAGGTTTGGGGACAGTTTAATAGGCATGGGAGTCCCGGGAGACAGTCAGGGGACAGGGAGCGGTTGAATGGGGTGGAGGTTTGGGGACGGTTTAATAGGCGTGGGAGTCCCGGGGGGCAGTCAGGGGACAGGGAGCGGTTGGATGGGGTGGAGGTTTGGGGACGGTTTAATAGGCATGGGAGTCCCGGGGGGCAGTCAGGGGACAGGGAGCGGTTGGATGGGGTGGAGGTTTGGGGACGGTGTAATAGGCATGGGAGTCCTGGGGGGCAGTCAGGGGACAGGGAGCGGTTGGATGGGGCAGAGGTTCGGCGGGGTCGGTCGGGGAGGGGGAACGGGGGGTTGGATAGGCATAGGAGTCCCGGGGGGCCTGGCAGGGAGTGGGGGTGTCGATAGGGGTCGGGACAATCAGGGGACAGTGGTTGGATAGGGGGTAACGTCCCGGGGGGGCAGTTAGGGGCAGGGGGGTCCCGGGCTCAGGAGGCAAGGAGCAGGGGGGTTGGATGGGTCGGGGGTTCTGAGGGGGGCAGTCAGGGGGCGGGAAGTGGGAGGGGGCGGAGGCGAGGCTGTTTGGGGAGGCACAGCCTTCCCTATCTGGCCCGCCATCCAGCTTTGCAACCCCGCTGTGGCCCTCGGGCCAAAAAGTTTGCCCACCGCTGCTCTAAACGAACCCCGCGGCTGCCTCCACGGGAGGGAGCCTTGCGGGGGCTGCAGGGGAGGCTGCATCCCGCTAGTTGTAGTGGGAGCGTGGGGTCGGCAGAGGGCGCCCCCGTGCGCGTGCTGGAAACCCAGCGCCCGCTTCCAGGCAGCCAGTCCGCGGCGGCAAAACCGCTGAAGCTTAATGGCGCCTTTGTGCTTAGATTAGCGGCTCCCTCCCGCCTCCGTCTCCACCCCTCCCCCCCCACCTGGAAACCCCGAGCGGTGCGCACTTGGCTGCGCGGGGCAGGGGACTGGGCTCGGAGCCATGCCCGGAGCGCGGCCGCCGCCCTGCCCAGGCCGCTAAGCGTGCGGTGCATGGTCCATGCCAGCGGCCGCAGGAGCCGCGCAGGGCGCAGGAGCCGCCCGCTTTGGGGAGGCAGCCGGCCGGCGCAGGCACGGAGGCGACAGCAGCATCTCTCCTTCCCCGCCGAGGCTGCAGCGGCAGACGGGTAAGGCGGGCGGGCGGCACCCTGCGCATCCCTCCATCGCTCCGAAAGCGGGGAGGGGGCACGAACTTGGCGCTGGTACTTCGGCCAGTGGCCCCTCGGACCCAGCCGCGCGGGGTGTGTTACGGGGGTGTCAGCGCCCTAGGGCTGCCCCAGGTGGGGTTGTAGGGTAGGCCACTGTGTGGGTGTCGGCGCCCAGCACCCAGAGGGTACGTGGGGGATCTGGGCCTCTCCTGCCCTCTTTTCCTCCACGCCCGCGGTGAATGCCTTGCCGTGAGCCGCGGCGTCCTCGGGCTGTTTCGCGCCCCCGCCGCAATCGCGCCGGAGAGAGGCGAGGGTGCATTGTGTGTGTGTGTGTGTGTGACTTCACCATTGCCGCCGCCGCCTGTCCCAGCGGCACTGGCGTCCACTCTTCTTGTGACTCCACTGAATTGCTGCGACTGCCCGGGGTCCTTTTTGTCCAGCCCCCCCCCCCCCTTTCCCCCGCCTCACCCTCTGCATCTCTGGCCCCAGAAGCAGGCAGGTGTGGGGCGGGGGCTGGGGTTCGCACAAGTCCAGCCGCAGGAGGAAGATGCAGCCTGGCGGGCGCTGCCGCCTCTGGTTCTTTGCTATCTCGGTTCCACCCGGCTTGTTAGCGAGGAAGAAGCAGCGAGACTCTCTCTCGGGTTAATCCTTTCAATCGACAGGTTTTCTGCAGGAAAAAAAGGCAAGAGCCGCCAACCCTTGGCCGTGCCTGGAGTTGTGAAGTGTGTGTGTGTGAGGGGGGGAGGGGTGGCTGTCTGGAGGGTGTGGGGGGCTAGGGTCATATTTTTTGTGTGGGTAGGGGGCTGGGTGGTGACCCCTCCACCCCTCTGATCCCTTTGTGCTGTGTCCAGCTTTCTGTTATCCAGGGAGGTTTTATTTTGCTGCCCCCAGCCTTCTCCACCTGTGTCTAGTGCAGGTGGGTTGTGATCGTATGAACAAGGTAATGTACCTTTGTGCTGCTGGTAGTGGGGGGTGCAGATTTCTTGTAGGGAGCCGGTTCCCAGGCTTAACAACCCCAGAATAGGCAGAGAGTCTCAAATTATGGTGGAAAGAAAAGAGTTTCTGTGTGGCCACGTCCTCAAGGGAACAAAAAACTGGCAGGCTCCATGCACACTCCAGTCCTGGCTCTCTAATCCAAGCCATGACAGCTCCACTCACTGTGAACTCTGCTGCTGCTTAGGATCATCTGCTATTCTTGGTGTCCATGTTTTAAACAAAGCCTTATGAAAGGGCTTGCAGGAAACCCATCCTGTGTCACCGAGGGCAGTTAGTGATTGCATTAGGGAGAGCTGGTTGTAGGTAGGGTGGGGGAAGGAAGAAATGAGGCTGCCTCGTGTGTTGTGCAGTGCTACTCTGAGCCCCTTTTGTCCATGGCTGTTCAACTATGTGTTCTTTCTGTGCTGGCTGGCACCTAGGACACAGTTATTTAATGTTGTAGGTCACCATAGGGTGTTTCAAATCCACTTACATAAAGGGCTCTATTTAAGTCTACACACCCGCGGTACAAGTATGAGCTCCTGTCACTGGTTTGGGGTCTTTTTTACAAGAAATTAAAAATAAATGTTTCTGTTAATGAGATCTTTCTGTTGTAATATTCTCCTTTTGTACAAGTCTCAAAGAACTATGAAGGTGTGTTGACTTTTTCTTTGCCAGAAATGGTATTATTTCAGTTTAAAGAACCTCTGGCAAAGGCTGTTCTATTCTAGAGGCATTACCAAACGATAACAGCTATTATGAAAGATATAATAAATGAGGAAACATTGCTACAGATGGTATAGCTCACAGAGGCTATTTACAGGAACTGTAACTAAAAAAACCCTGATCATACTCCGCACTTATTAACACTTATTTATCTTCTGTGATATGATGCTTAGAGATAACTAAACCATTTCAGAACAGTTCTGTATCTTGAAGTAAGGAGAGCCACCTATTACTGAATAGTGATT
Organism: Lepidochelys olivacea; assembly: GCF_965140295.1. Taxonomy (NCBI): domain Eukaryota; kingdom Metazoa; phylum Chordata; order Testudines; family Cheloniidae; genus Lepidochelys; species Lepidochelys olivacea. The sequence continues at coordinate 33,771,572 of NC_140413.1, read as the reverse complement.
GGAACAAGTCTCTCATGGGGGATTAAAAAGCATGAATCCTCCTGAGGTATGGACAGCAGTTTCTTTTTAGCCAACATTTTGGGGGCGGGGGGGGGGGAGTTTGGCTGGTTTTGGGTTATAAAAGTGAAAAAAAGCAGTTTCTGAATTTTTCCCCCCACTGGTACAAAAGTGATACTGTCCTTAATCTTATCAACATAGGAATAAGAAGTAACCAGATCGTAACTAGCCTGATTTTTCTGAAAGGCTTAGCACCCTCAAATTCCTTTGAAAAAGGCAGGCACTGTATGTAGAACTTGCCTATGGACCATTGAACTGATGAGGAATGAAAACAGACATTAGCCATTTGAATTTCCACCATATTCCTAGATGATCAGTCTCTTCCTTTTGTGAAACAAATTGTTTGAGCTTTACAATGATAATTTATGAATGATGGACTGATTTTTGGTTTGTGTACATGGTGAAATGATTTTGGCTTCATTTGTTGTTTACTTGTGGTGTCTAATCTGGAAGTGTTTCCTGCTGAATTTACAGGTTTTCTTGAAATCTCTCTCTAATCTTTTTTGTCAAGTACTTTGTGATCCTGTGTGTGAAGAATGCTATTAAAAATATCAAAAGTGTCATTTAGAGGAATATTGTCATTGAATATTTTTTAAATTGATTGACCTGTAAAAGTTCCGGTTCATAGACCTCCCTTTAAATACTATATTTTGGATTTTTAGAAATGCCTTTGAAAGAAAATGTTGTAAGGGTTTTTCTGCTCCGATATTTTTACAGCAAGGGAGAATTTGATCAACTAACTGACGGTGCATTTAGTGGATCTATGAAATTGACTATATTTGAAGTGTTATTATTTACCTAAAGTAAACAAACCAAAAATAAGGGGTGGGGAAGGCTTTTTTCTCTTGTAGTAAATGTAGGTGTTACTTGAAATACATTTTTCAGACAGAAATATATTTTGTCCAAAATTATGTCTCATTATATTCTTGTGCAATCTGTGTACCATTCCAGACGATCAAAACTCCTCCTTCCAGACTGGCTAGCAGTCGTGCTTTGGAGATGAGATAAAGAAAGGGACAAATCTTTCTTTCTTTGAGGACAATGAGTTTTGCTGCTGATTTCAATGGGAAAAAAATTAGGCCAGAAGTATATGTCTGGTGCATGCTTTATTTCACCGTTAGTTTTACCACTGTCCTGGAAGTAATCTTTCCTACGTCTGTATCTTTGTATTCTATTATGCCAACATTAATGTGTAATTTGACATATTTACTGATCCAAAGTACAGGTCACAATGAATATATTTACAATAACAAAACATACCACGTGTGTACGTGTGTGTGTGTGTGTGTCTCTCTCTTTATTTGTGTATATATATGTATATATATAAAATACACACACAAACACGACTGCCAGATTGTAGATTAGTTGTAGATACTGCCACAATGAATGTGAGGCCGATAAACTTTGATTTTAAGCTAATAAAAGGTGTTTTCTTTGTGTTTGGACAGTTTGGTAGTAGATTATTTTTTTCCCACACCAACACTGGTAGTTATTGGGCTAGATTGTCTCTGTGTTTTATATTATGCTAGGTACCCATATACTTTTGGGTATGAGGCACCCTATTAATACTGTTAATTATGTCCACTTTTAAGCTTAAAATATACAAAGCATATATTATAAGGGAACCATTTTGAAAATGACAAATATCTAGTTGGCTGTTATTACTACTTGTTCTAAAATCTTTTCCTGTATCGGATTCTGTGGTTGTATTACATTATGAACACTTCTTACAAGATTTGACATCTATCCCCCAAGTAAACTCTCAGCCTTGTATTGTTGACTTAGGCATCAGTTTTGGCTGCACAAAACATATGGTGGTAAGAATGGTGCTAGTGTATCTAGTGTTATCTAGAAAAGGCCCACAGACCTTTCTTGGCCTGGGAGAGGCCTTCTCCCGTTGGACTTCTCAGTGCTGATCCATTGCAAAAACTAACCCTGATCCTACAAATGGAACCCCCCAGGCAGATCCTTTCATCCTCATGGATCTGATTGCAGATTTAGGGCCTAAATGTGTTCCATCAGCTGTTACATTTCTTACCATCATGAAAATTAGGCTGCAGTATTAATAGTGTGTGTATGTGTGTGGTTTCTTGACCACATTGTTTTCAGTTTCCTTTTATAACTCTCAAACTGCACAAACCAATTATAACCTAGCACAACACTTACTCAGTGTCAGTGGTTTAATAATTCTACTGTATAGTACTTGGCCTATTGTCAATTGCTGTTTTTATAAACAGGCTGTGTCTCTAACTAGCTGTGCAGAAGTGAGTCAGTGGTGTGGTGTTCATCTCCGTTTGAGCTGGTGAGATCCTTTCTGAAGGAGGACAGACTAGATGATCATAACGGTCCCTTACACTAGCCTTAAAAGCTATGACCTTGGTACAGCTTTTGGATACATGGTAGCCACACTGCGTTCACATTGCACCAGTAATGGGAGTGGTTTTCTGCTTCTAGAAGCCATTTACATGAATTCATGTTAGCTATGCCACAACCCTTCAACGTACACTGTCTAAATGCTGGAGCAGTCAGAGAATGTTTTCAGAATGCAGACTTTCAGCTAGCCCCTTTAAGTGTTTGCAGATAGTGAACTTTCTAATCACACCAGAGTTCATAGATATTAAGGTCAGAAGGGACCATTATGATCATCTAGTCTGACCTCCGGCACAATGTAGGCCACAGAATCTCACCCACCCACTCCTGCGATAAACCTCTCACCTATGTCTGAGCTACTGAAGTCCTCAAATCATGGTTTAAAGACTTCAAGGAGCAGAGAATCCTCCAGCAAGTGACCTGTACCTCATGCTACAGAGGAAGGCGTAAAACCTCCAGGGCCTCTTCCAATCTGCTCTGGAGGAAAATTCCTTCCTGATCCCAAATATGGCGATCTGCTGGGAAATCAGGAAGGAAAAGAGAGAGGTAGTGAGAGAAATAAAATAATGAGTAGCCATAAAGAGAGGAAGGCATCCGAGGACCAGCATGGTCCTGGGCTCTAGAGAGGTAGCAGTAATTGCCGCATCCCTTCTGTGACATCACTTCCATCTTGTTACTGGAAAATGAGATCCATGATATGTGAGGGGTAGTCACTTGCTGGGAGTCTTCTTCATTGAGGTCTTCAGTTATGCTGTCCTGTGGGCACCACCGCAGCAGTTAAATGTGACCATCTCCTATGGTATCCAATAGAAACATGTACTAAATACACCATCATAAGTTACTAAATAGCTATTTCCTCCCCTCCAGTTTTCTACATACCGCATAAAGGAACTTTCCTCCAGGAGTCCCCTCCCTAAGTGCCAGGAAGAAAAGATGGGGCCTTGCAGTGTGTCTGGAAGATGATCAGATCTGGACTCTGGTAGACCAAGGGGGAAGCAAGTGCAGGTCTCTCTCTTCTGTACTGAGGGGAGCTCCAGTTTGAGTGCCTCCCCTGACCACAGTGCTCTGGCTGTACTGCACATGGTGGGAAACAGACTCTTAGGGTACTAGATCCCAAACTACTTCAGTTTTTAAAGGTTAAATAAACATGTTGAGTTCCTATGGAAACTTGCTGGCAGCCTATTCACACCTGAAGCACTGGGGTTATGTGCTGCCAGCACAAAACTCCACTCAGAAAATTAGCCAGCTCATTCAGTAACAGCTTCAGTTCCTGTGGTCTCAAACAATAACCCCTGGTAGAGTACATCACAGTCCTCTGATCTTGAAGTGATAAGGGCATGGATAACTTATAGCAAGGTCCGTATCCTGTACCCTGTGAAGACTGTCACCGTCCGATCTAGGTGGAGCTCAGCTCTCAGACTTCATCCACACCTCAGTCTCTAACAGACACTAAGTCATTTGCATGAACAGGATTGGTTGAGTGTTGGTTGATGCTGTTAACACAGTGCAGTCCCTTAGTGTGAACTCAGTTTTGCAGGTATAAGGATGCTTATGTCAGTATAGCTTATTCCCGTGAAGTACTAAAGTCTAGTTTTTCAAGACATGATGCCTTCAGATAAGGCTTTTATGGCCCCAAAAGGAAAAGGGTTGTTTTCTAAAATTCTTTTAATCCTATGTTTCCTGCTACCTTTTCCTGAGAGAGTCAATGCCCTGGCAATTTTTGTTTTGTTTTTCTCCAAGTCTTCCACCTGATATTAAGAGTTACACTCATCTAGTCAGAAGTCTGAATCAATGCCATATGACTTGAGGCAATCCAACTATCTAACGAGCTTGAACTTTTAATTGTCATTACCAACATCAGAGTGTTTACATTCAGTCCATACAGTTTAAGAAACAATGCAAAAAAACTTTTCTCAAATAAATTAGAATTATATGGTAACTTCCTTTTATTTTTCACCTTTTTGTGACTATTCCGAGTGTTGAAAAAGAAGCTAATTATGTAACTGTTAACTAAGCTCTAATCTGAGCACTGTATCATTCCGAGTCAGCGCGATGATCCAAAAATACTTTATAAAATAACAGAGGAGAAGAAAGTGGCTGTTTTCCCACCTAGGTGTATTACAATAGAGGGTACAGTATTTACCTTCCACCCCCTCCTTGCCTTTGCTGATGTGGGCATTTGTAATAGTGTTTTTTCTGAGACCCCCACACAGAATTCTCCTTGTAGCTGTCTCCCTTGAAGGTTAGTCCCTGAATCTGGGACATGGCTCTGCTTAGTGTTCTTTCTCTACTCATGAATTCAGTTTGTTGTATTTCCCTCTTTTAAACTCTGTGTGCTCATTTGCACAAACAAGATGATCGGTCTATGGCCCTGTCATTTCAACTGCTCAGTCTCACACACTGGCATCTGTTGAATACTAATTTTTTTTCTTTCATTATTTTTTAACATTAATTTGGTAACAAAGAAGGAAGAAGATGCTAAAGCATTCATGCATTTCCAGTCACGTATCCAGAGCATTCTGGGTAAACTTCCCTGCCCATTTCATTTGCACTTGTTTGGATTGCTAATGTAGGGCCAAATCTTGTCTGGACTTAACCTGGATAACCCTACTGACTTAATGGGTGTAGATGAGGGAAGGTGTAGCACAAACTTGAGTAATGTCATACTGGGTACCTTGTTTAATTAGATGGAGGGCAAGTGATCCATATTTAACTGTTCTTAATCTTTCCTTGTAAATCAGTCTCTCCAACTTGCTTACCAGTTCTGTTCCTCTTCTCTGATCTCCTTAACATTTGTTAATATCTCATCCTAAGATGCCCAGGAATTCCAAAAGCAATCATTCTTCCATATTCTAACTCAAAGTATTAGGTTATGGTTAAGGATACGATCCTGTCATGGAGGTCATGGATTCCATGACTTTCTGGGACCATTGTGACTTCTGGGGCAGGGCTGGAGCAGCTGTTAGCCCCAGGGCTGCTGGAGCAGTGGCCCCCCAGGGCTGAAGCAGCAGCTGGGGTTGGGTTAGCCCCTCTGGGGCGGGGGCAGCAGTGGTTAGCCCCTGCTGCAGGAGCAGTGGCAGGGCTGGAACAGCTGCAAGCCCCTGGCTGTGTTCTGTTTGTCTTCCTCTCCCCCACCTCAATATTTTTGATAAAAATCAGGGACCAGTCGCAGGCTTCCATGAATTTTTGTTTATTGCTCATGACCTGTCCCTGATTTTTACTAAAAATACCTGTGACAGAATCTCAATCTTATTTATGGTTGTACTAGCCATGGTTAGGCAGTGACTGGAAAACATTCTGCCTTTGGGGGTGCTTAGAGAATGAGAATACCTCTGTGAGTACTGAGGCATGGTGGACAAACACAGGAGAGGAAAGGTGGTCAATTGGGTAGGACATTAGCCTGGCCCTTGAGGCACCTGGGTTTGATTCCGTACTTTGCCACAGGCTGCCTGTGTGACTTTGAGCATATCACTTAGGCTCTCTCTGCCTCATTTTCCCCAGCTGTAGTTTGCGGATAATAATACTTCCCTAGACCATCGGGCTGTTGTGAGGATAAATGCATTAAAAGTTGTAAGGCACTGAGATATTACACTAATGAAGGATGTGACAACTTCTTCTCCCTTAAGAGAGTGGCATGTGTTGCCCTGTACAATCAATGGTGTGGAAGGGTCATGACTAGTGTTCCACCCATCCGTGCTCCTTTTGCTATCTAGTACTAGTGGAAGTGCTGTGGATCCATCTTTTTCCACTTGGGGAGAGCAAGTTTCTGAGTGCTCGCACTGTGGTGCTCAAGGGAGATGGGCATTCCTTTTGACCTGGGCAAGAGCTGCCAAAATCTGGCCCAAATAATTTTGCTATCCCACTCCTCATTATCTTGTTACCATTAAAAGTGTTAGGTATAGGCACCAATATCATCTCTTCTTCCCTTTTTATGGACTTGATTCTCCACTACCATGCATCTTGTGAAATCATTTAAACCTGTGCAAAGTGAGAGTAAGACTCTACCAAGCCAGAGCACGCATGTGACACCCACTTGCACAGGTTTAAATGGCTGAGAGTCCTCCCTCCAGGTTTCATAAAATTCTCTAAGCAATTAATCGTCTTTTAGGAGAAAAATTCTAGTTCCTCTTGCTTGTTACGTGCTCTCCTTGCATCTCTGAAAAGACACTTTTAGCACAATAATAACCCACTTCTGAGTCGTTCTCTTTTGTTTCAGGATGGCATTCTATTTAAAACTTGTTGGAAGACTAGTTTTATAGGGAGCAATGCAGTGTAACTGGAGTGCGCGTTAAATGTTTAACTTAAAATCAAGCTATGACAAATCCTTAGAAGACATGTAAGTCTAAAGCGTGCGATCTTCTTAGCAAATTGTCAGTTAGTGCTAAATATTTTCCCCAGTCATTTAACATTTCCATTAACTCCTCAAATAGTTGAAGTTCAAAGATTTGAATGAAGCTTAACACGTCTGGTTGGTGTTCCCTGTCTTTTGATTTAGGCTAGCTACTATTAAACATTATTTTATTTCCTGATATTTCTTCTTACTATTGTTAATAGCAAACAGATTCTCCAGGGTGGCTCTTGTTACCCAGAAAGTATTGTTTTTGCTTAATCTCTTTGCAGGCTGCCACAGTGCTGGCCTCCAAGCCAAGACAGAGCTGCTTCCTTTGCTTTGTCCTGCCTGGTCAGCATTGTGTCGAATTGCCCCAGCCAAAGACAACAGTTCTTGTCAGTCAGTAACAGGAAGAGGCAAACCGTTGCATCAGGGACAGTGCAACCAGCAGATGTTAATAATAGCAGTGCCCCGTTTCCCTGATAGGCAAAGCTGGTACTGGTAGCTGTTTGGAAGGGTGAAGGAGTAGGAGGGTCATACAGGATCTCTGCTTTTCTCTCTTCGTCTGAATTTCTTTTTATTTCGTCCTTTGAGTTCCCATGTTGGGCTGACCCATCTTCCGGCTGAAGAGGGCTGGGTGTGTCTGTCAGGATTCAGCTGATTCCACTCTTGACCTGTTAAAGAGGAGTGAGAGGGTTTTGTCTTGTACTGCCATTCTGTCAGTGGCAGGACAAACATTTAAAAATTCATTAATGAGATGGTGGAGTGGACTTGTGGAAGGAAAGGAGTAATAAGAGAATATGCATCTGTACTTATCGCTGATGGAGCCAGCTATAGTTAACATTTAAATCCAGATGCTCTCCAGAATGTTAGGGAATTGCTTCATTTGTTCATGTATGAGACACCTGTCAGGTAGCAGTAACATGGGAAGCATCCAGTCATCCTAGCCTTACTAATATTTATGACACATGTTAGGGTGTGTTTTAGCTGAGTTCGGTATGAACAGGTCTCTTGGTGACTGAGTAAATTCTTGTTCTTTGTCCAACAAACACTCTTTATGGTCAAAACTGGTACATTTAGAGGAAACACCTGTTCAGTAGACTTGCAGTCCCAAGCTTTAAATGAAGGATGGTCCAATGGTTAAGACACTATCCCAGGGCTTGGGGGAGACAGATTCAGTTCCCTTCTCTGACACAGACTTGCTGTGGGACCTTGGGCTTCTCATTTAGTCTCTCTTTGCCTCAATTTCCATCTGTAAAAATGGGGATAATAGCACTTTCCTATCTTATAAGGGGTTGTGAGTATAAATCCATTAAAGTTTGAGGTGCTCAGATACTAGGGTGGTGGAGGCCATATATGTACGTACCTTAGATACATCTCATTTAAAGATTTCTGATAGGGAGTGTCTTTTGAGCTTTAATTTTTGTGGTCCCCTCACTGGCTTTGTAGCATAACTAGCAAACACTAATCTCAGTTCTTTCCTGACACATACAAGTCAAGGACATCGGTAAAACTATATAGTCCCGAACTGCTCTAGGAACAATGGGCCTGTAGTTTCCGCTGCCTTACGGTTTGTGTATTGTGTAGTCATCTTCACCAATGCAAAGTGTGTGTGTAGACCACTAGCAAATGGGAATCGTCCACTCACTCACACCAGCAGTAGCTTTACACCTGCTTTGCACAAATGTGGATGACCACATGTGGTGTAAAGAAGTGGAAAATTGGGGCCCAAAGTTTATCTAATGCAAAAGGGCCACATAAAGAAAGGCATCTTGTACCCTTTCAAAAGCTAGAAAACAATAACAAAAGTGTGTGTGTGGAGGGAGGCGGGGGGAGGGAGGTGCCAGAGGTGATGTCCTGCCTCCAAGCTCTGCTGTAGCTGTGTTTTTGGAGTGGTGACTGAAACGGGAGAGAGCTACTTCTCCCCTCATATGCTTGGAGACAACAGAATCGTGGGGGAGAGAGATGTGTGTGGAAGCCACTGTCCTCCATGAAGGACAGCTCTCTCCTAATTGACAACACTAAGGAGAAGATCCTCCTCCAGGTTGCTTCGTTGACTTCAGTGGAGCTACCCCGATTCACAACAGTGAAGACCTGGCCCTATGGGCCCATTTGAATTATCCACTCTTTTTTCTCTCTCACTTTCACCTTCCTTCTCAAACTATCCCAGTGTTTGTATGGTAGAAAATTGCAGATTGCCTTTCAGTTTCCCCTGCTAAAATATATCCCAGCTCTTATTTCCCATTAGTGGGTGAGCCCCCCTTTTGAACTTAACGTTTTATTTACAAAAGGTATATTTGTGATGTTAAGAACTAGGCTTTGCTTGTTTCCTGTTAAAAACAGTAAAGGGTATAAACGAGTTAAGAAAATACAGTGGCTTCTATTTGATTTATTTATATTTAAGATGGAACTTTCCTTGAATACCAAGATCAGGATGCTCAATGTATATATGTATCAGTAGTTGTGGAAGAGATGATCACAGTAACTGTATCTGCTGCTGTAGCACCAATGAATACTTAAGGATTCTAAGCAAAAATGGAGAATTAACTATCCTTTTAATCATTAATATGCTTCCAGTCATTTCATTTTAATATGGCTGCAGTGTTGGGAACTCTGTGTAGAGATCAGAAAATGTTTCCTAAGTTGCCTGAGAACTCTTCCAAATGTAGTATTCCCATATGTTCTCTAAAGTAGCTGCATCTCCAACAAAAACAAACAAACAAGCCCTCTCCCTCCCCCTACCCCTTTACTGTATTTTCATTCATCAGTCCTGGACATTGAAACAAGGAGAGTTGGACAGTTTAAAGATGAAGGGTATCGTATAGTATTTAATTAGGTTATTTCAATAAGATACTTTATCTGCTATTCTTGAGGCTTGGGAGTGTTAACTAAGCTATGTTATTTTCTTAGCTTCATTACAAATTCCTCAGCAATCAAAGAATGATGGGCACGTAGTGTTTTTTTTCCCTAACACAATGTGTTTTGGCAATGTCTTCTATTCTGGGTATATACCACATAAGCAAAGCGCATACTGTAAATACAAAAGGAGTGGCTGCAAGGCAATCTGTCTGAATAGAAACAAGAACACTGGACATCTGATGCACGTTAAAAATTCAGATACTGTATTATCTAAGATGCAAGGACTTTATACACATGTGTAAAAGGCATACCCTCCCAGGGGCATATGATAGAGAGAAAGAAAGGGACCTTTTCTTCATCTGGGACTGTCCAGTGCTCCGCATGATGGTTGACAAAGGTTAATTGGGGCCTTTGGTTGCTATCATGGTATAGATGTATAACAGCAGACTATGCAGAGAGGGTAAAAAATGATTTAAAATTACCCCATTTGTAACGATCTGATACGATGATTATGGGGTGGAGGGGCAGGATGCTTCAGAACTCTGATTACTTCCCTCCACTTTTCTGCCACCTCCTTTTGCTGTTCCCTGTCCCAGTTCTTTCTTTGGCTATATAGGACTGAACGGCACTGTTTTCAGAGCTCACTAATGTCACTTCTTAATTGGCTAATAAAGAGTTAATTGCTTTGGTAATTGGAAGTATTCTCCTTTTCTGCTTCCCACAGTCTGCTTCAGGCTAGGCATTCTGCCATCCAGTAGTTCCTTGTCCAAATAGCCTAGAGAATGAGGTACCAGGATCAGCACCAGTACTTAGTACCTATGCTGTGTCTTCATTCTTAATTGGCCACCATGCTAATTTAAGCTCTGACTATATCTTCCACCCTCCAAAAATACCCAAACGATCATTAATTTAGAGTTAAGATTGTTAAACTGCATATTCTGCCAAATCCAGCAACAAAAATGAAGGAAATGAGCAACTAAGCCTTTCAATATTCCCTCACCACTTACCCATCCCTTCCATTTCTCAACCTCAACTACCTCCTGCCACCATCCACAGCTCTCACACCCCCATCCTTAACTTGAGGAACCCATCATATGGGCCATGTTCAAGTGTTTCGATGGTTAACTTAGGGCATGTCTAAACTTACCAGTAGATCAGCACTGCTGCAATAGATGCAGCAAGTGTCGATTTAGTGGGTCTGGTAAAGACACGCTAAATCGATGGGAGCGCACTTTTCCATCAATTTCTGTATTCCACCTCCCCGAGAAGCATAAGGGAAGTAGACGGGAGATGCTCTCCCGTTGACAGAGGGCAGTGTAGCCACCACGCTAAGTGGATCTAACTATGTCGACTTCAGTTATGTTATTCACGTAACTGAAGTTGTGTAACTTCGATCGATTTACCACAGTCGTGTAGACCAGCCCTTACTGTTGAAGTGGCTCGTATAAATGAGTTATGCATGTGGTTAGTAGAGGTGTGTGTACATTGTGTCAGATTGCAAAGGGGGCTGAGAGGGACTTTTTTTCCTCTAACATTCATGAAAAGGTATGTGAGGTGGAGGTCACTCCGAATCTGAAATCAGCCCACAAAGCAAAGCTCTTGTATAGAACCTTCCACTTGAGGGTCTTGGAGCATTTTGTAAATATCATTGATTTAATCCTTCTGATGCCCACTGGAGATGGGTAGTTATCCACTCTTACAGATGAGGAAACCAAGGCATAGAGGTTAAGGCCGTAATGTAAATGTTGGTTTTCCACTTGCAACATCTAAGGCCTGATTATCAGAAGTGCTGAGCACCCACAACTCCAAATAAAATAAGCAGACGCTTCATGTGGTCAACACCTTTTGAAAATCAGGCCTTAGGCATGTCTGTTTGGGCACCCAAAATTCACTGAGATTTAAAACCATAGACCTAAGTGTATTGCTGAATGGCACTCAGGAAGTCTGTAGCAGAATAGGGAATAAAACCTGTATTATTCAACTCCCACTCCTGTCATAAGTCCATTGTCCTCTGCTGATGATTGCAACATCTTTGCTGAAGACAGTTATTTAGTATAAAAACTGGGGGGAAAGGGAGCACCAAGTGTTCAGAGTGCCTTAGTTCTGCAGTTGCATTGAGGGGCCGACCAATCTAAATACTGAAGCTGCAAGAGGTGAGTATATTTCAAAGGGAGACCATGTTCCACCATGTGCAGCCTCTTGCTTGACCACATGATGCAAAGGCACCCTGCAAGCAACTGAGCCAAGTTTCTTGTCTTAAGTTCCCTGTAAGCTGTGCAGCCGTGCAGCAGGCTGTCAAGGGCTGCACAGGCAGGGAAAGGCGCCTCTGCCCTGGCATGGCCCAGCCCCCCTGGAACTACTGTGGCCAGGGAAAGGTGCCTCTCTCACCCGGCCCCGAGCTGCTGCAGTGAGAGAGGGCTGGGGGGAATCCTTTCTCCCTGGGGCAGCCTGCACCTCAAACCCCTCATTCCCGGCCCCACCCCGAGGCCCCTCCCACACTCCAGAGCCTTCACCCCTAGGCAGAGCCCTCACTGCCTGCACCCAATCCTCTGCCCCAGCCCTGAGTTCCCTCCCGTACCCTGAACCACTCATCCCTAGACCCACCCCAGAGCCTGCACCCCCAACCAGAGCCGTCATCACCCCCACACTCCAATCCTCTGCCCTAACCCTGAGCCCCCTCTCGGACCCCAATCCACTCATCCCCAGACCCACTCCAGCGCCCGCACCCCCAGCCAGAGCCCTCACCCCCCCGCACCCCAAGCCGCTGCCCCAGCCCTGAGCCCCCTCCCACACTCTGAACCCCTTGGCTCCACCCCCACTACACATCACCTCCATATTGGTGCACATAACAAAATTCATTTCACATATGGACATAAAAATTAGAGGGAACACTGTTCTTGTGTGCTTTTTATTTTGGCTTTTTCTCAACAGGCACAATTGGGATCTTGAAACACCTTATAAGGTGACAGCATGTGGGAAGCTTCTTTTTGCCTCAGAGAATATCTTTGGTCACCTATCCAAAACTCTCACCATAAATCAGTGACACTCAACCTTTCCAGACACTGTACCCCTTTCAAGAGTCTGATTTGTCTTGTGTATCTGCAAGTTTCTCCTCACTTGAAAACTACTTGCTTACAAAATCAGACAGAAAGATACAGAAGTGTTGGAGCATACTATTACTGAAAAATTGCTTACATTCTCATTTTTACCATATAATTATAAAATAAATCAATTGGAATATAAATATTGTACTTACATTTCAGTGTACAGTATATAAAGCCGTATAAACTAATCATTGTCTGTATGAAATTTTAGTTTGTACTGACTTCTTTAATGCTTTTTATGTAGACTGTTGTAAAACTAGGCAAATAGCTAGATGAGTTGATGTACCCCCTGGAAAACCTCTGCATATCCCCCGCAGTACATGTACCACTGGTTGAGAACCACTGCCATAAACAAATGGTGCAAAAAGGCCAATTTAGGAGATGAAGGCAGTGCAGATGTGGAAAAAGAAATGTTCACTACTTAATTTCAAGATAGTTTGGGACTAACTCTCACAATCCCTAAACAGGCAAAAGTCCCACCGACATCAACAAAATTATGAATGCTCTTCTTCCATAATATACTCACCTCTCTTCCAGCACTGCCTCACCATTCCCACCATCTGGCTTATGCACTGCCTGCTTTTGGTTTGGATATAGTCACGGATTTGCTCCTCTAACAATGCCACTGCTAAAAACTCTTCCATAAAGATGGTCTGTGGTTGAACAGGAGTTGCCCTTGTATCTCCCAGCAACCCAACCAACAATCTGTGTGTGTTAAGTTCCCAATGTGTTGAATCCCTTACAGTTTTTTCTGTTTAAGGACTGCAGGAGTGTGGGCCCGAGTATTTAAAGTGAGAATATGAAGATTCTTCTTTTCAATTTTTCCCCCTTCATACATTTAACAGTAACTGTGCTGAATGTAAATTTCCAAGTCTTCAACCTTTGATTTTCCCTTATTAATGACTATTAGAAAGAGGCTGTATTAATAACAATGTAGAATTATAGATTAGGCTGATAGCCTCTTAAATACATGTTTAGTGTTTTAAATGGAGAGCTGCTTTTAGGTGCATTTCTAAATGGTTGGAGAGACTTGCTGTAAAACAGCTCATACAATTTCTATTATGTTGGCCATGCTGTACCACTTGACATTTCCCTTCAAATGTTAGTTAAATTCTTCTAATGTTTTGCCGTGAAGCACTTAGTTATCAAACCCTCTGAGAAAATCAGTTTTCTATTTAGTGTTGGGCTCTTAACAAACCTGAGATGGGCATTCTGCATGTTCTATCAGCAAAGCAGCTGATATTTGCTCAACTTTGTGGCAGTCAGGGAGAGGCATGCCAGAATCAGAAGCATATTCAGAACCTTCTCGAGCAGGAAAATGTCAAGGACTGATTTCATTATTTTAAGGATGGTGCTCAAATATTTATTCTTTGCAAGGGAAAAACAAAGACAGGAAAGCCATTGTTCATTCCCACTTCTTAGCGCAAGGTGTGTCACAAACTAAGGGGAAAAATCATTTGCTAGTAAGTGCTTAATTGTCTGTGCTTTGCTACTGTGCATAGTAGAGTAAAACCAGTTCTAAATGCAACCAGCCCTTTTCAGGAATCTAAAAGAAAAGCATTTTTCTTCTGTCTGCACCCATGAGAATGTAGGGAGTTCTAACAATTGTTATATTCAAGAAAAAGCTATTCATTATACCTCCTGACATATCACGTTGTGGCAGTTGTGTATTTCTCTACTCCCAATATGCACAAGCTCAGGTACGCTTATTTTGAGATATTAATATGAATGGATCCATTAAACTATCTTTGAGCTTTTCTGTCCTCTTGATTTTTTAAAATATAAAGTACCCCCCTTCTCATCTGACAAAAAGCATCTTATTGTCATGAATCAGCCAGATGAGTAACCATGCCGCTGTTGTACTTGCTGTCAGAGTAAATATTATTCAGTTAATGCTGGGAGATATTGAGCAAGGATTTAGAGAGGCAGAGTGTGGGTGGAATTTTCAAAAACGCTCCTTGTCATAGAATCATAGAATTTCAGGGTTGGAAGGGACCTGAAATTGAAGTTGAGCAGGGGTCATCTAGTCCAACCCCCTGCTCAAAGCAGGACCAGTCCCCAACTGAATCATCCTAGCCAGGGCTTTGTCAAGCCTGACCTTAAAATCCTCTAAGGAAGGAGATTCTACCACCTCGCTAGATAACCCATCCCAGTGCTTCACCATCCTCCTAATGAAAAAGTTTTTCCTACTATCCAACCTAAACCTCTCCCACTGCAACTTGAGACCATTACTCCTCGTTCTGTCATCTGGTACCACTGAGAACAGTCTAGATCCATCCTCTTTGGAATCCACTTTCAGGTAGTTGAAAGCAGCTATCAAACCCTCCCTTATTCTTCTCTTCTGTAGACTAAATAATCCCAGTTCCCTCAGCCTCTCCTCATAAATCATGTGCTCCAGCCCCCTAATCATTTTTGTTGCCCTCTGTTGGACTCTTTCCAATTTTTCCACATCCTTCTTGTAGTGTGGGGCCCAAAACTGGACACAGTACTCCAGATGAGGCCTCACCAATGCCGAATAGAGGGGAATGATCACGTCCCTCGATCTGCTGGCAGTGTTCCTACTTATTCAGCCCAGAATACCATTAGCCTTCTTGGCAACAAGGGCACACTGTTGACTCATATCCATCTTCTCGTCCACTGTAACCCCTAGGTCCTTTTCTGCAGAACTGCTGCCAAGCCACTTGGTCCCTAGTCTGTAGCAGTGCATGGGATTCTTCTGTCCTAAGTGCAGGACTCTGCACTTGTCCTTGTTGAACCTCATCAGATTTCTTTTGGCCCAATCCTCCAATTTGTCTAGGTCCCTCTGTATCCTATCCCTACCTTCCAGCGTATCTACCACTCCTCCCAGTTTAGTGTCATCTTCAAACTTGGTGAGGGTGTAATCCGCGCCATCCGCCAGATCGTTAATGAAGATATTGAACAAAACCAGCCCCAGGACCGACCCTTGGGGCACTCCACTTGATCCTGGCTGCCAACTAGACATGGAGCCGTTGATCACTACCCTTTGAGCCCGACGATCTAGCCAACTTTCTATCCACCTTATAGTGCATTCATCCAGCCCATACTTCTTTAACTTGCTGACAAGAATACTGTGGGAGACCATATCAAAAGCTTTGCTAAAGTCAAGGAATAACACGTCCACTGCTTTCCTCTCATCCACCGAGCCAGTTATCTCATCATAGAAGGCAATTAGGTTAGTCAGGCATGACTTGCCCTTGGTGAATCCATGCTGACTGTTCCTGATCACTTTCCTCTCCTCTAGTTGATTCAGAATTGATTCCTTGAGGACCTGCTCCATGATTTTTCCAGGGACTGAGGTGAGGCTGACTGGCCTGTAGTCCCCCGGATCCTCCTCTTTCCCTTTGTTAAAGATGGGCACTACATTAGCCTTTTTCCAGTCGTCCGGGACCTCTCCCGATCGCCATGAGTTTTCAAAGAGAATGGCCAATGGCTCTGCAATCATATCAGCCAACTCCTTTAGCACCCTGAGATGCGGTGCATCCGGCCCCATGGACTTGTGCTTATCCAGCTTTTCTAAATAGTCCTTAACCTGTTCTTTCACCAGTGAGGGCTGGTCACCTCCTCCCCATGCTGTGCTGCCCAGTTCAGTAGTCTGGGAACAAACCTTGTTCGTGAAGACGGGCAAAAAAAGCATTGAGTACATTAGCTTTTTCCACATCCTCTGTCACTAGGTCGCCTCCCTCATTCAGTAAGGGGCCCACACTTTTGTTGACCTTCTTCTGGTTGCTAACATACCTGAAGAAACCCTTCTTGTTACTCTTAACATCCCTTGCTAGCTGCAACTCCAAGTGTGATTTGGCCTTCCTGATTTCGCTCCTGCATGCCTGAGCAATATTTTTATGTTCCTCCCTGGTCATTTGTCCAGTCTTCCACTTCTTGTAAGCTTCTTTTTTGTGTTAACATCAGCAAGGATTTCACTGTTAAGCCAAGCTGGTAGCCTGCCATATTTAATATTCTTTCTACACATCGGGATGGTTTGTTCCTGCAACCTCAATAAGGATTCTTTAAAATACAGCCAGCTCTCCTGGACTCCTTTCCCCCTCATGTTATTCTCCCAGGGGATCCTGTCCATCAGTTCCCTGAGGGAGTCAAAGTCTGCTTTTCTGAAGTCCAGAGTCCGTATTCTGCTGCTCTCCTTTCTTCCCTATGTCAGGATCCTGAACTCGACCATCTCATGGTCACTGCCTCCCAAGTTCCCATGCACTATTGCTTCCCCTACTAATTCTTCCCTGTTTGTGAGCAGCAGGTCAAGAAGAGCTCTGCCCCTAGTTGGTTCCTCCAGCATTTGCACCAGGAAATTGTCCCCTATACTTTCCAAAAACTTCCTGGATTGTCTGTGCACTGCTGTATTGCTCTCCCAGGAGATGTCGGGGTGATTGAAGTCCCCAATGAGAACCAGGGCCTGCGATCTAGTAACTTCTGTTAGTTGCTGGAAGAAAGCCTTGTCCACCTCATCCCCCTGGTCTGGTGGTCTATAGCAGACTCCCACCACGACATCACCCTTGTTGCTCACACTTCTAAACTTAATCCAGAGGTTCTATGGTTTTTCTGCAGTTTCATACCGGAGCTCTGAGCAGTCATACTGCTCTCTTACATACAATGCAACTCCCCCACCTTTTTTGCCCTGCCTGTCCTTCCTGAACAGTTCATATCCATCCATAACAGTACTCCAGTCGTGTGAGTTATCCCACCAAGTCTCTGTTATTCCAATCACATAATAATTCCTTAAAGAAAAGGAGTACTTGTGGCACCTTAGAGAATTTGTTAGTCTCTAAGGTGCCACAAGTACTCCTTTTCTTTTTGAGAATACAGACTAACACGGCTGTAACTCTGAAACCTATCATAATTCCTTGACTGTGCCAGGACTTCCAGTTCTCCCTGCTTGTTTCCCAGGCTTCTTGCATTTGTGTATAGGCACTTAAAAAACTCACTGATCGTCCTGCTATCTCAGTATGAGGCAGGAGTCCTCCCCTCTTGTCCTCTTCTGCTCGTGCTTCCTCCTGGTATCCCACTTCCCCACTTACCTCAGGGTTTTGGTCTCCTTCCCCTGGTGAACCTAGTTTAAAGCCGCCTTCACTAGGTTAGCCAGCCTGCTTGCGAAGATGCTCTTCCCTCTCTTCGTTAGGTGGAGCCCGTCTATGCCTACAATCCTTCTTCTTGGAACACCATCCCATGGTCAAGGAATGCAAAGCCGCCTCTCCAACACCACCTGCATAGCCATTCGTTGACTTCCACAATTTGACGGTCTCTACCCGGGCCTTTTCCTTCCACAGGGAGGATGGACGAGAACGCCACTTGCGCCTCAAACTCCTTTATCCTTCTTCCCAGAGCCACGTAGTCTGCAGTGATCTGCTCAAGGTCGTTCTTGGCAGTATCATTGGTGCTCACATAGAGAAGCAGGAAGCAGTAGCGATCCAAGGGCTTGATGAGTCTCGGCAGTCTCTCCGTCACATGGTGAATCCTAGCTCTTGGCAAGCAGCACATTTCTTGGCTTTCCCGGTCAGGATGGCAGATAGATGACTCATTCCCCCTTAGGAGGGAGTTCCCGACCACCACCACCCGCCTCCTTCTCTTGGGAATGGCGGTCATGGAACCGCCATCCCTAGGACAGTGCATTTCAGCTTAAATCATCTACCATTCGAGTCAACTGGAGTCTTACTTTTGATTTGAATGGGAGCAGAGGTTTGAATTTCCCACCCTAATATTGTATACGATACCTCATCAATGTCACACTTTCCCTTGTGTCCGTGCATATATGTGAGCTTGTATAACATGCTTCTGAGCACAACTTAGGTATCAAGAGGACAGTCAAGCCATATACAGTCCCTACACCTAGTGGGTTTTTTAGTTTGTTTTTTGTTTGTTTTTTTTATTGTTTTTAAGAGTCACGATGGAAAAGTAGTTAACTATTCTGTATCTCCGTACTGAGGACTAGGAAGGAGGAAGCTTCCAGCTATCTGAGCATGTTGTGGATGCAAAGCAGTCATATTTAGAACGAGTTCCAAAATTTTAATCCGTGGCTTTATAATTTAAGTACTTTTAAATGGTCATCTTGTTTCATAAACCATGTAATTACATTAAGGAAACCCAGCATTTTCTTGTGTCTGGATATAAATTTACTTCAAAGATAGATTTTTGAGAGTCACCACCAAGAGATGATTTTTATGGTTGCAGTTTGCATATGAAACCTGTCTTCTCAAACTGAATGCAAGTGCTCACTGTAAAGCAATCAATCCAATGATGTCTTTTAAAAATAATGCTGTTGGATGACTCTTGTAAATGGTAAATAGCTTGTATTTGAAGTGAAACTAGAGCTGCTGGCAACTGCTCTGCCCTGAATTCACTTTCTTACCTCTACCCTGCCCTTCCACTTTAATCAGTAAAATGCTCAGGAAATACTGAGCAAAGTTATTCGGTATTGGCTACTGCAGTCACCTTGATAAATGAATGGAAAGTTTGTTTCAGTTCATTGTAGCTTTTGTGCACAGTGTCTCTGTATTCTGTATGGAGATGCTATTTTGGATCCTGTAGAATATCCTATAAATCACAGTCACCAGTCCTAGAGCTACAGTATACCGCCCCCCGCCCTTGGAATTATAAGCACATTTGCAGCCCAAAAAGTATGTTCTGTGTGAGGACACTTGCCCTTTCCACGCAGATACTAATACAGCCTGCACTAAAAAGTGAAGACATGGAAAAAAGGGTTAATGGTGTGAATCTTAGATTATTTTGCTGAGAGCAGCAGTGCCACAACATCATAATTTAAAAGCTCTTTGACCACAGGGAACAGCTAGTTCTAGTTTTATACTGGCAATCTCAATAAAGTTTGACCCTTATTTTCCAGCCTTTTATACTCTGTTGATCCAAATTCCTAGACTGGTTGGCTCTTTCTCATAGGATCCCCGTGACTGACAAAGGCAAGATTGTTGTGCTAGGAGATTGCATTTTCTGTCTTGAAAACATTTGGCTTGTGCACAGACAGACTCGGTTTCTAATGCAACCGTTCTTTTATAAGAATTACATGCCAGTAGGAGCTAGAAGGTTTTTAGTGATGGGTTTTACTGGCCGTTTGGAAATGCTGGTGTGTTAGACTCCTTTATAAAAATCAAAAACATATAGGCCGAGGTACATTAGAGAAGAAAATCTGATGGAGTCTGTTTTTTAATTAAGGTGCTTTAAAATTAAAGGCTCTGTCTCCTTTACCAAAATGAGCAGAAGATGACACCAAAATTAGGGAAGTTACAAAAGTTAATTTCGTTTTAACGACAGACGCACTTCTGTACATACTGGGAAGCTGCTGCTGTTGATATACAAAACAGTTGTGTACACAATCGACTAAAAGCTACAGGTTGCACGTGGTCCACATCTCAGTGTACCCTGAGACTTTTACTGTCTTCCAGGTTAAGTTATGAAATGTACTGTTTATCAACATTTGTAGTTTGTAAAAGATCACCTTATAATTGAGATTAGAATTAAAAAATGCTACATTATAGTCAGCCTTATACACACCTATATGCAGAAAATAGATGACATTTCTGGGTTCTTTCCCAGCCTTGCAATTAATGTTTTTGGCTCCTTCCCACTCTGCAGTCTGTGCCATCTCTGTGTTCACACATCTTCTAGCAATAATATTTGAAAAGGCTTTATGTTTATATGTGTTGTTTTTTGCTATAATAGTTGTAGGGTGGCAGCTTTTTGGTAATTCTAGTGGCTCAAAATATACACTTCCCCTTCCCCTTCCAACTCCTGTTATCAACTTAGCCCCAGAGAGTGAAATCATGTTCTATTTTGCTGTATCTAAGCAAGATAAACAACCTTGTGCAACCAAAATGTTGTAACAGTTTCTTCATTTTCTGGAATTTATGGGTTTTAGTTTAGTTTGGTGTTTAGTGAGGAAACTCTTCTTTCGGGTGAATTTTAAAAATATTGTTTGGTTGCAGAGCTCTTTGAAATGTTTTCTTTTTGATCACGACATTGTTTTTCAGCAATGACAATTTTCATTTTGAAAAGTGTCTTGTTTTTTTTATGTGTTTTTTACTTTTCTAATGGGGGAAAAAGGGGAGGAGAATAAAAAAGGGAGGGGAGAAAAATAAAACAATGAAATGAAAGTTTTCATTTTTGTTTTCAATGTTTTTCTTAATTAAAGGACAAATTTAATGCAAAACAAAAAAATCATTAGTTTGTGAAATTTCCCATGAAAGTTCCAATGTCAGCTAGCTAATTTAAACTTAATTCTCCTCACTGATCATCTAGATCGTCTTATACATCACAGTTACTGATCTGATTTGCAGCAAATATATTTGTTAACTAAAGCCGCACTACAGCTGTAGTGCTGCAGTGCTGACATTCGTTACAGCAACAGAGTGATTTTTCTGTTACTGTTATAAATCTACCTCTTGGAGAGATGGTAGCTAGGTTGACACAAGAATCTTCCATCAAGTGTTTTTTCTCTTAGGGTAACTAAAGTGCATGAGCTATCCTGAGGTAAAAGCTTAGTGAAGACAAAACACTTTAGTTTAACCATGAGGTAAAGTCACTGAGGTCAACCCCAGCTGAAGGTATAGGGTTGACGTTGGAAGTTTATATCGTGGTATAACTGAAGTGCCTCATCTTCACTGTGTTCTTACCTTGGGATAGCCCGGAGGTGTGTGTGTTTTCTTTTAAAAAAAACAAACAAAACCTTTTTAGCAGTGAGTAAAAGACATCAGATATTGGTCTGTGTGGATATGCAATACACTGCAATTAAAACCTCATGACTGGCCCATGCCAGCTGATTCAGGCTTGTGGGGCTTGACATAAGGGGCTATTTAATTGTGGTGTAGATAGATGCTTGGCACAGGCTCTAGAATCCCGCAAGTAGGAGGGTCCCAGAGCTTGGTCTGCAGCCCAAGCCTGAATGTCTACACTGCAATTAAACAGCCCCTTAGTCTGAGTCAGCTGGTACGGGCCAGCCGTGGGTGTCTTAATTGCAGTGTAGACATACTCTGTGTACAGCTGTCAGGATGAGTTTGCAAGTCAAGTTTAGTTGATACTAAATCTTTCCTACTACCTACCTACTTCAGTCATTGTCACTATAACTGTTTTTTCCACTGGGATTCTCCTGAAGGGCTACTGAGATCTAGAATACGTTGGCAAGGGTCTGTATTGAAAATATTCATGGTACGTGGATGATCAAAGGGTTATCTTGAGAGATAT
This sequence comes from Lepidochelys olivacea, assembly GCF_965140295.1. NCBI lineage: Eukaryota > Metazoa > Chordata > Testudines > Cheloniidae > Lepidochelys > Lepidochelys olivacea. The sequence continues at coordinate 33,749,636 of NC_140413.1, read as the reverse complement.
GCACAGCAGATTGAAATGTAGCACATACAGTTTAGCCTTTAATATGCAAAGCACTAAATAATCATTGGATGGAAAGAAGATACATGTTGGCATCTAGTTTCCCTAGCTGGCTGCCAGCAGCAAACGAGAACCCTCCACTCTATCAATATGACATTTAGATGTTGACAGACCTTCCTGATATCTCATAGAGCATCTGCATGCTCCTGACGTCTCCTCATCATGAACAGTTCTTTGGAGCTGCTGCTTTAGAGATACCATCAGAGAGGTAAGAAAAACCCCGAACAACAGTTAACTAAAAGGAAGGAATCCGTCTTATGATGGTTTGATGATGGCCTCGTACAGCAAATTATGACACTTTACTGCACTTGTTTTATTTGCAGTTTATATTCACTTATTCTAATAACTGTACTGTGATGATACCATATTCTTCATGGAGATTGTTTTGCTCTGCATCTTGATTGTACTTTACATAGTACAGAAAAGCTTTTGGAGAAAAAACTGACATACACATACTGCCAGATGATATTTTTGAATATGACAAGATGCTTCCATGCTATTGCAGCAGCTTGGGCATACAAGTGGGCTGACTACAGAGCCTGTAGGATGTTGAAAGACTGGTTCACTTGTTGTTTATGGGCTGATCCTGTCCTATAGAAACTGAGCTTGGTAAGTTTATGGAGGGGATGATATGATGGGACTGCCTGTGATGGCATGTGGCCCATTGATGACTGCAGTAGCTAAAACCCCCAACTGCTGGAGACGGGACACCAGATGGGGAGGGCTCTGAGTTACTACAGAGAATTCTTTCCCATGTATCTGCTTGGTGGGTCTTGCCCACATGCTCAGGGTCTAACTGATCGCCATATTTGGGGTTGGGAAGGAATTTTCCCCATGTCAGATTCTGGTTTATTTTTGCCTTCTTCTGCAGCATGGGGCGTGGGTCACTTGCAGATTTAAACTAGTATAAATGGTGAATTTTCTGTATCTTGAAGTCTTTAAACCACAATTTGAGGACTTCAGTGACTCAGCCAGAGGTTAGGGGTCTATTACAGGATGGGAGAGGTGAGGTTCTGTTGGCTGTAATGTGCAGGAGGTGAGATTATCACTATGGTCCCTTCTGACCTTATGAGTCTATAAACACTGGTCGAAGATGCTCATGTGAAATGTTGTCAGAACATGGTATCACTATTTTTCTCATTCAGATGGTATTGATTTTTGAACAAGCTCACGGATTAACAGGGGGTCGGTGACGGGTAGGGTTGGTGGGAGAGGGTTAAGAATGCACGTAGTTTTTTGGAGGAGTATGCCTGAACAATGTGGGTATTCCAAACATAGCTCTCTACATAGCCTCCTACATTAGGGGACAAATGGAGACATACAGCTCAGAGCTGGTTAATATCTCTCTTCTTGTTCACAAAAATTGAGTCTATAATGGAAGATAAAGCCATCAACTATGAATGAAAGCTTGGAAGTCAGTTGAATTACTATATGTACAGCAGAACCTCAAAGATACGGACTGATCAGTAAACTGAGCACCATGTGGAACCAGAAGTAATCAGGCAGCAGCAGAGACAAACAAAATCCAGCAAATACTGTACTGCAAGGGTTCTCAACCTTTTTCTTTCTGAGGCCCCCTCCTCCAACATACTATAAAAACTCCAGGGCCAGCAGGGGAGGACTTGGGGCTTCAGCCACAACGGGGGAGGCTCCGGACTTCAGCCACGGGAGCGTTGGGGCTGCAGCCACAAAGTGGGAGGGGTCAGGGTACTGGGCGGAGGGGCCTCGGGGCTTCTGACCCTCAGAAGCACCGGGGCTCAGGGCTTTAAACCTGGGGGGAGTGCTGGGGCTTGGGGCTGAAGGCCTATAGCTCCGTTCCTGACATCGGGGGCGAGGAGGCCTCAGGGCTTTAGCTACGGGGAGAGTGCCAAGGCTCCTTGTGGTTCTGCTCCCGGTTTCAGCCCTGAGCCCTGGCGCACCCCCACGCCTGGCTGAAACCAAGAGCGGAGCTGTGAGGAGCCCTGGAGCCCCCTGCGGAGTTGGAGCTGGGAACAGAGCTGCAGAGCTGAATCCCTGAGCCACAGCGCTCCCCCCGGGTCTAAAAGCCCTGGGCCTCAGTGCTCCCGAGGGTCAGAAGCCCGAAAACCCCCAACCCGGAGCCCTAGGGCCCTAAGAGTCAGAAGTCCTGACCAGCCCCCCACCCCTTCACGGCTGCAGCCCCAACCTGACCATCCCATGGCTGAAGTCCATAATGTTTTATTCAGAGTTCTGAACATTTCAGAGTTACAAACAGCTTCCATTCCCAAGGTGTCCGTAACTCTAACGTTCTACTGTACTGCAGCTGACATTAGAGCGTAGACAACAGATGTAACCATTAAATCTTTTTAAATAGCTGCACTGATGCACTTTGCTGTAGCAGAGGGAATCAAAACCTGCACTACTGTGCTTTGGCTTTGCTTCAGACACTGCCGCAAAGGTCACTTCTTTTAAGAAAGCTGGGGCAGTGTAGCACAATAGCGATTATTGATAAATTGTACAATATTAATAGTTTAGTTCCAGTAACAAACACATACACATATTTGGTGTTTGATTTTTCCTTTTTTTATTAAAAATTACTTAAACCTTGGATAATGTAGTCAAGCTGTTATGAAGAGTACAGAAAAGTTCCTTTGTTTTAGTTTCCTGTATTCTGATTTGGAAACTTAGATAATTGATGGGTAAATTGGGATTCTGAAGATGTGTAAGTATAACCTGCCTACACAGGTCAAATGGCTTATTTATAGTCTCTAAAAGGAAGGAAGAACCATCTTGCAGGGGTGTTAGAACTTGTTCTGTGGTGAGGGCCAAAGTACTTTTTTATAAATTTATAGTCTGTGGGCCAGAACTACAAAATTAGAGCTATGTGCTACCCATAGTCCGCAGCAGCTCTCCCTCAGGTAATAAAGGGAGGTTTGTACAAAGATTGAGGGTAGGATATGGCCTTTATATAGTAGCTAAACTTTTCATTGTTAAAATTATACGAGGACCCTTTAGAAACCACGACTCCGTCTCTTTTTTTTTTTTTTTTTAACTTGGCTGTTTGCACATTTGTGCAAATGATTGTGGCTTTGCACTACTTAGGCCATGTCTACACTACAATCTTAAGTCGTCCTATGTTCGGTCGACTTACAGCCACGCAGTAATTACTGCAGTGGCTGATGTCCACACTATCCTCCTCCTGTCAGTAATGTGTGTCCTCACCAGTAGTGCGTCCACCAACTGAAGAGGGGCAGCATGAGGGACTGAGAGCCAAGGCTCTCAGCTTCATGCAGCTTCCTGGGCTTCTTGCCTCCCCGCTACCAGCTGGGATTGGGGGTAGGGCAGCCACCTGGGGCTTCTCACTTCCAGCGGGGAGATGCAAGCGCGGAGTCCAGTTTGCTGCCTTGCTCCTGGCAGGGAATGGGGAGTCAGGACCGCAGGGGGTAGTGAGGAGCCTGGGCGGCAGCCAAGTCAGAAGCCTAGTTGGCAGGTTCGCTTGGAGCAGAGACAAGCAGCAGCCCAGCTGGGGACAAGGCAGCCAACAGCCAATGTAAGGGATGCAGTATTTACACAGACACTGTGTCGCCCTAACTACACCGCATAAGCCCTACGCCTCTCGTGGAGGTGGAGTTTGAGTTATGTCGGTGTAGTAGGGCACTTACATCGGCAGGAGCAAGGCTGTAGTGTAGACACTGACATAGTTAGGTCAACGTAAGCTGCCTTATGTTGACCTAACTCTGTAGTGTAGACCAAGCATTAGGTGCACAGTAGTGCATCTAAATTATTTAAAATTCTTGCTCTGAAAGTATCAGAGAGGTAGTTGTGTTGGTCTGTATCCGCAAAAAGAACGAGGAGTCTGGTGGCACCCTCAAGACTAACAGATTTATTTGGGCATAAGCTTTCGTGGGTAAAAACCCACTTCTTCAGATGCATGGAGTGAAAATTACAGGAACAGGCACAAAAATATATATATATGCCCAAATAAATCTTTATTTAGTTAGTCTTTAAGGTGCCACCGGACTCCTCGTTAGCTCTGAAAGTATCATCATTTAGCTAAAAGAGTTAACATCCCATTGAGAAGAATGGAGCAGTTTGCATCTCTGGGGTTTTGTTTCAGCCTGTTTGTCTGCAGACACATGAGGGAAAAACGGCATCGGTTTACTGTTAATTCAGATTAAGTTTTTTCTCAGAATAGTGGGGGTATCAATTTACTTGTTTGTTTTTCTTTTAATGAAAGTTTATATTCTGCAGAATCAAAACCTCTCATTCAGGCCAAGTAAATGTCTAATTTGTGACAGGGTGTCATGTATGAAACTAGGTGTCTGAATAGTGTGGTCCAGGGTGTGTGTGAGCAGGCATTTTTATTCTATTATTAGGGGACTCTGAAGAGTTAAAGGGAGAGGTGTTGTATAATCCAGTTTCTTCACCTGTTTCTCTGCATGTGAGGTGGGAGCGTAGGGAAGTGACCTTTGTTGGTACAAGCCTCTCCATTGGGGGAGCAGAAACAGCAGCAGCCTGGTGCTGGAATGGGGGCAGTGTAAGAAATGATGAGAAGAGATTCATAGAATATCAGGGACCTCAGGAGGTCATCTAGTCCAATCCCCTGCTCAAAGCAGGACCAATCCCCAATTTTTGCCCCAAATGGCCCCCTCAAGGATTGAACTCACAACCCTGGGTTTAGCAGGCCAATGCTCAAACCACTGAGCTATCCCTCCCCTCCCATCGCTCCCACATGCTTATCAATCCTTCCATTGGTTGGACTCCTTATATGCTGCTGCATCAGGATGCATTTATATAGCCAATCTGTTCTTGACCTCATGTGGGTGGATAATCTGTACACATTTTGCTCTGAAATGTAGAAAGAACCATATTCATGGTGACACAAACTAGCTTATTTCAGCAGATCTTATGAAACTTCCTCTTCACCTTCTAGCCTGAGGATTACGTTTACAAGCCACGCTCATTTAATTTACTTTATCACATCTGAACTCCTCCATCAGTAAATCAACTCTGCCTTCCCGCAAGCAAAATCAATTCTGATGCCCTCTTCACATGTGCACACCCCAGTTACTACATCCTGGATTCTCCTCCCATCTCCAGGTGATCCCTATATATATTGGGCTCCTCCCACCTTCCCCACTCATGAATTCTGGCTTTTCATCTTGCATGTCTCATTCCAGCCTCACTGGAAGCAGTGGAGAGAGTGGCTTTCCCTCCAGCACAGGAATCACCCCAGAAACTGGCTGCACAAGTGCTCTGCATATGATTTAGTTGGAGATTAGGTCCTGTTTGAGCAGGGGGTTGTACTAGATGACCTCCTGAGATCCCTTCCAACCCTGATATTCTGTGATTCTATGATTCTAAGGAGCCCTGAGCTTCAGCCCTGCTCCTCCAGCTTTTGTCACCATCTTCTGGTCAGGAGGCTACTTTATAGCTGTTACTCAAGTTCAAGGTCTGAGTCCTTATCGTCAAGGCACTCCTTGGCTTGGGCCCATGATATCTAAAATGTTGTTGAAAGTTCTGGGAGGAAGACAGTGGTCTATAAACTCTGCTCCTTTGGGCACAGTGGAACTTTCTACCGCAAGAGTAAAGTTCATCTCTGCGGGGGACTGAGCTTACAAGAGTGCCAGTCACAGTGTGGAATGAACTGCCCAGGAACTATGAAACGTGAAAGACCTAATCACCTTCTGCAACAAATGCAAGGCACGTATCTTGACCTTGTCGTCTTTGATGTAAACACAGAGCATCATGCATATTAAAAAAACCCAAAACGCTCCAAACATTAACCCTACTACAACAAAACATTCCACTGTGCACACAGCTCTCCTGAGGAGAGGATGAGACAACAAACCACATGTGATAGATGTGTAGTCATGTTCATAGAATCATAGAATATCAGGGTTGGGAGGGACCCCAGAAGGTCATCTAGTCCAACCCCCTGCTCGAAGCAGGACCAATTCCCAGTTAAATCATCCCAGCCAGGGCTTTGTCAAGCCTGACCTTAAAAACCTCTAAGGAAGGAGATTCTACCACCTCCCTAGGTAACGCATTCCAGTGTTTCACCACCCTCTTAGTGAAAAAGTTTTTCCTAATATCCAATCTAAACCTCCCCCACTGCAACTTGAGACCATTACTCCTCGTTCTGTCATCTGCTACCATTGAGAACAGTCTAGAGCCATCCTCTTTGGAACCCCCTTTCAGGTAGTTGAAAGCAGCTATCAAATCCCCCCTCATTCTTCTCTTCTGCAGGCTAAACAATCCCAGCTCCCTCAGCCTCTCCTCGTAAGTCATGTGTTCTAGACCCCTAATCATTTTTGTTGCCCTTCGCTGGACTCTCTCCAATTTATCCACATCCTTCTTGTAGTGTGGGGCCCAAAACTGGACACAGTACTCCAGATGAGGCCTCACCAATGTCGAATAGAGGGGAATGATCACATCCCTCGATCTGCTCGCTATGCCCCTACTTATACATCCCAAAATGCCATTGGCCTTCTTGGCAACAAGGGCACACTGCTGACTCATAACTAGCTTCTCGTCCACTGTCACCCCTAGGTCCTTTTCCGCAGAACTGCTGCCTAGCCATTCGGTCCCTAGTCTGTAGCGGTGCATTGGATTCTTCCATCCTAAGTGCAGGACCCTGCACTTATCCTTATTGAACCTCATCAGATTTCTTTTGGCCCAATCCTCCAATTTGTCTAGGTCCTTCTGTATCCTATCCCTCCCCTCCAGCGTATCTACCACTCCTCCCAGTTTAGTATCATCCGCAAATGTTGTTTAATGCACTGCTGGAAGGTGCTCAGATACTGCTGGAATTATTATTATTTACACAGGATATTACTATGATGCTAACTTGACCATGAATTCCTTTATTAAATCCAAAGGTCGAATGGTATTTATAGTTGCTCTAAACATGCCTAAAAAGCCTATATAATAAGCAATTTACCACATCTAAACAATAACAAAATATTTATAAGCTTTTGATCAAGATACTGACAAACCCAAGGGTGCTTAGACCCATATTGGTTGGCTCCAATTTTGTCAGGCAGGTATTAGCAATGAAGACTTTAAGAGTTTACTTTTTTATACGCTTTAACAAAGAAGTGATGTCATTGCCAATTATCGGACTTTAGCTAGAGCCAGATGAAGAAGTTTCTTATATAACTAATTAATTACTGCACCTGGTACCCAATTAACTATGTTTTATTTCTATCACTTCAGCCCAAACCTTAAATAAGAGAACACTGTTATTTCAAAGGGTCACTACAAATTTAACACAACAACTCTTCTTTCTCATTATCTCATCCTTTTTGGTCACATACTTTGGGCCTATTGCACATGCAACTATCTCAGCTCAATTTAAAACCACAGTTTACCAAAATGTTATATGGGTCTATATGCCTACAGATACTATGGTGATGAGTTTGGTATAGCAGCCTATATAGACTAGAATAGACCCTCTTTAACTAATGAACCCTGTGTTCTCCGCACCCTTAATAAATTCTGGGCCCTTCCCAGAAACACATGAATTCTGGACTCCACATCCAAGAAGTCAATCCCTGTAGCACATCATTTCAGAGCTTTAATGCTCTTGCCACTGCTGCTTCCACCACCACTGTCCCAGGTACTAGGAGGTCTTTCTCCTCCTGATGCCTCCTCCCTAATGGGGAGTTCTGCTGTTTGTTCCACTTCTAGAAAATCAGCAGCCACTCTGCCCCTCCCTCCCCTTCTGTTAAAGTAGGAGAGGCATTTGCACCTCTCTGCCTTTGAATTTCCCTATCCCTTCCAGGGAAGAAGCCAGTGACTACTCAGTCCGTTCACTCAGGCACAGGGTTTTGTCACTGTGTGAGTTGATCACTGGGTTGTATCAATTATTTCTGGTTTGCCTTTGTGGGGAGAACAAAGAAGTCATCGGGGAACCTTCAGCGGTGAGATGTTTCTTCTCCAGCACTTTTGTTTAACTAATAAAACAGCAGTCCAGGAAAATCTCCAGGGTTCTTTCTTCGTGAGAATTTTCCACATACTGTATGTAAATACTAAAATCAGACTTGATTTCTACCAAGTACTTGAAAGGCTTCTATCTTCCTTCTGTCTGAACATATATTTCCTCCACCTCTGGTTGGGACAGACAAGTTGAGCACTGGGATCAATTCAGAAATACTGTATGGTATTCATGGTATAGATCCTCTTTATAGACCTTAATAGCAGTATTTGAAATGCAGTTCCTATTAATAGTCTCCTAGATTGCTAGGTGGAATAAAATCCACCAAGAGACAGCAGTCAGATTGAGTTTGTTGCTAGAAATGACCAGAAACAACCCACAAATGCTAATTTAAGTAACAATGTAATTCAGGTTTGGTTGTTTAATGTACGAGCTTTAGAGTGAGTGCTCTTGAAAACTAGGTCCTAAGTTTAACTTTCAGATGGTAAGTCAGACCAGTATGACTACTGTTTCACTGCCATGTTTATATTAAGAAAACAATGGTCATTAAAGTAAATAGTAGAGAGCAATAATTAGAGTTTATCAAAAAAAGTTTCATTTCTCGGTACAGTGGATATTCTTTAAATAGGAGTCCCTGTCCCAAGAGCTGATTTTGTTTTACCACATGATTCAGATCAGGCTCCAGAGGACGACCTTATCTGTGATCTTTCTGAAAATTGAAGAGAGGGCAGGGCTCTGTGGTTTAGGTTTTGGTTTGATTTGGGAAATCATGAGTTGAACTTGGAACGAATCCTGTTATCTAAAATATTCAGGAAACAGTCTCTTGAACACGTACAATATCTTAAACAGCAATTTTTGAATAGAGATTTGAACAATAACTTTCTCCAGTGAAGTTTTTGTTGAACTACTTTTTATTATTATTATTATTTATTATTTATTTTCGTATTAAACTAATGCTGAGTGGGCACGATCACTCCTATTTATGTCCTACAAAATCCAGGACTCAAAATTGTTCAAACAAGTACTATTTCAGAGATCTTCCCTTCCAACTAACCCTAGAGGAAAAACTGTCTGCTAGAATTAACCAAATAAAGATCAAGATTGGTGCATTCTCTATGGTAGAGAATTCATTTTGCAGTGATGTTGTTAAATTAATTTTACTGTTTTATAATTTTATTTGAATTGCAGTAGTGCCAAGTGGAGACCCATTGTGCTAGGTGCTGTAGAAACATATAACAGAAAGACAGTCCCTGTCCAGAAGAACTTACAATCTAAGTCTAAGACCAGAGGCAATAGGTGGATATGAGAAAAAGATTGGGAGATGGAGGTGCATAGGAGAGAACAAGGAAATAGTGACAGTCATGAACAGTGGAATAAGAATCAGCCACAATAAATTAGCTTCCTAATTGTCAAGTGTTCTCTGGGCATTGTAGCACAGTGAGCTCTAAGAAGAGTTTTAAAGGAGGATAATGTAGTGGCCTTATGGACCTTTATGCGGAGCGTTTTCCGTGCATGTGAGGTGGAATGGGAGGATGCACAATGGTACTTTGGTACTTCTCAGTGCTTTAAATTTGGGTATTAATTTTTTTGTAACAAATCAAATGGCTAAATCTGGCAATGACAGTTTCCTGATCTCAAATCAAAACTCCTTTTAAAATCTGATGTTGATGACCCAACAAGCGTGGTGGATCCTTACCATTTTGAACTTTGTAAAAGTACTTTATTTAATGAAATCCTTTCAAAGATGATGGGCATGAGACTTAAACGCTCCTCAAAATATTTTTCCTCCTAATCCTGGAATAAGTCTCCACAGACCTGCAATTAACTGCAGCACAGCTGAACTTTTAGCCTCCTTGTAGGGAAACTGCCAACCATGAGTCCTGAGTAAGCACATGCACACCTTCTCTCTTCTCTGCATACTCCATATCAGTAAGTAGGTAGAGCATTGAAATCTGAGGAGGATTCGGTTTCTATACCCTGTCTACTTAGAATTACAGAGCAGGCAGGTAGAGTGTATAGACTTAGCAAAGTGCACTTGTTGTATGTATGACCACAGACCAACACAAGGCTAGTCTAACTGCCTGCACTAATACCCCTCGTATAGCATGATTATCCTGCCAGGCCTTCGAAAGCCTGCTTTTTAAACTGCATGTTCTCGGTGCTTAGATTCAACGATTATCAGCTGCGGTTGATTCCCATCCTTTAAACAGCCTGCCCCTTTAGAATGAATTATGTGTGTGTATGGAGGCTATGTCTACATTGCACACAGTGGTGGTGGCGTGGAGGGTACATGTAGCTACACGCCTCAGTGAAAAGCAGGCTGCATCCACATGCTGTATGTAGCTGCATGCTGCAGTGAAAGGCTCTGACAGGGCAAGGGGGACGCAGTGGGGAAAGGCCCCAGTAGGGGGAGGCAGCAGGAGCTGCCAGAACCTTTCCACATTGCATCTTCCCTGTCAGTCTTTCCCTGCAGTGGAGAAATACCCTGGCAATGGGACACTACGCTGCTAAAAATAGCAGTGTAGATGTGGGAGGCACAGCTTGGGCATGTAGCGAGCCATGTAGGGTACATACCCTCGGGGTTCAGGGTGCTGTTACTTGTCTAAGCAGTGTCTCACCATCTACGCTGCTATTTATACCCGTTCTAGGCTTGCGTGCAACGTATGTACTCTACATGTCGCTGTAAAGGGTGTGCAGTGTAAATGTACTGTGTGTGCATGTAAGTAATTGATTGTCTTCTGTTGACCTCTCGTCTCTTTCTGATAACCTATCACATGTTGTAGGAGAATATGCAATGCAAGATAATACTCTTTCACATTGCTGAAAGTTTGTCAATTTAAGAATCTTTGTATAACTTATTCTGTACTGTTTAGATATTTTCATTAATAGATGAGTCCATATTTTTATTTTGTTTGTATAACTCAAAAGTCAAATATTCCAAAATAATAATAGCAAAACAAAAAAAAGAAGTCTCCCATCTCCAGAAAGAACAAACATATCTGCCTCTCCTTACCAAAAAGAGACACGGCCAATACAAACCACATATAAATGCACAACAGCCAATTGTAGATGCAGTTGTGATTTTGTCAGTGAGGGAAAACAAGCTGTACTTTAACCACAAGAACATCTGCTTTTATTATGCTTAATAATTGGGTAGGGAAAACCAAATGAAACTGAAAGTAGCAATGCTAAGGGCCAGACCCAACTCCCACTGATTTTAATAGAATTGGGATCCTAATTGCAAAGCAGTGTAGTGAAGGCTTCAATTCGGTGAATGTGTGCCAAGTAATCTTTTTATAAAGTGTCTTTCTTCTCCCTTGCTGATGTTTATAAGGATCTTTTGAGCAGGGGAGACTAGAAAGACAAAAGAGCAATACCACCAAATGTGCTTGGGCTCATTCTTTTCCCTCCCTTTGCTTTCCTCTCAGTGCACATGCCCATGTTTGATTGTTGCCTCTTCAGGTTCAGTCTTGCTACCACTGCTCTACATAGATACCTCTTGCATGGTGTCACAGTTCAGGGCAACTACACCTGTATTTCCCCTTAGTGATCCAGCAGGGGCACCCGCTCTCAGCCTTCCGACCTCCTAGCTGTTGCCTTTCTTGGGCGGAGATCTGCATCTCTCTCCCTTGTGACCAGCATATTTCCAGGCTGAACAGTTTATAGAATATCAGGGTTGGAAGGGACCTCAGGAGGTTCTAGTCCAACCCCCGATCAAAGCAGGACAAATCCCCAATTTTTGCCCCAGATCCCTAAATAGCCCCCTCAAGGACTGAACTCACAAGCCTGGGTTTAAGCAGGCCAATGCTCAAACCACTGAGCTATCCCGCCCCCCCCCCCATGTGCTTTGACTGTGTTATTCCCAGCCTAAGCAGGTTTACTTCACTTCTCCCCTCAGAGATGGTACACAATGTAATTGCTCCAGATATCGTCCCACACGGTTCCCTCTGAGCAAGCATATTTTACTCCTAAGGTAAAAGCACTACAGAGAAGACATGTTAAAAATAATTCAAGAACCTTTATGCATCCTGATAAGCTTACCAGAGATCACTCTCCTTGCGCCCTCCATCTCCACAAGGACTCTGATCCGTGTCAGTCCTTCCAACCCTTCCCTAAGGATTGGGGCCCTTTGTAGACTGGGGATCCTGTCCATTTGCTTGATCAGGAGGAAGACTCTGAACCTGTTTAAAACCAGGCTGTTTTATTCAAAAATGCTTTATTTGGCCACATGTACACTACAGCCCTTACAACGGCTGCTGATGCAGCTGCGCTGCTGTAGCGTTTGTGGTGGAGCTCTAAGGCTCTCCCATCGGCTTAATTACTTCACCCCCCATGAGAGGCGGTAGCAGCTCTCCCACCGACAGCACTGTCTACACTGTGCTTAGGTTGGTATAATTTATGTTGCTCAGGGGTGTGGAATATTCACACCTTTGAGTGATATAAATTGTAATGAAGTAAGTTGTAGCATAGACAAGATCTTGGTCTGTTGGTCCCTGGAGAATCCAAACTGGGGCTATGTTTACACTAGCACTTTTGTCAGTAAAACTTTTTTCGGTCAGGGGTGTGAAAAATACACGCCCCTGACCGACATGAGTTTCACTGACAGAAGCACTAGTGTGGACAGCGCTGTGTCGGCGGGAGACACTGGCAGTGCTTATTGGGGGTGGCTTAATTATGCCAATGGGAGAGCTCTCTCCCGCTGGCATACAGCGGCTACATGGGAGACCTTACAGCAGCGCAGTTGTGCTATTGTAAGGTCTGTAGTGTAGACACAGCCTAAGTCTTTGAACTGCCCTCCTGTAACAGGTGATCGGACAAAAGGTATCCACCCTCAGGAAAAGCTTCAAAGGCTGAGTCCCTAAGTGAAGGTTTGTAATGCCCTCCTCCCTAGTACTTCCTAGGAATTTCAATTCATGCGTATTGTCCCAAAAGATCAGTCATGTCTGTTATGTTGTTCAGTATAGTTTTTTGAAAGTCACATTATCTCCCACAGATTGAATAACCCTTTGTCCTCCTAAAGAAGTTCCACCCAATCCAAACCCACCATACATGGTGAAAGTAGTACACAAAATTTGCATTTTCAGTAAAATGGACCCTCAAAATATTGAATGTAATTCAGTAAGGTTTAATGTAAATACACAACATTTGCCCAGGATATTGCAGGATACTGTCATGCATTGCTTCTGACGGTGCTTCCTGTCTCAGCAATGAAATAGTGAAGCTGATTGTACTTGAAGTTTTGTCAGATGCACAAATGGAAGAAGTAGAGAAAAGTATTTTATCTATTATAGTAAGATTAGTTACAATACCTTATCTACTTATATGGCCCCCGTCACAGTAGTACATGGAAAAACCTCACAACCTTTGATATATTTATCCTCACAACTACCTGTGAAGTAGGGGAAGAGGTGTTCTCTGTTTTACAGAGGGTAACTGAGGCACTGAAAGACTAGGCCACTGGCCCTGAGGTCACACACTGTGTCTGGTGGATCAGAATTGAACTCTGTCTCCCACAGCTCAGGTTATAGGTCCAGTGATTAGAGTGCTTTCTCTCTAATGTTAGTGATTAGTTGTACCAGGATAGGTACAAAACTTTCAGCTGATGGTGTTTCCTGAAGGTCAGATATCTCTTTCAAGGCTTATTGCTGAGGACTGAAAGGCTTGTCCAAGACCAGCCAGCTAAAGATGAGGGAGGATGCCAGATCAACCAAACCTCTAACTATCAAAGGGCAAAAGAATGTAATACCCAGTTAAGGTTTTTTCCCAGAGCCAACTGTGTCCTGGAGCTGGCAATGGCTACTGCAAATTGTCTCCCTGCACTGCAGCTGCATTCAGTGTAGGAGATGTAGCTATATTGAATGATTTAATTGGTGGGCACAGTAGATGTGGCAGGTTGGTTAGAGGTGTGTTTGTGAGTTGAAGAGATAGGGATTACTTTGAGGAGCATCACAATTGGATTTTGATATGAGGAGATCAGGGTTTGTGCCCACCCTGTGTGTAAGGAGAGGAAAGAAGACCATGTGTTCCCTAAGGAGCTAGTTTACATAATTTTATTGCAAAGTTGTGTAGGTTGTCCTAAGGCACTTGGGGGATGGCAGAGGAAGGGTCTTGTGTCAGGAATTGTCGGTAGCAAGGTAGCATATGAGAGTAGTCTGTGGGTTTGCTGAAGGATAAGGAAATGTATAGGTTTAGATGGTATCTGGGGGTAGAGAGTAAAGTGACTGTTAGATTTCACCGGGATGGTATCCTGTCAGGAGAGTCGAATGTGTTTGATTGTAGGGTAGGTGCAGGTAGCTCCTTTCTGTACAATGAAAAGTCAGAGTGCGAGTATATGTGTTATGGGTGTTTTGGGTCGTCGCTCAAAGAGGGCAGAACTAAATTTACATGTATCTTCTCTTGTACAGAGGTATTTCCTGATTTTCTGAAGGTTGAGTTTTGCTGAACTAGGCATTCTGGAAGGCCGCAACCTGTCCCAGGGAAACCTTAACTGTGTGTTAACAAAGTTTTTTGTGCCATATAATTTCCTAGGTTGTTTTATTTTTTTCTTAACAAAACGAAAACACATTGGTAGGAATTAGTGGTCCTTGTGGAGTTATTGATGGCATAAAGGCCAAGTGAACTACTGATCCTGACCTAAAACCCTTCTCCCTCCCACTGCTCAGCCCCACCAACCAGCCCATGTCCTTCCAGTCCAGCCAGCACCCACCACACTATTTTGTCCAGGCTTTCCCCCATCCCGGTTGGGGGCGGGGAGAGAGGAGGGCAAATCCCTGATGTATCTTTCTGGCTGTGTACCCAGGTTTCCAACTGGACCTGATCTTGGAATCCAACTTTTCCCCTGTGCATAATGAGAGAACCCAAATTCTCTTTCAAGAGCTACCACAATTTTCTGAAAAGAAGCTGTATTCTGTGCACTGCTTGGGCAGTTTGCATCACCCCACCCCCTGCATATTCTCAGTAGATGCAACATACAGCTCTACACATCCATTTGCATCATAAGAGGCTCAGGAAGGTGTTTTGATCAAAGGGATGGAATGATCTGTGGGACGGAATGCAAGCCACATGAGCAAAGGCTGAAGGAACTGGGTATGCTTAGTTTGGAAAAGAGGAGATTAAGAGGGCACGATAGTGGTTTTCGGATACTTGAAATGCTGCCATAAAAAAGATGGAGAAAAGTTGTTCTCTTTGCCACAGAGGGCAGGATAAAAGGCAATGGGTTCAAACGACGGCATAGCAGATTTAGATTAAATCTCAGAAAAAACTTTCGAACTGGAAGAACAGCAGGACAATGGAACAGACTGCCTTGGGAGGCTGTGGTAGCTCCTTCTCTGGAGGTTTTCAAAAGGAGGCTGGGTAGCCATCTGTCTTGGATGGTTTAGACCAGGGGTTCTCATAACAAATTTTTGGGTGGCCTCAAAGTGTGCCACCAACTCTTGCTGGTGGCCGCACTGACACTTTTCCCTAAAATACTCAATTAACTTCAGGAAAAACAAACAAATATACGTGTATACGCACCCAGATCATTATAATTTATTTATGTAGGGTTTTTTTGGGGGGGGTACTCAATAATAAAAATAATGCTGTGAAAAGAGATATTTGTATGTTTAATATCACTTTTCACAGCAAGTTCTGGCAAGTTAAGATCTGGATGGGGTGGGGGGTGAGGCAGCAGAGGCCAGGGATGATGGATAGGAGCCCCCATCCCTGTGTGGTTGGGGCTGTGGGTCAGTGCCTGGAGCTGGGGGTCAGCGCCTTGAGCCAGCACCCACTGGAGCCCAGGGTCAGCGCCCGCAGCTGCATGGCCAGGGCCAGGGATTGGCACCCAGGGCCAGGGAGCAGCACCAGCTGCCATGCAGCCAGGGGTCAGGACCCGGAGCTGGCACCTGCTGCTGTGTGACGGGGGCCAGGGATTGCACCCAGGGTCGGCACTTGGGGTCCGCGCTCACTGCTGCACAGCCGGGGCTAGGAGTCTGCGTCCTGGGCCAGCACCCGCCGAAGCCTGCTGTTGCGCAACCAGAACTGGAAGTCAGCGTCCGGGTCAGCACTGTCTACACTGGCGCTTTACAGCGCTGAAACTTGCTGCGCTCGGGGGTGTGTGTGTTATTTCACACCCCTGAATGAAAAAGTTGCAGCGCTGTAAAGTGCCAGTGTAGACAAGCCCTGGGGCTCAGACCTCCCCAGAAAGACAAGCTGAGAATGGGCTCTCTTGAAGGGCAACATGGGGGACAGGGCCCCCCAGATCATGGCACACACATGGGGGCAGAGAGTGGAGGTCAGATTCCAGAGAGGCAAGGCATGCCCTCTCCAGAACCTGGCTCACATGAGCAGGGACATAGAGCGGGAGTCAGATCTCCATTGATGGGCAGGGGTCCCCCAGATCCTGAAACACAGATGAGGGGGGTGGGGAATGGGGCTCAGACATCCCCAGAGAGGGAAATCCCCTCCTTATCTCAGGTGGGACAGGGAACAAGGCTCATACCCCCCCTTGAGCATTAGGGGCCCCAGATCCTGACATACACGGGGGCAGGGAGTGGGGCTCAGACACCCCTGGAGGCAGCACCCCCAGCTCACAAGCAGGGTGCGGACAGGGGATCATAACCCCGAGATCCTGGCACACACATTGAAGGGGAGAATGTGGATCTGACAGGTGCCCGTGCCCCTATTCTCCCCCAGTTTCCCTGCCACTCACCCCCATGTGTCCCTACCTGATACCCCGAACCCTTCTCACCACCCCTACCACCCATTCCCATTTATCCTTTAATAAGTCTTTAATAAGGCTAAAGAGGATCTTAGGGATAATGGGAATGAGGATATGGAGGTAGATATTACCATATCGGAGGTAGAAGCAAAACTCGAACAGCTTAGTGGGACTAAATCGGGGGGGCCCAGATAATCTTCATCCAAGAATATTAAAGGAATTGGCTCACAAATTGCAAGTCCATTAGGAAGAATTTTTAATGAATCTGTAAACTCAGGGGTTGTACCGTATGACTGGAGAATTGCTAACATAGTTCCTATTTTTAAGAAAGGAAAAAAAAATGTGATCTGGGTAACTACAGGCCTGTTAGTTTGACATCTGTAGTATGCAAGGTCTTTGAAAAAAATTTGAAGGAGAAAGTAGTTAAGGACATTGAAGTCAATGGTAAATGGGACAAAATACAACATGGTTTTACAAAAGGTAGATCGTGCCAAACCAACCTGATCTCCTTCTTTGAGAAAGTAACAGATTTTTTAGACAAAGGAAACGCAGTGGATCTAATTTACCTAGATTTCAGTAAGGCGTTTGATACCATGCCACACGGGGAATTATTAATTAAATTGGAAAAGATGGGGATCAATATGAAAATTGAAAGGTGGATAAGGAATTGGTTAACAGGGAGACTGCAGCGGGTCCTACTGAAAGGTGAACTGTCAGGCTGGAGGGCGGTTACCAGTGGAATTCCTCAGGGATCAGTTTTGGGGCCAGTCTTATTTAATCTTTTTATTACTGACCTCGGCACAAAAAGTGGGAGTGTGCTAATAAAGTTTGCGGATGATACTAAGCTAGGAGGTATTGACGATTTAGAGAAGGACCAGGAAATCATACAGGAAAATTTGGATGACCTTTTAAACTGGAGTAATAGTAATAGGATGAAATTTAATAGTGAGAAGTGTAAGGTTATGCATTTAGGGATTAATAACAAGAATTTTAGTTATAAGCTGGGGACACATCAATTAGAAGTAATGGAGGAGGAGAAGGACCTTTGAGTATTGGTTGACCACAGGATGACTATGAGCTGCCAATGTGATATGGCCATGAAAAAAGCTAATGAGGTCTTGGGATGCATCAGGTGAGGTATTTCCAGTAGAGATAAGGAGGTTTTAGTACCGTTATACAAGGCACTGGTGAGACCTCACCTGGAATACTGTGTGCAGTTCTGGTGTCTCATGTTTAAGAAGGATGAATTCAAACTGGAACAGGTACAGAGAAGGGCTACTAGGATGATCTGAGGAATGGAAAACCTGTCTTACGAAAGAAGACTCAAGGAGCTTGGCTTGTTTAGCCTAACTAAAAGAAGGTTGAGGGGGGAGATATGATTGCTCTCTATAAATATATCAGAGGGATAAATACCAGAGAGGGAGAGGAATTATTTAAGCTCAGTACCAATGTGGACACAAGAACAAATGGATATAAACTGGTCATTGGGAAGTTTAGACTTGAAATTAGACGAAGGTTTCTAACCATCAGAGGAGTGAAGTTTTGGAATAGCCTTCCAAGGGAAGCAGTGGGGGCAAAAGACCTATCTGGCTTTAAGATTAAACTCAATAAGTTTATGGAGGAGATGGTATGATGGGTTAACATGATTTTGGTAATTAATTGATCTTTAAATTTTAATGGTAAATAGGCCCAATAGTCTGTGATGGGATGTTAGATGGGGTGGGATCTAAGTTACTACAGAAAATTCTTTCTTGGGTATCTGGCTGGTGAATCTTGCCCATATGCTCAGGGTTTAGCTGATCGCCATATTTGGGGTCGGGAAGGAATTTTCCTCCAGGGCAAATTGGAAGAGGCCCTGGAGGTTTTTCACCTTCCTCTGTAGCATGGGGCACGGGTCACTTGCTGGAGGATTCTCTGCTCCTTGAAGTCTTTTTAAATCACGATTTGAGGACTTCAATAGCTCAGACATAGGTGAGAGGTTTATTGCAGGAGTGGGTGGGTGAGATTCTGTGGCCTGCATTGTGCAGGAGGTCAGACTAGATGATCATAATGGTCCCTTCTGACCTTACTATCTATGCATCCTCCTACCTTCCATACAGCCTCAAACTCCTCACCCTTATTTCGCCACTTCTCCACCTCTAAAATGCCCCTCTCCTGCCAGCAAGCATTCAAATATCTTCTACAAATACATTCCCCCAAAATAAAGAATCCCTCTTACAGAGACAGGTTTTGGCAATATGCCATCCTACCTTTTCCAAATTTCTGGGACTCTCTTTAACTAGGGCTATGGCTACACTACGAGGCTTTTAGCAGCACAGCTTCTGCCGCTACAGCTGTGCCGCTAAAAGGCACGCAATTTAGGTGCTGTTTGTCGGCTGGACAGTGCTCTCCTGCCAACAAAAAGCTTCCACCCCCCATCAGTGGCAGCAGCTTTGTCAGAAGGAGAGCACTCCTGCCGACAAAGCACTGTCCTCACCGATGCTTTTCGTCGGTAAAACTTTTATTGTTCGGGGGGAGTTTTTTTTAATGCCCCTGAACAACAGAAGTTTTGCCAACAAAGTGCCAATGTAGACAAAGCCTGACGCTGTCAAGTTCAACGGACTACTGCTTATCCCCTTGAACTATCCAGCTGGTGTGGAACTTTGAAGGCTAATAGTCCTGTTAACTCCTCTGTGTGGACATGCTAAATATAATCAGTTAGGTACCCGGTAGGCTCATGAGTCTTAGCATGCCTAACTGGAGAAGCAAAGTCTTTTTCAAAAAAGGTTTTAATTTGATTTTTCCCAAAGGTCTGGTGGGTGCCATGCGCTCTATTAGGGTAACCCTGAGACCTTGGTGCAGTGATCTGAGCCCTGGCTTGATCTCTATCTGTGAGCAAAAATAGGTTGTCAGAATCTATCAACTTTTAAAAAGCTGTTTTTTGGGAGAGACTATGTGTGGAGAACGCATTGGTCAAATAGCCCTAAATGTGGATCCCTAACCATGCCCTGTGCCCCTCTGAGACTCACCAAATTTTGAAGCACTCCAGATAACCGTGTGGATTTTAAAACACTTAGAAGAGCCAAGCTTTAAACAGAAAGCTGGTTTTAACCTCAACTATAGGAGAGCGACCGATAATAGAGGTTTGACTACAATATATTTGTAATCTGTCTGGCTGTTTTGTCATATGGTCTCAGCATTTTAGCAAGACAACTATTTAAGGCCTCTCTGCCAGTAATAATGTGTAATTTTAGTTGTCCAAGTATAGACTGGTTGAATGTCTCATGGTTTAAAGAGAAAGTTTGTTGATACTCGACCAAAAGCAATTTCTCCTTGGAACATGTAATTCTGAAACATGCAAAAGGAGATTTGGGACCAAACGTCAGTCTGTTCTGGAGGCCAGTGTGGCTGAGCCATTAACAGTGCCATAATAGAATTCAGATCTCCACTAGTGGACTAACAAAAGGAAAACAAAATTCTCAGGACTATTCCCTGAGGGGAAGATTCCTTCCAGAGCATTCTTCTGGTGGGACAACCTGACTTTCCCCATGTGGCCAAGGCAGGATGACATGACCTGTGATACGTAATTGACTCATACACCCAGCCATTTTGAATGCCATTGTTGTGCAAGTCTTTGAATGTGAGGCTGAGAAACTGGAACCAGACTCAGAAAGGGAGAAAGATGACTAATGAAGCAAGAGGAATTGGAGGATGACATGATCAGAGTGGGAAGGAATTTTAGCAGGGTATATAGAAAAATAAGTCACAGAATATGGATGTTGTGTGTGGGGGGGAGGAGAACATGAGTTCTGTGTTTGGTTTCTCTCTGAAACTGGAAGCTTTGGTGGCTGGAAGCACAGTGGAGTTACTGTAGGTGATGGAAATGAGAAGCAAAAGCAATGATTTGGCCATGTTATACATGGGATAATCCCTGGTATCATCTAGCACAGGGGCAGCCAACCTGAGCCTGAGAAGGAGCCAGAGTTTACCAATGTACATTGCCTAAGAGCCACAGTAATACATCAGCAGCCCCCCAGCAGCTCCTACCACCCGCTCCCAGAGTCTCCCACTCACCAGCAGCCCCGCCAATCAGCGCCTCCCCCGCCCTCCCCACACCTCCCGATCAGCTGTTTTGTGATGTGCAGGAGGCTCTGGGGGAGAGGGGAAGGAGTGAGGGCATGGCAGGCTCAGGGAGGGGGCGGGAAGGGGTGAAGTGGGGGCAGGGCCTGTGGCAGAGCCAGGGGTTGAGCAGTGAGCAGCCCCCTGGTACATTGGAAAGTTGGTGCCTGTAGCTCCAGCCCCGGAGTCGGTGCCTGTACAAGGAGCCGCATGTTAACTTCTGAAGAGCCGCATGTGGCTCCGGAGCCACAGGTTGGCCACCCCTGATCTAGCAAGAGATGTGAAAGAGACATTTGGAGAGAGGGAAATAAGCACTGGGTGAGGGGATGAGGTGGTAAATTTGAGAATCCTCAGCCTAAAGAGAGTACTGAAACTGAAGGAGCAGCTGATGTCACTGACAATGCTAGCTGCCCCATAGGGAGCATGTCTGGGCAGGACCTGGGTGAGGTTTCCTCAGTGCCTCAGATCAGAGGCTATGTTCTTGTTGATCTCTGACGTGATGACTTGTACAGTACATTCAAGCCTAAACTTGATTGGCTTTATTTGCCGCCATACTGCATGAAAAAATAGCTGGAGTCCCCCAGTAGCAGCAGTCTCATGCTAAAGCCAAATGATTGGGGCACAAAGATTTGAGAAACTCTTACGCTGTGGCTGTGCAGGAGGAAAGGAAGAGGTTCTTTGCTTCTACCCTTGCAAGCTGGTCTGAAGAGTGTCATTTGCTGAGCTTCTGGGACGTGATGGGAGAATTTGTGCACCACAACTTGTGGTTTGGATCTATGCCATCTCCGCCTGCTGAAGTCTAACAGGGCATTTCTGGGCTTTTGCTGCTGTGCAGAATGCTGATTGGTCTGATGGAGCCATGTGCATAGCCTTCACTTCTGAAGCCAGCTATTAATGCGGACAGTCTGTCCAGTGTTTGACATGCATCTAGTCTTCCATTTTTGGTCAAGATTTTCGAAGAGTTTGGGTAGAGACAAGGTGGTTCTTACAGTGCTGCAGTGGCCAGCAGAAGTGCAATGGTTCCGTGATCGTTACTGCAGAGAGACTGCACCGGTGGGGTTGATCAATGATACCTAGTCATAGACTTACAGATAGATAGATAATAAGGTCAGAAGGGATTATGACAATCTAGTCTGACCTCCTGCACAATGCAGGCCACCAAATCTCACCCACCCACTCCTGCAATAAACCTTTCACCTATGTCTGAGCTATTGAAGTCCTCAAATCATGGTTTAAAGACTTCAAGGTGCAGAGAATCCTCCGGCAAGTGACCTCATGCTGCAGAGGAAGGCGAAAACCCCCCAGAGCCTCTTCCAATCTGCCCTGGAGGAAAATTCCTTCCCGACCCCAAATATAGCAATCAGCTGAACCCTGGGCATGTGGGCAAGATTCACCAGCCAGATACCCAGGAAAGAATTCTCTGTAGTAACTCAGATCCCACCCCATCTAACATTCCATCACACACCATTGGGCCCATTTACCATGAATAGTTAACGATCAATTAATTGCCAAAATCATGTTATCCTATCATATCATCTCCTCCATAAACTTATCGAGTTTAATCTTGAAGCCAGATAGGTCTTTTGCCCCCACTGTTTCCTTTGGAAGGCTGTTCCAGAACTTCACTCCTCTGGATTAGTTATGATTTTATAATGCTTCCTAAAGCTGGCTGGAGAACAACGCACACAATATTTTTCATGAATGTCCCTCCCACTTCCCCTGTGTTTTGATGACATTTTCTGACAAGCCTTATGGCATACAGTCATTTTGCTTTTTACTCGCCTTCGTCTAATAAACATTGCTTTCCTTAACATACCCTCAGCCTGTTAATGGGGCAAACCTAGTGGGACCATTCTCCAAAACAAGGAAAATTTAAATCTCTGGTGATAGAACTGGGGCAAAAGACTTGGAGCACTTAGTCAAAGATAGTGGTTCATAAAGATGCTCCTTCCCATAAAGTGCTGCAAGGATTTTGGCTGCAGTTAACAAGGAAATTGAGAAAGGCTGGGTACTCAAAGGAGTGGCAGGAATAGGAGACCACAGGTTAGAGCCAAATTAACAGGGGTTTCTGCTTGCTGTGATTAAGGTTATTTTCTGCTGCAGAAGTATCCACTTTAAGAGAATATGAAGCATCTGAAGTTGTTTAGGTTGTCACCCACATGATTAATATCTCCAGGCAACTGCAATGTGGGCTTTGTTGCTAGCACTGAAGTAGCAGAAAATGAGGATTTAAAAAAAATGTACTTTGAATCTTTCATCTGAGGTTTTTAAAGTCCTTTACACACATTGAGTAAGTTTCACCATACCTCTGGTAATTAAGTATTTTGATTCTGTTTTACACATCGGGAAACTGAGCAAAAAGAGTTAAACGACTTTCCCAAGGAAACAGGAAATCTGAGCCAAGACTACATGTCAGGACTCCAAACCCTTTCCTTTGCACACTTTTGTGCTTCTTGAATAAGGGTTTGTCATATGTCTTTAAATATATTGCCTAGCTTCAAGCTTCCCAGATTTTCCTCTTCGTGCCAACTGAGAAAAACACAGAGCTCAGATTTAGAGCTATTTGGGCATTGTGTATGCACAGCAGTTACTTTCTGAAGAGCCTGAAATTAACAAGAAAGTCCTTGTCATATGTTACAGTTTGAAACTGTTGCTTGGTAGGTTATTATACAGGAACACTGCTCCTTGTAAATCCGGGGGCCAGGAGGAAATAGGAGGAAGCAGAAAAGAGGGGAGAAAAATATAAGCTAGGAGAGGGAATAAAGAGACAGATTTTCAACGGGACATGCTTAGTAGAAAATTCCTGAATCCAAAATGACAAATAAAACTGGAGCCCTTGTATCTCAAAGAGCATGGGAGACTTGTCCATGTCCCCATCCCTGTGACTGCCACCACCGCAAGCACACACAAAA
This sequence comes from Lepidochelys olivacea, assembly GCF_965140295.1. NCBI lineage: Eukaryota > Metazoa > Chordata > Testudines > Cheloniidae > Lepidochelys > Lepidochelys olivacea. Next base: position 33,725,974 of record NC_140413.1, on the reverse strand, counting down.
TTCAGGATATGTAATGTCCTCTGTGTCAGTACGTTGTCTCAGAGTTTTGGTTTTGGTGCAATTTTGAGTCCTTTACTACGTCTCTTTTATTAAACTTAGATTGTAAATGCCTCAGGCCAGGACCTGGCTTTTTTATTATGTATTGGAACAGTGTCTAGTTCAGTGGGGTTCTGGTCTATGATTTGAGAGCGGTAAGGTGCTACCTCAGTACAGATAATAAATAATATCTTCTGGCTATTTCTACTCAATTGGAACTTGTTTTTTTAAGACCCACTTGAGCTTTCTTTGTAAACCAATGACCTATAACTGTGTACTTTTTCGTCACGACTTTGAATGTGAATCATATTTTCAAGGCTGGTGGCTATAATCAGTAGAAAACCTTTATAAATATGAAAGCTTGGTAATTGCCTCCTTTCGTGTGATAGAAGCATAATCCTACCACACTCAGCTGGGAAAAGAGTTCAGAAACAACAATCAGAACTCGTTTTTTGAATATCTAAAAAAGTGAACGCAGCAGGATGTTTCTCTTTTACTTGAAAGAATGTCTCCAGATTGTTGCCGATGTTTTCTTGAGCATCTGTTGAGATGTTTATTCATATCTTAATTCCCTTCAGGAAAGATTACATCATTCTGCTGATTTATATTCGACTCTCAGCAGAGATCAGTCTCCTGCTGCTAATAGTTGAGCCAAGCCTCCTTGTTTCTGTGGTAATTACACTGACTCCATTAATTTTGAATTTCTGCTCCTGATCTGAAAGGTTTATTACTGCAGGTTGCTGTCTCTATGGTAGAGCCATTTGTTTATAGATTATTGGTTAGCTAATTACAGCATTATTAAACATAAAATCGAATAGGCCATGGCTGCTGTTTGATATGCATCGCAGAGCTTGGAAAGCTTCTGAGGCACTGTGACGGTTCTTGGGGTACTCAGGACTGTGAGTCAACTTGTTACTCCCTTCCATTAGTCAGGAGGAGTCTTGCTTGTGGTAGCTGAGTGTCAACTCCCTGACCTTGCCAGTCCTTCAGCCAGTCAAGCACTCTCGCCTGCTTATGCCAGCTCTTCTTTCCCCTTGCAGGTTAACAATAGGTGCACCTTAGTCCTCTTGAATTGCTCCCTTGTGATATCCAGCCCCTGACACTGGCTACTCACAGAAATTCCAGATCCTCTGCCCTCAAGGGGCAGTGTACCCGTGTTTACCAGTTTTGCCTTAAACAATTGCCCCTGTAAACCACACAGCACTTGTGAGCACTTATTATAAGACAAGAGCCAGTTTATTTAAGAAAGAATAAAGATTTACCTAGAAGTGAGAGAAAGTCATGGAAACAACTGGTGGTTACAGCCCAAAACAAAATAATAAAACATGAACTTGGGTCTACGCTTATTACCTATTGTTAATCTGCAAGGCAAAGATAGGGCTGGCATAGCCCAGAGGAGAGTGCTTGAATGGCTGAAGGCTGGTGAGGTTAGGGAACTGACACCCAGTTACCACAAGCAAGACTCCTTCATGCTGGTGACAGAGGGTAACAAGGTGACTCCTGGTCCTGGGTGTCCTGAGAACCATCCCAGCAAGTCTTTTACAAAGGTACTTAGATGCTGCTGATGCAGATAGGTATCAGGTTTGGAAACGACACTAACCTGAACAGGTTAAGCACCTAAGTCCCATTGAAATCAAATCTGGCCATCTGCCTCAGTACCCCAATGATAGAATGGGGATAATAGTACTTCCTGCCTTGCTGGGGTCTTGGGATGATAAAGATTCTGAGGAGGCCTGATACTGCTGTGATGGGGGTGAGGAAGGCATGTACGTTTCTAGGATAACTACCATTCCTGAGTTACATGTCTGCTTTTATAGGCCTACAGTCCACAGCAGATGGATGCAAAGATGGTATAATTCTGTATTTTATTTAGAGTTTTTAAATAACCCAGTCAGAAGTCTCCTGGCACATTTATATAATTGAAATCAATAATTTTAAACAAAAACATTTACAGATTACCTCTGTGCTTTGAAGAGTTCTCTCAGGTGTCAGCAGTACAACTTTACTGAAAATCCCTGGAGAAACAGATGAGGGGAGCATTAAATCCAAGCTATGGTGGACCAAAGAGGGGAGTAAACTTCAGAGTCCAGGGGCCCTCACTGATGACAACGTTACAACCACCCTCCCTCTTGTAAACCAGTATCCTGCTAATTTAAACACCTTGGCTGGCAGTTACTGGCATAGAATGATGTGAGGAATGAAGCAGTTTCAAATATAGGGAGGTTCAAAACCATTTGTAAGTCAAAGCCATTAACTAAAACTTCACCCAGAAGTCAGCTGTCAGTGAGTGCAGATCACACAGCACAGGCCGTAATGTCCTCCATACAGAAGATCCTGCTTTATAAATGGCATCTTTTTTTCTGCACGTAGAAGTGATATTTGGAACAGTTCAAGGTGCATTACAGCAATCTGACAGAGAGAGAATAATAGCAAGGGCCACTTTAATGAAAAAGGACATCAGCGATAAGAACCACATTTTAAGGGCCTGATTCAAATCCTATTTAAATCAATAGGGTTATTTCCATTGACTTCAATGGTATTTGGATGAGATCCTGTGTTAATATGTAGTGTCAAGCACAGCCACGGCATGGGATGATGACCCATTAAAGGCAGAGGGCTTAGCCCTACCTGTGACTGACTAACTGCCTCCCAGGTAATGGGTCTAAGGCCAGTGTTCAGGTTGGCAGGTCACCTGGTCCTTAGACAAAGGGCCATCAAGCTGCTCAGCTGTGAGAGAGATCCTGTAGGAGACCCTGGGTCAAGGTAAAGGAGCTGGAAAAAGGCCAGGCAGCAGAACCCAATTTATCTGTTTGATTTGTGTTGGACTGTTCAGAGAAATAAATCCAACCTTATAAAAAGAGCCTGAAATTCTGCTGCTGTGGGAGCTTTATTTGTAGCACTGGCTGGTGAGTTGGCACACCAATATAAATCCACCTGTAGTTCAGTATAATCCATTACACTACCTTGCAATCATATTTTTTTCCAGTTAGTCATATGGAAAATTAGCACTGCACTGACAGCAATTGTATGCAGATTTAATAATTTTATTAAGATGATGTTGAAGTAAAAAGAAAACGGTACAGAGTTTAAGCATAGAAGTTTCAGGGAATAAGGTACAGATTATCAAGGGGTGCAAAATTCAGTTTAGGAACGGGTGGCGTAAGGAATACATAATCTGCAATCTCCCCGATTGGGGGTAAAAGTTTAACGGGTCAAAGTACAGACATTAAGATATGGGGATATGTTGTTCATATAATGGCTATGTTCAGGTGTGGAGTATAATGAGTGGATACGATGATGAGGATGGATTTATCCTCATTTGGTGGGATTTAATGTTCAGTGAGTTTATGGTTCCAGTTCATACGGTCCAGTGGAAAAAGCCTCTCAGTCCCTTTCCCATAATTGATGCACGATGTCGTACCAGCTCACACCTCCTGGTACTGTCGGTGGCCGGTGATGCGTTTGATGTAGATGTCCCTGGACCATGGGATGGTGTCCGAGACCATGAGGTGCCACATGAGCCGTGCATAGCGTCAACCGATCCCACAGGTCGGCAGCACACGCTCGTTGCAGGGGTCCCAAGCGCCCAGGGCTCCAACGATCAGGGCATCCATCTGCACCTTGTAGCCCTTTGCTCTCAGGGGGTTGGCCAGGGGGGCGTATTTTTCCAACTTATGAGCTCGGGCTTCGCGGAAGGCCAGGGTCCTGCTCTCAAAGGAGACCAGGACGTCGGCGAGGATGATCTTTTTCTGGGCCTCATTGGTGACTACCACATCAGGTCAAAGCTGGCTGTCGGTACGAGGGATGGCGCAGTTCACGGCAACCTCTGCCTGGCGCAGTGCGATGGCTTTCACCAGGCGGTTCTGGATGGCGTTGTGGCGCAGCTGCCAGGCTCTGGAGTGGGGCTTGCAGCTGCACATGACATGGGGCAGGGTCTCGTTGGAGTAGCTGCACTTCCCGCAACGCTTGTCTCGGTTCCTATGGCGGACGGCTCCGTTGAGCAGGATGCAGTTGAGTCGGGCACGGTGGACGAACCGCCAGTCGGCGAAACGGGTGAAGCCGCCCCCGGCGAGGAAGTGGTTGCTGGTGTCCCACTTGCTGCTCAGTTCGAAAGCTTTACCCTGGTCCGGTTTACGCTTCAGGGTTTCCATATACAGTGAATGGATGGCTGCCTTCAGGGTCCTCTCCAGCATGCCCCGGTGCTCGCGGTGACGGTGGTGTTGTCGTTGGACCTGATCTGCGGCACCAGGACTCCTAGCTCCTGGCACTCCTCGCACCACTCCCAGCGGTAGCCGATGCGCTTCCCCAGGCGACACGTGGCATTGCGAGTGCGGGACCACAGTGAAGTGATGTAATTGACAGCAATTGTATGCAGATACTACAGTGACGATGTACCTTAGAAATTCTTATTGCATTAATTATTTGAGATTTATGCAGGTGAGCATCTGCTTCATTCCTCCCTCATCCCATACACAATCCCCTCTGCCTTTTACAGATCTTGAAACATTATGGCTTATTTTATCAGTAAATTAATATTGCCATTTATCTTCACATAACAAGTAGAAACAGTTGCCCAAAGGCAAGGAGTGCTACAGAAATCCATTTTATCTTCATTATGATGTTTTGGGTCATTGGGTATTGCATAGAAATAATGAAAGTAAATATTAGGTTGGGTGAGAGGGTGTTTTTCTCCTGGCTTAATGTAAATACATTGGTGTTTAAATAGTCATGCTACATTAGCAGAACTCTAAAGAGTGATTGAGTCACTCTTGGGACTGATTTCATTTCCAGGTAGTGATGTGCAGAGCATGGTTGGTAATTTACAGAATCAGATAGCTCTGATTATATATGAGAGGATAGCTCTGAATAGCTTCTGGATCACTCAGTAAAGTGAATACATCACTACTCATGATGATCTCTTTCCCCAGCATTCAATACAAGGCTATTCCAGAAGAGGAAATGTCATGCTGGCATGTCTTACAAATTCAGTGTCCAATGGTGTGGACCAAATTTTGTTCAGATATGTGCATGAAACTGCCATTAACTGCAGTAGAAATCTCGAGGTGAATTTTAAGATCAAGTTGCACTCTTGTTTTCAACCCTCCTTATGAGGGTTTAATTATGCAAACTACCATTAATACCTGAGGCGCTCTCATGCCCCACATACTGAACTGACAATTTGCAGTACCTGTATAATGGTCTGAATTCACAATGAGTTAAAATCTGTTCAACGGGTGAAGCATACTACACTGGGTAAAAGGCTTTACTCCTGTGTATTTGAAGTGTATATATACAGGGTCATTTTCTAGGTATCCCAACTCAACCAGCAGTTATTTAGGCACCCAGCAACAGATGACCAACTGCTTAGACTTTTCTTGTCCTTACTGTAAGCAATATTCGGTGTCATTAAAAGACATAGGAACACACTCTGAAATCTTAAATAGTCTGTAGCTAGGATCCCCTGGGAGAATCACTCTGGTGAATGGATCTTGACAGAACATGCTTTTGTCTCTGCTTCTGTTGTTTTTGGTAACTGAATTGTCTTATTACGTGTGGGGATATTTTGATGTGGAGATTTGTTATTTATATTGTGGTATTTTCCCAGATGTGCCAAGCAAGCACAAAGAAGGCCACAGCTTATACCCTGAAGAGCTTAATACCCTATACTTCCCAACAGAGAAAAAAGACAATGCTGGATTTGGAAAACTTTTTTCCACTAACAAGTAGTCAGGTTTCTTTGCTCTTGGTTTTACACCACAGATAAATGCGGATATTTTCTTACCAGTGGGTGCCAGACTTCCTTACTAGGAATATGATAGTAAGAACTTGGCAGAGATTCAAGTTGCAATGGGTAATCATTTTGGAAACCTTGGATTAAGATTGTGGAAGACCAAGAGAAAGATGTAAAGACAAATAGTCTCATATATGCCTGATTGTAAAACGATGAGAAGTTAAGTGTGAAATGCTGTAATATATTGAGAAACTGAAATTAATACTTGGTTAAAAAATGCCATTAAGCAGTAGTGATTCTTGAAATGACCATGGGAACAACTATTGGTTTTACATCATTGCATTATAAATGCACTTGATGTTTATCATCCTTTGTTGTGTGTCCTGTTGTCTCAGACTGAAGGCTGGTATGTCAAAGGTGCTCTAAGCAAGCCTATAGCGGCACCCTCTGCCTGCTCTCTGAACCTTGTGTCAAAGTCTGCTTACTTATATCTTTAGAGTCCCACTGAGTTCAAGAGGCCATCAGTTAAATAACAATTGTATTAGGTAACCAATTTCTGCTGGACCCTAGGGTGCTTGCTTGAGACAGGTGTCATAGTGTCACAGAAGAATAGCTGAGGGAGAAGAGATGTCCCCACATGAGATGGCAATACAAAGGAAGGCTATTCAATCCAGTTATAGCTGCAGGAGAAACAATGAGGAATCCTTGTGGCACCTTAGAGACTAACAAATTTATTTGGGCATAAGCTTTCGTGAGCTAAAACCCACTTCATCAAATGCATGCAGTGAAAAATACAGTAAGCAGAATATATATTGTAGCACATGAAAAGATCGGAGTTGCCTTACCAAGTGGGGGGTCAGTGCTAACGAGCCAATTCCTATTAAGGTGGAAGTGGCCTATTCTCAACAGTTGACAAGAAGGGGTGAATACCAAGGGAGGGAAAATTACTTGTGTAGTGCTAACAAGGCCAATGCCAACAGTTGACAAGAAGGTGTAAGTATCAGCAGAGGGAAAATTACTTTTTGTAGTGACCCATCCACTCCCAGTCCTTTATTCAGGCTTAATTTGATGGTGTCCAGTTTGCAAATTAATTCCAGTTCTGCAGTTTTTCTTCGGAATCTGGTTTTGAAGTTTTTTTGTTGAAGAATTGCCACTTTTAAGTCTGTTATTGAGTGTCCCGGGGGTGTTCTCCGTTGAAGTGTTCTCCGACTGGTTTTTGAATGTTACAATTCTTGATATCTGATTTGTGTCCATTTATTCTTTTGTGTAGAGACTGTCAGGTTTGGCCAATGTACATGGCAGAGGGGTATTGCTGGCACATGATAGCATATATCACATTGATAGATGTGCAGGTGAACGAACCCCTGATGATGTGGCTGATGTGGTTAGGTCACCATCATAGGACACAGTGGACAGACAAGTGTGGGGCGGTGGAATTGTCCCCAGGCCCACGCACCCTAGTGACTAACCTCAAATTTGCATAACATAGATTTTGAATAGATTGGTGTATTTGTTTAAGGTTTTAGTTTGAATTGCATAAGCACCCACCCCTTCAGTGTGGGCTGGAAATGTCACAACAACCTGTGGCATTTTGGTCTTCCTGAGCCATGCAAGTCCATCCCTAACTCACGTACATCTCTTTCCCCACTGCCTGCTGTCTCATACTTCCTTCTCTCTGTTACCATAAGCAACACATGCCAGTGCACAAGAGCCTAAATTTGCCCAGTGAAGTGTATTCGTAAGCGGTGCCAGTACAAACACAGAAATATGTGTGTGATCATTCAAGGTCAAATGCTTCATGGAACGGTGAGTAAATGTAAACAATGCCAGGTAAATTAGGGTTTGGTATGGAGAAATCACTTCTGTTTATTTTATTCCTCTAATGCTTACAGTGGGGGTTAACAATAAAGAAACTGTCTAAAATTCTTCAAAACTTGGATTTGAGGCACCTGGAAATGTCCGAACTCAAAAAGAAAGCGTGTCAAGTCAGATTGCACAGCACACCTCATGCATTGAGCCATTATGCCGTGTAGTCTTCCAGTACTTTTACATCTTCTTTGAAACAGCATGTCAGTGCTCAGAGGTAGCAATCCAGAGCGTCCCTGAACCTGAGATTGTTTTTTCTCCCTCATGGCTACATCAGTTTTCACTAAAAATAAATATGATGGGATACTGCTTTTGTGCCCTTCTCTCTACTTTAAAAGGACATTTTCTAGCGGGTTAGAGGCTGTAAGGCTATGTTTGTGTGGCTGCTGGGAGCAAGCCTCCCAGCCCGGGTAGACAGACTTGTTCTAGTTCCACTTCAGCTAGCACACTAAGAATAGCAGTGTGGACATTGCAGCTCAGGTGACAGATCAGGCTGACCAGGGTCTCGCTCAGGTGACTAGCAGTAGCATCCACACTGCTATTTTTAGTGGTCTACCTGGGCTAGGAGAGTCATTCCCAACTACAGTGTAGACCAGGGGTGGCCAACCTGAGTCTGAGAAGGAGCCAGAATTTACCAACGTACATTGCCAAAGAGCCACAGTAATACATCAGCAGCCCCCCATCAGCTCCCCCCTGGCTCCCAGCACCTCCCGCCAACCAGCAGCCCTGCCAATCAGCACCTTCCCCTCCCTCCCCGCACCTCCCGATCAGCTCTTTCGTGGCATGCAGGAAGCTCTGGGGGGAAGGGGAGAGGAGCGAGGGCATAGCAGGCTCAGGGGAGGGGGCGGGAAGGGGTGGAGTGGGGGCAGGGCCTGTGGCAGAGCCAGGGGTGGAGCAGTGAGCGCCCCCTGGTACATTGGAAAGTTGGCGCCTGTAGCTCCAGCCCCGGAGTCGGTGCCTGTGCAAGGAGCCGCATGTTAACTTCTGACGAGCCGCACGTGGCTCCGGAGCCACAGGTTGGCCACCCCTGGTGTAGACAGAGTCTAAGCTTTCCTAACAGCTGAGGGGGCTAACATCAAAAGTTCCGCTCTCTTCAGTGAGTTTGTAAACTTTGGGGGAATCATATCTGCAGTGTAGCAAATATCAGCAGACTTGGGCTTTAACTGTAAACATTTCTTTTAACGCTGTATGTGGGTTGTTTGGGGGAAAAAGAAACTGTCAGGCGGTGGCTATCTAAGCCTTTACGCCAAGTTTTGCAGAGTGGTAAAATCCGAGCTTCAGCTTCTCAACATCTCCAGAGCTGCAATAAGTGTCAGAAGTCCAGAGATACAGAGTAAGATAGATCCATGTACCTCCTGGCTGGTTAAAGCCAGTGTAGAAGAGTTGTGGCCATTTTTGGAGCAGTCAGTGCTTCCCTGAGGGAAGACAAAGTACTGGCATGTCTTGGAAAAAATAATGTAGATGCTTGCTCAAGCAACCATTTTCTAATGTAGATAATCTCTCCAGTTCCATCAACCTTTTATGGAGCTCTCATTTTTTGGAAGGTTAACTAACTTCCTTGATATGGTGAAGCACTCCCAGCAGTATCTGGAGTCCTCAGGTCTTTGAGCTGAGGCACTTTTGTTGAGTGCATACTCTGAGCAGGTATGTTTTCTTTCTGGGTAGTAATAGGCAACTGTTCGTCTGACCTAAGCTCTGTGTCATGTGTGTTTCCACAAGGTCCTATTTTGTCCAACCTGCATTCAGGGGAAATTAGTGAGGCAGTGTGGTCAGTATCCTGATGACACCTAGCTTTACATTCCAGTCTCATCTAAGTGAGTGCAAAGTGACCGTACCCAGTATCTAATGAAGACTCGGGCATGGGTGAGGCCTAGCCCATTCTGATTCTCTCTCTAAAATCACTCTAAAATTAAACCAGTGAAGTGGTCAGCCTGCCGCTGGTACTAGGAACAAAAATATAAGCAAATATTGGTTCTTGCAATGCAGTGCAACTTTAGGAGTGGGTATAGTGAATACTGAGGAATTCACAAAAGTGATTCCTACAAAGAGAGAGGTTCTCTGCCTGTCTATTCTGCAGGCATCCCTGTGCCTTAGCCTCTGCTCTACTGTAACGTTGACCAGATGCTCTTAATTGAAGCAACACCCAACTGCAAATGGTTTATCTTCCTGTCTCTTTGGATAGATCATGATTTGCATCATATTCGGTTCTAATAATGCAATGTAGAGGCAGCACACATATCCTGAGAGGGGAGAACCTTGCTTTTCTTTTTAAATAAGCAACCCCTTCAGAGAGGGGTCGGAGTAAGACAGATGGTTTACCTCAGCCAGGAGAACAGGTGACCGGAACTTGGTGCCTTTTGAAGCATGAATTAGAGAGGAAAAATGAGTGTGTCCGGGGCAGTACTATTGCAAAAAAATAATGCTCATGTGCATTGGATAGCCCTCATTTCGTTAATTTTTCAACCATTCCAGTTTCGCTTTGTGGATCCAGGCCTGCAACTGAACAGCCTAAGCAGCACATCACAGCTACACACACAAGTTTTGTGGAGTTTGCAGTTAATTACTACATTACAGTTACTACTTTAAAATCCTGTGACTTAACAATGGCTGAACTGAAATATTGTTTGTTTGCCTCTGATCGTTTCTGCAATGAGCAAAGCCTTTTCCAAAGTGAGAATATTAACACTTTATGGAATTTTCAGTGCTGGAGAGTGACAGTGCTTTAACCAGAAAATAGATAAAGCTATGAAAACTTATCCTGTGCTGCCTCACCACTGTGCCTGAACACTGGCCTGGAAGATCTCCTCCAAGGACACGAAGAGGGTTATTTAGTTCTTGGTCTTTCAAGGTAGTTGATAGAGGTGCCTGTGAAAAGCAATTATTTGTGGGGTTTTTTTGATTAACTGCCCACTGAGAATTGGACAGCGCCCACACATTCATTTCATACTTGCCACCAGAGCTAACTACTCCAGATTTTTGGTCACTACCCAAATGGATCAAAATTAAATGAATGACCTACAAGTGAACTTTTATGATTGCGCTATAAACTCATGCAATTAATTGAAATTCTGGCACTGTTGCACTGTGGTGCTATGCTTGTTCACTCACGTAAGGCCAGAGCTGAATCCCTTTGAAGCTTGTGGAAAGATTCCCAGGGCCAGGTTTAAAATTTAAGTATGTAGGCACCTAAAGATATAGTTAGGCACCTAGTGAGATTGCGTCAAACAAGTTAGGCACCTAACTCCCACTGACTTGAATGGGGCTTAGGCACTAACTTTCTTAGGTGCCCTTGTAAATCCCATTAGGCACTTAAATGCCTTTGTAAATCTGGTCCCCAGTGACTTCAATGAGCTTTGTATTAGGCCCTTACATGGGATGGAGGATCAAATGATGATATACCTTGTGGAAGAAAGATGAGGGCAGGATTGTGGGCCAGAAGGGGGGTTGTTGGAGTTTAGTGCGTAACTTCCAGCAAAGAGAAATCTGCAACTAATGGGATGTTTCTTTGCCTACTGTCCCCACGATCACTTTGCTTGTATGTTACATCCCTTTTCCGCACTTGTCACCTATCCTTTGTCTATCTAGATCCTGTGTTCTCTCAGGTGTGGGGCTGTATCTTTGAGATGCACATAATACAATACATTGTACACTACCTCAGTACACATAATAATAATAATTTCGTGTGTTTAATTTCCTAACAGTTAGTAGACAGCAGTGGATATGGAAAATAAGTCTTTGCGGTGCCCAGGAATGTAGTAAGGTTTGTGATGGAAATGTTTTATTTTTTCACTTTTGTTGTTGTTTTTTTTCAGACTGCTCTGCAATGACTACAGCCAGATACAGGCCTACCTGGGACTTGGTACTTGACCCTTTGGTGTCCTGTAAACTCTGTCTTGGGGAATATCCTGTGGAACAGATGACAACAATAGCGCAATGCCAATGCATCTTCTGTACTCTGGTTGGTTTGCTTTTTTATTACATGTGTGTATAAAAATATAGCCTTATTATATCTCAGGGTCAGGATGAGGCATTGTTTTTTATGTTGACTTCAGTAGAGTACAATTCACTCAAAAGTGTTGGAACTGCAGAAGGTCCCCAAAGCATTGGAAGTGCAACAGAGCCATAGCACCCCTACACTCTGGGTATGCACACAGGGGTCCTGTGCAACTCGCACGCCGTGAAAATCTCCCAGAGCCAGGCTCATGTATCCCATTGTGGAGGATGAATGTGGCTTACAGGGTGGTCAGTGGCAGGAGAAGAATTATCTGGTACGTCTGCAGTCGCACACAGGTTCAGTGGTCACAAATCCTTGTGGTAATAGGTATGTCAGGATTATACACCCTATTATAGCCAAGGAGCTGGAATTCTGTCTGTGGAAAGGATACAGAGCTGCTCCATGCCCTGTTTGTGATTGGGAGGGAAGGCATTCTGATTTCTCTTATCCATTTTTTTCAGGCTTTGTGTGACTTTTAAGATGAAAAATCAAGGAGTTACAGGTTATCTGTCAGACATGTTTGTTTTGTTTTTCTTAATTTGTGTGAGCAGCAGTTAGAGCCTTTGAACTGAGAATTAAGATCTGTGCTGCACTTTTTAAACTAGAGCTAGCAACTAATTTTACGCCCCACCTAAAAAGGGGTGGGGAGGGAGCAATTGGGATAATCAAGCAGTATTTCGCTGTGGATGTTTACCTCCTTGACCACTCTACTCAGACGTTATAAACTATCCTCTTTCCTTTTGTCTGTTGTTTGGAGCAGAGGCCAGGCACTCTTTTGTGATTGGAAATTACATCGCACGTTATGGGTACTTATGTCAACAAATAATGAATAACCCAAATTTTGTAACAGTTTTCTGTTGGCACTGCCTTATTGCGTGAGTACGTGCCTTGGATGAGAGAAGGGAAAGAGCGTAGTGACAGTTAAGTACAGGATATTGTACGTTTGTAGTTGTCGTGAGCATTTAAATGTGATACTTAGCAAGCACCATCATCAAAACACTGTACAGAAATCAACTGATGGATGCTCTCAGAGCTGCTGTGAAGCAGGTTAGTTGACATCCCCATTTTATAGATGGAGAAACTGAAGCAGAAGGGCTAAGGGAGCAGAGAGAGAAAGGGAAAGAACTTGGAGGTGTCTGTTGTTTAGCAGCAGTGTTTCAAACAAAGAAATCAGAGCACCCTATAACCAGCTGCACTGATTATTTTTTTACATCATTCAAAAAGCAACATACCATCAAAACACCCTGTTCATTAAAGTCACTTACTATTTATTATTACAGCATTCCTGTGCCAGTGTTGGCTCAAGGAGTGGAAACTAGTCTCTTCCATTCCTCTCATTTGCTGCTGCTGCTTCTACATGCTCTATTTTGTTAAGATCAACTGTTTCTGCTGCCCCTACTAAGGGTTCTTCTTAAGGTTACCCCTTGGATGCCCTTGTTTCCTCACAGTAGTTGGTTTCCATTTGATGACTTCATGTGAGTGTCTGTGGATTGGCATGTGGAGTGCATGCCCCAAACATGTCCAGCACTTCCTTGTGATTCTGCTGGAGATGAGCCACTTGTTGGTGATCCTTGGAGCTCTTCGTTGGTGATGAGGTCTTGCCAACCAATGCCTAGAATCTTTAATAGGCACTTATTTTCAAAGGCTTCCAGTTTTCTGTAGCTTTTGTAGTTGTATACTAGCACTGAGATTATGTTTGAGTTGAAAATTTTCAGTTTTGTTCTGGTGCTGTGAATCTTTTATTTCCATATGATGTTGAGTTTAGTGAATGCATTTTCTCTTCTCTATGTCACTTCCTTCTTCAAGTCCTTCTTAATATAATTCCATGATTTTGAATTGGGGGAAAAAAAATTGAATGTGAGGCCTGGGACAAATACTGTGCCCCTTCAGTTAAAAATAAGAATTGCTTCAATATGCCTTTGTGTAGGGAGTGATTGGTCAAGTATGCAGAAGGGTATGAAATAATTTCATGCAAAGCCAGTCTGTGTTGTCCATAGGATAGTTTTATATTCAGAGCTAAGTTTTGCACATCTTTATTCCTTAAATCAGCTGCTGGATATTTTAGTTTCATTTCACTGTAACTTCCAAATGGTAGCCCAGAGGAGAACTGCTGCACCAGGTATGGTTCCCTGACATTTTCCCTACTGTTGCTCACTTCTTCCATTCTTCCTGGTAGAATATCATTGTTGCTTTCTATTTCTAGATAAATCATTAGGAAGTGCTGATAAACTGTGCCCTAGTAACAGGTTAAGTAAACTTAACACAGAGACATTAACTTAGTGTCTCTAATTCAATCAGGTACATTAATCAGTTTTTAGAATTAGTATTTGTTTATCCTCAATAGTCTGCTCAACATGGCGAATTACACAAAAACCTAAACAGTCTTTCTGTCTTGGTACTTACAAGGCCCTCAGCGCAGTAGTGTTTGAGGAACTCAGAAAAATGAATGCATTTATTCTTGCAATCTCCCTGTGATACAGGGAAATATTATTATCCCCCTTATACTTTTGGGGTATTGAGACAGACTGACTTCCCCAGGAAGTCAGTGGCAGAGCTGGGAATTCTACCGAGAATTCATGAATGCCTTAAACACAAGGCCTCAGTCCCTGCCCCAAAGCATTTACAGTTTAACAAATTACACTGAAGACTGCAATTGATTTTACTAAGGGCCAAATCCTAAACCTATTGAAATCAGTGGAAAGGCTTCCAGTGACTTCATCAGTCTTTGGATTAGGCCCTAAATACACTGGATCAGCTAATCCATTGTACAACCTCTCCAGTATCAGTGAAAATACACCAGCAAAATGTTTAACTCAGTATGTGTTTAAGCTCTTGACAGACCAGTGCATGCAAAGTTTTTGTCCAAGTGGTATGATGGAAATACAGAATAAAAATGAAAAAAAATATCGCAGCACATTAGATAAAAAATGTGAATGGTACTTTTATGATGATTTTCTCTGTGTTAGTTCTAAAGTCACTTTCTAAACTAGTGTATATAGAGAAAGAGAGCAGGAATATTTTACTCTCAAAGCAATCTTTCAGTGCGGTACCATCAGAATGGATGCAGAACTTAGATCAATGTGCAGATTTGCACAGACAGAAATATTATAGTGTTGAGGAATCTTTGCCCCTTGTATGACCCCAGAAGTGCTGGTGTCAGAATCTCATGAAGGATTATCTCCTCCCAACGTTAACACAATAGCACAACATTGCTATTTGGAAAGATAAAATGCAGGTATTGTTTCCTTTTGCATACCGGCTGACTTGCCAATGAATTGAATGGAACAGATTATGCCTTATCAGCAGAGGAGTGGCAAAGACACTACAATTTCCCATCGTATTATATTTAGCCAATTGTAATTGTTTTTACAGTACTCCATTGTGGGTTTTATCAGTGTGATTGTTAATGCACATAGAATGACTGTGAGCTCTCTCTAAATTTTGTGTACACAGTGAAATCCATTGGGAATATTTCAACTGCTGTGTAGTGTACTACAGTTACAAAAATCTAAGGAACAGGGGAGGAAAATAAACTACCTGCTGTTAATATCCTTTTGAGTTTTGGTCACAGGAAAAGCTATTATCTTTGTCCTCGTGGAAGCCAAACTGCGTCTAAGCTATTATCATTTTTAAAGATAAATTGCATTTATGTTGGTATCCATATTCAAACTACAGATTTTTAAAGTCATTGTACTGTCTTTTTTTATTAATCACCTTCACCTGTGAAAGTTAGTGAACAGCAGACTGCTCATACAGTACTAAGTCTTCAATGCAATGTACAATCCTATTTTGGGATATGTGGTGGTTCAATTAATAGTCACCTATAGATGGAAAAATAAATCCATACATTTTCCTTTTAAAACTAGCACCTAAACACTGTTCTTATGAGTACCATAATCCTACTTTGTTTGGGATCATAGTGGATCAAGGGCCTCAAATTTTTGCTCTAAGAATATTCACATGCAAAACTTTTGTTTGGTTTGATTGTAGGCCAAAACCTTTCAGTCATTACTTAGTCCTTTGTCAAGCTTTGGCTTGACTGGATAACAGAATGGGTTGGCTAGCATGTTCTAAACTTCTGGACTGAAATATTGGCCCAGTTGAAGTAAAAGGCAGAACTCCCATAGACTTCAGTAGGGCCAGGATTCATCCGTAATGTAGTCAAGGCCAGTTGTAATTTTAGAACCTACCAACTGGTAAAGCTAACATCCCTGGCGGGGCCTAGGCTTCAACTCAACCAACTTAGCACATGCTAAAATACAATTGCCTTCTCTACGCTCGAGGTTTAGAATGTGCTAGCTAACGTGTTCTAAATAACACCTTTCATACTCCTCAAGACAAACCCTTGGGCAAAGCTCCCACTGGTTTTCCCATTGTTTAAAACTTTTCTGTTCTTCGACTGTGCCCATCATCACGAAATCTTGAGTGTTTTCCAGAGGAGCCAGAGGTGAAAGTAAGCCAATACCGTCAAGAGCCAGTACGCCAGACCGAACCGGACCGGCTTCCCCGGCCGTGATTTAAAGGGCCCAGCGCTCCTGCCACTGGAGTGGCAGGACCCCCGGGCCCTTTAAGCACCGTTGGAGTCCGGCTGCCAGAGCCAGGCTCAGGGGGAGATTTAAAGGGCCCGGTGCTCCTGCTACTGCAGGGAGCCCTGGGCCCTTCAAAGCGCCGCCAGAGTCCTGCCGCTGCTACGGGTAGCGGCGGCAGGGCTCCGGCAGGGATTTAAAGGGCCTGGGGCTCCAGGCTCCCCGCAGTGGCCGGAGCACCGGGCCCTTTAAATGCCCGCCTGAGCCCGGCTGCCAGAGCCCCGGGGCTCTGGCAGCTGGACTCCAGCAGGGATTTAAAGGGCCCGGAGCTCTGTGGCGGCCGGAGCCCCGGGCCCTTTAATTCACCCTTGAGTTCCGGGGCTGCCAGCTCCCTGGGGCCTTTAAACCGCCTCTTCTGGTTGAGGCCATGCCCCCACTCAGGACTCTGGCATACTGGTAAGTCCTTTAAGTTACTTTCACCCCTGAGAGGAGCCTTTTGTGACATAGAACCACAAGTCACAGATGTTAGTTTTCTTCCTTTATCTCCCCATGGGGCAGATGTGTGGGAAACTTTTTTTTAAATGAAATCCATCTTTTATACACTGTGCTATCTTTTTATAGCAGCAAGGACAAGGTCAAAGAAGCATGTGTGGCATTTGCAACAGAAAATGGTGAAGTTTGAGGTGGTGCTTAGACCCTGCAAGAGTTTGTTCCACTGCCTTGGACAACATCCCAGAAAGTTCTGCCTTCTGCACTGAGCTTCACCCTTGTGGACAGCTCCTTTGGCCCTGAGGAATGCAGATGTCGACCACAGCCCTTATCCTGCAGATCTCACTAATCTTTTAGGAATGTTAGACTCTCTCTTTCTTTGTTGATTTCTCAGTCGACTAGACAGAACCATATGAAACAGTCTTTCACTCTGCCCTACATGTGGATAGTCTTCACCAGCTATTACTGGGCCCCTTTTACCAAGAGTACAATCTGCCTCCCTTTTGGCTTTCCTGGTTCCACCAGCTGCCTGAGTAATTCAGGTCATTGCTTTATTTAGACCCTTTTTTGTTGTTGCAGTTTAAAGATACTTACCTTGTTAATGGTAGGGTCTCCCCTTCCTTCCTATACTAGCTTTCTTGATCTTCTGATAGCTGGCAGTGGTCACTTTCCTCTGCTGTCATGATTGGCTCAGAGCACTCAGAACTGCTTAGGTCTTGAGTTGGGAGACAGGCAAAAGAGAGAGACTTGAGTATCTTGTTCTCCCCCATTCCAAAGATACAGCTCTTCTCTTCTCCCCCCCCCCCCCCCCGGTGGGGATGCAGGGGGATGCAGACTGAACAAAAATAGTGTGGAAGTGAACAGGTAAGGTTGGCTTCCTTCCCAGTTAGGCACTGGTTTATCTCTGGTTGCTGGGGGAAACCTGCCTTCGGGAGACATCTCCCTGCTGTGAGTCAGCACTGTTCCAAAGCAGGGCTCTTCACCCACTGAAAGGAGTTATCCTGATCATTTTAAAGTGTGGGGTTTTAAAAAAGATTTTTCCCTTGTGAATATTCACAAGAATTAGTAACTTTTTAACAGGAATGTTGTTCCCCCATCCCCACCAGCTCTTGGCAAAATACCAGAACTTGCTTCTCACAGTCATTGGACCTTTTTTCAACAAACCTTTTGTTTGTATTAACTCAGAATTGCTCTTCACTATTCCATTGTGATGCATGGAGCCCTTTAACTAAACAAATACAAACACTCTTTAGGCAAGATGAATAAAGCAGACTTGTAGCAGTGGAGTTGTGTTTGTACAGTGTCTAGCACAACCAGTTCCTGATCCACGACGGGGGGCTCTGAGGTGCTACCACAATAATAATAATAATAATAACAACAATAATAATAATTAATAATGAAGTAGCCTAGTCCTAGAGGAATGAACTTGCAGCTGGGAATCGTGGACTCCTGACTTGCTGTCAGGTCTTCGTCCAGTCACCTGCCTCTTTGCTATCATATTGCAAAATGAGGTTAATACTTATCTTCATCATTTGGATGTCATGAAAACTAGTGGGTTGTTATCTGTGGGTTGGAGTATGTAAAGTGAAGGCCAGTCATTTCCTGCAGTTATACACTTCTCCAACACCTAGAGCATTCATCCTATTCTGTCACAAGAAATCTTTCTCAAACTGCTTCGTAAGAGAATATGCCTGTGTTGTGCAGGAGGTCAGGCTAGATGATCATAATGGTCCCTTCTGACCTTAATATCTATGAATCTATGAATATGTATTCTGTTTGCATAACGAGGGTTTTAGAATTCCTTCCTACATATGGGGTTCTTGAAAACAGACTAAAACATTTAGTTTAAAGATTAAATGTAGTTTATATGAATCAAAATAAAATTGTTAGCCTTCCTCTTGAACTATTATATATATTTTCTTCAACAAAAGCCTCAAACCCTTTTATTGACTATTGCTTTGGAAAGGTTGCAGTTTTCTTCCCTTTTTTATAATAGAAGTGCTGAAAAAGTAAATATAAGAGCCGCTAATGAATAGCTACAGTGGCTGTCATAAATGTTAAGGGAAGGGTAAACACCTTTAAAATCCCTCCTGGCCAGAGGAAAAACCCTTTCACCTGTAAAGGGTTAAGAAGCTAGGATAACCTCGCTGGCACCTGTCCAAAATGACCAATGAGGAGACAAGATACTTTCAAAGCTGGAGGGGGGGAGAAACAAAGGTTCTCTTGGTCTGTGTGAGGCTTTTGCCGAGAACAGAAAGGAATGCAGTCTTAGAACTTAGTAAGTAACCTAGCTAGATATGCGTTAAATTCTGTTTGTTTAAATGGCTGAGAAAATAAGCTGTGCTGAATGGAATGGATATTCCTGTTTTTGTGTCTTCTTGTAACTTAAGGTTTTGCCTAGAGGGATTCTCTATGTTTTGAATCTAATTACCCTGTAAGGTTTTTACCATCCTGATTTTACAGAGGTGATACTTTTACTTTTTCTTCTATTAAAATTCTTCTTTTAAGAACCTGATTGCTTTTTCATTGTTCTTAAGATCCAAGGGTTTGGGTCTGTGTTCACCTATGCAAACTGTTGAGGATTTTTATCAAGCCTTCCCCAGGAAAGGGGGTGTAGGGTTTGGGGAGGATTTTGGGGGGAAAGACTTTTCCACGCGGGCTCTTTCCCGGTTATATATCTGTTAGACGCTTGGTGGTGGCAGCAATAAAGTCCAAGGGAAAAAGGAAAATAGTTTGTACCTTGGGGAAGTTTTAACCTAAACTGGTAAAAATAAGTTTAGGGGGTTTTCATGCAGGTCCCCACATCTGTACCCTAGAGTTCAGAGTGGGGAAGGAACCTTGACAGTGGCCTTGGATTCTGGCTTGAAAATACTGTTGGTGGTGATTCACAGTACTGAGCAGTGTTGTTAATGAGTTTGTGGCAGTCTCATGTCATAATTCTGATTGACGACAATTTTCAGAAGAGGGCTAAAGCATGATTCACAGGGACCTAGAACCAGCCTGACCAAGTCTCCCAATATGTCAGGGAGACTTCAGTTTCCTGACTCCTGATTTAATAATGTTATCTCCCGCAGAAAAACTATACTATCCAGAACCATACATGTCATCCAGACATGCAAGTCAGTGAGAGAAACTGACGCATGTTCGTGCAACACACAAGTTTGTGGGTAATGTAGTTAACTTCTGCTCAGCTTCTGCTTTTGCCAGTGGGAGTGTGGGGCTTGCCGGCTAATGGCAGGGTGGGGGGATAGATCTGAAGTGTGGGAATGTGGTGGTGTGTGAGAGCCTAGGCAGCACGAGGTGAGTGAACTGGGACTGGTCAGTAAGTCAGGGATGGGGTCATTCTCCCCAAGGCCTTGGCTGTAGCAGGGAGAGAATGGGAGTTCAGGGAGGGGGAACAATCTGACTCACCCAGTGCAGCAGGGGTGGGGTTGAGTATTAGTTGCATGTGGCAGGGGGTTGGGAGGGGGTCATGCCCTGTTCCCCCCAGGCTTTTGGATGCAGCAGGAGAGGGACTGGGGAGGGAATGGGCCCATGCTCTTCTATTCTACTTCAAACACCCTGCTGAGAGCAAACATCTTTTTCCCCTTCCCTGGGTATAATTGCGGCCCTGCCTCCCCAAATGCCGCCTATGGCTGAGCTTATTATAGCCTTGAGAGGGGGAGAGGAGGCGAGTGGCAACTCTGCTCGCCTCGCTGTGTGTTCTTTGGAATACAAGGCACGGGGTGGGAGGAAACTGAGTGGAGTATCAGTGTGGAGGACAAGGGGCTGTCAGTGGCGATGTTAGTGGGACTTGCAATGGAGTTGTTGGTAGGATGGAGGGAGCAATGGGGTTAGCAATGCGGGGGGAAGGGCTGGGGATTAATTGGGGTTGGGAGCAGGGAGGCTTCCTGAAGTTAATTTGAAAATGTAGATAAATATGTCTGGAACTCGCATTTGGAAATGGGACCCAGCAGTGAGAGTGTGACAGCAGAGGGCCCACTTCACAGCTATTTGTTGCCAGAGCATGACCATAAAGGATAGGCACCCTGGTTCATAGTATTTTCTCTCCAATCATAACACAGTGTGACCAGAAAGAAACACATCACACAGCTGTTGTATGTTGTCTTTGTACAGATGGAGAAGGTGCCTAGATACCAAGGCCCAAAATGTTGGTGGAATCTGGCAAGGTAGGTTGTAATGCACCACTGACTCTGTGTGGACAGACTATCTGTAGTGACCCAATAATACATTATGGGGAATGCTGAAAAGCACTTTATTTAGAACTGATTTGGAGTATGTTCCAGAGTATTATCTATTTTCCATTATTACGGTCAGGACCTTGGCCTCACGGTACTGTGCACAGTGCAGACACCCAAGGAAATATGGTCTGTGTGCTCATCTTCTGAGAAAACAAGTGAGTTACAAGGGTGGAGGTGAGGGGTGAAAATCAAATATGTAGAATTTTTGTATACATAGATTCACTTACAACTTCTGTCCTGATAATTATAAGTACATACAATGACAAATATCCCCATCTACTCCTCCAGCCATTATAAACTGGCTGATTCTTACAAGCATTAAAATCAAGGTGAATCCTGAGGGTGTTAGTCTTACATATAGATCAGTTAGACGTTCCAAGCGCAGTGTTTCCCTTCCTCTTCTGGAGATATTTGACTGGAAACAGGCTCTTGTTTTTGAGCTTATTTAGTTCCTGCCTGTTGGTCCTAAACTGGCATGCTAGTGATTTCCACAGCAATCAGTTATAATGTCTCAAAGGATTTTTAGCTTCAGCTCTACTACATGTCTAATGCTGTAGAAGCAAACAGGGCTTCTCTTTGGAGAAATCTCTCTCTGCACAAGCCCATCCTTGACAATGGAGCAAGAAGGATTGTACATGACTTTGACAGCCATGGTTTTAGGGCCACCTCCCTCTGCTCAAACTAGGGCAGAAATCCCTTAATGCAGTAGAATGGCAGTTGTGCTGCCCAGGGTAATAGGTTGTAGCAAGGCACAGCACAGAGGAACACTGTTATTCTCTGGATAGCGCACACAGATATTCCCTGGGGGTGTTTGCTGCATCAGTGGGGAAAAAGAGCAGGCACATGACTAGGGTCCCACCCAATTCATGGTCCATTTTGTTCAATTTCACAGTCATGGGACTTTAAAAATAGTAAATTTCATGATTTCGGCTATTAAAATCTGAAATGTCATGGTGTTGTAATTGTAGGGGTCCTGACCCAAAAAGGAGTTGGGGGTGAGGGGGTTCAAGGTTATTGTAGGGGGGGTTGCAATGCTACTACCCTTACTTCTGCACTGCTGCTGGCGGCAGCGCTGCCTTCAGAGCTGGGCAGCTGGAGAGTGGCAGCTACGGCCAGAAGCCCAGCTCTGAAGACAGAGCCACTAGCAGCAGCAGCAGTGCAGAAGTAAGGCTAGCATGGCATGGTATTGCCACCTTTACTTCTGCACGGCTGCCTGCAGAACTGGGTGCCCGGCCAGCAGCTGCCACTCTCCAGCCACCCAGCTCTGAAGGCAGCACAGAAGGGTGGCAATACCGTGACCCCACTGCAACTCCCTTTTGGGTCAGGACCCCCAATCTGAGAAATGCTGGTGTCCACCGTGAAATCTGTATGGTATATAGTAAAAGCACACAAAAAAACAGATTTCACAGTGGGAGACCAGATTTCTTGGTCCGTGATGCTTTTTTCTTGGCTGTGAATTTGGTAGGGCCCTACACGTGACTAGTGGGGTCTATGACTATTTGGATCTGCTGGCTAAAAACCCCTGGATAATGGAAGAGCTTGGGAAGTTCTTACTAGTACAGTCCATGGACTATATTGATAGCTCTGCCCCTGTACTGGGTTTTTTTAAATCGGTGAATTTGAACAACTGGAGACCTGGTGGCCACTTCACTTCCCTTGGTTCCACTAGTTGTGGGGTAGTGTTAAGTTATGGCCAAGGTTTCATACAAGTCCTGCTGGCTAAAGCTGCTCAGCGGATGCACTGAATCAATGTGTCCCAAAGAGCTGTGACCACATCTGCTCCCTGGTTGGTGCCACCCACTTTTTGTACCATTTTGTGTCTTTGAAGCTGGAATTGTGCGCACCTATCTCCACTGGAGCTCCTCCTCCAAGCAGACCACTCAGTACTGAGGGACCTGTAGTGCTGGTTTATGGCAGCCAGCATAACTTGTCCACTCATTTGAGTATCGTGGCTCCATTGTCACCCAGGAGGGAGGTTGCCTTGCTGACATGAAACATGGAATCAGCAAGACTATGGGTTTATGCATGCTCTTTGATGGTGTCCTCTGTGGTTTCAGTGCCACATATTAACTCAGACTAAGATGCGTACCTGTCAAACAGCAGTGGCTTCTGTCCTTTTATATTGCTCTGAAATCGGGGCCTCCACAGAGACACAGTGCTGGATGCTTTCAATGTGAAACAGCAATGATGTATTGAAGGCAAATGGTGGTGTCATCACGTCACAAATGAGGATGTCAGGCACTGGATCATCTCGCCTCCAGTGTCTTCCCAAGTGACTCTGTGTCAGCTCAGGTGGCTTTGCCATCTGCACCATATGCTGGAGTCCATACCATCCCACCAGCTTTGTGCTGGATCCAACAAAAGATGGATGGAGAAGCACGCAGACAGCCGCATGCACACTGGAGGGGTGTCATGGCTTCCAACCTCATCCCCTTTAGCCTTAATACAGAGTTTTGTTTCAAAGAACAGGTCTATAAAAATGACTATTTTCAAAAAGGATAACTGGAATAAAGATCTGTCTAGTGCACATCTGTCACCATGGTATCTAGGTGATCTATGGGAATGGATGCAGTAATATATTGCTTGACTTGTTAATAGACATGGTCAATCACTGCTGTTTTAAGGAGGAATCCCTCCCACAGTCACTTCAGTTGCCTTGTACAAATCTCTCCATGATTAAATGTGCATAGATGTTGTGTAGTAAATTGCTTGTCAGCCAAGTAGGATTAGTGTGGTGCTAAGAAGAAATGTAACAAGATTTGTAGATGCCACAGAGCATCTTGCACTCTGGAGAAGCAGTGATGGGGGAAGGGTGTATACTGGAGCTTCTCGCGGTTATTAAGCACCTTCTCTTCCAGTGATTACAGAGCAGCGATCATGCTGGTAGCTTTGCTGCTAGCCCTTTTACACAGTAAAGCCACACAGACTATTAGATGGGAAAGAAGCTTAAAAACAGCAAAGTTACCTTTTTGTATTTTGCTTTTGGAATACATTGCATACCGTGTCCCAGCTCTGCTGTATAGTCAAAAGCCAGACACTGGGAGGTTACCTGGCTTGCTAAAGCTATGGGTAAAACTGTCTACCAGTTTAACCATTTCATCTGCTAAGCTGGCTGCGAAATTGAAATTGTCAGTCTGATATGATGATTAGTGTTACCTAGGATATCGAACTATGTGCAGCAGCAAGGGCATAAATACAGCATTGCTGAGTCTTCCTTAGAAAGGAATTTCTTCTCCCCAAATTATTTTTCTCTTATTTTATGTGTGAGGATATGCAACAAAAATAAACAGAATGGTAGTGTTTTAAAGCAGAAGGTGATCTTTCATAGCAAAACCACACAACTTTGTAAAATGTAACTACTGCAAAAAATAAGATAACATTGTGCATCTGTTACTTCCATCTCTATCTGTCTAACCCCATCACTGTAGCACTTGAGCAGCTGTCTAGTATCCTTTCACCAGAAGAGCTACACGTGACTCAGAATGTAGATTGGGAGCTATAACAAACCAAATGTAAACTGCTCTGAGATGCAGGACATCACAAATTTCATTCTTTTACAGAATTTAAGGCCAAAAGGGACTATTATGGTTATCTAGTTTGACCTCCTTCATAACATAGAACTTTAAATGTCAACTAGTAATTCCTGCATCTAGCCCAACAAGCTCTGGTTGAATTAGATATAAATATATATATTTAGAAAGATATCCAGTCTTGCTTTAAAGACTCCAGATAATAGAGAATTTGCAATTAGTTTGAGTGATTAATCACCCTTACTTAAAACATTTCTCAGTGTCTTGTCTGAACTTTCCTTCCTGTTTCTGCTTTGGTTCTTCTTACTTTGCCCATGTTAGTATAGGCTCACTAATTTCCATAGGCCCTGATTCAGGAAAGCAGTTAAGCATCTCTGTAACTTTAGGTATATGTGTGATGGCATTCACTCACAGCAGGTGGTTCCTCCTTGAGGCTGCTGTGGGGATCAGCTCTTGCTTTATCTGGTGCTCTCTTCCATCAGTTACTTGAGCTGTGACCCATCTCTTTCTTCACAACTGAGGCCTCCCTCTTTGTGACTCAGCCCTCCAGCCAGGTCACTATATATAGTTATCCCTTTCTGGGGTAACCAGTTTGGTTACTGTCTCCAGTGAGCCTGTGCCACTTCCCAGTGGCTGGTAGGGGAACCCAGACCCATCCTCTACACTGGGTTCCAGCCCAGCAGGGACCCTATAAAAAGCAGCCCAGGTCTGCAAAGTCCTGTTCCTTACTGGTGTTTTCCTGGGCTTCTTCAGCTTCCTCAGACTCCCTTTCTTCAACAACTCTCTGCGGTTGACCATTCTTTCAGAACTAGACTCCCAGGGCTTATTCTCCCTCGTGGGCTTTCTCCTTCCCTCTTCTCTGCTCCCAGATTCTCTCCCTGCAGCCTCTTTCTGCTGCAATCTTCCTGGCTGTATAATCCAGCCTACTCCTGCCCATCTGGGCTTTTGTTCAGTTAGGCCTGGCTTTTCATCCGGGTGCAGCCAGGTTCCCTAACTGGCCTCTCAGGCCCACGCTGACCCCTTCAGGGCCTGTGTGGGTATATACACGCCATCACATATATATTTAAAATTGTGGAAATTAAATTATTTACTTGATATCAATATTAAGGGCTACTGTGCCTGTATTTCTCCCTTGTGGTCCAGCCATGGCACCCATTCTAGGCTCTGGGCTCTTCAGCCATCACCTCTCTTGGTCAGAGACATGTGACTGATGTTTTTCCAGGCTGCATAGTTCTCTGGCCAGATTGTGAGTTCCCCAGCAAGTCAGACTGCTTAAACAGGTCTGCTTTGCTTTCTCCTCAGAGGTTATAAACAGTGTAATTACCCGCAGTTATAAGGTTACAGTTTTTCTTAAGCAAACACATTTATTCGTATGCTGAATGCATTACCGAGAAAACATATTAAAACAATAAAAGAACCTATACACATGGTCATTCATTTACCCCAGAGATCACCCCACTTCAATAAGGCTCTGGTAGGAGTCAGTCTTTCAAAACTCACACAGGGGCTATTTCTATGGTAATTTCTTTGTGTACATTGTACTGTATCATGCTAATCTAAATCTGAAGGTACATAACCGTCCAAACTGACCTAAGAATGCAGTGATTCTTTTGTCCCAACTATTTGGGGGTTACCAGGCCATGTCTGACAGTTGATGTTGCACTTCACTGGAGGCCAATGTGAAGCACCTTTGAAGGGCATTCATTCTGTTAATATGATGAAATCTGCTTTTAAGTAACATTAGGACAAGTTGGTTTGCACGTTGGTTTGCAAATGTGCAGCCCTTGAGGATAAAACTGCCCCTCCCCCCGCCATTCTGAAAAGCCCCTCAGTTTATCCCCAGAATCGGGGTGGGCTAGTAGACACCGGGCAGTGATGAGAGCAGTTCCCCCAGCAGCTGTGAAAACAGAGGAGACAGCTCCCTCCCCATCCTGCAACCATGTGTATGGCTGAACTAAGGGAGCTTCTTCAAGAAACAATGCTCCTAACAGCAGACAGGCTCCTCTTAAAACAAGAAATCAAAGGATAGCAGCATTCCTACAAAATCCATTATATGCAAATTCCTGGACCATTGCATGAAACAAGAATTCTTCCAGACAGCAGCCTGGAGGAAAGGGAAAGAGTGGTGTGTAAGGAAATTTGTTAGACCAGGGAAGGGGAAAACAGATGTGTGGGGATGATGACGGTCACCTCGGGTTTTTTTGAGGATTCGACAGCTATCATAGTTTGTACTAATGGGTCTTCACATGACTCCACAGCCCAGTTTGGGAAGAACAGCCTTCACTGAACTGGCCACAGAGCCATTTGCCTAGTTGTATTGATCGCTTAGTTGTTTCCATGCCTGGCACTGTGCTTCCAGCTGCTCCAGGTAATCCTTCTCAAAGTCACGGATACCCAGTCTTATGGTTTGGTGCCATGCAGTACCATCAATCGCCAGTTGCTCAAAGAAATGTTTGTTTTGCACAGATTTTGTTTGAGTGCCTTTGAAGTGTTTCATCTGCCTTCTGCACTTACGATTGCTGGAGTTTAATACAGAATGTAAGTACGCAGCTGCTCTGCTTCTTCCCCATGACCCCTGCCCTGCTCCACCCCAGCCCCACCCCTTCCTGCTGCTGAGGAGTGCAGCAGGGCAGGGACTGCACTCACCAGTGGCAGGAAGTACAGCGACCCGGCCCCAGCTGCGCCACCAGTGAGTGCTGGGGAGCGGTTCCCCCCTGTCCCCCAAGCCAGCCCCCCTCCCTCCCCACGGAGGCCTGGGGCGAGCCCCTGTCCCGTTCTTCCCCCACCACCCCAGTGCAGGGCCCCAGAATAGCTAGGAGCAGCCCTGGGGAGTTGGTTCAAGAGGATCTGTACAAGAATCTTGCGGGCCACAGAAAGCAAAGAGATACTGCAGTAGTTATCATAGTCGCTCTTCAAGATTTTTATGAATGGTGACAATGTTGGAATCTTTCATCTTGAAGCCAGATATGTGAGAAAAATTCAAAGAACCTGTGAATGAGATTTCCTCCACTTTGGAAAACCTAGGTTGGAATGGGATTGGGACCGGAGGATTTATTATTTGTCATTACTTGAACAGTCTTCAGTGCCTCGGCTCGTATGGGTGAATCGGCCAGTTGTGTGGGGAGAAGGGAGGGGAGGACAGAAGGGAATGGAAAAGGCAGGGAAAATGGTAGTGGTGTGCACATGTGTCGGGGAATGTGGAAGTCAGGATCTGGGGGAAACTGGCCAGTACACTCTGGCTGCTTTACTCTCCCTTGCTGAGAAACAAAGGTATCTTGAGTTATGAAGAACTTCTCTGAGCAGGACTTCCATCCCCTCAGATACTGCTCAACTGAGACTAAAGAATTAATGTTTGTATAATCAGTTCACAGTTGCCAAGTTTAATGCAGCTGCAATGATATTTTGTTTAAATTTTGTTTGTTTATTTACAAGTTTTAAGTATTGTTAGTAAGGACACATGACCAAGTTAATTCAGTGGAAATTGTTTTTTTTAGATACAAATGATTCTTCTTAGTCTCGTTACAAGGAAAATAAAAATGCTGCTTAACATGTTGGTATTCACAAGAGCCTGTATATAGCAGGCAGATGCCTTTGCCACTTTCTCTCACCCATTCCAGCCACTAGGCAACTAATCTCAATTCCCCTTCCCTCCTAGGAGATTTGTTACACAGCACTGATCGTTTTACAGGTCATTTTCAGTGATTGCCACTCAAATAGCAATTCATGGATGGGGTTGTTTTTTTTAATCACTTTGCCCCTTTGTTATTCTAGGAATAATCTTACAAAAGGTTTAACAGGAGGAAAATCCTACAGTAATTTTACTGGGATGGTTTAAAAGGGATAGCATCAAGGTTAGTTACTGAGCTCTGGATTGTGAACTGGGCACATAATCTGTTTTGTATTTCATTCTCTGGGTGGACATGGTGATCTGCTGATGCAATGTGGAATTTCTAACAGTGCTACCAGTTTTGGTTTTCTAATGCTGGCGCCACTTCATGCATTCACTTCCAGGCAGTGTGGGGAGGAGAGATCCACCCAAGAGGAGGGAGCTTACACTGCTGCTGCTTCAGCCCCAGGAGCCTCTGTTATATGGAAAAGGGAATTTTGAACAGCCAGAAAGAGCCTCGCCTGAAATAAAACCCTTACGGGACAGGACCTGGGACAGATTCTGCCTGACACTTACTGGCTTCAAGGCAGAAGCTGGGTTCCTAAGCAGATGTAGCAGGAGAAGCACATTTTGGCTTGGTTGGTATTAAGAGTATGTGAAGCTCAATGATAAGTTAGTGGATAGAGAAGGCCCTGAGTATTGGGCAAGGCAGGGATGAGCTTCTCCCTTCCCTAGAAGATGTTAGAAAAGGGGAACATATGTTTGACTGGCTTTGGCAAAGGTCCCAAACAGGGTGGTGAAGAGAATTGCCAAATTAATCATTAATGATGGTAAAGCGCACTGAGCTCAAAAACTGTTCTTTTAAGTGTTAAGCGTTGTCATTAAATATATATGCTGTTTCATCTGAATCCACACTCTCCATTTACAGATGGGGGGGGGGGGTGAGAAGAGCCGACAATGGCACCCTTGTAGGACTGATACCCCTGCCACTGGTGGTGCTGAGATCCACAGTCCAGGGCCCTGGTCTCACAGATTTCAGCTGTCGTGGTAGTTGCCAGCCATACTCCCAGCAGCCCCAGCTGAGCAGGAGACTGTAGATCAGAAATATTCCAGGAGCCAAGCATTTCCTGCAGTGAATCCCTGTCTTCGTTGCTTTTGTTCTGACAAAGGCAAGGAGATGGGCCTTAATATACTTTCTGCAAAGATGCAGAGTTACTGTTTCCACAGCAACGGTAACTTTTAAAAGTATCAGCTATTCAGTTTCTTTCTATTTTTCTTCAAGAAGCTGAGATATTGTTTCTCTTGAAAAAAAAAAAAACGCACCTCATAATGGGGAATCTGACAAAATAATTTGTTGGGATATAAAGAGCTATATTGCCACCAATGGAGTAACTCACTGCAGTAGTTGAAAGTATGATGTTGGGAGAAAGCGAGGATTTTGCCATAGTCAAAATGCAAGAGGGGAAAGCCAAAATATCAGTGTGGGATGAAGAACAAATCCTCACAAAGGAGCCATGCAGACAGGCTTAAAGAATGCACAGTGTGCATAGGGAAGACTGAAGGAGCAGAATATAAATGTGGATCTCTGCCGTTACTGGGTGCATTATATGTGATGGTACAATTAAGACGGGAGAAATTGTTCACCACTTGTTATTTCAGTAGAAAGCCAATTGAGAGTTCTTTAAAGTTTTATTTATTTATTTACTTCTGATTCTCCCCTGTAGAGCAGAGAGGGAGGTTTCAGTTGGTATTGTATTTCTAAGCATAACACAAGTCCACATGACTCACGTTATTTCTGGTGGGTTAGCTGATTTCCTCCGGCTTCTCAGATACTTACCATTTCACTGAAAATACTCAGTGATTTGAGGTGAAGTAAATAAGTAAAAGTGAGATGTCATTAGGTGTTGATGCTTAGGATGCTTCTGTCAGTTGAGGGGTGGCGGGACTAAAGTGCTATTTGTAGTTCTGGTATTTTGTTTCCATTGCCTAGAACTGGAGGGGGATGGATTATAGTGCTGGCATTTGGCATATGGTGCTGGCCTATGGTGCTGACATTATAAATCAAGATGGTGGCAGCTGGTAGGAGGGGAGCTGAGGAGAGAGCCAGGGCAAGATGGCAGCTGAGGGGAAGTAAGGCTGGCTAAGGGCAAAGAGAAAAGCCACTATAGCACATGGTATTGGCTTAATCTGATCCCTGTGTGGCTCTTTTCATAAGCGAAGAGGTTTGCCCTTAGCCAGAACACCTTTCCTCCCTCCAGCTGTTGTGTGTTTTGCCGTATGCCACACTTTTAGAGACCATATTTTCAATTCTGCTTTCTCTGAAGCTCAGTGGGATCCTTTGGGATGAAGAATACTATATATATGCATAATTATTATTATTTATTAATTTATAATTGTTTTATTATGCAGGACATTCTTTTTTGAGTCCTCATTTGTGCGTTCTTCCTTCACATTGAGAATGAAATATATCCTCACCAAGAAGTTCAGTTAGTTATTTTCTGTGGAATGGGAAATAAGCCACATAACCTTTCCCATTCTGTTGTATGTGACAGATGACTTTTAATGGGTAGCTACTGCTTACTAAACTGTTATGGTTTCTGGTGATATAAATCTGAGGGATTTATGAAGACTGGTTAATCTAATTTTATCTTTTATTTTCCTAACATTCCATTTTACTTGCCTCTTATTTACTGTGTAATTTTTAATTGAGGCAAAGCTGTCTAATGACTAGAGCATGGAAATTGATTTCAGGAGATGTAGTTCCTGCCACTTATTTAGTTTACTGTATAACCTTGGGAAGTCTCTGAATATGTTTGTCTATTTCCCCAGTTGTAAAAGGGAAATAATATTTACCCACCTCTGCAAAGTGATTTTAAATCTTCAGATGAGCAAGGCAAAGCATGAATGATATGCAGAATAATTTATATTTGGAAGAATAGTTACACCCTCTTCTTTTACAGTGCCTGAAACAGTATGTGGAACTTTTGATCAAAGAAGGTCTAGAAACAGCAATTAGTTGCCCTGATGCTTCCTGCCCAAAGCGAGGTCATCTACAAGAAAATGAGGTATGTTTTTACTGCACATGGGTTCTTTCAGTATATTCAGATGTGTATTGCTCAGGGTATATTTCAGCTGTTGTTTATTGCCAGCATATGTTTTAATCATTTATAAAGGTAAAATGCTGGGTCTCCATTCATTTGAAATGCCTTGGATTATTGCTGTTTCTAGTTTGTAATTTCTCTTTTTTTTATTTTAACAGATTGAGTGTATGGTTGCATCAGAAATCATGCAAAGGTACAAGAAGCTACAGTTTGAAAGAGGTACAGTATGAAACATCAGCCTTTACTCCAGACAAATGGCTGTCTCCCAAATATATGGGAATAGTGTTACCCCCAGATTGATCCATGTTACAGAGATCAGATTGTGGTCCTGTGTGTGTTTATACAGTAGTGTTGGAGCCTTATATGATTTGTGAGCGGAAGAAAGCTTAAATTGTTTCTTCCTTTGTCAGGTCCTGCGATTACGTGCATGCTGCCATGTACCATGTGATGGAAACTGAGTTGCAGACAGAAAACTGCTGCATATTATATTAATATGTTACTGAAAGGAGGAATTCTCTGGGCAGCATGCACTTGTATGCTTTATATAGCACCAATGGTAGGATGGCAGTACCTAGGACCCTGCATAGAAATGCACAGGTCTTCTATGGAGTCAATCCAAGTTCGGGTGCTGGAATCCTGCAAAATAATTATTGTTTGCAGTATTATAGCTGTGTTGAGTCCCAGGGGAGCAGAGAGACAGAGTGGATGAGGTAATATCTTTTTTTGGACCAAATTCTGTTGGTGGAAGAGAGAAGCTTTCAAGCTACACAGAGCTTTTCTTCAGGTCTAGGGTAATTATTGGTGAGGCATAGTGACAGGTGCTTTTTGTTGATTCTAATCTGAATATGAGGGGTTTGTGTGGCACTCTAGGAGGCAAGGGAACTTGAGTCTGGGTGGAATATCTTGAGACCTGCTAACACTAGGGGAGAGAACTTAGAATGAGGTTTATGTTTGGTTATGGTTCTTTTAGCGACTGATCCAAAACCCACTGAATTCAGTGGGACTGTTTCCACTGAATTCAGTGGGCTTTGGATCAGGCCCTGAGTTACCAGTAAACCAGCCTCCAGGAAAGGGGTAAAACGAGATAATGTTCTTTTCTATTATTTTTATTTATTTATTAATTTGTCATCTTTAGTATGGCAGTGCCTACCAATCAACTTTAAATGGGGCCCCTTTGGGCTAGGTGCTGTACAAAAACTTCTATTCAGTTGGGTGAGAACTTCACATGCCTACAAAATATGAAATAAGCTCCATTAACTATATAAGTATAATTTTGTTCAATAAAATTTAAAATATCCCCTCCCCTTCTCAGGGACAGTTTTAATCCATAAGTTAAAAGTGAACACTAACTTTGACTAACAAAATTATCATAGACAATAAAGGGGAAGGGATGCAGATCAGGGTAAGGAAAGAACAGGTCAGAGATCATCTGACCAATCTGAATGAATTCAAATCAGCAGAGCCTGATGCTGTTCACCTCAGGGTGCTGACAGAATTAGCTGAAGGAATCTCAGAGCCACTGGCAATAATATTTGCAAACTCATGGATGACAGGAAAGGTCCCAGAAGCCTGGAGAAGGGCTAACGTAGTGCCCATCTTTAAAAAGCGGGGAAAGGAGGCGCCGGGGACCTATAGACCAGTCAGCCTGACCTCGATACCTGGGAAGCTACTAGAACAATGTATAGAACATTCAATTTGTAAATACCTGGAGGATCAAAGGGTGATCACTAGCAGCCAGCATGGATTTATAACAACACATCATGCCAAACAAACTTGATTTCCTCCTTTGACAACGTATCTGGTTTTGTGAATGGGGGAATGCGATGGACATAATATACCTTGACTTTAGCAAGGGTTTTGACATGGTCCCACCTGACATTCTGATAAGGAAGCTGGAGAAATGTGGGCTCGGTAGAACTGCCATTAAGTGGATACATACTTGGTTAAGCAACTGCAAACAAATAGTAGCTATGAATGGAATGATGTCAGATTGGAAAGAGGTCTCAAGTGGGGTTCCACAAGGATCGGTTGTGGGGCCATTCTTATTTCACATCCTTATTAATAGGTTGGTATAGAGAGCATACTGATCAAATTTGCAGATGACACAAAGGGGTTGCAAACACTTTGAAGGGTAAAGCTAAAATTCAAAGGGATCTTAAGAAACTGGAGAACTGGGCTATATATGAAATTCAACAAAGACAAAGGTAAGGTGCTGCACTTAGAGAAGAAAAAGCAAATGCAGAAATACAGAATGAGAAATAACTAGCTTGGCAGCAGCACTGCTGACAAGGATCTGGGAGTTGTGGTGGTTCACAACCTCAACATGAGTCAATAATGTGATGGATGCTGTGGCAAAAAAAGCAAATGCAATTTTTGGTTGCATTAACAGAGGCACAGCATGGAAGTCATGGGAGGTAATAGCACCATTCTACACAGCACTGGTTAGACCTCAGCTGGAGTACTGTGTCCAGTTTTGGTCACCACTGTATAGAAAGGGTGTAGAGAAACTGGAAAGGACCCAGAGGCAAGCAACAAAGATGATCAAAGGGATGGAATGCAAGCTATATAAGCAAAGTCTGAATGAACTGGGGGTATGTTTAGTTTGGAAAAGAGGAAATTAAGTGGAGACATGAAAGCAGTCTTCAAATGCTTGAAAGGCTGCCATAAAAAGATTGGAGAAAAATTTATTTCTTTTGCCACAGAGGGCGGGACAAGAGGCAATGGATTTAAACTACAGCATAGCAGATTTAGATTAAATCTCAGGAAAAGCTTCCTAACTGTAAGAACAGTAGAACAGTGGAACAGACTGCCTTGGGAGGTTGTGGAAGCTCCTTCTCTTGAGGTTTTCAGAAGGAGGCTGGGTAGCCATCTGTCTTGGATGGTTTAGACCAGAGGTGGCCAACCTGAGCCTGAGAAGGAGCCAGAATTTACCAGTGTACATTGCCAAAGAGCCACAGTAATACGTCAGCAGCCCCGCATCAATCCGTGCCCACCCTGCTCCCAGCGCCCCCCCCACCCACTGGCAGCCCCGCCAATCAGCGCCTTCCCCTTCCTCCCCGCACCTCCCGATCAGCTCTTCCGTGGCATGCAGGAGGCTCTGTGGGGGAGGAGTGAAGGCATGGCAAACTCAGGGGAGGGGATGTGAAGGGGTGGAGTAGGGGCAGGGCCTGTAGCAGAGCCAGGGGTTGAGCAGGGAGCACCCCCCCCCCGGCACATTGGAAAGTTGGCGCCTGTAGCTCCAACCCGGAGTCGGTGCCTATACAAGGAGCCGCATGTTAACTTCTCAAGAGCCGCAGGTTGGCCACCGCAGTTTGGCCACCCCTGGTTTAGACACAACAAATCCTGCATCTTGGCAGGGGGTTAGACTACATGACCCTTGCGCTCCCTATGGTTCTATAATTCTGTGAACAATGTAAAATCAATTAGTTCAGGCCATTTCCAGAAGTGCAGTGTTAGGGAGGTAGGCCCACATTTGGAAAAGTGGTCTATAATTTTAGATGTCTCTGATGCTGAATAAATCTGCAAATCAGGTCACAAGTGTGCCAGATGGGGCAAACAAAACCGGAAGCCTCTTTAGAAAACAGCTGGTCTGATGAGCAATCTGAGCATGTGAGCATTCTTAAGCAGTATATAATTAAAGGACAATCCAGTAGCTGTCATTGATTCTGGTTATTTTATACCCTTTTGCAGAAGTGCTTTTGGATCCATGTCGGACCTGGTGTCCATCTTCTGCCTGTCAGGCAGTTTGCCAACTACAAGAATCAGGGCCACAAAATCCCCAGCTGGTTCAATGCAAAGCTTGTGACATAGAGTTCTGCTCATCTTGTAAATCCAACTGGCATCCAGGACAAGGCTGTCAAGAGAATATACCAATCACCTTCCTCCCAGGAGAAACAAGGTACAGTACTGTAACTTGCCCAGTGGCAGCAGCAAAGATCTACTTGATGCGTAACAAGAGGAATGTAACCCCATCGCCAATCAAGGGGCCATTTTCTCCTGTTGGTTTTTTAAGCGAATGTCCACAGCAGCCATTCCAGTCCTTTTCTTTTAAGACACTGTGCTTGACACAGAGATGGATGGTGATGGCTCCCTTAGTGGCCTGGCTGCCCCACCACCACCATCAGGGAGCAGGTGGAATCAGTTAAAGCAGCACAGAGGGACAACCCAGGCTCCTGGCACCATCTGCAGCTCTGCTTGCCCAGCCCTCTCTTCCATCTGTTCCTCCATTGATGCCAACGACACATTCAGCCACCTCAGGTCCCCCTCCACACTCACTGCTGCTGCTATTCCAGGGGCTTAAGGGTTAGTTGATTCTGGTTGGCTATTTTAGGAGGCCTCTGTCAGTGGCACCATGACTGCCGCTCTTCCAGGAGCGAGGGAGTGATTGTTGAGCCTTGTTTAAGGCAGCATTAGAAGACCAGTTAGCAATTTCCATTGGTAGAGAATGCAGCTGCCCACCTGAATAGGGCAGGTCGCTGTGTGCACATAACACCTGTGCTCAGGCTTCATCCCTGGCTCCCTGTTCACTTCCTGCAGCAGGTCAAGGTCTTGGTTCTGATCGTTAAAGCCATGAATGGTCTGGGACTTGGCTATTCTCAAGACTGCCTGTCCCCTTCTATCTTGTAATGACAGCTGACTGGCTAGGTTGCTCTTGTTCTCGGTTCCTGGGTAAAACACTACAGGGCCTGCAGTGGGACTCTCAGCACCCCTAGATTTGGTACGCGCTCTCACTCACGCTCACCAAAGCTCAAGTGTGGTGAGCTTCATGGCATGATACAGGACTTGTATGTTTTGCTTAGCATTTTGATTGATTTGTGTTTCTTTTCTGTAGGTTTAGAACATTTGGCGGTTGTCCTTGCAACTTGCTGGCGACCATTGTCCCAGCACCAGTTTGTGCCAGCACGTGCTGGGAATGACAAATGTAATTTGTGTGTTCAAAAGATTTTGCCATGGTGTGGTTGTCACGGGTGTGTGTCTTCTCTGATCTGTCAGTCAGGAAGTAGTAACCAATATGGAGTCAGGACTTTGTCCAGTCCCCACCCCGCCTCTCGTCACTAGAATCATAGAATATCAGGGTTGGAAGGGACCTCAGGGGGTCATCTAGTCCAACCCCTGCTCAAAGCAGGACCAATCGCCAACTAAATCATCCCAGCCAGGGCTTTGTCAAGCCTGACCTTAAAAACTTCTAAGGAAGGAGATTCCACCACCTCCCTAGGTAACACATTCCAGTGTTTCACCATCCTCCTAGTGAAAAAGTTTTTCCTAATATCCAACTTAAACCTCCCCCGCTGCAACTTGAGACCATTACTTCTCGTTCTGTCATCTGCTACCACTGAGAACAGTCTAGATCCAACCTCTTTGGAACCCCCTTTCAGGTAGTTGAAAGCAGCTATCAAATCCCCCCTTATTCTTGTCTTCCGCAGACTAAACAATCCCAGTTCCCTCAGCCTCTCCTCATAAGTCATGTGTTCCAGTCCCCTAATCATTTTTGTTGTCCTCCGCTGGACGTTTTCCAGTTTCTCCACATCCTTCTTGTAGTGTGGGGCCCGAAAGGGGACACAGTACTCCAGATGAGGCCTCACCAATGTCAAATAGAGGGGAACGATCACGTCCCTCGATCTGCTGGCAATGCCCCTACATATACATCCCAAAATGCCATTGGCCTTCTTGGCAACAATGGCACACTGCTGACTCATATCCAGCTTCTCGTCCACTGTAACCCCTAGGTCCTTTTCTGCAGAACTGCTGCCGAGCCATTCGGTCCCTAGTCTGTAGCGGTGCATGGGATTCTTCCGTTCTAAGTGCAGGACTCTGCACTTGTCCCTGTTGAACCTCATCAGATTTCTTTTGGCCCAATCCTCTAATTTATCTAGGTCCCTCTGTATCCTATCCCGAGCCTCCAGCGTATCTACAGGTTGGGAGTCCTCCCCTGTTGTTCTCCTTCCTCCCATTGGAGTAGTTGCTGTCAACAACTTTGTCTGAGGCACCATCCTTTTCTCCAGACCTTACAGAGTCCTAAAGCCTTCACTGAGCAGGAGGAGCTTTAAGACTCTTCCAGAAAACCAGGGAAAAAAATGCTCCTTGGATGCCCTCTCACTCCTGCTCCTTGACATGGACCCATTCCATGTGGAGTAAACTACTGCAGGCAGGAGTGAGATCGAGAAGCAGCACTGTGAATCTGGTGCTTGCAATGATTCAGCAGCTCCTTGCCAGCACTGGAGAGAGGGAATATCACAGATAAGGCAATTTTCTGCAATATCTCTGGAAGATCTTACTGTATGAAGTTGATGTATCGTTGTGGGCCAGGGATTGCATGTAATTCCCTGCAGGAGAGTGACCACAGCTCCTCTAGGAACAAAGAACAGTAGGAGGTATGAGGCAAGTTCACTTAAGTTGTAGCACCTCCAGAGGGGGGCCAGCACTTGCAGAGGCTCATATCTGATGGTTCAGACTGGATTCTCCAGAGATCAAGAGAGAAAGAAAGGGATAAATAGCCTGAGTTTAAACTGACTCGAGGCCTTCTTTCTGATCCAGCAAATGAACAAAGACCTACTGTTGAAGGGCCGGGAGGGTGGGGTGAAGGGGGTCAATCCTTCTTGGAAGGGTTTGGAAGGACTTTGGCCTACTGAGGGTGACCCCTGGTAAGCTTTTAGCATGCATAGAGGAACTTTTGTTGTTTTTATGTTTTCTCTAGAATGCTTTCGTCTTAAGAATAAATGTGCTAGTTTATAAAGAGCTGGGTGGTAACTTATAATTTACAATTCCTCTCTTCCTGTCCTTCGGAGAGAAAGCAGATGCTGGCCTGTTTAGGCAGTCTGGCTTTCTGGGGACATCACAGTGTAGGCAGGGAACTGTGCAGGCTGGCGAAACCCTGGTTAGGATGGAGTCTACCCAAGAGAGTGACAGCTGAGGAACTGGGAGCTTTCGGGTAGGGGCTCTCAGTGGATCACAGAGGGGAATTGCAGATGCAGTTGCCCTGAACTGTGATGGAGGAGGCAAGCCTTGGAGGAACAGGGTATCCAGGAAAACCGAGTGGAATTTGGCTTGGAGAGAAAGTCCTAGGAGATCAGCCTCATGGACGCTCTGTCTCTCCCTTTGCCTTCTCATCCAGGGAATCCCTAAGCCCATAGGCCATAGCCTGGGTCAGCTGGGCATTGTCAGCCTCCCTGTTTTCCACATGCAGATCCTTTCTCCTTCTCCCATAAGAAATAAAAGAGGAGGAGAAAGGCAGACAGACTAGGCATGTAAAAAACTGACTTCAGATTGGTTCCCACGTGCTCAGCTGAGAGCATTGTACACACTGATGTCACCAGGTCACAGAAAACAAT
Organism: Lepidochelys olivacea; assembly: GCF_965140295.1. Taxonomy (NCBI): domain Eukaryota; kingdom Metazoa; phylum Chordata; order Testudines; family Cheloniidae; genus Lepidochelys; species Lepidochelys olivacea. The sequence goes on along the minus strand of NC_140413.1, from coordinate 33,687,525 downwards.
TGGTAGATGAGAGAAATGTGTTTTATCTGGTAAGTGCATAGCTGTTTGATAGGCACTATAAAAATTAATTGTTGTACTAGATCTGCTTTCTGGATACTTAACAACAAAACAAAAAAACGGATCACAAAACTAAAATGCAAACCCAGATTTTTTTCAATTAGGATGTTATTTTTGCTTTAAACATGCACGGGTACACACCTTATAAACTTCTTCAAATGTCTCCCACAGTTCTATGTATAAAATGGAAGATGATGATGCTCCCATCAAACGCTGTCCAAAATGCAAAGTTTATATTGAGCGAGATGAGGGTTGTGCCCAAATGATGTGTAAAAACTGCAAGCATGCCTTTTGCTGGTACTGTCTGGAATCTCTTGATGTGAGTATACACTCCACGTTTCGGTGGATATTGTAAGCTTACAAGTTTGTTATGCTGACTTAAGACTGTCCTATGGATATCCTTACTAGCTGCTCTTTCACATGCTGTGTTTCTTCTGAACCTTTTTGTATCACTACTGTTAGCACCTATTTCTCTGCTAAAATGCATGGGCAAGGGCGGAGCTGGACCTTAGCTGGTTACTTGATGGTCCTTGTGCACTTGATCTTACTTGCCCCACCTGAAGAGCTGTTGAGCTGTTCACCCTTTGCATAAATGAGATGGAAAGAAGTTGTAATTTGAAATTTGATGAAAATTATTCTTCCTTTGCCATCTCCATGTGGCATCTAAATAGTTTATGTTTAATACTGTACCGTGTACACACAAATCAGACAGCTCCTTCCTGAAGAATTTATATTCTAAAAAGTGTTTGCAGGATGAATATATCTGTATTACTTTCAGTTCTGCATGATAGTGTAAGGTAGCCCTAAATACAGAATCCCATGTAGAGTGTCAGTATTCATTTTAGTGCTGAACTTCAGTAGTGAGAGTTGTTTCTTGACGTTGATTTGTTTTGGTTATTACATCTCTTCTGCAGGACAAAGTAAGAGAAAAAGCCAATGAACTGATGTATGAAGAACAAATGTGTTCTGAGAGCAGTAGGAGTTCGATTTAACTCTTATGCTGCTTCTTGTCCTGGGCTTAAACATTTTAAACAAGCCAATATCTTATTGTGCCTAAGCACTGGAGTATATACAATATGCTACATCTGTTTCCAGATATTAGCCAAGGAAACGTTTTATTGCAAAGTGTAGTTAACAATGGTAGAGGAAATGTTTCATGTCCCAAAAATGTACTCTAACTATTCCAAATCCTGCAATTGTTATGTCTAAATGCCTTATGGATAAGTTTTAACTCATGGGTACTCCCATACTTAAGTAAAAAGCAGAGGTCCCCTGTGCCTGCGTTGGTTGCTGTACGGAAGAGTGACCAATCCAGATCTGGAAGCAGATGCGTCTTTCTCTGTAGAACTGGGTAGATATCTGCCTTGGTTTGCTTTCCCAGCTGCAAAATAAATGCCACATTTGAGAGGCTTGGGATCCAAGAAGTAGCTGTCCTCTTCCCATGTTCTATACCTAACATGGCCAGTATTTTCAAATTATGTTGCCTAAACCCCTATTTAGGCATTTAAATAAGCAGGTTGGTTTTCAGAAATGATGAGCACCAAGTACTCTGTTGACTCCAATTGTGGGTGCACCGCACCTATGAAAACCAGTCTGTTTACTAAGGTGCCTGACTGTAAGCAATCAGGTTTGAAAATGTTTTTATCCATGTGATTTCACTTTTCCTTTCAGATCATTCCCTGGTTAGAAGATAGGACATTTTAATTCCTGAGAAAAAGGATTCTTAGCTGCACCAGTAGCTTTGCTAGACAGGGAAATCCACATGATCTGATATAAAATAGGGAAAAGGAAGGGGGAGTACAATATTGAGTGGATGCGCATGGAAATCTAAAATACATGAAAATAGAGCTATTAGTTCTTCATTTGTTTATTGCTATTATCTTCTTGCTGAAGGTTCCTACAGTGCTTTACTCTGATCTGCATTGGCCTATCCTCCAGGCACAGCACAACTCATTCTCTTTATCACCAACATGAGCTGTATTTGTATTATGTTCCACCTTATGAAATCACTTCCATAGTAACCCTGTGGGGAGCAACTCTGGGAAGGGCTGTTCAGCGCTGACTCATGCAAGAATACAAATCCAATTTCAGTTGGTTTTCCACTCTGAAACTTTTCTCTTCATATTCAGTGCTTTTCAGGGATCTTGAAACTTGCTCCCCTCTGTAATATTTTGTTCTTATTTTGCTGCCACTATCTGCTCCATCTTGAAGGAAAAGAGACTCTCTATTAACTGCTAATGTTTCTATTTAATGTTTCAAAGGATGATTTCCTCCTTATACATTATGACAAAGGACCTTGTCGAAACAAGTTAGGTCACTCCAGGGCATCTGTTATCTGGCACAGAACACAGGTAGGTTTAGAGCTTTTTAAAACTTCATAAAAGTTCACAATAAAATGGTTTTCTCTCTCTCTCTCTCAGTTGTATCTAAAAAGAGATCAAATCAAGCATGTGAGTCTAAGTGTCTTCACCATTCAATAGCTGAGGAAAGGGCATTGTGGTACAAAGATAGACATTAACAAGGAATAACACAGTCAGACTCCATCCTGGATTTTGACTCCTAACTGACATACATTTCTGGTTGAGAACTGGTTGAGTTTATTAGTATAAAGTTGTCCCTGGGGTGGTGAGTCTGCATGGACACTAGGGTGATTCCCTCCTTTGATGTCAGTCAAGCAGTAAAGAACCAATCATGAGCAAAGGATTTTTGTACCCCGCCCCCCTTCTTCACCGGCTTCAGATTTCAGTCTCTCTCTGTTTCACGGTGAAGCAGGCCACAGGCATATCTCACTGAGGAGCCCTCTTTTTCTGCATCAGCTTCAAGAAATGTGGAGGATGCAGCATGTGACTTTGGGGGGCCCGGCAAGCCTTTACGGGAAAAGTGGAGACAGTTCCTTGACTGTAAGAAGCCATTTCACAGTTGTCATGCTGGTGCTGGGTGTGAGCAGTGGGACTAGAACTTGGAACCTCTGTGTTTCTAGCCCCCGGGTAATCCACTAGGCAGCTCAGCTGTTGTCCGTGCACTCCCCTCTCTCTTCTTAGGGTGAATGCGTCAGTGAAAGTCGCTTTTTTATTTTTTATAAATAGAGTAGAAAACATTGGATTCAAAATTGCATTAAAAGGATTTGTAAAATTGCCCCAAATTTGCAGAAGTTTAGTGACCTGTAAAATAGGCGGATTTTGAATGAAAAGAACTCCTGTAACAAATATTTGCCCATGTCTATTTCTTCCATCGTTGTAACGATTGCTACACTGCACTGTGGTGTAATTGGTTACATGACTGATGTTGCTGGCATTGCTAATTAGAAAAATGGAGATGTCAAGAAATGTAGCACGAGCACCCGTTAATTGGATGACATACAAGAGCTGTTACACTCAATCCCAAATTTTTGAGACTTTTGATATTTTTGATACTTTGATATTCTGAGAATTCCCATCGAAGCCAGGTTGGTGAGCACTATGATTGCTAGTGTTTTCAGGGTGGGGGCCATTACGTTAAGCGTTCTTCGAGTATTAACCAAGAGGAGCATAACATAACATCAAGGTGAAAGGCATGATGCTGTAATGCAAAGTGGTGTACTTCTAGTGCAAAAAATCAATTCTAGACATTACATATGCTAGGAAATAGCCTATTGTTCAACAGCAGACAAGTCCACCAGGTGGAAGATGTATCACTGATGCTCACCAGACAGCCTGTTGACCTGATCTTAAAAATCCTGGATAAATTCACTGATCGGCATGTCTGAGCTGAAAGGAAAATGTAAGCTGGCCTCCTGTTTGATAGTAAAGAGCACTGTTTGCCAGTCTTCTATATTGTTCAATTTCACCTTGGCTCTGCTCAGCTAATGGTGCCCCATAGTGGCACACTGAGAAGATTGCATGTGGCTAATTGTGTATGTGCCATTGCCAAAGATCAGTATGGGCCGCAGCTGCAGCTCAGTAGGAAATTTAAAGGAAGCTCAGGGAAGAATCTTGGCTTCGCTTTCACCCTTCGGTGTCAGCAGGTTCCCCAAAGACGTTAAACGCAGACGCGTCAGATTAGCTGCCTGTCTGACACAGGCATATGTGGTGAAAGGTACCTTATAAAATGATATTTTAAAGTAATTGTCTTTGGCAAAAAATAAAAATATTAGGTCAAAGAAATTTGAGATTCGTGTCTCTGGAGAGCCGCAGCTAAGCCTGTTCTTTTAAAATAAAAGGCCTCGTCTAATATTACATAATAAAGCAGTGTGCACTTCACTCCTCAAACTTAATTTTGTTCAGCAGCGCCACCTGCTGAACTCCGTATTGATTTTCAGCCCTGGAATAAAAAATAGCTGGATAAAGTAAATTGCAGAAAGAAATCCACAGTGTTCGGGAAGAAAAATAGTCCCTGGTAGAGCAGGTATCAATAAGCCTGTTAATTTAGGTTTAGAGTATATTTTCTACACTATGCCAAATGAAATATTTGCCAATTAATCAGAATGTTTAGTATCTGACGAGAGCTGGGAGAAGAATTCCTAATGAATAATGCGATACTAGTGTTATAGTTTGTATTACTGTAGTGCCCAGGGAGCCCTAGCATTCAAATTGCAATTGTTCATGAGCAGGTGATTTTTCCCAGGTATTCATTATTCACAATTATTCTGTGAATAATTCTTGGTGGGTATGTTGAATGACTTGCAGACAGGTTGTTGCAAGCAGGCCTTCCAAAATCTACTCTCTTGCTTAGGGCAAGTAGGAAGATTTCTCAGGCAATTAGCATCACTTTAAAAAAAAAACAAAAACCTATAACCTTCCAAATGTGAAATGAGTGAAAACCAGTGCAGAGTTGCCTCACTTAAGTGTGCAGTGTTTCTGCTGCTCAGAGTAGAGCCCAGCAACCCATCCCAAAACTGATGGGACCCAACTACAAGTGTTGGGCTGGGGTTAGGTGGGTCAAAAAACAACCCAGCCCTCTCAGGCTCAGGTTGGGTCGGGTAACCTCTGATTACCTTCTGCCTGTGGGGTCAGTGCGGCAGCAGCATGCCTTACTTCGCTGGCCACTGCCAACTTGTTGCACTGTGTTCGCTGTGGGGTGAGTGCACCAGTGAGATGCAGTGCCTCTTGCTCCACAGAGCACCCAGTGGAGCAGGGAGCAGCGGCTGGCAGAAGTGGGGCTCACAGCGGCCGCACTGACCCCACGGACCGGAGGCAGCAGCAGCGGTGATAGGTTTGGGTGAAGTGTTGGGGTTTGTATTGTAAAACAACTCAGCTCTCTCAGGCTCGGGTCGGGCAGATTGCTTTCGGGTCGGGCTTAAAAATTAGGCCCGAGCAGCCCTCTAGCTCCTACGCTGTCGATTTCCACTACTGCTATGGGGAAGGTTGTGGGCAGCAGTGAAACTGATGAGAAATAGGTCAGTTTCACCCTCTTGCTGCTTGGGAACGCTCTGTGCAGCAGCGGGCACTAGAGCTGTTCATTGAGAAGGGCTCAAAAAAAGGAGGCTGTGGGAGGAATAGAACCAGCAGCCAGGAAGCTGAGGGAGAAGTAGACTGTGGTGAGATCACCCTACCATTCTAGTAGCTGTCAGGAAGCTCAGGGGTTGGAGGAAAGCATAGAAAGAAGGAGAGAAAATACTCCTCCCTTTCAGCAATCAGAGGGGAGAGATGGGGGATCAAATGTATTATGTACCTGCTAGCCAGAAGCTAAGGCAAAGTTTGGCGCCTCAAAGCAAAGTCCCAAAGCCTGCTCCTTGGTAGGAAAGCCAACACCTTCCCCTTTTCTATCAGCTGTGTGGGTGACTGTATTTGGGTTAGTTCAGTGACGGAGGAAAGCTAAAGGAACTCAAACTCTATATGTGTTGGCACAGGTAGTGCTTAGCAACCTCAGCTGTATAAAGACTTTAATCTTCTTTCAAGGGAACTTTAAATGCTTGCAAACATGTGACTACATTAAAATGTCAGTCAACACTTCAAATAACTACTTGTGTAGTGATACGTACTATAGAAATATCTAAGACGGCTTCACGCTGAATTTTAAATTGTTTGAGACCAAATAGGAAAACTGTGTCCCTTCTTGAATACTTGTAAGAATCTGTCAGTGGAACTTCCCTAATATAAACATGTTTGCCCTTGGCAGCAGAATTCCTCAAACACCACAGATGCTAGAGGCTTAAAATTCGCATTTTATCGAGAAAGAAAGAAAGGTAAAACTATCCACTTGCACTGAATAAGAGTGGGTAAGTGCAGGAGACATAGCAACCCCATCCTTGTCTTTTGTTCAGTGCAAATTAACATCTGCTTAATCTAGGGTGTGTGAATGAATGCATGCCTGCACTATTGACATTTGTAGGTGTCATGTTGTGAATTCTGACTGATACAGGGGAAATGGACCATTTCAGTCTAGTAATTATTTTCTCAAGATTAGAGTCTGCTACCATTCTCCCATTCTGAAAATTAGAAATCACCTTGCTAACTCTAGTTATATACATTTTATTAAACACACAAATCTTAAAAATCTACAACTATGCTGAAATCCTGGGTCTATTGAAATCAGTGGGAGTCTTGCCATTGACTTCAGTGGGGCCAAGATTTCTCCCCTAGTGCATTGACTTTGTGTTGGAACAGAATTTGAACCCTGCTGTGCCAATTGCAGTACTGACGCATGTCATTTTTCCATTGTTTTTTCAGGTGGTGGGAATCTTTGCGGGATTTGGTCTACTGCTGTTAGTGGCCTCGCCTTTCCTTTTACTTGCTACTCCATTTGTCCTTTGTTGCAAGTGCAAATGTAATAAAGGAGATGATGACCCTCTACCTACCTAGATCATGAGAAGATGGGACTCATCGCACACACATTTTTTCCCCTCTTGCACTTACATTGTTGTAGCCTTACTTCCCCCATCCTGCTTTTCTGTGACAGTGCCATGATTCCAGGAACTGTTGTTAGTACAGTTACATAGACCAACTACTAATAGTCAGGTGAGGTAGTGGAAGGCAAGTCAGGTGTTTAGAGGATGTTGTGGAACAAGATAAGTGTCTGAAATTAAGAGATGAAGATTCTCCAGATAAAACTAACGGTTTCATGTTGCCCACAGAGGCCATATTGGTGGACTAGGAACTGTGCTATGTTACATCAGCAAAACAACCTAAAAATGAATCAAATCAAATGTTTTCACATATACACTTGCATCAAAATGAGGTGTCTTATTCATATTCCTATTTGAGTCACCTATCATTTAAATGTGGCTTTAATATATCTGTTTATTACAACTGTGTTTTTATTAATATTGCAATGGCAAAAACCTTTTTAGTACTTATTTTTCCAAGGATAATGGAAATCATTAAGGTGCATATTGACCATCATATGCCTTTCTTGAATTTTGGGGAGGGTACAGCTGGAATTGCTGCCTTCCAGGAATTTTAGGAAGTCTTACATGCTATTTGTTCAATCGAAAACTACATTTTTAAAAATAAATATATGAAAGCTGTAAGGTTGAGTGATGTCACAAACCTGCTACCTAATCAAGATTCTTTTAAAAATGTATGGTTGTTATTGATTACCACTGGATTGCCAGTCTTTTTCTGAATGGTTAATTTTTGCTGTTATTAAGGGGTCTGGTACACTTACAGGGAGGGCTACATAACTTCTAATCCAGGTATCTCAATCTTTTATTTATATATTAAAAAAATCCTGATTAAACCAAATGTGTAAATATCTGTGCTATTGAATATTTGGAAGTTCAAGATAGTTTGCTGCTGTCTTAAAGGCAGGTATTGGGGGTGGGGGGAATTACAGGACTTATTCTGCTTATCAGCAGATTCTCGGCTCAGCAATGATTCCTGTCTTTACCATTTATGAAAAGTACTCAACATCCTTATTGTTAGTAATGAAAACGCCTGAGGTGTTTGTGAAAGTTCTGTCCACCATTTACAATATATACTCCATTTTCCAGGGTTCATATCATATCGTACGTGCTGTTAATAATCATACTGTGAGAAAACAAAACAAAGTTCTCTTTAAGGGTTAGTTTGTTTTGTTCCAACATTCCTTTATGTGGCATCATTTTTCTTTTCTTGTTCTTTTCTCTTTTTTAATTTACAATGTTGTAAGTTTTCCAGGGTAGTAAAATGTCCAAATCAACATATTGTTAATACACAGAAATTACTCTTCTGCAGTATTTTGTGGAAAACTGTAAGAGACCCCTTTGTAAATGCAGGCTTCAAAAACAGCAAAATAATTTGACAAAAATTTAATGTAATGGCCCTGATCATGGAATGCGGTACACATGGGCAGATCTGTGTCCAAGCGGAGCCCACTGTTCTGCAGAGCATGCTAGTGAAAGTTAAACTCTGTTTGAGAACCTAAAGATATAATGAAGTAGGAAATGATGCAATCATGTGTATATGTGGAAGTCAGTGGGGCTCCCACCTAAGACATAGCAGGATCAAGTCCACAAAACATAACAGCAGTCTAACATAGCAAAAAAACTGTTTGTTTTGTTTTATGTTTAGTTTTAGTTTGCATATCTATTATTTGAACAGAAATGTTGCAGGGTAAAATTTTTAAAAGCTAATTGACTTTCAGTGAAACTCCTAAGGGCATAAGTCACTTGAAAATGGGAAATAGATTCCTAATTCACCTAGGTACTTTTGAAGATTTTCTCCTCTGTCCAACTTCAATATTCTTCATTTTAAAAAGTATTCGTATTTCAAACTGGCTAAATGAGAAATGCTTGCAGGAGATCCAGAAATAGTTTTTGTCTTAAGATGTTCAACCTTTTTAAGATCGCAATCTGATGACAAGCCAATGTTAGTTGTATGTTATGTCGTTAGCTTTGCATTACAGTGTATCATTCAGAACTTTAATGGTGAAATCCTGATATTGACTTTTTTTTCTTAGCTATTCAGAAATAACATGGGGGGTTGGATGGCTCACAAGAGCTTATCAATGGGATAGGCATACTTTAACTAGTCACCACTGGTCAGCCCTGGTTTCAGTGGCTAATGAGGTTTCAGTCTCAGTCTAGCTCCTCCTAGAGGATGTATGTCCTTATCTCAAAAGACTGACCACATTAGAAAAGCATCCTGATTCAGGATAGTACTTAACTCACATTGCCCTGAATCATCATTTTGATGTATAAGATTAATAGGTATGTACCCCTGGATGAAAAACTAGTTTCTCCAGATCTGAGGCATGTTGTCAAGGTAGTGTGGGAAGACTTACATTCTTGCCCTTAGAGACTAACCAATTTATTAGAGCATAAGCTTTCGTGAGCTACAGCTCACTTCCTCAGATGCTTTCTCACGAAAGCTTATGCTCTAATAAATTGGTTAGTCTCTAAGGTGCCACAAGTCCTCCTTTTCTTTTTGCGAATACAGACTAACACGGCTGTTACTCTGAAACCTGTCATTCTTGCCCTTATTCTCCAATCCTGAACTGCACAGGACAGATCCAGTTGCAGCATCAGAGAACTAATTGTTCAGTGGGCAAAACAGACCCCAGGTTTCCTGGGCTATCAGTTCAGCAGTCCACTTATGTGAGCACTAAGCAACACAAATGGTTCTAGTTGGCAGTTCCAGCCGAGAAACTGGTTTATAGGGGCCTATCAATATAGTATTGGAGGCATAAAGAGTAACCTGTACTTTTTCTTTCTTAGAAGTAGTCTTTTCAGATCAGGGATGAAACAGGGCAGTGTTGGGAATCTGTGATGCCCTTGACAGAGAACTTCACTCCCAACAGTTGTCACTGACACCTTTGCAAAGCACTAAATTTACTTCAAAATCAAAGGGAAAAGTCCCACACTGCATTATAGATGTAAACATTTTTAAAAGGTTAGATTTCAATTGATGATCGCCATTAACACAGACACAAATGCCTGGGTTTATCTGATCATATCCAACATATAGGACTGTGTGTGATCTCAGCATGCTTGGGTTCACTATCGTGGATTTCCAAGCTTTTGTCAGCTGATACATCTTCTTGATGTTCGGGTAATAATGTGTGTATATTCACAAAGAATATGCTGTAATCACTTTCAGTCATGCTGAATATCATAACCTTACATCTTATTTTTAAATTTTACCACTACAGTTTTGTTTCCTAAAAGTGGGTGTCTTCAGTAATCACTGATTTACAAGCTCTGTTGATGCTATGGCATTTACTACCCTGAATGTATTGTTTTAAACTCTGACATTACTGCCCCATAATAGTGGGTTTAAATATGCTCATACCTTTGTTGCATTCCTAAGGAAAATATTTATAACAGATTTCAGACAATCTGTTATAAACCTTCATCTGAAAATTGAGATTAACTGTACGGTTTTGATTGTGTTTCATATCTATCCTACTGTTTACTTTATTTGCATTGCCTTAAATGCTGTTTTTAATGAAATTTAACAGAGCACGTGTTTGCATTTTCTATTGGGAAGGATGAATTTCTAGTGATTAGATCCAAATAGAGAGTGGAGTCAGAACTCCAGGTGGTTGTTTTTTTCCCTCCAGTTCTACCGCTGACTTGGGAATCAGGTCTGTTCCTACTGAAAAGAGTAGCAAAGCGCTCCCATTGACTTCAGTGGGTACAGGGTTGGGCCCTCACAGTGTTCTTGTACAAGTCACTGATCCTTCCTTTGTCTCAGTTTATCCATCTGTAAAATAGGTGGAACAATGGTCACCTACCTCACAGGGTTGTTGTGGGGCTTAATTATTTTTAAAAATTTTTGAGATCCTCTGACGGAGGACATTATATAAGTACTTAGCAGTGTTATTTTATGTTAATATTTCAGTTGTTTCTAACTACCTTCAGCGTGGATCCTCATATTGTATCATGCACAGTTCTGTTTTTTTCAGGCATCATAATCTTTCCTGGAATATTTATCTTAAAATCATGATGGATCACAAAGAAGAACTGAATGGCCTAGTTCGTAGCATAGAATTGATGACCTGACAGGCAGAAAATATTTAAAATTAAGATTCCTAAAATATTCTGTCTGATGAGGAAGGGCGAGGGGAACAATCCTCCTAGATCAGAAGAGTATTCAATCACTTTGTGATTTTAAAATTTTGTGGGTAGGAAAGAAAAAGTGGGGTTTTATGTATTTTCTAGGTTCTCCCTTTCCTATTAAGGATATATATGTACTTAATAAAAAACATTCTTCATCCTGATAATGTACAGTATGCATAAAGCTTCATGCTAGTTTGCTTTTTGAAACCAAACTCCATATGTTCTCTCGCTATGTATATACAGTGTGTATACATATATTCTAAAATACAAAGTATATATATATTCTAAAATCTTACAAAGATGGACAGAACATGGAAGTTGTCACACAGAGTGACATAAAAGATATCAAGAAAAGCCTGCATCAGTGCTTCTTTGCTAAGTAAAGCATGCTGTTTTGTTTAAAGCCCTGTGATCTTCATAATTGCTTTGATTTGTGTATCTCTCTTACAGAATTCCAGAAACATTAGGTACAGGAATGTGCTACATAACTGAACCTTTCTTGCTCATTTTACCGTGGATGTATTTTAATCTTGTATAGAGATACGCATGAAGGAGTCATGCATATGTATAAATGATGATGTATTTGACCAGTGTAAAAATAAGTTCTGTTTATGTATTTGAAATGTAAGTACTTTTTTGTGCCACTAACACTGTGATGTATAAAAGAGCTGTTGAATGCCTTTTAATGTTGTGTTTTGTACTTTGAATCATTCTGAAAGTTTAATTTGTAATTTCAATAGATATTTTAAAAGAATGCATCTCCTGTGATTCTTCAGAATAGTGTCTTGTAATTCTTAATACACTTGAAAGAAAATTGAAATATTGTTACAATAGTTATTTATGTCATCTGCTCCTTCCATCAGAACAAAGAAGAGAAAAAGCACTCTTTTTCTGGGTCTGATCCAGTGATCATTTCAGTCAGTTGGAGTAGGCCTTAAATGGGTTAATTTGGTGCTCCAAGCATCTGTTTGGAATACCTATAATACCTATAATCCAAAGCAGCACAAGTTCAGGTCATAACAAGGTCAGCTCTGCCCATCACCTTCCCACGGTGGGTAGTTTGAGTTCCTGTCTATTCAGTGTCTGTGGTGTTTCATGTAATAACAAAGAATTGCCATACTGGGTCAGACTAATGGTCCGTCTAGCCCAGTATCTTATGTTCAGACAGAGGCTGATGCTAATGCTTCAGAGAGAGTGAACAAAACAGGGCAATTTATCAAGTGCTGCATCTCCTGTCATTCAGTGCCAGCTTCTAGCAGTCAGAGGTTTAGGTATACCAGAGCATGGGGTTGTGTCCCTGACCATCTTGGCTAATAGCCATTGATGTCCTCCATGAACTTATCTAATTCTTTTATGAGCCCAGTTACACTTTTGGCCTTCAAAACATCCCCAGGCATTGAGTTCCATAGGTTGACTGCACATTGTGTGAAGTATTTCCTTGTGTTTGTTTTAAACCTGCTGCCTATTCATATCATTCCGTGACCCCTTCATCATGGGTTATGTGAAGGGATACATAACACATCCCTGTTCACGCCACGCATAATTTCATAGACCTTTATCATATTCCCCCTTTAGTCACCTCTCCTCCAAGCTGAACAGTGGCAGTCTTTTTAATTTCTCCTAATATAGAAACTGTTCCAGACCCCTTACTTTGTTGCGCTTCTCTGTACTTTTTACAATTCTAATATATCTGTCTTGAGATGGGGTGACCAGAACTGCTGGCAGTATTCAAGGTGTGAGCATACCATGGATTTACAGAGTGGTGTTATGATATTTTCTGTCTTTTTATCTCTCTCTTTCCTAATGGTTCCTTACATTCTGTTTGGTTTTTTTTTGTTTTGTTTTGTTTTTTGACTGTTGCTGCACATTGGGCAGATGTTTTCAGAGGACTATCCACAATGACTCCAGGATCTCTTTCTTGAGTGATAGACCCCATCATTTGTATGCATAGTTGGGATTATGTCTTCCAGTGTGCATTTATTAACATTAAATTTCATTTGCCATTTTCTTGCCCAGTCACCCAGTTTTGTGAGATTCCTTTGTAACTTCGCAGTTAGTTTTGGACTTAACAATATCTTGAGTAATTTTGTATCATCTGCAAACTTTGCCACTTCACTGTTTACCCCTTTTTCAGATCATATTATGAATATGTTGAACAGTACTGGTCTCAGTAAAGATCCTTGGGAAACTCTGCTGTTTATCTCTCTCCCCTGTGAAAACTGACTGTTTATTCCTAGCCTTTGTTTCCTATCTTTTAACCTGCTGCTGATACATGAGAGGACCTTCTCTCTTATCCCATGACTTCTTTGGTGAGGGACCTTGTGAAAGGCTTTCTGAAAGTTCAAGTACACTATATCCACTGGATCATCCTTGATCCTTGCTGGCACTCTCAAAGAATTCTAACCTAGTAGATTGGTGAGGCATGATTTCCCTTTACAAAAGCTGGGTTGGCTCTTCCCCAACATATCATGTTCATCAGGCTTGACAAAGCCCTGGCTGGGATGATTTAATCGGGGATTGGTCCTGCTTTGTGCAGGGGGTTGGACTAGATGACCTCCTGAGGTCCCTTCCAACCCTGATATTCTATGATATGTCTGATAGTTCTGTTCTTCACTGTAGTTTCAACCAATTTGCCTGGTACTGAAGTTAGGCTTACTGGCCTGTAATTGCCAAAATTGTCTATGGAGGGTTTTAAAAAAAGGTCTGCATCACATTAGCTATCCTCCAGTCGCCTGATATAAAGGCTGATTTAAGAGAGAGGTTATATACCACAGTTAATAGTTCTGCAGTTTCAATTACTGTTTAGTTTAACAATTTGTTCCAAAACCACCTCTGCTGAGACCTCAGTCTGGGACAGTTCTTCAGATACCTCACCTAAAAAGAATGGCTCAGGTGTGGGAATCTCCCTCACATCCTCTGCAGTAAAGACCAATGCGAAGAATTCATGTCACTTCTCCACAATGGCCTTGTCTTCCTTGAAAGTTCCTTTGGCACCTCAATCATCCAGTGGCCCCACTGACTGTCCGGCAGGCTTCCTGCTTCTTGTGTGTGTGGAAAAATAATTGCTGTTTTTCAGTCTTTTGCTAAAAGAAAAGGAGTACTTGTGGCACCTTAGAGACTAACCAATTTATTTGAGCATGAGCTTTCGTGAGCTACAGCTCACTTCATCGGATGCATACCGTGGAAACTGCAGCAGACTTTTGCTAGTTACTTTTCAAATTCTTTTTTGGTCGGCTTAATTATACTTTTACACTTGACTTGCCTCAGAAGGATTTGACTTCCAATTTTTAAAGTATGTCCTTTTCTTTCTAACCACCTCTTTTACTCTGTTGCTTAGCTGTGGTGGTGCCTTTTTGGCACTCCGGGTTTCTTTTTTTGTTTTGTTTTGTTTTGGCTGTATTTTATAATTTGTGGTATACGTATAGTTTGAGCCTCTACTGTGGTGTTTTTAAAAAGTTTCCATGCAGCTTGCAGGAATCTCACTGTTGTGACGGTTCCTTTTAATTTCCATTTAACTAGCTTCCTCATTTTTGTGTAGTTCCTTTTTGAATGCTGCTACAGTGGGTTTCTTTAGTATTTTCACCCCTACAAAGATGTTACGTTTAATTATGGTCACTATTACTGAGCTATATTCACCTCTTGGACAGATCCAGTGTGCCACTTAGGACTAAATCAAGAACTGCCTCTCCCCTGGTGGGTTCCAGGATCAGCTGCTCCAAGAAACAGTTATTAATGGCTTCTAGAAACTTTATCTCAGTATCTCTTCCTGAGGTGACATGTGGGTCCCAGTCAATATGGGGATAGTTGAAATCCCCCATTATTATTGGGTTTTCAGTTTTTGTAGCTTCTCATCTCCCTGTGCATTTCTCAGCCACCACCACACCACCCTGGTTAGATGGTCAGTACTATATTCCTACTGCTTTACTCTTATTAGTCAAAAGCATGGAATTTCTATCCACAGAGACTCTGTGGTATTGTTTGATTCATTTAAGATGTTTACTATATTTTACTCTATGGTTTCTTTCACTTATAGTGCCACCCCCAACCAGCACAAACCACTTTGTCATTCATATATATATTGTATCCTAGTATTACTGGGTCCCGCTGATTATGATTGTTCCACTAAGTTTCTGTGATGCCTATTATATCAATATCCTCATTTAATACCAGGCATTCTAGTTCACCCATCTTAGTATTTAGACTTCTAGCATTTGTATGCAAACACTTATAACTTTATCAGGCCCCAAAAGAGACCTATAAGCTTCAATAAAGAAGGCAGATGGCAAGCAAGCACCAGACCACAAACTCACCCCAACGGTCACATAGTTGCTTCTCCTTCATCTGAAGAACTCCCTTGCTGATCCTGTTCGCTAGCTTGACAGCTAGTTAGATGAGACCTTTTAAAACCCAAGTCCTGTCTCCTGCTGTGTCTGAATACCAGAGGTTATATATACTGTACCTCTTTATAAGAGCAGATATTTACTCCAGTGTCTCTGACCAAAATTTCCCTGCATTAATACATTAAATTTTGCCTATGTTGCTCGTCAGAATCTGGGGGAAATACAATTTTCCTCTCTTGTATCTCGTAGTCTTTCTCACTGCTATCAGGACAAACTTTGCCTTTCATATCCATGAAAGGTACAGTGCCTGAATTTGTTAAAGATTATATGTGCAATTACAGCAGTGTGCAGGGGAACTGGATGATTGTGTGTGCAAGTGGCCATTTATGCATCTAATGGGCCACTTGCACATGCAGTTACCTGATTTTATTGTATGCAAAGTAGGGACACAACTTCTGTACATTTTAAAAGTCAAGTCCACAAGATGATTGCCCACTTAGTTATTCCTTTCATCCTTCTTTTGTAGTTGAATGCGGCAACTGTTCTCCACACACAATCGGTTTAGATATTTCAGTCAAGCATTTGTGTAAATTGTTCTGTAAATACCACAGGGCTTCCTGAAATTATTATTCAGACTGTATTTCTAACACTTGCATAGTGTGGGAGCAATCCTTATTCTCTTGTAATTCCACCTTCTGTTTCAGCAGAATATGGGTCATAATCAGGATTTGTTTTGCTAAGTAATTCCCCTTAGAGAAGAGGTTAAGTTTTCAGAGATGTATGCAGCTTGCAATCAGATGTGCAGTCCAATTGTTCAGTCTCATAGGCGTTTCCACAATCACTACACAGATTTCAATTTAGTCTGTTTTTAGAAGGATTTCCTGAGTTGTGCCTTTAATTGTGTGATCATCCTCCTGTATGGTATCTCAGCAGCCAAGGAATTCACTGCATCACAGAGAGAGCATGTGAAATATTTTAACACAAACCTCAGGCAAAATGTCCAGTCTATCACATTTGAGGTTCATCTTAAAATGGCTACCAGAGGCTATTTATACAAACAATAGACACAGAGGTAGTGCAGGCTTCCCAACGCTAACTCAGAACCCTTTAGCCATCCAGAGGCCACTTTGGGGGACCTTAAAATCATGATTCTCATTTGGCTCTGGAACAAAGCATGCTTCCTGAAAGATGCCACTTTTGTAGCACTTAGATGCTTTTGAAGAATTTGCTAAAACAAACTACAGCCAGGTTATTCTGCTACTGTATGTTGTTTCCGGATTAGTTCCATCACTCTGTCTCTGTGTGATTTTTATATAATAAGTACATATGCCATGTAGAGTTTTTAGATAAAGCAAATCAAACAAACTCACTTCATTGTTAGCTGCTATTTGTTTCATATTTGAATAGAAACACTTTTCAATAGTCTATTCTAGAAAATAGCTGAGCGAGAGTATTCCAGGCTTTTATTTGCTGCTCACACAAGAGGAACAATGTAGAACTACTTCTGCTAATTAGTTTCTTTTCTGGTGTCCTCAAATGTGATCTGTTTTTCAAAGCCAAAATAAAATTCACACTTAAATCAATACAGAAGTACTAAAATGGGAAAATATTTCAGGAGAGAGGAGAGCCCAAGCATATACCATCTGGCTGCTCAGACTTTGTGCTGGTTTCCAGGGTCTGAGTGAATATATCTAGGTATAACCAATATTTTTAGGGTATGCCTACACTACAATGGCACAGCAACAGTGCTGCAGCTGTGCCACTGTAGTGTAGACAGTTCCTACCCTGACGGGATTTTTCCCTTGATGTAGATAATCCACCTTTCCAAGAGGCAGTTGCTAGGTCAATGGAATAATTCTTCTCTCAGTCTAGCTGGATCTACTTTGGGGGTTAAGTTTCAGAGTAACAGCCCTGTTAGTATGTATTCACAAAAAGAAAAGGAGGACTTGTGGCACCTTAGAGACTAACCAATTTATTTGAGCATAAGCTTTCGTGAGCTACAGCTCACTTCATCGGATGCATACTGTGGAATCTTCTATGCATCCGATGAAGTGAGCTGTAGCTCACGAAAGCTTATGCTCAAATAAATTGGTTAGTCTCTAAGGTGCCACAAGTCCTCCTTTTCTTTTTGGGGGTTAAGTTGACCTTTTACAATGCAGTGTGAACATTTTTTCACAGCCCTGAGTGATGTAGCTGCGTCAACCTAAGTATAGGTGTAGACCAGACCAAAGTTCCACACAACAAATTCTTTCTCTCTCTCTCACACACACACACACACACACACACACACACACACCATCTCTCTCATATATACACAATGTCTCTCTCTCACACACACTTTCACCATTTGTGTATCTTCTAGCCGGCATAGCACACTTAGGTTAGCTGGAAGGGATAGCACTCTTTCCCAAGAAGGGTGTCCAGGTGTCCCGATTTTATAGGGACAGTCCCGATTTTTGGATCTTTTTCTCACATAGGCACCTATTACCCCACACCTCCTGTCCCGATTTTTGACACTTGCTATCTGGTCAGCCTATTCCCAACTATAATTCTTTAGCACAACTAATCCAGTTTTTCCTAGTGCAATGTTAATTGTGTGCAACAAAGGTACTGAGACAGGTGTTATGACATTTTTTGGAAATATTCTATATTATTTGAAAGAGTTACTGATTTAATCCAATTGGAACAGACCTTTTGTTACCCTTTTAGTGTTAGTAATCTCATCCTTGTTTACACTCCTTCCAACCAAAAGTTTGAGGAAGTGCAACTCGGTCTGAGTAAGGATCTTGTAGAATTGGGTGCTCAGGGATGTCCAAAGCCCACTGAAATCAATTAGTCTTTCTATTGACTTCAGTTAGCTTTGAACTGGGCCTTAGGTGAGCAATAAATGACCTCATGTTCCTCCTTATACTCCCACAGGTCTCCTGTAAAAGAGAAATATTTACTTGACAGGATTTTATCAAAAGTAAATTGCTTCAACTACCAGGGCCTATTCTAATGTGGTAGAGGAGAACAGACTGACTTCAAAAATGACCTATATAAAGAAGAGAGCATAGTCCATTCTGCCTAGAAGACTGTAGGCCTAAATTTCTCAAAGTAGTCTAAACTAAACTGTGTGGAGACCCAGAAACGAACCCTGCTACATTTTTTTCTTGAAACTGATAAAAAATAATCTCAGGTTTCAGAGTAACAGCCGTGTTAGTCTGTATTCGCAAAAAGAAAAGGAGTACTTGTGGCACCTTAGACACTAACCAATTTATTTGAGCATAAGTTTCGTGAGCTACAGCTCAGTATGCATCCGATGAAGTGAGCTGTAGCTCACGAAAGCTTATGCTCAAATAAATTGGTTAGTCTCTCAGGTGCCACAAGTCCTCCTTTTCTTTTTAAAAAATAATCTGTTTGTTTTTTATCTTCGGCCCCGTGAGCTGATGTTTTTGGGTTTGCGTGGATGGGAGAAACACTTGTGCTGCCTAAAAAGCCCAAGGTCCCTTTCTACTTCACGAGTGACCCTGTCATTTTGTGGGATCACCCACAAGAGAAACACAAAGTGCTTTGCAATATCCCAGCTTAAAATTGTCAGGTCAGAAAGCCATAGTTCAGCCATTTTTTAAAATACTTCTCTAATTGTTAGTGTGTTCATGTTTAAGTGCAGTAGACCTGTGCATAGCTATAGGGTCAAGGGAATGATACTTGAATAAGAAAAGAACAAGGTTAGGATTTTCTAATACACATTTAAAAGCCCAAATCTATAACTTGACTTTTGGTTGAAGTTTTCATTTTTGTTGGTTCTGTTATGAGCCAGCAGGGTGCACTCTGTGAACACAATATTAAACCAAGTAAAAATCAAAAGTAAAAACCAAGTATTCCTTTGTCAAATGTTTAATATAAATACAGATGACTAAATCACTGAAAGCTCACACTCTTAAAGCAGAGGTTCTAGCCTTAATTTGAATGAGTGGCACAGAGTTAATTGCAATGATGTAATAGCTAAAAATAACAAAGTAATGATGGACATTGCCAGCTTGTACGGTAGCCACTCTCTCTCCCTGTATATTATAGTGTTCTTTGGTTGTGAAGAATACACCATCCTTTTCAGAAAGGCACCAACTGAAACAACAAATCACTACATTATTTCGGGAAACTGAAGTAGGTATAGAGAAGTTTGGTGTCCACAGACAGCAGAAGAAAGATGCAGATAAATAAGTCTTTTCTACCTGATGGCCTGTTCAAAGGGCATTGAACTAGTGCCAGAACTGAAAAAGCAGTTGGTCCAAAACAGTTTATGCATTAGCAAGTGCCAATATTGCAGAACTGATAGATCTCATAACTCACAACAGAGAAATTATTCTCTTCTGCCTTCTCACTCACCCACCATCCCCAGCTTCAGTAGCTATGTTCCTAAATACAGATGTTCAACAAAGACAATGCAACTGTTAAAATAATAATTTTCTCTCCATTTAGCAGTCACTACATGAAATTTGGCTGAGAAGTCAAGCTACTCTGGGTACCTGCTGTGAGTCCTTCTGCTTCGCTTTTACTAGATCTATTTATACAAGCTTCCAGTGCTGGTGTCTCTTCTCCCAAAAATAGTCTATCTGAACAAGACAGACAAAGGAATAAACAAAAGAAAATGTTAAGTTTCTTACTTTTTCAAAATCTTGTCAATACCAACATCTAGTTGTAACTTTTCTTAAATGTGCATTAACCATCTTTGCTGCTGCAATGTCCATGTACATGTCACCTGGGGTCTGGCAAATGTCCACCATCCCAATAGTGGTGGGGAAGTTTCTGGATCTTAGGTGTAATCTATTTGGGATCCCTGTGAAGAGCAAGTTGTGCTTCTCTTTGGCTAAGGACCCCCCTTTGCATGATCTTCTTTGACAGATCTCTCAAGTATTCCATGTTTTATGGGACACTGCTTTTAGGAATTTTCAGTGGTGCAGTGTGTCTCACCATCCTACCATTGCACTGCTTTCATATATACCATCACCTGTTGCCCAACTGATGACTTTTCTTCCCATTGCCTGCACAGCCAGCTATACCCAAGTGGTAGAGGATGGCATACAGAGAGCTTGTGCCTACTTAAACTCAATTCATGTCTGCAGCCTGTTGGTGTCAGTTGTGACTCTTCCTCTTTCTTCCCCATCTGAGAGATGTGCTTCAGGACAGATGGACAGCTGCTGCCTCAGGACCAGTAACTTGTAGAAGATGCAGGACTTCTGGGGCTATGCTGACATTTTCTACTGCTTGAAGCAATTAAAAGCAGACAGGTAAGTGGAGACTGGACAGAATAGAATGAGAGATAGGGAAAGAGCAATGGACAGATAAAATTGGGGGAAAGAAATGATATCCCCTACTGTATCATCCATTTCAAATTTCAGTGATCAGAACTGTCACACTTCTTTGGGGGTCTTTGCTACGCCATGCCACCAGTTTCCAATGTCTCCCTGAGACTGGGAGTCTGCAAGGCAGAGTAGGGAGACCTTGTCAGGAAGTAAGCTGTGAGTGTGTTACAACAGACCGAGACCCAGATAGGCAGGGCCACTGTCTATGCAAAGCTGGCCTAGATCAGTGGCTCTCAAACAAATTTTTGCTGTGGCCACAGAAATTTCCAGTAGCTGCAGTTTTGACAGTTAAAATATTATACTAGTGACAGTCTAGTCACTTGGTTATTTGGAAGTGCCCTGTAAATAAAATAATAAATCTTTTCAATGTAAAGAGTAGTATGTACTATTAATAATACTACAAAAGTTACACAGATATTGCTAAGTATATCAATTTAAAAAAAGTTTGTTGTCACAAAATTTCTCATGCCAAGCTCCTGAATTCGTCATTGCACTGTTTCATTACTAAGGGCTATCTGATGAAACAATTGATTGTCTGGTTGAACAGACAGCACTAAAGGTTTGACGAATTCACCATCTGAAAATGGTTTGCAGTGCTGCCAATGCAATAATTTGCCTTAAGTGTTGCTAGATGTAATTCATCCTTTCAGGAAACAAAGTCCTTCAGTTTCTTTAGCTGTTGAACTATTTCACTTCTGCTTTTATGCAAGAGCTTTCTTGTGGAGCAAATTGTCACCATAGTTTTTCCTCTACTTCTGATTCATGAGTTTTATAATGACCCTCCGTGGAGTACAATTTCATCTCACGAAGTTCTGTTTTACATATAGCACAAATCACAATGGTTTTGGATGAATGGATTCCAACAAAACTCAATACTTTTCTTCCCTCTCACTATTAAATGCCCTCTTTTCATTGCACAAGTCATGGCTCCCCTAGCAGAAAGTGGTACCAACAAACCGGAGTTACCGTTGTTACTCATAGTGGGTTCAATATAAGCTGGTTGCTTCTGTGCTTCCTTTTTAGCAAACAAGTTCTGTATATCCATAGTAGCACATGAAAAATCTGAAGTTGCTATTGTGGTGGGGGCTGCCCTCTCCAGTGGCTCCTACCAACTGGAACCTTTGGGCTCGCTTCTGCTTCTCACACACACAGGCTCCTCCTTGGGCCTATCCTTGCCCTTGTGTTCCAGCTCTGGCTGGCTGTATCCTGTAGCCTGTGCTCTTTCTTTGCTGGGCCCTTACAGTCACTGCAGCACCTGCATTCCCTGGCCAATGCTGCCAGTCCAAGAGATGTGTTTGGGACTCAGCCCCCCAGCAGCAGCACCATTTAGCCTCTCCAGGTCAGCACCTCTCTGCTTCTGCCTGGCTCCTCTCCCTGCAAGCTGATTAGCCCTGAGCCAGCCAGGTGGCCCTTGATTCGGGCCGGTTTTGTTCAATATCTTCATTAATGATCTGGGGGATGGTGTGGATTGCACCCTCAGGAAGTTTGCAGATGACACTAAACTGGGAGGAGAGGGAGATACGCTGGAGGATAGGGATAGGATACAGAGGGCCGTAGACAAATTAGAGAATTGGGCCAAAAGAAATCTGATGAGGTTCAACAAGGACAAGTGCAGAGTCCTGCACTTAGGACAGAAGAATCCCATGCACCGCTACAGCCTAGGGACCGAATGGCTCGGCAGCAGTTCTGCAGAAAAGGACCTAGGGGTTACAGTGGACGAGAAGCTGGATATGAGTCAACAGTGTGCCGTTGTTGCCAAGAAGGCCAATGGCATTTTGGGATGTATAAGTAGGGGCATTGCCAGCAGATCGAGGGACGTGAGCATTCCCCTCTATCTGACATTGGTGAGGCCTCATCTGGTGTAGTGTCTCCAGTTTTGGGCCCCACACTACAAGAAGGATGTGGAAAAATTGGAAAACGTCCAGCAGAGGGCAACAAAAATGATTAGGGGACTGGAACACATACATAACTTATGAGGAGAGGCTGAGGGAACTGGGATTGTTTAGTCTGCAGAAGAGAAGAATGAGGGGGGATTTGATAGCTGCTTTCAACTACCTGAAAGGGGGTTCCAAAGAGGATGGCTCTAGACTGTTCTCGGTGGTAGCAGAAGACGGAATGAGGAGTAGTGGTCTCAGGTTGCAGTGGGGCAGGTTTAGGTTGGATATTAGGAAAAAAATTTTCACTAGGAGGGTGGTGAAACACTGGAATGCGTTACCTAGGGAGGTGGTAGAATCTCCTTCCTTAGAAGTTTTTAAGGTCAGGCTTGACAAAGCCCTGGCTGGGATGATTTAACTGGGGATTGGTCCTGCTTCGAGCAGGGCGTTGGACTAGATGACCTTCTGGGGTCCCTTCCAACCCTGATATTCTATGATTCTAGTGACACTGCCCTCCTCTAATGGGAGGCAAGCTGGGAAACAGGGAACTCTGGCCAATCAGGGCCCTGCCAGTGTCCCCTTGTCAATCAAGGCAAAAGGGGTGGGGAGAGAGGGCTGGTTCCCTCTCACGGCCAAAGGCAGCAGCCCAGCGACACTGTAATGAAACACAGCCAGGCCCAGCTTGGGCTTAAGCTGCTGCTGTTGCTGCAGGGAGCTTGGACAAGGGCCTCTGGGACCCCAAAAGTCACAGTGGCTGCACCTGAAGTCCTTCAGGGCTGCGCTTGAGAATCGCTGGCCTAGAGACAGAGTCTTCCAGCCTATTAATGGCCAAAGTGCATCCTAAGAAAGACAACCGAGAAAGTGGGTGTGTACCAATGCCAATGACACCATCACCTGTGCAAACATCCTGGACCCTTCCCAGTCTGGCTCCAGGCCAATGCATGGAACTAAAGCACCTCTGGTTTCACTGTAGGTAACGTTTCATGGTAACAGATAAAGATGGAACAATGATTCTGATACTGTGCTATCTGCTGGTCACATTGGTTGCTCACCCACATGGGGCTGCTAACCAGCCTACTTAGCCTGGCAGGAGTCAATGAAGTTTGGAAAGATTCCTTCATTTAGTGCTTTCTAATTGTTCCCAAAATGTCTGGAAGGTGGTGCTGTGCCTCCTCGCCAACAGCTATAACTGCAGAGTCCATTAGGGGTCAGTCACAACATTAGTCTGTTGGTACATCTATATATAACCGTTGGGGGAGATCCTGAGTTGACAGTGGCAGGTATGCAATGATACGATGAAGACATGCAGCTGTATCCTTTTTATCCAATGCAGACACTTCTGTCTCAGGAATAAACCTTGGGGGTGGGGAGTGCATGCACCAAAAACCACTGGTTTTAATTAAAGCCAGGAACGACTGAAGAACTGGGAATAATAATACCCCCTTCTTTTCCTCAGTAGATCTCAAAGTGCTTTACAAACGGAGGTAAGTATCATTCTTCCACCTGTGGCTAGGAAGAAGCTTGTTTATCCCATTTGGATGAAGATCTGGTCATACTAATTTACGCATTTGTCCCCTTTGATTGGACATACTGCAACTTTCTCTACCTCACCTCACACAAGAAATTCACAAAGAAGCTGTAGCTAGTCCCCAAGGCATTGGCCTATTTTATAAATGTAAAAAGAAAAGGAGTATTTGTGGCACCTTAGAGACTAACCAATTTATTTGAGCATGAGCTTTCGTGAGCTACAGCTCACTTCATCGGATGCATACTGTGGAAACTGCAGAAGACATTATATACACAGAGACCATGAAACAATACCTCCTCCCACCCCACTCTCCTGCTGGTAATAGCTTATCTAAAGTGATAATCAAGTTGGGCCATTTCCAGCACAAATCCAGGTTTTCTCACCCCCACCCCACCCCCATACACACACAAACTCACTCTCCTGCTGGCAATAGTTCATCCAAAGTGACCACTCTCCTTACAATGTGCATGATAATCAAGGTGGGCCATTTCCAGCATAAATCCAAGTTTAACCAGAACATCGGGGGGGGGGGGTGTTAGAAAAAAACAAGGGGAAATATACCTTGCATAATGACTTAGCCACTCCCAGTTTCTATTTAAGCCTAAATTAATAGTATCCAATTTGCAAATGAATGCCAATTCAGCAGTTTCTCGCTGGAGTCTGGATTTGAAGTCTTTTTGTTGTAAGATAGCGACCTTCATGTCTGTGATTGCGTGACCAGAGAGATTGAAGTGTTCTCCGACTGGTTTATGAATGTTATAATTCTTGACATCTGATTTGTGTCCATTTATTCTTTTACGTAGAGACTGTCCAGTTTGACCAATGTAAATGGCAGAGGGGCATTGCTGGCACATGATGGCATATATCACATTGCTGGATGTGCAGGTGAACGAGCCTCTGATAGTGTGGCTGATGTTATTAGGCCCTTTAATGGTGTCCCCTGAATAGATATGTGGGCACAGTTGGCAATGGGCTTTGTTGCAAGGATAAGTTCCTGGGTTAGTGGTTCTGTTGTGTGGTATGTGGTTGTTGGTGAGTATTTGCTTCAGGTTGGGGGGCTGTCTGTAGGCAAGGACTGGCCTGTCTCCCAAGATTTGTGAGAGTGCTGGGTCATCCTTCAGGATAGGTTGTAGATCCTTAATAATGCATTGGAGGGGTTTTAGTTGGGGGCTAAAGGTGACGGCTAGTGGCATTCTGTTATTTTCTTTGTTAGGTCTGTCCTGTAGTAGGTGACTTCTGGTAACTCTTCTGGCTCTATCAATCTGTTTCTTCACTTCCGCAGGTGGGTATTGTAAGAATGCTTGATAGAGATATTGTAGGTGTTTTTCTCTGTCAACCCCTCAGAATACTATGGAACTGAAGGAGGTTTGGGGTTAGAAGATGCAGTCAACTGATGTGCAGCATATTGCACAGCAGTGTTTGTGGAGGGGAAACAGCACCATGGGAGCAAACCCCTCTTCTAAACAGAAAGTATCATGGTCAGGGCTGTCCCTAGGGGGGTGCGGAGCCCAGGACATAGGTGCTGAGTTTCTAATGTGCTGGGAGTCTTCCCCCTGAGCTCTGCCCAGGCCCCGCCCCCACTCCACCCCTTCCCCCAAGCCCCACCCCTGCCCTGCTTCTTCCCACCCCACTCTGCCCTGCCTCGCCTCTTCCCCATCCAGTTCTGCCCCTGGGCACGCTGCGCCCTCGCTCTTCCCCATCTTCCCCCAGCACCTCCTGGCACTGCGAAATATCTGATCCGCAGCAGGCAGTAGGTGCTGAAAGGGAGTGGGAGGTGCTGATCAGCGGGGCCTGCTGGGAGAGTGGGAGGTACTGGTAGGGGGCTGTTGGTGGCCACCGCTCACCTCCTCACTCCCTGCCCAGCTGCTGCTCGCCTCCCTGTTCGCCTCCTCACCCAGCTCACCCTCCCCACTCACCTACCCACCCGGCTCCTCATGATTTTGTCAAAGCGTCAGGCCCCCCAAAGTGCGGGCCCCAGGACATTCGCCCTGATTTGCCATACCAAGGGACGGCTCTGATCACGGTCTCTTTAAAGTCCATAAACAGCAGCCAGAACTTGAGGGCCTGAATCTCAATTGCTCCTTTGGCCCCATTATGCTGCTTATAAAAGGGCTGTAAAGCAGGCTGCTCTCTTCACTGAGCAACACTCCCTTCTTGGTACTCTCCCAATGATGTAGAGCCATTGCAGCCCGCAGCATAGGGGGTGTACAAGGGTGTGTCTGGAGGCCACTGTGTTTTGGCTAGTCTCAGCGACTGCAATGGCCCATGGGGCAGATTTCAGAAGAGTAGAGATCAGAGCAGTTTCTAAAGAAGGGAGTGTTTACCAAACCTCACTTTATGGCAGCAGAAACAGCCACAGAAAGCTTATATAAGCAATGTTTCCCAATTAATTTGTTTAACCAGCAAGATTTTTGAACATATGCCCACTCTCAGGCTAGCTGCTAAATTGATCATCTCTTGGGAAAATGTAAAAGGTGGGTGGTTTTGTGGTTTATTTTACTAAAATTGAGTTTTCTTGTCATTTTAAACACAACAAAACAAGCTCTTGAGTGAGACACAATCCCTTTCTGATTTCCTTTCATGCATGGTGTCATGGCAACAGGAAAAATTCAAAACTAATCATAATCCAGACAAGATGGCCTCCATTTATATTAGATGTTGGTTTTATCCTTGCCTTGTGATTTTATTTGTGCCAAAAAAGGATCAATGGAATTCTTTGCTGCTAAGGATTTTGTTTTCCAGGGGATAAGTCTTGTGGTCACTAATTTGAGCATGCAGCAAGCTGTCGATGGAAATTATGATTTAGAATAAGTAAGATTTAAAAAAAAGACACAAGACAAAACAAGATTAAAAAGGAAAAGCAAGAAAAAGCAGGAAATGATTAAGATTAACTAATCTTGTTAAACTTTAGTAAACTCTGTAGGTGAAACCAAAATATATGATCTTCAGCAAGAAAAGCACAAATGACAGCTATTGACAGTTTACCTAAGAGATTATTTTTTAAATGCATACATAGTATGCATACATGGCATTAGAACATGTTTCAGTTTAGAAATATTTGGTACTTTCTTTTGATTAGGTGATGCTTTAGCCTCAAAAACAAATTGATATTGTACAATGAAACCTTAATTCAAAACTCAATTTTCTGGACCATAACAGTTGTTTGACTCACTCATTCAACAAGAGGTTGCTGTGCTGCTCTTCTTTGATATCGCTCCACAAAATACCAATTTGCTTTCAGAATTTATTTATGTTCTCTTCATCAGTGGCATTGCTTATGATTCACATATTACATAGATTGTTTGTTAGATGTGGGTTCCATAAAAAATCTAAGTGTTTTTCATTTTTAAAAGTAATTTAAAACCATTTTTATGGTAAAGATAGCATTCTGTTACATTTGAAAGCTAGCTCTGAACATCTGTCACACTGATTTGCCCTAACAGTGAGGGATTATTTATGGTTCCCCTTACCTGGGATCCTGTGAGCTTGCCATGATTACCAGATCCTGCAGCTCACTCCCAATTTCTTAAGGTCTGTTCTGAATAACACAGCATTATTGCTAATCGCAACTCTTCAGAACTCATGACCTGCAAAAATCATGAATATGATATAAAAATCATAGTATTTTTAAAAATAATAAATTTTGGATTCTTTGCCTAGTTTTGCATCATTAGGATTCATATTTTTAGGCTTTTCTCTACAACGAGAGCTAGGAAATTATTATTTTATTAAATGAAAGCTGAGACTCTCATATAATCACCTGACTCCCAGAGCTGGGGCTTTTAAGAAAATCACCAAATATCTGTCAAATATCACAAGCCTTGTATTGTGCATGTGCAATCCACAGAACAAAAGTTATTTACTGAAATGTTATGGTGAAAAGTTTCTAAATCAAAATAAATCTGAGAATATCATTAGCTGCTCAAAGATAATTCATGAGCTGAAAAACCACAAATTATTAAATATATTATTCACTATAATTTATTTGCTCAGCTCATATATTGGGCCAATGCTATCCCTAAAGTTACTCCATTAAAAGCAATAGTTTTGAATTTCTGCAAACCAAAAGCAAGCAACAGCATTACTGAGGACAGCCCTAGGGATTATATATATATAAATATATAATTTTAAAAAACCTTCCAAAATAAAGAAAAAACTGCTAGGCTACCATTAGCGGTTCTTCTGTCTTCAGGAGGCTAAAACAGGGAAATAACTATTTTAATGAGATCTCACAGGTGACATATATTTTGTGCATGTCATACAAGGTATTGCTAAAGAAGATGGAATAATTTAGAACTAGATTTTGACTTAAGAACCAGCCCTAAGTAGGAGGTGGTAAGTCAGCTGTACTAACCCCAGGAGTAGCTCCAGGATGCACTATGACTCAGAGACATCTCTCTGAAGATCACTGATTTCCCTACTTTCCACTCATTCCCAGGGGGAGTAATTTACTCTGGCCTACACTATACTACTCACTCATTTCAGAGAGAGAAAAAGCAAGCAAGTAACCCCACTTACTCCTACCATAGGTGCTGACTCCGTGGGTGCTCCGGGGCTGGCGCACCCATGGAAAAAAAGCACCCATTGGCAGCCCCCCCAATCAGGTCATCCCCTTTGTCCCCCAGCACCTACAGCTCACTGTGATTAGCTATTTAGCAGCATGCAAGAGGTGCTGTGGGGGAGGAGCAAGGGCGGGGCATGCTCGGGGGAGGGGGCAGAATGGGGTAGGAAGAGGTGGGACAGGGGTAAGAAGAGGCAGGGGTGGGAAGAGGTGGGGCAGGGGTGAGAGCTTTGGGATGGGAGTGGAGTAGGGGCAGGGCCTGGGGCAGAATGGGGGTTGAGTACCCCCCGGCAACTCAGGAAGATGGCATCTGTGACTCCTGTGCACCTGAACGCAAATTCTGGGTACTCCTCCTCGGGGCTTAAGGTGGATTATTACTTCCTCTTGTTCGCTAGCATGGATATGTAGGTGGAGTCCAAATCCAGCCCTAATGAAGTAAAAATAAAGAAAAGTGTAATATAATTTAATTACTGTTTTTCCCTTTGAGCCCTTCTTAGACCCTCATTGACCTAAGGGTTCTCTATTTCTCCTATGCTTCCCTCCCCCCTTGTTGCCCCTATGTCTGCTAGAGATGTTGCAATTGGGTGACATGAAATACTCCCTCCCAATAGAAATTGAGCCAAGACTTTGTTGCTGCATTTCCAACCTGTCTTTGTCTTCCTCTCGTCCTTTGAAGGACACAACCATGACTCTCATCCTGTGTGGGATGGTACCAAATTTAGTTGCTCTTTTGTTTACTATAATGAGAGAGGATTTTTTATTATTCTCACATCACACTTCAGATGTTTGGTGGGTGTAAACTTGTGAATATAGACAACAAAGGATGATCGTGGGTGTTGAAAACCATAAAATATGTGGAAAACTTTTTCCTGAAGGTACACTAGTTTAAAATAAAAGCAATATACCTGTTTTAATTACAGTAGAACCTCAGAGTTGTGTACACCAGATTACAAACTGACCAGTCAACCACACACCTCATTTGGAACCGGAAGTACGCAATCAGGCAACAGCAGAGACCAAAAATAAAAGGCAAATACAGAACAGTATTGTGTTAAACATAAACTGCTAAAAAATAAAGGGGAAGTTTAAAAAAAATGTAACAGGGTACAGAAACTGTTTCTGTGCTTGTTTCTTTTAAATTAAGATGGTTAAAAGCAGCATTTTTCTTCTGCATAGTAAAGTTTCAAAGCTGTATTTAGTCAATGTTCAGTCATAAACTTTTGAAAGAACAGCCATAATGTTTTGTTCAGAGTTATGAATAACCTCCATTCCCGAGGTGTTTGTAACTCTGAGGTTCTACTGTATAGCTCTTTTAGATTATTTTAATGTGGTGCTTCAGGTTGCCACAGTCCTGCTAGTTTTCTCCTTGCTCATCTGTTTAAAACCAGGATGCTATAAATCTACTTGGGGTTGTGGAGGAGGTTTTTTGTTTTTGCTTTGTCCATTTCTTAAAATTATGGAGACCCGTTTCAGGGATTGTATTTGCCAGTACTGTAGCAATCTGTCAAAGGTAGTGTAGGTGTGTTTCTGGTACAGACAAACAATGAACACTTGGTAGCTGTGTCAATTCTACTTATAATTAAGGCTATGATTTACTCATGGGTATTTTTAGTAAAAGTCATGGACGGGTCATGGTCAGTAAACAAAAATTCACGGCCGTGACCTGTCCATGACTTATACTAAAAATACCTGTGACTATATCTTGGGAGTGGGGGATGCTGCTGGAATGGCGGATGTACAGGGGGACCACTGATGAGGGGGGGATGCCCAGCGCCAGCGTCATCAGCTGCTCCAGCCGGCTGCCCAGGGACCACTACCGGGGGCCATGGACCACAGCTGCTTCAGCTGGCCTCCCAGGGAACGCTGCTGGGACCAGCAGGCCATGGCTACTCCAGCTAGCCACCCAGGGACCGCTGCCATGGGCAGCCACCTGGGGCTGCTCCAGCCAGCCACCTGGTGACTGCTGCTGCTCCGGCTGGCTGCCCGTGAACGGCTGCCTGGGGCCGCGGACAGTGGCTGCTCTGGCCAGCCGCCCCGGGGACAGCTGCCTCGGGCCATGGACTGCAGCTGCTCTGGCTGCCCTGGGACCCCTGCTGAGGGGACACCCACACTGACCACTCCAGAAGTCATGGAGGTCACGGAAAGTTACAGAATCCGTGACTTCTGCGACCTCAGTCACAGACATGGAGCCCTACTAAAATGACTTCCCATGGAAATTTCATGGCATCCCCAAGACAACCAGTGCAACCTCAGCTTGATTCAACGGCAGTGTAGACCGCATGATAGGGCAACAGACTGGGAGTCAGAGAACTTGGTTCTGTTCCAGTTCTGCAGCTGATTCAGCAGGTAAGTCACATAAGCTCTCAATGTTTCCATCTGTAAAATGGGATATAGATACTTATCTTTGTAAAAAGCTTTGAGATACATGGATAAAAATGCTATATGAATGCTAAGTCTTATAGTTCTTCTTGTTCATTTCACCTAATAAGCCAATGGGAGCTTTCAATGGGGGCAGGTACATTTGGTACAATAAGCAATCTAAAGGAGCTTTCCATGTGTCTCAAATACATTACAGGAAGGACAGTGTTAGAAAACTAACTTAAAAATTATTTCAGCTAACACTATTTTGCTGCCAATCAACTTATTATTTAATCTATAAGATGGTTTTTAAATATCATTTAAACACTAGGAACAGATCCACGTGAGCTGGAAATATTTGTTTCAAATGTATATTTTAAATGGTTTCCTGATGTAGTTAGTCCTGTAGAGAAGATAGAATCTATGAACGCTTGATGTAGTGCCTCTATTGGTGAATTGTTTTTTAGAGATGACTCAAAAGTGGAACCTGAGCTCTAAATCTCTTTAACTTTCAGGCATGTTCAGATCTGAATGCTTCAGAAGGATCCTCCTTTTTGAAAATCCTGGTGTGGCACCCCCCAGAATGTTGAGATATATATACTGCAGTTCAGAACTAAGCCTTTGGAGAGACTCCACTATCCATGGAACAGTTTGGTAACTTACAAACTAAGATTCACAAGGTGACTAAAATTAACAGCCGAGCCTTACTTCAGTGGGGCCAAGAAGCAATAAAGAATGAATTTAACAGTTTTGCAGCCAACTCTGAAGCTGGGGGAAAAAAAATAAAAAGTACCTTTGAAAAGATTAGTCAAGACAATAGACCTGCAAGAAAATTCCAGAGCTGGGTGCTGTGTGTGGGCCAAGCCGCTGCCCAGCACATTCTGTATTTGGCCATGAATGCTGGAGCACATGCCAAAAAAAAAGAAAAAAAAGAAGCAAAGTACATAACAATCAACACAAGATAAGAGGCCTGGGGTGCCAGATTAGATTAGAAGTTAATACATTTTAGCAAAGCGATTTTAGTAGCATCTAGGAGCCACAATTCCCCCCACCATCCTAATGTCACATGCTGACGGCCAACTTGATCCTTTCTCCTTGACTGCTACTACGAACAGCAGTTGCGTTGGATTAAGATGAACATAAGGATTTTTCACCCATGGTTTTTTTAAAAAGGTGAAAACATATATATTTAAAAACAATATACTGTGAGTTGCTCTGTTGCAGACTATCATGGGACCAATACTCCCACGCTCTAACACATTCAAAACCCAAATCTCTGCCCTATCTAGCTTCAAGTTCCATGGGTCACTGTATTTTACCTTGTAGAATAATGGGGTAGTGATATCCCACAATGCTTATTGAGCTACTAAGCAGGTAGCTATCTTGTTTTTTACTGAGTGTCACCGAGTCATAGAATTTAAGGTCGGAAGGGACCACCAGATCATCTAATCTGACCTCCTGTGTATCACAGACCACCAACACTGCCCAGCATCGTACACTAATTCCAGTAACCTAAATTAGACAAAAGTATTACAGCCCACAGGAGACTAGACTATTGTGTGTCACAAGGAGAGAACAAAAGGGACCAAGATGCACCAATGTCCAAGGCCCCTGCAATGGAAGGGAAATGAATAAGTGAGATATACACAGATAATTCTGGCAAGTGACCGCATCCAGATGCTGCAGAGGAAGGTGAAAACCCCCCTAAGGTCACTGCCAATCTTATCTAGGGGGAAATTCCTTCCCAACCCCACATGGCAATCAGTTAGACCCTGAGGATATGTGAGCAAGAACCAGCCAGCCAAGCACCTGAGACACAATGCACTGTGCCACCTCAGAGCCCTGGCTCACCCCATCCTGTGTCCCATCTCCAGTCATGGCCATCTCTGATGCTTCAGAAGAAGGAGACTTTTAAAAAAGAAAACAAAACAGAATACATTGGCGGGGGAAGGGTCAGGAATCCCTTTCTGGTGGCCAGCTGAAACCCTGAAGCATACACTATTAGGAACACAAGACATAAACTGGAAGTGAGCCACAGGTCAGTTGAGCCCTGCCTCACCACCATTACAAGCAATCCTGTCAAACAACACACTCATAAATTTGTTCAACTCTTTCTTGAAATTAATCAAGTTGTTTGCCCCACAACTCCGAGTGGGAGGTTGTTCCATAACCTCATCTCTCTGATGGTTAGAAACCTTCTTCTAATTTCCAGTCTGAATTTGTTCATGGCTAGTTTATACCCATTTGTTCTTGTGACAACATTGTATTTTGCTTAAACTGCTCTTCACCCTTTCTGTTGTTTATTCCCTGATATATTTACAGAGAGCAATCATATCCCCTCTCAGCCTTCTTTTTGTTAGACTAAACAGGCCAAGCTCTTCCAGTTTCCTCTCATCAGATAGGCCCTCAGTTCCCTTGATCATCCTAGTAGCTATTCTCTGCACCTGTTCAAGGTTAAATTAATCTTTCTTGAACATGGATGACCAGAATTGTATACAGTATTTCAAATGTGATCTCACTGTTGCCTTATACAATGGCATTAAGACTTTTCTAGATCTACTAGAAATGTCTTGCTTGATACATCCTAGAATAGCATTTGCCTTTTTCAAGTAGCATCACACTGGTGGCTCATAGTCATCTTATGATTGACCCATGCACCCAGGTCTCTCACTTCTTCTGTCACTTCCAGTTGATGAGCCCCCAGCTTGTAACAGAAATTCTTATTATTAGATCCTGTGCACATGACTTTGCACTTTGTACTATCGAATTTTATTCCACTTCTCTCACTCCCGTCTTCAAGGTCATCCACAATGTCTTGTATAACGTTCCAATCCTCTTCCGTATCGACAGTTGCCTCCCAACTTTGTATCATCAGCAAATTTCATTCACAGACTCCTACTTCTCGTGCCAAGGTCATTAATAAAAATATTGAATAACAGTGGTCCCAAAACTGATTCTTGAGGAACTCCACTAGCAATGTCCTTCCAGTTCGATATTTCATGTTTCAACACAAACCATTGCCTTCTCTCCATTAGCCATCTCCTAATTCATAGATTGTACTGATCCCCATCTTCTCTAATATAACTAATAATCATAGAATCATAGAACTGGAAAGGACCTCGAGAGGTCATCTATTCCAGTCCCCTGCACTCATGGCAGGACTAATTATCTAGACCATTCCTGACAGGTGTTTGTCTAACCTGCTCTTAAAAATCTCCAATGATGGAGATTCCACAACCTCCCTAGGCAATTTATTCCAGTGCTTAACCACTCTGATAGTTAGGAATTTTTTCCTAATATCCAACCTAAACCTCCCTAGCTGCAATTTTAGCCCATTGCTTCTTGTCCTATCCTCAGTGTTGAAGACAAACATGTTTTCTTCCTCCTCCATGTAACAACCTTTTACATACTTGAAAACGGTTATCCTGTCCCCTCTTAGCCCTGGTCTACACTAGGACTTTAGGTCGAATTTAGCAGCGTTAAATCGATGTAAACCTGCACCCGTCCACACGATGAAGCCCTTTTTTTCGACTTAAAGGGCTCTTAAAATCGATTTCCTTACTCCACCCCTGACAAGTGGATTAGCTCTTAAATTGGCCTTGCTGGGCCGAATTTGGGGTACTGTGGACACAATTCGACTGTATTGGCCTCCCGGAGCTATCCCAGAGTGCTCCATTGTGACCGTTCTGGACAGCACTCTCAACTCAGATGCACTGGCCAGGTAGACAGGAAAAGAACCACGAACTTTTGAATCTCATTTCCTGTTTGGCCAGCGTGGCAAGCTGCAGGTGACCATGCAGAGCTCATCAGCAGAGGTGACCATGATGGAGTCCCAGAATCGCAAAAGAGCTCCAGCATGGACCGAACGGGAGGTACGGGATCTGATCGCTGTATGGGGAGAGGAATCCGTGCTATCAGAACTCCGTTCCAGTTTTCGAAATGCCTAAACCTTTGTGAAAATCTCCCAGGGCATGAAGGACAGAGGCCATAACAGGGACCTGAAGCAGTGCCACGTGAAACTTAAGGAGCTGAGGCAAGCCTACCAGAAAACCAGAGAGGCGAATGGCCGCTCCAGGTCAGAGCCCCAAACATGCTGCTTCTATGATGAGCTGCATGCCATTTTAGGGGGTTCAGCCACCACTACCCCAGCTGTGTTGTTTGACTCCTTCAATGGAGATGGAGGCAACACGGAAGCAGGTTTTGGGGACGAAGAAGATGATGAGGAGGAGGAGGTTGTAGATAGCTCACAGCAAGCAAGCGGAGAAACCGGTTTTCCCGACAGCCAGGAACTGTTTCTCACCCTGGACCTGGAGCCAGTACCCCCCGAACCCACCCAAGGCTGCTTCCTGGACCTGGCAGGCGGAGAAGGGACCTCCGGTGAGTGTACCTTTTAAAATACTATACATGGTTTAAAAGCAAGCATGTAAAAGGATTAATTTGCCCTGGCATTGGCGGCTCTCCTGGATGTACTCCCAAAGCCTTTGCAAAAGGTTTCTGGGGAGGGCAGCCTTATTGCGTCCTCCATGGTAGGACACTTTACCACTCCAGGCCAGTAACACGTACTCAGGAATCATTGTACAACAAAGCATTGCAGTGTATGTTTGCTGGTGTTCAAACAACATCCGTTCTTTATCTCTCTGTGTTATCCTCAGGAGAGTGAGATATCATTCATGGTCACCTGGTTGAAATAGGATGCTTTTCTTCAGGGGACACTCAGAGGTGCCCGTTCCTGCTGGGCTGTTTGCCTGTGGCTGAACAGAAATGTTCCCCGCTGTTAGCCACGGGGAGGGGGGAGGGTTGAGGGGGTAGACACGCAGTGGGAGGAGGCAAAATGCGACCTTGTAATGAAAGCACATGTGCTATGTATGTAATGTTAACAGCAAGGATTACCCTGAAAGAGTGTAGCCGCTGTTTTATAAAATGTCTTTTTTTAAATACCACTGTCCCTTTTTTTTTTCTCCACCAGCTGCATGTGTTTCAATGATCACAGGATCTTCTCCTTCCCAGAGGCTAGTGAAGATTAGAAAGAAAAAAAAATGCACTCGTGATGAAATGTTCTTTGAGCTCATGCTGTCCTCCCACACTGACAGAGCACAGACGAATGTGTGGAGGCAAATAATGTCAGAGTGCAGGAAAGCACAAAATGACCGGGAGGAGAGGTGGCGGGCTGAAGAGAGTAAGTGGTGGGCTGAAGACAGGGCTGAAGCTCAAATGTGGTGGCAGCGTGATGAGAGGAGGCAGGATTCAATGCTGAGGCTGCTGGAGGACCAAACCAGTATGCTCCAGTGTATGGTTGAGCTGCAGCAAAGGCAGCTGGACCACAGACTGCCACTACAGCCCCTGTGTAACCAACTGCCCTCCTCCCCAAGTTCCATAGCCTCTACACCCAGATGCCCAAGAACGCAGTGTGTGTGGGGGGGCCTCCTGCCAACCAGCCACTCCACCACAGAGGATTGCCCAAGAAACAGAAGGCTGGCATTCAATAAATTTTAAAGTTGTAAACTTTTAAAGTGCTGTGTGGCATTTTCCTTCCCTCCTCCACCACCCCTCCTGGGCTATCTTGATAGTCATCCCCCTATTTGTGTGATGAATGAATAAAGAATGCATGAATGTGAAGCAACAATGACTTTATTGCCTCTGCAAGCGGTGATCGAAGGGAGGAAGGGAGGGTGGTTAGCTTACAGGGAAGTAGAGTGAACCAAGGGGCGAGGGGTTTCATCAAGGAGAAACAAACAGAACTTTCACATTGTAGCCTGGCCAGTCATGAAACCTGGTTTTTAAAGCTTCTCTGATGCGTACTTTGCCCTCCTGTGCTTTTCTAACCGCCCTGGTGTCTGGCTGCGCTTAACCAGCAGCCAGGCGATTTGCCTCAACCTCTCACCCCGCCATAAATGTCTCCCCCTTACTCTCACAGATATTGTGGAGCACACAGCAAGCAGTAATAACAGTGGGAACATTGGTTTCACTGAGGTCTGAGCGAGTCAGTAAACTGCGCCAGCACGCCTTTAAACCTCCAAATGCACATTCTACCACCATTCTGCACTTGCTCAGCCTGTAGTTGAAGAGCTCCTGACCACTGTCCAGGCTGCCTGTGTACGGCTTCATGAGCCAGGGCATTAAGGTGTAGGCTGGGTCCCCAAGGATAACTATAGGCATTTCAACATCCCCAACAGTTATTTTCTGGTCTGGGAAGTAAATCTCTTCCTGCAGCCATTTAAGCAGACCAGAGTTCCTGAAGATGCAAGCGTCATGTACCTTTCCCGACCATCCCACGCTGATGTTGGTGAAACGTCCCTTGTGATCCACCAGAGCTTGCAGCACTATCGAAAAGTACCCCTTGCGGTTTATGTACTTGCCGACTTGGTGCTCCGGTGCCAAGATAGGGATATGGGTTCCGTCTATGGCCCCACCACAGTTAGGGAATCCCATTGCAGCAAAGCTATCCACTATGACCTGCACATTTCCCAGGGTCACTACCCTTGATATCAGCAGATCTTTGATTGCGTGGGCTACTTGCATCACAGCAGCCCCCACAGTAGATTTGCCCACTCCAAATTGATTCCCAACTGACCGGTAGCTGTCTGGCATTGCAAGCTTCCACAGGGCTATCGCCACTCGCTTCTCAACTGTGAGGGCTGCTCTCATCTTGGTATTCATGTGCTTCAGGGCAGGGGAAAGCAAGTCACAAAGTTCCATGAAAGTGCCCTTACGCATGCGAAAGTTTCACAGCCACTGGGAATCGTCCCAGACCTGCAACACTATGCGGTCCCACCAGTCTGTGCTTGTTTCCCGAGCCCAGAATCGGTGTTTCACAGCATGAACCTGCCCCATTAGCACCATGATGCATGCATTGGCAGGGCCCATGCTTTGAGAGAAATCTGTGTCCATGTCCTGATCACTCACGTGACTGCGCTGACGTTGTCTCCTCGCCCAGTATCGCTCTGCCAGGTTCTGGTGCTGCATGTACTGCTGGATAATGCGTGTGGTGTTTAATGTGCTCCTAATTGCCAAATTGAGCTGAGCGGCCTCCATGCTTGCCTTGGTATGGCGTTCGCACAGAAAAAAGGCGTGGAACGATTGTCTGCCGTTGCTCTGACGGAGGGAGGGGCGACTGAAGACATGGCTTACAGGGTTGGCTTACAGGGAATTAAAATCAACAAAGGGGGTGGCTTTACATCAATGAGTATTTCAGGCAGGACTTCACGGAGGGTTCCAATAAGAAATGGTGCACCTAAGCAATTGTTCTTATTGGAACAAGCAGGTTGGTCTGGCCTCTGATTGATACATGGCTAGATTTACCTTGCTGCACCTTCTCTGTGAGTGACTGCAGTGTGACCTAGAGGAATGAGTCCCCTAGGCGGGGAAGGGGGGGAAGCAAATGAGTACAAAACAAATCTGGTCTATTTCTTGTTTTGATCCACTCCATCTATCTTTTACATCTTTGGCTGGCAGCAGACGGTGCAGAAGGACTACAAGCCATCCACATCTCATGGCTGCTCGGCAGAAGATGGTGCAGTAGGACTGCTAGCCATCCTCATCTCTTGCCTGCCTGGCAGAAGATGGTACAGTAGGACTGCTAGCAAACCATATCGCCTGCCTGCTCACCATAAGATGGTTCAATAGGACTGACTGCAAGTCTAAAGAGAATGACCTGGTCAAGTCACTTCTAATGTAGTCCCTGCACCCATGTCTGCCCAGGTGATCCTGGCCGATGCGGCCAGGAGCACCTCAGACATGACGATGACGGCTACCAGTCCTACTGCACCGTCTGCTGCCACAAGGCAAGGGGTTGCTGCTACTGTG
The DNA here is from genome assembly GCF_965140295.1 of Lepidochelys olivacea. Lineage (NCBI taxonomy): Eukaryota > Metazoa > Chordata > Testudines > Cheloniidae > Lepidochelys > Lepidochelys olivacea. The sequence continues at coordinate 33,648,702 of NC_140413.1, read as the reverse complement.
TAGCAAAGCCGTACCACGTCTGCCAGCACCCAGGAGACATACGGTGACGGTTACCTGAGCGGGCTCCATGCTTGCCGTGGTATGGTGTCTGCACAGGTAACTCAAGAAAAAAGGCGCAAAACGATTGTCTGCCCCTGCTTTCACGGAGGGAGGGAGGGAACGGGGGCCTGACGATATGTACCAGAACCACCCTCGACAATGTTTTAGCCCCATCAGGCATTGGGATCTCAACCCAGAATTTCAATGGGCAGTGGAGACTGCAGGAACTGTGGGATAGCTACCCACAGTGCAACACTCCGGAAGTCGATGCTTGCCTCGGTACTGTGGAAGCAATCCGCCAAATTAATACACTTAATGCACTTACGGGATTTTCTGTGGGGACACACACACTCGAATATATAAAAATGATTTCTAAAAAACCGACTTCTATAAATTCGACCTAATTTCGTAGTGTAGACATACCCTTAGTCTTCTCTTTTCCAGACTAAACAAACCCAATTTTTTCAATCTTCCCTCATAGGTAATGTTTTCTAGACCTTTAATCATTTTGTTGCTTTTCTCTGGACTCTCTCCTATATGTCCACATCTTTCCTGAAATGTGGCCCCCAGAACTGGACACAATACTCCAGTTGAGGCCTAATCAGCGCAGAGTAGAACTGAAGAATTACTTCTTGTGTCTTGCTTACAACACTCCTGCTAATACATCCCAGAATGATGTTTGCTTTTTTTGCAACTTTTTTTTGCATAATTTCCCATGTGGCGCTATGTCAGATGCATTACTGAAGTCCAAGTATATGAGAATTCCTGCACTTCTCTCACCTAAAAAATTCAATTATTTTTCTCAAAAAGGGAAATCAGGTTAGTCTGGCATGATGTACCTTTGGTAAACCCATGTTGCATTATATCCCCTTTTCTTTTTACTGCCCTGAATTTAATTATTCTTTCCTTCATAGTTTGTTCTAAAGCCTTATCAGGTGAGACTTAGCTTCTCCCAGGGCCCATTGTCTTTGCTGATGAGCCATTACCTTGGATAACCCTTTCACAATGTGCTGGCTAAACTGGATGTAAACGAATCTGTGGGAGTTATCCAGAAGCGAGCACATTTAAAATACAGATTCATAGTCAATATTCATAACTCCAGATATAAACATCATACATGCATACAACTAGGATAATCATATTCAGCAAACCGTAAGTTTTCCATTGACACCTCACATGATGTATTTTGTACAAGATGCACCATAATTATATTATAACAATAGCACTATGGTGAATATGGGGTGCAGAGTGTCACAACTTCCTTCACCACTAGTTCCAGTTCCTCCATTGTATTGCCCAGTACAAGCATATCAATTGTTTCCCTCGAACTTTGCCCAGTTTTCTAGTCAGATTAGGACTAGTCCTCTCACTAACTGTAGTACGTACCTGATTACTACTGCAATCAATATTTGTATTTTCTTTCTCCTTGCTGTCTGTACACTTACGTTGCTGTGTTCCATTATCCCTTGCTATATCTTAGTTTAGCTTATTTTCCTCCTCCTGGGTGGAGCCAGGTGTGGAGATTTCATGAGCCTCTTCCAACCTTCTTCTTTCATCTCCTAGTTTAAAGCCCTTCTTATCAATTATGCTAGCCTTGATACCAGAAAGTTAATGTCCCAGTTACTCAAGTGGAGTCCATCAGTCAAGAAGTCATTCTTGGTCCATTCCAGTGAGAATCTAGCAGTGTCATTTGTCCTGACACTCAGCACAAGCAGTGGATATCCACTCTCCTTAAGATCCTTTTCAGCCTCACGTCCACATCTCATATCCTTGCTCCTGACAGACAGCACATGCTACTGTTCTCAGGATCTGGTCTGGTGAGAGGCCTGTTGATTCCTCTGAGTATGGAGTCCTTGATCACATAGACCGGTCTCTTCCTGCTGTTGGTATGAATCTGTCTTATATTCTCTCTCACAGGCCCCTGTACATCATCCTCATTTTTACTTATACTCTGATCCCAGGCTATCACTAGCATCTCTTCCTCTCTTTTGCAGGGACTGGCTTCCCTTCTTTTCTTCTTCACCACTTCATCTTCTGCCTATTTCTCCTCCTTGTTCCCCAACTCAGCTCAATTTCACCACCAGTAGCTGGTGTTTTCCTCTGTCCTATTCTCATTGTCATGTTCTTCCATGTATCACATTCCTATTATGCCAGTCCACCCTCTAGATCATTTTGTTTGGCAGGTGTCCACCAATCTTGAGTTGCCTGTACCACATTTTCTCTCCTTTCCTGCATTTTACCTTCAAATCGCCATCTGAATTCCATCCTTGCCTCCAGCTGCATCTCATATCTTTGGATCTTCTCTGCATGAACTCTATTAGGCATACATTTCATGCATAAATAGCTTCTATCAGATAGCCATTCATGAGTGATGTACATGCTGCTGCTTCTGCGTCCAACCATCTTCTCTGTCTCCTTTCTTCTGCGAGTCACTTCTAGTGCTGCCTCAGTAGCCATCATTGTCTTCTTGTTCTAGTCCTGATTTCTGGAAAGAATAGAAATCCCATACCCCCACAGAAACTCCACTGTTAGTTGCTAGCTGTCGCTACCATAGTGTAGTGTAGCAGCACTAGTGTACAGTGCCGAATACAAGACTGCAACTGCCATCAGCCATTAGACCTCAATAAACAAGATGTTCTGTTTCCCATTCTCTTGTTCCTCTGAAATGTGTTGCAGGCTGCTTATTTCTGAAATTAACTTCTGCTTTTTATGGATTGGTGGGGATACGCAATCATGAATTGTTTTGAATATTGCCTTGATGGACTGTCCTGCAGCAGGGCATAAGGACTGTAATCTTATCTAATATTATCATTAGCCTCACTCTCAAAGGAACTTGTGCTCCTAAATTGTTACTTACATGCTTTTAAAAATCCTGTTGGTAGTGTCTAGGTTCCTGAGAGTAGAAAGAATGAGAGTGAGAGCTAATGTTCGTGGTGTTAGCCGGAAAAATAAGGCTACTTATAAACCATAATACCTAATAAATTCATTGCAGGAGGAGGAAAGAAGTAGTGCCAAAATAGGATGAGTATGAGCAGTGTCATGTGAACTGAAAACTTCCTGACGGTACAGTGTAATGACAAATGGCAATGTGAAAAGATAGGAGGGAGATGCCCAGTAGAGAGCCCCAGGGTATGATTAATTGATTAATAATCTGAAAAGAGAGCTAAACAGCATGTTAATTAAATTGACAGATGATGCGCCTAACTAGGAAGTGTTGCAAATAGAGATGAGGACAGAAAAAAGAAAAAAACTGCCCTCTGTGCAAATCAGATGTAAAATATTTGCAATGAAAAGATAATCTTATTAAATGTTAAGGATTTTTTTTGCATTTCTTTACTAATTCTAAAATATTGTTTTTTCTTTAGAAATGTAACAATTATTTATTCCCTCAAAAATGAGCCCCTACAAGTGAACATGGACACATTCCAACTGAAAGGTGCCTTCAAAATTCAGAATTTGTAAGTTAAAATTTGCATGTTTGTATGTTCTTGATGTACAAATAGACATTTTGTTCAATTTAATGGGGAAAAAAATCATACTTGAAGTGCACATATTTGAGCCAGCCTGAACATCTGGGGGATAAAATTGTGCACTATACTGTCAGGATGCTTAGCAATAGGACAATGAGATTTTTAGTAAAAATGAAGCCTTGAAAAATGTACGTTAGCGCAGATGGCGGATACTAATGTGAAGCCCAGCTATCCAGTGTTTTATTCTAATGATCAACTCTAATTTAGGGAAAGACTCCTAAGTATGTATAATGGTCAACAAATTCAATGTTGACTTGTAAAACAATATGGTGGCATAAAAGAGAGAGGTATTTGAAACACTGTAAAGAGCGTGAGAAATTACTATGGTAGTTCAAGACTTAGAAGTTTATTTCATTTATTTTTATTACTATAGTGCCTTACACCAGGACGCCATTGTGCTAGGTGCAAACACAGAACCAAAGATGGCCTCAACTCCAAAGATAAGTCTAAAACAAGATACAACAGATGGATACAGACAGATGGGGGAGAACAAGGAAACCATGAGACATTGCTGGTCATAATGATAGGAAGTGGTCACAGCCCTAACCATTGTCAGTTTTTTGTAGGCATCACAGCAGAGGAGAATTTTAAGAAGGGATCTGAAGAAAAGTGACCTTGCTTTGAGGATGTTTATGGAAACCCCCTCTGAAGCACGAGGGGATGAAAGTAAGTAAAGTAACATTCACAAATATGGAAAAATTTGGCATTGACAGAAGATGGGCTAGAGTCTCTCTGTTCCTCTTTGAGAATTGTTGTTTTGGGTGTTCTGCTGCAGGTTTCCCCCAGGTCTGTGCCTGTGCCCTAGATATTCTTGTGCTGTGGTACAAGGGTTTATGGAGAAGTTGGGGCAGCCCCACAACCATTCCTTTCTGTGCAACCACCCGCAGCCTCAGATGGAGTGCTACATTAGGTAGCCACGTGGCCTGCTGACACTCACTTATTTTTTCTTACTTTTTTAGTAATTGCTTTTCTTTTATTTCCTTTTTTCTGTTTTCTAGCACAGTTTGTGCTCTGTGAAGAGGAGGTTCCCCCTTCCCTTCTTTTGTTCGCCTAACTTGGGCCTTTGTATATTCCGAGGCTTCAGGCTGCAGCCTCAATTAATGGGTTACGCCCAAGATCACCTGTTTCAAACCCTGTCAGACCTGCCATAGGTCTTTTCCCCACAGTGACAGGCACTTCAGCTACCCCTGCTGCTTGGGAGAGACTGGTATCACCTCCAAATGGAAGATCTGATCAGGAATGAAAAGCAAATCTAAAAAATTGAGGGAAGGCAGGCTAAAGCTCCTGTTGATGGAGACTTGCAGGATCTGAGTCGCTCCCCTGTATGCTGGATACAGTTATGCAGAGAGCCCCAGTGACCATCCCTGAACCCCAGCATTCCTTGTTGGACATCCTCCATACATTACCTCAAGGCAAAATCACGTTGCCCATCAGTGATGTTCTACAGGCCTCAGTCTGTATGATATGGCAAAACTCCAGCCACTATACTGCCTATGTGTAAATTGGCTGAAAAAATACTATATTCCACCCAGAGATAGAGTATTATTTCTCCCATATTACACCTAATTCCATGGTAGTTGAGGCCATCAACAAATGAAACAGGCAACATCAGTCCTGTTTGACACCATCAGACAAGGAGCTGAAACAAGTAGATCTTCTGGGCCCCAAGAGCTACTCCTCAGCCTCTTTGCAGTTCAGAGTAGGTAATTTCCAAGCCCTAATGACAATATATGATTTTACAAACTATTCAAAGCTTTCATCTTTTATTGAACACCTGTGTGATGGGGTGGACTAGGTCTGGGTGCTCCCTGCAGAGGAGAAATCCTCTAGGTGGTCTAAAGGGGCTGCTTGAGCAGACAGTCAGGGGTCAGAAAGGCCATATAAAAAGGAGTAACAGAGACAGAGCAGTCAGTTGCTGCCTGGAGCTGGAAGAGGGATGGTTGGGTTCCTGGCTGGCATGGACAGCTCAGAGTGGGCAGGTCTGAGCCCAGTGGGGGCTGCCAAAGACCAAGGGAAGCTAAGAAAGAGCTCCTGGCTGGCTGTGGGGACTGAGTAAGGATTGATCCCAGAACTTAGACAGATCAAGCGAGGGTACCACGATGGGCCTTGTTGGTCTGGTTAGAAACAATGCCCAGGGAGGGCTGTTGAACAGGACACACCAACTGAGGGTACCACGATGGGCTCTGTTGGACTGTTAAAGAAGGCAGTGTCTCCAGGGAGGAAGCCTTAGTGGTATGGCCCCATACCAGGGCTGTGGGAAGGTAAAAACTGTATACCCCAGAAGAGGTTTGTTTGTTCCATCTACAGACAGTTTGAGAGACTCGGCCACAGGGCTGAGTCACTGAAGACCCACCGAAGAAACCATAAACCAAGGAGGAGCTCTCACGAGAGACGGGTGACAACCCCATTACAACCTGCCACAGGAGCAGAGGGAACAGTTTCAAACCCTCATTAACAGAAGGCCAGACAATTGTCAGTATGTGTGTCCACGCCTCACTCAATGCCTCCTACACAGTTGCACATTCCATGGTGATGGCAGTGTCATGCGTCAAACTTCTTGGCTGCAGTCCTCCAGCCTCCCCTGGGAGGTACAAAACACTATCAAGGACCTTCCCTTTGAGGGGTCTAAATTATCCAGTGATGCCACAGTCAGGTTCCTTCATTCACTTAAAGATTCCCAGGCAACACTATAATCTTGGGTTTCAGAGTAACAGCTGTGTTAGTCTGTATTCGCAAAAAGAAAAGGAGTACTTGTGGCATCTTAGAGACTAACCAATTTATTTGAGCATGAGCTTTCGTGAGCTACAGCTCACTTCATCGGATGCATACCGTGGAAACTGCAGCAGACTTTATATACACACAGAGAATATGAAACAATATGATGGGCTATCACCAGCAGGAGAGTGAATTTGTGTGGGGGGTGGAGGGTGAGAAAACCTGGATTTGTGCTGGAAATGGCCCAACCTGATGATCATTTTAGATAAGCTATTACCAGCAGGACAGTGGGCTGGGAGGAGGTATTGTTTCATATTCTCTGTGTGTATATAAAGTCTGCTGCAGTCTCCATGGTATGCATCCGATGAAGTGAGCTGTAGCTCACGAAAGCTCATGCTCAAATAAATTGGTTAGTCTCTAAGGTGCCACAAGTACTCCTTTTCTTTTTACTATAATCTTGGGGGCATCTATATACCTGTGACAGAGAGAAACTACAATAGATCCCAGATGGCTCAACACTCTCACCCTGTCCACTGCCAGCCACGAGACTGGCTGAACCTCCCAAAAAGAAGATCAGAAAGGGCCATCCTCTACTGTGACTCCCCAGTCAGTAACCTCTTCAAAATGACCATTTTGAGACCTTGGGTGAGAGTCACAAACAATCTTCCACTCCAGATTCTATGCTGCACCTATCCCCTCTCCATCCTTATGGGGATCATTTCTCCCATTTTCTACCTTACTGGGAACTCATCACCTCAGACACATGGATCCTGGAGGTGTTTTCCACAGGTTGCACTATCCAGTTCAGGTCCTTTCTGCCCCTCCTCCCCATTCCCTTTGAGGGACCTGTTTCACAAAGGTCTCTTGAGGCAAGAGGTACAATCCCTCCTAACTCTAGATGCAATCAAAATTGTTCCACTGGACTTCGTTGGAAAAGGTTTCTATTCTGAGTACTTCCTGCTTTCAAAGAAAAATGGAGTGTGAAGCCCTATTCTGTACTTCAGGACTTTGAACACCTTTGTCCACACTCAGCAGTTCAGAACAGTAACCCCATCAGCTATAATTCCCTCCCTAGATCTGGAAGGACACTTATTTTCATATAGCCATGCACCCTTCCCACAAGCATTTCCTACATTTTATGTTGGGCAGGAACCACTACCAGTATCATGTCCTACCCTAGGATTTTCCACCACCTCAAGGATCTTTACCAAAGTCCTCTCAGATGTCACAGCCCAACTTTGTCAGATGGGACTAATTGTATTTCGCTACCTGGATGATTGGCTCCTGAAAGATCACGCTTTTTCTGAGGTACAGACAGCAACCAGCATGGCAAGATCTCTGTTCCATTCCTTAGGCATTTGCCTCAGTGCAGAAAAGTATACAGTCATACCCACTCAATGTATAAACTTCATTGGGGCCATTCTAGACTCCTCCACTGCCAAAGCATACTTACCCCTGAATAGGTTTGCTACAATGTCCAGCCCCATTTCAATAGTAAGACAAAGACCTCAAACCCCAGCAAGGGTTTGCCTGCAACTCTTGGGCCATATGGCAGCCTGTATGTTTGTGATACCCTTAGCAAGTTTACACTCCTGGTATCTGCAAGCATGGCTGAGAACCATCCACCCCAACAAGCACAGTCTATCCAAGTGGATGTCCATACCTCAGAGGGTGTCTGATTTTCCTAAAGTGGTGGAAGGAGGCACAAAAGCTATGCGAGGGAGTTTCATTCTTGCAGCTTCCTCCCACAGACGCCTCCATGATAGGCTCAGACACACACTTCCAGAATTTGGGCAAATGGAGGCATTTGTGGGAGTACAAACAGTCCTGCTTAATAGTAGAAAATCCATGACAAGGAAAACCTACCTGCAGACTTGGAAACACTTCCAGGCCTGGTGCAGCCGGCCTCTTGAGTTCTGCATGACACACATTCTTGATTACTTGCTAAACTTAAAAAACACAGGATTATTGCTGAGCTCAATCAATGTTCATCTGGCTGCCATCATAGCCTTTCACCCCTCCATTGAGGGGTTTGCAGTCTTCACTCACTTGACCACTACAAGATTTATTAAAGGCCTGTTCAACCTTATTCCTCTTGTCAAGGAGTCTATTCCACCATGGGACCCCAACTCACTGAGGAAACCCTAATTTGAACCTACGGGGAACTGTTCTCCCCTTCATATGTCCCTCAAGACCTCGCTCCTCATAGTCATCACCTTGGCCAGGCAGATAGGGGAGCTAGGACCCCTGATGGCTTACCCACCATAGCAGGTATTTTATTGTGACAAGGGGAGACATCCTTGCTTCCTACCTAAAGTTTCTTCAGAATTCCACATTAATCAGGAAATTCACCTACCGGTGGTTTATCCCAAGCCCTCCTCTTTAAGAAAAGAAGTGAGCCTCCATACATGGGAAGTGTCATAAATATAAAGGGAAGGGTAAACACCTTTAAATCCCTCCTGGTCAGAGGAAAAACCCTTTCACCTGTAAAGAGTTAAGAAGCTAGGATAACCTCGCTGGCACCTGACCAAAATGACGAATGAGGAGACAAGATACTTTCAAAGCTGGGGGGGGTGGGGCAAAGGGTCCTCTCTGTCTGTGTGATGCTTTTACCGGGACCAGAGCAGGAATGCAGATCAGAATTCCTATAAAGAGTTAGTAAGCAATCTAGCTAGATATGCGTTAGATTCTGTTTTGTTTAAATGGCTGATAAAATAAGTTGTGCTGAATGGAATGTATATTCTTGTTTTTGTGTCTTTTTGTAACTTAAGGTTTTGCCTAGAGGGATTCTCTATGTTTTGAATCTGATTACCCTGTAAGGTATTTACCATCCTGATTTTACAGAGGTGATTCTTTTATTTTTTCTTCAATTAAAATTCTTCTTTTAAGAAACTGAATGCTTTTTCATTGTTCTTAAGATCCAAGGGTTTGGGTCTGTGTTCACCTATGGAAATTGGTGAAGATTTTTATCAAGCCTTCCCCAGGAAAGGGGGTGTAGTGCTTGGGTGGATAATTGCGGGCGGGGAGGAGACGTTTCCAAGTGGGCACTTCCCCTGTTATTTTTGTTAGTCACTTTGGTAGTGGTAGCATAAAGGTTCAAGGACAAAAGGTAAAACAGTTTGTACTTTGGGGAAGCTTTTAACCTAAGCTGGTAAGAATAAGCTTAGGGGGTCTTTCATGCAGGTCGCCACATCTGTACCTTAGAGTTCAGAGTGGGGAAGGAACCTTGACAGGAAGTAAGAAGGGCCTTTTACCTCGACAGGACTAAGTACTTCAGGACTTCTCCTAGGCTTTTCATCTTGATCACAGAACTAATGAATGGGCATCTGATCTCTACACAAAGGTTGTCCAAATGGGTTTCAGGATGCATCTTAACTTGTTATGACACTTCAGGGACTTGTCCCCTCCTCAGGTGAATGTAAAACATTCCTATCTCAGCTGTTTGCAGAGCAGCCACCTGGTGTTTGGTGCACACATTTTCCCAGCACTAAACTATCATACCTGCTTCCAGAGCTGATGTGGTTCTACAGTCTGTACTGAGTCCCCCTCCTCGGCTGTAATTGAGGGACAGCTTGTGTTTTCCTGCAGTGGAGCACCCATAAGGACACTACTTGAAGAAAGAGGAGAGGTTACCTTGTACAGTAACTGCAGTTCTTCCAGATGTGTGCCCCTGTGAGTGCTCCACTACCTGCCCTCCTTCCCCTCTGCCTCAGAGTCTTCTAACTGGACTCCCATGGTTGAGAAGGATCAGGAGGTCTGCCTTCCTTCCCCTCCCCCTACCCCAATATACCTTCGTACTACGGCACAAGGATATCTAGTGTGCAGAAGTGGACCCACAGATGCTGCTGAAGAAAATCCCCATTCAAGAGTCTACAGGTGCAATAACGTCCTGGGGTGGAGCACTGAGAGGGAGAACTCCAGTTACTATACTAGGTAAGTAACCTCTCTATCTTTTCTTTCTAAGGTGATTCTGTGTTAAGTATTAACGTGTTATTTATGATCAGTCCAGAGTGTCTCCTGGAGAGCAGCAAGGTGTCAGTACAGAGCGCCAGTTTGAGTGACTCATTTTGTATTATTCTGGGTACAGGCTGCCTGTTTTTTCTTCCTCTGTCAAACCAGCAAATGGTTAAATAACAAAGAGAAGCTGCTGGAGATGAAGAAAGCAAAGGAACTTGCAGCATAACAGCAACAGTCTTGGTGATAATCCAGTGGCATGACACAAACCCCAAGAATATCGTGGACCTAAATCTGAGCAGGTTCTGGAAGAGGCATCTCACCTAAGATTGGAGAGTGGGACGGGGTTGAGGGGGAAGGCAGAGTATAAAATATCCTGAACAAAAAACGTATGCGAGGGATCACTGTCTCTTCACCCACCTCTTACCCTTTCTTTGTTCTCTTTCTCCACCCCTGCTCTACTGACAAAGGGCTAGACTTGTTTCTTTGGCACTTTTATCCCCAAGTGAGGGTTGACGAGTAGCTGCACTGTCCCAGGAGGAGCCTTGGCTCAGGGAGGCACAGTTCCACCTGTGCACCTCTTTGCTGTGTAGGGGAAGAGCGAGAATTTAGCTGAAGCCCTTGCAAGGGTGCAGTTTACTTCCTCCCAAGCTCTGCCAGGAGGCAAGACTTCCCCATCCCTTCCCACCCATCTGCTCTGGGTTGAGCATCTGGAGTGCATAGCTCCTGGATCTAAGATGTGTGTTGCCCTAAAGTGGTAGCACTAGGGGTCTTTCTGCCCTGCACAGCTAGGTTAAGGCTAATCACTAACAATTTGGCCTTGAATTTTTGAAAGGTGAAGACTGAGAGCTGAATTGCAGTATTGACAACCCCAACCCCACTCCCACCTGCACTCCTTCACAGCATTGAAACACAATGTGAGGTTGATTTAGAATTAGAGAAATGGAAAGCAGCGGTTTAATAGCTCTAGAATTTGTGTTTGTTATTGTTTTTCATTAGAGACAGTGAGCTTTGCTCTTTGTACAGCAAATAGGGATAATCCCACCAAAAACATACAGAGCCATCTCTGCTGCTCATCTGTTCAGTATGGTTCATTTTCATCAGGTATTAATTTACTTTTTTTCCATTTAAGAACGCCGATTTCAATATTTCAAACTCAAAATCAAATGTCCAAATACACATTTTAGGACCTTAGCAGTTTAAATCAATACCATTTTATGTAAATATTCCCTCTCCCTTTCCCCCAAGCTTCCATGTCTCCACGTTAGGGTCTGACTTCCAAAGTAAGCACAAAGCATTGATATAAAAAGCCATATGTCTTAACTTGGAATATTTATAAGTGGTTTATAGTACCCTTTGTTCTATTGTATCTGGCTGATCTTTGTTATTTTTACAGCAAGTAATCATTTTAAATGTAAAATGATGTATTAAATTCAAGTATCATGATGACTGATGTGTGCTTTGATGGCTTTTTATTCTAAGATGTGCAGAATAATAATTCTTTATAATATGTCTCTCCACAAGAATTGCTTATTGTATTTATCTGGTCTTGAACATTTCTATAGATGTTATTTTATGACTGTACAGGGAGCTAAAAACCTGGTTCAAACTAAATACTCATACCATCAGCATTAACATATTTTTGGCAAGCTCTAGCTCTCTTAAGTATTTCTGGCTAAATCCAAGGTTCATGCCTGAATGTCAGTTTCAGCTTTTGTCTCAAAGCATAACCTTCTCCCCTGTTTGTACTGTTCACTTACTGGTATTCATAGATTCTTAGGCCAGAAGGGACCATTGTGATCATCTAGTCTGACCTGCTGTATAGCACAGACCTTAGAACCTCCCAAAAAATGTTTTAGGAAAAAACACCCAGTCTTTATATGAAAATTGTCAATTATGAATCTACCACAACCTGTGATAAATTGTTCCAGTGGTTAATTATCCTCACCGTTAAAAATGGACACCTTATTTCCAGTCTGATTTTTTTTCTAGCTTCAACTTGCAGCCATTGGATCATGTTATACTTTTCTCTGCTAGACTGAAAAGCCAAATATTATTAAATATTTGTTCCCCAAGTAGGTACTTGTAGACTGTAATTAAATCACCCCTAAACCTTCTTTTTGTGAAGCTAAATAGATTGAGCTCCATGAGTCTATTACTGTAAGGCAGGTTATCTAGTCCTCATGGCTCTTCTCTGAACCCTCTTTGATTTTTGACATTATTCTTAAATTGTGGGCACAAGGACTATACACCATATTCCAGCAGCAGTCATTGCACCAGTGCTTAGTACAGAGGTAAAATAACCTCTCTGCTCCTATTCAAGATTTCCCTGCTTAGGCATCCAAGGATTGCATTAGCCCTTTTTGGCCATAGCTGCACACTGGGAATTCATATTCAGTTGATTATCCACAATGACCCCAAATCTTTTTCAGAGTCACTGCTTCTCAGGATAGAGTCCCCCATTCTGTGAGTATGGCCTATGTTCTTTGTTCCTAGATGTATACATTTACATTTAGCCATATTAAAACACGTTGTTTGCTTGCTGCCAGTTTATCAATCAATCCAGATTGCTGCCTATCACAGATCTGTCCTCTTCATTATTTTCCACTCCCACAATTGTTATGTCATTTGCGAACTTTATTGGTGATCATTTTATATTTTCTTGCATGTCATTAATAAAAAAGAATAAATAGCATAGGACAAAGAACAGATCCTTGCAGGACCCCACCAGAAACACACCCACTGAAAGATGATTCCCTATTTACAATTACTTTTAATTCATTTAATGTGTCATGTTAATTTTGTATCATTACAGTTTTTTAATCAAAATGTTGTGCAGTACCAAGTCAAAATATATTACATTAACACTATTACCTTTATCAACCAAACTTGTAATCTCATAAACAAATATCCAGTTAGTTTGACAGTATCTGTTTTCCATAACCCCAAGTTGATTGACATTAATTATAAAACCTTCAATAAATTTTTTATTGAGTCTTGTATCAGCTGTTCCATTTTCAATGACAGGCCTATAACTACCCGGGTCATCCTGTTTACCCTTTTAAAACATTAGCACAATGTTTGCTTTCTTCCAGTCCTCTGGAAGTTCCCCAGTGTGACCCAGGAACTGCTTAGTGCCAAGTGGAAAAGGGCAAAGATGGGATACACAGAGGTTACAAGAGTTTCCCAAGTCTGGTATTTACATTCTGGCTCACCAAATGAGTGTCATGTCAGGCCTCAAATTAAAGCCAGTGTCACACTGGTGATCTGTCTCATTGCAAAACATACGTATTGATACATGTAGGGAGTTAAGTATATACGCTGAAAACTATAAGTTCAGTGTCAAGGGACTGGTCATCAGTAAAGATGAAAAACAGGTTTCCTGTCAGAAAAGAAATGTTTATGTAGGTGGCTGCTTACATGGAAATTAAATATTGTAAAGTTCACAGTGGGTCTCCTACTACCAGTCTGAACTGAATGTTAATGAACGATTGTGAGAACTTCAAAGAAAGAAACTGACAGGAAGAGGAAAACAGTGGCAGGTAGGGGAAGATCCCTATTTCAAGGTGTACATCAAAAGTTTGCTCTACTTTTGTTGGGACAAAGAAGATGGCCAAGCATCCTTCACCTAGAAAGTAAATGGACAGCGTGTTTACTTAATGAAAGAGTGGTCTCAACCTAGCTTGGTTGAAAATGCTGGAGAGCTTTAGGTAAGAAAGGGTTCTTTAAATAGGGGGGGAGGGGTTAACCTGTTAGTTAAGTCTCTAGAAAGCAGACTACAATTTTGTTATGTATGTAACCCTTTGATTGCAGTATTCTTACTTATTATAATTGAATCTCTGTTTTTGATAATGAACCTATTCTTGTTTCCATTGTAAATAATATTTGGCTCAGTTCTGTGGTGTTAAGCAAAGCGATGATCCTGAGTTGAATCATACAAGCTGGTGTATACTGTTTCTTTCGGAATGGCAGGCCTGGTAATTCTGTGAGTGTCCAGTGGACAAGGGGCTAGATTCCACAAGGAAAACTCTGAGGACTTGAGAGTTGGTGTGTCTACTGCTACCTGTAAAAGGGAGCAAGGCCTGTGGAGACCTGGAAGTCAGTGTTTGTGCGGCCAGAGGCTGGGGATTTCAGGAAGCTGATCCACAGCAGACACAGACAAGACTTCCTCATGCTAAGGACAGGTATCTGTGAGGTGCCTCACAACTGTGGGTACCCCTGGGGAATGTTATATCTAGTGCCCAAAGGCTTATTGAAAATCATCATTAACAGCCCAGCAAGATTCTCAGTCAGCTTTTTTAAAACTCTTGGATGCAAGTTATCTGTCCTGCTGATTTAAAAATATCTAACTTTTAATAGCTACCATTTAACATCTTCCTGAGACACTAGTGGAATGGACAGAGTGTTATCATCATCAGATGATATGACCACATCATCTGTTTTTTCCAAATACAGAACAGAAACATTTATTGAACATTTCTTCCTTTTCTGCATAATTATTGATAATTTTATTATTTCCATCTAGTAATGCACCATTACCATTATTAGCATTCTCTTTTTGTTAATACACTTTAAAACACCTCCTTATTCATTTTAAATCTTCTGGTCATAGATTTCTCCTTGTGTCCCTGTGCTTCCATTATCAATTTTCTACTGTTCCTAGTTTCTGATTTATATTCGTTGCTAGCAACTTACCCTTTCATCCATTTGTTATGTATTATTTTTATAGCTGTCTTCACCTCCCCTCTAAGCCAGATTAATTTTTTAACCAATATAGTGTTGTTCCTTGATTGTGGCTTTTTGGGGATATTGTAAAGTTTTCATAAACAATTCCCAATTATCATTCATGTTATCCTGATTAAATTCTTCCGCTCAGCTGATTCGGCTCATAATTGTTTTTAGCTTTGTGAAAATGTCCCTTTTAAAGTACCAAGTATATATGCCACTGGTCTAGATTTTATTCTGTTTGCACATTATAAATGTGATCAAGTCATTATCACTTGTACCTAAACTACTATTAATTTTTAGTTCTATGATCTGTCAAGATGAAGGCTAATATAGAAATCCTCTGTGTTGGCTGCAACACCTTTTGAGTTAGGAAATTGTCATCTATAATATTTAGAAATTCCAAGGATGTTTAGTCCTGGCAGCATGCAACCTCCAGCATATGTCATTCAAAATGAATTTCCCCATGATCACATAGCTTTTTCACCTACACATTATAGATAGGTGCATGAGGAGCTGGTCATCCTTTTCCCTAGAGTGATTTGCTAGTCAGTAGCAGACACCAACTAATAACTCACCTTGTGCTTTATCTGTTAGGACACTGATCCATAAGCATTCAAGAAAATTTTATTCCAAGTTATCGGTGACTAGAAAATAGGTAACACCATTTTGACATAGAGTGCTACTCTCCCTCTCCTTTTGCCCACTAAATCCTTTCTAAATAGGTTATGAACATTGGCTTTAATATTCCAATCATGCAACTCATCCCCCCAAGATTCAGTAATATCAACTAGATCAAATTTATGCTCATAAATGAGAAATTCCAATTCTTCTTGATTGTTACCCGTCTCCTAGCATTGGTGTATAGACAAAGAATTTCTTCTCTTCATGCCCTTTGGTTCCTTGATTAATTTTATTCTCAACATCTTGATTTTGTGCTGTTTGCTCATATCTTCCCTGATTTTATCCTTCCTTTTTGTTATTAGTTTAACACCCTACTGACTACTTTAGCCAGCCTGTCCCTAAGGAGTTTGGTTCCCTTTCTACTTAAGTGGAGGCTATCCTAGATAAATTCAATAAGGAGCATGTGACTGTCAATTCAAGAAGAGTGTGTGTGTATGGGAGGGGGAAATGTTATGAGGTTTTTGAGAACCAAGTTCAGATACCAGACAGGAGTAGGAACTTTTATCTGTGGGAAGAGATTCCCCAGACCTTTGATGAATCTTGTAGTTGTGGAGTGAACAAATAGAAAAACCCCCTTGACAGTAGTATGAAAGGCTGTTAGGGCTGACAGATGAGCCTTGATTGAACTAAGGGGCAAACCTGATTTCTTAAGCTGTAGCAGATACTCTAGGACCAGTGGAAGTGGGGTATATTCAGGCACAGCATTGTGGAATTCACGCCATGGGCAAATCTTATCTACTTTTGAAGGTAAGTAGTTCTGGTGGAAGCTTTTCAACTATTTAATAGTATGGGTTATACCTTTGCAGAGCAGGATGACTCTAGCCCCACGAAACATCAAGGAACCACACATTGAGGCGAAGAATTCCCAGATGACCAGTATCCTGGGAAAGGAGCTGAGGAATGGTTGGGAGATCTATTGGAGGACAGAGAGCTACATGAAACAGATAAGGGAGCCACACTTGCCTTGACCACATCAAAGCTATTAGAATGACTCTGGCCCTGTCCTGCTTGATCTTTTTATCACCTTGAGGATGAGAGACATCAGAGGGAAGTCATAAACAGTCTGCCCATCAAAGGCAGGAGGAAGGAGTCCCCCAAGGAATTGGGACCTAACTGACCCCTGCCATCTCCCTGCCCCCAAGAAGTAGTTTTTTGTTTGTAGTTATGGCAAAAGCTGTACTTCTGGAAACCCCCAAGTCTGAAAGATTTCAACCAGAACCTGGGGATCAAACGCCTACTTGTAGTCTTTGGAGAAGCACCAGCTGAGCATGTTGGCTGTGCCATTCTGTATGGGCTGGGTAGATACATTACTGAGATCCTTATATGATGCTTTATGCACCAATTCCACAACTTTATTGCCTCAGCGGAGGAGCAGCAGGATCTCATCCCTCCTTGCCAATTGATATAAAACATGCAGGCCACATTGTCTGTCATGACTTTGATAGAGCTATGTCTAATGAGAGGAAGGAAATGAAGACAGGCATTTCTGTCCACTCTGAGCACCAGAAGATTGATATGGAGGGTGGTTTCTTTGGGTGAACACCTGCCCTGTGATGTCAGAGAGCCGAGATTCACCCCCCATTCTAAGAGAGTGGCATCCACGGTCACAGTTACTGTTGGGGCTGGTCGAACAAAAGGCACCCCCATAGCCCTACATTATGATAGACCTTCCACTAGTCTAGGGAATGTTTTACCTGCTGGGGAATCAACACTTGCTTGTCTAGACTGTGTCTGTTTTGTAAGTAAACTGTTTTAAGCCATCCCGGAAACAGCAGAGGCATAACCTCATATAGCTCTGTCACAAAAGTGCAAGCTGCCATGTGACCCAGAAATTGAAGACAATTCTTAAGAGGTCTGGGGCCTGTTCTGAATCATGTTGACAAGGCTCAATAATGTCTGGAATCTGTCCATGGGGAGAGATGCCCTGGATGTCACAGAATCCAGGGAGGCCCCTATGAATTGTACGTTCTGACTGGGAGTTAGTGTGGATTTTCCTACATTCAGCTGAAGACGTACGTCCAAAACCAGAGAAAGTATTGTCCTCATAGTGGACAACACATCTTGGTAGGATCAAACTAATCATTAGGGTACAGGAATACCACGATAGCCTGACAATGGAGATAAGCAAGAATGTTCTCAAAGGCCCTGTCTGTAATGGCTGGAGTCGAGGAGAGGCCAAAGGGGAGCACCCAATACTGAAAATAATACTGGCCTATTACAAATTAAGGGAATCCCTTGTGAAATGGGTGTATCGCTATATGGAAGTATGTGTTCTGGAGGCTGAGGGCTGAAAACCAATCTCCTGAATCTAGAGAAAGAGTTATAGCTGCCAGAGTCACCATCTTGAACTTCTGGGATCTCACAAATTTGTTTAGGAGTCTCAGATCTTCAATTGGTCGTCACCTCTGTTCTTCTTGGGTATGAGGTAATAGTTTGAATAGAAACTCTTTCCCCTGTGCTGAGCAGGTACCAATTCTATTGCTCCTAAACAAAGAAGGGGGGTTATTTCCTGCCTTAGCTGGAGCTCATGAGAAGGGTGACTGAAGAGGGATGGGAAAAGGGAATGAGGAGGAGGGAGGAAGATAAAATGGATAGTGAGCCTGAAGATTATTACTTCCAGCATCAATTTGTTTGAGGTGGTATGTTCCCATGCATGTTGGAAATGGAAGAATTCATTTCCAATTGGGGGAAGGTGGGCAAAACAGTGAAGCTGGAAGACTAGTGAGAGAGAAGAATTTGAACCCTCAACTGTCCTGTCAAACATGGCACTTTGATGATGATGCCTGTTGTGAAGCCACATCATTTGGGTTAGAGAGTTTCTTTCTCTTGAGCCTATGTCTCTTCCTGGGAGGTTCCATGGGTCTCTGGAATCCAGAAAATTGTATAGGGTGGAATCTTTGGATTGTTTGCAATCTGCTCAACTTCCATTTGTTTGCAAGAGTGCAGATGCCTAATGAGCATAAAATGGCCCTGAAATCCTTAAGGGTATGTAACGACTCATCAGTGTTCTCTGTAAACAACTTTGGTCCACCAAACAGGAGATCCTCTACTGTATTCTGGAATTCTCTGGGGAAGACAGACATTTGTAGCCAGGAAGCCCTATGCATCACCACTGCCATAGAAATGGAACAGACCATGGTGTCTGCAGCATCAAGAGCTGCCTGCAATGACGTTCTTGCCAGTACTTGTCCCACAGCAATAGTGGCATGGAATTGTTCCATGGAATTGTTTTTGATTTGAAGGAAGGTGTTCAATAAACAAGGCAAAGTTCATGTAGTTGGTGAAGTTGTATTTGACCATAAGCACTTGGCAATTTGCAATGTGGAATCTCAGTGTAGTCAATGAATAGGCCTTCCTCCCCAGGAGATCCAGGTGCATTTGGTCTCTGTTATAAGGAGTGGATTTATCACAGTGTGGTTTGCCCCCACTTGTTCACTGCGTCAACAACCAGAGAATTGGGAAGTGAGTGAGAGATGAGTAATTCAGAGTCCTTGATGGGGACATCAGCCCTCTTACAAGTGGGTGTCACTATAGAGGATTTGCCATATGGTCTTTGTGAGTACCAGTAGAGCCTTGTTAATAGCGAGGGCAACTCTAGACAGTGTGACAGAGGGCAGAATGTCCAACAGAGTGGGTTGGGATTCTCTGACTGCCTCAAGAGGTCAGCTTGCCACCCAATTAACAAGGTCCTGGAACTGCCGAAAAAAATGCAGCAGTGAGGTTCCTCATTACCCAATGAAATCTCTACGCTGAAATCACTAAGAACCAGGCTCAGTAGTGGAACCTCAGAACATGGCATTTCAGCAAAGGCAGTGGCAAGCACAGGCAGCAGTGACAGTGAGGAGCTATGACAAAGGCGGAGACATCACTTGACAGCTATCCCCTGGTGTGGGAGGAGAACCCACCTGAATGCACTCCTGGACTCTGGGACTTTGCTGACCTTGGACAATAAACCGTGAGTGGGGTGCAGCAGAGAGAAAGTGGGTGTGGCATGTTGGAGATATTTATCCATTGCGCTTTCACACTGCACGGTGGGAAATTGAAGCAAGGGACTATTGCCCAAGATAGAGTGGGGCGAGTGTTTACTTATTGGTTGCATACTTTTGAATCATTGTTTGTGTGTTTTTTCAAACAAATGTTGTGTTCCCTCTCTTTATAAAAATTTTCTTTTGTTATACATAGATTCAGTGTTTGCGAGTGAGAAAATATTGCCTCTTAGAGGTGCCTGGGGTAGTGTCAATGGTGCAAGTATAGTGTTATGGTCCAGTATGCCATACCGGTAAGATATTTATAGCTGATATGGCATACTGGAAAGACACAGGAGGAGCCCGCTCCCAGCCCCGCCCCCAGCCCTTCCACTCTCCTGCATCTCCTGAGTCCTCCTGCCTGGGATCTCTACAGCAGAAGTCTTCGGCACAGCAGGAGGAGGACAGAGCCCCCACCCCAGGTAACATGGGGTGGATGTGGATCATGGGGAGGGGACGGGGAAAGTGTGGGGGCCCCAGGGTGGGGGCCGAGAGGAGTCACATGTGGGGGTCATGTGGGGAGGTCATGTGTCCCCTCTTTGTATCACTCCCACGAGTGCAGCGTACCAGAAAAAAATGATTTCTACTTGCACCACTGAGTAGTGTTTAGTTTTCCCAGATTTCTGGGTGGAGACACGAGCTGGTTCTCTTTTGAAGTGTTCAGAGGAACACCTAGATATTGAACCCAGCCCTTGTTGCTGCAGATACCACCTGGCAGAAGGATTATAGATGTTCTTGGCAGCTGCATGTGTTGAACACCTTAAAAAATCAAGCCCTAAGCGCTCAAGTTATGGGCCTAAAACCCAAGTCACTCAAAATCAGTGGACTTTGAAAATATAGAGAGGCAAGGAGGGTGAAGAAATATTTTTATTGGACCAACTTCTGTTGGTGAAAGAGACATGCTTTTGAGCTTACAGAGAGCTCTTCTTCAGGTCTTCTTCAAATCTGAAGCTCGAAAGCTTGTCTCTGTCACCAACAGAAGTTGGTCCAATAAAAGATACTACCTCACCCACCTTCCCTCTCTCATGTCCTGGGACCCACACTCTACAACAACACTGTAAGCAACTTGAAAACATTTGTCTAACTAATTCGACTAAGGCTACAGAGGGAGTTTATATCAGCAGTGGGACTAGAGTGCTCAACTAGAGTGCTAGCTTGTTATCGTCTCTCTCACTACTGAGCTGTTTCCCACCCTTGTGGCCAGAAGTTGCACTGGCTGTCCCACAGAGAAGCTGGCTGGGTAGGAGCTTGCTTTGGCCCGAGTGACATCAATGGCTGTCTTCACAGCGCCTGTTTGTTTCCAAACAGTTTTAGGAAAAAATCCCAGTGACAGACTTTTAAACATAGCCATTGCTTTAGATTATCACATTCATCTTCACTAGCAAAAGGACTAGAAACTTCCTGTTTTAAAAATACAGAGGATGAGATTGTCCACTGCATTTCTCACAATCCAGGGGTGTGGGAGTGGAAGTGTAGCCACATGTTTTGCAAGCCCCATCAGGCCAACTCTGCTAGGCCTTGTCTACACTATGAAATTAGGTCGAATTTATAGAAGTTGGTTTTGTAGAAAGCATTTTTATACAGTCGATTGTGTGTGTCCCCACACAAATGCTCTAAGTGCATGTAGTCGGCGGAGTGCATCCACAGTACAGAGGCAACCGTCGACTTCCGGAGCGTTGCACTGTGGGTAGCTATCCCACAGTTCCTGCAGTCTTCGCCGCCCATTTGAATTCTGGGTACAAATCCCAATATCTGATGGGGCTAAAACATTGTCGCGGGTGGTTCTGGGTACATATTGTCAGGCCCCCCTTCCCTCCCTCCCTCCGTGAAAGCAAGGGCAGACAATCATTTTGCGCCTTTTTTCCTCGGTTACCCATACAGACGCCATACCACGGCGAGCATGGAGCCTGCTCAGCTAACCATCACCATATGTCTCCTGGGTGCTGGCAGACATGGTACTGCATTGCTACACAGCAGCAGTGAACCTTTTGGCAGCAGATAGTGCAGTATGACTGGTAGCCATCGTCAACGTAGTCCAGGGTGCTCTTTTAACCAACCTCGATGAGATCGGGGCGCCTGGGCAAACATGGGAGTGACTCAACCAGGTCATTACCCTTTTAAGTTTTGTCTCATGGTGATTCAGTCCTGCCGGCAGTCCTACTGCACCATCTTTTAATGAGCAGCCAAGAGATGATGATGGCCAGCAGTCATACTACACTGTCTTATGCTGAGCACCCAGGAGATGACGATGGCTAACGGTTGTACTGCACAGTCTGCTGCCAGCAAGATGTATAAAGATAGATGAAGTGGATCAAAACAAGAAATAGACCAGATTTGTTCTGTACTCATTTTCTCCTCCCTTCCTCCTTCCCTCCGTGAAATCAACGGCCTGCTAAACCCAGTTTTGAGTTCTATCCTTGAGGAGGCCATTCTGTTTCTCGCAAAGCCACCCTTTGTTGATTTTAATTCCCCGTAAGACAATCCTGTAAGCCATGTTGTCGTCACCCCTCCCTCTGTCAGAGCAATGGCAAACAATCGTTTTGCACCCTTTTCCCTGGATTGCCCAAGCAGGAGCAAACACCATAGCATAGCAAGCATGGAGCCCATTCAGGTCACCGCAGCAGTTATGACCATTGTAAACACCTCACACGTTATCGTGCAATTTATGCAGAACCAGCACCTGAAAAACCAGGTGAGGAGGCGATGGAAATTCAGTGATGAGGACATGAACACACTTTTCTCTAAAACTGCGTTCCCCCGCAATTTGGAGATCATGGTGTTAATGGGGCAGGCTCGTGCCATGGAACACCGATTTTGGGCCCGGGAAACAAACACAGAGTGGTGGGATCACATAGTGTTGCAGGTCTGGGATGATTCCCAGTGGCTCCGAAACTTTTGCATGTGTAAGGGCACTTTCATAGAACTTTGTGACTTGCTTTCCCCTGCCCTGAGGCACAAGAATACCAAGATGAGAGCAGCCCTCACAGTTCAAGAACGGTTTCTTCAGGTATGTTAGCAACAAGAAGAAAGTCAAGGAAAGTGTGGGCCCCTTACTGAATGAAGGAGGCAACCTAGTGACAGAGGATGTGGAAAAAGCTAATGTACTCAATGCTTTTTTTGCCTCTGTCTTCACGAACAAGATCAGTTCCCAGACTACTGCACTGGGCAGCACAGCATGGGGAGGAGGTGACCAGCCCTCTGTGGAGAAAGAAGTGGTTCGGGACTATTTAGAAAAGCTGGACATGCACAAGTCCATGGGGCCGGATGCGCTGCATCCGAGAGTACTAAAGGAGTTGGCGGATGTGACTACAGAGCCATTGGCCATTATCTTTGAAAACTCATGGCGATCCGGGGAAGTCCTGGACGACTGGAAAAAGGCTAATGTAGTGCCAATCTTTAAAAAAAGGGAAGAAGGAGGATCCGGGGAACTACAGGCCAGTCAGCCTCACCTCAGTCCCTGGAAAAATCATGGAGCAGGTCCTCAAGGAATGAATTCTGAAGCACTTAGAGAAGAGGAAAGTGATCAGGAACAGTCAGCATGGATTCACCAAGGGCAAGTCATGCCTGACTAATCTAATTGCCTTCTATGATGAGATAACTGGCTCTGTGGATGAGGGGAAAGTGGTGGACATGTTGTTCCTTGACTTTAACAAAGCTTTTGACATGGTCTCCCACAGTATTCTTGCCAGCAAGTTAAAGAAGTATGGGCTGGATGAATGGACTATAAGGTGGGTAGAAAGCTGGCTAGATTGTCGGGCTCAACAGGTAGTGATCAATGGCTCCATGTCTAGTTGGCAGCCAGTATCAAGTGGAGTGCCCCAAGGGTCAGTCCTGGGGCTGGTTTTGTTCATTAACGATCTGGAGGATGGCGCGGATTGCACCCTCAGCAAGTTTGCAGATGACACTAAACTGGGAGGAGAGGTAGATATGCTGGAGGGTAGGGATAGGATACAGAGGGCCCTAGACAAATTGGAGGATTGGGCCAAAAGAAATCTGATGAGGTTCAACAAGGACAAGTGCAGAGTCCTGCACTTAGGATGGAAGAATCCCATGCACCGCTACAGACTAGGGACCAAATGGCTCGGCAGCAGTTCTGCAGAAAAGGACCTAGGGGTTACAGTGGACGAGAAGCTGGATATGAGTCAACAGTGTGCCCTTGTTGCCAAGAAAGCCAATGGCATTTTGGGATGTATAAGTAGGGGCATTGCCAGCAGATCGAGGGACGTGACATTGGTGAGGCCTCATCTGGAGTACTGTGTCCAGTTTTGGGCCCCACACTACAAGAAGGATGTGGATAAATTGGAGAGAGTCCAGCGAAGGGCAACAAAAATGATTAGGGGTCTGGAACACATGACTTATGAGGAGAGGCTGAGGGAACTGGGCTTGTTTAGTCTGCGGAAGGGAAGAATGAGGGGGGATTTGATAGCTGCTTTCAACTACCTGAAAGGGGGTTCCAAAGAGGATGTATCTAGACTGTTCTCAGCGATAGCTGATGACAGAACAAGCAGTAATGGTCTCAAGTTGCAGTGGAGGAGGTTTAGGTTGGATATTAGGAAAAACTTTTTCACTCGGAGGGTGGTGAAACACTGGAATACGTTACCTAGGGAGGTGGTGGAATCTCCTTCTTTAGATATTTTTAAGGTCAGGCTTGACAAAGCCCTGGCTGGGATGATTTAATTGGGGATTGGTCCTGCTTTGAGTAGGGGGTTGGACTAGATGACCTCCTGAGGTCCCTTCCAATCCTGATATTCTATGATTCTATGATGATTCACAAGCGAGTGGCAATAGCTCTGTGGAAGCTTGCAAAGCCATGCAGCTACTGGTCAGTCGGTTATCAATTTGGAGTGGGCAAATCTACTGTGCGAGTTGCTGTGATGCAAGTAGCCAACGCAATCATTGATCTGCTGCTATCAAAGGTAGTTACTCTGGGAAATTTGCAGGTCATACCAGATGGCTTTGCTGCAATGTGATTCCCTAACTGTGGTGGGGCTATAGGCAGAACGCATATCCCTATCTTGGGACCGGACAACCAGGGCAGCCAGTACATAAGTACTTTTCAATGGTGCTGCAAGCACTGGTGGATCACAAGGGACGTTTCACCAACATCAACATGGGATGGCTGGGAAAGGTTCATGATGCTCGCGTCTTCAGGAACTCTGGTCTGTTTAAATGGCTGCAGGAAGGGAATTACTTTCCAGAACAGAAAATAACTGTTGGGGATGTTGAAATGCCTATAGTTATCCTTGGGGACCCAGCCTACCCCTTAATGCCCTGGCTCATGAAACTGTACACAGGCACCCTGGACATTAGTAAGGAGTTGTTCAACAATAGGCTCAGCAAGTGCAGAATGGTGGTAGAGTGTGCATTTGGATGTTTAAAGGGTTGCTGGCGCAGTTTACTGACTCACTCAGATCTCAGCGAAACCAGTATTCCCATTGTTATTGCTGGTTGCTGTGTGCTCCACAATCTCTGTGAGAGTAAGGTGGAGACGTTTATGGTGGGGTGGGAGGTTGATACAAATCACCTGGCCACTGAATACATGCAGCCAGACACCAGGGCAGTTAGAAGAGCACAGCAGGAAGCGCTGCGCATCAGAGAAGCTTTGAAAACCAGTTTCATGACTGGCCAGGGGACTGTGTGACACTTCTGTTTGTTTCTCCTTGATGAAAACCCGCCCACTTGGTTGCCTCTAAATTCCCTGTAAGCCACCCGCCCTCCCCCCTTCGATCACAGCTTGCTTGCAAAGGAAATAAAGTCACTATCATTTAAAAAACATGTATTCTTTATTAATTGATTGTAAAAATAGGGAGATAACTCACAAGGTAGCCCGGGTGGGGTGTGGGAGAAGGGAGGGAGGGAAGGAAAAGGCCACTTTAAAACTTGTTGAATGACAGCCTTCAGTTGCTTGGGCTGTCCACTGGGGTGGAGTGGTTGGGTGCCCGGAGCCTCCCCCCCCACGTTCTTGAGCATCTGGGTGAGGAGGCTATGGAAGTTGGGGAGGAGGGAGGGCGGTTAAGCGGAGGTTGCAGCGGCAGTCTGTGATCCTGCTGCCCTTCATGAACCTCCACCAGACGCCAGAGCATGTCCGTTTGATCCCGCAGTAGCCCCAGCGTTGCCTCATGCCTCCTCTGATCTTCCTGCCGCCACTTCTCCTCACGTTCATTGGCCATTTTCCTGTACTCTGCTATTGTGTCCCTCCACACATTCTGCTGAGCTCTGTCAGTGCCGGACGACTGCATGAGGTCAGAGAACATGGCATCGCGTGTGTATTTTTTTCGCCTCCTTATCTGAGATAGCGTCTGGGACAGAGGAGGGATGCTTGAAACATTTGCAGCTGCTGGAGGAAAAAAAGGGAGTGAAGTATTTAAAAAGATACATTTTACAGAACAATGCCTATACTCTTTCATGGTGAACAACACTATGCACGTTACATAGCACATGTGATTTTGGTACAAGGTCGCATTTTGCATCTTATATTGAGTGCCTGAGGCTTTGGTGTTAGAGATCACACACACACAGTTCCGGGCAACAGAATTCGGAAAGCCATAGTCTTTCAGCTTCTGCAACCTTCATAACAGCAGTGCCCTCCTCTCCCATACCAAACAAAGCCCGTTGAGTTGGCCATTTAGTGCTGCGGTTTTCCTGTTAACGTGTGGCAGCAAAAAACAAACTAACCCCCTCCCCACATCTAATTCTCTGGGATGATCACTTTATCCCTCCCTCCACCGCCTGGCTGGTATCAGGGAAGATCCTTGCTAGCCAAACGCGAACAGCTCAGTGCCAATGCCCCCTCCATCCACCATGTGGCTAACTGCGGGGAGGATTTCTTTTCAGCCACAGGCAAACAGCCCAGTACGAACTGCCACCTCTGAATGTCCCCTTAATTAAATTCCCCTATTTCAGCCAGGTTACCATGAATGATATCACTCTCCTGAGGATAACACAGAGAGATAAAGAATGGATGTTGCTTGAATGCCAGCAAACACTGGGACCATACACTGCCAGGCTTTGTCATGCAATGATACCAGATTACTTGCTACGAGCATGGTGTGGTAAAGTGTCCTACCATGGAGGACGGAATAAGGCTGCTTTCCCGAGAAACCTTCTGCAAAGGCTTTTAGAGTATCTCCAGGAGAGCTTCATGGAGATGTCCTTGGAGGATTTCCATTCCATCCCCGGACACGTTAACAGATTTTTCCAGTAGCTGTACTGGCCACGGATGCATCCCAAGTCCTCAGGGCTACTTAATCATTAAAAAACACTTGCTTTTATAACATGTATTATATTTTAAAAGGTACACTCACCAGAGGTCCCTTCTCTGGCTTCGTTGGGTTGGGAGGGTATTTCAGTCAGGGTGAAAAAAAGATCCTGGCTGTCGGGGAGAATGATGCGCTGTGTGATCTCCCCAAGCTTGTCCTCCTCCTCCTCACCTAACCCATCTGCAAAATCATCAGGCATGGCAGAGAGTACCCCATCATCGGAGTCCATGGACGGGGTGGGGTAGTGGTGGGCACCCCCCCCCAGAATTGCATACAACTCAGCGTAGAAGTGGCATGTCTGGGGCTCTGTCCTGGAGTGTCCATTTGATTCTTTGATTTTCTGGTACGCTTGTCTGAGCTCCTTAAGTTTCACGCGGCACTGTGTTGGATCCCTGCTGTAGCCTCTGACCCTCATGGCTTCTGAGATTTTTTGAAATGTTTTGTCATTTCGTCTTTTGGAACGTAGTTCTGATAGCACGGATTCTCTCCCCATACAGTGATCAGATCCAGTACCTCCCGTTTGGTCCCTGCAGGAGCTCTTTTTCGATTCTGGGACTGCATGGTCACCTGTGCTGATGAGCTCGCCTGGCCAAACAGGAAATGAGATTCAAAAGTTCCCAGGGCTTTTCCTGTACACCTGGCCAGTGCATCCGAGTTCAGAGTGCTGTCCAGAGCGGTCACAATGGTGCACTGTGGGATAGCTCCTGGAAGCCAATACCTTCAAATTGCGTCCACACTATCCCTAATTCGAAACAGCAATGTCAATTTCAGCGCTAATCTCCTCATTGGGGAGGAGTACAGAAATCGGTTTTAAGAGCCCTATATGTCAAAAAAATGGCTTTGTTGTGTGGACGGGTGCAAGGTTAATTCAGATTTAATGCTGCTAAATCCAACATAAACTTGTAGTGTAGACCAGGCCCTAGAAGTGCTGTGGGGCAGTATTTTCACCTTGAAGGGGCAGATCCTGTTTGTCAGAGACTGGCATCAGCTGTCTAGCTCTCCACCACCAGTGAGATGGCATCTGTGGTACAGGGTCTTTGAGGTGGGGCGGTAAGAGGGACCTAATAGGAGGAGTCTCTGGGCTCCACGAGGGCTCAACAAAGTGTTCTGAAGGATGAAGTGACGTGAATCCAAGAACAGTTAGAAAAAAACTGAGATAAGGAAATGTAAGGGGAAATATAATGCCCCATGTTAGTGTCAAACCTGTGACAAATGACAGTTGAATTGTCTAAAAGGTATGGAGCAGGGATGCAATAAAACTATAGCGTTGTAATGCCATGCTACTTCTCGCAATGTGACGTGCCAGATGTGACATGCTGAGTGGGCTTTAAAGTGGAGTGGAATATCTTTCTGGTCAGCTCCAGGACTTGCTATCACTGCAGATATCAGACACTGTTTGAGGGAAAGATTTTATGATGGGAAGGAAATAGCAGACAACACAATTTGCTACGTCGGGTTTATTTGGGGGATAATAGAGCAAGTCTTTATTCTGTTTGTCTCCTTATTGTTGTAACCGAATGAAATCATCTCTAAAAAGCCTGTCGCACTGAGGCATTTCCTGATGCTAGAGACCTTTGCTGAACCTAGACATTCTGTTCTGAATAAAAATAAATCATAGCCCTTGCTCCCAGTACATAGATCAAAGTGAAGACGGCATCCATATGGATATATTGGCAAGCCACTGTTTTCCAGGTGTCACTGTATTCTTTCTCAGTTCCTTTGGGTGGCTGTGAGCTAGATAATTATATTACAGAACAATAACCACACTGAGGACCAGTAGTCAGGGTCAGCAATGGTTATGCAAATCTTGCACAGATTGATCTCACACAATGCTTCACTGGCTTTATGTACCAGCTGGACCTAAACTTTTCCCCACAAAGCAATGGAACAAAATCCCATTCATTGATTTGTCCTTTGAGGTTAAAAAAAGAGTGCCAGCTGCACTTTCATTTTTACAGCACATTTCTTTTCATCATCAAAATGTGAGACAGCAGCAAAAATTATATATGGGGGAGTGGCAGCTAAAAGATATCTCATGAATTTATCACAAATGGGGGGTGGAATTATGGGGAAAAACAGAATTGTTCCATATAAATGCTGTCATAAATAGAGCATTCGTTTTTGGTTTCTGATTTGTTTCAGTTGTGTGCAGTGAAAAGAGAAATAAAATAAACAAAAAGAAATGAGAAAAAAACCCCACAGTTCAGTAAAATATTAAATCCTTTTGATCATATCCTAAAATAATATTTTACATCTGACCGTATATTTTACTGCTTTATGTTGTGAGAAAAACAAAACAAAGGAAAGAGAAACAAGCCATAGGAAGCAAGGGAAAGATGACATGCGAAGAGTGGCGTGGCATACAAGAGAATCACCACATGAAGCCAGGAAATTGTCATCAAGTAGCAATGACATTGGTCTACAGTTGTCTCCAGCACTGTTTCACCATGTCTATCAGAGTACACATACCTCCCCATGATGGCTTTGCAGCCTGATTCGAAGCCCACTGAAGTCAATTAACAACAGTGGGCTCTGGGCTCTCGTCCATAATCATAGAATCATAGAATATCAGGGTTGGAAGGGACCCCAGAAGGTCATCTAGTCCAACCCCCTGCTCAAAGCAGGACCAATTCCCAGTTAAATAATCCCAGCCAGGGCTTTGTCAAGCCTGACCTTAAAAACCTCTAAGGAAGGAGATTCTACCACCTCCCTAGGTAACGCATTCCAGTGTTTC
Source organism: Lepidochelys olivacea (assembly GCF_965140295.1). Classification (NCBI taxonomy): domain Eukaryota; kingdom Metazoa; phylum Chordata; order Testudines; family Cheloniidae; genus Lepidochelys; species Lepidochelys olivacea. Next base: position 33,619,037 of record NC_140413.1, on the reverse strand, counting down.
ACCACCCTCTTAGTGAAAAAGTTTTTCCTAATATCCAATCTAAACCTCCCCCACTGCAACTTGAGACCATTACTCCTCGTTCTGTCATCTGCTACCATTGAGAACAGTCTAGAGCCATCCTCTTTGGAACCCCCTTTCAGGTAGTTGAAAGCAGCTATCAAATCCCCCCTCATTCTTCTCTTCTGCAGGCTAAACAATCCCAGCTCCCTCAGCCTCTCCTCATAACTCATGTGTTCCAGTCCCCTAATCATTTTTGTTGCCCTTCGCTGGACTCTCTACAATTTATCCACATCCTTCTTGAAGTGTGGGGCCCAAAACTGGACACAGTACTCCAGATGAGGCCTCACCAATGTCGAATAGAGGGGAACGATCACGTCCCTCGATCTGCTCGCTATGCCCCTACTTATACATCCCAAAATGCCATTGGCCTTCTTGGCAACAAGGGCACACTGCTGACTCATATCCAGCTTCTCGTCCACTGTCACCCCTAGGTCCTTTTCTGCAGAACTGCTGCCTAGCCATTCGGTCCCTAGTCTGTAGCTGTGCATTGGGTTCTTCCGTCCTAAGTGCAGGACCCTGCACTTATCCTTATTGAACCTCATCAGATTCCTTTTGGCCCAATCTTCCAATTGGTCTAGGTCCTTCTGTATCCTATCCCTCCCCTCCAGCGTATCTACCACTCCTCCCAGTTTAGTATCATCCGCAAATTTGCTGAGAGTGCAATCCACACCATCCTCCAGATCATTTATGAAGATATTGAATAAAACCGGCCCCAGGACCGACCCTTGGGGCACTCCACTTGATACCGGCTGCCAACTAGACATGGAGCCATTGATCACTACCCGTTGAGCCCGACAATCTAGCCAGCTTTCTACCCACCTTATAGTGCATAATGATGCAATGACATAGCAGAAGTATCATGTATCGGGGGGTATCCGTGTTTGTCTGTGTCAACAAAAACAACAAAGAGTCTGGTGGCACCTTAAAGACTAACAGATTTATTTGAGCATAAGCTTTCATGGTTTTTACCCATGAAAGCTTATGCTCAAAAAATCTATTAGTCTTTAAGGTGCCACCAGAAGTATCATGAGGTCATAAGTTAACTTTGTTCTGAAGAACAAAATCTAACAGGTTCCAACCCTCACAAGGAACTCTTTTCTCTGTTAATGATAGGAAGGTTTAATTGACAGTTTGCAGTAAAAACTGAATTCATTGATCACTTATTAAGAGGTGCTAGTGAGGGCTCAGGTAGAAAAGCTTATGATTGCAGTGGTTAAGGCTGTGTTTAGAAGAGTGAGGGATCTCAGGGAGCTGTGAAGCTGCTCTTTTATATATAACAGAGCATCTGAACTCCCTTCTTCAGCTGCCACCATGGAGCTTCTTGGTGGATTCATGATGCTGTGTCTGCGTTTGGAAGAACTGAACAAATTTATCCTGATGTTACATCCCATTGACAGTCTTGTAGCGCTTGACAGTGTGAATGAATGTCCATTTCAAGTTGTTACTTTATCAGTGTGTATGCTCTGGTGACATCAAAAGATTTTATGGTTCTTATAAACACATACATACATATTACATCGTTTATATGCGTACAGCACAATGACATTTGCTTATTGTAAAGATTGCAAGTTAAGTCCAAATTATAAAACTAGTTTTGTCCCCCCTCTCTGTCCTGGATTTACTGTAATTAACCTGCTAGAAAACTATTTCTTTCCTTCCTCCCAAAAGTAGAACTTCTCCACTTTCCCCTCCAAAATTATGCTGGACCAATGTCCCAGATTACAAGAGCAACAGTGCTTCGACACTAAAAAAAATCATGTTTTTAATGTTTATTGTCTCACACCCCTGAAGGGGTAGAGATGGGACATTTAGCCCCTGGATTCCCCTTTCCCAAGAAGTTCAAGGCTGGGAGTATGGACATCTGACTTCTCTTCCCAGCTTTTCCACAGAAGTCCTGCATGTCCCTGTTCAAGTAAGTTAACCTTTCTGTACTTCAGTTAACTTTAGACGCTCAGCTGTGACTTTGGCAGCAGTTTGTGGCCCAGCAGCCGATTTCAAATTTATTTTATTTAAAAAAAAATACAGGATCTGGAATGCAGATTAATGGAAAATGGGTTAAAAGTGGCTGAAAAGTCTTCAAACCGTCACTAAGATATCTGCATGAAGTGAAGCTTGCAGGTATAGAATCATGGAAATATAGGGTTGGAAAGGATCTTGTGAGGTCATCTAATCCAGTCCCCCATGCTGAGGCAGGACCAAGTACACCTAGACAATCCCTGATGGTATTTGTCGAACCTCTGTTCTTAAAAACCTCCAATGATGAGGATTCCACAACCACTCTTGGTAACCTATTCCAGTACTTAACAATCCTTACAGTTACAAAGTTTTTTCTAATATCTAACCTAAATCTCCCTTGCTGCAGATTAAGCCCATTACTTCTTCCCTACCTTCAGTGGACAATTGAGAACAATCACTGTCCTTTTTAAAACAGTCCTTAACGTATCTGAAGACTTACCAGGTCCCTTCTCAGTCTTCTTTTCTGAAGACTAAACATGCCCAATTTTTTAACTTTGCCTTGTAAGTCAGATTCACTTAATCTTTTAACTTTTGTCAGGTTTCAGAGTAACAGCCGTGTTAGTTTGTATTCGCAAAAAGAAAAGGAGTACTTGTGGCACCTTAGAGACTAACCAATTTATTTGAGCATAAGCTTTCATGAGCTACAGCTCACTTCATCGGATGCATACTGTGGAATCTTCTGCAGTTTCCACAGTATGCATCCGATGAAGTGAGCTGTACCTCACGAAAGCTTATGCTCAAATAAATTGGTTAGTCTCTAAGGTGCCACAAGTACTCCTTTTCTTTTAACTTTTGTGTTGCTCTCCTCTGGAATCTCTCCATTTTTTTCCATACCTTTCCGAAAGTGTCACAGTCGAAACTGGACACAATACTCGAGTTGAGGCCTCCTCAGTGCCAAATAGATCAGGCCCTTTCCATTTACTTCAGATATCGTTGGCTCAGTAAGGGTTCCATATGCACAGCTTTGGGCAATTTAAATGTTATCTCCATTAATAAGCAACAGCTACAAAAATGTTTTTCTCGTTAACCACGTTCGCAGAATACCTTGTATTTTATGAAGGAGAGATGCAAGTCAGAGTAGGTTTATTACCAGGAAAGGATATCATGAGCTCTTTGGCTTGAATGAGAAAAATATGAACTATTTTTGAGATGTGTATTTCAAACATGAACAAAATATGTTTTATTAGGATTAAGCTTTTCTAAAATTAATTATTAGATTTATGTCAGACTCCCTGGCCACAATACTGCCTCTGGCTCCAATAGTTTGGGCTCTGGCTCCTCTGTGGCATTCTATAGCAAGGGGCTTCTGCAGGTCCTTATCCCTGATCTAGGCTTATATCAGCAAGAATTTTAAGCCAGCTTTAGCAAACAGGTACTACTCAGCCAGAATATTAATATTTATCAGATGAGTCATGTGATTTTTATTTTCTTTACATGGGGTCATTCTTTTTCATAGACAGCAGAGTTATTGTCCATTCTCACTGAATAAACAATATTTTTAGTCTGTTATCTCCCATCATTATTGTAATGTTACTTGATAAAACTAAATGCTTTATTTGTTCGGCAGAGTGACAGTGTATTTCCTTAACAACACAACATCATTGTGTGCCTTAGGAAACAGCTGCACAAGCCAGTAAAGTGATGACACATACTTGGAATTTTCTCCGTCTCTCAAACACATTTTGATGAATATCCCATGAAATGAATAAAAGCTATCTGCTGTAAATGTCAGGCAGGTGCTATCCAGCTGCACACCAAACATGGAAAGTCTATTTCATGAGAATCTATCTACTGTATCTATCTCCATCCTGTACTGTATCTACTCATCTAAATCTTTTCTATCCCATCTATCTAAATGATATCTATCTAATTAATTAATCTGTCAGATTTGTTTTACTTCCTGCTTCATGTACCATGCAAATCCTTCTTTCAAGAATATAGAGAATAGTTCATTTTGTAGACTCAGTGATGACTGGAAATACCCACTAAGGGATATACAAAAGAGCTCAGCTCCCATTTAGGCACTCCATTAAGTGGCCAGATTTTCCAAAATGCTCACCCCAGTGGGCGTTGAGCTGTCTTGAAAAACTGACCTAAGGGCTCAAGTACTTCTTATGCATGCCAAACTCTCATGGACTTTATGGGAGCTTTGCCTGTGTAAGGAATATAGGACAGGGACTGAAGAGGAGTTTTTAATCCCTTCTTCCTCCAGTTACTGTCAAAATTATTGTGTTGGTCTCAGTCAGCTCGCAAGCAAATATTTGTTTACTTCATGAAATCTTGGTATTAAATGTGATGGTCTCCGTGCAGGCAGGACAGGGACAGAATAGGTATGGTGTGCCATCCTCTGTCTATACGCCTGCATTTTCTACTGGCTGGTGAGAAGTGGTTAACATAGATGGAAACAGTTTGCCTGAAGAGCCAAAGAGAGCAGCTTAGCCAAGCCAGGGAGGGAAAGGGAAGCTTCCCATTGCCTTCAGCTGAGGAAAGGAAATGTATTCATTGCCACTCGGCAATACTTTAATCATTGCTGGTGATATATGAAAATGAGTAGGCAAAACTGACACACACAGGTGTGCTCAGAGTCCACTTAAAGGAATGAGAAAGACCATGTTGTGTCTAACTCCAAGAAAGGTAGGCACCATCCACCCACCTCCCTGATGATTCTCACTGCCATTTGGGGGACATTTACCCAACACCCACCTGCACTCTACTTGTTCTAGCACATCCTCTGTAGCCGTAGTGACGTAGAGGCCATAACACCAGCTGATAAGTAGGAGAGTTATTTTATTTGCCTTAGGTGTCAGGAAGAAAAAAATCCCTATTACTGTAGTCTGGCAATGAGGGAAGAGGCAAGTTCTTCACTTTCCTGGAGATGATGTGGTGCAGAAAACATAGCCACTTCCCTGCCATTCATGCAGAGTGTCTACAAAAGGTTGGGTGTTTGTGGGAAAGCCAGTGCTTAATTTATGCCAGGGCTGAGCCCCGGCACCTCTAGACTTGGCAGTTCATAGCACCGGCACCTCTGGGCTTGCTGGATCAGTTATGAAAGTAAAAGAACTGGTTGAGCCCTAGCATATCTTTCATTACCAGTTAAGCACTGTGGAAAGCGGCATTCACTCTCAAGTGCTACGATCCTCCTCTCTTCTTCCTAATACCTGTGCAAATTGGAAAAAAACTCCATTTTGTCCAGTGTAATTATGTGTAAAATCAGCATAAGTGACAGCAGAATCAGGCCTTGAATATTTACTGTTCAGTCTACCTGTGACCTGATTTGAACCCAGATATCCATGTCTAGTTGGCAGCCGGTGTCAAGTGGAGTGCCCCAGGGGTCGGTTTTGTTCAATATCTTCATAAATGATCTGGAGGATGGTGTGGATTGCACTCTCAGCAAATTTGCGGATGATACTAAACTGGGAGGAGTGGTAGATATGCTGGAGGGCAGGGATAGGATACAGAGGGACCGAGACAAATTGGAGGATTGGGCCAAAAGAAATCTGATGAGGTTCAATAAGGATAAGTGCAGGGTCCTGCACTTAGGACGGAAGAACCCAATGCACAGCTAACAGACTAGGGACCGAATGGCTAGGCAGCAGTTCTGCGGAAAAGGACCTAGGGGTGACAGTGGACGAGAAGCTGGATATGAGTCAGCAGTCTGCCCTTGTTGCCAAGAAGGCCAATGGCATTTTGGGATGTATAAGTAGGGGCATTGCCAGCAGATCGAGGGACGTGACATTGGTGAGGCCTCATCTGGAGTACTGTGTCCAGTTTTGGGCCCCACACTACAAGAAGGATGTGGATAAATTGGAGAGAGTCCAGCGAAGGGCAACAAAAATGATTAGGGGTCTGGAACACATGACTTATGAGGAGAGGCTGAGGGAACTGGGATTGTTTAGTCTGCAGAAGAGAAGAATGAGGGGGGATTTGATAGCTGCTTTCAACTACCTGAGAGGTGGTTCCAGAGAGGATGGTTCTAGACTATTCTCAGTGGTAGAAGAGGACAGGACAAGGAGTAATGGTCTCAAGTTGCAGTGGAGGAGGTTTAGGTTGGATATTAGGAAAAACTTTTTCACTAGGAGGGTGGTGAAAAACTGGAATGAGTTACCTAGGAAGGTGGTAGAATCTCCTTCCTTAGAAGTTTTTAAGGTCAGGCTTGACAAAGCCCTGGCTGGGATGATTTAATTGGGGATTGGTCCTGCTTTGAGCAGGGGGTTGGACTAGATGACCTCCTGAGGTCCCTTCCAACCCTGATATTCTATGATTCTATGTGAAAAGCCTGTGAATAAGCATATTGTGCTAATTCTCTTCCTTTCCCCTGACTAGAAAAAGTACCCAGAAATTGGGAGTTTCTAACTCTGACAGTAGCTTAAATGCAGTATTTATCTATCTAGTAATCCCAACTCTGATCTAATCTATCTAATCTGTCCCCATCACTAGACTTTTACAATCTCCAGGAATTCTGTGGATTAAAAGAAATTGGGCTCCTACCTATAAGATTAACCAGGATCCTTACAAATGTTTTGTTGCCATTGACTATTTATACTGAGGAAGTTTTGTCTGGCTGCAGTAGTTTAGGGCTGTTTTTTGAAACCTTCCATAGGAAAAAGATTACAATTATTTCAATCCCAGTACAGCTCTAGTATATACCTAAAGCACTTGTTAGCTCAAATAGCAAGGCTTTCCTAGCTGAAATAATGCAATGAAAAAACAATGGGTTGTTTTTCCCCTGGGGGAGTGTGAGCAGGGTGGTAGCAGTAAGAGTCCACCTTGGCAATTATAGGTTAGGAGAGTCTCGAGCCTCCCACTACTCCAGGTTTCAACCTAGGGGCCCTCTTGAGAACCATCAGGCAGGAGTCCACTACCACTGTTCCAGTTAACATTCTCCCTGGGACTCTTCCTATTGCTCTGCCCCACCTTTGAGGTGTGGTGTGGCTGGCAGTTGTCCCTGGTGACCTCATCCCTGGGTCTCAGAAGGGTAGGGAGTCTAGACTCTGTGCAGCAGATCTATCTCTGGGAATACCTTCCTGGCATACTCCCTCTGCAGGAGCAAGTGCAGGTCTATCTCCAGGCACCACTCTGCTGTGTTTTTAAGTCCCGCCTCCAACTGGAGTGTGCCCAGCAGACCTGCAGGGTTCCTGGCCCCAGAATTGTTTCTGTATCTTTAACTCTCCAGTGTGGGTGGGGTGTATCCATGGTATCTCAGGGAGGTAAATGTCTGATGAATGAAACTGATTTATCACTGTGAGTTATCACAGGCACTGTATATAATATATAATATCCTGTAAGTGGGACAGAGAGAAACGTTCTTGACTGAAAAGCCTCATAAACTAGGGTAACCAGATGTCCTGAGTTTATGGGTAAAGTCCCAATATTTGGGGCTTTCTTATATAAGTGCCTATTACCCTCCACCCCCTCTCCCGATTTTTCACCCTTGCTATCTGGACACCCTATCGTAAACTGAATTTGTTATGTCCTCCAATGTGTATCAGTTACATGAAAAACTCCTCTTCTGTGTGTTTAATTCATTACTTCCCCGCTCTCCACTCTCTCTCTTAACACACACACACAGTATGTGTGAACACACACACACAGTATGTGGCCAGTGCAAGCTGGTCTCCATATTGGAAGAGAAGGTTCAAGGTCTGGAGCAACAGGTATCAACCCTGCGTTGCATAAGAGAAACTGAAGATTTCCTGGACAGACGTCAGGATATGCTTCTACAGGCACAAGGTTCTGAAGATTCGGAGCAGGCTGCGCAGCGCGGACAGGAGGACGGTGAAGAAATCTGGCAACATGTGACCTCCAGAAGAAGAAGGGGGAATGTCCGTGTACGAGCAACGCGGATACAGGTAAGTAACCGTTTTCATGTTCTCTCCACAGGTACCATTGCGGGGAGTGGCCCAGATGATACGTCTGGGGGAAGGGAGCAGAAGGAGACTCCACCAGTTGAAAAGGATGAGATGCACTGTCCTAAGGTTGGGGGTTCCACTCTCAAGAGAAGGAGGCGGGTGGTGGTGGTCGGGGACTCTCTCCTCAGGGGGATTGAGTCATCTATCTGCCGCCCTGACCGGGAAAACAGAGAAGTCTGCTGCTTGCCAGGGGCTAAGATTTGCGATGTGACGGAGAGTCTGCCGAGACTCATCAAGCCCTCGGACCACTACCCCTTCCTGCTTTTCCACGTGGGCACCAATGATACTGCCAAGAATGACCTTGAGCAGATCACTGCAGACTACGTGGCTCTGGGAAGGAGGATAAAGGAGTATGAGGTGCAAGTGGTGTTCTCGTCCATCCTCCCCGTGGAAGGAAAAGGCCGGGGTAGGGATCATCGAATCGTGGAAGTCAATGAATGGCTACGCAGGTGGTGTCGGAGAGAAGGCTTTGGATTCTTCGACCATGGGATGGTGTTCCAAGAAGGAGGAGTGCTGGGCAGAGACGGGCTCCACCTAACGAAGAGAGGGAAGAGCATCTTCTCAAGCAGGCTGGCTAACCTAGTGAGGAGGGCTTTAAACTAGGTTCACCGGGGGAAGGAGACAAAAGCCCTGAGGTAAGTGGGGACGCGGGATACCGGGAGGAAGCACGAGCAGGAGCGTGTGAGAGGGGAGGGCTCCTGCCTCATACTGAGAACAATGGGTGATCAGCGGGTTATCTCAAGTGCCTATATACAAATGCACAAAGCCTGGGAAACAAGCAGGGAGAACTGGAGGTCCTGGCAAAGTCAGGGAATTATGATGTGATTGGAATAACGGAGACTTGGTGGGATAACTCACATGACTGGAGTACTGTCATGGATGGATATGAACTGTTCAGGAAGGACAGGCAGGGCAAAAAGGTGGGGGAGTTGCATTGTATGTAAGGGAGCAGTATGACTGCGCAGAGCTCAAGTATGAAACTGCAGAAAAACCTGAGATTCTCTGGATTAAGTTTAGAAGCCTGAGCAACAAGGTGATGTCATGGTGGGAGTCTGCTATAGACCATCGGACCCGGGGGCTGAGGTGGACGAGGCTTTCTTCCGGCAAGTCGCAGAAGCTATTAGATCGCACGCCCTGGTTCTCATGGGCGACTTCAATCATCCTGATATCTGCTGGGAGAGCAATACAGCAGTGCACAGACAATCCAGGAACTTTTTGGAAACTGTAGGGGACAATTTCCTGGTGCAAGTGCTGGAGGAACCAGCTAGGGGCAGAGCTCTTCTTGACATGCTGCTCACAAACCGGGAAGAATTAGTAGGGGAAGCAAAAGTGGATGGGAACCTGGGAGGCAGTGACCATGAGATGGTAGAGTTCAGGATCCTGACACAAGGAAGAAAGGAAAGCAGCAGAATACGGACCCTGGACTTCAGAAAAGCAGACTTTGACTCCCTCAGGGAACTGATGGGCAAGATCCCCTGGGAGAATAACATGAGGGGAAAAGGAGTCCAGGAGAGCTGGCCGTATTTTAAAGAATCCTTATTGAGGTTACAGGGAGAAACCATCCCGAAGTGTAGAAAGAATAGTAAATATGGCAGGCGACCAGCTTGGCTTAACAGTGAAATCCTTGCTGATCTTAAACACAAAAAAGAGGCTTACAAGAAGTGGAAGATTGGACAAATGACCAGGGATGAGTATATAAATATTGCTCGTGCATGTAGGATGGAATCAGGAAGGCTAAATCACACCTGGAGTTGCAGCTAGCGAGGGATGTTAAGAGTAACAAGAAGGGTTTCTTCAGGTATGTTGGCAATAAGAAGAAAGCCAAGGAAAGTGTGGGCCCCTTACTAAATGAGGGAGGCAACCTAGTGACAGAGGATGTGGAAAAAGCTAATGTACTCAATGCTTTTTTTGCCTCTGTCTTCACGAACAAGATCAGTTCCCAGACTACTGCACTGGGCAGCACAGCATGGGGAGGAGGTGGCCAGCCCTCTGTGAAGGAAGAAGTGGTTTGGGACTATTTAGAAAAACTGGATGTGCACAAGTCCATGGGGCCGGATGCGTTGCATCTGAGCTTGCTAAAGGAATTGGCGGATGTGATTGCAGAGCCATTGGCCATTATCTTTGAAAACTCATGGCAATCGGGGGAAGTCCCGGAAGATTGGAAAAAGGCTAATGTAGTGCCCATCTTTAAAAAAGGGAAGAAGGATGATCCTGGGAACTACAGGCCGGTCAGCCTCACCTCAGTCCCTGGAAAAATCATGGAGCATGTCCTCAAGGAATCAATTCTGAAGCACTTAGAGGAGAGGAAAGTGATCAGGAACAGTCAGCATGGATTCACCAAGGGAAAGTCATGCCTGACTAATCTAATTGCCTTCGATGATGAGATAACTAGTTCTGTGGATGAAGAGAAAGCAGTGGACGTGTTATTCCTCGACATTAGCAAAGCTTTTGACAAGATCTCCCACAGTATTCTTGTCAGCAAGTTAAAGAAGTATGGGCTGGATGGATGCACTACAAGGTGGGTAGAAAGTTGGCTAGATTGTTGGGCTCAACAGGTAGTGATCAATGGCTCCATGTCTAGTTGGCAGCCGGTATCTAGCGGAGTGCCCCAAGGGTCGGTCCTCGGGCCAGTTTTGTTCAATATCTTCATTAATGATCTGGAGGATGCTGTGGATTGCACCCTCAGAAAGTTTGCGGATGGCACTAAACTGGGAGGAATGGTAGATACGCTGGAGGGTAGGGATAGGATACAGAGGGACCTAGACAAATTGGAGGATTGGGCCAAAAGAAATCTGATGAGGTTCAATAAGGACAAGTGCAGAGTCCTACACTTAGGACGGAAGAATCCCATGCACCGCTACAGACTAGGGACCGAATGGCTAGGCAGCAGTTCTGCAGAGAAGGACCTAGGGGTGACAGTGGACGAGAAGCTGGATATGAGTCAACAGTGTGCCCTTGTTGCCAAGAAGGCCAATGGCATTTTGGGGTGTATAAGTAGGGGCATTGCCAGCAGATCGAGGGACGTGATCGTTCCCCTCTATTCATCATTGGTGAGGCCTCATCTGGAGTACTGTGTCCAGTTTTGGGCCCCACACTACAAGAAGGATGTGGAGAAACTGGAGAGAGTCCAAAAAAGGGCAACAAAAATGATTAGGGGTCTGGAACACATGAGTTATGAGGAGAGGCTGAGGGAACTGGGATTGTTTAGTCTACAGAAGAGAAGAATGAGGGGGGATTTGATAGCTGCTTTTAACTGCCTGAAAGGTGGATCCAAAGAGGATGGATCTAGACTATTCTCAGTGATAGCAGATGACAGGACAAGGAGTAATGGTCTCAAGTTGCAGTGGGGGAGGTTTAGGTTGGATATCAGGAAAAACTTTTTCACTAGAAGGGTGGTGAAACACTGGAAAGCGATACCTAGGGAGGTGGTGGAATCCCCTTCCTTAGAAATTTTTAAGATCAGGCTTGACAAAGCCCTGGCTGGGATGATTTAGTTGGGATTGGTCCTGCCCTGGGCAGGGGGTTGGACTAGATGGCCTCCAGAGGTCCCTTCCAATTCTGTTATTCTATGATTCTGTGATTCTATGAATTATGGGAACTGGTAGTAAATAATGTAGCTGGGGAAAGAACAAGGGGATACTGTTCAAGAAACTGTTTTCAACAAGATTTTCAAAAAATGTCCAACCACCTGGACAGAACATTTTATAGTGAAAATTTTTGAGAATATATTTTTTCCATTGAAACTTTTGTGAACAGAGGCAGTTGCAAGAGTTAACCATACAGGATCTTCTGTTTCCCAGCTAAAAGCATGTCCACTAGTTGTTTTGAGGGTTTTTTTAGAATTTTTTTTCATTCAAAGTATAGAAATAAAATCAATAAGGCCCCGTCCTGCAAACTCTTACACAGGGTGCTAATAACTTTAAAATGCTACTCAAAAGATTAAAGTGTGCTGGATTGGGACCTATGTTAGAAATAGGCTGGTGGTAGAATATTAAGGTTCTCGGAATCGTCTGAATTGGCTTTGTGTTTATTTATCTGCTTGCCATTGTAGAAGCACCATAGAGTGTCTGTATTGATTTCTGTTTTGCACTGGCAGCAGAAAATCAACCTTTTTTTGATATGAATAATGTATTGTGTTTGCCCCATATTTACATTACATAATTTGTGAGTGAAGATTGAATTGTCTGAGGATATTCAAATACATATGTTACTTAGTTTGTGTTAAAATTAATGAAAAGGAAGACCTTTAAGAAAATGAAGACCATGTGTCTCAGCTTTTTATAGATCCCTTATGCTAATAAATGGCTGGTTTGTTCTTATTCACATTTTCTGTATAGTTAAAACTCTTTTCCAGTTAGTAATAAATATACATAAAGAATTAGAGTTCAATTAATCAGAATTATTCATGATCGATTTTTGTGTTCCCTGCCATTCTGTTTACAAGTTTCCCTTACTCAAAGTGGCCATTACCTCCCATATTTTACAATGGGGCTGATGTTACCAAATGAGTTTGAAGTCAGTCAGTAAGAATGGTCACTCTTCAGTGAGGGGTTTGGAGTGGGGGCTAGTAAAGATGGTCTCATGTTCCCATTGGAACTGAAACCACAGGCTGTCCACAGGGAAAGTGGCTGCTACTTCCAACATTGACATGTTCTCCTAGTGCACTAAGCTTGAAACTGAAATGATGCCTTTTTGAAAGCATTGGAGAGCTATTAGCCACATTACTCTCATTGTGGTGACTAACACTCCTACAATGCTCTCTCCCTACATACGATCATGGTAGTTAAGATCAGATGATGGGCTTGAGCTCACCCTGACAGCAGGATTGTCTGGCTATGTAGACTCCCTCCTCAGGCCCTACGCTACCAGCACTCCCAGCTACCTTCGAGACACCAATGACTTCCTGAGGAAACTACAATCCATCGGTGATCTTCCTGATAACACCATCCTGGCCACTATGGATGTAGAAGCCCTCTACACCAACATTCCACACAAAGATGGACTACAAGCCGTCAAGAACACTATCCCCGATAATGTCACGGCTAACCTGGTGGCTGAACTTTGTGACTTTGTCCTTACCCATAACTACTTCACATTTGGGGACAATGTATACCTTCAGATCAGCGGCACTGCTATGGGTACCCGCATGGCCCCACAGTATGCCAACATTTTTATGGCTGATTTAGAACAACGCTTCCTCAGCTCTCGTCCCCTAAAGCCCCTACTCTACTTGCGCTATATTGATGACATCTTCATCATCTGGACCCATGGAAAAGAAGCCCTTGAGGAATTCCACCATGATTTCAACAATTTCCATCCCACCACCAACCTCAGCCTGGTCCAGTCCACACAAGAGATCCACTTCCTGGACACTACAGTGCTAATAAACAATGGTCACATAAACACCACCCTATACCGGAAACCTACTGACCGCTATTCCTACCTGCATGCCTCCAGCTTTCACCCTGACCACACCACACGATCCATCGTCTACAGCCAAGCTCTGCGATACAACCGCATTTGCTCCAACCCCTCAGACAGAGACAAACACCTACAAGATCTCTGTCAAGCTTTCTTACAACTACAATACCCACCTGCAGAAGTAAAGAAACAGATTGATAGAGCCAGAAGAGTTCCCAGAAGTTACCTACTACAGGACAGGCCTAACAAAGAAAATAACAGAACGCCACTAGCCGTCACCTTCAGCCCCCAACTAAAACCCCTCCAACGCATTATTAAGGATCTACAACCTATCCTAAAGGATGACCCAACACTCTCACAAATCTTGGGAGACAGGCCAGTCCTTGCCTACAGACAGCCCCGCAACCTGAAGCAAATACTCACCAACAACCACATACCACACAACAGAACCACTAACCCAGGAACTTATCCTTGCAACAAAGCCCGTTGCCAACTGTGCCCACATATCTGTTCAGGGGACACCATCACAGGGCCTAATAACATCAGCCACACTATCAGAGGCTCGTTCACCTGCACATCCACCAATGTGATATATGCCATCATGTGCCAGCAATGCCCCTCTGCCATGTACATTGGTCAAACTGGACAGTCTCTACGTAAAAGAATAAATGGACACAAATCAGATGTCAAGAATTATAACATTCATAAACCAGTCGGAGAACACTTCAATCTCTCTGGTCACGCAATCACAGACATGAAGGTCGCTATCTTAAAACAAAAAAACTACAAATCCAGACTCCAGCGAGAAACTGCTGAATTGGAATTCATTTGCAAATTGGATACTATTAATTTAGGCTTAAATAGAGACTTGGAGTGGCTAAGTCATTATGCAAGGTAGCCTGTTTCCTCTTGTTTTTTCCTACCCCCCCCCCCAGATGTTCTGGTTTAACTTGGATTTTAACTTGAAGAGTGGTCAGTTTGGATGAGCTATTACCAGCAGGAGAGTGAGTTTGTGTGTGTATGGGGGTGGGGGGGATGTGAGAACCTGGATTTATGCAGGAAATAGCCCAGCTTGATTGTCATGCACATTGTGTAAAGAGTTGTCACTTTGGATGGGCTATCACCAGCAGGAGAGTGAATTTGTGTGGGGGGTGGAGGGTGAGAAAACCTGGATTTGTGCTGGAAATCACTTTAGATAAGCTATTACCAGCAGGACAGTGGGGTGGGAATAGGTATTGTTTCATATTCTCTGTGTATATATAAAGCCTGCTGCAGTTTCCACGATATGCATCTGAGGAAGTGAGCTGTAGCTCACGAAAGCTTATGCTCTAATAAATTGGTTAGTCTCTAAGGTGCCACAAGTCCTCCTTTTCTTAGTGCCTGTTTAGACATTTGAGGGCTTGTAGCAGAGCATTCTCAACTCTGGGAATTTGCTTCCCATTAGTCCAACAGAGGCCAAGCCTTTTCAACTGAAAGGCACAGTCTACAATCCATAACTTTTATCTGCAGATTGTGTAGAAAACCTGTAATTAGATAAATGGACTCTTTTTTCTTATCATTTAAGGAGGAGGTATAGTTGGGCCTGATCTAAAGCCCCTTGAATTTAATGGATAATGAAGTTTCCATTGACTTAAATGGCCTTGGATTGGGTTCATTGTATGCTAGGATCAGATTTTTTTAAAAAATATTCAGTCAAAAGAGCTTTGCCAGATGCTCAGATGGTTTTTATTTAGTTTTGCAGCCTCAAAAAGTAGTTTGAGAGGTTCCCCAAAACCTCAAACTCCAGAAGGTTTGCTCAACTGTTATTCACCTTTTAAAATATGAAAACGTGGTGGCAGATGAAGATGTGGAAAGATTACCAAAAATATGGTACTAGGAATGTTTGATTTTCAACTTGCTGCACTATTATTGCTTCTAAATGAAACCAGAATTTCATCTGCAGTGTGGTAGATTTTCCAGGGCTCTAGTGGAGATGACACTCTTCAGTACTTTTATAATAACATTTCTCTTCTTGACAGGCACTAATGCTCTTTCATCTTTCTCAACATTCCTTTAGCTTTGGTGGAACTTTTAAAATGTCTTGATGCCATCAGTGATCTCAACACATATTTGGGCATAGTGCTGGAACAGCAATAACTCAGTGTTGCTTCATAGGCAGCAGGGGAAGCACAAGAACAATACATTATTTTGGTTCCAGAAAAATCGTAGATAATCTTTTGTTTTTAACTTTTTTATTACAGGGGTAGCACTACCTCCTCATTCAGATGTCTCCAAAATACTCACTCCTCCTCTAGCGCCCACAAGAATGAGTTTATAGTATAAATAAAGAATAAAACCCAAACTAACCCATCACCTATTTTCTCTGAACCCACCCAGCTGCCAGCATCATCTTCCCTGACCTCACAGTCAACAGAGAGAAGATGTCAGGATCAGTAATGATCCAGGGTTTAAGTACTCAGTCTCTGCAATTTCCTCTTCTTAAGATTCTCGGCACATAACCCCCAAATCTGGCCCTCCCTGCATCCCAGTCTTTAGCACCAAGTACACCTATCCCGGCCACCAGCCTTGTGTCTATGACCTAACTCATCAAATGTGCTGCCTTTCTTCCAGCTCCTGGATCCTTCCAGTCTCTATTCCAGCCATTGCATTCCACCAAAACTGCTCTCACCCAGGGTTTCTAATGACCTCTAAGGGTCTTTACTCCATCCTCATCCTTCTTGTTTTCTCTGCTGCTTTTGCCAGTGTCACTCCCTACTTCTCAGTGTCTTATCCTCCTTACAATTTTGTAACTAAGTCCTCTCCTGGTTTTGATTCTGCCTCCCTGGCCATTTCTTCATTGTCTCCTTCAGGAGGTCCTCCTTCTTTCTCCCACTTTCCATGGGGTATTCTTGGGTTCTATCCTCCCCACACCTCTTACTGTTTTAAACCCTTTCTTTGAGTGATCTGTTTACATGGCCTCAGCTACTGTCTCTGTGCTGATGATTCACAAATCTACCTGGCCACTCATGGCCTATCTCCATCCACTTAGTCCTACATTTCAATGTGTTTTCCTGAAATCTCTTCCTGGATATCTCATGGTCAACTTTAATAGGCAAACCTGAATTCCTAGTCTTCCACCTGAAACCACCCATCTTTTTCCTCCTCTCTGTTACTGTTGACAAATCCACTATTCACCCAGTATAACAGACATGGAAGCTGGAAGAAATCTTTGATGTGTCTCTGTAGAGCTACATATCCAGACAGTGTCCAAACCCCCACAACTTTTCTAAGGACTTTTCTTTCTGTCCTTACACCTAAAACTTTCATCAAGGTTTCGTGATCTTCTCTCTTGATTATGGGAACCTCCTTTTCTCTGACCTGTCCAAACAACCGTTGCAATCACTCTGGCATATACAAAATGCAGCTGTTAAGACTGCCTCCTTAACCATCCTTTTGACCATAATATCCTTCACTGTTAATCTCTTAACTCGTTCCCCCTCCTCCATTGCATCATCCTTCTTCTCCTGGCCTTCTAGCTCCTGCAAAACTCCTCTCATCCCTAATTATCTGCCCTTACTGGATTTTTTTTAACAACACTTCATCCCCCCTACTCTGCCAATGATAACAGCCTCACCACACCATGTGTCTGTTTCTCCCGCCACCACCCCTCAGTGCACATGGAACACCCTTCCTGAGCTACTCCACAAGACCACCAACCTCTCAGCATTCAAGTCTCCCCTGAGGTTACACTTCTACAGTGACATCTACAGGAAATTCATGGGCTAATAATGCTGACACAAAGGGGCAATAGCAGATATAATAATAAGATAAGATATATCTTATTATCTATAGTGTGGCCTAGTAAATAGAACAGTGGACTGGGGACCTGGGTTCCAGTCTTGGTTCTGCCACTGTTCACTTCTGTGTGATTTTCCACAAGTTGCTTCACTTCTCCTGTTTCCTACAGGAGAAATGGGGATAATGACACTGAACTGGGATTGTTTAGTCTGCGGAAGAAAAGAATGAAGGGGGATTTGATAGCTGCTTTCAACTACCTGAAAGGGGGTTCCAAAGAGGATGGATCTAGACTATTCTCAGTGGTGATAGATGACAGAGCGAGGACTATTGGTCTCAAGTTGCAGTGGGAGAGGTTTAGGTTGGATATTAGGAAAAACTTTTTCACTAGGAGGGTGGTGAAACACTGGAATGAGTTACCTAGGGAGGTGGTGGAATCTCCTTCCTTAGAAGTTTTTAAGGTCAGGCTTGACAGAGCCCTGGCTGGGATGATTTAGTTGGGGATTGGTCCTGCTTTGAGCAGGGGGTTGGACTAGATGACCTCCTGAGGTCCCTTCCAACCCTGATATTCTATGATTCTATGATCTCCTTTTGTAAAGTGCTTTGAGATCTACTGATGAAAAGCCCTATATAAGAGCTAAGTATTATTATTTATTTTAAAATACTCTATTAGGATATGTCCAATTGACACCCTTTCATGGTGTATCCCATTCCCCTACTCTTTGCCTGACTGCTTTAGATCCTAAATTCTTCAGAGCAGGGACACTACCTTCTTTTCTGTTTTTCTCATGCCTAGCACATTATGGGCTCTAAAAGAAAATAAGGATAAAAATAGTTAATAACAGTGTCTCTTAGGAATAGAGTTCATCATGTGATTGGTTCAGGGAGTGTCTTTATTTTGTTTAGGGCCAAGCTCATTGTTTGTACTAAAGAAAAAAATACACAAAAATAATAATATTGTGAGGTGAGGCAAAGATACATTACATATTTATAATCAGGACTGGATTTTTGACCTATTTTTAAGGTAAGTCTACTTTAAAACTACTCAGAGAAGCACATTAGGCAAGCAGCACATCAAGCAAAATAATTTAAAAATAAAATATTAAAATAGGCAGACACTACCAAACTGCAGATCAAAGCAGAATGCAGCCTTGTACTGCTATGCACTTTCTCTTGACTTTACTGGGAGTTGTGGTTCCATGCTACTCTAAATCCAAAGGGACAGCTCTACCTTCTGTATCCTTCACTTCAGCATTATGTGCATTTAAAAATAATTCATGACCTTTCTGAAGGGTATTAGAGAGATTTACGGAATGCTATTTCAGTTGTCATGATGTAATGGCTACAGTTGAAGTAACATCTGTCCAGGTGTTTTTGATATGTAAAATGTGCAGGCTTTCAAAATTATTTTCTCTGGAATTTTACAAAAATCACATAAAATGCAGTCTCCAGCTGATATAGACATGTTTATTGCAATTGGTCATGGCTATGTTGCATCTTCAACTTTGAAATGCTTTGATCCAGAGACCAGGTATGAAAACCTGACCCCCCTGAGTTTTGCCGTTCACCCTGTGCGCTTTCTTGTCTCTTATGAAACTATAGTGTTCAGCACTAAGTACCTCTTTCATGTATTTGAAATGCTCTAAGAAAGCCACTGTTCCATATGTGGCTAGAATGGGCTGAATTCATCTGAGGAATACGTTTTTGAAACCAACTGATTATTTTTTATCTATTTTAGAATTTTAAATAATATTAGGAAAAATTATTGTACCTCATGCCTTTGTTGAGAGAAAATCAGCACAATAGGTAGATGATAGTTTATTATTTATGATGTGTCCCTTCAGTAAAGGGCCACTGTTCAGTAAAAACATTTTGTTAAATGCATGTAGCATTAAATGACAGTAATATTAATGTCATTTACCTGGACTTTTCTTTTTTTATAATTTATCTAGAAAGAAAATCATGTTCAGTGTTGAACTTTCAAATTTCATTTTTTATAACTGTGAGACCCTGTTGCCTGCACCCACCATTTCTCATTTGAGTAATCCAAATGAATACTTCAGTGGAACCACTTGTTTAGGGAGTTATGTTCACAGGATTGGGCCCCAATGTTCTTTTCCACTGTACTTCAGTAGACTGGCAACTGGGGACTACGGGGGGAGCAGAAAGATATTCCAAGTGGCACAGTGTAGCAAGTCTTAAATGTACAGCAAGCATTACAAGAATGCTCCACAAAAGATGTTTGCATATATAGAGACAGTTCATGTATAGATAATGTGCTGATGGTGCTCAAGAATGTGCAGCATTGTTCATTGGTCCTCTAGGATCTGTATAAATATTTGCAGTGCATGGCAACAGAGTGTTCTTTGCATGGAGCTCTTAACAAAAAATTCAAAGCAAACACAGGGAAATAGTTGGAAGTGGAAGTTTTGACACATGACAGGCTAATTGGCCTGGAATTGCTGAAGAGTGGCAGACTTGTTTCACACTCCGATTTTGGAAACAAGGCTTGAATGCAGCAGAAAACTTGACGAATTAGGAAGTGCATCTCAAGCAAGCTTCATAAAGAAGCTGGTGAGGAAAAGAGTGGAGAATCTAATAAAAATAAGCAAGAGACACACCAAATCAGCAGAACACTGGGTCAAAATTGTCATAAGAACTTTGGAGTTATGCTAAATGTGCATTGAACTCTTCTGGTTACCATTGCTGTGCATCAGCACAAAAGAAACTGTTATACTCTCAAGAGATATTTTGACACGGTCTCATCTAAGTACCTCTTTCCGAACTGGAGATTTTCCACCGTCTCTTAAAAAGTAGTTAATATAAAAAACAGCAAAGAAGCAGAAAGACTGGAGCAATATTTCCTTTCCTTGCTCAAACACAGAAGATACATCTGAACAACCAAAACCCTGCTTATGAATCACATAAGTTATTATACGTTAGCTTACTTCAGGTCATTTTGAAATGAAGCTTCAGGTTTAATGGACCATCATTTCTACTGGAAGAATCAAAACCAATCTAGGCCTCATCTTTAAGGATTTGGAGATCTTGGGCGGAGGGGAGGGGTGACAATGATAGAGACAGTCTCAGTGGGATTGAGAGATGAGCAGGGAATGTTTTATGGGGAGTGGCAACCTCAGTAGGAGCAGAGAGCAGTGGGCTCAATAACTGTGGGAATAATTATGGATTCTATTAAAAGCCGGAAAAACATACATGTAAAGGGTACTGTGGAAGGATCAAGGAATCTCAGTGGAAAGATGGTCTAAGCAGGAATAATGGGAAAAGTCAGAGGCTCCCTAATGGATGAACGTACTAAATCTGGTGTTTGTTTTAAATGGACATATCACATTAAAACTCCTATATTGAAAAAAGACTAATTTCTTCATCTGTGTTACAAAGAATACTTTGAATCCATAGGTCTCAATGACTTTATAAAAACGTAATTTACTTTTCATTGTTTGCTTTCTTTTTGCATTATCCCACTGAGGACAATGAACACAGACTAATCAGTTTCATTTTGCTGCCAGTCACCTTCTAATCAACTTCACTTTCAAGTTCTCCTGTTTCCCACTTTCCCGTATATTAACATTATGCTGCAAATTGTAGGTTTCAACACTGCATGGCAATGCTAATTTACTTGCTCCAATCTGAAAAAACAAAATGTTTATAAAGTCATGGAACTTTGCCTTTGGCTTTAGGATTTCTAAAAGCATTTTTGACCCAATTTTGATCCTCTGAATTGTATCTATGTGACTATACATTAGACTCTCTGGTAGTAGCAATGATACAAGTGTGCACATTTTCCAGCAGATGGCGAAACAGTACTTTAAACTGTACAGGTTTCCTTGGAAGTGGGACAAACATGTTTGTTAAAAGTGATTTCCATCCTGCTTGCTTTTTCTTTGATTTTTCAGAAATACAGGGTTCTTTTCCTCTCCCCTGGATCAAAGCTGATTGTCTTTTTGAAACTTAGAAGAAAACAGGGTTGTACACACAGTAATTTCATATTAGAGTAGGAGTCAAGAAGGATTAACAGGAGATGAGACCAAGTCACCACATTTGGATCTGGTTCAAATTCCAAAACTTGACAGATTCAGAACTGGGATTTTGGTTCTGCCCAGTCTAAAGATACAGGGCAAGATTTGTATCTGAGCTTTTTTAAAGCTTGAGTGTGTTTCGATTTGGGGTTGGATCCTGGCCCATCTGAGCTATTAGCACCCTCTCTCAGATATTAAATGAAATTCTGAACTTTGATGGTTAATTATTCTTTTGACTAAAACACTGTCTGTTCAAATAGAGTGTGCTGTGTTTTACATTTTCCATTTTTTTTACATCAGATCATATTATTCATGTACCTGGCATCATCCAGCCAGTCATCTGTCCCTCCATCCTTATTTAAAATTAAAACAAAGATGAAAAATTAGCCAAAAGAAGTTCTTTAAAAATAATATTGAAATGGTTCATAACCAAAACAACATGTTTTGCTCACGCTCCCTTCTTTTTATACCCATCAATGATTTTAGCAGACTGATGTGTGTCAAATGTATAAATCAGGTGCGAAGAAGGCAGAACTGGACTCCTAAATCAGCAGTCAAAGAGAAAGACACTAACGTGGTAGGTAAGTGTTCTGCCCTGAATTATTCTGGGAGTCATAGCTTTTCCCTTCCCCCACCCTCCAGGGACTATAACTGTAGTTTTGATTTATGGGCTTGTAAATCTGGTCAATTCAGCCCTACGTGCAGAAAAATTGTAGCTGACAGTTAATTCTGTGGCTGTGGAATTGCCCATATAGATACTATCACTGCTGGAAGTATCGGTCTCTGCCCTGACTCTTGCCTAAATACTGTCTTGGAAGTATCACAGAAATGCTAGAAGCCCTAGATATACTCTTGTGATTACATTTCTGTTTGCTTTATGTTGATAATTCAGGGCTGGGTTTTTGGTTTTACTTCCCCATAATGTTGCTGAAACATCATGCTATAAAATTCAGTGGTTAGAGTCAGGCTCTGGAAATCAGTATTTCAGGGGTCTATTATTGGCATTGATGAGTGCAGGAAGGAAAATAGTATTTTCCACAGAAAAAATTGGGAAGAAATGGAAAATGTGGGGCTTTTAAAAAAAAGTGGAATTTTGTTTTTTCAGTGAAAAACAAGAAGTTGGACACTTTTAAAATTGGAAAGTTTTGAATGAAAATTTCGGTGAAATTTTCATTGAGAAAAGGTCATTTTTTGTAGAAAAAGGTTTCAAGGAAAAATTTTCAACCAGCCCCAGCAGTGAGATTGACTGATTCACTGTCTGATGTTGGGCAAGTCCTTTAACCGCTCTCTGCCTTAGTTTCTCCATCTGTAAATTGGGTGGAATACTAATTACCTACCCTAGCCGAGGCATTGAGGCTCATCTACTTTTTCACAGGTATTGCGAGTGGAAAGAGACTACAGGGAGCATCTTTACTCCTTCTGCTGGCACCCATGTATTCATGCAGCAGCAGGGCAAGGTACCTAGCATGCACTGCTTGGGCATGTGACTGCACATTCAAACCTTCCTTTCTACAGGCTATAGCCCATGCTAGCAGAGAGAAAAATAGAGTTCTTCCTCAAAGCAGTAGGAAGGTGCTTTTCAAGTCACATTCTCACAGGCTGTCCAGAATCATTTTGAGAGATCCACTGGCAGCCTGTGGGACATGACTCGTGCCTTCTATTTCCTGTGTGACTCCTATAAATAAAGGCAGGGTTTTGCTCTTAAAGCACTTTGGAGAAAAGGTGCTGTATGAGAACGAAGAAAGTATTGTAAAGTGTTCCAATACCTTCCAGACCTTTTTGTATAATCTGTCAAACAATGTAAAAGTGGATGTATGTATGTATGTGCATACATTTATTTGAGCTGCTTCACGGGGTGCCCTGAATGTCTGAACTTCAGAACTGATGGCTTTTGTTACAAAAAAGGGTCTCCGCCACAAGGATAGATTTTGTAAATGGGCTGGTTTGTTTCCAATATACACCTGCAAGAACATGGAACACACGTACTCTTCGGCACATGACTCACATCTGTATTTGCCTCCAGACGTGGAGGCAACTCCCATTTATAGTATGTGGAGCACACACTGACACTTAGGGCCTGACATCAGAGGTAATGAGCACCTGCAGCTTCCCTTGACTTTTGCTGCTGTTATGGCTGCTCAAAAATCTCTCAAAATAAGGTCCATGTTTCTGCACACTCACTGGGCCAAATTCACCTTAAGTTTACATAAGCTTCTGCCTCCAAGAACCCTGGTGCAAGCCCCAGCTGAGAGGAGATTGCAGTGACTTAGAGTAGCGCTGAAAGGGAAACTTGGGAACATTGGAAGGGGCGGGCACTGATCCGGCACTGATACTCAGGAGCTCAAATTAGTAGAGCTCTTATGCAGTGGCGCTCACAGCCATATGCATGTGATGCAGGGTGCTTACCACTGGAAGCAGCGAGGAGGAGCAGCACTGGCTGCCCCCAGAGGTTTGACTCTTGGCAACTCTGTTTTGATAGCAGGGTTGCAAAACCAGAACCCAGCAAATGGTGTTGCAGCCTGGTGCATAGACTTGCAGTGCTGCTCAGGTGCGGCCTTACAGCTGTGGGGCCATGGGACCAAACCTATGAATGGCAGAGGGGCAGCCAATGCTGCATCTCTTTGCTGCTGCTGTGGGGCCAGGCCCTGCACCAGAACTCCCTCCGCTCCCCAGGGGCATGCCAGAACTTGTCCTGCTTCTAGCAGCCCATCTCCCTCTCAGGATTGGGGGGTGACATTGCACCTGGGGCAGGCTGGGTTGGAAGGCAGGAACTGAGCGTGGAGCAGACTCAGTGGGCAGGGGTCAGCAGCTGCAGGGAGGATGGTTTCCCAGGGATTGATGGCATGTACTATAGGAAACATTTCTGGGGGCACCCCTACTCTTATGGATTCCTGAGTGGGAGCTGAAGCTTCAACCCAGCAAAAATCTCAGAGGAGAGAGATGATGGAAATGAGAATCAGACCCACAATGTGCCTTTGAAAAAATATAACCATGACTGTGATCTTTGTATATGTTAAACTGAGACTAGCTAGTAGTGGACTATATGCCTGCCTTCCTGAACTGTAGGTTTTCATGGGAAATGGCACGGCACCAGACTCTCTCTCGCTGAATTTGGAATCAACATTAACCAGTGTGGATTGGGAGAAGCGTTGATTCAAGAAAGAAAGGGTTGAGGCTGTAAAACCACATCCTCACCTCAGGCCTGGAGGAGGCATTGCAGGGGGTATTGCCTCTCATGCCCCACCCAGTGGCCACTCCCAGATAGAGTTTTCTCCTATTTCCCTCACTGGGTTTTACTGTGGCCCAGCCCTCTGGCCAAGTCATGTAACAGTTCACTACTCTTCCAGGATAACAAAAGATCTGACATAAAGTCCAAATCAAATACCCAGAATAATAGTTCTGCATTTCTCAGGCTCCACGGAAGTCCTCTGCTTCTTGGCCTGTTCTCTTCTTTTATCTTGCTTCTTCCCCAGCAGGATTCCCCTACTGCTTCCCTTCACCAGGAACTCTAGCAGTTTACTCCTGCTCCTTTTAGGTCCTATCTCAGGGCTCCCCGCAGAAGTTTACTTTACTCATAGTGGGTGACAGCTTTATTTCCTCAGGCTCTTCCCAGAGAACTCTCCTTCAGGGTCTTCCTTCCGCTACGGCCTTCCCAGCTCTATTTAAGTACCTTTCTCCCTGGTTCACCACCATACCTGGAGTTGGTCTTTCTAATTAAGCCCTATCACCTCAGGTGGGGTCCCAAATTAGCCCTTCTGTTGCCAGCTCATCAATGCGGACGATGGATAGCTGCTAAATCATGGGCAAGACAGAGCCCAGCTTTCCTCAAAAGGCCAGTCAGCCCACCCATGACAAAGTTGTCTAAGGTTCATTTCTGGTGGAAGGTAACTTTCAGGCTATGTGCTGATCGCATGTTGCTGTTTTGTAAAATAAGCTATAGCTCAAACTAGCCAGGTTCAAGCCTTCCACATCGACTATTTCAGTTGGCTGAACCATTTAAAGGATGTCATTGTGAAATGTAGTAGATGTGTTACTTGTACCTAGCATGCAGTCACTCTTTTTTACATAAGAATCAGCATCAAAAGGTTTTAACTGATCTTTTGCTAAGCATTTGTTCTTGTTATTATTTTAGCAGAGACTGATAGAGGGACCGATCATCCCAGGTGCTCAGTACCCTCAATGCAATTGAAGTCACTGAGAGTTGAAGGCATAAGCATCTTTCACAAGGTGCTCAGCACGCTGCCAGTGATGTCCCCAAATGTAGCAAATCAGATGTTAAACTGCTTATGGCCCAACTACTTTCAAACGCAGAATGTTCTCTTAAAATATCTGAATCTATCTATCTGCCTTGATTTCTTCATTTGTAAAATGCGGACACTGATATTTACCCACATCACAGGTTGTGGGAAGAAATAGTGTCTGAGTGCTTTGAAAAGGAAAACGGCTCTATCAACGTTTTTTTATTGCTTATTGACTTATTGCAATTAAGTCCTCAGGGTAGAGTTCAGTCATAGGCATGACTCATGACTCATAGATTCTAAGGCCAGAAGGGACCACTGTGATAATCTAGTCTGACCTCATGCATATCAGTCCAGAGCAGGTAGCAGGACAATGCTCTGTCCAGCCACAGTCAGTAAGTAGGCAGTTAATCTATTTATCTATCTATCCTAGGGATGTCTATTAAGCCCCTCACCAAGTGCTGTAATTACAGAATGTTAGCCTGATAAATTAGACTGCCTGTGATTCCCTTGGACATTAGCATAACAAACACTACCCCCCGCCACTAAGGGCATCTAACATCTCATAGACTCTGTCTACACTGGAAAATTCACTTGTTGCTGAAGGTTGTCGTCAGCATTGTGTACAGGTGAACCAGTGGTGGAAATGGTTTAATTGTAAGTGGGGAAGGATCCAGCCATGTTCATCAGCATTTCAGACACCGTGTTTGAACCCTGCTTGAAGCAAGTTTTCAGCACCAGTCCTCTGATGCTAGTTGTCAATAACAGGTAAATTTGCTGATGCAGACACAGCTATAGCAGAAAGGAGCTATTTTGTCACCTTATCTCCCCATCATTTGCAATCTACCCACCTGGGAAAAGGGTTCATAATCACTGCAAACCTGACAACTTGTCTCCTATAAATTGCATTATGGATGGTGACTCAACAAAAGGACAATAACACCACTGGAACGTTATGCTGTGCTAAGTAGTGTAAATATAACAATTCAGTTTATTCAATGTCAGTTTCTCCTTTGTTCTTAGATTTCATAATCACAAGATTACTCTGCTAAAGTATTTAACAGCTACAGCACACACGTTTGTATTGTTTTTCCATTATCTATCATATCAAAGACTGAGCCAAAACATTACCCACCCATTCTGATTTTTCAGCAGGGTGTGGCTACAGTATATAATGAGAATAAGGTTTTCCTTGTACAGAATGAAGGTTATGATGTATGGCTTTGATTAGGTCTGGGTATTGGGCAGCCAATGACAAAAACATTCATTTCTCAGTGACAGCTACAGCAAAATATCTCCTGTTCTTTATAGTTCTGTAGGATAAAGCTGAGAATACATTTTATACCCTCCTCTTTATCTGTACCATATGTTGGTGTCTGTAGTTCTCCACGTTACAATGTGTCTTTAAGAAACACAAGGTCAGGGTGGGACTGTACATGGTAGAGATCTGTGAAATGATGGATGTAACCTTCAGTTCTGATCTTACACTGCAGAATGAAAAAATATATATTTTTTAAAATACACGAACAGCAGAGGAAAGTAAAATGGCTAAAAGTATTTTCAAAAATTAAGTGAAATTTGTTGGCAAATTTCATAAACATTAAAAAGCAAATATTAAATTATATTCTGTTTATTTCTTATTCCATAATTTCAGCTTTAATTGAGAAAAATCATTCAGTAAATGATTACAAAACTGTTACAATTTTCAGTAAGAAAGAATGGATTTTTTTCAATTGTTAATGTGCTGGGTGTCGGTGATTATTGTTTGTTTGTTTAGTTATTAGCTTATTTATTTTGCAATGCCCAATAATGTAGTGGGCACCTCATTGGTCACATCTGACATGATCCTTGTGTAAGGGGACTGTTGCCCCCTTACTAACATTCAGTGGTGGTATTTTGGTTGGCTAGCTCCCAGTACTGAAAGGGGAAGGGTCTATGGGAAACCAGGACCCTGAGATTGATAGTCTCCAGGAACAATGGGGAGAGGCCAATGCTCCAGGTCAGCCTGAATGACAGGCGGGCAGGTTAATCAGGGAGTCAGGAGGCCAGGGAGGTCCCGTCCTCCGTGTGAGCTGGAATTGCCTGGGTCAGACAGAATGTGGCCGAGCTACGGAGAAAGCAGGGGCCCAAGCTAAGCTGGGGAGCAGAGCTGTGCCAGATCCAGAGGGACCAGAAACGCAGCCCAGAGAGAGCAGACCTGTCCTGGGAGCAGAGCTGCAGCAACCAGAGCCAGAGGGGCCAGAAAAGCAGCCCAGGAAGCAGGTCAGTGCTGGGAGCAGAGTCACAGAAGCAGCCTGCAGAGCAGACCTGTCCTGGGAGCAGAGCTGCAGCAAACAGAGCCAGAGGGGCCAAAGAAGCAGCCCAGGGAGCTGGAGGCAGAGCAGCAGCAGTGCAGAGACAGAGTGGTGCAGCTGGTGCTGGAGCAGTCTGGAGCTGGGTGCGGTGAGCAGCTGGGAAGACCGAGGGGGACCCTGGCACTCAGCCCAGGGCTCTGCAGGCCAGGCGTGGATCATAACCCCAACAGGGCGGGGGCGACACTGGGAAGAAGGGTCCTACCACTTAGAGCCTGAGAGCGTGTGGCCACCACCAGAGCAAGTGTCCAACCCACAGCATCCCTACAGCACAGCCAGGGCCTGAGAAGGAGGCCTGGGCCTTACAAGGAACAGACTGTGAACTGCCCGGACATTCCAGAGACACTGTTTGTGATGTTCCCTGCCACAGAGCGGGGTGATGTGTTTCCTTTAATCTTTCCCATTTTTCCTTATTCTTTTTAAAATTAATTGTTGATTAAATAACTTGTATTTGCTTTAACTTGTATGTAATGGTCAGTGGGTCGGAGAAGTGCCCAGTGCAGAGAGAGTACCCCGGAGTGGGGACACCCTAGCCCCTGTTCTAGGTGACCACAGGAGGGTTGGGGGTCGAGCCCCCCAAGAATCCTGGGTCCAGCCTTGTTGGGGTTACGAGGACTCTGCCAGACAGGAGAGTGGAAGGGGAGTCCTCAAGGACAGGGAGGCCACTGGGTAAAGGAAGTGGGAGCAAGGACTCAGATCCTTTCGCTAGCCCACTTCACCAGGGTAGTGCAGAAGCCAGGAAAGTTCCTCACAAGAGCGGGACTGTTCCCCCGCTTACACTTGCCCCCAAATTACTTGCAAGCTAATTTCAGGCATGATGCAATGAATGAAATGGAAACAATGGGGGGAAACAGTAGGGAAAGGAAAAGATTTCTATCAATCTGATTAAATGATCACCCACCAAAAGCTCATGCACAGCATAGTGTAGCACAGTGTGACGGAGTACATCAGACCCTCTGAGACTCCTTCTGGAGCTCTTGTGGCCCTGCCACACCCTGCCCCAAAAAAGGGCGGTGGAGAGGGTCCTCCAAGATGCCTAGAGTGGCTTGTGGGACACAGCCAATCCAGGCCCAGCAACATTGTATAAGAAGAGCTCCGGGGCCAGCGGGAGCTCAATTCCTTGCTGTAGGAGTGTGGGTAGTTTGTGGCTGGCCGAAAGAGCTACAGAACTCTGGACAGGGCAGTGCTGCCAGAAGCTGGGGAAAGTGAGAAGGAGCCCTGGGCTGGTTGCTGGGACTCCATTTGGAGAAGGCCCTGAGATAAGGGTAAAGATGATGCGGGGAAGTGGCCCAGAGATTTAGAGAAGTCATGCAACATAGTTAAAGAGACACAACTGATGGCTGTGATCTACAGGGTCCCTGGGCTGGGACCTGCAGTTCCTTGGAGTCCCTCCCATTAGCCATTGAGGGGAAGTGGCCTGGACATTAAGGCACCCTAGAGGGGGAACTGAACTATAGTGGCCCAGCTGGAGAGCTGTAGCCGGGAAGCCCCAAAAGGGTGAAGACATTGTCTCCAGCGTGGGAGCTCTGGGGCACTGCTCTATCCCAGAGCAGGGACAACCTGAGAGAGAGTGTGAAGGCACATGCAGTCAGCCAGCGGGGAGCTCACAAGAGGTGAGTGCACCCTGTTGTACACAGATTTTTCTCAGACCTTGTCTACACTACTAAATTAAGTCAACCTAAGTTAGGTTGACGTACAGCCACTGGAGTAATTACTGTGAATTTTTTTCGTGTCCATACTAGCTCCTTCTGTCAGTGGTAGGCATCTTCACCAAAAGTGGGCCATTGTGAGGCAGTGACAGCTGGTGCCTCCTCACCCTGCTCAGGCTTATAGCAGAAGCCCCACTCCCATCCCAGGAGTGCTGCTAGGCCCGAGAACCTGGAGAGGAATTGGGTGGGGGCTGGGGGAGAAGAGAACCAAAGTCTAGGCAGCATCCGGGCTCAGGTTTTCCTTCCCCTCTGCCCCAAATCCCTCACCAGGACGCATCAGCTGGACTCCAGCTGTCAGCCTAGTGGTGCTCTGGGATGTGAGCCCTGTGCAGGGCTGACAGCCAACAGGTGATGTAAGTAGCTGAGGGCTTGTCTACACTACCAGCTGGATTGACTGGCAGTGATTGATCCAGTAGGGGTCGATTTATCTTGTCTAGGATAGATGCAATAAATTGACCGCCGATCACTCTAGCCTTGACTCCGGTACTCCACCTCAACGAGAAGTGCAAGGGGAATTGACGGGGGAGTGTCTCCTGTCAACGCACTGCAGTGAAGACACCACAGTAAGTAGATCTAAGAACGTCAACTTCAGCTACGTTATTCACATAGCTGAAATTGTGTAACTGAGATCGATTTCTCTCCCTCCCCCTTAGTGTAGACCAGCCCACAGACACTTTGTTGCCCTAACTGCATTAACCTAAGCGCTATGCTTCTTGCAGAGATGGAGTTATTAGGTCGATGTAGTGAGTGACTTATATTGGTCGGAGCACCATTGTAGTGTAGACACAGAGTTAGGTCGACATAAGGCAGCTTATGTCGACCTAACGCTGTAGTGTAGAACAGACCTCAGTGTGCAATTTTTCAGAAGTGATTAGAGATAGAAATACCTGGAAGTACTTCCCAGAGACCTATTCAGGGGTTCACCTCTGGGATCTGATGTGTTACCCAGAAGAGGTAACCCAACCATAGGGAAGTAAAACCATGGGTTCTCCTTGCAGGGACAGAGAGATCTGCATGTCCTTGTAGCTGCCCTGATGGTCAGGATGAGGGGAACAGCCTTCAGAACTTGACTGAAGCTATTAGGGAATGAAAACGTTGAGCTGCTCTCACTCATCCAGGCTTTATACTAAAACCACACAACAAAATGGCTGTTGGTACTTCAGGTGCCTCACAATCATCGTTATAGCACCTTTCTTGCCCACCTTGTCCCACACAGTGTGTTCTGTATCTAACACAAACCAGCATTTAACTGTTGCAATATTAGTTACTTATTATCTTTGGAAACCGGAAACAATTAGGAACACAATTCACCTGACAACTTGAAGTGAACATCACTAAAAATCTCAGCAGTTGTAACTGTCTGGTACTGTCTAAAGGTGGGTAAGATCATGCAGATGGGTCCCTTATGCTTGGCTGGATCTAACAGAGTCATCTTCTCATGTTGGCATTCTATGTAGCCATAAAGTACATGGTGGAGATGTTGCTACTTATATCATTGACAGTGAAAATGACTTTATACTTACTAGATGGCTTTGCCATTTATCAGCATATTTGGTGCTGGGGCCTGATTCCCTGTTAATTATTTCAGTTTTACCCTAGGGTAACTCCATTGATGGAAGTGGGGTTACTTTCATGTAAAACTGGAATAACTTTAACTCACACCCATGTGAGCCTCTGTCCGCCTGGAGTGGTGGCTGGGCCACAGACAGAGACTGAGCTTGCTAACACTGTGGATAACAGAAGGGGGTCTTTTAGCTCAGCTAGTAGAGGTTCGTGCTTTAAGATTATGGCATCTCAGCTTCAATCCCCACAGCTGGCAACCCTAGTCAGAGGCTCAGTGTTACAGTTGGCAGACTCTTTCTTTCTCCAAGTTCCTCTACTTGCTAGTTTGAATGATGGTGATAAGGTGATTCAGCTATTATGAAAACATGTGGTAATGAATCCTTTAACCTTTGCTCCCCATTTCTGCTATGATTCACTTCACAAATTTAATATTCATTAAGGGTAAAATTCTGGTATGTGAAGCCAGTGGGAGCTTTGCCATTGACTTCAGAGAGATCAGGTCTTGCTTCAATACATAGTTGTTTCATGTGGTTTTTTTTTGTTTAAATGGAAAAGAACAATTCAGCCACACTGGTGGCGGCTTGATATTTATTCCTTCTTGCCTTTCTGTGAAACTGTCCAACAGGCAAAATGTTCTGGCTTCTTGCTAAGTGTAAAACTTTTCACATGCCTCTAAGAGACCACAGAGCATGTGAACAGTTGCATTCTGGGAGCTGTATCTCTCAACTGTCCTGCTTTCAATTGCTCAGATGTTATCCTCACCAGCCTGTTTGCCCAGGGCTGTTTTGTTTTTCCAAATGGACTCCAGGTAGTTCCACAGGCAACATTCAAATATGTGGATTATGTGGTAAATAACTTTGCCTGCTATTCGAGGCCCAAGACTGAGAGAGGTCAGGTAATATAGTATGATAATGCATAAACCCTATTCATTAAACACTGAAAACAACATCTGTGTTCCTTTAATGTTGTGAAGGTTTCACTTTATTAGATGTTGGTTGGTTAATGATTATAAAGTAATGGACCATTATTAAGCAGGTACTTCTCTATAGTACAAAAAATAATAATACTCTGGAGCCAATGGGAAAACAGCATTGAACTGCAAAGAGCATTGCATGCAAACTATTCAAGAGCTGCTGGAGGGGAAGTTCCTATGCTCTGCAACACTAACACTCTTTGCCCCGGAGGCTTTCTTTATTCAGATTCTACTCCTATCAGTTCAAGCCCAGGACAGTTTCACTGGAATGGTGCCAGGGTAGTGACCAGGAACATTTTAGCACTAGGGAGAGTCCCATCTGGCAGCATGGGGAAGCCAAGTGAAAAAGTCGCTGTGTTTGAACCAGCACGCTGAAAAAGAATGCACTGTTGGGGGGCAGCTGTGTGTCACTGCACTTACGACTACAGAGTCTGAGCATTTGGAAGTAAATGCTGAAGGATGGATTGCGTCCTTTTTGAGCTGTCATACATGTTGCAGTGGGGGAGGTTTAGGTTGGATATCAGGAGAAAACTTTTTCATTGGGAGGGTGGTGAAGCACTGGAATGGGTTGCCTAGGGAGGTGGTGGAATCTCCTTTCCTAGACGTTTTTAAGGTCAGGCTTGACAAAGCCCTGGCTGGGATGATTTAGTTGGGGATTGGTCCTGCTCTGAGCAGGAGGTTGGACTAGATGACCTCCTGAGGTCCCTTCCAACCCTGATAGTCTATGATTCTATATCTTGGGGCTGTTGGATGTGGTTGTTAGAAGTACGCTTTTGTTCATGAGCTGCTGTTTTGGGGAATAAAATGCATCTTCCCAAATAGCAGGGAGGGCAGTTATATTTATCTGGATGTGTTTCACAGCCCTATGTGATCATTGTAGACAATGAATGGTACTTTTCTCCTTGGCTGACATCAAATAGCCTATTTTACATGAGTGCTTTTCCAGCACCCACTGATATTATATAACGGGGCAGATACAAGTCTCAGTTAAACTGGTGTAAATGCAAAGTAACTCCACTGTGAGTTTGGTCCTGGCTGTCTGACATGGCTACTAAAAGATTCACGAAATGGACTCTTCCAACTGTTGTTTGCACTAAAAGCAGCTTCCTTAGCTCTCTGTTCTCTAACCCAGCTCACCGACTCCCACCAATGTGTTATAGAGGATAGCGGTTGGAACTAGAGTGGCCTGGAGGAGATTACTCTCCCTCTCGCATGGCTGCCAGTGGCATGAGTAGACCATGAAGGAAGAGTAAGGCGGTGCATGGGGCACAGGCTGGCCTAAAATTAATGTAATGTGTATAGCTTTACTGAATATTTAATATGGAATGTTACGGCTGTACTGAATTTCTGTAGGCATTTCATTTATGTAAGAGCTTGCTGGGAGAATAGGGGAGAGGAAGTCTAAGAGGGAAGCTGTTGAGAGCAGGAAATGCTAGTACCTATCTGTGTAAAATCTGCAGCTAATCTTAGTAAAGTCTGAAAACAGACCTCTCCATCTAAGACCTCATTATTTCCATTAACTCAGCTTTCTGCTAGTGTATTCTCCCCTCGATGCACAAACTCAACTCCCATTGGCATTAATGGGATCATAGAAGTTAGAGATGGAAAAGGCCTATTAGATCATCCACTCCATCTTACTGCCAGTGCAGGACAAATTATTGCATTACTTATGTTCATTCTGGGAAATAGTGGACCCAGAGGGTTCAAACTTGCCTTTTTCAAAGGTAGTACACATCTCATCATTATCTGGAAAACCAGCCATTGTTCATGTAATGTCTCTGAGATTTAAGAGCAGCTGCTGATTTTCCAAGAGAGTTGAGTATAGAGAATATAAATAACCCAGCAGCCTAAATAAGAGCAGAGCAAATATAATAGGCAGAAGGTGGGTCCTTTTAAAGGATAAGCAGAGCTGTTAGAATGCTAAGGAGGATTACATGGGGATCCATGAAAGGATATTGAAAAATCACGTTGTTGCTAGATAAATACCATTTCAGAGCTGTATATATCTGGCCGTGAATGCATATTTTAAGTGTTGTCATGTTGTAACAGAGTGTCAGAGACTGGGATGTGGGTGGTTGTGCCTAGTTCCTGGAGCAGGAGTCAGGTCCAGTGGTTAGAGCAGGAGCCGGTCACCAGCAGTAGGAGCCCAGAGTCAGAGCTAGAGTCAGAGGCCAGATGCCAGAGCCAAGGATCAGAGCCGGAGTTAGAAGTCAAGAATCAGAGCTGGGTTTGCTGGAGTGAAGCAAGGCGGCAAGTGTGGGGCAAAGATAGGAGCAGTGATGAGAACAAGCAGACGCAGGAGCCATTTGAGCATCCAGCACCCTGCTGCTGGCCTTAAGAACAGATCTGCTGGTCCTCTCAGCAACTTGGGTGGCTGGGCCAATCAGGTGGCTCAATTGGGGCCCAGCTGTGCTCGCTAGATTGCTTGGGGGTTAAATAGCAGATAAGCAGGCTAGCTGCAGGTGCTTACTTGTGACACAGAGCTAGCTGTTTCCCTGGTCCTTTCTGGTCTTTCTGAGTGCACTCATTCCCTGAATACTGGACAGAACTTCTGGGAATGGTGTCGACCTGCCCACGCCAGCGTGCCCTTGCACACAGGTGCCGGCTTCTAATTTTCCCCGGGGGTGCTCAACCCCTGCTCAGCCTTAGACCCTGTCCACACTCCACCCTTCCCCCAAGAACCTGCCCTGCCTCCACCCCCGCCCCACCTCTTCCCTGCCTCTTTCCGTCTCCTCCCCCGAGCGCACCCAGTCCTGGCTCCTCCCCCTCCCTCCCAGTGCCTCCTGTATGCCACGGAACAGCTGTTCTGTGGCATGCAGGAGGCTCTGGGAAGTAGGGAGAGGAGTTGATCTGCTGGGCCGCTGGCAGGTGAAAATGGGGGGAAGAAGGGGAGCTTGGCTGCTAGTGAGTGCTAAACACCTGCTAAGTTTTCTCTGTCAGTGCTCCAGCCCTGGAGCACCCACGGAGTTGGCACCAATGCCCTTTTATGCATGGTATGTGTGCGGCCATGCCACACGGGGGTCACCATTTTGAGACGCACACCGCCTTGCCCCTGTTGGCATGACCTCACACTCATGGTGTGTGTGAGATTACACCAGCAGAGGTGAAGTAACGCTCTCTTCAAAATGGCATCCCCCATCTGATACTGGACAGAAGCACCTCAGGGACAAACCACCCAAAAAGAGGCCTGTCATGTTCAAAACTGGAGGAGTGGCCTCTCTATGCTCTCCAGTGTCAGGCTTCCTGCCTTTATCTCTCCTGGGTGGAATTCTACAATTCTTCCTTTCTTAGACCTGGCCCTATGTTACACTACCCTGTGTATCAACTGATCTTACCCAACAGCTCTGACTATGTTTGATGCCTGCAGTTCTGTGACAAGTGGTATATACAGTGATCAGACCGCCCTCTTAAATCAAATAATTCTTCAATTTCAATAGTAGGAACAAACTATACCATAAGAAAAAAAGGATTTTTTGAAAAAATAAACAATTTACACACATGTATATCTTACATCTAAAGCCTTATCACCTGAGATGGTGTGACAGGCAGACCTAGCTCCTTCAGACACCCCAGCCAGTACCAGTCTTAGTCTGAACAACTGACCAACAAATACTGCTCCACCTCTGGAAAGAAAGTCTCTTTTTATCTTCCAGGAACCTTTTGCTTTTCTTTGTTTCTGGGCTTTTAGCGTGCTTGTCAAAAACTGGTTCAAACTTGGCTGAATCAAGGGAGATAGAATCTTCACAGCTAATAGCTTGGGTTTTGTCTCTTAACGGCCCTTGAGTGTTTACTATGGTGGCTTATCTCAAATCTTTCTTTTATCTTCCTGCTTGTTTTCCTTACAGCCCACTACTCAACTAAACCAACATATTCACACAGTATACATCCCAATAAGCAGGCCACATACAATATCCATGAATTATTACAGCCCCACTTCCATCACATCTTGATAAAAAACGGTCCTGAGAAATAAAGTTGCCAACCTCTGCCATATGATTCTAGCTCCCCACCCAGAAATGTTTGTCTTTCTCATTGATCCACCACATTCTCTTCCTGTTTAACAAGATTTGTAATAAGAGAAGTTAGCAATACTTCTGAGCGACAGTTATTTATAGTTTTGGAGTGTTTGGGATGTTTGTTTAAAGTGTGCTGGAGAGCTGTTGTTTTTTTCAGGTAGGTGGCTCATTACTTCATAAATCTGTGACTGAACAGGAATAAAGGCTGGGGAGCAACTGTGCTGCTTCATGCATCATGACCAAGTGGGTATGGGAGTACCTCTCTGGACCAGCTGCTCCATCCATCTGCAGCTGGGTCTAGGTACAGTGATCTACGGTCAAGATCTGTACTGGGAGTATTTTTATAGCTGTTTTATAGCAGCTGGTGTGAATGGCAGTAGAAAAATGAACTATCAACTTCCCAACCATCAGGAACAAGCTAAGAAAGAAAAATAAACACAAAAATGAGCACTTTTTTGTTAGTATGATAGAGAAATCATTTGCGACCTTGTAGTTGAGCATCTCTCAGTATGTCTACCACAAACCTGTGTTGTTAACGCCATTGAAAAATTGCTTCATGCCAAAACTTGGCTTAAAATATGGTTAGAAACACTTGAGTATAAATAAGTTAATCGTTTTAGAATGCTTTTAGACCCTCTTATAACTGAATCACTATTGGCACATGAAATTTACTATTGATTAGTCTATTGTGAAACGATAAATAACCTAATTAATTTGCTTTTAAAGCCAGTTACAGTGGACTTGATAAGGGGATACAGAGCATACTTCTCTAGGTCAGGTGAAATCCAGCCTATATTAGTAGTGATCTAAAATTGTTCGAGTGGCATAAGGGCCACAGCCTGCCAGGTGCCTAGCAGTTTAACAGAGCTAGTTGAAAGTTTTCTGTTATC
Source organism: Lepidochelys olivacea (assembly GCF_965140295.1). Taxonomy (NCBI): domain Eukaryota; kingdom Metazoa; phylum Chordata; order Testudines; family Cheloniidae; genus Lepidochelys; species Lepidochelys olivacea. The sequence continues at coordinate 33,582,080 of NC_140413.1, read as the reverse complement.
AACAAAAACAAAGCAAGGGAGAAAAAAGGAAAAAAATAAATTTTAATTTCCCCCTGCTGTTTTTCAAGCAATTCTATCACTTACTTCTTGATTTCAGTAGGAATACTTCTTAGAAGGCACTCACAAGCGAGAAGAATGATGCCCTAGTTGAGCTTGAGGCCCAGTTCCTAGTGGATGAAGGGTAAGCTACAATCACAACTCTGGAATCACACCCACCATCACGGTGACTCAGGCCCTATTTAGAGTTTCACCATAGAGACCAGAGTGAGTGGCAAAAAGTTAAAGGTTATGGGGCTATCCGGGGTTTCCCAGAAATGATCTACTTTAAGCCATGTCGCAGCCCCTAGGTACATTCCACAGTTAAACACAGGAAGGGATGAGATGCTTTGCCAGTCTTTCACTACCAAGTCGTTATCCTACACCATTCTCCTTCAGACTGCACACACTGAAGATGGTACACTATCAGTGTCCCAAGTTTCTTTCCCAGGAAGAAAACACTAGCATTCTCAGCTAGTGCACTTAGTAGATGTTTGCTTGCCCAGTGGTGTTGCTGCCTTTCTTTGTTATGGATGAAAGGGTAGTGTGTGTAAACAGGGAATCAATAGAGTTCTCACTGCCACCCACACCTGCTCTTTGTGAGCACAGGCACCCTAGCACACTGTGCTTATCTTGGACAATATTTGTGGAAAACTTTTGTTAAAAATATTGGGAAGACATCACTGCTCTTCAGCCTCCCTCATAAAATTTCCCTGGATCTTGCTTGGAAGAGGTGCCATACTAGTAATGGCTTTTCTGAAGTCAGTGGGAATCTGCATAGGTGTTAGTCTGGCCTTCCCGAACTGTTTACAAAAATTGAGGTTTGTGCCAGCCTGAGCTGTCAACTAAACTCATTTTAAAGGATGTCTTTTAAAAGAATGTTACACTCCAATAAAGCAAAATATATACCTACCTCTACATGTCACACAGAAAATGCATTTGCTACTGTCTTTGTTTTCAAGTCAATACATTTATTAAAATAAATCTAATTTTTCTGGCTTTTATGGGTTGCATTTCTGGCCCTGCTTAGACATGATTTTAGTAGTCAGATATTTAAAACTGGGCTGTTGGCATGAGTCAAAGGATGTCATGCTGAAAACAAAATGGAACGGTGCAAACTCTTTCGTGGTATACTGCAGCAATGCTTTTCAAACTGGATAGATGGTGAATTTAGAAACATTCTTAGGTTGAAAATCTGGTTGTTCTTGAGAATTCAGGCCGAATCCTGAATGGATCTAAATGAATGTAACTCCTGTGAAGTCGATGGAGCTGAATCCATTTACACCAGCTGATGATCTGGCCTTTTAGGGTTAGAATGTTTAAATTGCTAGACCACTTTATTATTTAATAAAAATATCAAGGAGGGGGAGGACATAGTTGCAGCCTACTCAGCATCCCCACGGGCATTGCTAAGAAAAGGGTGAGATAGAAATTATACCCAAGAATTCCGAATGATTATTACCCATTTCAACATGAAAGCAAGTGAAGAGCATTCCTGGGGTGTAAAATAGCCTGAGCTAATAAAATCAGCTGTTTTTTCATCACCATGCACAGCTTAGAGCTAAAGAACTAGAAAATGCTACTGTATATTCTATGGGAAAACCAGATCTCTTTAGTGTTTCCCAGTCATAGTGACAGTCTGTCTTCCCCTAGCTTGGTGCAGAGGGTCAATTTAAATCCTCTAAAGTGCCAAAAGCTCCATCTGCTCTTCCATCTGAAATGGGAATATTTTCGCTCTTTTAAATTTTTTTTAAAACAACTTGATTTGGGCTTTTGGTGTTTGTGTTACAGCACACAGCCCAGATGCCAATAATGAAGAAAATGTATTAAGTGATCAGGGAAAACACAGAGAATTTAAAATGAACAAGGTAGAAAAATGTTAAATGGAAAATGGGAGCCGATTGCAATATCCAACCCAGGTGTGGTTAAGAATTAAAGTGTTTGCCTGAGAGATTCAAACAGATATATCCCATAATCCTACACATCTGGGAAAGTGTTGGTCAAGACAGTCCTGGAAGCTATGCCAAAAACACCTTAAAGATATTCCACGCAAAGATCCAGCCTGTTATATACTACAGCTGCTGTTTATTAGTGATGCTCATATTTTATGTATGCTAGCACATAGGAATTCTCTTACAACACTCTGTGTGTGTGTTTCCACTTCCACTGCTTGTGTACTCTACTGACATGCAGTTTGCTGCATTATTCCATGATTTGCAATCACACAACTATATCTTCTTTAGCTGGGATATAGATAAATATATCTTTAAAAGAAAATGCTTTAGTTTCCTTTAAAGAAGTAGAAAAATAGACCCGACACAAATTTTCCTTGGGAAAAGACATTAAACAATAAAAGCTGCACAAAGCTCTTTCACTTCTCTATTCAAACTTTGTCTTTATTAGGAATTTTGACCTCATCGTACTACAACTGACTTGAAAAGTCAGTGTTTTGAGTTAGTGGAAAAACCATACCAGCTGTGCCAACACATGAACCAGATTCCCTTGTGCAAAAAGATCTCTTCACTATTTATGTTTCTCTGTATGAGAAGATTGTGGCCAAGGAACAATGGGTCAAATGTTCAAAATCACCTAAATGCCATTTTCAGAAGTGACTTAGGATAAGATTTTAAAAAGGATTGTAGGTGCTTAGTTCAATGGGAATTAGGTACGTAAAAACCTTCAAAAATCGGCTTCTTAAGAGAGTTGGGAGCCAGAGGGTCTGTCTACACTGCAATCAAAAGCGTGGTTGCTTCTTGGGCAGGCATACCACCTCTAATTTAGCATTAAAAATAGAAGTGACGACATGGGGTACAGGCTTCCGTCTAGGCTAGCAATGCAAAGGCGTATACAGGGGGACCAGGTGGACTTGTACAGCCCATGCTGAAGCCTATATTGCCCTGTCTTCACTGTTATTTTTAGCCATGTTAGGTAGATTAAAGCTATAAGGGGTATGCCTCCTATATCTGCAATCACATCTTTGATTGCAGTGTAGATAATGTATCCTAAATCTCTTTCAAAGTCATTAGGATTTAGATTCCATTTGAAAATTTTACCCCTTATCTAATTTAAGTTTTGAATCTTTTTTTCTTTTCTTTCTAGCCCACCTCACAAAGGAGAAGATACAACTCCCAGATGTCAGAGGCCTGTAAGCAATCTTTGCCTTGGAAATTATTGTCTTTTTTTCTTTGAATTTTTTAAACTTTGCTCTCAACAGCAGGTGTCACTGTCGTGACAGAAAACCTTACAAATACAGGAGAATTGGTCAGCAAATCAAAATTTGCAAAAAGAAAATAAAAGAACTCCAGTCACAAGGTGGCAATGGCAGCAGTTACACATATGATACTCCATAAAACGGTGTACATTGTGTAAGCAAAAGACCTTGGACGCAAAAGTCCCATTCTTCTGCTGGAGATAATAAAGCTTAATCTAGACTATATTATTATTATTATTATTATTTATTATATACAGTGGTTTAACTGATCAATTTCTATATTTAGTAATTGGCTATAATGCACACAACATATGAATATACTATAGCAAACTGTAAGTTATGTAAGCTTAAATACCTCAATCGATAAAGATCAAAATGTCAAAGTCTAAATAAAATATGAATTTGCCATGAGACACAAATGCCACTTGTCCCTGCACTCTGTATGTCATTAACCAAACTTTCTCATCCAGATCTTAGAGAGGAAGACTGTGTTAAAGTACTGTGGTCAGACCTTGAAATTTAAAGGACCAGAAGCTTATTTATATGTAAAATAAACTCAGCAAGAGGTTTCTTGTACATTCTGAATGGCTGTACAAGGGCCAAGTGCAAATTTGAGTTTATCAAAACTGCAATTTATTTCTGACAAGCTCTGGAATTTTTAACAAAAAGTGGGGAGAAAAGTCAATTTTTTCACTAAATTAGTTTTCTGTTTTTGACCACTTTTATAGCTGTTTGAAAAATGTTTAAAATGTCAAAAACCAAGAAAAAAAACAATATTTTTCACAGAAAATTATTTCCATTTTTGAGCAGATCTAGAAATATCAATAAAGGAGAGTCACAGAAAAGCCCTTTGTTTGTCTTCTCAACTCTGGCAGTACTGTTGACTAAAGGGAAATAAAAGTACTATAAAACATTTTCATGCAAAGCTCATTTAAATTGATTAGTGTAGGTTTTGTTAATATCTTCTTTTAAAAATATTATTTGGTGTTTTGATGGAACTGGGGAAACATGAAACAAATAAAAATAAGAGATACATTTAAAATAAAATATAGAAGAATGTTGGGAAGAGAACATAAGAGTTATTTTAAGTTTTGTGTAGATGTTTCTTGAAGTGCTTTCATTTATTTCCTGATAATGTTGGGCACTCATTTTGTTTCAAGGCTCTGACCTACATCGTACTAAAGCTCCTACCCTGCAGAGCTATACTGGTGTGAATAATATGTTCATTCAATGGGACCACTTGCATGAGTAAGGGTGGTAGGGCTTAAGGCCTGTAAGGTTTAAAAGTTGCCTATATATTCCAAAATGGTTTGTTCTTTCCTCTTTGAATAGAGCTGCTATCATATTTAAGCCAGCAGAAGCTAGGTTAAATGATCCACCTTAATAAACTTGGTCTTGGCATGAAATGGCCATGTCACTGAAGCTGTCTGGCAATGTGTTGATATGATTTGATTAAGTTTCTTTGGTTTTTCACTCGAGAAACACTCTAGGGTACATGCTTCATAATAAATACAATACACTAAAAGTTAGCATTAACTGAATGGCACATTCATTAAAGCAATCTGAAAAGTTTTTCAGTCACTAAATTAATTGTGCTGAAATTCAACTAATAAAGCAAAGGTCAGAAGATGTAGTGTGACAATTCACACAGGGGTCTTGAGTGAGTCTGTTTCCCTCCCCACTCCAACCGCCTCCTCTGAAAGGGACAGGGGAAAAGAAGAGAAATGAAATAAACCAGTCCTTGATCCACAGTTCTTTGCATAGGGCCTGATCCAAAGCCTACTGAAGTCAAAGGAAATCTTTCCACCTACTTAAGTGGGCTCTGGATCAGGCCCATAGTACTTATGCACCATGATGAGCAAGTGCAAATGGAAACTAAATGGGGACAGAAGTAAACAATCAACCTGTTGGTTTACTAGTTTACCAGCTCTGTTAATCAATACAGCTTTTCACCGGGACTAATTTGTTCAGTGTCTCCGTTTTAAAGGTATGTGTAAGGAAAGGCTTGTGCAGCAATAATAATGTCAGTGATTTGATTTACTATTTCTGTGGACTTATTTTAGGGTCCATGTAATCCCATCCCCAAAGCAGCTTACGTGTAGCATATACAAGTGTGTTTCTTTCTCATTAATGTTGAAAGACACTTTTTAGTATATTAAGGAGTCTGTTCTATCTCTTCAGTATGCATGTAGTGAGGGGGTGTGACCTTCGTCCAACCCGGAAGGGTAGGAAGCACCCTCTGTGCCCAGGTGGGCGGAGCCAGACCCGCATTGCCCTCCTGCAACAAGTGGAAAGGTGGGACAGGAAGTATAAAAGGCAGAGCCTCCAGCACAGTTGCAGGAGGGAGGGAAACAGATGCATCCTGCTCACTCCAGGCTGCTGACTTCGCTGCCAAACCAAGAGATGCCTTCTCCCGAAGGAGCCTGTGTCTGCAGGAGAGCTGCTGAGACTGTTGCTGGCCACCTCCCCTGAGGAGATGGAGGACACCCACTGATCCAGGTACACCTCAAGGGGAGGGGAGGATGTGGCCCAGGGACAGCCGACTCCAGTCTGGCTGTATTGCAGCCTGAAACATGGCCAGCATGTTGTGGCTGGATCCCATGCTGACCCCGTGGCAGAACACTCCACCAGCGTTAGGGCCCTGGGCTGGGACCTGGTGGAGTCGGGTGGGCCTGGGTCCTCCTACTCCATCCCACCCCACCCCTGGGGTTGCAGCTTCCCCACGGTGGGCCAGGTGTCTGGTGTTAGCCTATCGTCCTCTAAAACTCAGATGCTAGACTACTCACTGCTCTGCCCCTGCCTGAGGGCCAGCGTCTGTGGGCTCCTTGGTGGCTCTGTTCCTGCCTAAGAGCCAGAGCCTATAGAGTGTTTGGGGTTTTGCCCATTAGGGAAGTTGGGACACTAATTCCTAGGCTGCTAATTCTCCCAAGACTAGGCAGTGATCCCAGCTATGTAGGGAGGCAGTGTGGCCTCCCTCCAACCCAGAAGGGGAGGGACGACCAGAGCACCACTACAGTGCACAATGCCCCATTAATATTAACAGGAATCAGCTGTGCATCTAGGAGAGACTAAACCTTTATGTCTTCATGGACATGTTGGATGATTCATGCTAATATTTTTGACTCATTTTAAAAACTAAAGATTTTGGTTTCTGTGATACTAATTCCAGTGCCTTATTGTGACAATACAGTGGTAAGTAAAAAATGATATATTCTCTCAGAGCTGCTACATTCCCATAACAAGCTCCATCTTATTGCCTAGGGATGGTTAGAACATTTGTAAACCACCAAAAGGGATGGCATTTTCTATGGAATTTCAGCTAAGAGGTATTTCTCTTTTCCAAGCAGCTCTGTTAATCTCCCTAAACTACTCACAGTTTTCAATTATATATATATACTAACAACGCCTGTGTGAGGTAGGGAAATAATGTTGTTCTGATTTTACAGATGGGGAACTGAGGCACCGCAAGATGAAGGATCAGATATTTAGAAGGCTCCTAATGTTGCAGACAGGAGTCTAGTGGGAATTTCAGAAGCACGTAAGCAGGTAAGGCACCTAACTCCAGTCAAAATCAATAGGAGTTAAGTGCTTATGAAAACCCCACTTGGTGCCTGTTTTCATGTTTGGGTGCCTATATAACTTTGAAAATCTGCCTGTTGGTTATTTATCTAAGATCACACAGGAAGTCTGTGGCAGAGGAGGGAATTGAATTGTCTCCTGAGGCCCAGACTAGTGCCCTAACCAGTGGACCATCTATCATCTCTTTCATGGGTGGTCCTTTTCTTTTTATGATTGTTTGCAAAATTCTTGGCAAACTTCTCTCCTTCGGTACATGTGGGTGGTTTCCATTGAATTGAGTGGAAAAGGTCTGTATATTTGTACAAAGAATCTGGCCTAATGAATTTTACAAAGTTTGGCAAAAACTCAAAGTCTGGGAGCACATTCAACTTCAGGTGAAAATGTTTGGAAATTAAACCCTGCTCTATACTAGGAGTGCTTTGACGGTATAGGAATACTTGTTTACTATACTGGCAAAGCGTTCCTACTGTACGCATAGTTTATACTGGCAAAACTCTGTTTTTGCTGGGACAGCTTATTCCAGCTCACATGCCCCGCCCCAAGCAAAATAATCTGTATTGGTAAAACTGCAGTTTTGCCAGTATAACTGTACACTAAAGGCTTTTGCCAGCATAGCTACGATAGTCACAGATCACACATCATCACACACCTGGATGACATAGCTATGCTGGCAAAAATTTGTAGTGTAGACCTGGCCTGAACCCATGATCCATTTGGTATGTTTGCCAACTTCTAGATCTGATATGCCATATTTTGGTTTGAAATGTAAGACTCAATTCTTTCTTAATGTAAACTGTGGTGGAATGGGATATGACTGTATCAAATTGTGAAGTTTGTTTCTTACCTGTGTTGAAGTATTGTCTCTGGCTGCATTCATTTGGATTTTCTTAGCTTCAGCCTGTTTCGTGGCACCCCAGATAGCTGCCCTGCCCTGGAAAGTCATTTGACACTTTATTGAAGGACCACCACTGAGAGCCATCTGTATGGGGAGATGTCAGCAAACCAGTAAAGTGTCTGAAACCACTATGGCTTATTGCTAAAAGCAGCCAAGTCAGCAGGCCATAAAGTGGCCATGTAACAAACTCAGCTTGACCAAGGAAGGAGGGGAGGGGGTTTTGGGTGCCACAGAAAGGGCAGCTTGACCCCATGTCCTTCCTGATAAGAATTGTGTTGACATTACTGATACATACATTTTAGAAGAGCAGGATGTGCCTCAGGAATGTCTATTGGGGCCTCAAGGCTGCAAACTCTGGAAAAATCCACACCTGGTTAATCAATAATCAGAAGGAGCCTCTTGCTTGACCATTGGAACTGCTTGCTTAACAAGTTTTCTTTAAGGGACAAGTCATTCTTTTACTAAATGTAAAGTATAAATAAGGGGGGAAAGTTTGAGGTAATGGGACTCTTCAGGACTGGACTCTTCCTCTGGATGCATCTTGTGTTCCCCACTAGCAGACGGGCTGCTGCTGTGCCACTGGAGAGCCACACTCAGCTTTGGTAATTATCGAGGGTTGGGGGTGTTTTACTAACCTGTTGTGGACGTGTGAATAAATGCTTGAGACTAAGTAAAGTTTAGCTTTAAGTGAAAGCACTCTTGTGTTGTCTTGTTTGTGCCAGCCATCTATCAGTCAGACGACTGTGTCTCCCCTGACTTATTTCCTGACACCACCTCGCACAGAGTAAAAGTTACCAAGAGCTTTCAGTTGAAAGAACCCCGGGTAACACATCAAGGCTGCAGAAGTGTCTCTAGGCACCAGCAAAGCAAGCATGTGCTTGGGGCGGAACAATTCCAGGGGCGGCGTTCTGGCCATCTTTTTTTTTTTGCTTGGGCAGTTGCGCTCTCAGAGCTTGGGGTGGCAATTTTTTTGCTTGGGGGCATCAAAAAACCTAGAGCCGGCCCTGTAAGGCTGCAGTCTGAAACTATCAATTTTGACTTTCCACTTCTGCAAACCCACATGGAATGATGGTCTTTCTACACAGAGGCCCACAAGGGGCAGGCAAGCATGCTGGTGGGTATGGAACTTCACAGTCTGAATACATGGCCGAGAGATAGAGGCCCTCTTTAAGAGCAAGGTTCTTCTCTGCAGCTGGAGGTTGCCCACTGCCACATGTAAGAAGCGTTTGCAGGAGAGAGAGAGAGAGGGCAGGAGGGTCTCTGCCCAGCCTATAATGCTGACAAACCGTGGACTCACAGAAAGAGTGAACCAGACTAGGTGCGGGTGCATCTCAGGATCTTTGTTTTTTCAAAGATCTGTCTCTTGAGTGCTTAAAGCCCTGGTCTACACTAGGACTTTAGGTCGAATTTAGCAACGTTAAATCGATTTAAACCTGCACCCGTCCACACAGTGAAGCCCTTTATTTCGACTTAAAGGGCTCTTAAAATCGATTTCCTTACTCCACCCCTGACAAGTGGATTAGCGCTTAAATCGACGTTCCCAGCTCGAATTTGGGGTACTGTGGACACAATTCGATGTTATTGGCCTCCGGGAGCTATCCCAGAGTGCTCCATTCTGACCGCTCTGGACAGCACTCTCAACTCAGATGCACTGGCCAGGTAGACAGGAAAAGAACCACAAACTTTTGAATCTCATTTCCTGTTTGGCCAGCGTGGCAAGCTGCAGGTGACCATGCAGAGCTCATCAGCACAGGTGACCATGATGGAGTCCCAGAATCGCAAAAGAGCTCCAGCATGGACCGAACGGGAGGTACGGGATCTGATCGCTGTTTGGGGAGAGGAATCCGTGCTATCAGAACTCCGTTCCAGTTTTCGAAATGCCAAAACCTTTGTGAAAATCTCCCAGGGCATGAAGGACAGAGGCCATAACAGGGACCTGAAGCAGTGCCGCGTGAAACTGAAGGAGCTGAGGCAAGCCTACCAGAAAACCAGAGAGGCGAACAGCCGCTCTGGGTCAGAGCCCCAAACATGCCGCTTCTATGATGAGCTGCATGCCATTTTAGGGGGTTCAGCCACCACTACCCCAGCCGTGTTGTTTGACTCCTTCAATGGAGATGGAGGCAATACGGAAGCAGGTTTTGGGGACGAAGAAGATGATGAGGAGGAGGAGGTTGTAGATAGCTCACAGCAAGCAAGCGGAGAAACCGGTTTTCCCGACAGCCAGGAACTGTTTCTCACCCTAGACCTGGAGCCAGTACCCCCCGAACCCACCCAAGGCTGCCTCCTGGACCCAGCAGGCGGAGAAGGGACCTCTGGTGAGTGTACCTTTTAAAATGCTATACATGGTTTAAAAGCAAGCATGTGAAAGGATTACTTTGCCCTGGCATTTGCGGTTCTCCTAGATGTAGTCCTAAAGCCTTTGCAAAAGGTTTCTGGGGAGGGCAGCCTTATTTCGTCCTTCATGGTAGGACACTTTATCACTCCAGGCCAGTAACACATACTCGGGAATCACTGTAGAACAAAGCATTGCAGTGTATGTTTGCTGGCATTCAACCAAAATCCGTTCTTTATCTCTCTGTGTTATCCTCAGGAGAGTGAGATATAATTCATGGTCACCTGGTTGAAATAGAGTGCTTTTCTTCAGGGACACTCAGTATAGCCCATTCCTGCTGGGCTGTTTGCCTGTGGCTGAACAGAAATGTTCGCCGCTGTTAGCCACAGGGAGGGGGGAAGGTTGAGGGGGTAGTCACGCGGTGGGAGGAGGCAAAATGCGACCTTGTAACGAAAGCACATGTGCTATGTATGTAATGTTAACAGCAAGGTTTACCCTGAAAGAGTGTAGCGACTGTTTTATAAAATGTGTCTTTTTAAATACCGCTGTCCCTTTTTTTTTCTCCACCAGCTGCATGTGTTTCAGTGATCACAGGATCTTCTCCTTCCCAGAGGCTAGTGAAGCTTAGAAAGAAAAAAAAACGCACTCGCGATGAAATGTTCTCCGAGCTCATGCTGTCCTCCCACACTGACAGAGCACAGACGAATGCGTGGAGGCAAATAATGTCAGAGTGCAGGAAAGCACAAAATGACCGGGAGGAGAGGTGGCGGGCTGAAGAGAGTAAGTGGCGGGCTGAAGAGAGTAAGTGGCGGGCTGAAGACAGGGCTGAAGCTCAAATGTGGCGGCAGCGTGATGAGAGGAGGCAGGATTCAATGCTGAGGCTGCTGCAGGACCAAACCAGAATGCTCCAGTGTATGGTTGAGCTGCAGCAAAGGCAGCTGGAGCACAGACTGCCACTGCTGCCCCTCTGTAACCAACCGCCCTCCTCCCCAAGTTCCATAGCCTCCACACCCAGACGCCCAAGAACGCGGTGGGGGGCCTCCGGCCAACCAGCCACTCCACCACAGAGGATTGCCCAAGAAACAGAAGGCTGGCATTCAATAAATTTTAAAGTTGTAAACTTTTAAAGTGCTGTGTGGCATTTTCCTTCCCTCCTCCACCACCCCTCCTGGGATACCTTGGTAGTCATCTCCCTATTTGTGTGATGAATGAATAATGAATGCATGAATGTGAAGCAGCAATGACTTTATTGCCTCTGCAAGCGGTGATTAAAGGGAGGAGGGGAGAGTGGTTACCTTACAGGGAAGTAGAGTGAACCAAGGGGCGGGGGGTTTCATCAAGGAGAAACAAACAGAACTTTCACACCGTAGCCTGGCCAGTCATGAAACTGGTTTTCAAAGCTTCTCTGATGCGTACCGCGCCCTCCTGTGCTCTTCTAACCGCCCTGGTGTCTGGCTGCGCGTAACCAGCAGCTAGGCGATTTGCCTCAGCCTCCCACCCCGCCATAAACGTCTCCCCCTTACTCTCACAGATATTGTGGAGCACACAGCAAGCAGTAATAACAGTGGGAATATTGGTTTCGCTGAGGTCTAAGCGAGTCAGTAAACTGCGCCAGCGTGCCTTTAAACGTCCAAATGCACATTCTACCACCATTCTGCACTTGCTCAGCCTGTAGTTGAACAGCTCCTGACCACTGTCCAGGCTGCCTGTGTACGGCTTCATGGGCCATGGCATTAAGGGGTAGGCTGGGTCCCCAAGGATACATATAGGCATTTCAACATCCCCAACAGTTATTTTCTGGTCTGGGAATAAAGTCCCTTCCTGCAGCTTTTGAAACAGACCAGAGTTCCTGAAGATGCGAGCGTCATGCACCTTTCCTGGCCATCCCACGTTGATGTTGGTGAAACGTCCCTTGTGATCCACCAGAGCTTGCAGCACTATCGAAAAGTACCCCTTGCGGTTTATGTACTCGCCGGCTTGGTGCTCTGGTGCCAAGATAGGGATATGGGTTCCGTCTATAGCCCCACCACAGTTAGGGAATCCCATTGCAGCAAAGCCATCCACTATGACCTGCACATTTCCCAGGGTCACTACCCTTGATATCAGCAGATCTTTGATTGTGTGAGCTACTTGCATCACAGCAGCCCCCACAGTAGATTTGCCCACTCCAAATTGATTCCCAACTGACTGGTAGCTGTCTGGCGTTGCAAGCTTCCACAGGGCTATCGCCACTCGCTTCTCAACTGTGAGGGCTGCTCTCATCCTGGTATTCATGCGCTTCAGGGCAGGGGAAAGCAAGTCACAAAGTTCCATGAAAGTGCCCTTACGCATGCGAAAGTTTCGCAGCCACTGGGAATCGTCCCAGACCTGCAACACTATGCGGTCCCACCAGTCTGTGCTTGTTTCCCGAGCCCAGAATCGGCGTTCCACAGCATGAACCTGCCCCATTAGCACCATGATGCATGCATTGGCAGGGCCCATGCTTTCAGAGAAATCTGTGTCCATGTCCTGATCGCTCACGGGACCGCGCTGACGTCGCCTCCTCGCCCGGTATCGCGTTGCCATGTTCTGGTGCTGCATATACTGCTGGATAATGCGTGTGGTGGTTGATGTGCTCCTAATTGCCAAAATGAGCTCAGCGGCCTCCATGCTTGCCTTGGTATGGCGTCCGCACAGAAAAAAGGCGCGGAACGATTGTCTGCCGTTGCTCTGACGGAGGGAGGGGCGACTGACGACACGGCTTACAGGGTTGGCTTCAGGGAGCTAAAATCAACAAAGGGTGTGCCTGTACATCAAGGAGTATTTCAGGCAGGACTGCACGGAGGGTTCCAATAAGAAATGGTGCACCAAAGTTATCGTTGTTATTGGAACAAGGAGGTTAGCCTGGCCTCTGATTGATACATGGCTAGATTAACCTCGCTGCGCCTTCTCTGTGACTGACTGCAGTGTGATCTAGACAGGGGAGGAGGAAAATGAGTACAAAACAAATCTGGTCTATTTCTTGTTCTGACCCACTCCATCTATCCTTTACATCTTTGGCTGGCAGCAGACGGTGCAGAAGGACTGCATGCCATCCACATCTCATAGCTGCTTGGCAGAAGATGGTACAGTACGACTGCTAGCCATCTTCATCTCTTGCCTGCCTGGCATAAGATGGTACAATACGACTGCTAGCAATCCTCATCTCTTGCCTGCCTGGCAGAAGATGGTACAGTACGACTGCTAGCAGTCCGTATCGCCTGCCCGCTCACCATAAGACGGTTCAATAGGACTGCAGGACTAAAGAGAATGACCTGGTCAAGTCACTCCAAATTTAGTCCCTGCGCCCATGTCTGCCCAGGCGCTCCCAGCCGACGTGGCCAGGAGCACCTCGGACACGACGAGGACGACTACCAGTCATATTGCACCGTCTGCTGCCAGAAGGCAATGGGTTGCTGCTACTGTGCAGCAAAGCCGTACCGCGTCTGCCAGCACCCAGGAGACATAGGGTGACGGTTACCTGAGCGGGCTCCATGCTTGCCGTGGTATGGCGTCTGCACAGGTAACTCAGGAAAAAAGGCGCGAAATGATTGTCTGCCCTTGCTTTCACGGGGGGAGGGAGGGTGGGAACGGGGTCCTGACGATATGTACCCAGAACCACCCGCGACAATGTTTTAGCCCCATCAGGCATTGGGATATCAACCCAGAATTCCAATGGGCAGCGGAGACTGCGGGAACTGTGGGATAGCTACCCACAGTGCAACGCTCCGGAAGTCGACGCTTGCCTCGGTACTGTGGAAGCGCTCCGCCGAGTTAATGCACTTAATGCACTTAGAGCATTTTCTGTGGGGACACACACACTCGAATATATAAAACCGATTTCAAAAAAACCGACTTCTATAAATTCGACCTAATTTCGTAGTGTAGACATACCCTAAGATTAAAGACAATGTGGTTAAGAGATCCCCGCCCCCCCTTCTGTTTGTGTTCCTTGCTTTCCTGCTGTGATGTCTTCAGAAGAATTAAATGAGTAAACCTAAAGTGACTACAGCCCAGGTAGAACTCTGAGGGAGCATATGTAAGCAACTGAAGTTGCTTGGGAGTGGGGGATGTCTCAGGAACTGACTTCAAGGACTAATGTGATGGACAGTGGCATCCCACCACTCAAGGAGGGGAGTCAGAAAAGAGGTTTGAGCTTGAGACTATGCCCCAGGGTCCCAGAGCTAGAGAGCACATGGGACCCAGCAACTGAGTCCACTCACAACAGACTGGTGACCATACAGATGGGTATTGGGCTAGGCTGTAACAGTAATCTTTTCCCAGTTTATAAACTATATTTCTGCCTCTCACTTCCTGAGTAATCTTACCACTACTTAGAGTACATTAATGAAGAGTCTTTAATGAAGTACAGCTTATCATTACACAATGCCAAATTTTTGAAGAGCAATATAGATCATTCTTAGGGATTCCTCTTCTCCACACTTGTAAAAGCCCCTTGTTCTGACACTTTCCTCCCAACATATGAAGATTCACGCAAAGTACTGAGTCACTTTTATGTACCTGTAACAAAACCCATTTGTACCTTAAATGTGTGTATCATGTATTGTTTGAAAAATATTGCCTTAACTCTTTGTTTTGGAAAGGTGAAAAGCATACATAGCAAACTACTGTGCATCAGTTGTGTAATTAGGAAGTAAAATTCTCTCATGGTCTTCAGTGGAGCCAGGGTTTTACTCTTTGGTTTTGTATCATAGCTGTTTAGAAGAAACTTTGTTATGAATGACTGTGATAAACACATCAGATAAGTTTTCAAACACAGATGTCTTAAAAGAGCATCTGAATCGGAATTTCATACAAATTGGTCCATAGGTACAAAATATGGGTATTTCACACAGATCTGTGCGCCAAACTAAGTGTGCAAATACTGGATTTGGGTCCCCTGTTTAGCTGCCCCCATTTGAACTCAGAGCTCTCATCTCCTGGTCTGATAATATATTCTGTCCTCGCTTGCACTACTGCTGAAGTTAGCCTTGCTAAGCTGGTACATCTCACAGGAAGAATCCCAGAAAATTGCATTCAATGCTATCGTTTTGCATGGTGTTTCCTTCAGTAACCATAGTCACAACAGCATTACCTGTTTCTTCATCTAATGAGAGTATTTTAGTTGCAGACTCATTTGTGCCTTCTATAGAAGAACTATTGTATTCAGAGTTTAAGGAAGGATTCTGATTAGAAAAGAGAACAGATGTTATGATTCATTATCTTTTTTTTTTTTTTTTAAGGCTCATCAGCCTCAAAATCCAAAACAGATAAGGGCTGGAAAATACAGTATACAGTACAAAGATATCTGGGGGGATGATGTGCGTTCAGCACTTAGTCCCTTAATGAATATTTGTAATGTATGCAAATATAATGCAGTATTCTACGTGTGTGTGTGCCTAGGTCTAGTAACAAAAAACAAAATATTTCGGAGTTATTAGTGTGTTTGTGTTTCCTATAAACGGGCACAAAGGGATAAATTGGCAGGAGTCAGCAGGTCTGTACTGATGTTTTTGATTAACTTTTCAAAGATTGAAGTGCACTGTGGATGCAGATTAACTTTCTTTGCTCTATATGGATTCTTGTTTCCTTTGCTTTGAAATGAATATTGCAAACACTTTGCTACAGAGATTGAAAGGGTGGCATTTTTTTGTAAGTACATGAATCCCACAATTTACATGGGAAGGATCTCTGGAAAGGGCTAGTGTTTGGTCTGCATTATTCCACTCTGTTCACTCCTCTAGACTGTATTTCCTCTGTGCCTAAAGTTGTGTTTTCTAGGTTCTATACAGTATATGGATTGGTAAGAGATAAACCAAATCTGGCTAACATACATTGTTTAGCCTCTAGAAATATCTTGTAAATACCAAGTGATATTGTATTGCTCATAAAAAAAATAAATCCATCTACTTAATTAAAAATATATATTTAGCTTGCAGTAGCAATGGAGACCTTAATGCAGGCAAAACATATTCCTTTGATCCATATACTTTTTTTTTATCCCTGACCTTTGCCCCAGTTGAGGAAGAGTCCCAAACACAGAGTCGACACGGAGCCCTTCTGTCCACATTCAGCACCATGCTTGACCATCCTCAAAATTAATCAGGTGGAGCAGAGCTGGAATATGCATGAATAAAGGGCTAATGTATCTCTTGCTCCCAGAGAAGACAGGATGAAGATTGGTGCACAGTGAATAAACAGTCATTCCCATATTGCTGCAGCATTTGCCTTTCTGTTACTGATGCTCATGATGTTGTTTACATGCATTTTGTTGCTTTCAGGAGTCAAGAGCATTTGGGGGCCCAGGGCATGGTTGTACTCTGTTTCACATAAGCCGTGGAATACATTGCTCCACTGGCAACATCTGGCTCCATTGCATACTTTATAGGCAATGTACCTATGAGCTTTCAAACTGCCTTAGGGGCAGTATGTGAAGACATTTGTTGAGGGAGATGTTATTATCCTGTTTGCTACTCTAAGTTCCTTTTGATTCACCTTTGATCTTTCAGCATTTCCACACTAGGTTTGGTGTAAATTTCTCTAAACATCTACGTAGATCCTTTTGAAGCTGGGAAGTGGAGGTTCCCACAGGCAGTACCTGTCTTCTGTACAAAGTCAGCTACTGTCCACCAGGATGATCGCATCAGAGGATGCATAAGTCACTTAGATAACCCTTTTGAATGTGAGCATTAATATAACTTGTGTAGCTTTTGTGCTCACAGCAAGAGAACTGATCATTAAATAAGAGCGTATACTTCAGAGACCCAAAATATGCATTGATTTTTAATGCTGGATGCATCACAGGAATCGGCATGGCCATAATTCAGAATAACTATTTAGAATTCAGTAAGGGTCTGATCCTAGTCCCCAGTGCTCAGATACTATATTGATGAATGTGTTATAAATAACTAGAGAAAGAGATTGAAATCACTGGCAAAATTACTATTAACCCTCAGTACATGGAGGACTGGACTCTAAACTTTGAAACTCAGTGTTTTAGGCCTGTTAAGCCTGACTTCAGTTCTGGGCAAACTGGATGAAACTATAGTAAAGAACAAAATTGTCAGACACATAGATGAACATAATTTGTTGGGGAAGAGTCAACATGGCTTTTGTAAAGGGAAATCATGCCTCATCAATCTACTAGATTTCTTTTTGGGGTCAACAAGCATCTGGACAAAGAGGATCCAATGGATACAGTGTACTTAGATTTTCAGAAAGCTTTTGACGAGGTCCCTCACCAAAGGCTCTTAAGCAAAGTAAGCTCTCATGGGATAAGAGGGAAGGCCCTTTCATGGATTGGTAACTGGTTAAAAGATTGAAAACAAAGGGTAGGAATAAATGGTCAGTTTTCAGAATGGAGAGAGGTAAATAGTGATGTCTTATTCAACATATTCATAAACGATCTGGAAAAAGGGGTAACCAGTGTGGTGGCAAAATTTGCAGATGATACAAAATTGCTCAAGATAGTTAAGTCCCAGGCAGCCTGTCAAGAGCTACAGAAGGATCTCTCAAAACTGAGTGACTGGGCAACAAAATGGCAGATGAAATTCAGTGTTGATCAATGCAAAGTAATGCACACTGGAAAAAATAATCCCAACTATACAAATGATGGAGTCTAAATTGGCTGTTATCACTCAAGAAAGAGATCTTGGAGTCATTGTGGCTAGCTCTCTGAAAACATCCACTCAATGTGCAGCGGCAGTCAAAAAACTAACAGAATGTTGGGCATCATTAAAAAAGGGATAGATAATAAAACAGAAAATATCATATTGCCTCTATATAAATCCATGGTATGCCCATATCTTGAATACTGCATGCAAATGTGGTCGCCCCATCTCAAAAAAGATCTACTGGAATTGGAAAAGTTCCTAAAATGGCAACAAAAATGAGTGGGGTATGGAATGCCACAAGTCCTCCTTTTCTTTTTGCGAATACAGACTAACACGGCTGTTACTCTGAAACCTGTCATTAATAAGACTGGGATTTTTCATCTTGGAAAAAGGTGACTAAGGAGGGATATGATAGAGGTCTATACAATCATGACTGGTGTGGAGAAAGTAAATAAAGAAGTGTTATTTACTCCTTCTCATAACACAAGAACTAGGGGGTACCAAATGAAATTAATAGGCAGCAGATTTAAAACAAACAAAAGGAAATATTTTTTCACACAACGCATAGTCAACCTGTAGAATTCCTTGCCAGAGGATGTTGTAAAGGCCAAGACTATAACAGGGTTCAAGGTGGTTCAAAAAAGAAATAGATAAATTCATGGAGGATAGGTCCATCAATGGTTATTAGCCAGGATGGACAGTGATGGTGTCCCTAGCGTCTGTTTTCCAGAAGCTGGGAATGGGCGACAGAGGATGGATCACTTGATGATTACCTGTTCTGTTCATTCCCTCTGGGGCACCTGGCACTGGCCACTGTTGGAAGACAGGATACTGGGCTAGGTGGATGTTAGGTCTGCCCCAGTGTGGCCATTCTTATGTTCTTATAGGTAGTAATATATTTGTTGCATGCTCCCTTAATACATCATTATCATGGGGGTAATTTTAGGGAGGATAACTTCCCTTCTATTTTCAGCTCAGCCCTAACTTTGTTTCAGCTCTCACTTGGAAGGGAGGCAGGGAGCAGTCCCAAGTTGCTTCTTAGTGCAGCTCAGCACCATTGATCTAATCAGCTGGGCACAGAGGAAACAGTGCTAGTAACAGTCTCCTGCCATGAGAGGGTGCTCTGTCCTGCTCCTGAACAGGTGGGAGGCTGCTCCCTGGAGCTGACCTCTCCTTGTCTGCTTGGACCCTGAGTGCAGAGTAGGGGTAGATCAGGTGGCTCTGGCCTCATACCTAGTAGCTCCTCCCTCAACCCAGGATGGCAGGGCAGATGCATGGGGGAGGGGAGATACCGAGGCAAAGGGGAATTAGGCTCGAAGGGAAACATTGAGGAGGACACACAGCCACAGAGGGGTGGAATCCTGGCAGGAGCTCACATGGGGGAAGGGATAATGGGGGTGGCTAGGGGTGGGGAGGAGGTGGGGGAGAGGGAGGAGGTTTGAAAGAGGTTGGGGGAAGGGGAGGGAGAACTGGGAGATGAGGAGAGGGAGGAATAGAGGTGGGGCAGAAGTGGAGGAGGTTGGGCGGGGGGAGAAGAGTGGTAAACTGGCCATGTGAAAGGTGTTTTGAGCCTTGGTGTTGGAAGGGTGCAATTGGGAACTTGTGCACCTGGGTCTTCTGCAGGGTTCTTGAAAGGCTGTGTCCCCCCCCAACTTTGCTGGCAGAGTTATCCCATGGATCACTGTAGAGTTAATAGGGGTTAATGCTTTTTTCCCCAAGACTGAGTGCTGTTGAGAGGTTGCTCTATGTTACCTCTTTTCCTGGAGTGATTTTTATTTTTAGAGCAAAACAGTGGCTTTTAAGGGCAGAACACAGTTTCCCAGCCTCAGGAGGACATCGGCAGGATTTCGCCAGTACGACTGTCTGCAAGGGGTATTTGTGTGGGGAAATCTCTTGCTGGCTTCTCCGCCACATGGCTCAAATGAGCTTTTCTTTTCTGATTCCTCACCCCCTTTTTTTTTTCTGTTCTCTGGGTTTTGTTCTGCAACATTAATTTTTAGACTTAGAAAAAGCCAAGCTCACATCTTGTTTTAAGGGTCCTTTTGGTGAGAAGTCTCTCGTAGCAGCTACTGGCCATACATCAGTATTCCATCAGGAGCAGTGAACGGTATTTGCTTACTGTATCCCAGAAACGTGGGAGGAATAGCAGATTTCCATTTTTGTAAAATGACTCTTTGGCCACTATAAGTGCTGCAGCAATCCATTTCCTGGCATTACTAGAACAGGGTAGATGTTCTAGAATGCCCCAAACACAGAGGTTGCTGGACTTAGGACTTGGCCTTAGATAGAGCACCACACATTTCCTTCCAGAATGTGGATATACTTTGACATTCAAAGACTGTATGTGACAGGTCTACATTGGAGCTGTCACATCTCCAACATTTACTGTGTGATATGGTCTGTCAGTGTGGCCAAAGATTCATCTAGCTCAGTATCCTGTCTTCTGACAGTGGCTGACTCCAGGTGTTTCAGAGGGAATGAACAGAACACGTAATCATCAAGTGATCCATCCATCCCCTGTCAGGGTAACTCCAGCATCATGCAGTCCCTCAGTGGTCCAATAATATCTATTTAGAATTTTGTTCAGAAAGAAATGCAAAAACAGAACTTAATGTTCTGCATCTATTGTGCAATATATTATCCCACCTGTCGGAGGAAATGGAGATGTTTAGTTCCTTCTCTTATTTTTCTTTTATGGTATAGTCAATTAGATAAATTAAGGAGTTCAGCCATTTGTATGTGTTACTCACAAAATGTTTTTGACTATCATACTTTTTAAGGTGCACTTCAAGTGGAGTGTTATGTGCAGCCTGCCAACAATTCCCAAGCTCCTTCATAACTTCAAATCAAAGCTTATTGTAGAAAGGACCTTGCTCTGTTGGTAAGTGATAGTTTTCGCAAAGATATGTGAAGGAGGCTAAAGTTGTCCAGTTAGTAATATTTTTTATGGTTAGTATGCCCTGAGTTTTGAGCTATTAATGTATTTAAAATGGGGATTAATCCAGATTAGCATGGAAGGAGAGTTGGTGAGATAAGAAGTGGTACTGGACTCGATTTTCTGAAGAACACTCCAAGAGTATACCTAAAAAATTGCATTTTTCCTTAAAGGTGCTTCAACTGTTTAATAAGTGGAAGTGCAGAGAGAGAGCCAAAGGGGTTAACTACTGTTTCTTCAGTCTCAAGGGAACTGAAAACAGTTGGTACCTGCATCTGGCATATTTAATATTAGTTTTATAGGGTATAAGTAGTACTGTTAGGATATTTAATATAGCTTGATAATCAATAATTTCAATATGTTAAGAAAACATAAGTATATATATATTAATAATAACTATATTATTCGTATCTCTTTATTTCTACTTAAATGTATATGTTTATAATATATACATGATGCTAATATATTCATATCTATTTACTTGTGTGTTATTTGTGATTACATGTATCATTTTATATGAGCACTTGTATATTTATTTTTACTTTTTCAACCCATACTTAAAGTTTATGTATTTATAACATGTGTATGGTAATAATATATTTATATTTATTTATTTGCACACATCATTTGTCACTTCATGTTTACTTTTTTCATTTGTGTATTGGTATAAATATTTATATACCATGTGAATATGAACATTTATATACTATGTACTATTATTTATGCATTCGTCACTATTAAGCAGTAGGTTTCATTCATTTATATACCTTGGCATATGTAGGTATTGGTAAATATAGGTATATTTCTGGCAGACTCCTAATTAATTCATATTATGCATGGGGTGGGTGGGTGCAAGCATACACCATCTGGGACCTGAACATGCTCATATTGGAAGTCTGGTATGTTAAGAGTAAGGTGGGCGGTCTATGTTTCCTTTGTTTTTGGTTTGTTTGTTTTTTGTATAGAGAGGCACTTGGAGGATGCCAAGCTATTGGGTGTCAATTGGAATTTTTCATGAACTCTGTTAAGGTTTGTTCCTGGAATGTATGGAGGCTTACTAAAAACTCCAAGAGAATCAAAACTTCGAGGCTCTTAAAATCAAATGGATGTCAGATGGCTTTTCTTCAGGAAACGCTTATAAGGAATGAAAATGCCAACAGAATTTAAAAACTATGGGTGGGATATGAATATCACTCCTCTTTCAACTGCATAAGTGGGGGAGTAATGATATCAATCCATAAGAGCCTACCTTTTCAATTTATTCAGTCATGGTCAGATATAGAGGGCAGATCCAGGATAATCCAATACTAAGAGATTAATTTTAGGGAGTGTATATAATCATAATGGTGGGAATGAACCCTTTATTGCAGAAATAACTGACATTTTATCCATCAGAGCTGATGTCCCAGTGGTATTAGGAGGAAATTGGAACGCTGTCATGGATGATCTATCATAGACAAATCTCAGTGTTGTAGGTGAAAACTGCAGGCCTTTGCAAACCATCCATTATCCCTGGAGGATATTGGATTTGTGGATATTTGGAGACTAAGAAATTTAATTGTGAGGGTGATTAACAGTTGGAACAAAGTACCAAGGGAAGTGATGGATTCTCCATCTCTTGATGTCTTCAGATCAAGACTGGATGCCTTTTTATTAGATATGCTTTAGTCAAACACAATGTGTGCTTTTGTCAGTGACCAGTCGTTGGGCTCAGTACGTGGGTAACTGCATGACATTTAATGGCATGTGAAATACTAGATAATCTGATGGTCCTTTCTGGCCTTAAACTCTATGAATCTATGAATGTTGGTAATTAAACATAATAGAACCCAATCCTACAGGACATTGGTTATCTCCTCTTCAGCACATTGCAGATTTGGGCCTTAATTGGCAAATTCTTGACTGGGAAAGATAAATTCTTTAGTGGTGCAAACCCCTAAAAGTACTGCCTTTTGTATGGTTGCAAGGTGCTTGTTGAATGGAAATACAGTAAACTTTCTCCGGGAGCACTTCTTTTAAAAATAGCATTTTAACTAAATAGTAATTAATTTAAAATTTTAGAAACAAAAATTTAGATTTACAATATGCCAATGAGAATTGATATCGCAGTAATTGTTACTGATACATTAATAAAAGGAAAAATCTTGAGTAGGCCATATCTAATCACGTGTGGAAAATATGATTAACATTACATGATTTATACTGAAATGGTTTTGATGGCAAAGTAAAAAAGTTTGTCACAAATCACCTCAAAATGCACAAGATCTTTGATGTACAGGTTTGGCCTTGTATTTTGTTTGACCAAGAACATCTGGAGCATACACAAGGATTGGCTATTCTTGTCAATGTTTGTTTCCAGAGGGTAATTTACCAGTATAATTATAATGGTTTGGTAAATTTGGCTATGTAGTTAAACGAGTGACGTTTGCATTATCAGTAGGAGATCACTCCTGCCAACAGTGCGCTGTTCACACTCTTGCTTGTTGTTTTTCAGGGTTTTTTTTTTCAACACCTCTGAAAGACAAAAGGTTTGTCATTCAATTGCCAGTGTAGACATAGTCTAATGCAAGATAATTGGTTTGAGAAATACTGAGTAATAGTGGTAGCATTTGCAATTGTGTTCATGAAGGGTTTAATCATGAACCAATCTGTGTGCCTGCCTGGTAGAATATGATGTGTCTGTGGGGTGGAGGGGGGAGGAGTTCCCTGAGCAGGCTACCCACATTGCAGACTAAAACCATCATTTGATTAAAAAAAAAAAGAATTGTGGGGACATGACTCATATTTTTTGATTTTTTGAGGTTGGCAGCACTGAAATTGTTAGAAAATGGCAAATGATGCTGTCATAAATATAAAGGGAAGGGTAACAACCTTTATATATGCGGTAACATCAAATCCCTCCTGGCCAGAGGTACAGAATCACTTACCTGTAAGGGGTTAATCACTTCTATTAACCTAGTTGGCACCTGACCAGAAGGACCAATGGGGAAAGAAGATACTTCAAAACCACTCTCCCCGCCCCCCCAGATTTGATTTGTGCTCTCTATGTGTTCCGTCTCGAGACATAGAGAGAGACCAAGCAAGTAATCCAGCTTCTACTGAAATGATACATCTAAAATTACAGAAATTGTAAGTAATAGCAAGGAAATGCATTAGATTATCTTTTGTTTTAACTTGTGAATTTTTCCTATGCTAAGAAGGAGGTTTATTCCTGTTTTTTGTAACTTTGAAGTTTTGCCTAGAGGGGAATCCTCTGTGTTTTAAATCTTATTCCCCTGTAAAATTACCTTCCATCCTGATTTTACAGAGGTGTTACTTTTACTTTTTTCTTTATAATAAAGTTCTGCTTTTAAGAACCTGATTGGTTTTTAGGACACTAAAAACCAAAGGGTCTGGTCCGTGCTCACCTTGTTTACCTATTTGGTTGGTATATTATTCTCAAGCCTCCCCAGGAAAGGGGGTGAAGGGGATTGGGGGGATATTTTGGGGAAACAGGAAATCCAAGTGGTCCTTTTCCTGCATCTTTGTCTAACTCACTTGATGGTGGTGGCAGTGCCATCCAAGGACAAGGAAGGATTTGGGGAAGTTTTTAACCTAAGCTGGTAGAAATAAGCTTAGGGGGTCTTTCATGCGGGTCCCCACATCTGTACCCAAGAGTTTAGAGTGGGGAGGAAACCCTGACAGACGCATTTCTAATTTACTAGATTTATTTTTTTAATTCTGATTTATGTCAAGTTGCATTTGGATGGAAATTCAAATTCAGTTACAAACACACAAACAACATTTTTTTAAAAAAAATTAGTTAAATAAATCTACTTTAAATGCGCTATATATATAAGAAAATAAGTTTATCAGAAAGTTTAAACATAGTATTATTTGTAGGTAGTGAATTGATAATTTCTGTTTACCATTGTCCTTCAAGATTTTAGAACTAGTAGATCTCATCCTCTCAGATCTAGTTTTTATTCATAGATTGGAGGAGGAAACCAAGCATTTTCAACTAACAGCTGGTTTCTTAATTTTGAATTAACTAGCTACTGAAATGAACTAGTTGAATAAACTGAAATGAAAATATTCTCTTTGCACCTGAAGTAGAGGCTGGTTGGTTTAGCACCTCACCAAATTCTGGTTGCAGCTGCTTAGCTAGCAAATTAAACCAGTTCAGTGGTTTGACTTTCTTTAAAACTTTGCAAGCAAATATACCGCGTAATATTTTTAATTTAATTTAAATTATTTTAATAGGTTTTCATAATTTCAAATTTAATTTTAAATAGGCTTGTTTAGAAAAATAAACTTGTATTTAAATTTGAACAATCCAATTTAAATATATATTTTTTTAATTTAAAAAAATAATTGTTTTTTATCCACCTTGCCTTCAATATAGCATATTGTGGGTGCTGACGTAATGCCAATCAAAATGGGTTTGTGTAAGAAAGATCTTATCAAACTAACTTGATTTTTTTACTGAAATTATAAGTTTCGTTGACAAAAGGAATAGTGTTGTGTCATGTATTTATGCTTCCATAAGGTATTTGAATTGGCACTGCCCAGCATTGTGATTAAAGAACTAAAATGAAACAAAATCAACATCACACACGTTAAATGGGTTAAAAATGGCTGTTGTATAGATCTCAAAATATAATTGCAAACAGAGGATCATCATTGAGCAGGTGTGTTTCTAGTAGTGTCCCGCACGGTTATTGGACCTATACATCTAGAGGAAAAATGAATCCATATTGACAGGCTGGGGGACTCTATTATGGGAATCAGTGACATTGAAAAAGACTTTGAGAGTGGAGATGATTGGAAATTTTCCAGCAAAACATAGTTTCATTAGAAAATGCCAATTCTCCATATCTCACTTTGTTGAATGTAAGACAGATTTGACATAACTTTTATTGAATGCTGCCTCCCCCACAAACTCAGGGTACAGAGAGGCAGACCACTGGGGACCTCTGGGTGATCGATGTGGAGGCAGAGTGGCTGGGCAACCAGCCTGGAAAGCACTTGTCATTTTCATTGAAATTGACAAGATCCTTCACTTAGGGCATAAAGCTGAAAAATTTAATTTCCCCTCTCCCAAAATGGAGTTTTTCTTTTCAGTCCCTTTCTGGGGAAATTTTTGGGTGTTGATGTTTTGTCATGCTTTCGGACAAAACTTTTTCTCAAAAACTTTCACGGAAAGGGATCTCTCCCCTTTTTGGCCAGTCCTAATTGGAACTCATGGTGAATAATCAGCTGAACAGAAGGTCCTAGTGCAACTTTTGGCCAAAAAGACTAATGGAATCCTTGGTATAGGGACAGGGGAATATCGAATAGGAGTAAGGAGGATGTATTACCTCTATATTTGACAAAGATGCAACTGCTACTGGAATGCTGTGTCCAGTTCTGGTGTCAACAATTCAGGAGAGATGTTAATAAATTGGAAGGGGGTTAGAGAAGAGCCATGAAAACAATTGAAGGATTGGAAAACATGCTTTATAGTGAAAGACTCAAGATGAATCTGTTTTAGTTTAACAAAGAAAAGGTTAAGGGGTAATTTGATCACAACCTGTAAGTAGCTGCATGGGGAGCAAAAATTTGATGATAGAGGATCCTTCAATCTATCTCACAAAGGCTGGAAGTTGAAGTTAGATAAATTCAGATTGGTAATAAGGCACTTTTTTTTAACAGTGCGGGTAATGAACCATTGGAAAAACTTACCAATGGTTCATTGTGGTAGATTTACTGGAAAATTTTAAACCGAGATTGGATATTTTTTAAAAGATTGGCTCAAGTTCAGTCAAGAATTATTTCAGGGAAGTGTTATAGAAGAGGGCAAATTAGATGATCAGAATGATCCCCTCTGGCTTTATAATCCATAAATATATTAATAGACTATTGTGAGTGCTGAATAGTGGGATATTATCATAAGTACCTGTGTCAGCCATCAATAAACATGAAAGTAATACATTAACATCTA
Organism: Lepidochelys olivacea; assembly: GCF_965140295.1. Lineage (NCBI taxonomy): Eukaryota > Metazoa > Chordata > Testudines > Cheloniidae > Lepidochelys > Lepidochelys olivacea. The sequence continues at coordinate 33,555,499 of NC_140413.1, read as the reverse complement.
GTGTTCATTTAGAATGCCCTATGATAACTAAATGAAGGCAAGAATTAAAGTTGCTAATTTTTAGCAAACATACATACCTTTTGATTGATTTATATGTATAAATATAAACTGCAGTTTAATAGTCCCTATATATCACATGAGTTCCTTTTTTCTTCTCCAATTTATTCATAAACTTTAATCTCACAAACAAAAGGATCTAAAACATGCATTTTAAGCACGAAGGGTAAATTGTAACATTCAGCCACAGATCTGTGTTGGGGGCACTATAGAGCTGAATTTTTTATAATACAAGACACTTTGCACAAGTGTAACATTATTACCCTTTAACTTAATCATACAAAGCATAAGATTGTAAAAAAATAGACTTCATAACTACAATGCCCCTTATTAGCTCATCCGTGCCCCAGCAGTCCTTGTGGATAATAGGGAGACTCAAGCATCTACCCCCCCAGGAACAGGAGAAAATGTTCAAGGACCAAGAGACCAGGGCAGACAAAGAGGCTGACTACCATCTCGTCGTCTTCACCAGAGGAGGCAGTAATGCTTCCCCCTTCATCTATAGACAATGATTTTTCGCAGTTTCAAGATCATGTTAAATGGATGGCAGGCTCCCTACAGATACCTCTTGAGGAGGTCAAAGAATTCCAACACAAATTGTTGGAGGTCCTTCATTCAGTATCACCATGTGGAGTTGCCATTCCTATCAGTGAGGCTCTGCTGGAACCTGCAAAAACCATTTAGCAAACCCTGGGTACAGTAAAACCCACATGTAAGTGAGCCTATAAAAAATATTATGTTCCTACCAAGATCTCCAAGATCCCATTTTCTCATCCTCCACCTAACTCTTGGGTGGATGACACATTAAATGAATGGGGAAAAAAACACTGATATAAGTCCACCTCTAAAACAGAGACCAGAAGAGCGTGGATCTTACTCACTGGCAACGCTACAATTCTGCATTATGAATTACCAAGCACTTATGGCCAAATACAACTTTATAAATTATGCAAAAATTGATTCCTTTATTCAACATCTTCCTCCAAACCAAAGTGAACAATTTCATGCTACCATTGCTATTGGCCAAGATTGTTACATTGTTACTGGCTAGGATATCTCTTTAGACAGCTCTTCATACTGCACATACTGCAGCCTGTTCCATCTACACAACAGTGTTGTTGCATAGGGCATCTTGGCTACTGTTGTTGGATTTCCCCAGAGAATACGGTAGAGTAGTGTCTCTCAACCTTTCCAGACTACTGTATCACTTTCAGGAGTCTGATTTGTCTTGCATACCCCAACGTTTCACCTTGCTTAAAAACTACTTGCTTACAAAATCAGACATAAAAATATAAAAGAGACACAGCACACTATTACTGAAAAATTGCGTACTTTCTAATTTTTACCATAGAATTCTAAAATAAATCATTTGGAATATAAATATTGTACTTACATTTCAGTGTATAGTATATAAAGCAGTATAAACATGTAATTGTCTGTATGAAATCTGAGTTTGTACTGACTTTGCTAGTACTTTTTACATAGCCTGCTGTAAAACTAGATGAGTGGATGTACTGTGTACCTGTGTACCTCTGGCTGAGAATTATTGCAGTAGAGGATCTCCTGTTTGATGGTCTGAAGTTGTTTGTGGAGAATACCAATGAGTCACTGCACACTTTTAAAAACTGTAGGTCTCCATTATGCTCATTAGGCATCTACACTGCTTCAAACACAAGAAAATTCAGTAGATCGCAAATGGCTCAAAGATCCCACCCAATGCAATTCTCTGGTTTTCAGAAACTGATGGAAAGAAGACATAGGTTCCAGAGGAAAAGACCCTCTAATCTGCCCAACAAACATTTGCAGCAGGCTTCATCTTTGAAGCATCAGTTCTGATGGCATAATAGAGAGTTTGGACACTCTTCTCTCTCTAGCCTGTCAGCTATAACAATTTGTCCACCTCCTCGCATTTGGAGACTGACTCTCCCATTTCCAGATATCATAGGAGTGTATCACACAAATGGGTGCTGGAGATAATATCATCAGGCTACACCATCCATTTTACCTACCTCCCTTCTCCTCATTCCCCTTCCACATCCCTCTTCAGGGACCCTTCTCATGAGTTCCTACTAAGACTTGAGACAGAAGATATATCTCCCCTTGATCATTTAGGGGAGATAGAGCCAGTCCCTGCCCAGCACCTGGGAAGGGTCTTTTACTTGAGGTACTTCCCTGTACCAAAGAAAAACAGAGGGTGGAAATCAATCTAAGATCCAAGACTCCTAAACAAATTCATGAGATCTCAAATGTTCCGGGTGGTTTTCTGGCAGCTATAATTCCTTTTTTTGGATTCAGGGGATTGTTTTTTGGCCCTCAATCTTCAGGACACATACTTACATATAGCAATAAACCCATCCACCCAAGATTCATGCATTGTGTCATAGACCAAGATCATTTTCAGTACCAGATACTCCCATTTGGTTGACATATTTGAGACTTGGGGATTTCCAGAGTGGACCTCTCTGCCACGGCTATGAACAAAAATGCCAGCTATTCTGTTCAGGGGAGGAGTCTAGGTCACAGTTCCATGGGGGGATGCCTTTGTCCTCATTTGGACAAAGAAGCTGTGTTATGTGTTTCCCCGAGCACCTCTTATTCTCAAAGTGGTGAACAAAATCAGACAGGACAAGACCAGAGTTATCCTAATTGCCCTGATGTGGTCAAGGCAGCCATGGTTTCCTTACCTATTTTGACTAGCTCTTTGTCCAGTGACCAATCTTCTCATCACTCTTCAACTCCTCCCCCCAGGATGTCAGTCACCTGCTGCATCCCAATCTGAGCATTCTCAGCTTCAAGGCAAGGAGTCTTGATGATTTGTAGTGTTAGAGTCAGTCTGTTCTGCAGAGGTGCAACAGATGTTATTAAATAGTAGGAAGGATGCTACGAGAAATACATACTTTCAATAACGGAGAAGGTTTACTTACTGGTGTGATCTCCAGAATACTGTTCCCAAATTTGCTTCACTTCTGCTTATTCTGGAATACTGCAATTAAAGAAAATGGGTCTATCACTTAGCTCTCTTAGAGTCCATTCAGCAACATTAACAGCTTTTCATGTCACTATTGAGCGGTTCTTGCTCTTTGTTCACCCTATAACTGTAAGGTTCACGAAAAGTCTGGGTAACCTCTTCCCAACGGCGCATGTCCCCACCCCAGTTTGGGATCTTACTTTGGTTCTTAAAAGTCTCATGAAATCTCCTTTAGAACTGATGACAACCTGCTCCTTACTGAATCTGTCCATGAAAAGCCTTCTCAGAGGCAATTACATTGGCCTGGAGAGTCGGAGAGATTGGGGCATTAATGGCAGACCCTCCTTTCACAGTATTCTACAAGGACAAAGTTTCCTTACAACTGCACCCCAGGTTTCTTCCTAAAGGGTCTTAATAGTTTCATCTGAATCAGATCATTTACCCACCAGTTTTCTTTCCAAAACCCACATATTCTCAACCTGAAGACCACTTTCTATATTCTAGATGTCAGGAGGGCATTATTCTTCTATCTAGATAGGACTAAATCATTTAATAAATCTCCTGGACTGTTCATTTCATTTGCAGACAGATCTAAAGGTTCTGCTGTTTCTACCCAAAGACTATCAAAATAGATTTTCGGTGTATTATAGCTTGTTACACCCTGCTGGTGTGTCAGCTTGCTCGATAAGGTCATAATCTGCATCTATGGCTCTACTTAAAAAGTCCCAGTATCTGAGATCTGCAGAGCTGCTACATACCTTCTCCAGGCACTGTGCCTTAGTCAGTGCCTCTAGATCTGATGCGGCAGTTGGCAGTGCAATTATTTTGTCTGTGTTGGACTTGATTCTGAAGCTCCCTCCTCCTTATGGGGATACTGCTCAGGAGTCACCTGGAGTACTCATAGGGATGCTACTTGAAGAAAGAGAGAGAGGTTACTCACTCTGTGCAGTAACTGTGGTTCTTTGAGATGTGTGTCTCTATGGGTGCTTCACTACTCTCCCTCCTTCCCTTCTGCTTTAGAGCTTTCCTCTGAGACTTGGTGGTAGAGAATTTTGCAACAGAAAAGCTTCAGAAACAGACTCCAGTGAGAAACTGCTAAGCTTGAATTAATATGCAAACTAGATACCATTAACTTGGGTTTGAATAGCCTGGGAGTGGCTAGGTCATTACACTTACTGAATCTATTTCCCCATGTTAAGTATCCTCAAACCTTCTTGTCAACTGTCTAAATGGGCCATCTTGATTATCACGACAAGTTTTTTTCCTCCTGCTGATAATAGCTCATCTTAATTTAATTAGCCTCTTACTGCACCATTACATGTTCTCTGTATGTATATACATATCTTCTCACTATATGTTCCATTCTATGCATCCGATGAAATGAGCTGTAGCCCATGAAAGCTTATGCTCAAATAAATTTGTTAGTCTCTAAGGTGCCACAAGTACTCCTGTTCTTTTTTTTTTTTTGATGGTAGAGAAGGAACTGAGGGTAGTTCCCCCGAGCAGCCTGCTATAGCTTCGATTAAGGTAATTTTGGGTGCCCAATCTGAGACACTGAGATCCTGATTTTCCAGAGTACTTAGCATTATAGAGCACGTAATATGTTCAAAGCACAGCTCCCGTTGACTTCAGTTGCAGCTGAGTGCTCAGCATTTCTCGGAATAAGGTCCCAGGGTCTGAGGTCATGCACCCAGAAAATGAGGAACACACACCATCTATGAAAAGTTTGGTTAAAGTGATTTACATAGCACAGATAGGAACTCTGTGGCAGAGGCAGAGGTAGAATCAGAATTCTTCAGGGCTGCATTCAGCTGCATTAAGCATGAGACAATGCTTTCTCTTTCTGCAATTTCCTGCCTCATTCACAACACAGTTCCAACTTTTGCAACAAATTTGGCAGAGATCCTACAGGGAACAGTCTCTTTCACTACACAACCTTGGTTCATCCTTTGTACTGAATGGGGCAGGAGCCCTGTTGAAAACATAGTATACAGTCATGTCTTTACAGACTGGTTCATAATGCAAACACACCAGGGGAACAAATTAAGTTTGCACATGCAACCTTAATTTTGTTATTTCATAATTTTAAATTCTTGACTTTGTGACCTTAGTAACGTTGTTTAAACATATAGGGTATTTTCTGTGTGTGTAATTTCCTAGCAAGGAAAATTTCTGCCCATATCATTGAAGTCTGGCAAAAATGGAAGTAATTTAAAATATGGTCTTCACACACGGAATTCCCAGGCAACCTTAATAGGTGAGGCTACCAGCCCTGCCTATAATATCACAATCCATGGGGCTAAGAGGGGATGTGGGGAACTCTGGGCATTACTGGAATATAAATATCAAGTTTCTTTGTGGTAGCACTCTCTTGTCTTATGAATTTGTTTAAGCATCGTCAGATTCAAATTACATTGCTGTGGTAATTTATATCTGTTTTCACAGTTATGCACAGGTACTGTAAGTACAAATTGGTTACTCTCTTCCATATTCCTATTAGAATAGGAACTACTTATGCTAAACAATTTTTTCTACCTTTTATGTAGCTGTGACACTCTAAATATCTTTTCCAGATCTGAGGAAGACCTCTCTGTAGCTTGTAGCTCAAAAGCTTGTGTCTCTCACCAACAGAAGTGGTCCAATGAAAGATATTACCTCATCCACCCTAGTCTCTCTAATATCTATTTATTTCTTATTTCCAGACCAACAGGAGAACATGCATTACTTTGTGCTCCATAATAGGGCATAGGAAAGACACAGTTTCAGTCTTGAATTTGAATGTTTTGTGGTTTCAGCTTAAACATATTTTTAAATGTTATTTGTTATGTGGTAATGGCCTGTTTTTCAAATTAGGGGTGGTTTTCTCAGCCTGATGATATGCGAAATTACATGCCATCCTGCACCATCAACACATAAATAATTCAGATCTCCACTGTACATACAGGAGTACAATGTACTAAAAATAATCAGGACTTTCAAGGCTTATTGACCTCCTGGAACATTTTTCAATGGGCAATGAAATGCTTCATTTTAGTAATAGAGCTTATTAGCTGTTCAGATATTACCGTAATGAGTGAAGTATAAATACATAGATATTATAAAGTTCAGTAGTGGAACATTGGGATTGTTTTACTAACATTTTGAAGAATTATCTTTTATTAAGTTTCATTTCATTATAACTCTTATCAAGATCTGTAAATTCCCGACCCTTGTCTTATGCTCCATAAGAAATATATCAAAGACATTTTCTAGTTTCATAAAAGGAAGTCTTTAGTACTCACCTGAACCACATGGTATCTAAAATCTAAACTCCAGTGGCAATTTTCAGGTATATCTTTTTGCAACAGCCTTATGTCTGCCAGGCAAATTTCTTACACAGTAGAGGCCACAAACCAAGGAAACTTAAAACAAATAACAATGTTTTCCCCTCTCAATATTTGTCACTTGCTTTTGTGCCTATCTCCCTACTTCTTTGATGCTTGGAACATATTTGAACTTATCATAGAATCATAGAATATCAGGGTTGGAAGGGACCTCAGGAGGTCATCTAGTCCAACCCCCTGCTCAAAGCAGGACCAATCCCCAATTAAATCAAACTAATTAATTAAAATTTCTTGGGTGCTGGTCAATAGCCCGTGATCAACCCTCCTTAAAACACACATTTTTGGTGATGTACAGATAAGAGCCACGGCAGAGGGTTGTCTACTTACTGAAGCAGGTATTGAAAATCTTGACAATCACATATCTATAAATCCCAGCCCCACTGAAGTAGATGGGAAATTTGCCGTTGACTTCAGTGGAGTCAGGATTGCATCTCATATTATTTATGTCGTTTATTATTTGTATAAAATAAAAAAAAACCTGAGGGTAATTAACAAGAACTTTGTTAAACAATTAACACGCTATACGTTATTTGTCTTTTATGCGCAAACTCAGAGATATGCCTTGATTTGCTTGATTGTAAGTCCAGAAGTGACCGGAAGTGGGTAGGTCTATGTACTATTGTGCTTCATCAAACTGTTTCTGCCTTTGCACACACCGTGAGGTATTGACAGTTCAGCTTGCCATTCTTTTAAACAATACACTCAGTTTTGTTAGATCTCATTCATTATTCATCGATAATGAAGTGTTTGTTCAAGCTGTGTCGTCTCAGTACTCTTATCCTGAGCACAAATCCTCACCGTGGGACTCTTGGGTTTATCTCTAAATACAAAAGGAGTACTTGTGGCACCTTAGAGACTAACCAATTTATTTGAGCATGAGCTTTCGTGAGCTACAGCTCACTTCATCGGATGCATACCGTGGAAACTGCAGCAGACTTTATATATACACAGAGAATATGAAACAATACCTCCTCCCACCCCACTGTCCTGCTGGTAATAGCTTATCTAAAGTGATCATCAGGTTGGGCCATTTCCAGCACAAATCCAGGTTTTCTCACCCTCCACCCCCCCCACACAAATTCACTCTCCTGCTGGTGATAGCCCATCCAAAGTGACAACTCTTTACACAATGTGCATGATAATCAAGTTGGGCTATTTCCTGCACAAATCCAGGTTTTCTCACATCCCCCCCACCCCCATACACACACAAACTCACTCTCCTGCTGGTAATAGCTCATCCAAACTGACCACTCTCCAAGTTTAAATCCAAGTTAAACCAGAACATCTGGCAGGGCGGGGGGTAGGAAAAAACAAGAGGAAATAGGCTACCTTGCATAATGACTTAGCCACTCCCAGTCTCTATTTAAGCCTAAATTAATAGTATCCAATTTGCAAATGAATTCCAATTCAGCAGTTTCTCAATAGAGTTGTCACTTTTATTACTTAGGGAACAGTTAAATGCTGATGCAAAAAGAATACCAGCATCAAATTAGGCCACATTTTGGTGTGGTTTATGATTTTATTCCATTGTGAGCATCTATGTGATATCCATTTCAAAGGCTTATACTGAGATATCAGAGATCTCAATAAGAGAGACTAAACAGCTTGTTCCCCTTCTTCCTGTGCCATCTCAATTAAACTAACGAGGTTGTATTAGGTGTAAGTCAGGGCAAGGTCTAGCCCATGGTTTCCAACATCATTCAAAAGTCTTTGATAATTAAAAAGACTTAGCTGTGGACCATGTGGCTGGGTGCCTGGAATGCACCACACTGAGAATGCCATACTCAGGGCAGACTGCAAGAAACAGAGCAGACAATCCCCCAAAGCAGTGGTTTATTCTATAATATGATTCACCAAACCAGTAACAAAAGAGCTTATGTAGCACCACCTGGTTAATAAGAAGCCAAATACAGTCCCCTTTAGGAATTCCAGTCCTTTGCTCCCATCCAGACAAAAAAGTCTAATATAGTGAGAGGTTACTGAAAACCCAATTCACCATACATAAGGTTCTACCAATCCCAAAGGATCAGACACTTACCCCCAGATCAATATATATTCCAAATCTTACCCAAATATGCTGTCAGCCAATCCTTAGTAAACTGAGGATTTTGTTAATGAAAGAAAAGAAGAGGGTTATTGAATAGCTAATAAATCATATGCATACAAATTATATTCAGTGTTCATAGATCAGGATCATAGCAGTGATGGACTAGACTGCTGGCTTGCAAAAGTATTTCTGGTAAGAGTTTGAAAGGTCTTCAGTCCATAGTTCAAAATGCCCCTTTTAGTTGTCAAGTTACAGTCGAGAGAATTGGAGCAGGAATGAGGCAAAATGAAGATGTCTCAGGTGTCTTTTATATCACCTGCCATGTGCATGGAAATTTACCATCCCAAACAAAGCCCACAGTCCCTGTGTAGGGAAAGTTACTAACAAAGATGGAGTCTGAGGGCAAATGTCCATATCACATGCCCTTATATGTTTTGCTGAATCACAGGGGTGGCCACTGGCTCCTTGCTGCCGGAGGCACTTTCAGGAAGCGCTATCTGGAGAGTTGATTCTTCTTAATGGCCTGTCAAGCTTGAATAGTCCATTCATAATGGGCTGGCAAGACTGGATGTAAACGACCTTGTGGGTGTCACCCCAAGAACAGACATATTTGAGACACAAATACATTGCCATTATTCATAACTTCAGATACAATGATGATACATGGATTTAATCAGGATCATCATACTTTTCCATTGGCACCTTACATCAGTGGTCCCCAACCTTTCTGTGGCCAAGAGCACATTCATGCCTTCAGAAGCGTGTGGCGAGCAGCGACGCTTTTCGGCGGCATTTCAGCGGCAGCTTCTCCGGTGGTCACGCTCCTTGGCAGCATGTTCTCCAGTGGATGTGCTCCTCTCCTCTTCGTTCCTTGGCACCAGCCCTGATGGCAGGCGCACATAAATGCCATGGTGCCCGCGGGCACCACGTTGGGGACCACTGCCTTACATGATACACTTTGTAGGAAATTTAGTGCAATTGTCCAACAGCGGTAGCAACAATGATATAAATGGTCATCTTCCTTTTCATACAGCATCACAGACTACATCTGTGCAATTGAAGGGGAAGTAATAGAGATGAACACAAATCAGATCTGAACTTCCACAAACAGAAGCGTTTGAAATCTGGATCTGAATCTAATAGTACAGTTTAAGACCCATATCTAGAAAATAATAGAATCATAGAATTGTAGGACTGGAAGGGACCTCAAGCGGTCATCTAGTCCAGTCCCCTACACTCAAGGTAGGACTAAGTATTATCTAGACCATCCCTGACAGGTGTTTGTCTCCAATGATGAAGATTCCACGACCTCCTGAGGCAATTTATTCCAGTGCTTAACCACCCTGACAGGAAGTTTTTCCTAATGTCCAACCTAAACTGCCCTTGCTGCAATTTATGCCCATTGCTACTTATCCTGTCTTTAGAGGTTAAGAAGAACAATTTTTCTCCCTCCTTCTTGTAACAATCTTTTATGTACTTGAAAACTATTATCTTGTTAATTGGCAGGAGGTTTAATTAGTCAGCAGCTGGTTTAAAACAAACAAAAGGAAGTATTTCTTCACACAACACCCAGTTAACCTGTGGGATGCCTTACCTAAGGATGTTGTGAAGGCGAAGACAATAGCAAAGTTCAAATAAGAGCTAGATAAATTCATGGAGTATAGGTCAATCAATGGCAATCAATGGCTAATGCCAGTATGGGCAGGGATGGCGTCCCTAGCCTCTGTTTGCCAAAAGCTGGGAATGGGGAACAGGGCCTTGATCACTTAATGATTTCCTGTTCTGTTCATTCCCTCTGAAGTACCTAGCATTGGCCACTGTCAGAAGCCAAGATACTAGGCTAGATGGACGTTTGGTCTGACACAGTATGGCTGTTCTTATGTCCCCCTCACTCATAGGTCATGTTTTCTAGACCTTTAATCATTTGTATTGGTCTTCTCTGGACTTTCTCCAATTTGTCCACATCTTTCCTGAAATGTGGTATCCAGAACTGGACACAGTACTCTATTTGAGGCCTAATCAGTGCAGAGTGGAGCAGAAGAATTGCTTCTTGTGTCTTGCTTACAGCATTCCTGCTAATCCATCCCAGAATGATGTTTGCTTTTTTTTGCAACTGTTGGCTCATAATTAGCTTGTGATCCACTGTGATCCCCACATCCCGTTTCTGTAATACTCCTTCCTAGGCAGTCATTTCTCATATTTTATATATGCAACTGAGTGTTCCTTCCTAAGTGGAGTACTTTGTATTTTTCCTTATTGAATTTCATCCTCTTTACTTCAGACCATTTATCCAGTTTGTCCAGATCATTTTCAATTTTAATCCTATCCTCCAAAACACTTGCAACCCCCACAAACTTTAGAAGTGTACTTCCTATGCCATTATCTAAATCATTGATGAAGATATTGAACAGAACCGGATTCAGAACTGATCCCCTGGGACCCCACTTGATATGTCCTTCCAGCTTGACTGTGAACAACTGGTAACTACTCTTTGGGAACAATTTTACAACCTGTTACACACCCACCTTATAATAGTTCCATCTAGGTTGTATTTCCCTAGTTTGTTTATGAGAAGGTCATGCGAGACAGTATCAAAAGTCTTACTAAAGTCAAGATATACCACATCTATCACTTCCTCCCTATCCACAAGGCTTATTACCCAGTCAAAGAGAACTATTTGGTGGTTTGACACAATTTGTTCTTGACAAATCCATGCTGACTGTTACTTATCACCATGTTATCTTCTAGGTCTTTGCAAATTAACTGCTTAATTATTTACTCCATTATCTTTCCTGGTACTGAAGTTAAGATGACTGGTCTGTAATTCCCCGGGTTGTCCTTATTCCACTTTTTATACATTGATACTATATTTGCCCTTTCCCAGTCCTCTGGAATCTCTTCCGTCTTCCATAACTTTTTGAAGATAATCATTAATGGCTCAGATATCTCCTCCTCTTTGAGTATTTTAGGATGCATTTAATCAGGCCCTGGTGATGTGAAGACATCTATCTAACTTGTCTAAGTAATTTTTAACTTGTTCTTTCCCTATTTTAGCCTCTGATCCTACCTCATTTTCATTGACATTCACTATGTCCCGCACTTAGGATGGAAGAATCCCATGCACTGTTATAGGCTGGGGACTGACTGGCTAAGCAGGAGTTCTGCAGAAAAAGATTTGGGGATTACAGTGGATGAGAAGCTGGATATGAGTCAGCAGTGTGCCGTTGTTGCCAAGAAGGCTAATGGCATATTGGGTTGCATTAGTAGGAGCATTGCCAGCAGATCGAGGGAAGTTATTATTCCCCTCTATTCAGCACTGGTGAGGCCACATCTGGAGTATTGTGTCCAGTTTTGGGCCCCCCACTACAGAAAGGATGTGGACAAATTGGAGAGAGTCTAGTGGAGGGCAGTGAAAATGATTAGGAGTCTGGGGCACATGAATTACGAGGACAGACTGAGGGAACTGGGTTTGTTTTTAGGCTGCAGAAGAGAAGAGTGAGGGGAGAATTTGATAGCAGCCTTCAACTACCTGAAGGGGTGTTCCAAAGAGGATGGAGCTAGGCTGTTCTCAGTGGTGGCAGAAGACAGAACAAGAAGCAATGGTTTTATTTGGGGAGGTCTAGGTTACAGTGGGGGAGGTCTAGGTTGGATATTAGGAAACACTATTTCACTAGGAGGGTGGTGAAGCACTGGAATGGGTTACCTAGGGTCGTGGTGGAATCTCCGTCCTTGAAGGTTTTTATGGCCTGGCTTGATAAAGCCCTGGCTGGGATAATTTAGTTGGTGTTAGTCCTTCTTTGAGCAGGGGGTTGGACTAGATGACCTCTTGAGGTCTCTTCCAACCATAATCTTATATGACTCTATGTTGGATGTCCAATCACTAATAACCATTTTGGTTAAAACTGAAACAAAAAAGTCATTTAATGCTTCTGTCATTTCCACATTTTTTGTTATTGTTCCCCCCCCCCCTTGATAACGGGCCTACCATTCTTTTTGTAGAATGTTTTCTTGTTACTCTTTATGTTTCTAGCTAGTTAAATCTCATTTTTTGCCTTTTGGCTTTTTCTAATTTTGTCCCTATATACTTGTGTTATTTGTTTATAGGCATCCTTTGTAAATTGACCTAATTTCCACTTTTTGCAGGACTCTTTTTTGAGTTTCAGATCACTGAAGATCTCCTGGTTAAATTCAGAGTAGCCTCTGTCATACTTCCTATCTTACTTATGCAGTGGAATAGTTTGCACTTGTGCCCTTAATAATGTCTCTTTGAAAAACTGCCAACTCTCTTAAACTGTTTTTCCTCTTAGACTTGTTCCCAAGGGATCTTACCTACCAGCTCCCTGATTTTGCTATAGTCTGCCTTCTTGAAGTCTGTTATCTTTATTGTGCAGTTTCCCTCCTACCATTCCTTAGAATCATGAACTCTGTCATTTCATGATCACTATCACCGTAGCTGCCTTCCATTTTCAAAATCTCAACCAGTTCCTCCTGATTTGTCAAAATCAAATCTAGAGCAGCTTCTCCTTTAGTAGCTTTCTCCACCTTCTCAAATAAAAAATGGCGTCCAATATATTCCAAGAATATGTTGGATAATCTGTGTCCTGTTGCATAGGCATTGACTTTTGTTTTTGCCAGTAGGTGCTTTCAACCTTCTGGTTTCATGATGTGCTATGTACGTGCTCCTGCCACCTACTGGTAGCTCGTCTGTTCTGAGCACCCCCTATTTTTTCAGAGGTTGCTTGAGCCCCGGAGCACTCACAGAGTCAGCACCTATGCCCTGCTGTATTATTTTCCCAGCAGATGTCTGGGTAGTTGAAGTCCCCCATCACCACTAAGTTCTGTGCTTTTTATGATTTTCTTAGTTCTTTGAAAAAAAGCTTCATCCACCTCTTCTTCCTGATCAGGTGGTCTGTAGTAGACCCCTACCATGACATCACCCTTGTTTTTTATCCCTTTTATCCTTACCCAGAAACTTTCAACAAGTCTGTCTCCTATTTCCGTCTCAACCTCAGTCCAAGTATATACATTTTTAATATACAAGGCAACACCTCCTCCCTTTCCCCCCGCCTCTCCTTCCTGAGCAAGCTGTACCCTTCTATACCAATATTCCAGTCATGCATATTGTCCCACCTTGCAGCCAAGCATTCATCTCTAGGATGCACCTCTCTCTGCCTGGGCCCCTACCATTGACTGGAAGGATTGAAGAGAACACCACCTGTGCCACCAACTCCTTCACCCTTATTCCCAGAGCCCTGTAGTCACTTCTGATCTTCTGAGGATCATACCTTGTAGTATCACTAGTGCCCACATGGATGAGTAGCATGGGGTAGTAGTCAGAGGGCCAGATGATCCTAGACAATCCCTCCATAATGTCTTGGATACGGGCCCCTGGCAGGCAACATACCTCCCAGGATGCCATGTTAGGCCAACAGATGGGTGCCTCTGTCATCCTCAAAAGAGAGTCACCAACTACTACAACCCTACGTTTCCTCTTGGAAGTGGTGGCTGCGATTCTCCCAGCCTTGGGGGTACATGGCTTCTCCTCCTCCACCATTGGGGGAGATTCCTCATTACTTGTTTGCCAGGGGAGCATAATGGTTTTTCATCACTGTGGTGGGTGGTTTGGGAGTATGGGTGGAGCACTGTCTTCTGCAGAAGTAACCAGCATCCAGTGTCCTCCCTGCGACAGAGCCATATCCTCCTCCCTCGGTGGTGTGACAGCCATCCTCTGTAGCTGGATAGCTTCCTCAGCCTTGGATGTCTTCATATGAATACTCTCAAGCAATTCCTCACGGGCACGGATGCTCCTCAGCCTAGCCACTTCCTCCTGTAGCTCTCCCACCTGCTTCCTGAGAGAGTCAATCAGCAGACACCTCTCCCACGGGATGGTCCCCCCAGCCTGGCTTTCTGAGATGGGAAGTGCAGGCCACAGTCTCTGCAAATCCACACCAGGATCTGGGTAAGGCATCCATGGTTCGGTTCTCTGTCTGGATACAGGTGCAGGCGAAGGAGATAGGAGCAGTGTTGCACTGGCAATGCAGCCCTTCCTAACCACAGCAGTTTTATTATGACTTTCTCTTACAAACTCCCCTGTTCGCAAAAATATAGAACTGTTAATATATAGTCCATGGGGAATACATATTAGACAATATGCCAGTTCTACTTAGTCTTATGCACTTTACTGCATGTTTAAAATTTACAGAGCCCTTTTTTCTTTTGTCTGAGTCATGCAAGGAAGCCTGTTTCTGACAAATAGGACCTGAACAGGTCACAAAGGGCCATCTCTTACAAGGTTCTGAGTGCCTCGGGAGAGGTCCTTAGTGCCTTCAACTACACTGGCTTCCAGTGGAATCGAAGATCTTACATCTTACAGGATTACACCTTATCTGAGAAACTTTCTTTTGGTCTACTCAGTCTGAGCAGGTCTCCCACTTCTGAGCTGGATGAAATCTAATGTGCTATCATGCTAACTTCAGGTAATCTTCACCTATGAATGTATAGAAATCATGGTAAAAATAACACAGTTGACTTGAGATTATAGACATTCTTAACTGGGAAAATACATTAACTTATGGACGTGTCTTTAATAAAACGGAATTCAGAACATTCAGAAATTGTTGTTTGTGAAATATAAAATAGAAATTACTGTTATTGCTGTAATGTTGATGCTGCATTTGTTGTGAAGCTTCTGAACTCTAGCAATGTAATTTTGTGCTTAATTTCTTGAGCTAAAGAGATAGTTGTACAAATGAACAGTTTGTATTACATTTAAAGAAGTATTATTGCACTGCATTGATGCTGTTTGTGCATTTTGTAGAGCAATTTTAGCAAGTTAAAAGTAAAATGTTTTCCTGCATAAATTAGATTAATCTTGCAAAACTTCAGTCCAGTACCAACTACACAAATTACACATTTTCAGATGTTTTAAAAGGTATATTACCATAATGTTAAATCTTTATGTTATGATTCTTCTGTTGCTGCATAAGCTCTGGTGAAGTTTTTCTTTGCAAAGCCCTCTTAATTTCACATGCAAAATTCTTCAGAAGATCTAATATAACACCATAATCCAGTAGTTGCAGCAGCAAAGAGCTGTTCCTCCTGTTGGAAGATCTGAGTTTTGTCTATGAATCTGGGATCCTTCCTTCAATCCTTACTCATGTGAGTAAATATTTGAGTCCATTGATTTCAAGTGGAGTTACTTCAAGTTACAACAAAATTATCTCAGTAGTACTTGATGGTCAACAGTATCAAAGATAGCTAAGAATGTTAGCATTGACATTTGTCCATTGCTCACAAAATACACTTAGTATTTTAAATAAAGTCCACTCCCAGGCTTCTGTTTGTGAGAGTGAGTGAAGCCAAACAAGAATGATGTTGTCTTGCTCTCTACAGCACCCATTGAAGTTTTGTTAAAAATGAATAATGTTTTATAAAACTTTATTATATATATTTAATAAATATATCAGTTAGAGCTGGCTGAAAAAAAATGTAAGGGTGTATTTGCAAATAATGTAAAAATAGTTTATTATTTCAGCAAATTTAAAACATTTTTCAAAATGTTTCATTTCAAAATGTATTTTTCTTTTTGTTTTGGTGGTAGTAGGGAGAGAACACTTCCTTTCACTTCATCTTTTTCCTGGGAGAGGGGAGAATGTTCAAACTTGGTAAAATGAAAAAGACAGAAAGAAAGAACATTTAGATGCAAATAATTTTTCCCATAAAAATATTTATTGTCAACCAGCTCTAACAGCAATGCTTTACAAATGTCAATGGAAGCTGTTTTTAATTGTGATTTAATTGTCCTAGGCAATATTTGAAGTACAAACATTGCAGCACTGTGCATTGCATGAAAACCAAAAAAATAAGTGCCTAGAAATTGACCAGAGACTAAAGTGAAACTAACTAGAGCCCCAATTCAGCATGTTCTTAATTAGGGACAACCTGAATGCTTAAAATTAAGTGTATGTTTGAGTGCTTTGCTGGATCAGGGCCTAGGTGCCAGAAGTTGGTGAGATTTGTCAGTGCTCAGCTCTTAGGATCTTAGCTATTTAGAAGGCTCCTATCACCTTGGTATCTATTTTTATCATGCAAGATCAATGAAATGCAGAAAAGTAACCAAACATTATAGATAATGGACAGTAATTGAAAAAAAACCCATCTATTAAGATAATTTTAGGTGTTTAGTACCACATAGTAACAGGCTAATGCATCTGGGTTTGGTTTTGTTTGTTTGTTTTTTCTAACCTGACAGTTTCATTTTTTTAGGTTATTTTTTCTATTTTAATTTTATGGTTGATATTGCTATAAGCTCTCTGTGTTATGTGGGTCTCTTGACTAACCAAAACTCTTTCTGGCCTAAATGGGAAGGTTCAGCTGGGTACAAGTGTTGATATTGCCGTGATTAGCATGTGAAAGGGGTCATACACAGTGCAAATGTGTAGCTGCACCTGGGAGTCTTTATCCTGCTAACATTTGGAAAGATATTTGTACTAATATTTGTGATGGAAAAATAATAGAAAATATTGACATGGGGTACAAATATTTGGCTAAAATAAAACGAATGCATTTTTAAAACTCAGAGTGCCAAAAATGTAAAGTGCATTTCCAAACTGCCAACTGCCCCAGGCTTGTGTTTAACCCAATCTGAGTCTTTTAAAAATAGCTTGAGAAAAAAAGGCAAAACACTCCCTTATCTCTTGAGAGAAAAGTTTTGAGAACTACACGAGGGTGCAAAAAAGCAAAAATCAACCAACTTCCTCTCCACAACAACCTGCATTTATCATGCCCTGGTCAGGTAAAAGTATCCGCACAGGTTCAGCTGACTTCACTGGGACTTCACAGTGCTATACAAGTTAAACTATGCAAACTTTTTGTAGGATTTAAACCTAAATACTCAAATCTGCAAACTGTCATATGCTTAATTTTAAGCATATGGTTAATCTCATTAGCTTCAAGTTAAGCACATGGCTAAGCATTTGCAGCAACCATGCTTTTGTTTGCAGTAATTGATGTACAGAGCAATCATTTGCATGCACAAATGCATAATTGCATGTATAAGGGGGTAATTAGTGTGGAATTACCAAATCTCTGTGAATAGCTCTTTTGCAGGCATAAACAGGTTTTCTGGCATACATTATGGATGCATATAAAATGTATGGGCTTATCTGTGAAGCCAGACATATGAAAATATGGACATAAAGATTGTATATGGGTTTTGGGTGGGAAGCAGGTAAGGGAAAGGATGAGACCTGTGATGGAAGGAATAAAGGAAGCTATGGAGGAATCCTGTGGTGGAGAGATACGGTGATTGAGTCTTGTTTTCAAGAGACAGCCTTTTCCTCCCTTCCCTCAACCAAAATAACTAACTAAAAGACTGCAGACTGTGACGGTAGAATGCAGTACATTCTAGGAACGTCAGTGGTTCAAGATGTTGTTACCTGGACTGGGGAGTACTGGGAATGGGGTTTAGTTTGCCTCACATACATTATACAGCACTGAAGAGGTTAAGCAAAAGTTGCCCCTTCCTTAGAATGTACTAATTAAAAATGTAAAACCAGAGAAATACAGCTGGATAAATAAAAGCAGCCCAGATGGTATAGCAACCAACTTCTGGCAGGTCTTGCGGCAGACAGTATTCCTGCATATTTTATATCTTAGCCCAGTATGTCACCAGACCAGCTACATCAATGAATGCTCAAGAAGAGTTACAAAATGAAGGGCAGTTGAATGCTGTGAATATTCCCAGGGCATCTCAGTTCCAGAAACACTTTTACTAAATTGCAGGGTGTTTATCCACTATGTAAATTCAGAGTATTTAATAGCCCAGGGTATTTCATACTTAACTCTGGTGGAGTGGTTCCTGACTAAGCTGTACTGTAATTTTTGCAGCAACACTAGTTCAAGTGCTACAATATTTAGGTCAAAATTCACCCCTCGGCTTTGCACACACAGGTTGACCCTATTGATCTCCCCTATGTATCCACAAGCCTGAGCCAGAGCCCCGAATCAATGGATTCCGAGGATATGTCTACCCTGCAATTAGACACCCGTGGCTGACCCATGCCAGCTGACTTGGCCTCACACGGTTTGGATTAAGGGAGTGTTTAACTGTGGTGTACATGTTCCAGCTCAGGCTACATCTTGAGACCCTTCCACCTGACAGGGTCCTGGAACCCAGGCTCCAGCACACACCCGATTGTGTACACCGTAGTTAAACAGGCTCTTAGCCTGACCCCCATGAGCTTGAGTCAGCTGCCCCAGGCCAGTATAGACATACCCTGAGTGAATTTAATAGACTTTGGATGAGGTGTTGCATGTGCAGAAATTCTGAAGTCTGGATCCAACAAGGTATCAAGGTTAAAGTATCGGATTGGGAATGATCAATCCACTCTGCCATTAATTCACTGTGTGACCTTGGTTAAGTAACTTGTCATGTCTAAGCCTCAGTTTCTCCAGCTACAAAAGTGGATAATGATTACAGCTGTGAAAATGATTGAGTTTTCATTTTGAATCGGCCCAAAATGGAAATCTTTTGGTTCTTGGTGAAACAAAAATTTAAAAAATATTTCTTTCAGATTGAAGGAAATGTTTCGTTTGACTCGAAACCAAACACTTCATTTCAATTCTGGGCATATTGAACTGTTTTTTTTTTTTAATTAAAAGCAAAGGAAATTTGGACAAGCCATTCATAAAACTGGATGTGTTGGCAGCTGCTGCTGCCATTTACTCAATAGCTTAGTGGTTAGAGCACTCATCCAGGATGTGGGGCACCTGGCTTCAAATCTGCACTCTACCTGCTGTAGAGAAAGGATTTGAACATGGGTCTCTCTCTCTGACGATGATTGTGCTAACCCCTGGGCTAGAGAGGAGTTATACTGAGGTGGGTCTCAATGTCTCCTTTTGAAGCTGTTTGATTTAGTATCAATCTTAATTGGCATAGGTTCTGGAACCCAGATGCCCCCTGCCTGTGTGTGAGTGCCCTAACTGCTAGGTGTAGAATCAGTCTTACACTCTTGCTCAATGAATATCTAAGTAGCTATACAAATCAGAAGGATCTTCAACAGGAGAGACTGAGAGAGACCCAGCGGAGAATACCATCTGGGTGGCTAGGGCAGCTACTTACAGGATGGGAGATTCAAGTTCAAATTCCCACTCAATATCAGGCAGAGCGGATATTTGAACCTGGGTATCCCACATCCTGGGTGAATGCTCTAACCACTGGGCAAAAGGGGGAACACCATCCCTACTTTCTCCAGCTCTAATAATAATACCTAGTTAGCGTAGTGATGTGAGGTTTAATAATGTGTTTAAAATACGTTGCCATTCTCAGATGAAAGGTTCTATAGAAGTATAAAATACTGTTATTTCCCTGCCATTTGTTCACTGACTGACATACAACTTACAATTTCCCAGGGGCAGCATTTCTTACGGTCACCAGCTTTGTTTCTGATTCTTTATCTGGCCTTTTATGAAGGATAAACTTATTGCTGGATATATCTGTCTAATAGCATCCACATTGTGAGTGTTCATATTGGATCGAGTTCTCTTCTCCCACTGGTGTAAAACTACAGTAAGTCCATTGGTTTAAAAGAAGTACCTTTAATGCCTCCTGCAGCCTCATGGAGCAGGTGCTACACCTAGATAGGTTCCCTGAGGAACACATCTTCATGCCTTGCCCCTGCACAGTGATGTGACTAAACACACTGGGCCAGATTTTTGGCTCCAACTTTACCTGCTTTTTACTGCATCATCTGAAGATTCTCCTGGCAGAGGAATAGGTATGTTGGGGATGTGCGGGAACAGAATAGAGCACACAGTGCTGCACCTTATGTCCTGGCACACTGGTTCCTGCAGCAAGCGTACTTAAAGCAGCCCTTAGACTTCTGTAACTGTTGCCAGGAATTGTCTTGGCACCCTGGGCAGCTCAGGATCAGGGGAGTGGAATGGTGGCTTAGAGCAGTGGCTCTCAGCCTTTCCAGACTACTGTACCCCTTCTAGGAGTCTGATTTGTCTTGCGTACCCCAAAGTTTCACTTCACTTTAAAAGTACTTGCTTACAAAATCAGGCATAAAAATACAATAGTGTCACACCACACTATTACTGAAAAATTGCTTACTTTCTCATTTCTACCATATAATTATAAAATAAATCAATGAGAATATAAATATTGTAATTACATTTCAGTGTATAATATATAGAGCAGTATAAACAAGTCATTGTCTGTATGAAATTTTAGTTTGTACTGATTTTGCTAGTGCTTTTTATGTAGCCTGTGGTAAAACTAGGCAAATATCTAGATGAGCTGATTTATCCTGTGGAAGACCTCTGTATAACCCCAGGGGTATGTGTACCCCTGGTTGAGAACCACTGGCTTAGAGCACCTTACAACTAGCATCACTGAGAATCTGACCCACTGTTTTGTAGCCATAGAACCGCATCTTAATTGGATTAATTGGTCTTTGGTAGTTGTGTATGAGGAGGAGAGGTAACACCTGTTGGAAGGGAATGGAGTGGAAATGTAATGGATTCTCATAATCTGATGAGTAGGCAACATCTTCGAATTGGGAATGTAGGCTAAATGAAGGTGTTATGCTGTGGGGACAAATATCAATGATAGGCAAAGCTTAAAATCTTTAGAATACAGGTGATAGAAAATAGACCAGGAGCCAATATTTTAAAAAACAGAATTACTAAAAAGATATGAATAGCTTGTGGATTCATTATTTGTAAAAGACATAGATTAAAAATATGCATAAACAAGTGTAAAATTAACAACTAGAGAGAAGGCAAGGGTTAAACAAGGGTGAAAAATAAAACGCCTGATATTAGTTAAAATTAAAAAATAAAGGCAGACAATAAATAAGGATTGAAACCAATTTTTTTAAAAGTGGCATTTAACAGAATACATAAAGAGATAATCATGACTAGTTAGGAGAGAGGCTGGGGATTACTTATATATAAATTATATACATTATTATTACTAGTAAATATTGATTTCATTGCACACAAACAAATTGGCAAAAAATATTTCCATCGATGATAATCAAAATTTCTAATAGACAAAGTAAGATAAATGATGCTCAAGAATTTATTACAGTTTGATTTAAAGAAATTTCCTTTGTATACTTTGACATGTAATGCTGGCAATTTGTGTTTTAAAAGTTCTAAAGCTTTAACTTTTGAGTCTGTGTCTGCTGACATTAAATGATTATTGTCTCATCCCTCCCATAATTTTCTGCAACTGTCAAAATTTAAATTGGCGAAAATAAAAAAAAGCTCAAAATCCATCATTTTGCACAGCTGTGAAAATTTAAATAGATAAAAAGCTAAAAATATGCTTTCAAATAAACATTGATATTATCCATTGACATTATTAAAAATGAATTCTGCCAAGCCTACTTGTATATTATAAAAAAGAAGGGATCATCTTCGTCATTTGACACGTTATATCCCTTTTCCTCTACTTTCATGGGTGTTGTACTATTTTGGGCCCTGATGCTGCCAGTTTTTACGCATGTACTTTACTTTAGGGACATGTAGTCTAATTCCTCTCAGTAGATGTGTCTTCACTGCAGAGTTAGCATTGGTGTTGCCCCTGATCTCCCTTCTGTCTACACAAAAAACCCTCTAGCCTGAACCTGAGGTGCTTTGAACCCAGGCATGGTTCAATGCAGGGCTGGCTCTACACTTTTTGCCGCCCCAAGCCGCGTGCCGAATTCAATGCCTGAAGAAGGGGGCTGCCACAGAATTGCCACAGCGGGCAGCCAAAGAAGGGGGCTGCTGCCGAATTGGTGCCATGGGACTGTGAAGATACAAACTGCCACCGAATTGCCGCCGTGGCGAAAAAACCCATGCCGCCCTAACAACTCATGGACTGCCGCCCCTTTAAGATTGCCGCCGCAGGCACCTGCTTGGAATGCTGGTGCCTGGAGCCGGCCCTGGTTCAATGTATAGGCCTGAGCCTGGATTTTATGTCCTCCTGGGCTGGCGACCCACCTACTTTGTTGTGGGAATGCAGTCTCATCAAGCCTGGGTGCTGTTAGTTCTCCAGTTCTAGCCCACAATTCCACCTGGGATGTACTTTCTTGTCTAACTCCTTCTTTCTGCATTGGAAATCATCTGGCTCAGCCATTTAATCCCACAGTTGCCTGCTCCATTTCTGACGCATTCCACAGCATTTGAACAGAAATGCTGGCCAAGAAACCCTCCTCCCATCATGCTGGCAGCTGGGCAGAAGCTGGCAGCAGCCTTCTGGTAAAGCTGTGATGTGATATTAGTAAGACCCATAATTTGTGGAAATGTATCTCGAATGACACCTTTATGTTTAGTGGACAGGAAAGAAATGGCAAGGCAGAGAAGTCAGTCAGGTGTGCTGTGAATTTGCAGACTTAATTCCTTAATAACATTCTTATTAAAAGTTCTTGCAGCCAAACACTCTTTGCTTTCACCTCCAGAATGTCTGCATTAGTAATGAATAAGTCCACTTGGGAGTTATTTACATAAAAGTATTGTTTTCCTGTCACTGCCACAGACAGCAGCTCCACACTAGGCAAGAGAGACAGAGAGAGAACCCTGAGAATGAATTCACGAGCAGCCCAGTTTAATGAATGACTATGAACCATCCTGACAGAAATCCATCCCGCCCATTGTGGATGCAGTTACATGGATCTGGAACGGCTAAGGCATTGCAATGGGGATGCTCCACCTGTGGTACGTTAGCCCAGGCTAACTCTGCACTGCAGACCTGTCCATTGGAACTGTTCACACGCCTACAGCTAAATATGTGTGTTTTTCTAAGCTCTTTGAATCAGAGACTGTATATCCGACATGTCTGTACAGCACCTCACACATTTTGGGCACTACTGTTGTATACATAATATAGCACCCAATCATGTTTGTGGCACATGCCACAGATGCTAGAAACCAATTTTAGAAATGTTTACAGACTTTTAAAAGGTTGTCTTAATTCTTCTCTCCCATCAGTTTTATACTGGTATAACTCCACTGATCACAGTGAAGTTACTTCTATCTTAGAGCCTGAACCCTTTACAGGGATCCCCACAACTGGATTTCTATTCCTATGTCGATCCCTTTGCAGGATTGGATCCTTACATCTGTGTAAGTGAAAATAATATGACTGTATTATGTAATATGATTGGGATTTCTTTTGTATTCTTTGTTTGCTCCTTTCCTGCCCACACATGGGTCTCAAGTCTATCATGGAAATCAGTGAGTCCCATATTAACTGTAAGTCTAGGACCATATCCATATCCTTGTGCCCTCTTTAGTTTGTATTGAAGACAGAAGGCAATATATGGCCCTTAATCAGGGGACATAATGGAGGCTTATGCATTGTAAGTATAGAGAAGCTTTGGTGAAATCCTATAAGAAAAATGATTCTCTGGGTTTATTGTAGCCATGAACTTCATTACTGTTCTAGCAGAACTAGCAGCATACATTTTGCCATAGTAACTCTGAGATAGTCTTATTCCAGAAATGGTCTCCTGAGTGATTTGGAATAGACTTTGACTTTATGGCCAAATTTTCATGCAACGCTAGGCTGCTTTTTGCTGTAATAAATGTACTGCTCTGGCAGATGTTTTATTTTCAAGAATTTTTTTCAAAATCAACACTACTGAGTGATACTGTGAAGCTTTGATGGTGTAATCCTGACTGAAAAAGTCTTCTGGCGCATTTGATAAAGACTTGTGATATACATGCTGCTGTGTTATAAGAGATATACCACTGCACAACCTGCTGCTTGAGTTGAGTGCCCCTTCTTCCCCCAGTTTTGGACATCCTCCTCCAAGCTTCCCATATGGTTTCCCATATGGAAACGCTGAGTTTTATGGACTGACTCACACTTTCTGAGGAGCAAAAGCAGCAGACTCCATACACTTCTGAACTCAAGCAGGAACAGAGACAATCCTTCTGTATTTCAATAAAAAGAAAAAAAGTTGTCAAGAACATGAGACTTTTCTTTCTTCAGCAGTTTTCTTCCCACACACCCCTTTCTTTTTTGGTTGTCTGTCCCTGGATCTTTTCCTACTCCAGGTGATGTTTCCTTCTAAGTGGAGAATTTAAATATTGAAGTGTCAAGATGCACAGCATACACACACACAAGTAATAATTTGCCTAGTGTGCAAACATCTGTTACTGGCTGCGTAGTTAATGGCTTGAGTGAAACAATCTATTCTGCACTGGATACTTTGGATAGTAGTGAATACTTTCCACCAAAATGTAATATTTGCTTTTCATTGAGCAGCTATGGATGACAGTTTCAGATAGTGGCTGAGTAGATGATATATGCTGTATTATCTGTTTTAACATTAAATGTTGTATATTGGTTCCTAATGACACTGATGAAAAAGATTTCTGATTGGCTTGGGAAATGAGGGAGATCAACAGACTCAATACCACCACTTGGTTGGTCAGGAGTAGAGTGTCATGAATTGTTCATCATGAATATTATTCACTGCAAATTTTACTCTTGTGTTTTTTCCAGTTAACAAATTGTCCACAGATTCAGATTTCTACAAATGTATTTATTATTCATTGGTATTTTCCAAGTGGTTTGTGTGGACCTTTCTTTAACTTCTCACTTTGACTCCTTGCTATTTTTTTATTCATGGTATGTACGTGGTTGGCTCAGTCAGTCGCTCAGGAGAGTGTCTTTTTCACACCCCTGAGTGATGTAAGTTAGATCAACTTAAGCAGTAGTATAGACCTGCCCTTAGTGAAAGCATACATTCAAGCCAACAAGTGATATGAGCAAAGAACAGGGAATTGGATTCTAATCATGGCACCGTCTCATAAAGTGACCTCAGGTAAGTCACTTACCCTCTCTGTCTTAGTTACCCCATCTGTAATAAGGAGCTAAAAATACTTTATTTACCTCACAAGCGTGTTGTAAAAATTAAATTTTTAATATGTGTAAGAGCTTTGAAAATGAAGAGCCTGCATTTTTAGGAAATTTGCTCTTTTGTTTGCAACTTATTGCCGCTGTAAATACTTGAGCGCCCAAACTACACTTGCAAAATTAGAAGAGCTACGTTTAAAAGGTTAGGCCTAAAATTGTTACATGTAAGTGTTAGCTTTGACTAAAAAAGCTCTGAAGAAATAGTTACAAACTGTAATATTAATGCTTAGCATTTATGTATTGCTTTACATGTTCAAAACACTGTATAGACTTTAGCTGTTCTTCACAATACTCCCGTGAAGTAGGTAAGTAAACATTATTGCTACAGCTGGGTGGGAAATGATGACATATGTTGTGGTTTGAAGATGTGTGTTGTTTCTTTAATACTGTAGCAGAAAGGGTTTGGGGAAGGTTATAGGCAGAAACTCTATAGTGAAACAGGGAAAGTATGTAGTCTCAGCAATAATAGTTCCCTTCTGTGGGATACTGCCTTCTGATCTCTCCAATTGTTCTTCTACTTCTTATCCACGTTAGAGGTATCTAAGGCAATGTCTACACTAAGTTAAGTCGACTTAAATTACATCGATGATCACCTACCTCTGTAATTAAATAGCTTTTGCATATCCACACAATGCTTCTTATGACAGCGGAGTATGTCCACAGTTTGTGCTCTTGCATTGATAGAGAGAGCAGTGCACCATGGGTAGCTACCCCACTGTGCAACTTGCCACCGTCTGCCCATCTGGGAATGGATCACAGTGCCTCATAGGGGCAGTCCCAGCATCCCATGATGCAGTTTTCTTCGTCCCAACATTCCGTGGGCTTCTTATTACGTTTCATGCCACTTTTCAGCAGCCCCTGTAAATTGCACCCCCCATCTCTGTCTGAAAGCATGGATCCTGCACTTCTCTCCAGTCTCATCATGTGCATTATGACCACAATGTGGCTGATTCTGCAGTATTTCATGAGCTGCAGATCTGATAATGACTCCATGGTGTTTGCCCTGCTGTGTTTGCATGGAAAGAAACAATTCAAGATTGCTGTTGGCTTTCATGGAGCAGCCGCACACAGTGGACTGTCGCTACTAGGCTCAGGAAACAAGCACTGAGTGATGGGATTCCATCATGATGCTGGTTTGGGATGATGAGCAGTGGCTGCAGAACTTTTGGATGCACAAAGCCACCTTCCTGGAACTGTGAGCGGAGCTCGTCCCTGCCCTGTGGTGCAAGGACACCAAAATGAGAGCTGCCCTCATGGTGCAGAAGTGAGTGGCAATTGCTGTGTGAAAGCATGCAACTCCAGACTGCTAATGATCAGTCGCTAATAAGTTTGGAGTTGGGAACTTCCACCGTGGGGGTTGCAGTGATGCAGGTGTGCAGGGCCATTAATCGCCTCCTGCTCTGAAGGACTGTGACTCTGGGAAATGTGGGAGAAATAGTGGATGGCTTTGCAGCAATAGGATTCCCTAACTGTGGCGGGGTGATAGATGACATGTATATCCCCATTTGGTCCCCAGGTCATCTTGTGATGGAGTACATCAACAGAAAGGGCTGCTTCTCTATGGTATTGCAAGTGCTGGTGGATCACCGGGGTCATTTCACCAACATCAACATGTGATGTTGAGGATCCTTGGATAATCCTTGGAGACCAGCCTACCCCTTACTCCCATGGCTTATGAAGCTTTACACCAGAAACCTTGACTGCCACAAGAAGCGCTTCAACAACAGGCTTAGCAGGTGCAGAATGACTGTTGAATGTGCCTTTGGCAGATTAAAGGGTCGCTGGCACTGCCTTTTTGGAAGGTTAAACCTCAGTGAGGAAACTGTTCCCATGGTCATAGCAGCCTGCTGTGCTTTGCCTAACATTTGTGAAGCTAAGGGGAAAAATTTCCACAGGGGTGGAACATAGAGGTGGATTTCCTGGCGGCCGCTTTTGAGCAGCCAGATACCAGGCTGTTAGAGGGGCACAATGCGGGGCTATTCGAATCAGGGAGACTTTGAAGGAGCATTTTGACAATGAGGCCCAGTAATAAGTCTTTCTGTAATGCACTGGCCCAGGCATTGTTTTCTAGCAGTGTTGAATGACCTTGTAATAATTGCTGTGTGAGCATAACTGTAGTCTGCCAATGTACAGATTTCCTGTATGTGCCATCTTTGCAGAAAACAAGGATATGTAGGATTAAAAGGCCTTCCCTCTGCATCCATCTCACAAGTCCTTTTATACTAGATCGTGTGATTTGCAGAAAGCTTCACTAAGGGAATCTTAGAAATGAGTGCCAATGTTTCCTCACTCTAATCCTCCCATTCCAGGTTATCTAGGCTTTACCTCATTGTGCCTATAGGACTGACTGTCTCAAATGCACAGAATCTGTATTCCCTGGAAACTCTTCATGTAGGCAAAGTAGGGCAGAATTTTAAATGACTGAATTTCCTTCCTTTCATAGGCTTGTCAGCCTTGTAATGTTTTATTTTTCTTTTTTGTCCTTGAAAATTGCTTTAAATCTGTTTATTACAAGATTGTAATAACTGTGAATTAAGTTAAGTAGTTTGAGAAGTCACAACAAGTTTACTCCACTGTACAATTATACAGCCCACAATTCAGGAAAAAAAAATTTAGTATTTCAAATCTTCCAGAATGTTCTGCAGAAAATATATTCACCGTGTCTAATAAAGCTCTTTCTCTGCACCATCATTATGTTTCTTCAAAGCATTTCCAATAAGAACACTCCGAATTATGTCCCCTTAGCTAGTTCATCTGTTCAGTCAATAAGCAACATTTTATTGCTTTTATGAATTAAACCCACTTTACATCCAATCATTTTGCAAACATCTGTAGCTGAATCAGTCTAGGGAGCTTTTGAAAAATCAATCAGTAGGGAACAGCTTTCACTTCATGTGTTTTTTATTTTAATAAAGTATTTACACACGTTTGCGCCAAATGAAATGGAAAAAAGCACTAACCCTCGGTGCCATATTCTAGCGGTGCAGTGTAACACCGCTTGCAGCTGGTAAAAAGGATGATTGGGCGTTTGAAAAGAACAGCTATCACCATTGGAATAATAGACCATCAATAGTCTGCTTACTGGCCACAAGCTACTAAACCAGAGTTTATAGTGACCAACAATGGACCCCATTGGTGGTGAAGGTGGATGAGCTATGACTGTCAATGCATGGATATACAAGGTGGAAAAGGAGTTAGATCTTTGAAACACATTCAGGAACCAATGGAATATGGTGGAAGAGTTCTTGGGAATGGAGATTCCCCGCTGCAGCCCAAAAAGCCCTCTACATCTCCCCAGTCCCAAGGAGGCAGAGAGAAATGATGGGACAGACTGCAATAAAGCATCAGGGCTAAAGCCCTTGTTATTACTGACTCCAGAAGGAGGGGTGTGTTTTGCATGCATGTGACGGGCATGACCCAAGCCCTGCTCAGGGAAGGCCACAACTCTTTTGAAGTCCAACTCAGACCTCAGAGGTGTGTTCTGTGTCACCACATGGAACATGTTGACACCAAATGTTACTGGGTACAAGACAGTCCTTGTCAGAGAACTCACTGGCTACAAGATTGTAATTGCCAGCATCACAGGGGCCTGCCTGACACAAAGTGATGAAATCACTATTAAAGGAGCAACTCTCCTCCATTCCGGGGTCTAGACCAGTGGTTCTCAAAGCCGGTCTGCCGCTTGTTCAGGGAAAGCCCCTGGCAGGCCGGACCGGTTTGTTTACCTGCCGCGTCTGCAGGTTCAGCTGATCACTATTCCCACTGGCCGCGGTTCACTGCTTCAGGCCAATGGGGGCTGTGGGAAGCAGTGCAGGCCAAGGGACGTGCTGACCACCCTTCCCGTAGCCCTCATTGGCCTGGAGCGGCAAACCACAGCCAGTGGGAGCTGTGATCGGCCAAACCTGCAGACGTGGCAGGTAAACAAACTGGTCCAGTCCACCAGGGGCTTTCCCTGAACTAGCGGTGGACCAGCTTTGAGAACCACTGGTCTAGACTGTACTCAGGTGTAGCACTTATTAGACAACCTGTAGCACAGACCTTAACTACACGAAACCCCATGTCCTCACACTTACTTTATGTTCAGGTTCAACACCACCGTGCCTACTTATCTGTCTTTGTGGCCTATATGCCAAAAGAAGACATGTCACCTGTGGAAAAGGACACATTTCTTCCATCAGCTAGCAGCAAAAAATCTGGTCATCTCAGCTGCATGACACATTGCCAGCACATGGGGATTTCAATGCTGTGACTGGCTGTGATTGAATTGAGTGTGAAACCATGATAGATCCCTTGTGCTTCAGGTTCCCCAAATGGCAACACTGCTTCGCTTCTGACGTTATTTGTTGCCTACGGTTTGTCTGTCCTGGGCCTCTGATTAGGCACCTCAATAACCAATGCTGGACTTGGATTTCAAACAATGGACATCCTCCAATGACTAGGTCTTGCCCATTGACAAAAAATGTCTCTGAGCTGAGACAAAGTTCAGAATCTAACATACCTGTGTTTTACTAAGTTGAGCCAGATCCGGTAACATCACTCTACAATTCCTGATATGATGTCATCTACTGTAGTCACTCTGGCTGGTGCAATGGTCCTCAATAGACTATAGAGTGTTTGATGATGATGAATCCTGTATTGGTATATTTTCCTAGTTACATCGCATTTATTATTTTTTAAGATATACAGGCTATGTGGGAGGCTGGAGAGGAAGGATGATTTTGTGGTTAAGGCAGTAGACTTGGAATCAAGAGGCATGGTTTCAATTCCCAGTTCTGCCACAGATTTCCTATATGACCTTGAGCCAAGTCACTTAATCTCTGTGTTTCTGTTCTCTCTTGGTAAAATGGGGATGATACTTCCTTACTTCCACCTCTGTTTATTTTGTCTATTTAGATTGTAAGCTCTTTGGGACAGGGACTGTCTCTTGCTATATGTTCTTATAATGCAATACAAATGAATAACAGTAAGTTGCCCTCATCTGGTGTTTCCCCTGGTTGAGGTAGGAATAGTAAGGGAAGCATTCACTTCTGAGTAATCTTAGAGAAGAAAAGCACATACATTATGGAGAATATGGGTAAATTATGAAAAATTGGGCTTACTGCTTCCACCTTGCTTAATATACATAGATGGTCTTTTAAAACTCGCTAGGTTTTCCAAAGGTAATTATGAACGGTCATCTCAATACTCACAGTACTCCCTTGTTTTTTCCCTCACATAAACTCTAAGAAATATTCTGAATGCTGAAAATACTGTTCCACATTGTAACATTGGATTTTGATCAGAACTTCCCATTGAAGTAAGTGTGTTTTTTCTTAAAAATTGATGGCTATGTATGGCACAATGAAAATACTCATTTAGGGCTATATTATTACATCTTTGCTATACATTGAGTAGTATTTTACTTTTGGAATACCCTCATTAATTTTTATGGGACTAGTTGTAATATAAGGTCCTATTCAGTGTGAGTAAGCATATTTGAACCTGGTTCTTAGTTATCTAAGGCAATTGGCAAATTTTATGGGCCATCACCATCCCTCTTGCTTGCTGATCTTACATTTCTGGAAATGTAAGGTAACTGCAAATCTCATGCACTGTACATTCAAATTATTTGATTCAATAGTAAATACTAGGTTAATTTGCATATAATTTAAGATCAACAGTGTCAGATAAAATGTGTATTTTATTGTGCTTATTACTCCTAGCATCCATTAGCACATGTACTAGTAGAAGTCTCTCAGAGTACAGGGCCTGATTCTCCACTACCTCACACATTGTGTAGTTATTTACGCAAATGGTAACAGTGGGCCAGATTCTCAATCCCTGCTTGGGTATTTTTGCACTGCTCTGGTAGCAAGAGAGGCTGGAAAGCTGCCTCAACAATGAGAGCTGAGGATTCCTCTTGCATAGTGGAGCTACTGGCTGGCATAGAAGCAGTATAGCATGTTCTATGCCACTGTTTCCTGTCCCCCGCATGGTAATGGCAGGACTATTGGGGGGAACTCACATTCTATGGTCATGGGTGATTTATAAAAACCTCGCTAGACATTGGCACAAGTCAACATTGGGGGTTGTTTGCATCCACACTGTTCCAGGGGTTCCTCTAGGAGGCATTTGTTCAGCAACAATGCCACCTTAAGCTACTTAACTCACAAGAGAATAGCCTGCCTGTGGCATCACCTCTTATGAGAGTACAATGTGCACTCCTTTCTATGGCTGGCTAGGGATGGAGTGGCCGCACCTGCTATTTTTAATCTTTGCACATTTTTTAGCAGGATGCTGTCAATTGGGCAGATGTATAACTGGCCGGACTTGAAAAGGGCTCCTTGCACCCTCCCCTCCTTGTGCACTTGCACAAGACCCTGGCACAATCTGGCCCATAGCAGGAAAGCGCAATGTTTGGTGAAATGTAGCTAACTTTTGACTCTGTTTGATCTTCCGGTCTTTTTTTTTTTATTACTATCCCTTTTACAATATATATGTGTCTTTTTGGTGCTTTTGTTCTCCTAATTATTCAGTTTCTCTGTGATCTTTTGGAGTAACCTTACAATGCATTTAACACAGCTAAATAAACATTACCCAACCTGCTTGAATTCACTTAGCATGTTAACTATTCGAAAAAGATTTTTACAGGTACTTTAATATACGCTGCTGGCGCTTTCTTCTGGAAGGTCATTTGAATGTTGCCTCAGAACTGCTAAATTGTTTATTGATCTCATAATTAATCATGTTTGTGGTTACCTCTGATGTTTGCTTCCATGGATTACTTTTTCAGGTTATTTAAAAAAATGAAATTGAAAAATGATAAAATGAATGAGTTTTGTTTCATGCTTTTTAAATATATTGTGCACTTCAAAAAAAATGGAGGGGAGGGGGAGGAGAGGAAGCAGAAAGAAATAACATAATTATTTTTTTCTTAAGCGAAGTTTCAGATCATTGCTTTGTGTTTATATAGAGCTGGAAACTGTATATGTAACTTTTGTCTTGGTTGTCTCCATGAGCTGAGCCTGGGAGATCCAGCAGTAAGAGAATGAGCCTCTACAGTTTCAGCTAAAGCGGTAAGTCCTCTAGTGGTTATCTATAGCATACTTATTTCTTTTGTGGATTAGGCACAGAGGTGGGCACAACACAGACTGAACAGCAGGTTTCCTAATTATGAAGGGCTGAGGCATCATTTCTGGAAGGTGGGATATTCTTTAATCAACATGGAAAAATGATGTTGCTCTGTGAATAGCATCTAAAAAAGGAACCAAATCCATCAATTTAAAAACATCAAGGTCCTATGATGTTGTCTTTCCATAAGCTAGCAAGCTGTCTAAGAAGTTGATATTTAGGTCTCCTGAGTAATCAGAAATGACAAACATTGTCACTGTCGCATGATATCCACTTAAAAGTGGAGCTTTCCCACAGCTGTATTACTTTAAAGGGATCCTCTGGTTGCATTGCCTTTTCTTTAGAATCCCTTTAGGGCCAATAGTGGGGACAAATGCCCATCACCCCCTTTGGTCTGCCCACTCTCTGCACTCTAATCACACATGACATTTCTGGACCTTGGAGAATTCTTCTTGGTGTACAAGAAACTATCGCATGTGGCTCCCAAGAACACTTATGTTTGCAGGATAAAATCAAGCTGTAATGGTATATTATACTGAGGAAAATTACATCTACTAAACCTGCATTCAGAAAACCACTGATATGAGTGAGATACAAGTTGTAAGTGACTGTCAGCTAAAGTCCATTCTCAGTAACGTGGGGATGGCTGTGAAGGGAAACTGCAGTTAGAAGAGACAGCACTAGTGTAGCCTTGTGTATTCAGTGATGTGTGTGATATGTTGGGTTTGAGAAATAGTTGTAGTTAAAAATATCTGATCTGAATTACTCAGAGTATTGGGGGCCAGATCCTCAGCTAGGACAAAACTGACGTAGCTGCATTGACTTCTGTGGAGCTCTGCCAATTTCCATCAGCTGAGGATCTGACTCTGTGTCGATTGTCAGTAAAATACACTGCAATTAGAGTCTTCCTGCACTTACTGTTTTGCTAACGATAATAATGCTGCTACCTAAGAAGCTGCTAGATTAACAGTGCTGGAGTCTGAAGTCTTCTCTTATATAGAGAGAACAAAGAAGAGCATGAGCAGCAGTGCAAATTTCTCCACCTTGCTTGTCTTCTTATGCGGATCAGTATTTCTTTAAGGGTCGCTGTAGCCTTTACTTTAGACACATCTCATTTCATTTTCACATTCATGTTCATAAGTTCCCTGAACAGCCATCAAATGGGTAGTTTTTGGTCACTGCTGATCCATGCCGGGTTTGAAATACTTAATGGACAAGATTCAGCCTTTGCGTAATTCCCTTTCTCTCTGTGGGTAGGGTTGCTTTATACCCATTGAATCATGTTTGAAAAGCCCCTGACCCTATGCAGCTTGCCATTGTAAAAGCTGTAAACTAGTCAGTGATGGAATTCAGAGTTTTGCAAAGAAATATATATAGCAAATGACAGCAATTGTTTATGATTTTTTAAACACCTAAGGAAGAAATCTTGAGGTGCATAAAAGTACTTGCCATTAAACCATTTTCAAAGTGATTATGATAGCTAATGTCTAGCCATTTATATTAACTTTGTCCAGTAGGGCAATAAAATGCATTTTTAACACAATTTATATGAGACACTAATTGCCAGATCTGCAAAGACTTCCGACCTACATAATTTCATTGTTTACAATATTAACTACTAAAGCAAAGAGAATTGTTTGTGACACCCCCTGGACAGAGACCAAAAATCCAGATTTGCATTAATGCTCTAGTGAACAAACGCTCATCCAGGAAAGATTAAAACTCAGAGATGGGTCTCCCCCGGCTCCCTCCCATTTTGCTTCTTCCATCATTACAACCATCTCTGCTGCATTTTCAAATGTTTGATTATCTAGTAAGCATTCTCTTTAAAATTGTAATAAAGGACTCATAACCCATATGTTCCCTACTACAGCAAATGAAAGCATTGCTTGTATTTAGTTGCAGTAACTAAATAGGCACCGTTCATTCAAATCTTCAACTTCCCAGAGATGAAACACAAAAAATAGGTGAGAGGTACAGTGTTCCATCCAATCCAATGCAAATGTATGCAAATTTCTTCATATTAGAGTCATTGTCTAGTTGTCATCCTCACATGGGGCACATCAAAGCCATATGACCTGATTTTGCACCTGCTGTTTAATTAAATTTACAAGGCAGACATTCTCTCTACTCCCGGTGATATACAAATCCATTTTTACTACCGCAGCTTCTAATTTACAAGGTAGTTGACTGCTGTGTTTCATAGTCAATAGCTGCCCAACTGCTCTTTGTTAAAGTGAAGATTAAAATCTGAAAACTGGCCACCATTTGGGTATATGAATTAAAAGAAATATTAAAAGTGATTTCCCTCTTCACCTTTTAAAAAAATGGGGCAAAAGGGAATATATAGTAGGAACATTTCATACCAATTATAACAGCCTAGATATTTTCCCCCCTCCTGCTGTGCAGAGACCAAGGCACTTTTGTCAAATTATCAATAGCTTTTGCTGTTTTGCAAGATCCTTGTTTCGGAACATAGAAATATAGCAGTGCTAGCAGATATGATACTAAAAAACCGGTCTCTCCCCTGCATGGTCATGCAAAGTTTATGGCAGGTATTCATTCTATTGGACTGAAACCTTGGTTAGAGATGATCTCACTCTTTCTGCTGCCATTTTCCCTCTGAAGCACAAACAATAGTTACCTTTCAGTCTCCCAAACCTGCTCTAAATATCAGTGCTATAAAATTCTCTCTTAATCTTTTGACTAGATGATGATCCTCATCTTATTGTAATTAACCTTAATTTTTCTTGAGTGTAATCATTGTACTCTGAGATCCTGCAGTGTATATATACTGTTTTAAAATTAAATTAATACAAATTTAGATATAAAATTTGCTCTGAATATCATCTCAGATGATATTCAACAGTTGCTAGCTGCACATTAGCAGGAATAAAATAAACCCCTTACTAAGAGTAACAAGAAGGGTTTCTTCAGGTATGTTAGCAACAAGAAGAAAGTCAAGGAAAGTGTGGGCCCCTTACTGAATGAGGGAGGCAACCTAGTGACAGAGGATGTGGAAAAAGCTAATGTACTCAATGCTTTCTTTGCATCTGTCTTCACAAACAAGGTCAGCTCCAGACTACTGCACTGGGCAGCACAGCATGGGGAGAAGGTGACCAGCCCTCTATGGAGAAAGAAGTGGTTTGGGACTATTTAGAAAAGCTGGATGAGCACAAGTCCATGGGGCCGGATGCGCTGCATCCGAGAGTGCTAAAGGAGTTGGCGGATGTGATTGCAGAGCCATTGGCCATTATCTTTGAAAACTCATGGTGATCGGGGGAGGTCCCGGATGACTGGAAAAAGGCTAATGTAGTGCCCATCTTTAAAAAAGGGAAGAAGGAGGATCCTGGGAACTACAGGCCAGTCAGCCTCAATTCAGTCCCTGGAAAAATCATGGAGCAGGTCCTCAAGGAATGAATTCTGAAGTGCTTAGAGGAGAGGAAAGTGATCAGGAACAGTCAGCATGGATTCACCAAGGGCAAGTCATGCCTGACTAATCTAATTGCCTTCTATGACGAGATAACTGGCTCTTTGGATGAGGGGAAAGCAGTGGACGTGTTGTTCCTTGACTTTAGCAAAGCTTTTGACATGATCTCCCACAGTATTCTTGCCAGTAAGTTAAAGAAGTATGGGCTGGATGAATGGACGATAAGGTGGATAGAAAGCTGGCTAGACTGTCGGGCTCAATGGGTAGTGATCAATGGCTAGTTGGCAGCCGGTATCAAGTGGAGTGCCCCAAGGGTCAGTCCTCGGGCCGGTTTTGTTCAATATCTTCATTAATGATCTGGAGGATGGTGTGGATTGCACCCTCAGCAAGTTTGCAGATGACACTAAACTGGGAGGAGTAGTAGATACGCTGGAGGGTAGGGATAGGATACAGAGGGCCCTAGACAAATTAGAGGATTGGGCCAAAATAAATCTGATGAGGTTCAACAAGAACAAGTGCAGAGTCCTGCACTTAGGATGGAAGAATCCCATGCACCGCTACAGACTAGGGACCTAATGGCTAGGCAGCAGTTCTGCAGAAAAGGACTTAGAGGTTACAGTGGACGAGAAGCTGGATATGAGTCAAGAAGGCCAATGGCATTTTGGGATGTATAAGTAGGGGCATTGCCAGCAGATCGAGGGACGTGATCGTTCCCCTCTATTTGACATTGGTGAGGCCTCATCTGGAGTACTGTGTCCAGTTTGGGGCCCCACACTACAAGAAGGATGTGGAAAAATTGGAAAACATCCAGCGGAGGGCAACAAAAATGATTAGGGGACTGGAACACATGACTTATGAGGAGAGGCTGAGGGAACTGGGATTGTTTAGTCTGAGGAAGAGAAGAATGAGGGGGGATTTGATAGCTGCTTTCAACTACCTGAAAGGGGGTTCCAAAGAGGATGGATCTAGACTGTTCTCAGTGGTAGCAGATGGCAGAACGAGGAGTAATGGTCTCAAGTTGCAGTGGGGGAGGTTTAGGCTGGAGATTAAGAAAAACTTTTTCACTCGGAGGGTGGTGAAACACTGGAATGCATTACCTAGGGAAGTGGTGGAATCTCCTTCCTTAGATATTTTTAAGGTCAGACTAGACAAAGCCCTGGCTGGGATGATTTAGTTGGGGATTGGCCCTGCTTTGAGCAGGGGGTGGACTAGATGACCTCCTGAGGTCCCTTCCAACCCTGATATTCTATGATTCTATGGTTTTCTTTTCCACTTCTCAAGAGAGAATGGAGAGAAGTGGTTGCCATGGTGTAATATTGTATTCACAAACAGTGAGATGTTATCAACAGACTATCGTTAAGATAAATAGCAAATTGTTTTCCTTTATCCTTGCACATATTTCATTTGAAGTAACATCATTTTTTTTCTCCAGTAACATAAAGAAACTGAGGAGATATAATAGAACTGAGATGTTCTGCTATGTATTTTAGAAGTTGAAAGAGCAAAGAGTCATTTCACGGAGTTGACTATAGGTGGCAGCACATGTTAAGATAAGAGAAACAAACTCCTAAGAAAAGTTAGAACAAATCCGTATAAATGAATCAAGGCTTTTTCCTGAAAATTTCTTGTGGGCTACATAGGCAAGTCCATGAGAATACATTGTGCTTTCTGGTGATACAGATGCTTAGCATCACAGAGTTTAAGCGAGAATAAGTATGCAAATGATGCATACAATTCTGAATATTATGGACCTGATTCTGTCACCTTCATTCACACAGAGAAGTGACTTACGTCGCAATCTTACTTCACTTCCTATTGAGTTCAGTAGGGCTTCGTACTGAATAAGATATTAATCACTGTAAGAAGGGTGGCAGAATCTGGCCCTTCATTAGCAAAGACACTGCACATTATCATAGCGATAAGAGTTGCAATTTGGATAGTGCCCTATATCTCACTTACAAACATTTGCCATACAGTAATACAAAATAACATGATGGGCAAGACTGATTCTTACGGCTGAGCCCTGTGTAAAAGGTGGTCTATGGCTGTACTGCTGCCCCAGGAGAATCTCTGGGGACAAATTGTTCTTGGAGAGCAAGTGTTCCGCCTCCAAGAACTGTGGTTCCTATGAGATCTATAGGATGCCAGGACCCTCCATGTGAATGCCCTGTGCCTCTGCATCAGCTGAAGTCGGTTTCTGACAAGTGCAGCTTTATTGGAGCCCCACTGCCAGGGCTTTCCTTTGACCCGTTGCTCTCAGGACCTAAGCCTGGGGTTTCTCCGAGTATGGAAGGAACCTTGAAAAAAATTAATTTAGCCCAGTCTTCATTAGCTCTTCTAGATTTTCCCAGGACATGGGTGGAACAATGCTTGTCCCCCAGCAGAGTCTTCTGCACCCCTTCCCGCACTTGCATCCTCCCCAGCTGTAGATCTCTGACCCTGTAAGAGGGTGGTGGTGTTTAATGAAATTCCCTCTGTATGGGAATGGAGGGTGAGGAGGGTTCCACATAGAAAGGAACTTCCACAAGCCTAAACACCTAGGGAGATATCCAAAGGCAGAAATCTGGCAGTTAAATCCCCAACTCCTCTGACTTTCAATGGGAGTTGAGCACCTAATTGTCCTTAGTGTCTTTAAAAACGACGGATCTCCTGTATAACACAGGCCATAGAATGTCCCTGAATAAATTCCTGTTTTAAACAAGACCATATATTTTAGAAATGCTTCCAATCTTGATTTAAAAATTGCCAGCAATAAAGAATCCACAACAACCCTTGGCAAGTTGTTTGAATGGTTAATTACCCTCACTGTCCTTATTTCCAGTCTGAATTCATCTAGTTTCAACTCCCAGCCATTGGATATTTGATTGAAGAGCCCATTATCCAATATTAGTTCCCCAGGTAGGTACTTATAAACTGAGATCAAGCCACTCCTTAATGTTCTCTTTGTTAAACTGAATAGATTGAGCTCTTTGAATCTATCACTATAAGGCATGTTTTCTTAATGCTTTAATCATTCTCATGGCTCTTCTCTGAACCCTCTCCAATTTATCAATATCTTCCTTGAACTGTGGACACCAAAACTGCATATAATATTCCTATAGCAGTCACACCAATGTCACATATAGAGGTAATAAAACCTCCCTACTCCTACTTGATATTCTCCTGATTATGCACCCAAGGATAGCATTAGTTCTTTTGGCCACAGTGCCTCAATGGGAGCTCCTGTTCAGCTGATTACCCACCATGACCACCAACTCTTCTTAAGCATTACTGCTTCCCAGGATGGGGTCCCCATCCTGTAAGTATGGCCTACATTCTTTGTTCCTAGATGTCTGACTGTGCATCTGTCCGTGGTAAAACACATATTGTTTGCTTGCACCAAATGAACCAGATCATTCTGTATCAGTGACCTGCCCTGTTCATTATTTAGTACTCCCCCAATCTTTATCAGTGATGATTTTGTTTTCTTCCATGTTGTTGATGATAAAAATGATAAATAGTGCAAGGCCAATCCTGCAGAATGCCACTTACCACACCCACTCAATGTTGATTCTCCATTTCCAAATAAGTTTTAAGATTGCTCAGTTAGACAGTTTTTAATTCATGTTAATTTTGTATCATTCTCGTTTTTTAATCAAAATGTCACGTGGTATCAAATCAAATGCATTACAGAAGTCTAGGTATAATAAATCAACTCTATTACCTTTTTAAGCAAACCTGTGATTTTATTAAAAAAGAAAAAAAAGTTAGTTTGAAAGGATCTATTTTCCATAAACCCATTATTCTCCTTTAATTCTTTATCATTCGAGTCCATATGAGCCATTTCATTATTTGGCCTGGGATCGATGTCAGACTGACAGGCCTATAATTACCTGGATCATCCTGTTTAAACTTATAAAATATTGGCATGATCTTAGCTTTCTTCCAGTCCTCTGGAACTTCACCAGTGTTCCAAGAATGATTGAAAATCAAAATTAACGGTCTAATGAACTACTCAGCCAGCTCTTTTAAAATGCTTGGATGTAAGTTATCCTAATTTTAAATGTCTAGCTTTAGTAGCTGCTGTTTAACATCCTCCTGAGTTACTATTGGAATGAAAAGTGTTTCTTCATCATCATATGATATGACTACATCTTCTGGCTTTTTCACAAATACAGGACAGAAATATTTATTGAACATTTCTGCCTTTTCTTCATTATTATTAACAATTCTATCAGTGCACCAGTACCAGTTATAGGATTATTTTTGTTCTTAATGTACACCTCTACCCCAATATAACGCTGTCCTTGGGACTCAAAAAATCTTACCGCGTTATAGGTGAAACCGCATTATATCGAACTTGCTTTGATCCACTGGAATCGCACAGCTCTCCCCTCCCACTGGAGCACTGCTTTACCGTTCAATATCCCAATGCATGTTATATCGGGTCACGTTATATCGGGTAGAGGTACTTTAAAACATTCCTCCTTTTGTCCTTAACTCTGCTGGCTGTATATTTCTCCTTCTGTCCCTTTGCTTCCCTTATACATTTTCTGAAGTTCTATTTCTGATTTATATTAGTTACTATCAACCTCCTTTTCCATTTATATAATATTGTATAGCTCCCTTCACTTTCCCTCTAAGCCAAGTTGTTTTTTTAACCAATGTGGTTTTCTTTCTCGATTGCGGAATTGTGGCTTTTTGGGCATTTACTAAAAATTCTTAAATAAGTCCTAATCATCATTCACATTTTTCTGTTTCAATTCTTTCTCCCAACTGATATGGTTCATACTTGTTTTCAGTTTTGTGACATTGGCCCTTTTAAATCACCAAGTATATATATTACTGGCTTGAATTTGTTTTCTGTTTGCAAATAACAAAGTGGTCAAGTCATGATCACTTGTCCCCTAAGCTACCACTAATTGTTAATTCTGTGATCAGTTCCTTTATTCATCAAGAAGAGACCTAACATAGAATCCCCCCATGCAACACTTCTTGGGTTAGGAAATTGTCACCTGTAATATTTAGAAATTTCAAAGATATTTTAGTACTGGAAACATGAGACCTCCAGCATGTGTCCCTCAGATTGAAGTGCCCCATTTTCATACAGCATTTATTTCACTGCACCTTATAGGTAGATGCTTCAGGAGCCAGTCATCCTGTTCCCGAGTGTGATTTGGTGGTCCATAGCAGACACCAACAGTAAGCCCTCCCAGTCCACTGGGCTCTGACACAGGGTCCTTTGGGCTACCAGTAGTCTGGCAACCAAGACTGCTTAAGGCTGTCCTCCCTGGGCCTCTTCCTCTCATCCATCCCCGGTGGGAAAACCCAAACCACAATAGCTAAGTGGGGTTTACCAATGTCCTAGATCCACTGGATGCTTCTCTCTCTGGTTGTCTCCGGAGTGGATCCTCTCTTCCCTCACGGAGGCGCCTTTGGGCAGCTGTTTCAGAGTCTTTGGCTCAGCTCGACTGGAGGTGTGGGCTGCAGGTCCGCTCACCTGCAGCTCAAAGGATCTAATTCCCTGACTTTTAATTCCTCCAGCAGATGGAGCATTTGCTGCAGCTGTGGTGGGATGGGGCTGGCTGAGCCCAAAATAATCCCTTTACCCCTTGTTGCCCAGTGTGGGTTTGTACACCCCATCACAGTGCCACTCCCCTTCTCTTTTTGCCCACTCAGTCCTTCCTAAATAGATTATAACCATTAATTTAATATTCCAATCATGTGAATCATCCCACCAGGTTTCAGTAATACCTGGCTAGATAGAGTGACCAGACAGCAGGTGTGAAAAATCGGGATGGGGGTGGGGGGTAATAGGAACCTATATAAGAAAAAGACCCAAAAATCAGGACTGTCCCTACAAAATCGGGACATCTGGTCACCCTGCAACTAGATGATGTTTGTTACCCCAGATCCTAGTCTGGTATCATTCATATTACTATTTTAAACATGTAAATAGGTATTTAAAGTTATGCACATGCTTAACTGTGTTGCTAAACTGGGCCCAACATCAATAAATTGCAGCCTATGTATTGCCTGCAAATGATGATCACCGTCTACTGGAGCTGATCAGAAATTTTCTGATGAAACAAATTTTGATGGAAATTGCCAATTAGTCCAGCCCAAAATGTTGCTTCAAAACATCTGTGTTTGACAAACTTTTGGTGAATCTAAGGCAAGGTTTCCATTAAACCCTTGTACGACCTTCAGATT
Source organism: Lepidochelys olivacea (assembly GCF_965140295.1). Lineage (NCBI taxonomy): Eukaryota > Metazoa > Chordata > Testudines > Cheloniidae > Lepidochelys > Lepidochelys olivacea. The sequence continues at coordinate 33,513,394 of NC_140413.1, read as the reverse complement.
GGCAACCAATTTCTCCCTGTTAGTCCAAATCAAGTCTAAAATGTTTGTACCATGTACTTACTTCCTCAGCCTTCTGAAATAAAAAGTTCTTGCCAAGGCACTCAAAGAACTTACTGGACATTTTGTGTTGTGCCATATTACTTTTACAACAAATGTCTGGGTAGTTAAAGTCCCCCTTACTACCAGGTCCTGTGATTTGGGTATTTTTGCTATTTATTCTAGAAATGCCTCGTCCACCTCCTCCTCCTGATTTGGTGGTCTAGAGTAGATCCCCGTACCATGACATCACCCTGGTTTTTCATCCCTTTTTATCTTTACACACAGAGTTGCAGCTGGTCTGCCTCTCACCTCCTTCTGGACCTCAAAACAAGTATATTCTTGACATACAATGTAACGCCTCGTCCCTTTTACCCCTGCCTGTCTGTCCTGAACAAGCTATACCCCTCAATACCAATATTCCAGTCATCAGATTGGCCCCACCAAGTCTCAATGATGCAAGTTAAGTCATAATTTAGCTTATGTGTTAATACTTCCAGTTCTTTGTTTTTATTCCCTATACTCCTTACATTTGTGGCAGATTCTCCCACTGTTTTCCCTCTTGCTGCTCCTATGACCCTATTGCAATTTTGGATTCCTTTCCCCCTCCTCCACAACATTTAGCTCCCCATTAAGATCACCTTTTTATACTTACCTGTGGGTTTTTGTCACCTGCACCCTCTGAACCTAGTTTAAAGCCCTCTTCACTAGATCAGTGAGTCAGTGTGTGAAAATGCTCTTTTTCTTCTTGGTTAGGTGAAACCCATCTCTTCCCAGAAGCCCTCCTTCCCTGAACAGCATCCCATCATCAAGGAAGCCAAAACCCTCCTGTTGACAACATCTTCGCAGCCATGCTTTCATTTCTACGATTCATCTGTCCCTGCTTAGGCCCTTACCCTCAACCAGAAAGATGTACAAGAAAATAAAAATGTCATACTGGATCAGACCAACGGTCCATCAAGCCCAATATCCTGTCTTCCGACAGTGGCCAGTGCCAGATGCTTCAGAGGGAATGAACAGAACAGGACAATTACCAAGTGCAATTACCAGGGCAAATCCCCTCTTGTCCAGACCCAGCTTCTGGCAATCAGAGGTTTAGGGACACCCATAGCAGGGAGTTACATCCCTGACCATCTTGTCTAATAGCCATTGATGACCCTATCAACCATGAACTTACCTAATTATTTTTTTCAACTCAATATACTTTTGTTTTTCACAACGTCCCCTGGCAATGAGTTGCACAGGTTGGCTATGTTTTGTGTGCAAAAGTACTTCCTTATGTTTGTTTTAAACCTGCTGCCTATTAATTTCATCGGGTGACCCCTCATTCTTGTGTTACGTGAAGGGGAAAATAACACTTCCTAGTTCACTTTCTCCACATCACTCGTGATATATAGAGCTTTATCATATCAGCCTTAGCCGTCTCTTTTCTAAACTGAACAGTCCCAGTCTTTTTAATCTGTCCTCCCATGGAAGCTCTTCCATACCCTTAATCATTTTTCTTCCCCTTCTCTGTGCTTTTTCCAATTCTAAATATATCTTCTTTGAGATGGGGTGACCAGAACTGCACCTGGTATTAATCATATGGGTGTACCATGGGTTTATGTAGTGGCATTATGATATTTTCTGTCTTCTTATCTATCCCTTTCCTAATGATTCCTAACACAGTTAGCATTTTTGACTGCCGCTGCCCATTGAGCAGATGTTTTCAGAGAACTATCCACAATGACTCCAAGATCTTTCTTGAGTTATAACAGCTAATTTAGACGGCATCAATTTATGGGTGTGCAGTTGGGATTATGTTTTCCAAAGTGCATTATTTTGCAGTTATCTATATTGAATTTCATCTTCCATTTTCTTTCCCACTCATCCAGTTTTCTGAGATCCCTTGGTCATGGACTTAGCTATTTTGAGTAATTTTGTATCACCTGCAAACTTCACCACCTCACCGTTTACCCCTTTCTCGAGATCATTTATGAATATATTAAACAGCACTGGTCCCAGTAAAGATCCTTGGGGGACCACCTATTTATCTCTCTCCACTGTGAAAAACATTTATTCCTACCCTTTGTTTCCTGTCTTTTAACCAGTTAGTGATTGATGAGAGTATCTTCCCTCGTATGCTGTGAGTCTTCCCTTTGCTTAAGACCTTTTGGTGAGGAACCTTGTCTTTCTGAAAGTCCAAATACACTATATGACTGGTCTACCCTTGTCTACATGCTTGTTGACCTCCTCAAAGAATTCTAATAGGTTGGTAAGGCATGATTTCTCTTTACAAAAGCTGTGTTGACTCTTTCCCAACATATTGTGTTCATCTATGTCAGATAATTTTGTTCTCTACTATAGTTTCAACCAATTTGCCTGATGCTGAAGTTAGGCTTACTGGCCTGTAATTGACAGGATTGCCTCTGGATCCTTTTTAAAAAAATTGATGTTACATTAACTCTCCTGGAATCATCTGGTTCAGAAGCTCATTTAAGTGATAGGTTACACAGCACAGTTACTAGTTCTGCAATTTCATATTTGAGTTCCTTCAGAACTCTTGGGTGAATACCATCTGGTCCTGGTGACTTATTACTGTTTAATTTATCAATTTGTTCCAAAGTCTCCTCTGTTGAGACCTCAATCTGGGACAGTTACTCAGATTTGTCACCTAAAATGAATGGCTCAGGTGTGGGAATCTCCCTCACATTCTCTGCAGGGAAAACCGATGCAAAGAATGTGTTTAGCTTTTCCACAATAGCCTTGTCTTCCTTGAGTGTTCCTTTAGCACCTCAGTCATTCAGTGGCCCCACTGATTGTCTGGCAGGCTTCCTGCTACTGATGTACTTAAATTTTTTTTGCTTTTTAAAGTTGCTCTTCAAATTCTTTTTTGGCCTGCCTAATTATACTTTTACATTTGACTTCCGAGAGCTTATGTTCCTTTCTATTCCTCCGTAGGATCTGACTTCCTATTTTTAAAGGATATCTTTCTGCCTCTAACCACCTCTTTTGTTTTGCCGTGGTAGCAAGCCTCACACTCACTTTTTTTAATTTGGGGCATACATATCATTTAAGTCCCTATAATAGTGTTTTTAAAAGTTTCCATGTAGCTTGCAGGCATTTCACTCTTGTGACAGTTCCTTTTATTTTCCGTTTAGCTAGCATCAGTTCCGTGTAGTTCCCTTTTTTGAAGCTAACTGGTACTGTGGTGGGTTTCTTTTGTATTTTCTCCCCTACATGGATGTTAAATTTAATCACATTGCACTTACTATTACCGAGTGGTTCAGCTGTATTCACCTCTTGGACCAGATCCTGTGTGCCAGGTTCATATCTGGCAGTATCATTAGTGCCCACATGGATGAGGAATATTGGCTAGTGGTCAGAGGATGCATGCCTTGGTAAACTTTCTTTAATATCTGGGAGGTGGGCCTCAGACAGGCAACACACCTCCTGGGACATGATGCCTACACCCCCCCTCAGAAAGGAGTCACCAACAACCACCTTCCTACATCCTCTCTTCTTTCCTGCCCCACAGCTCCTGGGCTCCCAGTGAGCTGGCCCCCCTCCACTCTGTGTTCCCCACAGGGAGCAGAGGAAGCCGCTTGGGGCTTCTCAGCTGCCCCCTCCCCCTTCTCCTGTCCTGAAATTGACAAGAGAGCGGGAGGAAGGCTGTAGTGTAGACACTGACATAATTAGGTCAAAATAAGCTGCCTTACTAACTGTGTAGTGTAGACCAGCCCTCAGACATCTCTAATCACTGGTCTATTTATTAAAAAAATTGCACTGCTCTCTCTTCAAAGAGCCCTGCTAGAATTAGTTGCTAATTCACCCAACTGCAGGGCACCTTAGCTCAGACAGTCAGCAGCCAAGCCTAGATATCAAACACAGCAAATGAGTAAACCAGCCCAGTCCTACCAAACTTGATGGCAAGTTCCCAGCACAGAAAAGTGCTTCACAGTTAATCAAGACAGAAATACCTCAGAGAGCCTCCCAAGCTGGCAACTCCCTTAGCCTTCCAGCTGCCTTCATCTCACCTACACCTCTAGAAGAGAGAACAGTAAATGTTGATACCCTATTTTATAGACTGATGCATTGAGATAAAGAAAATATAAGTCACTTGCCCAATGCCACACCACAAGTCAGTGGCAGAACTGTGTTAAGATTTCAGGAGTTCCTGGTTTCTTGCCCATATTCAGTTCATTAGACAAAACTGCTGCATTTCTTTAGAATCATAATTCGAGCCATGTGAAAGTGTTGAAAGTGTTTTTGTGAATTTTGATTCAGAATGCTCCCTTTTTCATTTTCAGGTGATTCCATACCATTGTAATTTGCTTTTCTGCTAAAAATGGGAACAGTGGTTATTATTCACTGCAAAGCATGCAAAAATCTGTAAGGGCAAATTGTTAAGCAGAAGTGAGGTACTGGGCATCTTGATGTTTTTCTTGTGTGTGATATTTAAGGTTAGAGAGTGTCAGAAACAGACAGACAGACTGTGTTTAATATGCTTCCCGAAACTTAACTCAGTATGGGCTCTTGCACATAGTGCTTCAACCATTAGTGGACACCTTCAGTATGAGGTGCTGTATTAGCCACACAGCTCAGCAAACGTGAGAGTCCAGTAAATTGAGTCCCATCATTGTTGCCAATTTGCCATTAAGGAAGAGGGATGTGGAATGTATATGAATTTAGACTGGAAGAGAGAACAAGAAATAAGCCTCATACAGCAACAAACACTAGCGGCAAGAACAAAAGAATGCGATTTTAGATGAGAAGGTATATGACCCATCCTACACAAAGACATCATAAGTGGTACTAGAATAGCTGGCCTGTTCCCCACTGGGATCCCATAGTGTTCCCAGAACATTACTGATTCTTATGAGGTCAGCATACAGACACTCACGGATGATAATATTGATGTATAAAGAGTCAAGCAGAAGGGTTAGACAGAACATCTGGCCTTGTCTCTAACTAGAATCCCTTGTATTTGGTGTAACCACAAGTACTGTATCTGACCTGTACACCCATCAAAAGTCTTACACTGAGTATCTGCCATGTTTGGGGGAGGGGTGTGCTCTCTATCGATTTTAGAGGAATTTATGGCTTCCGTTACCATACTATCTGAGCACCTCACAATATTTAAGATATTTATCCTCCCAGCACGCCTATGAAGCAGGGAAGTGCTGTTATCCCCATTTTACAGAGGAGGAACTGAGGCACAGAGAGATTAAGTGACTTACCCAAGGTCCCACAGGAAGTTTGTAGCAGAAGAGGGACTTGAACTCAGTCTCCTAAATCCCAGGCTAGCATCCACTCGGCCACCCTTCCTCACTACTTCTTCCTTTCTTGTTTCTCTCTCTTTTCCCCTTTCCCTAACTGGGTATTTTTCCTCCTGGGTGGCCACCCTGAAAATACAGAGAAGACAATCATGTTTGCCTCATTTTCTTGCTGAATGGGGAATGTAGAACTGCAAACTGCTCTTTGTCCAAGGTTGTTTCCAACAGACTTCACTGACACTGTTGGAGGGGGGAGGGGAGAGAACAGCATTGTTTGAAAACAGATTATTCACCGATAATCTTTAATTCCAAGTGAATCTTAACCTGATCATTGCCTTTAGTGTTCCTCTTGGCTCAGAATGACAAGTCATCCCAATCTGGTTCGTTTCTTGATGGTCCTTTTTTATTAAATGCACCTGCATTGAAAAATGGCCATCCTGCTTGTAAAATATATTAATTACCTTACTGGAGTAATTGTGTGTGCTTCCTGTGGTGAGAATTGGCAGCAGTTGAAAAAAATTGTACTGTGACTGGCGGGAACTGGAGCTGAAATAAAGATAGGGAGCACGTGTGGCAGCAGCTGGAGATAAGACGCATTGCTCGGAAACAAGGGAAATAGAAGCAATATAGTAGAAGCAGTCACAGCACTTAACTGAGTCAGTAGTGGCAGAAAGAAAGCTTTGTTAAAAACATGGACATAACTTTTAAATAGAAAAACAACCTTCAGTGCATCAAATGGACAAAGGGGTAGAAACCGTTCAGAGCTGAGATTTTCACCTAAGTAAATACTCTTCAGTATGCTGTGTGATAGCTTTGTGATTAAGGCAACAGAACTAGAAAAGTGCTTGAGAACATCAAGTTGGATTATTCCAGATCTTCCTTAGTTAAGTGGAGTGATTCTTTAATTTTACAGGTAAATAAAGACATGGGCTTTATAATCATTCACTGCACCTTTAATGGGAGTTATTAAAAAAAACTACTTATACATAGTGTAATATTGGGAGAACTTCAAAAGTTGTAGGCAGGTTTCTCAGTTTCAGTAAGCTTCCAAAAGTTCTCCATGTTTATTAAAGTATCTGAGTTTCTTTGGACAAGCAATGGATTACGAAATCTCATGAAACAGATATTCTTATGTGGCTTTCAGTACTTCCTGCTTCCAGCTAGGTTGGATGTACTATGATAATTATTTTTCTAATGGTATGATGTTTTTATTTCAACTTACAGGTCCAAGTGGACATGCCTGTGGAGTAAGGAAGATCTCAGAAAACTGTCATGCTCAGAGTTTTCACAAGAGTTTGAGAGTCAGCTGTCCCAAACGTGAGACCAGATTTCCAGCCTGCATCAACCCTTCTCTTATTTTTTCTCACTCTGGTGCATGCACTCTTTTGTGCAAAAGTACATTTGTCTAGACCATTTTGTTCATTTACCCTTGCAAATGGGCATTTTTGGTTCAAATATGCTAGTCTGGAGATGAAGGAAACTACCGTGCAGTCAGAGAGGGGGACTGAATAATCTAACAATTTTTTTCCATGTTCTAATTTCTGTAATTCAATATATAGGCAAAATTAGAGGCCACTTTTTTGAAAAATTGGCCCTTTGTATGCACCATTGCAGTTAGTTTGGCAGTTTTGAACTGGAGTCATCAGCCATATCTTGAAAGGATAAATGCGATCTCCTGCAGCATAAGATGTTTGCAATAGGGCTGTCAAGCAATTAAAAAAATAATTGCAATTAATCACACTGTTAATAATAGAATGCCATTTATTTAAATATTTTTGGATGTTTTCTACATTTTCAAATATATTTATTTCAGTTACAACACGAGTACAGTGCTCACTCTATATTTATTTTTAATTACAAATATTTGTGCTGTAAAAAAACAAAAAAAGTATTTTTAATTCACTTCATACAAGTACTGTAATGCAATCTATTTAGCTTACAAATGTAGAATTATGTACAAAAAACTGCATTCAAATATAAAACAATGTAAACTTTAGAGCCTACAAGTCCACTCAGTCCTACTTATTGTTCAGCCAGTCACTCTGACAAACAAGTTTGTTTACATTTGCGGGAGATAATGCTGCCCGCATCTAGTTTACAATGTCACCTGAAAGTGAGAACAGGTGTTCACATGGCATTGTTGTAGTTGGCGTAGCAAGATATTTACATGCCAGATTTGCTAAAGATTCATATGTCCCTTCATACTTCAACCATCATTCCAGAGGACATGTGTCCATGCTGATGACAGGTTCTGCTTGATAACGATCCAAAGCAGTGCAGACCGTTCACTTTAATCATCTGAGTCAGATGCCACCAGCAGAAGGTTGATTTTCTTTTATGGTGGTTCAGTTCTGTAGTTTCCGCATTGGAGTGTTGCTCTTTAAAGACTTCCGAAAGCATGCTCCACACCTCATCCCTCTCAGATTTTGGAAGGCACTTCAGATTCTTAAACCTTGGATCGAGTGCTGCAGCTATCTTTAGAAATCTCACATTGGTACCTTCTCTGCATTTTGTCAAATCTGCAGTGTAACTGTTCTTAAAACGAACAACATGTGCTGGGTCATCATCTGAGACTGCTATAACATGAAATATATGGCAGAATGCACATAAAACAGAGCAGGAGATATACTATTCTCCCCCTAAGGAGCTCAGTCAAATTTAATTAACCCATTATTATTTTAATGAGTGTCATCAGCATGGAAGCATGTCCTCTTGAATGCTGGCTGAAGCATGAAGTAGCATACAAATGTTTAGCATATCTGGCATATAAATACCTTGCAATATCAGCTGCAAAGGTGCCACGAGAACACCTGTTCTCACTTTCAGGTGACATTGTAAATAAGAAACCAGCAGCATTATTTCCCGTAAATGTAAACAATCTTGTTTGTCTTAGCGATTGGCTGAACAAGAAGTAGGACTGAATGGACTTGTAGGCTCTAAAGTTTTTCATTTTTTTTTGAGTGCAATTAGGTAATTAAAAAATTCTACATTGTAAGTTGTGCTTTAACAATAAAGAGATTGCATTACAGTAATTGTGTGAGGTGAATTGAAAAATACTATTTCTTTTATCATTTTTACAGTGCAAATATCTGTAATAAAAATAATATAAAATGAGCACTGTATACTTTGTATTCTGTGTTGAAATTGAAATCAATATTTAATAAATGTCAATTGGTATTTATTGTTTAACAGTGCAATTGAAACTGCAATTAATCTTGATTAATTTTTTTAATTGTGATTATTTTTTGAGTTAATCACATGAGTTAACTGCGATTAATCGACAGCCCTAGTTTGCAATGATTACTTTCCCCATCTGTGCCACAAATAAAGAATAACAATGCATATTTTTGAGCCTGACAATGTATTTGGCATCATGCGGTACACAAAAATACAATCCCAATCATCACTGGTAGTGATACACAAACACACACATGCACACGCTGGTTCCCCACGACTTCCTCACTACTGAATCTCTCCAATAGCCTCACAATTATGTCCTTGCTTACTTATGTGACCTAGTTTTCCTCTTTTCCATTTGTCCTGCTCTACCTACACCACTCCACCAATGATCACAATTACAGCTTTTTTCTGTTTCGTTCACAACCATTTCTATTCATTTTTGCACACCAATCTTTGCACATGAATTATCCTTCCAGACCTGGTGTGCAAAGCCACTACTCTCTTGTTTAAATTCTCTACCTCTATCAGGTAGCCAACAAAAAGAGAATTCACAAAGTGATGTATTATGTCATTCTATTTGTATTCTTTTGTTATATATTAAAAGACAAAAGTACTCCTCCATGATGCTCACTTGTTTTTGCCAGGTATTGTTTTTGTTGTAACATCTTTCTATCCCACAGTCCTATTTCTGTCATTCTGTTGCATCATCAGCAATGTCTATGGTCTTCTTCCTCTTCCTGCTCCTCCTCCTCCTCCACTCCCCAGTTTCGCCTGAAGTCTGAGCTTGAGTTTGGGAAAACTGGGAGCTACAGCAGTGCTGCTCATCCACAAACTGCTGTCAAGCAAACACCTATTTTGTTTTGGTTACTCTGTATCGCATGGCTGTTTTAATGAGATGTTACAGAGCAGCTGGTGCTCTGATGCTAGCAGTTAATTTGTGGTGCTCTTGCTTAGGATGGGATTTGCAAAAGTGCGTCGTATTGACATCAAAGCATTGACTTCAATGGGATCAGAGTTAGACCTGTGTGTGAATGCTTTTGAAGGTCCCATCTCTAGGGCTGCGGTCACTACTTGATCCCAAGTGCTGGTGCACGGGAGGTACCTTTTCTTACCTCCCCCCCACCCAACAAAATATCCCCATTAGGCACAAGATTTGCTGCTTGCATTCCACTTGCAATCTTTTTGCACATTCTTTTGAAGATGAGCTGAGGCTGTTACCAGCACTTTCCCCTGACTATCACAAATACAAAGAGCAAGTTGCATCATGAAAACCCTTTGAGATTTTATCTCAAAATGTGTTCAGTGTGGTGGCAAAAATCAGAACAAGAGGGACAAACATAGCCCAAATGTGTAGATAATAAGACAAAGAATTTTACTTCTTAACCTCTTACAGGACAATTTAATTTTCCGGGTGAAATCCTGGCTTCATTGAAGTCAATGACAAAATTCCCATTGATTTCAATAGTGCCAAGATTCCACCCTCACTAATTAATACCCAAATTGTCTTCTCTGATTGTGGTGTGCCATAATTAATACAAAGATGTCTTTTCAATCTATTTGAGCATAAGCTTTGGTGAGCTAGAGCTCACTTCATCGGATGCATTCAGTGGAAAATACAGTGGGGAGATTTATATACACAGAGAACATGAAACAATGGGTGTTACCATTCTCTGTGTATATAAATCTCCCCACTGTATTTTCCACTGGATGCATCCGATGAAGTGAGCTCTAGCTCACCAAAGCTTATGCTCAAATAAATTTGTTAGTCTCTAAGGTGCCACAAGTACTCCTTTTCTTTTTGCGGATACAGACTAACACGGCTGCTACTCTGAAACTTTTCCATCTATGATTGCCAGTATAATAAGAGCTTGAGCTCTGCTCATGCTTTGAGCTCTGGGGGTCACTGGTTCAGTCCTCAGTGGGTCAGCCATGTTTGTGGGGTCATCACACTACACAATACAAATAATAAGATGGACACTAACATTTTGTTTCTTTGGCCATTTATGTGCACGTACTGTCTTAATCTGAGTGAGGTTTATGTTCGAATGTACATTGTGTTCATTTGAAATAGTCCTCTAAAGTTGAGACTGTAATAAATGAGATGAACCGAAAAATGCAACAGTTAAAGCCAGTCACAGGACTCTCTTCATATGAAACATAAATGCAGCAGAAATTCAGATGTGAAAGTTATTACTTGAATTTTTACCAAATAATATCACACACACTGGCAAAAAACATGAAAACCTGGGGTTCTTTCAGTTGGAACAGAGAGGGACAGAATGTTCGGCTTCTATGGGCACATTGACAGAGGAGACAGAAGATCACGATCTGAATACAGTTTTGTACAAGTCTTTCCCAATCACAGTATACAACTCCCAGAACATATTGAATCGGAATCCTCATGGCTAATTCCCATTCCCTATTCGCTCAGTTACTCCTATCACAAGGGTTGCAAAATATCCTTTGGCATGGATACTCTAAATAGCCACAGTTACTTCATCTTCCATCAAGCAGCAATCCTACATGTAGCCATATGAGCCCCATTTCTGTAAACATTGTCCAGTTTCCCAAGCAAAACAGCAATCTCTTAGCAATGAAGCTTTCTGTGCTTTGTCCCCGGACAAAGATACACACATTTCCTCAACTTCCAATCAAGTAACAGCATGTTCCAGTACCATAGTAACGCAGGTGCACTCTGCTCTGCACTTCACCCAAGTTAAATCAGGCAGAGGCTTTACAAAACTATATGCTGTCAACAAGGCAGTGGGTAAACCCCGCAGGTGATTTCTATTGAGAAATTGCTTAAAATCAAGATTTAGAGTGAAAGTAAGGGCAAGGGGAAAAAACAAAACAAAAGGCAACCTGTCCTCCAGAACCAATTAACTAACAAACCATTAATTGAATTACAGATAACAACTAAAGTGAACTAAGTGTTACAAGATTACCTATGACTTCAACAGAAGTTCTTTCATGTAATTCATTCACAGCTTCTGTGATCACAGCAACCTGCAGTAATTATTTTTTATTGTAATGAATACACGTGGTAGAGACAACAAGCATGATTACTGGGAAGTTCTAGGACTAACACCTTCTTTTAGAAGATTTACCTTACTAGGGGTAATTAGGTGCCTTACCTTATCTGTGGGCCAGTCAAGAGTAAGCAACATAAATGAACAGATAGGCACACACACAAAAAAACCCTTATGTTAAAAGAACTTTATTAAGGTTGCAAAATCAAGCACTCGAGTTAGGAGATGCCAGAATTAAGGTTGCCTGCTGTGTATACCATTACATAATTGCACACATAATCTGACTAGAGCAGAACTTTTGTTTCTGAGAGCCTAAATCCAGTTCTCATCCCTGATTGAAGGGATACTGTCATCTTGAATATTCAAAACTGACCTACATTTAAAAGGTTTCAGAGTAACAGCCGTGTTAGTCTGTATTCTCAAAAAGAAAAGGAGTACTTGTGGCACCTTAGAGACTAAAATTTATTTGAGCATGAGCTTTCGTGAGCTACAGCTGAATGCATCCGATGAAGTGAGCTGTAGCTCACGAAAGCTTATGCTCAAATAAATTAGTTAGTCTCTAAGGTGCCACAAGTACTCCTTTTCTTTCTACATTTAAAAAAAACCCAGTTTATGATTGAGCACCTTTTAACTAGTTTTAAAAATGCTTTACATGCTTTATCACAAGCGCTGGGGTCTTTTGCTCTTTATCTGATGTTTAGTATGATCCTACTAAACATATTGAGTCCCGCATCCTCTCTCTCCTCTCTTCACACCTGTTTCCCCTCCCCCTCCCCCATGCCTGCCATGCTACCTAGTGACTTTTCTGTTCCATTTTAAGCTGTGGTGTTGCTGTTCCTGCTAAACAACCTCTTTCAAAGTCTGGGGAACAGCATGCACATCAGCCCCCAGAGAGAGAGAGAGAGGGTGCATCATGCTATTGTATGAGACAGGAAGTGCTAACTTTCTAGAAAACAATGAAAGTGACTATAAATGTGTAAATTAAACCAAGGGAAAATAATGGAGATTTTTTTTCATTTAATCTATTTCAACTTCTATTAATAATAGAAGGAATAATATTTTCAGATGGAAGTGTAATTTTGGAGGTGATGGTGTCTTTTTAACATATACAAGTCATTGAAGAAAACAACTGTATTCTCGCATCATTCTTTTCTTGTTTCTAAATGCACCTTTACTCTACATATTTAAGATATATAACAACCCACAAGGGGGATGAAATCAGATTACATACTGTATGCATAAACCAGAAAAAGTACTGATTAGAGAGAGAAAAGAATGTTTGATCAGATTGAAAAATGTACAATGAAACTGCAGAGATCTGAATTTTTAAAGGCTTATTACCATACTGCTGTGCTCAGGGATATGAATACGCATCAGTATACATTTTAATTAAAGCATAAAGTTTTAAAACTAAATTCTACTGAGTTTTTACTCAGCATACCCGGAGGCTTCCCTCCCTTTTGAAAAAAAAAAAAGTGATTTTATTGGCCTGGATTTTTTTTTTTTTGCTAGATATTGCAAATGGCAATGTTTTAAAGCTTCTCCAAATCAGAAACATCTTCTCAGATTTATATCATGTGTATGAATGTTTGAAATAATTGTTTGAGTCATTGTAACCCTACTTGATTGTTTCTAGTAAAATTAAAACCTAAGATTTAATTTAGAACCTAATAGTTGAAAAAAACCTCAAAGTCTAAATAGGCTTCAATTTAAGGACACAATTTTATTGCAAAATATATGGCCATGTGGAAACCTCTATTTGCACGTGCCAATGAGTATTTTTGGCACACTTTGTTCTATGTACATACGCACAAACTGCCAGTGCATTTTGAGTACCTATACGTGAAGACATAACCATAATCATGATAATTCAACATCCTTCTACCAATTCTTGCTCAGAACTTGTGTGGAAGTGGCTTTCAACTGCAAGTAATTGAAATCATTATTAAGACCCTGTCTTTTAACTCCAAAGTTGCTGACTCAAGAAACTTCTGGATATCTGATTCTGAGGCATTTATTTGGTTATCACTGTTCCCAGATTTCCAAGATCCTTTACAATATTTCCTTTCTTATTTATTAAGGTAAGCAGTATTGTGAAATGGACAGAGCAAGTGACAGGATATCCAAAGAGTGTTGTTTCTGAGTCGACTATTCACTCACTGTTTGACTTCAGAAAAATAATCATACCAACCATCTGGAGGGTTTAAGATTCTTGTTAAAAGGAGCTACACAATTTCAAAGTATTACAATTACTTCTTGTTGATTTTTATCCAAATTTTGTTTTCAACAGGATCAAGTTTATTTTCTTGACTTTTTAAAAAACATTGCTACTTTAAAGAATCATTTTATTATTGTCCTAATTACATATAGTCTCAAGCAGTGATCAGGGTAACAGTCTAGAACTTCCAAAGACTTGGGGAGGTACTTAGCTTTCAGCATGTGAATAGTCCCAAATTTAAGCATGTGCTTAAATCATTGCAGAATTGCACCCTAAGATTTCAAATCACAAATACATTCCCAGTTAGGCTGTAATAAACCACTTGCACCAGGGATGTGCATTCGCACAGTGGGAAGGAGAAAGAGATTGAGTAATCCATTCATTCATTTTCCCATTTAAACAGATTCTCATAACCAAAATTGAGCCAGGTGACAGCACCATTTGAAGTTTGCTCTAAGATTCCTGGTGGAAGTGTTCACACAGGCCTCTTGAAAACTCTGTGATTTCCTTTCTTCTGTCTACAGAAGTTTCAAAAATCTAAACAGGGATCATGAATAATAAAATGTGACAGAGCCAACCAATCACATTTCCACGAATAACAAATTGAGAATAGTTGGAGACATAGCCAAACTGAAGTTTGTGACAACCCAAAGGTTGAAAAAATGTTTACGGAAAGTATACTTTGAACAGTTTTGAAGAATGAACAAATTAGTCTGTTCAGGGATTCTTCCCAAGAAGGCAAAAAGGGCAATAATGCTTTACCCAGTTGTAGTGAAAAGCTTTTTGAAGGATTTGGAAGTATCTTCTCTCTTTTTTTCTCTCTCTTTTCCCCTAAGTTTGCTCCATTTTAAAAGCAAATAAACAAATTATTAAATAAGTATTGCTTATGTATGTATAAATCCAAAGGATAAGCCATTTTTTTCCAGGTAGTAATCAGTGCAGGGGTGCACTCCTTCAGAAACAAAGACATCATTCTATTCTTCACCTTGAGTGTAGAAAAAAGGGCCTGATCCAAAATGCACTGAAGTTAATGCCGGGAGTCCCCTTCACTTCAATTGGCTTTGAGGTCTTGGGAACCATAAACAGGGATGTGAGCAAAATAATCCAGCACATCGGGGCAGTGCCCTCAAGAGTAGAAAATATGCCATCAATCTCAGTGTGTTGAATGCCCTGTTGCTTAAATTTTGTTCTCACTGAAGAAAGTGCATCCTGCCAGGACTCATCTTTTGTTCACAGCTTCATAATTGGCACCAATTAGTTGTGAGAACATTCTAAAGTTGTATTCTTGATTGCATCGAGTGAGACTGGACAATTGCTACTGCTGAGTTCTTGGAGCTCATTTTTCAGCATTTTGTCTCAGTATTCTATGGGGGAAAATAAAATCCAAATCTGAGTCAAGTTCATTCATAACAACAAACATAATGCTAAAAACACCCTAGGAATCCGAGGGGAAAGTCAGAAAAACAAATAGATAAAGCAAGAGTGAGAATAATCATTTTTAAAGCTTAGAAATGATTATTTTGCTAACTGTGATTTTTGCTCAAATAGAAGACTAACTCCTTAGCTGGTGTAAATTGGTCTAGCTCCATGGAAATGAGGGGTATGCCAATTTACAGTAACTTAGCATCTGGCCCATTAAATGATTGCTTCTAATAGCATTAGAGGGGTGATCTGCAGCTAAACTGGAAAGAGTCAAAGGGTAAAATTGATTTATTAATCATTATTGTTTTTAATAACAGCATAGCTTTTACACAGTGCTTTACATATTCAGCGTGCTGTACAAACAGGAACTAATTAATTAATTCAACCCCCCCAGTGTGAAGTAAAGTATGTTTAATGGGAGTTCAGACGTCCTCCAGATTTGATTAGAAGAGGCAATAAAATGTTTTGCCTAAGCTGATAATGTGTCTTGGTACATATGCAATAGTGAAGTTAAGGATGTGCCATTTAAGAGAGTTCACAACAAAACCTTGTAGAAAATGAAACACAAACATACATGTTCAAATTAAAGCTTGTTTTTCAAAGGGCTGTTGTATTTCTGTTTTATGATTACTGGTAAAAGAATAGTATTCATTTTGGGTCAGCGTTAAAATCATTGTGGTACGATGACATATTTTTTACCTTCTTCTCAGTAAGAATTATTTATTACATGGATAGCTTGCAGTATTACATGGATAGCTTGCAGTAAGAATTATTTATTACATGGATAGCTTGCAGTGTATGACGTCATTAACTATTCTTTTCCTGGCTTTGAAGTGGGTGAATTTTGTAAACAAGATGGTAGATTAGTACGTTGTTGTTACTCAGCAATAATAACTGGCTTTGGAAATGAAGTTGCTTCTCTTTGGAGCAGAGAGATGAAGTTTAGATCCTGACCTGGAGTTTGGATCCAGGCTTTTAGTTGGATTCCACCTTTACAAAAGAAGCAGAAAAATGGAAAATTACTAGGCAGAGTTAAAAAAAAAAAAAAAAAGGAAGAAAGATTATATAAAATAAGGGTAAACTAGTGAGAGAGAAGCAAACAGTGGACTAAAAGCTAAAGGCCCAGTTCTCTTCCCTTACCAGTTTTATCTCAGTATAACTGTATCATCTTCAATGTGAGACAAGAGACACTACACTAAGGATGAGGTTTATAGAATGATCAAAAAGTGAAAGTTAGGTTAAATCCAAATTTGACCCATTTTTTTGCTGCAGTCAGCTCACACCCAGAAGCTAAGTTTTCTGTGACGCTGGCTCCTTCTCTCCAGCTGGATTAAGTGTCACAGTCAGACCTATTTTTAAGAGTTGAATCTTATTCATGGAGAGAAAAAGAGAAAGGAGAGATGCTTTTAAGAAAAGTCTTGCTGTGAAGTATTCCATTAGAATATCTTGGAGAGCTCTTCAGTGTTTGAAACCTGAAAAGGAGATGGGGAGGGTGAGAGCTAAAAGATCAAGTTATTAAGGAATGATCTTAGAACCAATGTCTACTTGCCCCTAAACCCGACTTCATAGAGTAGTGTGCTGATAAAAGATTGCAAGATATATACCCTGTAACCTTACATTTGGTTTCCTTTCAAAGAGAAATGTAGTTGTAAAATAATTCTTTAGTGACTCAAAGAATCTCTACTAGTAATGTAATGGGAGAAGACCAATCTTTGTTATTGTGAATACATCGTCAGAATTTAGCCTTTTTTTTTGTTTCAAAATCATTCATAAACTAGCCCTGATTTCTTTGAATACATTGGATTCAACTATCACCAGATAATTTGCCATGCTCATTTCACATTTTGATTCCAATCTGCATAATATTTGTTTCTTTTGACCTGAATAATTCAGTTTAAATTTGTTCATTAGCAGGTAATTATTTTATATTCTTTAGTCTCGGGCACCTTGACAAAATCTGTCTCTGGATATTTTCAATTCCTGCCCTAATACTTGAAATAATTTAATTAACTTTGCATGGAGATTTACATAAGAGAGGGGAAAGATCGTATCAAATCAAGGATACCTTGAACCACCTTGTACAAGTGCATAAATAAAATAAGGCTAGATATGTACTATCCACACTTTGTATTGGCAAAAGCTGGGTCAAGTGTGTAATGAAGGATTTACTGGGCTTGGTTCTCTGCTATATTGCACCTTGTGATATCATTGACATAGATGCAAAGTAGAGTGTTAAGTGCGACTACATGACAATGAGAAAAGGAGGACTTGTGGCACCTTAGAGACTAACCAATTTATTTGAGCATAAGCTTTCGTGAGCTACAGCTCACTTCATCGGATGCATTCCACAAGTACTCCTTTTCTTTTTTGCAAATACAGACTAACATGTCTGCTACTCTGATATATGACTCTGGTAATGACACCCACATTGCCTATGGCTATAAAAGGTGCAGGATAACAGAGAATCTAGCACTCTATTTCCAGCCCATAGGAGAGATGACCCATATCTGCTGCCAAGGGCAGCAGCTTCAGCAGACGTTACTGAGCATGCTCGGTCCATGTTAGCATGCTCAGTACAAGCCAAGCACCAACTGTGTGTGGGTGGGGGGACGTGACCCCTTTTCCCCCGCCACATGTCACCTCTGCCTCTGGAGTTGAGTTTTGGGCAGATGTTTTGGGCAGATGTTGCCCAAAATCTGGCTCCTGCACTAAGGTCCCTGGCTTGAAAGAATGCTGAACTATTTACAATTACTAAATTATATAATGTCCACTTCTCCCTCCATTCCTCACATCTTTGAACAATAACCAAACACAGGCTGAAAATATGGGTGGTGGTGGTTATAAACAGAGCCTTCTGGCGAAAGAGATGGAGGTTGGTTATTCAGTTTAGCTGACAGGTCGACAATAATGATTGACAGGGTATGTAGGATATGTTTGGATACCATCTTGTCCTGTATTGAATTTTGAAATTTACCACAAAACAAAATTCCTAAATATTTTGTTTTGGAAACATCAAAGTAATCTAATCGAAATGTTTCTTTTTGACTTTATCATTTTAACTTTTGGTACAAGTGTAGGTGGTTGCTGTAGGATAGACACAATATAGAGTGGATAGAGTCAATGGTCAAAACAATTGTATGTTACATCCCCCAGATCAGCTGCAACTTTACCCCCACTATGTACGTGATTATGTTAATGAAGCCCTCTGAACAGCTCAGCTTAGCAGGACAAAATAGAAAAGAAGACTTCGTTTAATGTACTGGTAGTTATTGGGTAAAATGGATGAATGCAGTCCAGTTGAAGAGTCCCTTAGGAAAAATGGGTTCAGTGCTGTGCAGTGCAAATGTTCACTGAGTTATCCACTTACAATATTCTAGTCCAAACTTTTACCATCATGAAATACACCCTAATCAGCTCAAAGGAAATAAAAATGCTAGCACTTAAGGGAATACCCAAGCTTGTGACTGCAATGTTTCTAGTCCCTGGTTTGGTGACTGAAGTTGAACTCAGTTTGGTGACTGAAATTGAACACTATTTCAGCTCAAATAGTGAACTCCCAGATTTGTACATGAACTCCCCTGTTGGTGTGTTAATATGCACGTGAAGATTGGCTATTCTCCAAAGTGTGTGAAAAATTCTTCCAATTGGGTGGGTAAGTGAACAAAAAGTTGTGTGAATAAAGCCATATCAAAGATCAATTCTGAATTCTTGAAATAGCTTCACAAATAATTTTCCAGCTCTTTGTCTAATTCTATTTTGTACACAGCTCACTATTGGGGTGTCAGATTAAGTCACAGAAATGTGGTGTTTTGTGTACCCGCTCATTTTTGGTTTTTTTCATAGATTTTTAAATCCAGAAGGTAACACCAGCTGTAGAACCTCACCCAGTAATTCCAGTATCAAGCACAGCAAATTCTCTCTGAGCTGTAGCATATCTTTTGGAAAGCTTTGATTTTACTGGAAAAGTCTTGATAGAAAGATTACAAGTGATGGAGAATACACCACATCCCTCAGTAAATTGTTCCAATGGCTACTTACCCCCTGTACTGTTAAAAAATTGTGCCTGATAGCTCATGTGAATTTGGCTAGCTTCAGCTTCCAACCATTGGCTCTTGTTCTGCCTTTTGCTGGGAAAGTGTGCATGAAGTGTAAAGTGTGTGTGTGCGTGCTTTGGGTGGGGGAAAGGAGTGTAACCCACTGTTACTGGAACAGGAACCTAAACCAAAATATTGCTCTTATTGTACACTGCACTGTGCCATTTTCATCAGTGGCTAGGAAGCTGTCTAATTCGTCTTTAGGCAGCTGGAGCTGCATGATAGAGGGGGCACCAATGCCACTCTTTACCTATATAGAACCTGAAAACGTTGCTTTTCAAATTAGAAAAATGCTTAACATCAATTTATAAATACAGCATCCAACTTGCTAATAACTGTAACAGGAAATCAATAATGGGGAAACCCGGAAGGACTTGAAAGGATTAGATTTGCCAAAGTTTCACATCTTCTATGGAAATATATAGATGGTGCCTTTGGCAAAACCAGTGGACTGTCACAATTAGTTTTTCTGAAAATAAGCTGTTACAAACCTTACCCATCGAATCAAAATTATCTCATTTCTGCTCCCACAGGCACGCATCATTGGTATCAAATCCAAGTGCAGTAAAAATATTTCAATTTCTCCCCTTAAAATTCTATAGGGAACAGTTGCACTTAAAAAAAATATCCTCCCTAGTCTTAGCAATGCAGACATTGCAGCATGGAGAACCTGAAAGTGAAATTGACTGTAAACAAAATGAACAAAGCATAATGGATATTTAATGCCGGACCACAGTTGGACCTAGGACCTCTGACTTTTAAAGCATGCACCTCTACTGCTAGAGCTAAAAGTCCCTCCAATGTTAGCCAAGTAGGCTCATCAACCTCACTGTATGGCCCAGTCATCACTAGAGGGGGACAAATTGCCACTCTGAGTGTGTTTCACATAAACAGTGACAAGTGCATTGGATTTTTAAAATGCTTTCATTGTTAGTACTCTCAGATGTAGCTAGAAACATAGGTTAAGACATTTATTTGTTTGTAACATATATTCTGAAGCTGATAGTGTCCTTTTTAAAAATATGCTGACAGAAAGATACAAAGAAAGCAATAAGAGATATGCAATCTTCCCTTAAAGTCTTTCCCAGTAAGTCCTATGATACATTCCTTCCAAATATTTTGTGATAAGATGAATTTTATATTTAGCACGTCATTTTCATTGAAAAAAAGGGCTAAGAATCAGTGTTAACTTCTTCTGTGATAAATAACAGTAAAAATATATTGCCTAGAGAGCAAAATATTGACTTAGGTATGGTCCTAAATTACTGGGCTCAGTATTGGGGTAACTGAGTGAGATTTAAGGGTTTGTAAAAAGAAAAGGAGTACTTGTGGCACCTTAGAGACTAACCAATTTATTTGAGCATGAGCTTTCGTGAGCTACAGCTCACTTCATCAGATGCTCACGAAAGCTCATGCTCAAATAAATTGGTTAGTCTCTAAGGTGCCACAAGTACTCCTTTTCTTTTTGCGAATACAGACTAACACGGCTGTTACTCTGAAACCTGTCATTAAGGGTTTGTGATATACAGGGGGTCAGACTAGATGATCGAATAGTCCCTTCTGTCCTTAAACACTATGAATGTATGAACATGAGCCTAACATGCAGAGCAGAACTTTTGAATTAGTAATGAATCTGAAACTGAGACCTTTGGGCAAGTCTCCAAGGGTTTAAGGCTCTGAGCACCCTTGATTCCCATTGTGGTCAGTGGTAAATGAGGGTTCTCAGACCTTGCATAATCATGCAAATTCAATGAACTGTCTTCTCAAGTCATTTCACCTCAGTTTTCATACTGTAAAATGGGGTTGATAATACTTATTCATAAGTGATGGGAGGATTAGTTTGTTGATGAAAACCTGTTTCCATTGAAGGCAAAATAGCAAAACTATCCTTGATCTGAATGGGGCCAGGGTTCTACTCAATGGAAATCCTTCAAAGTTTAAAAGCACTAACAACCAGTTTCTGGTACCTTCATTTACACTGAGTGGTACCTTACTCTGCAAGCAGCCCCATTGATCGCAGTTGTCCAACTTGTGCAGCAAGGTACTACTCAATGTGAATGAAGGTATCAGAATCTGGCCCTCATATATGTCTATATTATTTATTATTATTTTAATATTTGGTTTGTGGTATTTTATTAGTTAACATACAAGAAACAGAGAGGACTGGAGTCTTCACAAGAAACAGAGAGGACTGGAGTCTTCACAAGAAATATCTGGACATCCCTTTATTATGAACAGGGACTTCAAAAGGGTAACAATTTTTCCTTTGAAACTAAGGGCTTGTCTATTCGGCCCCGCAGTTCGGACTACAGGGGTGTGAACTGCAGCATGCACTGGCATGCTGATCTGTAAGTCCCCTGTGTGGATGCTGCTGGTTCTGCTCCTCTTTCAGCCAGAGCTACGTTACCTTTTAGTTCGTGCCAGTGGAGCAGTCCACATGGGGCAGTTATAGCATAGCATACTAATACCCAATATTCTCAAGGAAATAGATGGAAGGGGAAAAACCGTGTTGCTTACGTCCCAGGAGGTAACTAATAGTTTTCACAGTATTAACTTCAGCCAGTCAGAGAGGGAGAGTTTGTTGGTGCGTAGAGGAGAAGTACAGGAAGTTTTTTCTGAGTCAGGACTGTAGAATCAAGTCTTATAAATATTAAAGGCAGTTACGATGGTACATTTCTTGTTGGTACAGTATTACCAAAACCATGTGATATGTAATAATGGGAGAATGATTCCTGGACATTATTCATAATAAAGTCTTAATTATTGATTGTCTTTGGATAAAAAAGCAAAAAGAGGAAACTTGCTCCTCTCACTTGCAGTAAATCATGTTCCTCATGGCAAGAAACTGCGTCCATTAATATATCAGCATAAATGTGAGCTTTCAGTATTGCTGTTTGGCCAACATGATGGCATTACTCCTGTATCAGACTGTCTCCTCTTCTTAAACAGAGCTTTTAAGAGCTGTTAGCTATCAGCTCTGTGTTCTTGGGGAACCAGAGTGCATTACCCAGACTGTCTGACTCACAAAAGACCTTCCCCACCCCAGCGTCTGCTTTAACTAAAGCCGATCGGAAGAAAGACTTACAAAAAGCAATGAAAAGGCAGTGGGAGACCCACCTAAACCCCTCCAGACAAGGGTGCCAGGATTAAGGAAACTCCCCTAGCCTCATTTGCATCAAGGAGGGGATGGGGAGGCATCCCCACTAGCATACAGAATGGAGAGCAGAGATTCCAAGGCAAGAACTGCATGGAACTCTTGGACCAGAAAAGCAGGAAAGCACTGCATCATGGGAGATCTCTGCTCCTGATGTTGATGAACCCACGCCTGCACACACCCAGCTCAGTAGTTATCAGACCAATTCTAGTAATAAATCCTTCACTGGTATCCAAAATACTGAAGCTGCCTAATTGCACTGTGAGCTCCCTTGAAGGAACACCGCCCGTACCCAGGAAAGATCAGTTCCTTTTGTCTAGCCTGAACAAAACAACTTTGGTATATTCAGTTTACCCACAAACAAATCTAGTGTTCTCCCTTGAACCATTGTTCTTTCCCTACAAAAACCCTTACTCATGCTCAAGTAAGCGCTCTGATGCCCAGAACCCAGCCCCGGGGAACCTAGGTCCTGTATGATAGCTCCACTGGGAGGGAACTTGCAGAAGGGAGAAGTAGAGCTCTGTATGAGAACACAAGTGACACAAGTAGTACATGGATAGAATTACAGAACCACCCCACCTGTCCACCTCCCCAGAAGAGTAACCCTAATAAATGAGCATACCCCAAAGTAATGGGCAAATCTGGTAACAGAGCACTACCGCTTCTGAGATGATACAAATTGAAATTAGAAAAAGGAGGCATTGCTAGCCATGTGACTTTATGTGATGTGCTTTGTGGTGCTTTTGAATTGAGCCAGTATAAAAATATTCAGCACGAGAGAAATCAATACAAAAATATGGATAATTAAAGTAATAGAGAAAGGTAAGAAACTGTTCCCATCTTAGGTGCTAAAATTTCGGCTATCATTTTGGGACACTGTTTTGTTTCTAAGTTTTTCATTGCAAATTTACTCACTCGCTCTGAACCCTTATTCGCTGGACATCCTCTGACTTCTCTTAGCTGACCGAAAGTGTCACTTGCGGTTGTCTTAAGGGCACACAACTGTTTCATTTCACTTGGCACTTTTGCATGATAAGAATACACAAAGTAGCACTCTTGTTTCCTGGGGTAAGTTAAGCGGAATGGTAACTTTAACGATAAATCACCTCTTGTGCTATGGGTCCAGATCAAACTGAGTTGTTTCATAGTAGCCTGTTATGTATGTTTCCCTTCTTAGTTTTTAAAAAATAACAACAAAAATAGAGGGGAAAATCAATTAACAAATCCTTTTCCACTTAAAAGAAATTTGGCACAAAGAGTTTTCAGTTATAGTATATGGACAATCTATCTATACACTCATATTGCATCCATCATTATGGTGTCAGAAGCACCTTAATCATAATCAGTAATTTGAAATGTTAGGTTATTAAAAATAACAGCATTTCAAAGAAATGCATTTCAAAACCACTGTTCATTATCCAATATCATTACCAGTGTGGGTAGAAAAACTTATACAAGTAAATATGCTTTAAAACAAATGTATTTTGATCATATTTTTTTTCCTTTGCTTGCAAAGTTCAAGGTCCTGTGTTTCCTCTCCTACAGCTGATGATAGATAAAGTCATGTAAGGAATGCAGCAACTTGCAAATTTAGGTGTTATTGATGCCATCATTTGCTGTCAGAGAAACTTAGACCACTGAACCCAAGATTAAAATATTACTCACTTTACTGTGAAGTAAAGTCACTATTCAATGGGTCAGTTTCTGCTCTTGGTTACCCACTATAAACCCAGAGGAAATTCAGTGAAGTCAATGGGATTACTCTAGATTTATGCAAGGGTAATGGATAGCTGTATCTGGTCTTTGGCTTCCTTGACCTTGGTAATCACAGAGGCTTATTCATGCAGTTATGCACCCACAGATGTTCATCTCTATCCATGTCAGTGATGACAAATGGATTTTTTGGTGGTTTGTCAGTGTTTGCATTATCTGTTCACACCTTGCCTTAGTCCAGCATTACAGTATAGCAGGGAGTCACTGTGGCAGAGCTTGGGCGAGGTGAGTTAATGTGGGGCTTGCACATTGTACAGCTGGACAAACAAATTCTGTTCATATTTGGGGAACATATTTGACATCAGGCTAAGCCGATAGTCAATGTTTTGCATCCCTCTTGTACTGATGTTTTATAGCAGTGGTTCTCAAACTTTTGTACTGGTTACCCCTTTCACATAGCAAGCCTTTGAGTGTGACCCCCCCTTATAAATTAAAACTACTTTTAAATATATTTAATACCATTATAAATGCTGGAGGCAAAGCAGGGTTTAGGGTGGAGGCTGACAGCTCGCGACCCCACCATGTAATAACCTTGTGACCCCCTGAGGGGTCCCAACCCCCAGTTTGAGAACCCCTGTTTTATAGTGTGGTGTTCAAGCAGCAGATTGGGTTTAGAAATCAGGGGTTTATGTGCCTCTGTTTCTCTTCAGCCAACACTCCCTTTGAATCATTTTTCTCATCAGCTGAGTCCTGTGTTCTGTGCTTGTGAAAGCCAATTATGTGCATGTCTCATCAATGACCTTGCATGTTATATAAAGCAGTGTCTTCCACTCACTTTCAATGTCATCTGTGGATGTCAGATGCAGTGGAAGCAAGCTCTGCACTAATGATGTTACACAGACTGTTTTACATTGAGATATTTCAAACACTTTGTGCTTGTGTCTAGAGAGCTTTGGAGAATTTTCCTGATAATGAGGTTGACTGCCAATAATAATTAGTCTTGTATCTCTAGAGTGGTTTGTCCAGCAATCTGCCCTGCATATGGACCTTGTGAGTTATACCCTGCAGGTTTCTTTTTTGCACAGTGTTATAATCAATCAAGGACGCATCCAGGATATTTTCTGCTTATTTGAGGGTTGGGAATCCGTGTGGCTGAGAACCAGTTCATACACAGCACAATCATCAGAAAGAACAATATGCGATGTCCCTTTGCAGATCTGGATTTCACAGCAGCCAACACACTCTCGCAGCCTGAAGAAAGAACTCAAGGTGCAGAGTCCACGCAAAGAGATCCTTGTTTCAAATCAATATGAAAGATGTCTGCCTGGGTTTGTGTTTCTGTTCAAACTCAGACCTTAGCACAGGTTACTCTCAATATTGGTATGTCTCTTTGAGTAAACCCTGGACCAATTTTGGGTAAATCTGGAATCGGTTCAAACTGAGGCCAATTTATACCTTAGTTTTGTGTTGAAACTGTGCAAATTTAAGTCAGTTTAACCTGTCAAAGAAGTTATAGATTCAATGTTAAAACAGAATTTATCACTGGCTCTGGCAAATATAGGCTTCAGAGATTACTGTCTCTTTTGGATCTGTGAGCAAGAGAGGAAATTTCTTACCAACACAGAGGGAAGAGTTTCTATTCCCCGAACTTCCTGATTACCAAAATTTATATTCGGTGACATAGTTATGTGCTGATTGTTTTCCTTTGAGTGGGTGTGCACATATACATTCTCCTGTATGTGTATCTGTGCCCAATGCACTTGAATCAGAGACTTTTGCCAGCAGTACATGCTCCCTAGTGCACACGTATCTGCTACTCTCGTGTGCCAAGCCAAGGCTATTAAGGGCATGACCACTACCTCCCTCTCAGTTCCTTTTTACTGCCCGTGGCTAGAATTAGTGCTCTCCCATCACTCTTCAGCTTTAGTTAGCCAGCCTTTGGAAAGAGAATTTCTCTAATTTATATATAGTTAAAGATAGTTTAATATTGGTATAGTTCAGTTAACCCAGATAATTAGTTTTCTTATTCGGGGCTTTAACATGTGAAAATCCCGAGGATTCAAGCAGTGTGCCACATGCAGGGCTATGATACCTGCTACAGATAGGGCCAAAAGCTGCCTAATTTGTTTGGGTGAGAGACACATGAGGTATAAATGTCCTATTTGTACCTCCTGTCCAATGAGGGTAAAGAAGCAGAGGGGTTTCTGCCATTCGGTGCATCTCATGGAGAAGGCGATGAGTCCCCCTTCAGAACCTAACCCTGACCAGAGGACGGACAGTTCCTCCACAAGAAGCAACCCTCCAGTCACCCTGGCCTCTAAGCCCAAATTAGGTGAGAAATATGGCTCATAATATTCACCTGCAGCTTCCTAGAAGTGTCCGAAACCATCTGTGTCCTCTGAGACCAACAGACTGTCGAAGTCTCTTTGCTCCACAGGAAAGCTTCTAAAAAGTTCTCTGGTGCAGAACTGAAGTCTGGTTACAAACACCAACACTCACCATCACCATTTGAGATGGCACTGTTGAGATTAGTGCCTTGACCATTACCAGGCACATCTTTGTCTCTGGCGCTGTAAAGTACCATCGGCAATGGTAATGGAACACTTGCCTCTGATTTTGGTGTCATCAACACTGCAGGCCTTCCTTGTAGTGAAGGATCTTTTGTGTCTGCCTCTGCTGGACTCTGGTTTACTACATTGTCTGGCACCTATTCCATTAGCCTTGACTGTTTGGACTCCATTGATGGCATTTCATATAGTGGCACTCTCAGGTCTTCCATGCAGCTCTCAACCGCCTATCTGCCGGCAGTCGGCATTGACCCTTCCTTCTGACTGCCTCACCTGCTGCCACTGGCTCAGTCAGATACAACTAACAAAACTCTTTTGCTTCAGAGATTACTGTCCCTTTTGGATTTGCGAGCGATAGAGGAAATTTCTTACCAACACAGAGGGAAGGGTTTCTATTCCCCGTACTTCCTGATTACCAAAAAGAGAGGTGGTTGACCCATCCTGGACCTACAGGAGCTGAACTGATTTATCAGAAAAAGAAAGTTCAGGATGGTCACCATTGCTTCTATTATCCCTACCTTGGAGATTGTCATGTTGCCCTCAATTTGCAGCAGGCTTACTTTCATGTGGTGATACACCTGGGCCACTGAAAGTATCTTCAATTCAACAAGGCCTATCAGTATATGGTGCTTCCCTTTGTTTTATATTCCAAGGGTGTTCACCACATGCACGATGGTGGTAGTGGCCCATTTGCACTGTGTAGGTGTCCAAATATTTCTTTATCTTGATGATTGGCTAGTTTGGAGAAGATGAGGCACCACATCCAGAACAGCTTTCTCATCACCAGACATCTGTTCCCTCACTGAGGCCTAAAAATGAATGTAGAAAATTGACATTATAGCTGTCACAGTGAATAAGTTTCATAGAAACAGATCTCAGTGCCACAGCCACCATGGCTTACCTCCTGATAGACAGGTTTTACTCCATAGCCTCCCTGTTCAAAAGCCTTAAGTCCAGCTCTAGGAAAACAGTGTGTTCATGTTGACAAGTACTGGGATCCAGGACCTCATGCACATACATGACTCAGCAAACCAGACTTTTCTTCCGATATCTGCAAGCCTGGCTTCACTTGGTATATCATGCAAGCAGATATTCAATGGACATATGAAGAGATGGCTCAGGAGATCACTAGACCATTAAGGTTGATTTTCAATAAGACTTGAAGCACTAGGGAAGTTCCAGAAGACTGAAAAAAAGCTAACTTTGTGCCAGTTTTTAAAAAGGCTAAACAGGATGACCCAGATAATTATAGGCCTGTAACCCTGACGTTGGTCCCAGGCATGATAATAAAGTGCCTGATATGGAACTTGATTAATAAAGAAGTAAGGGAGGGTGATGTAATTAATGCAAATCAACATGGGTTTATGGAAAATAGATCCTTTCAAACTAACTTGATATCATTTTTTTATGAGATTACAAATTTGGTTGCTAAAGGTAATAGTGTTGATGTAATATGCTTTGAGTTTTGTGAGGCATTAGACTTGACCTTTTGATTAAAAAATTAGAATGACATAAAATTAACATGGCACACATTAAATGGATTAAAAACTGGCTAATTGATGGGTCTCAAAATGTAACTGTTAATGAGGAATTGTCATCAACCAGGCCTGTTTCCAGGGCATCCCACAGGGATTGGTACTTGGCCCTAAGCTACTTAGCATCTTTATCAATGATTTGAAAAAAACCACAAAATAATCACTGATAACGTTTGCAGATGATACAAAAATTGGGGGAATGGTAAACAATGTAGAGAACAGGTACTGATTCACAGTGATTTAGATTGCTTGGTAAATTGGCACAAGCAAACAACATGTGTTTTAATATGGCTAAATGTAAATGTATACAGCTGGGAAGAAAAAATGTAGGCCATAGTTACAGAATGGGGGACTCTATCCTGGGAAGCAGTGATTCTGGAAAAGAGTTGGGGGTCGAAGTGGCTAATCAGCTGAACTTGAGCTCCCAGTCCAAGACTGTGGACAAAAGAGCTAATGTGATCCATAAATAGGAGAATCTCAAGTTGGAGTACAGAGGTTACTTTACCTCTGCTTTTGGAACTGAAGCGACAGCTGCTGGAATACTGGGTCCAGTTATGGTGCCCACAGTTCAAAAAAGCTATTGATAAATTGGAGCAGGTTCAGAGAAGAGGCAGAAGACTGATTAAAGGGATTAGAAAACATGCCTTACAGTGACAGACTCAAGGAGCTCAATCTATTTGGTTTAATAAAGAGAAGATCAAGGGATTACTTGATTTACAGTCTCTATATATCTACACAGGGAACAAATATTTAATAATGTTGGCTCTTTAATCTAGCAGAGAATGTTATAACACAATTCAGTGGCTGGAAATTGAAGTTAGAGAAATTCAGACTGGAAATGAAGTGTAGGTTTTTAATAGTGAGGGGTTGTGTCACCCTCTGTCCTGTAACACTGGGAGCTTCCACACGGTGCAGCTTTGGCTGATAGCCCTGACACCAGCAGCCTGCTCACAGCACAATGGCCTCCTCCTGGCTTCCACAAGCCTGGTTACTCCTTGCAGAGTGACACCAACAGCCCTGCCAGTCCCAACTCCCCCAAAACGATCTCCCTTGCAGTGCTCAGCCCCTCTCACTGAAGCACTCTCAAACCTTATCATGTTTGCTGTCCTTTGAAAGAATGAGTACACAGCACCAGCCTGGCTTTTTGGCTGAGGATTTTACTCTTCAGTTTGAACCATTGCACTGAGATAGTTGTGTAATAAAACAAGATTAAGTTTAGTAACAAAGAACAGACATTTAAGAGATACCAAGGAGAAGGAATAGGGCTAGAAATGGGTACAAACAAAACAAAGAAATGTAAAAATGCTTCTTCTAAGTCTAAAACTCACTTAACAAACTAGAGTCTTTTGTCCAAAGTACATTTCTCCCCACAGCTGTTCTTTCAGCAGGGCTGGCCAATTCTTAGCCAGAATCCAGCACAAAGCTCAAAGCTTTTGATTTCTTTGCCTTTTCAAGTGAAGGATGCCAATAATGGCTTTACCTCTCTTCTCATATCCTCAAAGTTTTATTTTTGTTTTCAAAGTCAGGCATAACTTGCTGGAGGCATAACTTGCTCTGTCCATCAGGGAGCTGATACTATGTTAATTTTTGCAGTCTCCTTCCCATGTCATGATAGTTAAGTAGTTATTTCCCTCACTCTCTAGTTTTATGGATTTGTTTATCTTTTATGTAAATGTACATTCACTGTATCTCTTTGTTCAATTTACATTGGAGATACAGTCCGGCACATAGGACCACATTCCTTTGTCGAAGGAGGGATGGCTTAAGCCATACCTGCCAAACACATTTTAAGAACATATTTCCAGCACATGTTTATAAGTTTTCATATATCACCATACACACACCACTCAATGATATTAATGACTAGCATGTTACCAGCTCACATATGATACCTTACATGACACCTTTTAGATACAGATTATGACAACAGTAAGTATGGGTATACTCGGCTGTCAGGCTAGCTGAGACTCACTGCTACAAACATGCAAACTCCTTGCCCTCTGGCATGGAGGTGCTGTTAGGGTCAAAGGAACCTAAGTCCCATTGCCTTTTAATGGGACTTAGGAGCCTAAATCAATTAGATGCTTTTGAAATGTTTACCTATAGGCTCTCATTTAATAGTTTTTCAGGCCACAATGGACCATTAAATCATCTAGACTGACTTCCTGTATTACACAGGCCATGAAATTTCACTCTGTTATAGCTGTATTGAGCCCAATAACTTGTGTTTGATTAAATCATATTCTTCAGAGAGGAAGCATCAATTATACATATTTCTGGTTGGGCCCATGTTGAATGTAATCTGGTCATGATCACAGGGCCCTAGGGAACCACCAGCAGCCAGTGCAGTGATTAGTTCATCTTAATCCATACTAGTGTGGTACAAACTGGTTAGCATCAAGTAGGGTGCAACACCTTTTGTATTAGACAATTATCATCTGTAATATTTAGAAAATCCACCTTCCCTGCATTTTAGCCACTCAATGTGAATCTAAGAAACTGTACATGTGTGTGGGTGAACCACTGCTTATATGTGTATAGATTTTAAATTTGAAGTGCTAAGGTTTCTAAGGAAGGGCTCCTACAACACTGGTGATGGTGACAGTAGGAATGAGAAATTTCTCTCAGCCAGTAAGGTTTTCTTATTTATCATTTAAAAGCAAACAAGTATGTAGGTACATGAAGTTTAGTAATTTACTTTATTGAAAACCATAAGGGAAATAGCATTTTATTTGGGCATATAGAATACAGACTTCCACTAGAGAAACGTCTGGATCCCTGTACTTACATAGGTCAGATTCTTGGGGAGTTGACACTCCTTATTGACCCCCATGCTACTGTCATCTAGCTTCATACTGTGGCTTGTTCTCTCTCAGAGTCCTGCTTATCTTGCATTCCAATGCTGGGGTCCAGCAGTGCAGGTTCTTATAGCTTTAGATTTATAGGTTTATGATAGGCCCCTCTCAGTCTTTCTTCCTTCAAAGTGTGGATTATTTCTGCCTATTCAGATAGGGCAGAGCATTAGTCCTTAAATAGAAGTACTAGATTCCCCATTAGTAGGCCTATCTTTTGGAAGGCCCTCATCATCAATGCTTTATTCCACCAAAAATAGGATTTAGACAGTCTTTCCCACCCAAATGACCTATAGAGATTGCTATGACAGCAGCACAAAACACCCAGCTTCCTTAGAGCTGACAGTGAATGTCATCTGATCACTACCATATCACCATGATCTGTGTCCCATTAGACCATTGGGACTGTCCCACAGCTAATTTTTAAATAATATATTAAATACATAGCAGTAGATATAATGGGACAATTATTCAAAACTAATGCCCTGAATGAACAAAATACTTAAGCTCATGTGTAAATCCATCCCTTAAAGAGGCATGGGCTTATGTGTTTTGCTGAACCAAGGCCTAGGTGATTAAACTGCAACCACAAGACTACACACTTGAACACAACAGATAATTGCACCCATCAAATATATTTGTGTATGCACAAAACTGGGGATTGGGCATATAAATGTGCAAATGTGTGCATTTTGTGTGCTCATTTGCCTGCTTGTGACCATGTCTGAATATTTTTGTAGGTGCAACGGAGTTGTCTTTATTTGAAAATTTGGCTCATAGAACAGAGCCCAAGTATAGTTAAATAACTAAAACATCAAAATTAAGGGGAAAGTGAGACAAAACATTTCCTTATCTACAACTTTTCCGTGCCTATATTTGAACCTATGTGCTGTTAATATTTCAAGTAAAAGTTTTTAATCACAATTTTAAAAAAAGTCATATAAATATGTGGAGCAATATCCTCAGCCTTTGCACTAATTGGAGCTTTGCTGATTTACACCAGCTAAGAAGCTGGGCCACAGTATGTAAGTGACTACTGTAGTTTTGTCTACTATGGTAAATGTGTGGTGTCCTGTTTCTCAAAGGTCTTTTTCCATTTTACAGTATTTTGTGGCCAGTCACACATTTTTAAGAACACATGTACACACATGGAGTACACATGTACTTTTATGGTCTAATAAATTCATTATTTTATTATTTATGGACCAATGGTTTGATTAAACAGTGCCAGCTCAAAGTATTCAGAATTTTTTAAGTGGGAGGTCAGCTACAAAAAGACAAGCAACCTTCCCCAGGAAGTCCTGAAATAATAACCTATATCTAATAATCTTGATGGATGAAATCCTAAACCTTGGTCAGCTTCCTCAGTTTGCCTGAATAAGGAGAACTGAGTACAACATAAATGAGGCCCTCAGGATTTAGACTTATTTAAAGGGATATGGAACTCCTTTTAGTCTGAAAACAGGGCTTACAAGTTTCCAATACTAATGAAAATCCACTGCATACTTAGTAGCATCTAGACCAAAGGCCAAACTGAAAGTTGTAATGTATCATCTGCCTTTAAGAAGAACTTCCCTACCACTTTCAATGAAGGAGTTCTGCTTGAAAATTAATGGACCCTTAACCAGTGACCAGACATAAGACAGTGCAGTTCCAGGTTCTAGTCTCAGCTACACCAGTATAAATTCCAAGTAACTTCACTCTTTTCCAAATTTATATCAGTGTAAATGAGAACAATATCTTGTCTGTTGACTTCAGTGTCATTGCACCTCTTTGACCCAGGTCTGATTTTTGGCCCAATATATCTAAATTCACCTCTCTTGCAAAAGACCACCTACTATTTTAATAGGTTTCAGAGTAGCAGCCGTATTAGTCTGTACCTGCAAAAAGAAAAGGAGGACTTGTGGCACCTTAGAGACTAACAAACTTATTTGAGCATAAGTTTTGTGAGCTATAGCTTCCAATGAAGTGAGCTGTAGCTCACAAAAGCTTATGCTCAAATAAATGTGTTAGTCTCTAAAGTGCCACAAGTCCTCCTTTTCTTTCTAATATTTTAATGTGTCAGACTACCCACCAGTTTACAAGATAGGTCAGATTCTCAGCTAGTGTAAATCGACATAACTCCTGCTGATTTGCAGCAACTGAGAATGTGGCTCCTCTTATTTTAATATTTTTTCTCCTTTTCTTAAAATTTGTATGGAAGTACTCAAAGGGCAGCAAAATGAGCTGGCATTCCTTTTCTTTGCCTTGTTAGGTCACAAGCATCCATGCAAATAATTTGTGTGTAAACACACCTGACTGTGTATCGATGCAGAACACTCAAACCTATTTGCAGCAGAGAAAGAGAGAGGGGAGGGAAATAGTAAAATTCTGGCTGATCTTGTTTAGTGATTGATAGCTCTGGTTTTATTGGTACAGTGGGAACAGTCAAAGTGGACTGAGCAGAAAGCAGCTGTTCACTCTGCACTCCTTGAGCAGAATCTTTTGTTGCCCTTCAGGCAAGCCAGGTGGTTGCAGATCTTCAATGGCATCTTTGCTGGAACTCACTAACTCCTGCTTCAGTGTGGGCCAGTCTCGCAGTCCCTCTCCCGGGACATATACAATTAGCTCCAACAAACTCTCCAAAACAATGTTTGAAAAATTATGCCTGCCTTAAGTGCTCAGTGTTCAGAGAGAGGGGAAAAAAATCACAAAGCAACAGCAACCCCAAAACAAACCAAGCTGCGAGGGAAGAAGTGTTCAGGAAAGCTTGGCTGTAATTGTGCAGGTGCAGTGGTTGGGTGGATGCCAGGTCATGCTGGTGCCATAGGTTTTGCATTAACATTTATCAGACTTGAGAAAGTTTCTCAGGAAAAAAAACAACAACCCACAATGATTTTAATATCTGTCAGCTGGCAATGAATTTCATAGTGGAGAGTAAAAATCTTCAGTCCTGGTACATACTGTTACTGGAGCCCTAACGGTATAAAGGAAACATGCCTGCAATAGTGGTTCCTTTGGTTATTTTCGTCTGCGTCTGACAGATTAGCAACATGATGTATGCTCACAGAAAAGCAGATACAGTTTGTTGCTAGAACTGGGCAAAATCTTGAAACACTGTCAAGGTGTCCAAGGGTCTTGATCCATCTGTCATTGAAGTCAATGGAAAGACTCACATTGACTTGAAAGGGAGTACAATTATGTCCTCAATGACAATGGAATTAAGATTGAGTATTGGAAAAATGATTAAAATAAAAAGAATTGGTTTAGAGAATAGGTAAAAAGGGATAAAAGTGCAGTAATATAAAAACTCATCATAATATACTTGTACTGTATGCCTAAAGCCATTCACCAGACTAACACATTAAGGACAAGAAATGGTTCTCATTTCCATTGGTACATCCAAAGTAATTCTGTCCAAAATAATTCCTTACATCCAGAGTAATTCTGTTGATTTCACTGGAGTTATTTGGGATTAACATCCTTGTAACTGACAGCAGATTTAGGCCCTTATGTGTGTGGCCTTATGTGCCCTTATAGAGTAATTTCTTAAATATACTGTTGTGTTTCAAGGTGAATGAAATTTTTCTTTGTGAACATGTTGTGCAATTAAGGGGAATACAAGCAGGAATTAGACTATTATCTAACCAGATACCTGGCTATCCTGGTTTTAGGCTTCTGACAGGTTATAACAAGATCCCCATCCAGCTGCGGTTGGGATCAAGTGAAAGGAGGGGACAGAAGGAGCCCTCCCTCTACTGACACTCCTAATCCTGGGCCCCTGAAAAGGAGCAGATATTGTGCCCAAGTTGTGGTTCAGTGTACTTTCTTTACCCAGAAATCTTTTCAAACAAATTCCCCTAAAGTTCCCCAAATAGCCAGTCTCTCCTATCTGGGATTTCTCCTTCCTCTAGTGCTTCTGTTCTCTTTCCAGGACACCTTTAGTAGCTGCCTACGCTCAGAATCCTTTTGCTGTTTATTTTGTGCACCCTTCAGTGACAGAATTTGTGATCTCAGGAGAAAACACCTGGGAAGGACAGACCTGACAAGGAGGCAGCTTGTTTATTTTGTGGAATTCTTGTTGCCAAACAGACAATGTCTTTTTCATTTTGCACCTTCCTTTTCCCAGAAGGGATGGGAATATCAGACTGACTGGAAGATTAAACCACTTTACCTGAAAAGGCAACTGTAGTAAAAGCCACATCATTATGAGCCCAGGTGAAAGATGAGTTACTAGAGTTGGTTAGAAATTTTCAGACAAAACAAAGTTTTGGACCAAAACCAAATTTCAAAATGACTGCATTTTCTGCAAACCAAAAATGCCAGCTTTCAGACAGCTCTATCTGTGATCGTACTGTGTATCTGTAAGGGGAAGGGCAACAAGTCCTCTCTTGTTTATGTAATTTGATTTTAAGGCTGTACTCCCCAATGAAATTGGGTATGTTTGTTCTCCAAATTGTATATGTTTCTTCAGTCTTTGGATGAAAAATGCACAATTTATCCCGGCTGGCTCAGAATGATTAGGTTTTTTTTTATTAGATGTCAAAAAGGGACCCCATTCACCTATGTTTAGTAGTGATTTATGATTGTTTATTTACAAAGTGAGCAATTTGAAATAAAAGACCATTCAGAAAGCAGGGCATCTGTAACTTGCACATTTACAACTAAAGGTCATACATTACAAATGATTTAAAAGTCATACTGACAGATGATGTAATTTATTTTAATTATTAATTATTTATTTGCGCTAGCATAGCACCCAGGAAGCCTAGTCATGGACCAGGACCCCATTGTGCTAGGGGCTGTACAAACACAGAACAAAAAAGATGCTCCCTACTCAAGAAGCTTATAATCTAAGAATAAGACAAGAGACAACAGATGGTTACAGAGATGGGGAAGTATACATAAACAGTGAGACAGTATTGGTGAGCATGGTAAGCAGTGGTCTTTGCTGAATTCCCACAAGCTCCTCCTCTCATGTGTGAGTGTTGCAAATCAAGGTTTATTTATTTGTGTAGAACAGTGCTGTTCAGTCTTTAACGTCTTCGTCAAATGGATTTGCAGAGGGAAGCAAAATAATATCATTCTGAAAATGATTTGTAGTGTTTTGCTATAGTAGTTGTGCATGGTTGCATCATTGCAATTTAGCATAATTATTTATTGATGCAACTTCATCTTCTGGATCCTGGAATAGAACAATCTCTTCTGTCCTCTCACTCCTGGTTAATGCCGAACAATTATTTTTCAGACTCTTCATTTACCCTATATGCTGTCTGTGGATGGATGGAAAAAATTATTGTGCCTACACTCTCATAATTTCTTGGAGTGGAGAGAGGGGAACCACTTTTATCAGTGGGAGAAACTTCACATCTCCTATTCATTCTGCCAGCAGTAGCGAGAACTGTAGAGGTACCCACATCATAGTTCTATTTGCCCACATAGTCTGAGTGAGCATTGATTAGATGCCTACCCTCTGTGAGAAGGACGATGAGTCAGAGTTGCATGAAATTATAGAGCAGCAGATTATATCTCACTGGTGTAAACACATAAACAAAGAAAGGTAGGTATGATCATTCCCATCTTACAAATGAGGAAATTGAATCATGGGGAAGTAAAGTAACTTTCCAAGGTCACACAACAAGTAAACGGTAGAGTCTCATGACTCCTGGTCCCCAGTTTTATCCAGTGAACCATATTGTCCCTTTAAGATTGAAGATCACTTCTGGTTGTGACTATAGTTCCCTCCAAAGTAAGCAGAGCACTGGATAGTGGTTGTCGTTTACCCAGTGTGAAGATAGACTGTAGAAGTATACCTTATTGTTCTGCAGCTGAGCAATTGGCCTTGTCTGGGCATTTGCCAAGGAAATGAGGTGTAAATCCCAAGATGTAGTCAGAGTACAAAAAGGGAAGGGATAATACACAGACCAAAGGTATTGTACTAATTTACTGGTAGAGTAAATGGAAATGTATAACCAAACACAATATGCAAAGTGAGGACTCAGACTGAACTCTGGAATTGACTTGATCAGTCATGTATTTCCTTTGGTGGAAATAGAAAGTCTTTTCAGTGACTAATCCTGAAATTCACTACAGCTTTACATCAGGCCTCAGGGCAATAAGTACCCTGTAACTCCCTTGAACCAAAATAGATTCAAATGACATTGCATATTACCACCCCAGACCCACTCCCGCTCTGTTTTCAGCTGTTTTAAGTGCACTGAACTGCACAGTCTTTCAGTGCAGATTTTATGTGTGTGACATCTTAGCCCACACAATCCACCTGCTTCAATCTCTGTTTCATTTTAAACAATTATTGTGGGTTTCTTGAAATAGCTTCACAGACACTGGATTATTTACTGAAGCATTAAGCAACTGAATAGTTATGAACTGGCTTCTCTGTTCAGGTAAACACCTTGCCAGTTGTCCAAGTGATGTCAGATAGGCCTTTTGTCTCTCAGATGAATTTCTGCAATTTCTAAAACCAGGAAGACATGAAGAGTAGAATGACTGCTTCTTTCTATATTCAGAAACTGAAAGGAGAAAAAAAATCAAAACTGACTAAAAGAAATTAGACTGTGGAACTCATTGCCAGGGGATGTTCATGAGGCCAAAAAATTGAGAAGATTCAAAGAAGGACTGGATGTTTATCTGGATAACAGAAATATCAAGCATTGTTGGGTTACTTTCTGTTAGCATTATTAGAAGGAGCTTAAGCCCAATCTCTAACTATTAGGGATCAGGATGAGACCTTCAAGGGGGGGGGGGGGAGATTAGCCCACAACTGCTCTCTGTGGTGTTTCTTACCCCTTCCTTTGAGTCATCTGGTGCTGGCCACTGTCACAGGCCAGATATATCTATATGTATAATATGCATAAGCTGTGTGATCATAGGGAACTTCAATTTGAGTGATATGTTCTGGAGGTCTCATTTTGCCAGAACTAAAACAAGCTTGGAATTTTTTAAATATGATAGATGACAATTTCCTAACTCAAAAAGGGTTGCATCCAACAAGGGGGAATTCTGTATTACACCTTGTCTTGACAGATAAAGACAAACTGATCACAGAACTAAAAATTAATGGTAACTTAGTTATGAGTGATAATGACTGGATCACATTTACAAAGTGCAAACAGAATAAAGTCTGAATCAAATATAATTCATGCTAATCAACATGGGTTATGGAAAATAGATCCAGGCAAACTGAGTTGATAGCACTTTGAGATCACAAGTTTGGTTGATAAAGATTATAGTGTTGATGTAATATATTTAGTAAGGTGTTTACTTGGTACCTTATGACATTTTCTTTAAAAAAAAAAGACTAGAAAAATATGAAATTAGCATGACACACATTAAGCACATTAAAAGCTGACTAACTGATAGGTCTCAAAATATAACAGGGAATCATCATCTAACAGTTGCATTTGTAGTGCAGTCCCACAGGGATCAATTGTTGGTCCTGTAATTCTGAACATTTTTATTAATGATTTAGAAGAAAATATAAAGTCATCACTGATCAAGTTTTCAGATAACACAAAAATTGGGGGAGTGGTAAATAATGAAGAGGACAAGTCACCGGTTTAGAGCAATATGGATCCCTTGACAAGCTGAGCGCAAACAAACAATGTGTTTTAATACTGCTATATGTAAATATATGCATCTAGGAACAAAGAATGTAGGCCATACTTAAACAATGGAGAACTCTGTCCTTGGAAATAGTGACTCTGAAAAAGATTTGGGGGGTCATGGTGGATAATCAGCTGAACATGAACTCCTAGTCCAATGCTATGACCAAAAGGGTAAATGCAATTCATGGATGCATAAACAGGGGAATCTCAAATATGAGAAGAGAGGTTATTTTAACTCTGTTTTTGACACCGGTGCAACCAATGTTGGAATACTGTGTCCAGTTCTAGTGTCCACAGTTCAAGAAAGCTCT
This sequence comes from Lepidochelys olivacea, assembly GCF_965140295.1. NCBI lineage: Eukaryota > Metazoa > Chordata > Testudines > Cheloniidae > Lepidochelys > Lepidochelys olivacea. Next base: position 33,474,424 of record NC_140413.1, on the reverse strand, counting down.
TGATAAATTTGAGAGGTCTCAGAGAAGAGCCATGAGAATGATTAAAGGATTGGAAAAACTCCCTCATAGTGATAGATTCTGAGAGCTCAATCTATGCATCTTAACAAAGAGAAGATTTAGAGGTGTCTTGATCACAGTTTATGAGTACCTACATGGGGAACAAAAATTTGATAATAGTCTTCAAAGATCCGATGGCTGGGAATCAAAACTAAACAAATGCAGATGGGAAACTAGACAAATGCAAATAGGGTGTAAACTTTTAACAGGGAGGTTAATTTACCATTAGAACAACTTACCAATGATGATGGTGGATTCTTCATCACTGATAATTTTGAAATCAAGATTGTTTTTCTAACAGATCTGCTCTAGGAATTATTTTAGGGAAGTTTTATGGCCTGTATTATACAGGATGTCAGAATAGATCAGGGGTCAGCAACCTTCGGCAAACGGCCCATCCCCTGGTGTGCCGAAGGTTGCCAACCCTTGGACTAGATGATCACAATAGTACCTTCCGGCCTTGAAATCTACAAATATATGACACTGGGTTAGTTGAAGCCTGAGTCTTGATATGCCAATTCCTTTGTTCCTATGGAGGAGTAAGGTCATTAATTGTTGGTCAAGCTGTAAAGTTTTGAGTCCATTTTTACTTAGTCATCACTCAAGCCAGACTCCTACGGATGTCAGCCAGGAACTTATCCTGAGTGATGAACTCAGGCTTTGGCCTCGTATGTATTTGATTTATGCATAGTTTAAATTTACATTTTTATTCTCTTCCCACTTCCATTTCTTTTTAGGGTCAAAGAACTGCCTCTGGAATATAAACATGCTAGACTAAATTTCTCCCTCATTTACACCCTAGCAGCTCCAGTAAAGAAAATGGGTCAGGTGGATTTTACTAAGGATAGCATGTAGTCCTATGTTTATAGTACTAGTAGGTGCTCATTTTGCTTGGTTGACCTTTCACTTGTCCCAGAGGGTTCATCACCTGTTTTGAAACATGAAAGTGACTCTCCAACCGAGTTAGTTTATTCTTAGATATTAGGCACCACCAACATAGTAAAAGTCTTCCTGACTTCAAACCTGATATCCTGCCTTAGGGAGACATCACAATAGCAGGATGTAAATATGTAATTGGGAGGAATGTACTGATGGTTTTGAGACCTTTGTACAATGTCAGGGTGCACTTGTGTATCTGATACATAATTACCTATTAAGTTTCACTTCTGCTAGTGATCCTGAAGCTATTTAAACCGATGGCCCTCTATCCTTTTCAGGCCATTATATTTTAAAAAAAGATTAAAGATGACAAAATAAACCTGATCAGACATGTGCTGAACATTGTTGGAGATATATAAATCATAAATATCTTTCTAGTTTAGAAACCCAGCAACAGATGAGCTTGGAAAAGTGGCCTATATCTTAATTTAATTTCCTGTACACTCAGAAGAATGGTATACACTCCTCAAAGTGCTCAAGCAATGGGGAAATGAACAGTTCTGGGTAGGAGTAACAGGCTACTAAATCATTCCCTTCAAAATGACTGGCTGAAGAACAGCCAGTATCAGTAGTGACTGAAGACTGTCCTACATTGAGTGACCATCTCATGGCTGTCTGGAGAACTGTGTGAAATGAGATACTTGTGTCAGGAGGACATCTCTAAAACCACCATCAAAAGGTTTGAATTAACATGAAAACAACTAGAAATAGGAACATAGGAATTGCCATGTTGAATCAGGCCAGTAGTCCATCAGGTTTAGTATCTGGTCTCTGATAGTAGCCAGTATCAGTTGCTTCAGAGGAAGGTGCAAGGAAATCTGTAATAGGCACCTGGGAGATAACCTGCTCTTCCAGTCATTAAAAACAGTTTTACAACCTGAAAAATGACGTGGTTCAGATTTAAGCTGAATCACACTGGTAAGGATTCAGCTGTGGCTGCCTATTCTATACCTGGTCTGCATATCCAAAAGAAACTTATTTTTCCAGGACTATCAATTTGACAAATTTTCATGGATACCAATATCACTGTATATTGAAAAGAATATGGAAAAGTTTTATTTGATGCTTTTTATACAAAGTGAAACATTTCAGAATATTTTTAAAAACAGCATTGTTTTCTTTTTTATTCTTTCAGTGGATCGCATAGTTCTCACTGTCTATTAATATCAGCCTTGGAAAAACGTTTATTTCCATATCCAACACCTCACATTCTGTGGTGTAGAAGAAATTGCAGTAAACACAAGCTGCCCTTGTGACTTTAAAAAATCACACACCTCCCTCTGCTCTATCACAAGCTGTTACACTACAACTGGCCACAGTAACAAGTACTTAAAAATCACAATGCCATTTAACATTTAAATGGCCATCAACGCATTCCTGGCAAATGTTCTCTATGCCTGGTGACTTTTCAGAAGCCTTCACACAGCTGATGCCACATAAAACAAAAAAGTCTACGTCCTGATGCATATCTTTAGATAAAATGTTCTAAAATTATTTAATCCCATGACAAAAAATGGCTGCAGTTAGTTTTCTGAGGCTTATTTTAAAATGTTTTCATTGTATTTAGTGCCATTTTAGAAGTCTACTTATTCTTGTATTTAGCTGGACATTTTTCAGAATCCATCTGTAAGACCCCTACCCTTTGGCAATTCTTTTGTTTAATGCACTAGAGGAAGAGCAGTGTCTAAAAGTGACATAAAACAGATTAGTTTGCCCAGCAAACGGTGTTAAGAGTCATAATAGTGACATGAAGCAAATTTTCCAAAAAAGCAGCACAATAACTGTCTATCCAGAACCAAATGAATAGGGAATCTATGGTATTGTCCTTACAAGTTTATTCTTTCTGTTCCCATTTTTAAAAGACCCCAAGATGGCCTCCATTTCTATGAGCTCAAATCACTTGTACATGCAGTTCTTTGATAGACTTTTCAAATTCAAAGCACCCCTCCTCACATTATGCTCAATTTGCAGTCACAATTTATTACGTAGGCTTGGAAGGATTCTTTATTGGTAGATGTCAGTAACATTGATTTCAACATACACACATACTGAAAAAATAATAATTATTGAAATTTATAGACAAAGTAAGAAAAATGCTGCTTGAGAACAAAGTAGAATTTGATTTAAGGATATTTACTTTGTATATTTTGACATGTGATGTTGACAATTTGTGTTTTAACAGTTATAAAGCTTTAACTTTTTGAATTTCCACATCTACTGTTAAATATTATTGACTGACCATCTCCATTTTCTGACCCCTCCTCCAATTTCCTGCAACTGTGAACATTTAAATAGAGAAAAATAAAATATATGTTTAAAGTAAACATCTCTATTAGCCATCAACAAAATTTTAAAAAATCAAATTCTGCCAAACCTATCTAGAATGTGTGTGTACAGCTCCCTACCACAATGGAATCTGGATCTCTCAATGGGGTCTCTAGACACTACCATAATACAAATCATTAATGATCCTTTTATCATCTGATCACACAAGTGCTCATGCACAAAAATTGTGCAAATGAGTAATCACTCATGCAAAGCAATGCGTTCCTAGCGGCCACATTGTAAAATAATTGGTCCTTCATGTCTTGCTACCTACCTAATGACTCTAAGATCATATAACATTTTTAATAAATGTCTTATTTATGGGAGAGCTGGGCACAATTTTGCTTTTAACTGCACTCAGGCACTGACTTGGAATTTGTCCCCAAAGCAGGCTAGGTAGGGGAGCGCCTAGTTTGTGAATCCTGCTGGGGCTTAGGCATGACTTAGGCACCAAGCTACTGTGCAGTTTCAGGACTTTGGTGGCTCTGTGCATGCCCAGCTGCCACAAGGACTTCAGCAGTGGAAATGTAGACACCTAGAGACTTTAGGCACCTACAGGCTTAGATAGTAGCTGAGCAGGGGCTTTGTGAATGCTAGTGCACCTGAATATTGGACTTAGATAGGCATCTAATGCCCCTTTGTGAACCCCACTCTTGGTGCCTCTTAAACCACTACAGTTCTGATGAAGGCTGGATTTGTTAAAAATGGGACATTCCTGTCCTTTCAGTTCAGGAGAAAGATTTCATAACAAATGTGCTTGGAGATACCTCTAGCAAGACATCTCATTATTCAAATACTTTGGAAATAAAAGAGAAGGAGAAGGGGCAAACAACCTTTAGGTCCCTTTTACCTCATCATGATGAAATAAAAGGGGGACAAAAGACAATTTAAAAAAAAATCTCTCTAGGTTACCTTTAGTGAGCAATAGCAATCATATCATATAGATATAAAGGGATGCATATCAAGGTTTTACCTGAATAAGCACTGTGTAAAGACGGAATAATTTTTAACTTACAGGAAAGAACAGGCATCTTTGAAATGGTCAATTTAAACAAACAATTCTTCTTCAAGTAGTGTCCTGGTGGGTTCTCCACTTCAGGTGCATCCTGCAGTTTTGAGCAGAGGATTTTGGGAGCTGTGACCGTTCTGCCTGCACATGCGCCCCACATATCCTCATGCCTGCACAGAGGCCATATGGGGCTGCATGGGCGAACTGCCCTCAGTTCTTTCTCAACCACCTTTGGCCTAAGACAGAGTCTAAGCATGTGCCTGTTCTGTAATATTTAGTTAGTTATCTTTCAAAGTAAATACTATGTTTATAGTGTTGGAACAGTTATTCCCTTTGTTGTTTTTAGCCCCCATAGTCTTGCTGGGATCCATGGGAGTTCTATCACCAGAAAATCATGACGGTTTCACACCCCTGAATGAAACAGAGAAGTACCCATTGTCGTCAGGTGCAAGAAGCAAAGGCAGACAAGGAAGTGACACCTGTTGTGAATGTTTCCTCCTCATTACATGATGAAGCTGTCATGCCTCCTCCATGGTTTACAAGCCCAGCAAACACAGCTGGTGGAAGGACCTGACCAAGACGTGCAGTTATTCCATTCATTCATATCCCATCTACCATAGTGATAACATCAGATGTTTTGCTTTTGGGTTGGGGGAATACATTTGGGACCTCACCAGGTGCAGGGCAAATGCTTACTACAAGAGCAGCTTGTGTACATATACCTTTTGGAATTGAGTGGTCAAAAATGCTTGCCGTCACTTTGTACCTCCAATCAGATCAAAGTCAGTAGAGATAATGACAGTCAACATGACATGCATGTATTATATCATCCATCAAGGAGAAGTACATTCCCTATCTCTGTGCTGAAGTGATAAAACTCTGGAACTGGTGCATAATCAACCACACAGTGATCTCAGCTTCTTACTTCCCAGGTATTCAAACACCATGGCAGATGACCTCAGATGACATCTTTCTAAATTATGAATAGGAATTAAACTCCTGTGTCCTCTACACAATATTTTTAACTTGGGGGTTCCCAGAGATCGATCTGTTTGCCATGGCAGCCAATGGAAACTGCATCAGTTATTGCTCCAGAGGTGGTCTCAACCTTCTATCTCATTGACAAGAGGACATATATCCACCAACACCGTTGCTGTTAAACATTTTTGACTAGATCAGGCCAGTCATACTCAGTGCACCAACATGGCCAAGACAAGTCTGATCAGTCTCACCTCTTGTCCTTCACTGAAGCTTCTGATCAGTCCTCACCTACTGACTCAATATGCAGGTCAAACATTTCACCCTAACTTGCAGATTCTGAGTCTCCGAGCACGGTTCCTTGATGGTTCTTGGAAATAGAGATATTCAGTTCTTTGGAGGTACAAGAAGTTTTAGGAAACAGCAGAAAACCCTCTACAATACTTACCTCTAGAAATGGAAATGATATCATCTTTGATGTAACAGTCATCGGATTTCGTCAACTCGCTCTCCTTTTCCTAAAGTTTTGGATTACCTGTTGTAATTGAAGACATTGGGTTTTTCTGTAAATTCCTTTAGGGTTCACTTAGCAACAACAGCCTTTCATACACCGATAGAGGGTTTTTTCATTCTTTGTTCACCCAACTCCAGCAAGATTCCCAAGAGGTTTGTTGAATATCTCCTGCTAATCAGAGACCCTACTCCTACCTGGGACCTGAACCTAGTCCTTAATTGCCTTATGACACATCCAATGAACCACTAGCTACATTGTTCGCTACTAGATTTACAAAGACACACCTTCTGGTTGCAATCACTTCTGCCTCCAGGGTAGGAGAATTGTGGTCTTTAATGACAGACCTCCCATTTACGGTATTCACCAGAGAGGAAGTGTCACTATGGGACTACCCAAAGTGTCCTCAGAATTTCATATTAATCAAACCATTCATCTCTCAGTTCTCTTCTCAGGACTGCATCAGACTAGTCAAGAAGTCGTATTCCATACTCTTGACATCAGGAGGGCATTAGTCTTCTACCTAGACCGGACCAAATCATTTAGGAAAATCTCCTACACTATTTATATCCATTATGGACAGAAACAAGGGTTTGATCATTTCAAAACAGAGGTAGTCAAAGTGGATGTCCAGTTGTATTCTTATGAAAGAACTAAATAAATTTGTTAGTCTCTAAGGTGCCACAAGTACTCCTTTTCTTTTTGCAAATACAGACTAACAGCTGCTACTCTGAAACCTATGAAAGAACTGGAGTTCTTCAAGTTGTGTGTCCCTATAGATGCTCCACCACCACCTCCCCTCCTTCCCTCTGCTTTGGAGATGTAGGAGTTTTAGAGGAGATCTACAGAATCAATGTACTGTTGTGGATAGTTCTCTGCACACATCTGATGAATGTGCAGCAGCAGTCAAAAAGCAAACAGTGTTAGGAACCATAAGGAAAGGAATTGATAAAGCAGAAAATATTGTAATGCCACTATGTAAATCCATGGTATGCCCACATCTTGAATATTGCTTTCAGTTCTGTTTGCCCCATCTCAAAAAAACCCCCAGTATATTAGAATGAGAAAAAGTACAGAGAAGGGCAACAAAAGTGATAGTTGTATAGAAGAGTTTCCATCTGAGGAAAAATTAAAAAAACTGGGACAGTTCATCTTGGAAAAGATAGACTGAAGGGGCAATATGATGGACGTCCATAAAATCATGACTGGTGTGGAGAAAGTTTATTCCTTCACATAACAAGAACCAGGGGTCATCCAATTAAATTAATAAGCAACAGGTTTAAAACAAACATAAGGAAGTAGTACTTCAAATAAAACATAGTCAGCCTGGGGAACTTGTTGCCAGTGGATGCTGTGAAGGCCAGAGGTATAACTGTGTTCAAAAAAGACTTAGATAAGTTTAAGGAGGATAGGTCCATCAATGGCTACTAGCCAAGAGAGTCAGGGATGCAACCATATTCTCTTGGTGTCCTAAATGTCTGATGGCTGAACGTTGGGACTGAATGACAGGGGATGGATCACTCAGTAAATTTCCCTGTTCTGTTCACTCTGTCTGAAGCATCTGGCACTGGCCACTGTTGGAAGACAGGACATTGGGCTCGATGGACCATTGGTCTCTGACCCGCGATGGCCATTCTTATGTTCTTAAAATTGCCAGTTTCTCAATGGAAAAATCATTATAGGTTAACCCAATATTGATTTGTTTCAGTTTTAAATATTTCATATTTTCAGGGGGGTTGGATGAAATACTAGAAAATTTGATGAAACAAAAAAATTTCCATGAAAAAGAATGGTTTGAGGGTAACGCTCTTTTTCATTGAAAAAAGAGCTTCAATAGAAAATTTTCAACCAGCTATAGTTCTGTATGGCAGTCATGTTTTTAGCTTTCTATTAATAATTAGGGCTGCTTGATTTTTACTCCATTTTCACACTAACTTGGAAATAAGACATCGTGAGCCCAAGTTGTCTTACACAGCGAATTTACTACATTGATTTCAGTGGCATTACCCCCAGTCATGAGTGTAATTTATTGGGGAAACAGTTGAACATATTTTTATAGCCTGTAGTTGTGATTTAATATTTAGAAGACTGCATGTATTAAGCATATGAAAGGAGACACGTGATTTCTAATGTTTCTCTGTCAGCATCTGGATGTCCTCAGCATATTTTTAAAGGGCTTTTGTATGCCTTGAAATAGAATACAAAACAAAAGCACTAATTAATTTTTTTTAAATAGTTGACAAATGTGTCTCCATATAAATATATATGATCTATGTTTTCAGCTGTATATAATAAGCATTAGCTTTAAAAAAATGCAAACATTAGGCTACATAAATGCCATCTTAGAATGGAGATATATGAGTTTTAGATGAGATCTACAGAATCAATGTACTGTTGCAGGCTGTGTTTTAATTAACTGGGGATTTAATCACCTTAGTGCATACAACTGTCCATGTATTTGTTTATGTAGAAAATGTAACAGGTGTGAGGACGATCAAATTTACTGTCTTCCACAAATGAGGATAGATCTGATAATTTCTGACTGGTGAAGTAAATTCCTGCTACCAGATACTGTAAATACAATCTGTTATCTTAACAGTCCACATTTAAAATGAAAAGGAGTACTTGTGGCACCTTAGAGACTAACCAATTTATTTGAGCATAAGCTTTCGTGAGCTACAGCTCACTTCATCAGATGCATACTGTGGAAACTGCAGAAGACATCATATACACAGAGACCATGAAACAATACCTCCCCCCACCCCACTCTCCTGCTGATAATAGCTTATCTAAAGTGACCACTCTCCTTACAATGTGTATGAAAATCAAGGTGGGCCATTTCCAGCATAAATCCAAGTTTAACCAGAACGTCTGGGGGTGGGGGGTAGGAAAAAACAAGGGGAAGTAGGCTACCTTGCATAATGACTTAGCCACTCCCAGTCTGTTTAAGCCTAAATTAATAGTATCCAATTTGCAAATGAATTCCAGTTCAGCAGTTTCTCGCTGGAGTCTGGATTTGAAGTTTTTTTGTTTTAAGATAGCGACCTTCATGTCTGTAATTGCATGACCAGAGAGATTGAAGTGTTCTCCGACTGGTTTATGAATGTTATAATTCTTGACATCTGATTTGTGTCCATTTATTCTTTTACGTAGAGACTGTCCAGTTTGACCAGTGTACATGGTAGAGGGGCATTGCTGGCACATGATGGCCTATATCACATTGGTGGATGTGCAGGTGAACGAGCCTCTGATAGTGTGGCTGATGTTATGAGGCCCTGTGATGGTGTCCCCTGAATAGATGTGGGCACAGTTGGCAACGGGCTTTGTTGCAAGGATAGGTTCCTGGGTTAGTGGTTCTGTTGTGTGGTATGTGGTTGTTGGTGAGTATTTGCTTCAGGTTGCGGGGCTGTCTGTAGGCAAGGACTGGCCTGTCTCCCAAGATTTCTGAGAGTGTAGGGTCATCCTTCAGGATAGGTTGTAGATCCTTAATAATGCGTTGGAGGGGTTTTAGTTGGGGGCTGAAGGTGATGGCTAGTGGCGTTCTGTTATTTTCTTTGTTAGGCCTGTCCTGTAGTAGGTGACTTCTGGGAACGCTTCTGGCTCTATCAATCTGTTTCTTCACTTCCGCAGGTGGGTATTGTAGTTGTAAGAATGCTTGATAGAGATCTTGTAGGCGTTTGTCTCTGTCTGAGGGGTTGGAGCAAATGCGGTTGTATCGCAGAGCTTGGCTGTAGATGATGGATCGTGTGGTGTGGTCAGGGTGAAAGCTGGAGGCATGTAGGTAGGAATAGCGGTCAGTAGGTTTCCGGTATAGGGTGGTGTTTATGTGACCATCGTTTATTAGCACTGTAGCGTCCAGGAAGTGGATCTCTTGTGTGGACTGGACCAGGCTGAGGTTGATGGTGGGATGGAAATTGAAATCATGGTGGAATTCCTCAAGGGCTTCTTTTCCATGGGTCCAGAAGATGAAGATGTCATCAATATAGCGCAAGTAGAGTAGGGGCGTTAGGGGACGAGAGCTGAGGAAGTGTTGTTCTAAATCAGCCATAAAAATGTTGGCATACTGTGGGGCCATGTGGATACTCATAGCAGTGCCGCTGATTTGAAGGTATACATTGTCCCCAAATGTGAAATAGTTATGGGTCACGAAGTTCAGCCACCAGGTTAGCCGTGACATTATCGGGGATAGTGTTCCTGACGGCTTGTAGTCCATCTTTGTGTGGAATGTTGGTGTAGAGGGCTTCTACATCCATAGTGGCCAGGATGGTGTTATCAGGAAGATCACCGATGGATTGTAGTTTCCTCAGGAAGTCAGTGGTGTCTTGAAGGTAGCTGGGAGTGCTGGTAGCGTAGGGCCTGAGGAGGGAGTCTACATAGCCAGACAATCCTGCTGTCAGGGTGCCAATGCCTGAGATGATGGGGCGTCCAGGATTTCCAGGTTTATGGATCTTAGGTAGTAGATAGAATATCGCAGGTCGGGGTTCCAGGGGTGTGTCTGTGCGGATTTGATCTTGTGCTTTTTCAGGAAGTTTCTTGAGCAAATGCTGTAGTTGCTTTTGGTAACTCAGTGGGATCATAGGGTAATGGCTTGTAGAAAGTGGTGTTGGAGAGCTGCCGAACAGCCTCTTGTTCATATTCTGACCTATTCATGATGACAACAGCACCTCCTTTGTCAGCCTTTTCGATTATGATGTCAGAGTTTTTTCTGAGGCTGTGGATGGCATTGTGTTCTGCACGGCTGAGGTTATGGGGCAAGTGATGCTGCTTTTCCACAATTTTAGCCTATGCACGTCGGCGGAAACACTCTATGTAGAAGTCCAGTCTGCTGTTTCGACCTTCAGGAGGAGTCCACCTAGAATCCTTCTTTTTGTAATGTTGGTAGGGAGGCCTCTGTGGATTAGTATGTTGTTCAGAGGTATTTGGAAATATTCCTTGAGTCGGAGACGTCGAAAATAGGATTCTAGGTCACCACAGAACTGTATCATGTTTGTGGGGGTGGAGGGGCAGAAGGAGAGGCCCCGAGATAGGACAGCTTCTTCTGCTGGGCTGAGAGTATAGTTGGATAGGTTAACAATATTGCTGGGTGGGTTGAGGGAACCATTGCTGTGGCCCCTTGTAGCATATAGTAGTTTAGAAAGTTTAGTGTCCTTTTTCTTTTGTAGAGAAGCAAAGTGTGCGTTGTAAATGGCTTGTCTAGTTTTAGTAAATTCCAGCCACGAGGAAGTTTGTGTGGAAGGTTGTTTTTTTATGAGAGTATCCAGTTCTGAGAGCTCATTCTTAATCTTTCCCTGTTTGCTGTAGAGGATGTTGATCAGGTGGTTCCGCAGTTTCTTTGAGAGCGTGTGGCACAAGCTGTCAGCATAGTCTGTGTGGTATGTAGATTGTAATGGATTTTTTACCTTCAGTCCTTTTGGTACGATGGACATCTGTTTGCATTTGGAAAGGAAGATGATGTCTGTATCTGTACAAGTTTTTTCATGCAGTTGATAGATTTCCACTCCATACAGCTAAATGCAGTGCCTTGCATAATGACAGGTTTCAGAGTAACAGCCGTGTTAGTCTGTATTCCCAAAAAGAAAAGGAGACTAACCAATTTATTTGAGCATAAGCTTTCGTGAGCTACAGCTCACTTCATCGGATGCATACTGTGGAAACTGCAGAAGACATATACACAGAGACCATGAAACAATACCTCCTCCCACCCCACTCTCCTGCTGGTAATAACTTATCTAAAATGATCACTCTCCTTACAATGTGTATGATAATCAAGTTGGGCCATTTCCAGCACTAATCCAGGTTCTCACCCTTTTGTGCTGGAAATGGCCCAACTTGATTATCATACACATTGTAAGGAGAGTGATCATTTTAGATAAGCTATTACCAACAGATGAGTGGGGTGGGAGGAGGTATTGTTTCATGGTCTCTGTGTATATAATGTCTTCTGCAGTTTCCACAGTATGCATCCGATGAAGTGAGCTGTAGCTCATGAAAGCTTATGCTCAAATAAATTGGTTAGTCTCTAAGGTGCCACAAGTACTCCTTTTCTTTTTGTGAATACAGACTAACACGGCTGTTACTCTGAAACCTGTCACATTTAAAATGTTATTTTTAAATGCGAGGACCTGATTTTCAGCTTTGCGTTTGAAATTCAGGACCAACCTATTACATTCTGGAAAAAAAGTTTTTACATAACACATTCAGCCCTTAGGACTAGTTCCCTTGTGCAGCCGGGGGTTTGCAGAGCCACAGAGTCTTAGCAGGAGTTGCCAGCAGCCAAAGGCATTGGTCCTGACTGCGGCACAATTCCTATGGGGGCCTGTGTACAATGGGGGCATTTTCTAACAAGTTTAAAATAGTGAAAGTAATTTTAAAGCTAGTTAACGGTGGGGTTTACACCTGGTTTACCCCCTTTTTTTAAAACCTGTTTGTGGCTACGGTTGTGGTTCTTGAAGTTGCTTCAGTGAAACAGGCAAGTTGCTTCAGTGAAACAGGCCAGACTACTTCAAACCAGCTCTGCACCAATGCTCTGAAATAATTTTAGCTGAACTTGTTTGGAGATGGTTAGAAATCTTCCCCAGTGTGGACCGGGGCTGGGAATGCTGGGGGTGCATGGGCAAGTACAGCCCTTTTGAAATGGTGCAGTGGATGTTCCCTACAGCGTAGCTGTATCATGCCCATGGCTTTACCATCCTTTTGTTCTGCTCCATCACATTATGGGTGACTGGTGGTGTTCGTGCTAGCCTGGATAAGTCCCAGAACGCTGTTTTTTTACCCTGTGTTTTTTTTAAATCTCCCACTAATGCACTACCACTGATGCAGCTCCACCAGTGGTAGGAACAGTGGAACCAGTGACTGGCTAGTGTGGACCAGTGAATGGAATTTTAATCGCATCTTGTAGACCCAGTTGTGGAACTGCATTGGTGGTGGTTGTGCAGTGTAGACAAGACCTGTGAATGGAGGGACTGATTGTGATAATCCCTTTGCCCAGGAGAACAAAAGGTGGTAGGATGGATTTTCAATTCTTTGGAAAGAAAGGGATATTTTTTCTTCTAGTCTTTCCCCATGTGGATCCCACTTTTGGTGTATATGAGCCTCAACCACTGAGATAGGAATTTGTTCACCAGCAGTGTCTGTTGGCGCTATACCTGTGCCCTGCATGTCCTTCTGCCACCCACTACCCCAGGGCATATAGGGCAAAGCAGACCTGACCACCTCAGTTCCTTCACCCAATTCAGAATCCCAGTTGAGATGTATGCCAAAAAAGAGGATATGGAGAGCAAGTTGTGGGATGTACACAAACAAAACATCTTGAAGAACCACAGTTACTGTAACATAAGTGACTGTTCTTTCTTTTTCAAGTCTGTCTGTGTGGATCCCACTTCTGATGACTAATTGGCAGTTCCCAGATTGATAGGAGGAAGGTGCAAGGAGTCGTAGCTACTGCCAGATAAACAAGGATTGTAGAACTGCTCTCCTGAATTTGGCATCTGATCTAGTCCCTAAACCCAGGGTGTAATGTTTGGCAACTATATAGGCTGAGCTGGAAGGGGCTGCCCTGTGGATCTCTGATATAGGAATCAGAAAATCATGGGACTGCAAGGGACCTTGAGAGGTCTTCTTGTCCAGTCCCCTGCACTCAAGGCAGGAGTAAGATTATGTAGACCATCCCTAACAGATGTTTGTCTAACCTGCTCTTAAAAATCTCCAGTGATGGAGATTTCACCACCTCCCTAGGCAATTTATTCCAAGGCTTAACCACCCTAACAGATTGGTAAAAACTTCCTATGTCCAACCTAAGCCACCCTTGCTGCATTGCTTCTTGTCCTATCCTCAAAAGTTAAAGAGAACAATTTTCTCTCCTCCTTGTAACAATCTTTTCATAGAATATCAGGGTTGGCAGGGACCTCAGAAGGTCATCTAGTCCAACCCCCTACTCAAAGCAGGACCAATCCCCAATTAAATCATCCCAGCCAGGGCTTTGTCAAGCCTGACCTTAAAAACTTCTAAGGAAGGAGATTCCACCACCTCCCTAGGTAACACATTCCAGTGTTTCACCACCCTCCTAGTGAAAAAGTTTTTCCTAATATCCAACCTAAACCTCCCCCACTGCAACTTGAGACCATTACTCCTTGTCCTGTCCTCTTCTACCACTGAGAATAGTCTAGAACCATCCTCTCTGGAACCACCTCTCAGGTAGTTGAAAGCAGCTATCAAATCCCCCTTCATTCTTCTCTTCTGCAGACTAAACAATCCCAGTTCCTTCAGCCTCTCCTATAAGTTCCAGACCCCTAATCATTTTTGTTGCCCTTTGTTGGACTCTCTCCAATTTCTCCACATCCTTCTTGTAGTGTGGGGCCCAAAACAGGACACAATACTCCAGATGAGGCCTCACCAATGTCAAATAGAGGGGAATGATCACGTCCCTCGATCTGTTCGCTATGCCCTGACTTATACATCCCAAAATGCCATTGGCCTTCTTGGCAACAAGGGCACACTGCTGACTCATATCCAGCTTCTTGTCCACTGTCACCCCTAGGTCCTTTTCCACAGAACTGCTGCCTAGCCATTCGGTCCCTAGTCTGTAGCTGTGCATTGGGTTCTTCCGTCCTAAGTGCAGGACGCTGCACTTATCCTTATTGAACCTCATCAGATTTCTTTTGGCCCAATCCTCCAATTTGTCTAGGTCCCTCTGTATCCTATCCCTGCCCTCCAGCGTTATCTACCACTCCTCCCAGTTTAGTATCATCCGCAAATTTGCTGAGAGTGCAATCCACACCATCCTCCAGATCATTTATGAAGATATTGAACAAAACCGGCCCCAGGACTGACCCTTGGGGCACTCCACTTGACACCGGCTGCCAACTAGACATGGAGCCATTGATCACTACCCGTTGAGCCCAAAAATCTAGCCAACTTTCTACCCACCGTATAGTGCATTGTATGTATTTGAAAACTGTTGTCATGCCCCTTCCTTGTCTTCTCATCTCCAGACTAAACAAACCCATTTTTTTTTTCAATTTTTCCCTCATAGGTCACGTTTTCTAGAACGTTAATCATTTTTGTTGCTCTTCTCTGGACTTTCTCCTATTTGTCCACATCTTTCTTGAAATGTGGTGCCCAGTTGAGGCCTAATCAGTGTGGAGTAGAATGGAAGAATTACTTCTTGTGTCCTGCTTACAGCACTCCTACTAATACATCCTAGAATGATGTTTGGGTTTTTTGCAACAGTGTTATACTGTTGACTCATATTTAGCTTGTGATCCACTTATGACTCCAGATCCCTTTCTGCAGTACTTTTTCCTAGGCAGTCATTTCCCATTTGGTATGTATGCAACTGTTTTTCCTTTCTAAGTAGAGTATTTTGCATTTGTCCTTATTAAATTTCATCCTATTTACTTGTCCAGTTTGTCCAGATCATTTTGAATTTTAATCATAATTTCCAAAGCACTTGCAATCCCTTTCAACTTGGTATCATCCACAAACTTTTTAAGTGTACTCTGTATGTCATTATCTAAATCATTGAAGATATAGAACAGAACCAGACCCAGAACTGATCTCTGCAGGACCCCCACTTGCATATGCCCTTTCAGCATGATTGTGAACCACTGATAACTACTTTCTGGGTTTTCCAATCAGTTATGTACCATCTTATAGTAGCTCCATATAGGTTGTATTTCCCTAGTTTGTTTATGAGAAGGTCATGCAAGACCATATCAAAAGCCTTACTAAAGTCAAGATATACCACATCTACCACTTCCCCCACCCCGACACATCCACAAGGCTTGTTACCCAGTCAAAGAAAGCTATGTGATTGGTTTGACAAGATTTGTTCTTGACAAATCCATGCTGACTGTTATTTATCACCTTATTATCTTCTAGGTGTCTGCAAATTAATTTGTTCCATTATCTTTCTGGGTACTGAAGTTAATCTGACTGGTCTGTAATTCCCCAGGTTGTCCTTATTCCCATTTTTATAGATATTTGCCCCTTTTGCAGTCCTTTAGAATCTCACCCATCTTCCATGACTTTTTGAAGATAGTTACTAATGGCTCAGATATCTCCTCAGTCAGCTCCTTGAGTATTCTAGGATGTATTTTATCAGGCCCTGGTGATTTGAAAACATCTAACGTGTCTATGTAATTTTTAACTTGTTTTCCCTATTTTAGCCTCTGATAATTTTCACAGGCATTCATTAAGTTAGATGTCCAATTGCTACTAAACTTTTTGGTGAAAAATGAAACAAAAATGTTATTTAGCACTTCTGCCGTTTCCATATTTTCTGTTACTGTTTCCCCCCCTGCCCACATTGAGTAATGGGCCTACCCTGTCCTTGGTCTTCCTCTTGTTTCTAATGTATTTGTCAATACATGTTTTCTTGTTATCCTTTAGGTCTCTAGCTAGTTTAATTTTGTTTTGTGCCTTGGCCTTTCTAATTTTGTTTCTACATACTTGTGTTATTTGTTTATAGTCATCCTTTGTAATTTGGCCTAGTTTCTACTTTTTGTAGGATTCTTTTTTGATTTTCAGATCATTGAAGATCTCCTGGTTAAGCCAGGGTGGTCTCTTGCCATACTTCCTATCTTTCCTAGTGGGATCATTTGCTATTAAGAATGTCTCTTTAAAAAACTGCAAACTCTCTTGAACTGTTTTTCCGCATAGACTTGCTTCCCATTGCCTACCAATGCCCTGAATTTGCTAAAGTCTGCCTTCTTGAAATCATTCTTTTTCTTTGTTTTCCCTCCTACCATTCTGTAGAATCATGAACTCTATATTTCTTAGGCAAGCCAAAGAGGTAGCCTAGTCTATAGTTCTGATGCTTGAGGGGGAAGAGTCATATCTGCTAGTTGGTAATAGATTGTAATACACCAAGCATCCACTTAGAAAATCTCTGGGGAGAGATTGCCTGACCTTCCCCATTACCACAATAAATGAGGTGATTTCCTGAATGGCTTTGTCCTGTCGAAATAATGAAGAAGGGTTCTGGAGATATTTAAAGTGTGAAGCTTGGTTTTGTCCAGGTTTGTGCATTCAAACTGGTACAATGTTCCTTCATCCCACTGTTTCAGAATTTCTAAAAGGACTGAGTTATGTCTATTGCCTCTACACACACCCCACCCCCACCATCTTGGGACCTAAAAAACAAATCATGATCCTCCCCATTTTCTTTCCCAAACCTGCAGCCCTGCGATGGGTGTTTACGTACAGTAACTGTGGTTCTTTGAGATGTTTTACCCATGTTGATCCAATGACACCTCCCTCCCCCAATCCTTATTCTTTTGGAGTTGGTATCTGATGGGATTCTGAATTAGCAAGAGGGCTGAGAAGTGGTCAAGGCCATTCTGCCCTAGATGCCCTGGAGTGAGGGAGGACATTCAGGGTACAGTCATGAACACAGTCCTGAACAAAACACACTGCTGGTGAAAATACTCCAATCTCACATGCATGAGGCACATGCTCAACAGAATGGGATCCACAGGGACAAAACATCTCTAAGTTCTTTCCCGTTTCTTCAAAGGGCAGGGACTGCTGGCAATTTATTATCAGTGAACATTTTGGAATGGAGTTATTTCAGTTGTGCCACAGAGGCATTAGTGATTTTCTAAACAAATAAATCTATCAAACCATTTGCAATTTTTCTTTGTACAACCTGATGATACTCTAGAGACCTTATATTCCTCTAAGATATTTTCTATACCTCATTATCTTCTAGTTTAGCTCAGTATTCTGGCCAACTGTCAGATGGCTGTGAATGCGGCTGCTAATGAACTGTAAACTGTCCAGGGAATAAATGTTGTCCTAGCATTTAGTATTACCGATTTGGAGATCTTACATACAGAGACAACAGAAAGAACAGGAGTACTTGTGGCACCTTAGAGACTAACATTTATTTGAGCATAAGCTTTCGTGGGCTATAGCCCACTTCATCGGATGCATGCAGTGGAAAATACAGTAGGTTAATTAATTTGCAAACTGGACACCATTAAATTAGGCTTGAATAAAGACTGGGAGTGGATGTGTCATTACACAAAGTAAAAACTATTTCCCCCATGTTTATGCTCCCTTCTACTGTACCTCACACGTTTTTGTCAACTGCTTGAAATGGCTGGTCCATCTTGATTATCACTACAAAAGGGTTTTTTCTCTCTCCTGCTGGTAATAGCTCACCTTACCTGATCTCTCTCTTTATAGAGTGTATGGTAACACCCATTGTTTCATGTTCTCTGTGTATATAAAATCATCCTACTGTATTTTCCACTGCATGCATCCGATGAAGTGGGCTGTAGATGACGAAAGCTTATGCTCAAATAAATTTATTAGTCTCTAAGGTGCCACAAGTACTCCTGTTCTTTTTGAGGATACAGACTAACACAGCTGCTACTCTGAAAAGAGACAGAGTTACACTTCTCTTTCTTTAACTTTACAGGAGTGTTAAATAATAATTCAGTTTTACATATTACTGCAGACAGGCAGTTGTGTGGTGCTGTATACAGCTTTTATCCACACGATTCAATCACAAGTAAGAGCAATCATAATTTACAACAGGTGAATGTTCAATCTGAATTCAATTAATAGCATAAAGACCTTTTGTGTTAGGACTATGACTTCATCTTTAAGTTACTCCATTATGCCTGGGGAATGAAGGTCTCCCTATAATATGGGTGATCTGTGGTGCCCTGTAAACTACAAAGCACAGGCAAACAGAATGAGCACAGTTCTGCTCTAAGTGAAATCCTATTAAAATCAATTGACTTATACTGACATTACTGAGAGTAGAATTGGGTCTGATCATTATAAACGAGTGATGATTATGGAAGGCCACAGATTTCCTAGTAATTTAACTTAGTGTAAGAATAAATTAAGGGCAAACAAATTATAAAGGTACAACAGAAACTTGTTTTTATAGCACTTCCAAAGTAAAGCTCTTTAGAAGTCAGTGCCACAAAAACATTGCTTCTAGAAATACCAGTTTAAAGTCCTGGCCCTGCAACAAGATTCACCTACAAGGACCCTTACATCCATGCACAGTTCCACTGAAGCGAAGTGGATTCCATGTGGGGAGATTCCTTTTGCAGGAATGGCATCTAAGGGATTGATAATCCAGGGGGCCATAATATACGAACTACCTACAGAACTCTCAACTCCCTGAACAATTGTGAACGAGCTTGGCTTGCTACAATGCACTGAGCTTGCTACAATGCACTGAGATAAATTTTAGAATACTTTAATTATTTTCATAATAGACATACATACACAGTGCCGGCTTTCTGCTATGTTTATCTTAGTTGTATAATCAGTTTTATTTATTCTTTTAAAAAAAATCAGATTATTCTGATTATGGATGTAATAATGAACATAGATCACAATTCAATGCTACATTTAGCTAGGCTATAAGAATCACAGTCATCATGGTCAGCGGAGTCTTCTCCTTTGTGAGTAGTTCTGTTACACACATTGTATTATGTAGTCACAATATACCATATAATTCTTTGAAAGAGGATACAGGAACTTGCATCTGCTGCGGACTGGTGGCTAGGCTATACAAGCCATCATATGATTTATCAGCTTCCACCAGGGGTGAAAATAAGTCTAGGGACTTACTGGTACAGGGCTGGGCTGGGGGAGGTCAGAGTCAGCCCCTGCCCACCCTGTACTGGCAAGTGCCTCCTTCCCCCTCCCTGGGGTAACAGCGGCAGCTGGGGGCTCTGGTAGCGGTTTAAAGGGCCCTGGGTAGTAGCAGGGGCCGGAGCCCTGGGCCCTTTAAATCTTCCCCGGAGCTCAGCCGCCGTTTCCCCAGGGCTCCGGCAGCAGGGTTCTGGGGATGGGGCTCCGGCCACCACTACTGCCCCGGGCCCTTTAAATCATCCCCAAAGCCTGCCAGAGCCCTGGGGAAGTGGCAGTGGGGCTCCGGGGACGATTTAAAGGGCCCAGGGCTCGGCCACTGCTACCGCCCCAGGCCCTTTAAATCACTGCCCCAGCTCCTCCGCCGCTACCCAAGGGTTCCGGCAGCGGGGCTTTGGCAGCAATTTAAAGGGCCGTGGGCTCCAGCCGCTGCTGGGAGCCCCAGGCCCTTTAAATTGAGCCTGGGGAAGCCGATCCACCCCAGTACGGCGCACCGGCTCTTGCTCTTGCTGTACAGGGGCGTATCGGCCTACTTTCACCTCTGGCTTCCACAATTCAGGGTTTTGCAGTGACTGGTCCACCAAATTGCTAAAGTCACCCAATCTTATCAAGCTGTTTCTCAAACTGTCTTAAGATAAAGTTAGAAATAGAAAGGGGGTTCTAATCTGTGTTTTAAAAGTAGATATGGTAAACTGGGTTCAACTCCACTAAAGCGTAATCGGTGAGAGCGGGAGTGGGAAAGGAATGCGCATGTGGCTGGGAAACAAAAATGGTTGGTTTGTATCACCAGCTTTGTCAGCACTTTGCTTTATGGCCTTGAGGAGGAAATGAGGAGATTTTTCAAAAGTGCTCTGTGTTGGCTATGGAGACAATGGTAAACTTGTATTGACTTCAGTGAGGGAAGAATTAGACCAGCAATGGGTATATTCAAAATTCCCACCCTGGATGTTTCAAGTGGCATGCCCATAGTTCAAGGTTCTCAGTTTCCTAATCTGTAAAATGTGGGTAAGGCTTAAACTCTTCTTTTGTGAAGAGCTTTGAGATCTTTGGCTGAAAAGTACTATAGGGGCCCGATTTCCATTTAAAGGAGCATTCATATAGATACCTGGGATCTATAAGTCTATTCTATACAGGCTCTTATACTGCATTTATCACTGTGATATCAGAACTCCTTCCATTCATGCATTATATGTTATGACTAACATGTCACATATGGTTGGTTTGTTTCTCTCATCCTCTCCCTTCAGGCAACTTGTGTGTTCAGTGTGCTGTTTTGGTTTGTTTTTTAATTACATGCTGTAATGGGGTTTACTCACCACTGTGGTGCCTCCTGCTGTCTGTCCTGGGGATTAGCTCAGTTCACCAGTGCACCCTCCTCTGGAGGTGCCTCACTGCTGTCACTCCCATTCTAGGACCCCATCTCTCCAAGGACCATGGCATCTTCTTCAGCAACACAGCACTCTGGCTATGCCAGACACTGTGCTCCCCCCTTCTAGGGGATCTGCAGTCCACTGTTCAGCCTCTTCCCATAATGGCTACTGCAGCCAATTGTCTGTCTACTTCCTTGTGGCCTCAGTATCCTCTTTGCCCTTGCCTCAGCCTTCAAACCCCAGCAGCCAGCCAGGCACTGTCTCTTGCTCCCCTGGTCCCTGCTAGCAGCACTGCTCTGTCTAGGGTGTTGGCAATTGACTCAGCCCTCCAGGAACACCGTCCATCCTTCTTCCCTGGGCTTCTAGCAGAGAACTGCGCTCCTCTGCCCTGCTGCTCCCTTTTTATATGGGGCTGCCTGGTCCTGATTGGCCCTTAAGCCCTTCTCTGATTGGCTGCCTCCTGCACAGCCTCCCTAGGGCTCTATTAACCCCTTAGAGCCCATTGTGGGGCAGGCGCCCCATCACACATGTGTACTGCTCTATTTGTTTATATTAGTGAGGGCACCGTCAAAAGAGTGTGCCTTATGTCACAGTTTCAGGTTAATTGCACATGTATTCCTTTTGAGGTCATCCACTTAAAGATTCTGGCTCCCACTTGACAGTCATCACCGCTCTTGGGCAATACCCATATCTCTCTGTATCATGACTGGGATCTGAAGGATGCACTGCTCCCTGCCTTACACTATGATATCCCCAGCCTAAAGACCAGTTCTGGTGCTTCACTTTCTCTCAGAGGGCTATGAACAGTGTGTTGCCAGCAGTTACAAGTTAACACATGGCTCTTTCTAAACAAGCACTTTTATTCTATAGGTAAGAGCATTACAGAGAAAACATATAAAAACAATAAAGTTCCTGTATACATGGTAAAGTCTAACCAAAGTCACCCATCAGCATTGTATACTTGGGGGCAGCTCCAATGGCTATGATAGTTTACACCAGCAGAGGATCTGTCCCTTGTAATTCAGTTTTCTATCACTTATTCTATTTTAGCAAGTCAAAAGTCCCCATACTTCAGGTAGGTTGGGGATAAAAAAGCATATTTCATGGATAGGACATTAGTGAAAGGCTTTTCTGTGACTGTTATATCACTCCAGTAATATGACTTTTCCTCTATAAAATAAGCCCAGAAAAGGAAATGTGCACGGTTAGGAGCATGCTTTTTTCTTTTTAAACTGTTTTATGGATTTTTAAATTTTATTTTGTATCTTGGTGTTTCTAAAATATATATGCTGTAAGGGAAATTAAACCTAAGCATGTGAAAATACATCAGAATTCTAATTTAAGTCAAAGCATTATGTGATATACCTTTTGGACTCACAGACTGAACCTCAGCATCACACAAAGTTTGAGTCAAAGTTGTTCTTGCTCAAAGTTTCCTGCTTTTTGGTTTTTGTTGTTGTTTCAGACGGACATCAGAATATTATTGCCATGTTGTTGTTGTTTTAAATTTTATACATTTGTGTCTATGTGTTTGCCTGTTTACTAGACGATAACAAGGAACAGAAGAGAGGGACCAATAACGGAATATAAAGATGGGAAGGGTGGGGATTATTAAATACACTTGAACCTCCAGAGGCAACATATTTCTATCACTTCCTCTGGCACCAACAGTTGTTGGCATGAGAACAACTGTCTCATTTACTCTCTTTAGAGTAAGGAGACAAAGTTACTGGTAAGATTTGTACTACCCAAACAAAACAAAAAAAGAGTGTTTCACTAATTGTCATATCTATACTGCACAGACTCCTTCCTCATGTGCTTTTCAAATTAGCAACATGAAGCATATTAAAATAATTAAGTGCTATGTGAATTCAGGATCAAGCTGATTGAAAGCAGTGGATTGCATTTGCAAGTCTAAAACCATGGGACGTTGAGTAGAACTGGTAAAACAGTAACATCTCTGGGATCAGTTATGAATTAGCTAGGACTTAATCTATACAAAATTATACATTTTTTAGTTTGGAGTTATGGGATACAAGTTAAATGAAATTTATTATTAGCATCTGGGATAACATGTTTAATGTTCATTTTGACCGATTACCTAAGCCAATGGGCCTGATTCAGCCCCTGGTGTAAGATAGGTCACAGGGACTCTGTTGAAGGAAAGTCTCCTCAGCGAGGGATGTTACCAGTACAGGGGAGGCCAGCAGGAAGGCAAGATGGCTTTCAAGCAGCCAACATAGCCCCCCAAAAGTGCATGATGCTGGCCAATGAAGGGACAAGTGGGTGTTCTTTGATTTAGCAGAAATCAGTGCAACTCTACTGCAGCCTCAACTGGGAGGCTCCAATGGAACATGGCAAAGATTAATGCTGCTTTCCCAGGCAGAACCCCCAGAAGACTATGGCCATGAAAACATAGCCTATCCTCTCCAACTGTTGAACCACCTCCCTTCGCCTGCACAAGGAGGAGCAGTTTGTCAAGCGCCTCACACCCTACTTGGTGTTAATAACTGTAAGCCAGGGTTTGACTGAGCTCCCTCCTCCCACCTACTGATGAACTTGGGGAAAAGACTCGGGACCGACCCTGTTTGCATAGACACAACTACTTTGCCTAGGTGACCAGCAGACAGCCCTGCTTTGCCTACCTACGAGATCAATTTTGGCTGTTTTGGACTAAAATTCACTTTAGACTTGGACCCAGGGATAAGGAAATGTTATTGTCCTTATTGTATGACTACACAGCAGTGGAACTATACTTAATATGGTGTAATTGAAGGGGTCTTCCTAAACTGAACCTCACTCACTAAGGAAGTGATAATGACGCAGCATTAATGAGGTTCCCCACTACCCAATGAAATCACGACAGAGCTGAAATCATGAAGAACAGGGCTAAGCAGTGGAACCTCAGAACATGGCTTCACAGCAGGAGGCAGAGGCCATGAACGGCACGAGTAGCAAGCAGCAGCAGAGACAGGGTTGAGCAGTGGCAAGCGGTGGCAGTGATCGCTGCTCGCGGTGGCAGAGAGAACAGCACTGGTGGTGAGCAGTGGCATCAGTGAGCAGCAGAGGTCCTGGAGGCATTGCTCAACCCTGTCCCCACTTCAGGGTGGAAGGTGAACCCATGTGAATGGACTCTTGGATTCTGAGACTTTACTGACCTCGGATACCCAGCCATGAGTGGGGTGGAGTGGAGGGAAAAACAGGGAGTGGAGTGTTAAAGGACATTCATCTGTTGGACTGTCACACCAGAAGGTGGGAAACTGAGGCAAAGAACGCTGCCCAAGATACAGTTGGGACAAGAGTTTACTTATTGTTTACAATGGCATTTTGGGATGTATAAGTAGGGGCATAGCGAGCAGATCGAGGGACGTGATTGTTCCCCTCTATTCGACATTGGTGAGGCCTCATCTGGAGTACTGTGTCCAGTTTTGGGCCCCACACTTCAAGAAGGATGTGGATAAATTGGAGAGAGTCCAGCAAAGGGCAACAAAAATGATTAGGGGACTGGAACACATGAGTTATGAGGAGAGGCTGAGGGAGCTGGGATTGTTTAGCCTGCAGAAGAGAAGAATGAGGGGGGATTTGATAGCTGCTTTCAACTACCTGAAAGGGGGTTCCAAAGAGGATGGCTCTAGACTGTTCTCAATGGTAGCAGATGACAGAACGAGGAGTAATGGTCTCAAGTTGCAGTGGGGGAGGTTTAGATTGGATATTAGGAAAAACTTTTTCACTAAGAGGGTGGTGAAACACTGGAATGCGTTACCTAGGGAGGTGGTAGAATCTCCTTCCTTAGAGGTTTTTAAGGTCAGGCTTGACAAAGCCCTGGCTGGGATGATTTAACTGGGAATAGGTCCTGCTTCGAGCAGGGGGTTGGACTAGATGACCTTCTGGGGTCCCTTCCAACCCTGATATTCTATGATTCTATGATTCTATTGTTTGCATACTTTTGAATCATAGTTGGGGTATTTCCCCAAATTCATGTGCATTAGTAAAAGTTTTCTTTTGCTATTCACAGTCTCTGTGCTTGCAACTGGAGAAGTTTTGCCTTTTAGAGGCATCTGGGGGTGGTCTTTAGATTTCCCAGGTTTCTGGGTGAGGGCTCAGCCTGGTTCCATTTTGTAATGTTATGAGGAACCCCTAGATATTGAACCCAGTCCTTGTTGCTGCCAACATCACCTGACAGAGGGGTTACATAACAAATTTAATATATGGTCTGCATTGCTCATGGATTTGCATGAAGAAGAAATGAGGAGAAAAAATATCCTTATGGTTAAGGCACTGGACTGGGTTTTGCCACAGACTTCCTGTTTCACTTCGACCCCAGTCCTGCAGAGACTTACATTTGAGCTTACCTTATTTGCACTCTGTGCATCTTATATTTTTAATGGGACTACTCACAGTGCATAAGGTTAAGAATGTGTGTAAATTTTTGCAGGATCAGAGCCTTAATCTTTTTCTGTGCCTCATTTTGCTGTCTGCATAATGGGCACAACAATGCCTCTCTATTGGGGTGTTTGGATAAATTCATTAATGTTTGTCAGGTACTTAGATGCTACAGTGTTGGGGGCAATTGCCAAGCTAGCTATGTAGAGGAATGACAAAAGTGTTTGACTATGTCACTGACCTATGATGCAAGAGTAAAGGTTACATGTGTAAAGGCAATAATCAGGCATTCTTCCACACCAAACACACATTGTGTGGAGAAGCTAGCTGGCCACCTAATTCATAAGAGAGCTGATAAATCTAAGGTACCTTAAATCAGAGCATAGGTAGTTTATATGAGGCACAGGGAAAAGCTGTCTGTAATTCTGCTATGGCTTCTTTATTCACTGAGGTCTTTGTTTATGACACTGATAATTAATTTTGTTGTGGTACCTCTCCTCAGCAGAGGTACATGATAATGATTCTCATGTTAATAGGGGATTAAGGAAACCAAGTATTTGGCTGTTTGTTTAATCCTTAGAATACCGTCATTTACCAGACTGCCACCCAAATTAATGCTTCTCCCAAGGATAATGTTTACAGTCTACACAGAGTTAGCACAGGAAGAAAGAATAATGAGAACAAAGTATCTTCCAACTGCTGGTTCAGAGACTGCAGAATTACTGAAGTTTATAAGCCAAATGCATGTGTACAGGAGAGATACACAAGATGGCAGGCTGCATGATGGCCCTAATAAGAAATAAGGAACCAGACTGAAAGAGAGACGATGCAACAACACACTTAAATACCAGGGATCTGAAGTCTGACAGTGACACTGCAAGGAATTGGAGGCAGTTTCCCTGTGGAAGACATAAAGAAGACACATGTTCAGCGTAGGTTTGGGAGCATGGATTTATATAGTGCATGCAAACAGCCTGCTGTACATACAGTCCCCTAGCTTTGGATTACAAGGACTACAGAGTGGAGAAATGAGAGAGGTGGTTTGTTGTTCCCATGTGGCTCGAGATTTTTATTTTTTTGCCAAAAGAGACTAGGGAATGCTAGAGCTACCCATAATCACGCCACAAAATCCAACTTTGCTCATGGAATCTGTGTAAATAAAATGCTACACCAGGGACTGTCAATGAGGACAAAAGACAAGATAAAATTGTGCCTCTGTCAGAGTGCCAAAGGAAGCATAAATGCCAAAGAAGGAACACATATTCTCCAGAGCAAGGTGCGAAACCCAGGATGGGAAATAAACAGTTTATATTGCCCGTCATCATTTGGTAGGAGCAAAGCAGATCAATCTACCGTTAGTCTGTGCATATAACAGGACACAGCAGGATTTGTGAAGAACCTAGAAGATGTAAATATCTTCTAACGTAGCCTTGATCAGCATTAATAACAACGTCGGGTTTGAACCAAACATCCAAACCTGAAATTCTTCTTACTTTGTGGAAACTGAACTACAGCCTGCACTTTGTGCCGGTCCCTTTTGTATAATGGCCATAACAAAAACTCAAAGCCAAATGCCCTCAGGCGTAGGGTGATTTGTATTTATATCTGAACATTATGACTTGGGCCTAGCTTTAGCCAACCGATAAACATTCTGTAGTCACTCTCAAGGATGATGTGCTCTGAAAGTTTCATTATTCGGCCACTTCTCCATTTTCTTCAGGTACTTTTTAACATGAAATCACAGCTGGACTCCTATCTGTATGGGTTTGAAGGCAAATGTAGCTTTATATTGGTTGGCAGTCAAAGGTGTACAGCCAGAGCCAGGAGACCAAGGTTAGAAGGTGAGATAAACATTTTATATTCCCCAAATTAGGACTAGCTTCTGTAACACCTTAACTGGGAAAACTCTTTCTGGGGCATCCACAGGGTCTCAGAACTATGAATTTGTAATAAATTTTTAGTAATTTGGTAGTAATACTCTAGTAAATTGAGTCCTGTTGTGTTAAGCTAAAATATCAGTCACCATGTGAAGGATGATGGATTTGGCACTATATAGAAACAACTCAGCGTCTTAATGTACATTTGAAATTCCTGTGTTCCTATCAGTCCCTACTCTAAAATGCCCAGGTGCCTATATTATAAATAAGAATTTTGATAAATGTTCCATGACCACTAATAGGGAGAGAGGATAGTCATTTTGTTGATACACAGGAGTGGGACCCATGAGGTCTGGGTTATATAACTGGATCTTCCACATACTTCCTCTGTGATCTTGAACAAGTCACTTTAAGGTGAAATTATGGCTCCATTGAAGTCAATGGGAGTTTTGCCAATGACTTCAATGGAGCCACAATTTTACCCTTAATGTCTCAAAACTCAGTCTCTTCATCTATAAAATGGAAGTACTAGTACTTACAGGGATGTCATGATGGCTGATGTATGTAAAATCTTTTGAGACACTTGGATGGCCATCATCATAGTCATGCAATTTATTTATTATCTATAGGATTCTTTATGCATTTTGAAACATATTTCTGAAGCATATAAAGAATCCTATAGATAATAAGTAAGTTGCATGCATATGGTAATGGCCATCCAAGCATCTCAGAATATTTTATATACATCAATGAATTAGCCATCACAACATCCCTTTGAGGCAGTGGCGGATTAATGATTTTGCCGCCCCTAGGCCCAGAAATAATTGCCCCCCCCCCACAGCAGCTCCCCTGCCCCAGCTCACCTCCACTCCGCCTCCTCTCCTGAGCGCGCCACTGGGTCCTACTTCTCCCTGCTCCCTGCCAGTGCTTGTGCGTGAAACAGCTTCGCGAAGGAGGGGGGAAGGGGGAGAAACGTGGCATGCTCAGGAGAGGAGGTAGGGCCGGGGTGGGGATTTGGGGAAGGGGACCAATAGGGGCAGGGAGGGAGTGGGGAATGGGGGCAGGGAAGGGGTGTAGTTGGGGCAGGAACAAGGGCGGAGGGTGTGAACTGGCACCGGGGGAAGCAGCCTCTGGCTGCTATTATAAATTTACTGCCCCTGAAAATTTGCCACCATAGGCCTAGGCCTTGTCGGCCTAGGCGTTAATACGCCACTGCTTTGAGGTACATGTAAACACTGGTACCCCCATATGTCTGTGGGCATACAGATAGATATAGATATATAGGTTACAAAACCCATAAAGAATCCTATAGATAATAAATATGTTGCATGTAGTTATATAATATATAATATGTCTTTCTTGAAACAATTCACCTTTTTCTGTACACGACAGTATTCCTACTACAACTGAAAAGGGCAATATTTAGACCACACATTGTTTGCACTGCATGTGTAGATAATTTTTGACCCATTTATATGTCCAAATAAAAGCATCATGCTACGATTGTTTGTTCTTTCCCACCTTTTTTCTTCTGCAAAAAGTGCAGCTTTTTTATTTATTCAGTACCAGATAAGCCTTCAGTTAATCCCTGCTGACATCTTTGAACAGAAGTTGAAAAGCTTTTTATGCTTCAGAATGGCCCAATATTTTTAAATGGCTGTAACTATGTTGTTAGCCATTGAAGTGAGAGGTACCATACGATAAAAATCAAAGCATGAACAAAGACATACCAATGTACATAGAGAATGCCTCAAAAATTCAATCTGAAAGAAAACCCAAGCAATAGGAAATTATAACGATTTTAGGTCCCAATCCAGCAAAGCACTTTAAGCACATGCTTGACTTTAAGCACATGAGTAATTTTAAGCACATGCTTGACTTTAAGCACATGAGTAAATTCCACTGAACTTCATAACTACTTTGCTGAATTGGACCCTTAATGACTGAGTATATAACTATATGGAAAATATATAAAGTAAAGGAATTGAGAAATGCTCTAGTCTTCCTATACAAGTGACAAACGAGAAGGTTAATCAAAAAGACAATGGCAAAGTAAGAGGACAAATGTCACTATTTCAGGAAACTACCATAATGAAAAACTTCAGATAATTTCCAAACTGTGTTCCAGTCTTGTATGCAAAGTATTACAGGATGCTGAAAAAGATGCATTCTGTCACTCTATCTTGACTCTTATATGACTCCCATCACTGAGTGCCTGTCATTATGTATTTGGGACATTAAAGATGAGGCACATCCACACCAGCTGACAAAATAGTTAATTATTTAATGCACATAGTAAAATGTGTATGTTTAAATAGTAATACGAAATAAACATGATCTTGTAAATATGGAAAAGTTAATGGCAAATATAAGCCTTATCCCTGTGGCCATGTTTAGACATTTATAATGGTTGCTGTTAAAAAAAATCTTCATTTACCAACAGTTACTCTGTCACATTTTGTGACACCAGTGCCCCTGGTGGGTTGTCAGCCGTGGGAATCAAACCTAGGACCCCTTGGTGTTACTGCATACGTCTCTATTTCCTGAGCTAAAAGACATCTTTTTATCAGCTGAAGCTGTAGCAGGCCCATCAATCTCTAGCTGACATAGCCACCACTAGAGGGGGACAGAGTAGGCGCGGCCTACAATTAGAAAGGAAAATAACTATCGTAACATGTGCATTGCCTTTAAAAAGTCAGTGTTTGACAAGACCACTGCTATAAGCTACCTATGTACATTTGTATATGCTCAAATAGGGATTTTCAAAGAATGATAAAGTGATAAAGATGAACAGTCTGTTGCTGGTAGATGAGCTAGATGTGAAGAGGCGACTAGCTATTAGGTTTTACATCTTGATCCAGAACAAAACGAAGAGTTATAAAATCTAAGGAGAGCCAATGAGAGGCCCATTGTTGAGCGGTTAAAAAGTACCAGATTGTAAAAGAAATCAGCTTTTACTTTGCACCAGGCTAAGCAATGGTTACCCCAGGTGTCCACTGTGTTTATGACAAATCAGTTGAAGTCCCAAGATTTAGGAGTACATATAAACCTGCATGCAACATCACTCTACAATTTGGTACTTAGAACAGCAGAGTGTGCCTTAAGGTTCTGTAGAATGGAGGATTTAGAATTTAAGGATCACCCTCAGGCATCAGAGTCTGTGATGGAACAGCATGGAGGGAAAGCACTGCAGGGAACATGATCATAGCAAGTCCAACTGCAACAGAAGAGAGAAGTAAGGGCCAGCCCTCCCAGCAGAAAGAATCATAAGCTAGCAGCAGAACAGCAGCAATAAAAGCAGAGGCCAGCCAAGACTACAGTCATTGCACAATTGTACTTTCAGCAACTGAAATTTTGGAGCTGTAGGCAGCCATTGTTTGACTTGTGAAGGAAAGGCTATAGAAAGTCAGTATGCACAGTCATGTAACAACAGTAATGAAGTGCAGGAAGAAACACTTTCTCCTTACCATTAAACAAGCAATTAGAATTTCATTAGGAGCAGGAGATCCCTTTTGAGGTCATTTTGCAGATGGTGTGCTGAGGCACAGAGAGATGAAGGTCAAAACTATTTACCTAATTTTGGGTGCTCATTTTCAGACATCTAGGATCTGATTTTTCAGAATACTCAGCATTGCATAGCCCTTCGTATGTTCAGGCACAGCTCCCATTGGCTTCAGTTGCAGTTGTGACTGTTCAGCCCTTCTGCAAGTTAGGCCCTAAGGTCACAAGTTGAGCGCCCAGAAAATGAAGAACACACAATTAGTAGGTTTCAGAGTGTTAGCTGTGTTAGTCCGTATCAGCAAAAAGAACGAGGAGTACTTGTGGCACCTTAGAGACTAACAAATTTATTTGAGCATGAGCTTTCGTGAGCTAAAACCCACTTCATTGGATGCATGCAGTGGAAAATACAGTAAGAAGATATATATATACACAGAGAACATGAAAAAATGGGTGTTGCCATACACACTGTAACGAGAGTGATCAGTTAAGGTGGACTATTATCAGCAGAAGAAAAAAAACCTTTTGTAGTGATAATCAGGAGGGCCCATTTCCAACAGTTGACAAGAAAGTGTGAATAAACAGTAGGGAAAAAATAAGCACGGGGAAATAGTTTTACTTTGTGTAATGACCCATCCACTCCCAGTCTTTATTCAAGCCTAATTTAATGGCGTCCAGTTTGCAAATTAATTCCAATTCAGCAGTTTCTCACTGAAGTCTGTTTTTGAAGTTTTTTTGTTGTAGTATTGAGACTTTTAGGTCTGTAATCAAGTGACCAGGGAGACTGAAGTGTTAGCCTCCCATGAAAGGTTTAGTTTAAGTTACTTGCACAGAATCACTTAGGAACTCTGTGTGGCAGAGGCATGGATTGAATCCAATCCCCCAGGGCAGCATACAATTGCCTTAATGATGAGACCATTCTTGTTCTTTATGCAATCCCCTTCTGCATTTACTATACACCTTCTAATTTTTTCCACAAAGGAGGCTGGCATCCTACAGGCGACATCCTCCTTTATTACGCAACCTTCTTTCATTCCCGGACCATCTGTGCACTGAATGAGGCAGAGATCCTGTGGAAAAAAATAGTATGTGATTGTGATGGAGTATACTTAGCCTTTCAAGGCCCTTTGCTGGAGGCCCTGAGGTGCTACTACATCCCACCCCAGGAAGGAGTAGCAAAGTTTGGTCCTCCAGGCCTACCTAGAACAGCCTCAGGGAAGCAGCCAATCGGAGCCCACCAGGCTCAACTAAAAGGAGCTGCGGGGCCTTAGCAGGTCAGTTCCTGGCTAGGACTAGGGGTGGGGGTAAGGAAAATTAAGTTGCCCTGCCCTGCCCTGCCCTGCCCTGCCCTGCCCTGCCTTGCCTTGCCTTGCCTTGCCTGAAGGGAATTCAATGAGCTATGTTTGTAGGGATGCCAATTTTGGTTGGATAGATTCCTGGAGGTTTCATCACAAGACATAATCTTTAATTAAAAATTAATATTTATTTCCTGGAGACTCCAGGACAATCCTGGAGGATTGGCAACCCTATGTGTTTGCTAAACCTGAGGCTAACCCTACCGTAATGACTGGAGGTAAAGGGACTAGAGGAAGAGGCCCAGGGAAGGTAGCAGCAGCTAACTGCAGGAATTAAAGGAAGCAGTACATGTCTGCTGTTTATATGGTGCCTGGGTTGGAACCTGAAGTAGTGGCCAGGCCTGGGTTCCACTGATTAAGTGGGCTAATCCTCAAGCCAGGGAAAAGGTTCCTTTTAGAGGCCTGAGCAAAGGGCAGAATTTAAAGAGCCCAGAGACGGGGCTGAAGACCCTGGTAGTTTGTGGAACACTTGCTACCCTGGAAGAAATTCATTCATTTTGACTGTGTGACTTGGCCAGAGGGCTGCACCAACGAAGACTCCCCACACAGTGCCAGCAGCAGGACAAGGCTTGCAGTATCAGACACAGGAGCAGGAGTTGCTCAAGAGGTGAGTATTCCCTGTTACAGTGATCTTTTGAGTGTGTTACATTGCAACATAATAATGTTCTTTTAACTTAGATTTTTGTGTGTGATCTCCTAGGTTTTTACTAAGGCAAACTGAAAAACAGAAACTCCATTGAGTGGCATCATATTGACACCCAATATGATCAGTTAATCAGCAGGGTTAGACCCTTGCAGAGCAGACCTGTGTGACTTGAGTTAACAGAATAACTGACAGACATAGTAGGTTGTCATCATTTGTGTGGACAAGCATCAGTAGGTTTCACAGATAGCATAGGAATATTGAGACAAGAGGAAACTTGGCTTCCAGTCCAGGCTCTGGAGGGAAGTGTTCTCTAGAGGGTGCAGACTTTTTTGCCTACTTACCCCAAGCATAATAACCCCTTTTCCTGCATACCCTCCTGTCTCTTTCCCACTGCTGGCTCCTTGTCCCAGTGCCCTTCTCCTTGCTGTGCCAGTCTGATTCCCAATCTCCCCCTCCCCAAATCCAGTCTCAGTCTCCTTGCTCAGCCAGTCTCGGATCCCTACTCCTGGCTTCTAATCCAACCACTCCCTTCCACTGCATCCAAGCCTCCTTCTCTGGTCTCCCTCCTTAAACTCCTCATCCAATCTCAGTCTCTCTTCTCCCCTCCTCTCCCCCCCCCCAGTCTCTTCCCTGGCTCCTTGTCCCAGTCTGTCCAGCCAGTTCCAATTCTACCTTTGCACCCCAGCTCCTTGTCAGATTTGTTTCTATCCCCAATGGTCCCATTCCTTTGCTACTGGTTCCTAATCCTAATCTCCTTGTCCACTTCTTCATTTAATCTCCATATTCTCACCTCCAAGCCAGTTGGCTTCCAAAACCTACCCCAGTCCAATGCCCAGTTCCCATCGTCAGCTACCAGTCCCAGTCTGCCCCACACCACGGCTCCTAGTGTGTCTCCTTGACCATCCAGAGTGTTTTTCCCCCACTCCACTTTCCAGCCACAGTGTCTCTTCCCTCCTCCTCTCAGTCCCAGTTTCACCAGTCTCCTTATCACAGTCTGCAAGTTGCTACCTCACCAGGAGGATTAGCAAGCTCAGTGCTTTGCCAGCCACTCCACATATGCAGCAGTACTGGGGCCTCACCCAAGCCTCATGCCAAAAGTGGACTCAGATTTTCACTTGTGTAGTGGGGCGGTCACCCCGCTCCAGCCCTGAAAGGGTTAAAGGCCAGCCCTTGAAGAGGACTGGGGCTGAGAGCCAATAAGAAGAGGCTGGGAGGAAGCCAGTCAGGGGCAGGCTGAGCCCTATAGAATCATAGAATATCAGGGTTGGAAGGGACCCCAGAAGGTCATCTAGTCCAACCCCCTGCTCAAAGCAGGACCTATTCCAAGTTAAATCATCCCAGCCAGGGCTTTGTCAAGCCTGACCTTAAAAACCTCTAAGGAAGGAGATTCTACCACCTCCCTAGGTAACGCATTCCAGTGTTTCACCACCCTCTTAGTGAAAAAGTTTTTCCTAATATCCAATCTAAACCTCCCCCACTGCAACTTGAGACCATTACTCCTCGTTCTGTCATCTGCTACCATTGAGAATAGTCTAGAGCCATCCTCTTTGGAACCCCCTTTCAGGTAGTTGAAAGCAGCTATCAAATCCCCCCTCATTCTTCTCTTCTGCAGGCTAAACAATCCCAGCTCCCTCAGCCTCTCCTCATAACTCATGTGTTCCAGTCCCCTAATCATTTTTGTTGCCCTTCGCTGGACTCTCTCCAATTTATCCACATCCTTCTTGAAGTGTGGGGCCCAAAACTGGACACAGTACTCCAGATGAGGCCTCACCAATGTCGAATAGAGGGGAACAATCACGTCCCTCGATCTGCTCGCTATGCCCCTACTTATACATCCCAAAATGCCATTGGCCTTCTTGGCAACAAGGGCAGACTGCTGACTCATATCCAGCTTCTCGTCCACTGTCACCCCTAGGTCCTTTTCCGCAGAACTGCTGCCTAGCCATTCGGTCCCTAGTCTGTAGCTGTGCATTGGGTTCTTCCGTCCTAAGTGCAGGACCCTGCACTTATCCTTATTGAACCTCATCAGATTTCTTTTGGCCCAATCCTCCAATTTGTCTAGGTCCTTCTGTATCCTATCCCTCCCCTCCAGCGTATCTACCACTCCTCCCAGTTTAGTATCATCCGCAAATTTGCTGAGAGTGCAATCCACACCATCCTCCAGATCATTTATGAAGATATTGAATAAAACCGGCCCCAGGACCGACCCTTGGGGCACTCCACTTGATACCGGCTGCCAACTAGACATGGAGCCATTGATCACTACCCGTTGAGCCCGACAATCTAGCCAGCTTTCTACCCACCTTATAGTGCATTCATCCAGCCCATACTTCCTTAACTTGCTGACAAGAATACTGTGGGAGACCGTGTCAAAAGCTTTGCTAAAGTCAAGAAACAATACATCCACTGCTTTCCCTTCATCCACAGAACCAGTAATCTCATCATAAAAGGCGATTAGATTAGTCAGGCATGACCTTCCCTTGGTGAATCCATGCTGGCTGTTCCTGATCACTTTCCTCTCATGCAAGTGCTTCAGGATTGATTCTTTGAGGACCTGCTCCATGATTTTTCCAGGGACTGAGGTGAGGCTGACTGGCCTGTAGTTCCCAGGATCCTCCTTCTTCCCTTTTTTAAAGATTGGCACTACATTAGCCTTTTTCCAGTCATCCGGGACTTCCCCGGTTCGCCACGAGTTTTCAAAGATAATGGCCAATGGCTCTGCAATAACAGCCGCCAATTCCTTCAGCACTCTCGGATGCAACTCGTCCGGCCCCATGGACTTGTGCACGTCCAGCTTTTCTAAATTGTCCCTAACCACCTCTATCTCCACAGAGGGCTGGCCATCTCTTCCCCATTTTGTGATGCCCAGCGCAGCAGTCTGGGAGCTGACCTTGTAAAAGAGATGCCTCTTTTTCTAGCTTTGGTGTGTGAAGGACCTAGCTGCCTGGGAGCAGGGTACCTGAAGCAGAGCTGGGGAAGGGCAAAAGGAGCTGGGGAGCTCTGGCCTGGCAACTCCCCAGGCTCAGGCCTTGATAAAGGCCTAAGGAGGTACTGGGGCTGCAGAGAATGCAGCCTGGGGATAGGCAGAGGCAGCTGGTCCAGCCCCCTTGCCAATGATGAGTGGCCATTACAGACTGCAGTTTGCCCCAGAGAACGGGGGCTAGATGATGACTGGCAGTAACCATTGAGGCAAGGTGGGTTTAGAGGAGGGGGTTCCCCATGGGAAGGGAGACACAGAGTGTGGGGGCACTGCTGTGGGGCAGAACCCCAAGGTAAGGGGCACCAGGGTCCAGGGGTGACATGGGGGCCTGAGGCAGGAGAGACACTGGCCAGCAGGGGGTGCTCCAAGTGCTGGAACCGAGCTAATTCCCAGATGACCAGCAGGAGGCACCAAGGAGGTGAGTGCTGGATCTGCTACAACCTGTTACAGTGTATTTCCCTCCTTGTTGTCTTCCCCAGACCCCATGCTCACATAGGAGTCCTGCTTGCTTTCACTGGCTGTTAAAAGAACCTGGTGCTATTGCTTAGAGGATTAAGCTCTTTAGAAAATGAAAAATTATTTGTTGCCTTTGTATGGTAGGTGTATATTTTTACCTTCTATATATCTATATATATCTATATATATCTATATATAGATATGTATATATAATTAATGTAGGCCTATATATAGGAAGCTATAGATTATATATATATACACACACACCAATAGAGGTATTTAAAAATTACAGTCTGCAGCCAAAATAAAATAGTTAAAATAAAGAAACTAAACAAATCTAGATTTAAAATTACTCAAGGATTCATAAGGACTGAGAATCTTCTTAGCCTGTCAAATGTAATATTTTATTATTTATTTAAATGTATTGCAATAGTTCCTCTAGGCTCCAAATATGTTTGCAAAAAATGCATTGCTGATCTTCTGGGAAATTTAGAGGAGTGAGACTCCTGTTGTGTCTTACCCCTTAACACACCCTGTGCAGATTGCATCTGAGGTTTCTAGGGCACACACTCTAAGTTTAAACGATGTATTGATAGGCAGAGAACCAGGTGGTAGAGATGCAATATAAATAAAATAGTCTTCATTTTTAAATGTTCATACTTTTACTAATCATACACTTGGCAATTCTAGGAGATTTTCGTGTGTGTATGCGCGCGTGAGAGAAAGGAACTGATGTTGCCTCCTGTTTCTTTCAAAACACTGATATATTTACCTTCTTGCTTTTACTTCAATCTTACATTGGTAAATACTGGAGTGATTTGTAGCAAAGAGTAAGATAGGCTGGGGAAAAGTACAGTGCGATCTGTATTTAACAGGACATCTAAGGAGGGAATGCAGTAGCAGCATCTCACCAAAGCAAACATAGTTTATAAGGGTGTGTTTCCTCTCTTGAGCTTTATATTTATTACACAATTTTTAATTTACTGACTGGGAAGAAAAAGCGGTAGACAGGAATCCAGAAGTAATTTCTCACTAATAACATACATGGTTTTTCCTAGGAAAAAAACAAAGATCCAAATTTTCAATTGGGGCCAATCTTGCAGACCCTCACTAGTGGGTATAGTACTTACTATCATGAACAGTCCTACTGAAATTAATGGGACTTCTCATAGTAATAAACATTACACCTGGAAGTGTTTCCAGGTTTGGACCCCTAATGTAGGAATCTTATGGTCTGTCTCCAATACACCTGTACCCTGCTCCTTTTCTCTGTGAATAAGTACACATTTCACTTCCACACAACCAAAGATATTGGAAGAAAGTTCTGCACAGCTGGAATCCATGGACCTGTGCTATCATCTTTTTAAAGACCAGCCTGTGCCTGGAAAGGTCAGAAAGGGATTTCAGTGGTTCAGAAATCCCCATGCCCCCTCCTGGCTATGCTACAAGAGTGGAAAACCATAAGAACTTCAACCAAAGAAATGCACAAGCGATAGTACTGCTCTGTGTACTGATGGAAGCCAGGTGAAGTTTGAATATCTGGCAGTACAGCATATGGACGCTTCCACTTTTGAGGGGGGAAAATTGATTAACCCATTATAAATTAATGGAATTATTTGTCCAAACTCTCTTCTCCAAATTAAATCTAAATGGCTAAATGCATGATGTGCGGCTAATTCCTCAGAAATGAAGAAAAGCCAGTTAAACTATTTCATTCCAAGGTACAGAATATGCTCTGATAGTGGGTGTTAAGAAAGGGCTCTTTAAACGCTCATTAGGACACAGGGCATGCGAACCTGCCAATGGTGACTGAGCACCACTGCCTCTATGCAGCATTGGCTCTGAGCGAGGCCATGGGTGCTCCTTCCTACCCACAAAATACATTTTTTTTTCTGTGTGAATGCACTGGATGTGTTCCCAATAATGCTTCTGCACTAGAACTGTGTTGGTGGGGGCGGGGGGGTAGTCACATAGATAATTGTGACAAACGGTGGGGATATCAAAATTTCAGCAGAAAATTTCTACTTGTTGTCAAAAGCTGGAAAATGGTCAAGGAATGGGTACACTTTCCACAAAAATGCTCATTTTGTTAAAAACCTGCTTTTACATTGAAAAACTTTAATGCAAAACTTTCTCCACACTCTGCATGGTGGACCCAAGAGTGCCATAGTGGCTTATCTGGGATGTGCAAAGGGGTGTACGTGCCTCTACATGGGCTTCCTACTGCCTAGCCATCTCTTACCTTGTGCAGCAGGAAAAAATACACACTTTCTGCAGCACTGGCCCATAGACCTTGTGAGTGCAGGGCCTTTCAGGATCCAGCTGACTTAAGACATGCTGAATAAGTTCTGTGTAACAATATGGACATGGATCCTTGCAACTTTGTAAAGACTGTTCTAGTAATTACTTTTCTGCATACCACTTATGTTCTTTTAACCGTAAAAGTGATTTACATCAGCCCGATGCATTTAATTTCCCCTTTGCTCTGTTTTATTTTGACCTCTCAAGTTTCTAATTCAGCCTAACGGTAGAAATGAAAACATCTCTGCTGTTTTTGCCTTGGTGCATTACCAGTTCAAAGACTGATATTTTCAAAGGATCCATTAAAAAAAACTCCTTGCCCCCAGCATTGACATTGCCTATGCATGTCATAGCTTGGCAACAGAGAGAGCCCAGGTGATCTTTCAGAAAAGAACCTCAGTCTTGGCAGCTCTGCCATACCACGTCAGGTGTTTGCATGTTGGCCCTCTATGGACAAGCAGTTTTCTTTATTAACTTGTCTGGGCATGAAAAAGTATTATCAAATACCATAGAGGGAGCTTGAGAGAACATAGGGTATTTTCTGTTACTGTTCCATTTGATTCCAAATAACTTTTAATCTACTAGAATAATCTTCTACTAGAATAATTTTGTTCTCTGGAAATTAATGGCAGGCTTTTAAAATGAAAAACCCATTCTAGTATTTAAAGAGTTTTTTTCCTCCCTTCCCCTCAAGGGGGAGTCTTTATGAAAAGCTGTTTCATTTCCAGCCCCTCTTCCAGCTCCCACCTGAGGAAGATCTATTTTTTATTAACCAAATTGCTTCGAAAACTAGGTAAAATATAACATCACGCGACCAACTTGATGTAGTGAGATGACACAATCAAATTAATTATTCAGTTGGAATAGCTTGACTTCAGAAATTTAACATCAATTGTAACACCTAAATGATCCTGGCCCATTAAAACATATCCTCTCTCTTACATTTAAAAATGAAGGATATGTGATCTTGCCTTCTAACTGATAGAAATGGCAGTTAATTGAACTCAGCTTTGAGGAAAAGTCTCTTTTGCTGCATATTTGACTCCTCCAGATTCCTGATCAGGACTGGGGAACAATCAAAGAAAAGACTGTTCCCCCCATGGCATCCATCCAAGGTCTCACAATGACCCCAGTACATGCTGGGACAAGTGTTAGAGAGTTTAGGTTCCTCTACATTGGCTGATCTCTCATCAGTTGAAGTGCACCAATTAAAGTTTACCCATAATTTGTCAGGTATTGCCTCAGTTGTCTGAGACTGTCAGCTGGGTGGAAGGCAACTGGCACAGTGGCACAAACACTGCGGTCAGCTGTTGGCTGTGACAGCCACCCGATCTGAATCAATATAAGTCAGGCTCACTGTGGACACTAGAGTAAACCTTATAGCAGCTGAAGGTGGGTAGGGTGAATGCATTCAGTTGGCATTTCCACCACTTATTGAGTGCCATAGTATAGGCAAGCCCTTTAGGCCCAAATCCTCAAAGGTGTTTAGGCATCTCATTTCCACTTAAATCTTTTGAGGATCTGGACCTTAATGCCCAATCCTGCAAACTTTACTGCTTTGAGAAGTTTCATTCAATTACTTCCAGTAAGTGCTTTCATTTAGGTATCTCATAGGAACCAGAAACATTACTGACTCATTCACAAAAAGAATAATGAAGTAACTGAAAATGTCCGGTTTGCAAAGTTTACCATTTTATTTTCTTGAAAGGGAGTAGTCCCAAGATGAATACACAAAATATTATCTCTTGCACATAGGATACATTCCAGATAATTCACATAGGTGAATCACTGTTAATAGCATATGGTAACAAAACCAAACTTCAGTATGTGACCTGTTATGAGTGTCTCAAGCACTGAAACAATAGGTATGCACTACCTACAATACTGAATTCTACACATAGTGAAAATCTGTTCTGGAACTGTTTCAGAGTAACAGCCGTGTTAGTCTATATTCGCAAACAGAAAAGGAGTACTTGTGGCACCTTAGAGACTAACCAGTTTATTTGAGCATAAGCTTTCATGAGCTACAGCTCACTTCATCGGATGCATACTGTGGAAAGTGTAGAAGATCTTTTATAGGTATTTTTTCATGCTTTGTGTGTATAAAAGATTTTCTACACTTTCCACAGTATGCATCCGATGAAGTGAGCTGTAGCTCATGAAAGCTTATGCTCAAATAAACTGGTTAGTCTCTAAGGTGCCACAAGTACTCCTTTTCTTTTTGTTCTGGAACTATTAACTTCCTTTTCAAATAGAATTACCAGCAATAATGTAGGCTTTTTTGTTTTGTTTTTTTGTTAAATTGGAACTCCTCAGAGTGGCCAACACTGCTTATTTGCTGTCATGCAAGCAAGGCAAAACAGTACTCACTCTTACTTACACAATAATATATTAAAAGACTATACAACTGCTTTAAGCTAGTTGCTTGAAAATTAACTCTTTAGATTTTAAATAAAAAAGACACAGATACACAACCTCTTGGGCCTCAGAAAACTTAATAATTTCACAGCTGGCAGCATGACACAACAAACCAATTAACTTACCAGTCCAAAATATATATCCCATCCTACTCTATCCAAGACGTCATTCGCTCTTCTCATTAAGAAAACAATGTGTGCATAGAAAGAAGGGGACATTTAATACCCCAAGATGTGTTTAATAGAGCTAAGGGTGAAACCTTGGCCCCACTGATGTGGTGAAGCCAGGATTTCACCTTAAGTGTTTTACAAAGCCATTCATCCAGTCCAGCTTTCAGAGAAATCAGTAGGAGCTGTATTAGGCCCTATGACTTTATCCCAACCATTTAATGTAAGGATGAAATTTCAGGTTTTATAACCAATGATTCAGGAAACAACAGTTTTGCATGATCTATTGCAGAAAAATGTACTTGCTGAATTGTCTGTACTTTCTTTTAGAGAAGTTTTATCCTATTGGGAATTCCTTGGGGAAAAAATGTGGTGGTTGTTTTAAAGATTTGTGAATATTTATTTCAAATACTTTCCCGTCAATGTTTACTTTCAACCTTAAATATATAATCACTGTTGTAAGCTCATATTCAGTACAGCTGTCGGTGTCCAATAGATTTATTCAAGGCAATTGCAAAATGAAACAGTACATAGCTTTTATGGCAAGTAATCACCTTTCACCGACGATGATGCACAAAATGAAAGTGGAGTACTAATTTACAGGATTAATATTATCCAATGTTTAATGGATTTTTGTTACTGCTTCATTTTACAAGGACTCCTCTCTTCTTTTTAATTCATCTGCAGGTCTGCTGCTTTATTTTTCCATCAGCCTCATAAAAGCCATTATCTTTCCATTAGTGGACCTGTTAGATAACTCTTCATATGATCTTTGATCTGTCCAGCACCCATCTGAAAAATCCCTTGAAAAGAAAGCAATTACTCTCAAGAGTTTTAAAGTATTAGTTTTCTGAAAGCTGCTTCACACACTGGGGGTACATTAATTAATGTAGGCTGTAAGAAGGGTTCGCAACCATGTCACTGCACTTTGCTGCCTAAATATCTCCTGGTTTCATGAAAATTGGGTCACAGATGTTTAATGGCTGTCCAAATGCTTTAAAAACTCTTTTGTATAAGAAGCAAAAGAGAACTCTCAAAAACATCTATAGAAATAATCATGCTTATTTTATTTTTTGGTTTATTTGAAAAGGTTGCAAAAGTCTGTCCCAGTATTATGTCTAAAATACTTTCTTGGTATTTTCTCTTCCTTCATTCTGTCAAGCAGATTTTAGATTCATCTGTATTCTTAGGCTATTTTAAAATGCTACATTCAAACCCCCACAAAATAAAGAACCAATTTAATTTTAAAATATATATTGCAGTAGCACCTAGGTGCCTCATAATTGTCCAGCACCCTAGTGTGCTAGGAGCTTCTGAAAACACAGAGGGTGGGATCACCCTCTTTCCACCCTGCATCCCAGGTCTCAACCATCATCCTCCCCACTCCAGATCCTGCAGAGGTCATTCTGTGGCTCTGATGTGGGGAGGCTGCAGAGACTGGCAATCTGGTGACAGTGAGTGGCCTGGGGCAATACATATTGAAACTCCTCCAGCTCCGTGGATATTCCCAGGAAAAGATTTTGATAATCAGTCCCAAGGGCAGCTGCTGCAGGGGTAGTACAGCTTCATTGGATCCACGCTGCAAAGGACCTAAGGGATGATGACTAGTGGCTCAAGCAGCTGAGGAACTGTCCTTGGATTCCCAGGATGCTCACTGTTTCTAGGAGGGCTC
Organism: Lepidochelys olivacea; assembly: GCF_965140295.1. Taxonomy (NCBI): domain Eukaryota; kingdom Metazoa; phylum Chordata; order Testudines; family Cheloniidae; genus Lepidochelys; species Lepidochelys olivacea. The sequence goes on along the minus strand of NC_140413.1, from coordinate 33,431,862 downwards.
TGTGGCTTGTTCCCTGGGGGCACAAACACTACTTTTCTGACAGTGATATATGAGAATTGCTGAGGATGGCCTTGCTAGATTTCCTGGCCCCAGGACTCTATGGTCCTGCAGTTTGGCCAGTGGGCAAGGGGATGATATGACCCAAAGATTACAGGGCTGTAGGGGGAAAAAAGGACCATCCTTCTTGAATGTCGTGGCCTGTATTCAGAGTAGCAGCCGTGTTAGTCTGTATTCATCGGATGCTTTCGATGAAGTGAGCTGTAGCTCACGAAAGCTCATGCTCAAATAAATTTGTTAGTCTCTAAGGTGCCACGAGTCCTCCTTTTCTTTTTGTGGCCTGTATCGTGCCACAGCTTTCTAAGCAGCGCTATGCATCATATTTGTCTCTTTGCATTTAACACAATGAGGTCGGTCCTGAAACAAGAAAGGGTAAATGTAAGTGCTCGCATAGGGGTTCCCCCCTGAAAAGATGCACATTTAATTTCAAGTTTTATAGCAGTCCTTACTCAGGAAATTCTCCAGTTGTTGTCATGGGAATTTTTGGTGGCTGAAAGGGCAGCAGGATTATGGCCTTACCCAGCCCAAGGCCTCCATGCTCCTCTCCAAGTTGGGTGAATGCCCCTCTCTCTGAGGAAGGTCAAATAACAGATCAAATGGCCCCATGGAAGGGAGTAGAGAGGGTGCTGGGGTTCTCAGACAGCAGCGAAAGGAAAAGGCAGCTGAGCAATCAGGGCTGGTTTCACAGCGTTTCCATACAGTGCCCGCCCTGCCACGCCTGTGTCTTTCTTCCACCTGCTCCCCACTGTCCTTGGGACCGTAGTGGGAGAGGGAATTCTTCCCAGCTCCCCTCACCACAAACTGCCATCAGCCCTTTGGGGGATACAGGTGCTTCCCTATCTCTGATCTCTTTGGGCTGATGCTCTTTAAAACGGGAGTAGCAAGCAACTTCTCTGCTGGCCCAGCTGCTAATGCAGTAGCTAACTCCCTGGGGAGGATTATGTGAGACCATCAGAGCAAGGGGCAGGATTTATTCTAAAGAAGGGAGAAAGGGCAAGTTACTGGTCCCAAAACCTCTAGAATTAGCATAAAAGTAAAATGTATGGATTTTTCTTTAAGGCTAACATTGGCCATTTAATCTCCCTGCCTATCTGCCACTTACATAAAGTGAATGTAAGTAAAAATAAATTTTTGGCCATTAGTACTGGGGACCACTGGTCATGCCCCAACAAACCCACATTCCTTCTATCTCATGCTGCAGCATGGAGATCTAATGCGGATATATGCATACGATGGCAGTGTACCCCTCTGTGGGCTCTCCTCAGTTTGCCCACTAGTGCACTGGAAATTCTGCATTTCCTTTTCTTTGAGTCCTAAGGTACTCACATAAGCAGGCTCAGGATTAGCTCCAAAATTTCATCAGTGGCCGCCAGACAACTCAAAGAACACTCTATGGCTAAACCCCAGTAAAGCAGCTTGTTTGCCACACTATTTCCTCTCCCGTTGCCTCCATTGTGTCCTTGATAATGTGCCCTTGATTATAATAGCTTTCTGGGTCCATGCACTTCATTGCTTCTAAAAGAAACTTCACTGTACTGCTGCCAAACCAGCAGAAATCATGTCAGTCGCATTCAGCAAACCACTGAACTGTTAAGAAATGTTGACAGTAACATACATGACTTCAGCCACCCTAGATACGACTAGACAGAGTTCTCTGTAATTGATATTAGGAGTGAGTCCACTAAGATAGGCCAATGTGACACTTGAATAATATGCATTTTGAACTTTCCAGCGACCTTGTCTGCCTTAAGCATGATTGCTTTCCCGAGATAAAGACCAAAAAAAAAAAAAGTTTATGAACTGTAACTGCTCTGTCATCTCATTTCACCATTAAGTCAATTTGTCTCGAAGTTACAGTACCAGTATCTGTTCCATGCAGGGGCAATTGACACAATCTTAAGTTTTTTCAAGGGAGTGTTTACTGCCAAATAAATAAATCACAGCCTCTGCTCAAGAACACCATGTCTTTGGACTTGCTTCATTATCCTGCAGCTTTTCACTGTGGTTTCCAGGCTTTTGAAAAGCAGGATAGAACAAATCACTCTCTGCCTTGCCTTGTCAGTGCCTATAAACCTGGTCTTCTTCACAGCTATAAGTATTGTGATCCTCTCCTCCCCTGCCAACCCCCCAAATACTTACATTCAAACCACGGTCTGCCCCAATGCCTTTCGAAAGCAATGGGAGTTGGATCAGACCCATGGTGAGAATGTCTGGGTGAGAACCTATGCTACACCTAAAAGAGGCATTCCACAGAGCTCGCAGCCCAGGGCAGAGGAGCGCTAAAATGGCTTTAAGCTGCTCCTGGCACAACACTCCTTCCTTATGGCTGTTCTCGGTTCCTACTCCCGTTGGATCTGGGGCTTTAAGGGCCCCTTTATGCCACTCAAGCATTTTAACTGGTGCAATGGAGCCAGAGTGGGAGTAAGGATTTCACCATCTCTATTTTATTAATCTCTCCATTGATTTTAATGATATAGTTGGATTGGGCCCCAGTGCAGTCCATGACATTATTGCCATATTCTTGCCCACCCTTCTCTCATCTGCATATTTGCTGTCCTCATCATGTTAGCATCCCAACATGGATTCCGAGTTCTCCGTAGCAGGGACATTGGCTTTTGTCTATAAAGCACCCCGGACATTTATAGCAATGTATGAATCAATCAATAAAATGAATAATGGGAATTACTCTAACAAAGGGAGTTGGGGGTTGCACACTTTGTACTTCTAGAGACAGAGTTTATTGTACGCCTCAACAGCTCCTTACATACCTCCATCTGCCCTACAAGCTCTATGTGCCACCCTCTCCCTCTATTTCAGGAACTCTGAAACTCCTCCTCCCTCTCTCCTTCACGCCTCAGGGGTCTGTGTGACCCCTGTTCCTCCCTCCACACCAGTTCCCTTAATCTGCTCCCGTAGCAGTGGTTCTCTTTGGAGTGATTGTGCACATATAAATTTCACTATAGGTGTACATGCGCCCAGTGCACTCAAGTCCGAGACTTTTGCCAGCAGTACCCCTAGGCAGTGTGTGTGCCCCTGCTCTGCTCACATTCTCCCAGGGCATAAAAGGGGCACATCCCTGCCTCCCACTCAGTTCCTTATACCACCCGTGGTGAGAGTTAGCGCTCCCTGTAGAATTAGGATAGCCAGCTTTTGAAAAACATTTGTTATATAGTTTTAGCTAGTATTTAAAATAGTAGAGTAAATTTTTATTAGTACCTGCAAGTTATTATGAAAACATCTGTAGGAGTTAAACAAACCATGTGCCACACGCAGGGATGTTATCCCTGTCTCGGATAGGCACAAGAGCTGTTTGATTTGTTGGGATGAGGGCTGTGTGAGGGACAAGTGACTTATTTGTACTCCCTTTCCCACTCTACGAAGACATGGAGAAACTGTCATCTTAAACAGTGAGGAGTACTTGTGGCACCTTAGAGACTAACAAATTTAGTCTTAGGTGCCACAAGGACTCCTTGTTGATTTTGCTGATACAGACTTACCTGGCTACCACTCTGAAACCTGTTAATCTTAAAGTTCAAGAAGAAGGCAATGCAGCCTGCATTTAAGCTGAGTCCTGATCATGATCCAGGGGACTCTGAATCAACTCAGAGTACTCCTCTGGCTATTCTGACTCCAAACATAAGGAGTAAATGCCATGCTCTTCCTTCTCTATCCAAGCTGAAGCATTCTAAGCATTCAGACTCTGACTAGACCTCTAAGTCTTGGCCTTCTTCCAGAAAATCATCTGGAAAGTCCTCCAATATTGGTTTGAGACCTCTCAAATAGAAGCACTCACCAGTTCCATCAGAGGCAGCACTATTGACTCTGGCTCCATCAGGGCCATTGAGATTGGCGTCTTCATCCAAGCTTGGTCCTTCTCAGTGTACTTCAGTTCAACCGGGTCCATCATCACCAATACATTTAACTGATGTGCCTTCTACTCCTTCCTGGCAACAAGGGATTTTCTTTGTTATTCCCTGCCTGTCTCTCCTCTAGTGCAAGCAGCTCTGATATTTGTGCACCCAGCTCTGATGACACAGTCTGTGTGAATGCTGGCACTGTCAGTATTAACCTCTACAGGAACCGCTATAGGAACTGTTCATCCCTCTCCTGAAGAGCCATTATGTCTCTTTTTCTTTGGGCCTGGAAGAAGAATAATCTTGGAGATATGACAGATTCTTGAGATCTCCCTATAAGTCTTCCACTTTCAGACCTAAAGAACAGGACTGGTTTCCATATAGGGAAGTTCCAGCTTGGGGTCCCCTGCCATGAATGGCTCATTCTATGCAATACCTCTGCTTCCGTGGCCCTATTGCTCTTGGGCTGCTCTCAATCTCATTTACTTTCTAGGAGGAATTATCCTCCTCCCTCTGTACAAGACACATCTTCTCAACATCCTCCTACCATCCCTCAACTTGTTGTCATGGAATCTAGGGAGGAAGGAGAATTACTAGAGGAAACTTTGATACTGCTCCCCATATTTCCTTTTCCTTACCAGGTAAATCGGTTACTCCAGTATCAACATCACGACCATCCAGAGGATCTCAAAGTTTTCCAGGATCTCCTGAGGAGGGCAGCTACTTCTCTCGGGATGCAGATGAGGACTTCTCACCAGACATCTGCCATCTCATATCATTAATTTTAACTTTTTCATTGAAGACAGCACAACCATGTTATCCCTTCCCTCTTTGGATTGTACCTTTCCCCCTTTTTACTGTGGTTGGGAGAAAAACCTATTTGTTATGTATTCAGCACAGTAAAGGAGGGATATATTATCCAATTCACTTCGTTTCTTTTCCTTACCATCTGCCCCATCCCTTTTCAGGGATCCCTCTCACAAGATCACGTTAGTTCAAGCGCTACAGTCTCTTCTAGAATTGGGAGCAATAGAGGAAGTTCTTTACCAACAAAGAGGAAAAGGCTTCTATTCCTGGCATTTCCTGGTCCAGAAGAAATCTGGGGGAGCCTCCACCCCAGTCTAGATGTAAGAAAGCTGAACTATTTCATCAAAAAGATCAAATTCAGGATGGTCAGTCACTCTTGCTTTTATTATCCATTTCTTGGAGATTGGTATGCTGCCCTAAGTTTACAAGACACATGCTTCCACTTGGTGATACTTCCTATAGGATGGATGTATCTTTGATTTGTGGTAGACACCAGCCACTGCCAATACATGGTACTTCCCTTAGATCTGGCCTCAGTCCTGAGGGTTTTCACTAAGTGCATGATGGTCTTAGTAGCCCACCTCCATTATTTGGGAATTCAAATATTTCCTTACCCGGACAATTCAGTGACCAGGTTCAGAATAGTGTCCTACTCATCAAACAAGTGTTGCCCATCTACGCCTGAAAGTAACTTTGGAGAAGTCACAGTTACAACCTGCTCAATGCACAACTTTCATAGGAGCACACCTTGACGCCAGAGCAGCCATGGCTTATCCAAAAGGTATAAATTTATAGCTGACCTTTCTGACAGCCTCAAATCCAACCCTATGACAACAGTGCTTGTCTGCCTGCAGCTTCTGGGCCACATGGTCTCATGCATGTACATAACACTGCATGCCAGACTTCATAAATGCCGTTATGATCTTGCTAAAGTCTCTCCTTCATCCAAAATAATGTCTCATTCAACCAGAGTTTAGTCCAGCACATCAGCTCTCTTGAGCAATGTTTCAATAACTGTTATATTCAAGGCAGCAACATGGTCATTTGTGCATAACTTTTCCACTCTTTACACCATCACTTAAGCCTCTCATGTTGATGCCAACTTTGGCAGTCAGTGCTGCAATCTCTATTCAGTTAAACCTAAGTCCCTCCACCTGTAGGCGAATGGCTGCTGAGTCACCTACAATGGAATGCATATGTGCACAAACACTCAAAGGAGGAATAAAATGGTTACTTACCTGATGGGAACTATTGTTCATAGGATGTGTTGTGCACATATGCATTCCATGACCCTCCCTCTCTCCCTGATACTTCAGACACTACTTAGAATTGTGCAAAGGAATGGAATGGAAAGGTAAGTGGTGGACATGCCCCTTTTATGCCCTGGCCTGAGTGTGAGGAGAACTGGGCCACATGCACCTACTGCTGGCAAAAGTCTCTGGGTTGAATGCACTGGGTGCACATACACATAACACCTTGAGGAGCAAAAGTTACTGTAAGGTAAGTGGTTTTTGTTCTTTATGCCCCCCAAGTCCCAATTCCCTCCATAGCAGGGCCCATTCTCCTTCCCATACTGGGGACTCTGTGTGCACCCCATCACCCCTTCCCAATTTCTTCCTTACCTACATTCCAGGGGCTCTGTCTGACACTCACTCCCCAATCTTCTTGTACTCCCTGCCAGGTTTTCTGTGTGCTTCCTCTTCCCCCACATAACAGGGTTCCCCCATACTCTTCCCCCATCCCATGGCAGGGCTATTGCACTCGCCCATTTCCCCCCCCCCCACACCCTTGCAATCACACAATTATCCAGTCATTCAGGGTATCAACAGTTAAACCATATTGGGAGGGTAAGCATTGATGAGATAGGGGTATTGTTATGGTGGACGGTGTTAATGGGCGCCATCAACTGGCGGTTTGATCTACAGAAATTGCAGAAGAGTTTGAAAGTGTGGCTGTGCTAAAGAGCTGTTAGGGGCTGCCTGTGTCCCACATTTTCCCTAAAATTATCAAGGTCTGGACATTGATGCCTAGAGCAGTCTCTGGAATTTTGGAATTGATCAAATGCAGAATTTTAAAGTTACCGTGTGTCAGACAGACAGAAGTGCCACTGAGTTGAGTGTCTGTCCTTCACAAGCTTGGCGAATGACTGTTAACAATTAGCAGGCAAAACCAGCCTGACAAGATTGGAGTAAAAGTCTGCTTTAATCAATACAAAAATGTCATATGGCATAGCTGAACGTAACTTTTTATAGTTGCCCAGAATTAAACTGCCATTGGCACTAAGGCTGTTTAGAACTGCTCACAAAGGAGCAGAAAATGCCGATTTTTCTCTCTAATACCTTTCTGATTGGCTAAAAGAAAGATTCTTGTCCCTTACACTCCAACACCCACTGAAGTCGGTCTGTGTTTTGGTTGTGCAACAAATGCTAGAGAAAGTAGTGAATCAAGATGTTGAGTGATCCTAGAATTTAAGGCCAGACAAGATCAGCAGATCAGGCCACCAGATCAATTAGTCTGAACACCTATATTTCACAGGTTACCAACACCTCCTCACCTATGCACTAAACCCCCAAACCAAAATTAGACCAAAGTATTACAGCCCACAGGAAATTAGACTGTTATGTGGCACAGACAGAGAAACAGGAGGGAGTCAGGTGCATCCATGTCTGAGGCCCCTGCACTGGCAGGCCATTGATTAAGTGAGACACACCAGATAATTCTGGTGAGTGACTCTCTCGCAATGCTGCAGAGGAAGGGTGGAAAAACCCCAAGGTCACTGCCAATTAAACTTGGGGAAAAATTCCTTACTGACCCTGCATATGGTGATGGGTTAGATCCTGAGCATGACCAGCCAGCTAAGCATCTGAGAGAGAGAATGTTCAGTGCCACCTCAGACCTCTGGCTAACACCCTCCAGCATTCCATCTCCTGCCATGGCCATCTTTGGTGCTTCTGAGGAAGGAGAACAACATCCCCACCCTGGAATACATTGGAGGAGGAATCCCTTCCTGATTCCTGCAGATGATTGGCTGTAGCCCTGAAGCATGAGCTTTTAGGAACATAAAACATATATTGGAAGGGGCATCAGAATGGCCATACTGGGTTAGAAACAATGGTTCATCTAGCCCATTGTCCTGTCCCAGGTGCTTCAGAGCGAACTAACAGAACAAGGCAATTTCAAGTGATCCATCTCCTGTCATCTAATCCAAAGATTTTCAAATTTCATTGTACCATGACTCCCATCTACATGACCCTGGGGGTGGGGGCGGGAAACGAAGCCTGAGCCCCATTGCCCCTGGTGGGGGGACAAAAGCCTGAGCCCCATTGCCCCTGGTGGGGGAGAGGGGGGCAAAGGCAAAGCCCAAGGGCTTCCGCCCCAGCTGTGGGCCTGTAACCTGAGCCCCACCACCCAGGCTGAAGCCCAAGGGCTTGGGCTTTGGCCCAGGGCAATGGGGCTCGGGCTTGGGCTTTGGCCCTGGGCTCCAGCAAGTCTAAGACAGCCCCATTAAAATGGGGTCCTGACCCACAGTTTGAGAACCCCTGATCGAGTCCCAGCTTCTGGCAGTTAGAGATATAGGGACACCCGAAGTAAGGGATTGCATCCATGATCATCTTGGCTAATAGCCATTGATGGACCCCCAAGGCTGCCTAACCTGGCCCTCCATTATCACAAACAACCCTGTCATACTACCCCATCCATAAATTTGTCCAGCTCTTTCTTAAAACTAATTAAGTTGTTAACCCTCACCACTGTTGCAGAACCTCACCTCTCTGATAGTTAGAAATCTTCCTCCAACTTCCAGCTTGAATATGTTCGTGGTCAGGTTAGACGTTTTTGGTCTTATGCCAGTGTTTTCCTTTAGGTTAAATAGCTCATCACTCTCCCTGATGTATTTATAGAGAGTAATCACATCCCATTTCAACCTCTGTTTTGCTAGACTAACCAAGCCAAGCTGTTTCCGTCTCTTCTCATCAGATAGGCCTTCTGTTCCCCTGATCATCCTAGTAGCTCTTCTCTGCACCTATTTCAGTTTGAATTCATCTTTCTTACACATGTTTTCTCAAAGAAGGCAATCTGGTTAGCCTGGTATGATGTCGCTTGGGTATACCCATGTTGCACTATATCCCCTTTTATGTTTACCTCCATGAATTTAATTGTTTCCTTCAAAATTTGTTCTAAAGCCTTGCAAACTCTTGATGTCAGACTATCAGATCTATAACTGCCTAAATCACTTGTTTACCCTCTCTTAAATATAGGTAAACAGTAGCAATTCTCCAGTCATACAGCACTATTCCCAAATAGATTTATTAAAAATCCTTGCTCAATGAACCAGCAATCTAATGGACCATTACTTTCAGTATTCTCTATACCCTGTTTGAGTGTAGTAAGCTCTCTAAGTTCTTGGGGGTTTTTTTTTATTCCACCTTTGAGGTAACTTCTGTGTGCATACACTCATTTTCATAAGCCATTATGCTCATGTGCCACACTCATCCTTATTAAAACTCAGGCAAAATATCTATTTAGTTTTTGAAATTTACTCCCTAGCCACACTGGAAAGTGGTCCAACTTCATCCTCCTTTATTCTTTTAATTTTTTTTTAAAAACCCTCTTATTTTAATTTCCTTGGCAAGAGGTAATTCATTTAGACTTTAAGCAATTCTCACTTTATTCCTACATTGTCTAATCTCTGTGTAGCTCTCTCTCCTGATTAGTCCCTTTGTCCATTTCCTATAGGCTCTCTGCTTAATCCTAATAACATTTTAAGGTGCTTATTCATCCAGCTAGGTCTTGAGTCTTTGTGATCCTATCCTAGGAAGTTTGCAGAAATTTCTTGATGAGTCAGGTTAACCTATGGCAATGGTAGCTATTCACCTCTGTCTTTCAGACTATTACCTTTGAATGGTTGTTTTTACTAAACATATCTGTTAAAATGTTCATTGTCTTTACCTAGGAACCTCTATAAAGAAGGAATGTTAGGAGCCATTAGATCCATGTGACACTTATAGTTAAGTAAAAAAATAAACAAATAAAAGTATAATTTAAAACATTGCATGAGCTGAGTGTGTGAGTTCAGTTATATATATGACACACTTACAGCTCTGGTATTACAAAATTAAAAATTAACAGATGGAAAACAAAAAATGTACACATGGGTTAATGGGGGGGGGAAATCAGAAATGAAATTATGGTGAAATTGTGTTCATAATATGTATACATCTAGGACATACCTGAAAACAAGATTTCTATCTCAATACATTTTTTTCTGTTAACATATTTTAATTCAAAATGAACTATTGTATATGCCAATGCAGCTATGCTATGGAAGTGTCTGCAGTTAAAATATTCAGACTTGACTATATAGGAAGATATTAATTTGTCCGAATAAATATAAACATTAATATATATTACTCCATATACATGCTAGCAAATGCTACATTTAAGTTTGCAAAATTATTTATATCAACCTAATTATACAGTCATATTTTACAAAAAAAATCTAGCTGAAATGTCCCATGCTTGTTCTTAACAAAAAAAATCCAATTTTTTAAAATTTGATGATGCATTCAGGTGTTGAGTTCTGTGAAGCTGAAAAAATACATTCTTCCTACTATAAAAATAATAGTTTTCTAATGAGCATGCTCCAAAATGGCTGAACTTTACAAGTAAATATGCCCATTTTAGAGATTATCTGATAAAATTAGAAAAATCTTGGATGGATAGTAATAAAGACCCAGATTCTGCTTCTATAGTAAGAGCTGCTAACTCATTCTCTGCCGGGTAATAGAGGGCTCACTTCACTTCTGTATTCTGAAGAGAACAGGTATCAACATTTTTTTTAAAAAGGTTGAAATAAGAGAGGGAGCTCTCGTTATGCCAGCCAAGTGGGAGCAAGAGATGTGGGCAGTGCTCCTCACCCAAACCACAGAGAGAGAGCTCTTCCTGTGCTTTTAGGGAGCTGTTCTCCCGCTGCTCTGGATTACTTTAGCCCCTATGTGGTGTTCCACTGCATGAATATTTTGGGAGTGCAGTGACATAAAAATTGGGGATATATTCCACACTTCTCATGTAGGAGAGATTAAAACAGATTCCTATTGCTGATGCAAGAAACCAACTCACTCTTGGGATGCACAGAAAAACAATTACAAGTACTTGACTGGTCACTGGCATTTAGCTAAACTTTCCTATGGGCACTCTGCAACCTGTAGTAATGGTGCATTGCGTGGTTACACATCCAGTGTCAGGGCAAGCTGCATGCCCATTCTTTAGCCCATCTTCACAGCCCTTGCTCCTGCATGCAAACAGCAGCCATCAAAATAACTGGACTGCTGCACAATTGGTGGCATGTACTCTGAATGTAAGAGGCATTATTTTCCTGACATACTGCTAAGTGATTTATTCAGGACATGACTGGCTGCCAGGTGACATTCCTTTACTGGCCGGTCCCTAAACAGAAGCTGTGCAAGAGATAGGACTGTGCATTACCATGACTCCACCTCTGAATCCCAAGGGCGTGTGCAAATCCTGGGCATCTCAGTAGTGAATTGAGCTGCTAGTCAAAGCTCGTTAAAATTGAGTCATGGAACAAAGGCAGATGTATCTGTTTTACCCAATAAAAGATTAAGATGATTTTTGGATGTTTTCCTGTTCTGGAGACATCAGGAAAAGGAAACTGCAGAGAGATTGGCTTGGGAACAATCTGGAAATGGGGAGAAGCTGCAGAGTGGCAGCAGAGGTGCGGGGTGAGGATCATAATAGGAGCTTTTAAGAAAAAGAGAACATTGGGAGTTATCCAGAAAGAGGTCAGTCAGAAATGGATCTACAAAGCACTGGACAAACTGACTTTATGTAGTCTTTGAGTAATTTCTAGGCTATACTACAGACCATCGAACCAAAATTACAAATGGAGTTACAAAAAGGCACCACTATTTTATATTCTTGTCATCCTTAGATCACATTTTCTAACTGCATGGTTCTACTCTAAGGTGTGTACTTAAAAGTATTCAGCCTTACCATATTACTCTGAATATGACAACCATTCCATTAATGCCACTCATGTCACCTTAGGGAGGAGGAGAGAAATAGAGGGAAGGTTCTAAATATAGAAATGGTTTCCATGAATTTGATGTCATCTAGCATTTCTATATACTCTTGTACACTCTTCTAGCATCTTTATGGAGCTTTATTCCACTCAGCCAAAAGAAAACTGTTGCTCTAATCTTGTTCCTGTTTTTCATAGTAGGGCTACATAGTCCCTCCTGGTGACTGCAAAGAGTTACCAAATCAGACACATTACATTGTTCCTTTACACAGAATGACATGCAATTGGTAAAACTCCTTTTGTTTATACTGTTAATAACAGATGTTGCTCTGCAACATCACACATGCCGTTTAATATCAAAACAATTATTCATTTTTTCATCTTTGTGCAGTGTGTGTAAGCTGGCATTACAGATCTTGCAGACATGGCCTACATGAATGCATAAATAGAAATGCATGTCCTATATAATAAATCACACTTTATTCCCATCACCATTCTTAATCTTACATCTAGAATTTTGATAACATTATTGCTGACAAACAGGTATGGAAATGGCAGGCAAGACTTGTGGCATATATGAGAGCTCTAAATGGTAGAGGTTCACGTTGTATAAGGTAAATTCAAAGGTCAATCATGTCACAAACATACCAAAAAATACCCACCTTTGTTTTCTTATGGCATCAGTAAAAGGAAATTTAATTCCCAAATCAGTTTATGCCGAGATAAAGAAACCAGTTCAAGAATTGGTGTGATGCCTTTTGATTTAATTAAAAAGAGCTCCTTTTAATTGGATTTTACTAAACACTGGATTACAGGGATGTGATCTACAACATAGAATTTTGTAATAGCCACTATTTCTTCAGCAAAAACTCAGATTTTTACATTATGAATGAGTACAACAAAAGTTTGCACTCACTATTTATTCAAGCCTATTCCCCACTGGAAAAATGATGACAAACTATTAGCCCTTATAATCCTATGTAGTTCTAGAGCCTTCAAGGACCAAATTTATCTATGAGGTAACTGTTCTGAAGTCAGTGGAATTACCTCAGGGATATATTTGTCCCCACAGGTTTAAAAATAACTTCCCTAAGAAGAGCTAACTATTAATCGCTATTGTACATGTCTTCAATCCTGAGTTGTTTTAGCAGATGTTTTGCTTTATAGTAGACTGTAGAGCATTGCAACACAACTCTTCATTTTACCTTCAGCATTAGTAGCTGGATGACCTATAAAACAGGCAAAGAAGAACTGGAATGCCGTAATTTTTTTGCTTGTGTTATGTTTTCCTTGGGATTGAGCCTACTGAGACAGGGCATTGTGTATTAATTAAAGACAAATGTTTTAATAAGGTTGTGCTCTGCAGTTACTCTATTTTGTAATTTTCTGCATTTATATAGGTTTTCTTGTTTGAGTTTTTGGTTATTCCTTTTGGGAATGTTTAACAAAAGCCTAGGAATTGCCACACTGGGATTCGCTAGGGACTGGGATGTTGGCCTAGTGGTTGGAGCAGGAGTCAGTAGCAAGGAATCAGAGCTGAAGGTCTGAGCCAAAGTCGGAGGTTAGGAATCAGAGCTGTGGGTCAGAGCCAGGTTAGTCAAGTGAGTGAGTCAAGGCTGGGGCAGGACTGAGTCCAAAGCAGGAAAAGGGCTGGAACAAGGCTGGAGCAAGCAGGTGCAGGAATTATCACAGCTGTGGGCAAACGTTTTAAACAGTCAGCACCCTGCTGGTGGTCTTAAGAGCAGGCCTGCTGAGCCCCTGAGCCAACTGGCCAATCCGGTGGCTCAACTGGGGCCTAGCTGTGCTTGCTAGACTGCCTGGGGGTTAAGCTAGCAGGTCGGCAGGCTAGCTGCAGCTCCCTACTCCAGACAGGATCATACCCATCTGGCCAGCACCACATGCTTCAGAGGAAGGTGCAATAAATCTTCCAATCTCTACTAGCTTTAATGCTATCCTGTGACAATGAATTCCACAGTTTAGAAACACTGTGTGGGGGGAAAAATATTGCCTTACATCACTCTTGAATTCCCCACCCTTTTATTTCTTTGAGGGTAACATGCTTCTTGTGTGATGAGAGAAGGAGAACAGAAGTTCCTGATCTACCTTCTCTAGATGTTTCATGGATTTTTATCATGTCACTTCTTATTCATCCAGTACTGTAATATCCTTTGAGGTGGGGTGACCAGTACCGCATAGTGTAGTCTAGATGAGGTTACACCATTAGAATGCATTATATGAATTATTTTCTGCATTATTCACCAACCCATTCTCTATGAATCCTAACATCTTGTTAGCTTTTTTGACTGCAGCTGCACTCCGAACAGAGGTCGTGATTGAGCTGTCCACAGTGACCCCCAGTCCATTTCATGAGTTGATAGAGTTAATTTAGAAGCTTGTAAAATGTCTGACTAGTTATTTTTTTTAATTAAACAACTTAATACTGAGGCACCCAGCTGTTAACTTTTGTATACATTCTACCTTCCAGTGTGCATTACTTTTTTAAATCAACATTGGACTTCATTTGCTAGCATATTGCTCATTCACCTAACTTGGTTAAATCCCTCTGAAGTTCCTCACAATCCTCTCTGGACTTAACTAATGTAAATAACTTTGTATCATCTGCAAATTTTGCTGCCTCACCACTCACCTTTCTGTCTATTTCATTAACAAATTGATTAGACAACACAGGACATAGTGGAGTGCCTCAAGGCGATGCACTGGTACTCTATTGCCAGGTTGAAAATTGACCAGGTAGTATTACTTTTTGTTTCCTTCCTCTTAGCCAGTTTTGATCCATGACAATACTTAAGTAGTAAGATGCTAAAAATTAGGGTTGTTTCTTCAAAGCCTTTTAAAAAACGAATACCAAGACATATCAGGTGCTACAGACACAGCAGTGTTCACTGGGATATTAATGCAGTGCAAGAAAGACTGTGTTGTATAAAAAGACAAGATCTTACATACACAAGATGAAGGGCCCAAACCACCTCTGTTATCAAAGGATTCAGGAGCTAGCCCTAGATCATATTGCCTAGTTGGTCTTTCATCATCTTTCCAATACACGAATGTATGTGTAGTGAAGTTATTGATCAAGAGATGTGATCAACGGGATATTCGTGGGACTATTCATGCAAGTAAACAGATCAACAAAAATGTAGGTCTAAAATAAATAAATGACATCATAGCAGATGTAGAGACTGACTTCGGTTGAATCAAACAGGTCCCCCCAAATATGACACCTCAGTAAATGTGTATTCACTTCCAGCACACGCTCAAGGATTTGATAACACACACACGGTTGTAAATATCAACTTGCTTTTCAATTATAATAGTAACAATATTTAGCATTTTTCACAGATCTTTTGATCTGTAGCATTTTTCAAGCATTATTGTACCCATGCTGCAGTCTGGGAAATTGGAATTGGGAAACTGAGATTAAATTAAATCAAGATTGCACATAAAATCAATTCAGAGCTGAAAATAGAACCAACTTCTCAAGTTTAGTTTACTGTTCTATCTAATTCTACTAAATTAGATTGTGATGTTTTTTGTTTTTGTAAGGGTTTCAGTGAAGTCACAAATGAGGGTCATTCTTGCCAGTTGCATTTATTTTTCAGTTTAAAAAAATAGATAGTGTTAGTAAAGCATTATGAACATCTGAAGCACTATGTAAGTACCTGATCATGTCCCATTGTAGTCAACGGATCAAACACTTGAGCTGAGCATTATTTTTAGAACTTATTTGCTGCTATACCAGAGGTGTGCTACTCTATTCTCCTTATTTTCCAGAAGCTGGAATCATGCCAGTGCCTCACCATCATCAAAGAATAAAGAAGATTTTTATAGACCATAGATAAAATTAATACTTCCTTTGTACTAAACAGTGTCTTAAAGACAAGCCACAAAAAAGTCCAGTTCCATTGTGGTGCTGGTGGTCTGTTTAAAATACACAGGAAAACAGAGTTCCTATCAGGAATGGTCTTGAGATGCAAAGTTTTTGGATCCAGCCTTTTGCATGGATCTAAGGATTGGGAAGTGCTAGTTCTGAGGTTTTAATCCGGACTCATTTCTAGTTACAATGTTACAATTGAAAGCGCTCTATGTGAGCATGCATTAATCTCCGTGTTATCTCCCTGATAGTCCTTAGGAGAGGAAGGATGCTCCAATGGTAGAACCTAGGTTCCAGTCCCCTGCTCCACTACAGACTTTCTATGTCAATTTGACAAGTCACTTAGGGCACTGTCTACACGGCAGTTTGATACCTGCAGCTGGCCTGTGCCAGTGGGTTCAGACTAAGGGTCTGTTTAATTGCTGTGTAGACATTCAGGCTCAGGCTGCAGCCTGAGCTCTGGGACCCTTCCAACTCACAGCTCCTAGAGCTGGAACCCAAATGTCAATTAAGCAGCCCCTTACCCTGAGCCCTGTGAGCCGGAGTCAGCTGGCATTGTGAGGATAAATTATATTAAAGATTGTGAGGTGCTCAAATACTACCATAATCAGGGCCATATACCTACCTTAGATAGGTAGATATTCCTAAAGTTGAAATATCAGTAATCAGTCACAGGTTGCCAGCATCATCAAGCAATGGAGCACTGCTGAGGAAAGAATCTCTTAAAGAGATTGTTTTGAGAATGGAAAATTTTTCAGTCTGAGGGTGGTGTAAGGAAATGGGATTTACCTGTTCAGTATGAGACAGGTGTCAAATTGGCAATCTCAAAACAACTAATTATTTACAGACAGATCTTTATTTTCCCTCATTTATTTTTTTAAACAGGCAAATAGTTAAACATATGACACTGAATAACCAGTGTTTCTGTGTGAAATGTCCCCAGCAGAGGTTTGGGAATGTTCTTACGTTGTTGCTGGGCTCTTCCTTGAGTGCTGGTCCCACTGAGCATTCACTGTGGGGGGTGCAGATGGGCTCCATCCACGTAGGACCAGAAATTCTTCAATAAGCAGCATTTGTTGATCTGCACCTATAGGCGATGTCTCCTCATGCTGCAAATGGAAGGCTTAAGTGATGATGCAAACTGACCACCTCTTCAGTTCCTGGTCTGCCACTTATGGTCTGGGGTGGAGTCTTTCTGTGTTCCTGTTCTCTTCCTTCCCTTGACATTTACCTGTAAATAGTTGTATGTAGTTATTAATTTTTACTTTAACATAGTTAGCTTAAATCTACTTTAGCGAGTTAGTAGAGGTGGGGGAGGGTTCCTTTCCCCACGCTTTTTCTCCCCAATCCTTCTGCCCAGGGTTCTGGGCTTCAAACCCTGCTTCCCCTACCCCCAGATCTTCCTGGTAAGTGACCCTCCTGACGCTTGCTTCTACTTCTTAGGAGCTTCACACATCCCATCCAGGTGTGCGATTTGAAACTTGTTTCTCCCTCACACCAGGCAGGCTCAAAAGTTCTGACTCTGCTGACACCTTATGGAACTAATCATGAAGCCTAGATCAGATCTGGGGTCCTCCCTTTTTCCAGCTCATTGCCTGGAACTGCCAAGTAGTGCTGAATGGGCGGAATGCCCTGCCAGGCCAAAAGACTCTACCTAAGCAGAAACATGACCCCTGAGGTTTCGATGATGATCCATGCCCTATACAGGTTTCACTCTGAGCTCATGGAGAGGTCAGACAGGGACCAGTGGTACCAGGAGCGTCTGTTGCTGTGAGCAGTGCCACACTGCATACCTCAGCCTGCATCGATGGTTCCAATATTGAAGACTCCAGACAGCTCTCCCCTAGCAAAACTGAGATACACCCTTCTAGCGGATCTGGAAATCTACTCAGATCTGGAGTCCCTACTCCTCATAGAACTGGTGTTACTGCAGGATACTGAAACACCATCCACTCACCACTCCCCGA
Source organism: Lepidochelys olivacea (assembly GCF_965140295.1). Taxonomy (NCBI): domain Eukaryota; kingdom Metazoa; phylum Chordata; order Testudines; family Cheloniidae; genus Lepidochelys; species Lepidochelys olivacea. The sequence goes on along the minus strand of NC_140413.1, from coordinate 33,414,249 downwards.
TCCCCAGCTCCAGCAGAGCTATGACATCAGGATACTCTCCCTGACCCAACTCCCAGTTGTGCCACCATCATGTAGATGACACCGCAGCCCCACCTCTTGGGTCAGAGGAATCCTACTCAGAGAAGGAACAAGAGACAGCTCCACCAGTTTCTAAAAGAGCCTCCCCATGATATCTTAGCCCTGATAGTCCTTCCAGGGTTTCATGGAGACCCTTCCATACCCAGGACTCATATTTACACTGAAGGAACACTGTCACCACCATACAGTCCACCTCCCTACCTTAGGACTCAACATGACCACACTGGGGGGCATGCGATCCTTACCACTGAGCCCCAGAATTGGCTTATTTCAGGTACCAATCTTGCCTTCCAACATTTAGAGAGGAAGCTCCAGCAGAATATCAAGAGATGCAGCTGAACCAGCTGGTCCTACTGGAACCCCTTACAGCTTTGTCCTCATCTCCAGATGAGACAGATTGCCAGTCTCCACTACTCTGTCTGATGATTACTGGCAATACTAAGAGCTGCCCAGGAGGATAGTCAACACCCACCAAATTCCATTGGAGGAAGTGCAGACCCCAACATACAGGTTGCTATATATTCTTCAATCTGTGGCTCCTGCCAAGGTGGCCATGAATAAGGCCATTTTGGATCCGGCTAAGGACATTTGGCAGACCCTGGCCACCTATGATTCTACCCCAAAGAGAGCCAAAAAGAGAGATTTTGTCTCCCCTGAAGAGAGAGAGTCCTTATTTTCCTGCACCACCCCCAACTTGTTGATAGTCTAGGTGGTCAGTGAACATATTACACTCCATCATCCAAAATCCACCTCATTAGATAAAGAGGCCAAGAGGCTGGACCTATTGGGATGAAATAACTTCTCTTTGGCAAGCTTCTTCTTCAGAATTGCAAACTACCAAGCCCCCACATAAAAGTATGATTTCCGCAATTACAACTGGCTAATAGAGTTTGCTGACAATATACCCCCGAGAGTAAGCCTCGATTTCAGGCCATGCTTAGTGAGAGGAAGCTAGTGGCCAGGTCATTATTATAGGATCACTTGATGCAGTGGACATGGCATCCTGAACACTAACAACCTCGGGGTCATGAGACTATACTGATGATTCCAGACATCTGGGTTCCCTAAGGAGATGTAAGCAACCATGGAGGACTTCCCCTTCAAAGAGAGCACCCTCTTCAGCTATCAGGAGTACTTGTGGCACCTTAGAGACTAACCAATTTATTTGAGCATAAGCTTTCGTGAGCTACAGCGCACTTCATTGGATGCATACTGTGGAAAATACAGAAGATGTTCTTATACATACAAACCATGAAAAAATGGGTGTTTACCACTACAAAAGGTTTTCTCTCCCCCCACAAACCCACTCTCCTTAGAGTAAGCTGGTAATAGCTTATCTAAAGTGATCACTCTCCTTACAATGTGTATGATAATCAAGGTGGGCCATTTCCAGCACAAATCCAGGGTTTAACAAGAACGTCTGAGGAACTAGGGGGGATGGCGGGGGGGGAGGGGGAAGATAGATGAGGCACTTCTCTCACCAGAAGATTCTCGCATTGCTGTCTGCTCATTTATACTCCACTATCAGGGCAGAAATTCTCAAGACCACAACAGCAGAAATACTGGCCACCACCACAGGCATTTTACCACCAACAGCCACCAGATAAAAACCAAAGATTGCAACAAGACAGCAGCATGGCTCCATCACCATCTTCCTTAGAGATCCATCACCCCCTCAAAAAGGCATTTTGATTGATCACTCAAGAGCTCTCAACCAGTTCTCCTATCACTGCCTTCCTCCCCATTTGACAGTTGCCTTGCCTGTTTCCTTCCATGATGGCAGACCTTTACCTCAGACAGATGGCTTCTTGAAATTATTTCCTCAGGCTATACCATTGAGTTCCAGTCAGCCCCACCTCGCAAACCCCCTTCCCCACCATTCTTCAGGGACCTCTCTCACAAGGGGTTATCAAATAGGAAATGGAATCCAAGAAGAAGGAAATGGAATCCAATGGAATACTGGACCTCAGACAGCTGAATATCTTCATCTGTCATGTGAGATTCAGGATGGTTGCACAGCCCACTAAATGAACACAACTGGTTTGTGGTTCTTGATCTGAAGGACACATATTTTCACATTGACATCCATCCATCCCCCACAGGAGATTTCTGGGCTTTACAGTGGGCATGCACCACTTCCTGTTCAAGGTACTCCTCTTCAGGCTATCTGCTGCCCAACTATCATAAAAGTCATAGCAGTGGTAGCAGTCCACTTCAGCAGATGCCACTATCACAGATTTCCCTTCTTAGATGACTGGCTTCTCAGTCCCACCAAGAAGTACAGTCAGCAGCGGACACTGCTATTTCCGGTCCTGGGCACACAAAGAACATATGCACCCCTACTGTGAATACCTAAAGGGACCACACATCTCAAAGAACTCCAGTTACTATAAGATAAGTAACCTTCCTTGCCGTCATCTCAATGGGATCAGAAATGTAAGTTATCATAAGGGGTGCTCAAATTGAATATGTTACAGAGAAAAAATTTTCTCTAACTTTTCCTCCTTTGATGAAAATGTATGTGAATTTTTTTGTTAATAATGGTGTAGTTAGAGAATATTACAGGCGGAAAAGATAATGAGTCATATAGTTAAGATTGCACAATGCTTTCTGTTGTCAGACTTTGTTTTCAGTTGTTTATAACTTTGCCAGACTTACACCATTTGGGCTAAAATTTTCCCTGTCAGGTGAAATACACTTACATTTTGTCTTTTCCTAATTTTTGAGTGCTTGACTCTGTAAACTTACAAATTCTTTAATGCAGTTTGGATGTAATTGTTATTAGAGTTAGAAATTGTTCATGAAAATAAAGTCAAATTAGAAACCAAATTTTAATTCTCCATATAAATACATCTTTTGTATTTGCTTTCCATGAAAATTTATGTAAGCAAAGTTTTGTTGATAGGAAAGTTTTTGGAAAATGGATTTGCGGCCAGCAGCTGAAATTTGTTTTGTGATTATATGAAAATCCTTTTAGACACAAGCAATATTGCTTCCTGCTTTTCCAAGTCAATTTGTCCATAAAAGACTACCTTTCTGTGCGGCAGATGCCACTGGTCTGCAAGTAGCAAAAGTTCCAAGTTGAGATGATGAAACTGGGTTGGTGGTGACCATGTCAGGACTACATTGTGGCATCTGTACTTGACTTAGGCATTTCTTTTTGGCAGACCCCTTTCTCATTCCTGTGCTATCTCTTGGATTTATTGTTTATTGTATATGCTGCTGACCAGTAAAGGCAGAAATGCTGTTGCTGTTCTTCTACGTGCTACTGGCTTGGCGTGGTAAAGTGTCCTACCGTGGATGAAATGAGGCAGCCCTCCCCAGAAACCTTCTGCAAAGGCTTTCAGAGTACCTCCAGGAGAGCTTCATGGAAATGTCCCTGGAGGATTCCCGCTCCATCCCCAGACACGTTAACAGACTTTTCCAGAAGCTGTACTGGCTGTGAATGCCTCCCAATTCTTCAGGTCAAATCAAATATTAAACACTATTGCTTTTAAACCCTGTAGTTACAAATGTGCACTCACCAGAGATGCCTTCTCTGGCTTCAGGGTCGGGGATCCTGCCTTGGGAGGGTATGGGCTCCAGAGTGATGAAAAGGTCCTGGCTGCTGGGGAGAACGGATTCACCACTTGCCTGCTGCGCATTCTTCTCCTCCTCCTCATCCACAAAATCCTCCTCCCTGTTGCATGAGACTGCCCCCTTGCAGGTGTCCACGGACAGTGGTAGGGTAGTGGTCGGGTCCCCCCCTAGAATGCCAGGCAGCTGATCATAGAAGCGGCATGTATGGGGCTCTGACCCAGAGTGACCGTTTGCCTCCTTTGTCTTTTGGTAGGCTTTCCTGAGCTCCTTAACTTTCACGCAGCACTGCTGTGTGTCCCTGTTGTAGCCTGTCTTCACCATGCCCTATGCGATTTTGGCATATATATTTACATTTCTTATTTTTGATCGGAGTTCGGCCTGCACAGATGCTTCTCCCCATAAAGCAATCAGATCCAGTGTCTCCCTTTCGGTCCATGCTGGAGCTCGTTTGTGATTCTGGGGGGACTGCATGGTCACCTGTGCTGCTGAGCTCACCGAACAGGAAATGAAATTCAAAATTTCCCGGGGCTTTTCCTGTGTACCTGGCTAGTGCATTGGAGTTGAAAGTGCTGTCCAGAGCGGTCACATTGGAGCACTCTGGGATAGCTCCCGGAGGCCAATACCGTTGAATTGCGCCTGCACTACTCCAAATTCAACCCAGCAAGGTTGATTTTAGGACTACTCCCCTCGCCGGGGAGGAGTACAGAAGTCAATTTTAAGAGCCCTTTTGGTCGATGGAACGGGGTTGGTTGTATAGACGCATTCATTTATAAATTGACCTAATGCGGTTAAATTTGACCGAACCCCTTAGTGTAGACCAGGGCTAAGACCTGTGACCTTTCACAATTAAGAAATCACATGTATGCACATCTTAATGACTATGCATCAATGACTGTCTGGCAAACTATGATGAATGATTGAAATATGGAAACCAATAAAATTACATAATATAACAAAGTTGGAGGTTTTTTTATGTAACACTGTAAACAGCACAATAATATACAGTGCATTGCTCTCCAGAAACCTGACCAATCTCTGATACAGCATATTACACTGTTCTGACTGCAACTTCCCCAAATAGAACTTCACCTTATATTGCTGATTTGTTTGTGGCAATGACTGTGGTGAATGGAGATAGGTGACATAAAACTGGACACCAGTACATTCAACAGATGCACAAGGTAGGTACATGAAATGTTGCTGTACAGTGCTTAACACCAGAGTAACAAGGGGAAGGACTGTGTTCTCAAAGCCAACATCCATTTATGAAATTCGGTGTCCAACTTTCAACCCGTTAGGACAATTGTAGGTCTACAAACTCTTCCCTCCAATAAAAGAGTGATATGGAAGTTAGTATATATTTTGCCATCTAGTCATGAGGAAAATATTTTTGTAGTAAATGTTAGTGGAAACATTTGTGAATGGTGAGGAATATTTGACTGGGTTCAGTCAATGGGAATGGGAGGGATGGCTCATTCATCACAAAATATTTTTCTAGTGAGTTGTTTCTACACTAGGGTGTTTCTTGAGTTGATGGAACTTTTGTTATGAAGTCCCAAACCGCCTGATTTTCTCCTGGTTCCAGGTTTTGTTATAAACTTGAAGTTCACCTGCAGTTTTTTAAACTTGGCACAACCTTTATATTGAACCTGGCCCAGTTTTGAACCAATACAGGTTGATTTATGATTTTGTATTGAAGCCATGTGAAGCTAAAACTCAGGGAGAAACTCCTGGAGTACAAACCCATGCAAATCATAACCAGAGAAAAGACCTGTATGAACCGTTACCCACGCCCATGCTACCAAGTCTCAAGCGGGTTCCTCTTTTTCCCTGAGTTGGCAACCTGTCAGTTGGCCTACACTTCCACCAACTGTTGTGTGTTTACTTTCAGCAGTATCCTATTCCCTGCGTTAGCAGTATATGTTTTTCTTGCCATGTTACAAGTTTATCTTCTATCATTTGGGATCCTTTGACTGAAAAACAAAGTGTGTTTCACTGCAATCAGCCAGACAGTATGTTGCCAGAACTGTAACTTTTATTCACTGAGAACAATCAGAGGCCTATAGAGAATTTAATTTGGTACAATGTAGATGTGTAACAGTAAGCAATCTTTACAACAGCTGAGGGTTAGAGAACGTGAGCTGGAGGAAGGAGGTAGTCAGGAAGATAAATGAGTATGAATGGTTTATTAATGAAACAAAACTCCTGCCAGAACTGGAAGATGAGACAGCAGAAAAGAAGGTCCAGAAGAGACAGTTTAGGGAATAATTCTTGGAGGAAGTAGCAGATAAAGGAAGATGGATGCAGGGAATGAGTGGACAGGGCAACTATAAGAGCAAGTGGCAATACTAGTAGATAAAGAAAATATTACTGACTATTTTTGGTTGTGGGGAGATTCCTTTGTGCACTTTGGCTTATCTGCATGGAAATGACAATACTGGAGTGACTTATTACTGTAAGCTATGTTTAAAGGAGATGTCAAAAAGAGCAGCTATTGTGAGTTAGTGGAGAAATTATAGACTGGATCCTTCTTTGTTACACCAGTGTGTATTAGGAGTAACTCCACTGAAATAAATTGTTATACTAGTGTAACAGTCATGTAAATGAAAGGGTAGCCACGTCCTTTGTGTTTTACATGTGGCATCTGCAACGTAACATAAAAAAAAATGTAAAAGCAAGGGTTAACTGTATGAAGAGGGACAAATTTAATTTTTCATTAGGGTACGTGGGCCAGGACTTTGATGTTAGAGCCATAAACCACTCTCAATGCACAGTAGAAATCTCATTTATGTCAGTGGGAATTTTTCATGGAGGATAGGGTGTGATTCTTACGAAGCAATGAACGCAGTTAGTAAAGCTAACTGTTGCATTCAGTAACATTTTGAGGAAAATATGATTAAGGTCATCTTTAGAAGCAAACTATTTCTTCCCTTTGTTTTTCTTCCTCACCCATTTCTCATTCTCTTTCTCTCCTTTGTTCCCATCTTTTTGTGTCTCTCTGCCTTTCACTGTTCTCTCTTGGTCTTTCTCTTCTCTCTTTTATCATGATTTCTCCCCCTTTTTCGAGTGGCAGTCTCCTTCCCAGCAATTCTTGGTTTCCCATTTGTAGGCTTCACTCCATAGAGAAGGCTCTGTATATCCAGGGAATCCCTTGAGTTTCATGATGGATTGCAGGGATCTGCTGGGCTCGGGCAAGACCCATGCATTTTCTATTGGGTACGGAAGTGAAGCCCACTCTACAATGGAAACACCTGGAAAGGCATCTAACACAGACCAAAAACCTGTGGTTTGCACCATCAAACCCTGTCACCTGACTAATGGGAAAACCATCTACAGCAATATTGAGCAAATGTACTAGGTAAATCAGCCTTTATAAAAATCATAGATGCTGTTTCATGGTTCCTGTGAACATATCCATTTGGCATAAGCATTAAGCTCCATCAGTTGCATGGCAGCTATTCTGTTTTGAACAGTTCATATCAAGCACGAATGGCAAGTTGGGCTGTTAGAGTCAACAAGCTTGGAAGACAAATTATTGTTTTCAGTCATGTAACCCAGCCCTATTGAACAAATGCTAGCTAGGTAACAATATCTAGCTAACTGAGACAAACACAAAATACAGTCCCCCTCGTTTTGTTTTTTATTATTGATACAAAAAGAAACAGAACTGTCTTCCATTTTTGTAACTAGTCAGGGAAGTTAGTAATACCTTCTTTTCCCTGCTTTCCTGCACTGAAGTGTGACTGAGTAAGCTGTAAGCAGAAGTAGCATTTAGTAGGCAGGTGGTGTGTCTGTGTGCATGTACATAAAATTGTGGTCATAGATTACAGCTGTGATTGCTGCTGCCACATAGTTTGGTCTGAACTATTTCTGAACTGCTCAAAATGAATTTTGGGTTCCATTAAAAACTATGAAACCAAAAATGGAACCGATTTTAAAAATGCTGAAGGAATGCCATTAAACAGTACTGTTGTTGTCAGAAAGGGTCCTGAATGTAGCCAGAAATGGGCAGGGCCACTATAAAGACAAGAATGGTTATTACAGGAAATGCAGCATAAAGAGGGGCCTATGACCAATGCCAATATACCATTCTTCCTTCTACATACATAGATCATCCATTACGGGTGTTGCTCAGTTCCTGGCTCATTGCCATGGCTAGGATCCAATTCCAAGATCCATTAGCACTCCTCCTTACCTCTTGAAGCTCCTTTAGATCAGCCGGTGTTCATGATAAGGAAATTACACATTCATTTGCTCAATAGAATTTAAAATGAGATACACCAAGATTTCCCTTGGCAACAGACCTGAACTGATCGATGCTAACTGTTCCCTAATTTAATATATTGTTCAGTGTCATTGCACTTTATCTTACTATCTATGGTATTCATTACTGAAAAATAAAAAAACAACCTCTCTGCAACCCTAATGTATACAGACTTCCATGTTGTAATGATCTACTGAGTAATTTAGAGGTTAACTTGTACCCAGGCAGGTTATGGTAAGGGATTCATGGTGCACATTTAATTAACAGAATGTGATGTGGGTCAACCATCTATTACCATTTCACATCAGCATACCAAACATGGCTGAGTGCATCATACACTGAAAGGGGCATTGTGAGTGACCACATATTTACCAACATTGCTCATAAGGTGACAGCTTCCTGATTTCTTTCTCATTTGCACTGAAGACTGTCCCTGGTGCTCTTACAAGAAATATGCATGTATTCAGTTATAATCCCTAGTGACTATTCTAGGTGAGACTGATAAAAAGTCAGAGAAACCCTTTATGAATGACCTCAAAGAAAGCTAAACTCCCATAGGCTATCCTTCCTTGTTGCCTCAACCCCTCTACCATCAGTCTTCTTCCACAGCACGTAGTGGCAATCTCTTCAAAGGAAGGCTCCAAGCTCTTCTACAGACAGGAAAAATCTTTGTGGGTGTCTTTGTGCGCTCACTCCACCATTCCCAGACTTTTGGATCTGGAGGTTTAAAGTTCCACATACTTCCTCTTCCCCTGTGACAGCAAAATTGTGAAAGGTCTTGAAAATAAAATTCTGAAGTGCTCCCCAGGCAGCACTCAACAGCAGCAGATTTGTTGGGGCACCTGTCAGTCTTTGTGCTTAGTCTTCTTTGCCTCAGTATTTTTAAAACTACTGAGTTCTGTGTCTTCCCTGTTAGTGACACCCAATGTGGAATGCATTGAAGCTTCAGAATTCAGAGCATTTCAACATACTGACAACAAAGCCCAAAAGACAAACTATCAGACCTGCCCCAGAAGAGGTGATGGGGTGTATATTCAGAGCTATTTTTTACGTAATCTAAGCCAGTGGTTTTAAAACTTTTTTTCTGGCGACCCAGTTGAAGAAAAATTGTTGATGCCCGCAACCCAACGGAGCTGGGGATGTGGGGTTTGGGGTGTGGGAGTGACTCAGGGCTGGGGCAGAGGTTTGGGGTGAGGGCTGTGGGGTGGGGCCAGAAATGAGTGGTTCAGGGTGTGGGCTGAGGCTCTGGGCTGGGGCAAGGGGTTGGGGTATGGGAGGGGGGCAGGTCTCTGGGCTGGGGGTGCAGGCTCTGGGCTGGGGCCAGGAATGAGGGGTTTGGGGGGGCTCAGGGCTGGGGCAGGGGATTAGGGTGTGTGGTTGGGGCGTGGGCTTACCTCGGGTGACTCCTGGTCAGCGGCACAGTGGGGGTGCTAAGGCAGGCTTCCTGCCTGTCTTGGCACTGTAGACCACTCTGGAACCTGGAAGCAGCCAGCAGCAGGTCTGGCTCCTAGGCAGAGGCATGCAAGAGGCTCTGTGTGGCTCTGGCCGCAGACACCACCCCCTCAGCTCCCACTGGCCAGTTCCCTGACAATGGGAGTATGGAGCTGGTGCTTGGGGCGGAAGCAGCACGTGGAATCCCGTGGCCCCCCCACCTAGGAGCTGGACCTGCTGCTGACTGCTTCCAGGGCACAGCGCAGTGTCAGAACAGGTAGGGACTAGCCTGCCTTAGCCAGGCAGCACCGCCAACAGGACTTTTAACGGCCCGGTCAGCAGTGCTAACTGGAGCCGCCGCAACCCAGTGCCTTACATTCCACAACCCAGTACTGGGTCGTGACCCACAGTTTGAAAACCACTGATCTAAGCTATTTTTCTTCACCCCAAATGATTTACAGAGCATTATTAAGAGCTGCAATATATTAGCCTAATTAGCCTAAAATTAGCATTGAGCAAAGCTTGTTTCAGGAGTGGGGGTTACAAATGGAGGCACTATTTAGGGGTAGTGCATTGGGTAGCCCTCACAAGCAGAGCCATTTTGAGAGTATGGGAGGAGAAGTTTCAGCTGGGGACCATCACAGGTATACGTCCAACTCGGGCTCTGATCAACTCTCTGTCCTAGGCAAACCCAGTAAGGCCGTGGTGCTAGGTCTGAGAGCTAGTAGCACAGTCCTAATGGAGCATGGGAATCAAGGCAAGATTATCTTACATACGATTTTTAAAATACAGCCTTTATTTTGCAAGTTAAATTCTTTAAACCTGTAATTTCCATGTTTGTAATGAAAACGCTTTTTGTTGCACGCTGCATACTCCTCTGCCGGCTGCCTACTCGGCTCATGTACAAAGTTCATATCTTTCGTGGTGGCAGTTTGAAATTCTGGCAGGCTGGCCTCCAAGCTGGCACTCTGCATACTGGTGACTGACATGGGAACAGAACTTTCCCAGCCGTCTGTGCATCCTCAGTTAAACAGGCCCCCCGGGATGCTCCAGCCTTGTTTTCAGACATCCTGTTGGACTTGCCACCTGAAAGGCTGCCTAGGGACCATGCTGCGGCTTGAAACCAGAAAAAACTAAACTCAAAATAAAAACTAAAGCAATGAACACATTCCCACCTGCAGCTGCACAGAATGGCATCCACTCCATTTCTTGCACAGGCAGGCCCTGTAAGGACATTTTAATAAAATTAAACTTTTAAAATGTTCAGACTGGATGCAATTTTTTTTTTTTGGCCATCTGGAACCACAACCTGTCCAGTTTAGATACACATATCAAGAGCATATTTACTCTTTTCATTGGCTCCCTGCCTGTCTTACTGATCCAATTGAGGTTTCCCATGCTGAGAAGGCTGTTGGATTTTTTTTATTCCTCTCTCAGTAAGATTGAACCTTTATAGACCATGCCATTTGGTCTGACTCTTGCTACATTGTATAATTGTTCCCCGATCTCCTACACATGCTTTTAAAACGATGCTGCTTCAGCTGCGTTGACACACATATGTATGTGCCTGCCTTCAATTGTCCTGTTGCCACTATTGATAGAATGCCATTCTGGCTTGCACACTGGAGTTACTGTTGCACTTTTTTGAGGTAGGCACTACTTGGCAATTTTGTGTTCTGTTGATTAATTTTTGTGATGATCTCCGTGCTTTTAAAATAAACATGTTAAAATCAAACAAGTGAGGAAATCAAATATTAAAACTCTAATTAATTGTAAAGAGCTAAATACAGCACAAACAAGGAATTTAGAATTAAAATCCACACTACCATTCTCATGTTAAGTCCTGCCCTTGTGCCTAGGTATCACAGCACACACTATACTGTGCCAAAATCTATTTAAAATTCTGTGTTTATCAATGAACTCAACATTTTGGCTTTTAGTTTCAGACAGGTTGGCAAATTGTTCCTCTCCTGAGGTTTTAGGGAGAACTAAGACACACAGCTAACAACCTAAGCCCTTGCCTCTTGCTGTAGAAAATGGGGGGGGGGCTCTATCACAGTGGTCAGTCAGCCTCTTTATAATGGTAAATGTGGATGCTCAGTTCCTCTCCACCAGGTGCTACAGCCTATTAAATGTTAATCTGTTTGGTAACATTCCTTCAGGAATTTCCGTGAGTCCCTCTTGACATAATAAGCTGTATCCCAGAAAAGCCATAGTCAGCATGGATACAACCATGACTACTTTTTCTGGATCACACAAAATCCAGTGGCCCCTGTGCAGGTCTCTCCATAGAGAGCCATAGAGATGTTTTCCAGTATGGAGCTTAGTAGTTAGTGGGCATTTTAGCACATATCCTTCACCCTAACACTTTGTACCCTGCCTGCATTATTCATCTGGGCATAAATAACCTGTATGGGGGGATTTTGTTGTCACTATCAATGACATTAATTTGCTGCCAACAAATTTCTTCACCTTGGTCTTACAAAATATAAAGGTTTCAGCGTCTAAGAAGTAGCCATGTGCACAAGGTAGGGTGATGCACCCTTCATCTCAGAGTACAATGGATGCTGTGGCCCTTCACTAAGATATTGCAAAATGCAGAATGGGTGTTCATGCAACACCTCCCATAAAGCGTCTGATGGGATTTGGCATCTTGACTAGGTTTCTAACCATTTGCTACTCACTACTTTTTTTTTGGTGGTGGTTGATTGGCCTGATCCCGTAAGTAGCACATTAACTCATTTCTATACTAAATTTGGATTTTGGTGGCACTTCTTTTTAACCTTTTTAACACAAAGACAAGAACATGGTCTGTTTGATTCTGCTCTCAGTGCAATCCCATTAATGCTGAATGGAGATCAAATGCTTATCAAAAATATAATTTGGACCTAGAGCTCCATTGTCTAATTTTAGTCAGAGCAAGTAACCATCAAACACCCTCGGGTTAATAAATAAATTGGGAGAGTGGACAAGGAGGAAATGTTTCACACTCCTTTCTAATTTGTCCTGTGCTTATGAGTTAGTTTCCATGGCAATCACACCCATGTGATATTTAGTTTTGACTCACAGCTGTTGGAGTCTCTGGCATTGTGTTGGGTTTTTTTTTTTTTTTTTTTTGCTATCATAAAAATGTTCAGACTATAAGCATCTTGCTTGAGGCATAAGCAGCAGCTCAATTAGGAAAAAGTGCTTGCTGCTTAAGGAGTATATTTTAGTTTTAGGTTTGCTTTGTTGTTGTTGAGGGAAATTAACTAAATGGCAGTCACCTTTTCTTACAATGTTAAACTTTGCTTGCACAAAATACATTTACACACACACAAAGTGAGACGCTGCTGTAAAAATTTATTCTTGATTCTTTTATATTGCAGCTTTTTGTGGGTCTTCAAGAAAGTATGTTTTCCTAGAGAATAAATCAAAGAAACCCAAGTTTGAGTATATAGCACTCTTCTGTTCTGTGCATGGAGCTCCAACGGAAATTGATGGGAATTCTGTACAGAAACTGACTTTGGTCCTAGGATCTGTAATCTGATGAGTGGACAAAGAATTGCTATTTGTTTACCCAAATATTCTCACTCTCCTCTTTCTCAAGAACACAATTCTTTTACCTTGTTTTCTATAGTTGATGTTCATTTCTGTCTTCCCTCTTTCTTACTTCTTACCCTACCTCAATCTTTATCTGAAGAGTTCAGAATGTATAAAATTTGCTTGCACTATGAGGACACATAATTTTGAATTGTTTAACCTTCATCTCTCCATTCTCTACCTGAATCCTTTGGCCAGATTCCACCTCTCTTATTCATGCTGAGTACCACCCTGATTCACAAATAGCCGCATTACAATCGGTAGGAGTATTTAAGAGGGGCTGGCAGAATCAGAACCCTTCGGTCAGATTGTGATACTATTGCATGGTTACGTCACACAAACAACCTTAACTCTGTTTTGGATTGACACCATGAAAGGGAAAAAATCTAATGTGTCTTTAAAAATCAGTTGAAACTGGGACCATTACAATTCCTTAATCATAACTATATGGTTATTGCATGGTGTTGCTACAGGACAAAGTTAAGGTTGTCTGGGTGCCCTAACTGTTCATTGCCATACCTCAATGTGTTTGGATTGCTTTTAAATTTAATCTCATCTCTGAATGTCCTGGGTTTCTATCACTGGATTTGGGGACAGTTATAACATTCCTATAATGCAATTTTCGTCTGGTAAAATGTTGTTAGATATTTTGAGAGGTTCTAGTTCCTCAGCAGTAGGTGGTAGAGACTTGAAATTTGGCTGTGAGAATTCCTACATCACAGATGTTCCATTCCATTTGATGGTCTGGTGAAGATCGGTTGTAATTTGTCAAAGTTATAGCGGTTTTAAAATGTACTCTATGCGTGCACACTAGAATGTATAATGCACTCCATCAAGAGACTGCCAGGGTTCTAGTGGGTCAGTGCATAATAGCTTAGTAAACTTTGTAGGGGAATGATGTATTTCTCATGCTGAATGAAAGAAATCAGGGTGGGAAAGAGACGTGCCTCGATTCTCCTCCTCCTGCCCTTCTCACTAAAATTGCCACTTAGCCTATGGGAAGGAGCATCTTAGAGGCCAGGTTTTCAGTGTGAATCGTCAGTACTTTCTGGAAATCAGGCCCCTTTAAGTTGCCTTGGGTTGGACAGCCATAAATGGAGGCATCAAAAATAACTGATCACTTCTGAAACTCTTGGCCCTATATAACTTCTAATTGTTAATATTTCCTTTTTTTTCAGTCCATCCTACTATTTCCCCTCATTTTCTGTTGTGGTTTTTTTCAATAGTCTAGTCCTCAGCATCAGTTCTTCCTTCAGACTCATCTTTCTCTTAAATCCGTCACTTCTGTCTATATCATTTCATTGGACATCTGCATCTCTCACACTCAGCAACTTCACCGTCTCACACCACACCAGTGCTTCCCAGTACTGAACTGGGTTCATAATCTGTTTCATTCACTTTGCAGAAATAGTTGGCCTCTGTTAAGCATGGTGTAACTATAAGCATGTACAGCATTCAGTTACAATTTCAAGGGAAAGTCTGCATTGTAAACAGAGCAGAAAAATAGCAGTTTAAAACTGTAATGGAATATTATGCAGTACATTTTATCCTTTTAGAAAGCAATTCTCTCAAGTCACTGACTTCTGGTACCATACAACAGTGCTTTGAAGGGTATTGTTCTCACTCATTATGTGCAACATTCGGCATGCATTTGTTTATCACAGCTAAATTCCCACATTCCTTTGTTTTTGATTCCTCTTGTCATGTTTTTGATGTCTTCCCTTCCATGAAAGTAACAATCTGAGGCACCCACAATTATGGTTCACAAACTTCCTGTCTGACCAAGGGCAAGTCACTTAAGGCCAGATTTTTAAAGGCGTTTAGGGACCAAAAGATGCAGCTAAGTGGAATTTTCAGAAATGCCAAAGCAGGTTAACCACCTAACTCCTGAACACTTGGTTACTTTTGAAAATCCTGTGTCACCTATCTGCATCTTTAGGTGCCTAAACAACTTTAAAAATCTGGCCCTTTAGTCTCTCTCTGTTTTAGTTTCCTATCCGTAAAATTCGGATAACAGTACTTCTCCACTTAACATTAAAAAGATTGTGAGATGCTCAGATACTACAATAGTTGGGGCCATATAAATGCCTAAGATAAATAGATATAAGTAAGAAACACTTTGTGTTTAGACCAGATCCCAGTGATACAAGAGAAACAGCAACATAATTAAAATTAAAAAGAAACTATTAGGGCTCAGCGTTCCATGTTATTGGTTCTGTAAGATCATTTGCTAAACCAAGTTACAAGGGCATCTCTCTCTTCCTTTATGGTTATTGATGCTGTTTAAACAAAAAGTGCACCGTTAGCCTCCAAAAGCAGGGAAGAATAAACTCAAGGTTCAGATGTTGCCAAGGC
Organism: Lepidochelys olivacea; assembly: GCF_965140295.1. NCBI lineage: Eukaryota > Metazoa > Chordata > Testudines > Cheloniidae > Lepidochelys > Lepidochelys olivacea. The sequence goes on along the minus strand of NC_140413.1, from coordinate 33,398,960 downwards.
ACTTTGTAAATGGAAAATTCCATCCGCGTTATTTTGCTCAAGACTCCAGCCACTTTAAGGAATTCACAGCATGAGCGACTGTAACACCAACACTGTTTCTTACCTGTATCCAACTTGCCATTAATTCCACGGTCTCCATGGGTCCTTTTCTTCAACATCCACTTACGTGTAGCTACTTTTTGGATAGCTGAAGACACAAAGATACATGCAAAAGCTTTGCCGGCACACTGCTTATACTTCGAAAGCCAGGGAATATTTCCCACACTGAATACGGCAGAAACACCGTGCAGCTGCACAACATAGCAGGAGCATTTCTTATCTCACTGTAGTATCTGCTTGTTCTAGTTTGAATTTCAGCAGAAAAATAAATTCTCCATTGAGTTTGTACTTTATTATATACCAACCCTGGGAGAACTAGTTAGACTGCAAGCACAGCACATTTGGCAAGGAAATGATGTCTCGTTGACAGAAGCTAAATGCGGGCAGACACACTGGTTGAATATTTTGCTTGTTCTTCTAGTTTACTTCTACGTCTACACTACAAAGCCTATGTCAGCACAGCTATGCCAGCATAGCCCCATAGTGTAGATGCAGTTTGCACCAACAGATAGAGTTTTTCCATCAGTGTGTGAACACCACCTCCCCAAAATAATGTTAGCTACATCAACAGAAGCACTCCTCTGTCAACACAGCTGCATCTACACTGGGTTCTGCCAGCATAGCTTTGTACCAGGTGTGTGTTTTTCACACCCCTCACTAACATAGCTCTGGTGATGGCTTTTAAGTGAAGACCAAGTCTTAGGCTTGATCCAAATCCCTAAGCAATGTAGCTGTGCTACCCTAATGCCCAGTACAGAATGCTTCTGTCCACTTACCTACCGTCACTCAGGGAGGTGGTATTCCTACTCGGATGGAAAACCCTCTTCTGTCAGTGCAGGCTATGTCTATGATGATAAAGTCCTTGTAATGTAGATATGCCCTCAGTCTTTACAAATGACTGGATAAATGTGACTAATTTTATGGAAAATCTGCTTTTATTTGAAGATTTCTTGTCCCTTTTCTAACCTCTTTTAAGAGTATTTTGGGTTTTGCATTTGGGATAGATGTTATTTACAAGGCTACCCTTAATACTAATTTTAGTAGTGACTTTTAGAACATTTTAGGTGTCCATCTATTTTTAAACCGTGCTATATTTAATTGTTGGTGCGTTTTCCCATTAATTGTGCAATTAACTTGAAAAATGTTATGTTAACAATGGAATGACCTCAGATCAGTTAATAGAGAAAACAGCGCTCCCTGGTCATGGAATATCTTTTCAGTAAAGTCTACCTCAGCAACAAAGTTTTGCTCTTTCCTCAAGTGGGCACAGTTCAATTGATCTTGCTTTCCTGTATTCCATGCCTATGTTCCATAGATGCCATTTGCTCTGAGACCGGACGTTAATCATAACAGAGTTTTTCTTGTCTCCCCTTCAAGATTATAATTTTTAAAAAAAAATCTTGCTCTTTTCCTATGAGTTGTGGCTCCCCTGGGAATTCATTAGCTGACAATAAATCAGGAGTGAAGCTGTTGTTTCAGCATTTGAGCCATATTCCTTTTATATTATGGGCTCATGCAACATGGGAAATTATATTGCTTACTGGAATCATAGGGCATGACTCTCCACTACCTTACACTTTATATAGTCACTTACACCTGTGAGACTTGGGTACAAAAATACCATTCTAATCAGGTAGCACTTGACATTTACTTTGCACAGGGGCAGGTGACTACACAAAGTGTAAGTCAATGGAGAATAGAGTGGGTGGGAAGTAGTATTTTGTCCCATGAACATTTTTGAGATTAAAACACAATTCCTGTCCTGAATTGGGCTGAACAATCAAAATAGCAGACTTTGCAAACTGGAAATCCCCCCAAAAAATTCAGTTTGGGTCAATCTGAATGCTTTTCTATTTTGACCATTTTTAATCTGTTTATTTCTTTTTAATTCGAATTAGCTTAAATTTCAAAACAGAAATTCTTTTCAAATGGGAAAACCAGAATTTATTATTCTGCAGATGTCAGAACATCCTATTTTGACTATTTGAAAACGTCTGTTTTTCTAAGAAAAAAAATGAATTGAGAAATTCATCAAAACTGACCCCCTCCTGCAAAAAGTTTCAGTGTAGGCAAATTGGTATTTTTCTACAAAAAATATTTTGTCACACACAAAAAACAAAACGGTCCGCTTCCCTGCAGAATCGGGCCCATGGAATGCAGTGATCTATCTTCTTGCAAGAGGACAGAATTGCAGTAGCCCCAAAAAGACATTTCATGTGTAGCCCTGTTCAATGGTTTTATTACTTATTACTACTAATGTATCACTTAGATGCTCCGATCGGGGCTCTATTCTGCTAGACAGGGTGTGGACATAAAGTAAAGTGACAGTCCCTGCCCCAAAGAGTGTATACAACAGTTGGACAAAGAAAACAGAGGTGGGAGAAAAGAGAAAGAGAAGGTAAGCAGTAGTCACATCTTGCCACCTGCTTGTACATGATTATTACTCAAATTGAGTGGAAAAATTTAATTAGACACTTACAGTAGTTGATCATCCATACTTCTCTCAGGGCCTTACATTACACTAGAGCCTGAAAATGCTGTGATGCAACAAATTAGGCCTCCTTTCATTTTTTATTTTAAATTGACAGTTGCTTCTTCTGATGCAAACATCTAGTTCACTCCACTGGCTCCAGGGTCAGTGTTCTTTAATTTTGTAGAGAAAACTTTTCAACAACATTTGTTTGCAACATTGTATGGGTAAACTGGCTTAACAGGGAAGGGATCATCAGCTGTGGAATTGATTTTCTCCCATTGGTTTTCCAAATCTCAAATGTATTGAGCTTTAGGTCACACAGCAAGCCTGACACATTCTCCAAAGCTGCTTCAGTGTAGGGACAGAATGAATAGATAGGTTGAGAGAAGCTTTACTTTGGTGGGGCAGATATGGGACAGTCTTATTTTTGGACATTGAGTCCCACGTATTAATTGATATTTCTATAACAAATGAACATTCACCCAGAGAACTAAATGAGCACATTTTTATATATTTATAAATAACTAACCCATTGTTTCTCCTTTCCTTATATGCAAAAGTCAAATATTCATTCAGAGCAAGGGAGGAGACTGGGTTTTAGGAATAATCCTCTATTTCATTTGCTAGAGAACAACAGATATCCCAGTGGCTTTTCAATTCTGTTTTAGCCTTGACTTAGTGACAATATTTCCTTGTCAGTTCTGCTCCCAATCTGTCTCAGTCTGCCGCACTCAACAATCATATGTAAAAACACTGTTTAGAAGCACTTTGCTTTAGATATCTTCTGCTCATAAGGCAAAACTCATGGGAGAAAACTTCCCTGGCTTTTGTGGACTAAGTAGGACAGTCTTTTGTAAATCAGAGGTTATTCATCTGAAACCCTTTCCCACCAGGTCTGAAGAATATTACTCTCATTTTTTACCAACCATCCAGTTTTATTTTATTTGTTTTTTTTTAATTCTCAGTTTGAAAACTGTTTCATGCCTCTTTATTAAAAATTGCCAGATTTATACATTTATACTCTGACTGAAAATACATAGGAATAGCATTACAAAACTAAAGTGTATTCCAGCACAGAAAACACCCATCTCTGCAGTTTCTCAAGGTTGATGGATTTTTGTACAATAATCTTTTTTTTTTTAAAGTCATGTAAATTTTATGAATCTGAGACGCATTGATTCCAATAAGTCTTTGGGCTATAGATGTAGAAAAGATACAGGATGTAATGTAGCATATCAAAATATATGAAGCAATCATTCCAATGTAACTTGCAGTAAGCCAATAAACCTCTACTGTATTGAAGCAGCTGAAGTGTAGGAGATATTCATGCAGAAGATGTTTATTCAGTACATATGAAACCTATTTTTGTCTAAGCTTGCCAAATGTGCCTGAAAATGTATTGCTAATTTATCCCAACAAACCCAGTAACAATGCAGTAGATGCATTAATGGAAGTGAGGAAAACATGGCAAGGACAGTTTTTTTTTCAGGTTGTGTCAGAGGTCTTAATATTTATAGTGCAGTTACAAGAACAGCTAACAAATGACTGTGAACACGAAGTTTTGCATTTCTTTTCGATTCCCGTATGGAAGAAGAAGCTAAACCAGCTGCTTATGTGGGGGGTCCTGTGCATTATTACCTGTTCTGAAAAAAGGTTTTTCAAAGAAGCAGAGGGTCTGTGTCACTGAGGCCCATACCCTCTAAGGTATTTAAATACCGAACTCCAGTTGAAATCAGTGGGAGTTCGGTATTTAAATACCTTGGAGGATTTGAGGAATTTTATATTCACTGCAGGCACAGAACTTGGAGCTTTACACTCTTTAAAAGATTAATCGTGACGATGCCCCTATGAGACAGAAGGTAAATATTAGTATCCTCGTTTTACAGATGGGAAAACTAAGATAGAAAAATCCACATGCCATGACCAAGGGCACAGAGGAGGTGAGTGTCACAGCTGGGAGTAGGATGCTCGCTTGTGAGATGTCAGTTGTAGTGACCTCATTACAGAACTGAGAGTAACCAGCATCCTAATCCCAGCTCTGATACTGACTTCCTCTGACACTATTGATTTGACTTCATATGGGCAGAGGCCACACTGGGTGCTCAAAAGAGAGGCTGGCTGAAGGGAGCTTGCCATTGTCTTAGCATGTTCAGTGATGCTCTTTTGCCTATGGACAACCTGTACTTCCTCTGGATGTAATGGGCATCTTCTTGTCCCAGTCAAAATCAGCAAACTATTATATTTCTCTGTGGCAGCTGGTTTTGGTTTAAGACTCTCAGAAGTGCCTGGCTGTAATGAGGAAGCTATGCTGGTGTCGGTGTTAGGGCTGGTCCCTTGCATTACCTGGGGCTCAGAAGTCTGTTTGGCAGAAAAATGTCTCCATCTGCTGCTGCTATAACCATATCTCTTCAGTGTGTGGTGATGATCCATAAAGGCTGTTAGTACATTTTATAGAAGACAATACTTACCATAGCAAGGGAACCAGGCTCTCACAGCCCTTCTTCAGAGCCCTGCTACAGAGACAATAACTCTGTCAATTACAGCTAGGCCAATTACAGCTAGGCCAATTACAGCTAGGACCATGCCCACAAAAACAGTTACTGTGTGTGAATGTCAGAAAACAAAACTCTGCGCCCAGTAAATGTTACAGTTGTCCAGTTTTACTGGGAAAGCTACAGCAGGAAAAATTGTTGTGGTCCTGAAAGGCAAATGTGTCAAATTTGCCTAAAATTCCCTAAACCTGCTTTTTCATGCTAGCTCTCTGGGAAAGACTTAAAGTATCTCCATTAAGCTATCCTCTAAAATAGTTTATAAGAATTACACTCATCCAGTTAGAGAACAAAAACAATACTCTGTGATATTATTTATTGTGAATTATTTACTCAGATGTTACAGCTGAGATGACACAATGATTGTGGCATAGAGATCTGTAAGTTTATATCAGGAGAAGTGATGGAAGTGAGCTGTAGCTCACGAAAGCTTATGCTCAAATAAATTGGTTAGTCTCTAAGGTGCCACAAGTACTCCTTTTCTTTTTGCGAATACAGACTAACACGGCTGTTACTCTGAAACCAGAAAATCTTTAGGTCTTCATCAAGGCTTAGGCTCTTCCTGAACTCTTCACTGCCTTTGATTTGTCAGCTCTACAAAGAGCCTGTTACCCAGGTCTATGCTACCTCCTGGGAAAGTGCCAAAAAGTGTTTCTGTGGAGTTAAGGAAACTTGGAGGGAGGTGAAAATGGAAAAATAAAGTGCTACGTTTATATCATGAAGTAATTTAATACTTATGAATTAATTATTTACAGGTGTAACATTCTTCACTTGAACTTAAAACCTTATTACACTGTCTTTCATTGTGTTAATTTTTAGTGAAGGAGTGGAAAACAAACAAACCAATCATTTTATAAAATCCAATTTTATATCCCACTCAATAGCTGTTTTAGAGAACATTCTGACAAACAGAATGCATGGGACTAGGGGCAATTTAATTATAATTTCATGCGTATGGAGGTTCACCAGATGGCAAATATCTTTGCTGCAAGAAGAAATCCTTGAAGACAGGAAATGTACAAGGTTCATATGATTTGATATTTTTATATGTCTGATGTTAAATGGAACTGGAGCTAATGGTGAATGACCTAGTAAGAAAGGTTCAAGGGTGAAAAGAAAACATAGCCACTGGTGAGGCCCCTTAATTGTCCTCACATTTTCCCCTCTGAGAAAACACACTATTAACTCCAGCAAGGGGGTTCACATATGAAGGGTGGCATGTGACTAGGTTTAGATAATGCCAATAATAACCTGTTTGTACAAGACAGAATCCTCTTAACATCTGTCAATAATTTAGTCACTGTTTTCCCAGTAGAGAAATATATTTTCCTGTAAATTACATAATGTCTTGAATTATATCATACTATGTTCCATGGCATCATCATGCCAATCTATTGCTAAAGTCCATGTTGCTTTACATCTATATAGCATCCTGCTGTCACAGTTGCCAACTTTCACACTGTAAATAAGCACCCTGACTTTCACAATAAGCCAAAAATGAAGCTAATCCCCTTTCAAAACAGGGCCAAAACAAGCCAATCCCTAAGAACCCAAACACTCTATCTGACTAGATCCCTCCAGTATGCAGTCTTGGACTGTGGTGGGTCCGCTGTACACCCCCGACTCTCTCCCCCCCTGCTCCTGCTTGCTGGGAGCTGATAAAAAAAAAAGCAGCAACAAGCTACAAGCAGACATCCAAAAAACTAGCCAACAAGCAAGTCACAAGCCAATTAAGCCAAAACCAAGCCACATTTCTGTGTTTTTTTCCGCAGATTTGGCATGTCTGCCCTGATGTATGTTAAAGAATGTTCTTCCCCTCCCCTGTTCACTAAGAGTTTTAGACTTGAAACACATGTGAATCAGGGTCTGATTTGAATTTATCGTGGAAGATCATGAATGAAGGGCCCAGTCAGATCAGAAATAAGTAGAAAGCTTAAGTAGCTGTAATTCTGATTTATTTGTGGCGGAGTCACATATGCTCATGACTGATCCTTGGTTCTGATCTGGATTTATCATGGAGAATCAAAATAACTATTGGACAGTAAGGTCTTGTATCTAAACTAAATCTGAGTAAATACAGCAAGAATATTACTATGACTGGTGTCAAGGTTCCTTCCCCACTCTGAACTCTAGTGTACAGATCTGGGGACCTGCATGAAAGACCCCTTAAGCTTATTCTTACCAGCTTAGGTTAAAAACTTCCCCAAGATACAAACTTTGCCTGTCCTTGAACCATATGCTGCCACCACCAAGCGTTTTAAAAAAAGAACAGGGAAAGAGCCCACTTGGAGACATCTTCCCCCAAAATATCCCCCCAAGCCCTATACCCCCTTTCCTGGGAAGGCTTGATAAGAATCCACACCAATTTGTACATGTGAACACAGACCCAAACCCTTGGATCTTAAGAATAATGAAAAAAATCAATCAGGTTCTTAAAAGAAGAATTTTAATTAAAGAAAAGGTAAAAGAATCACCTCTGTAATATCAGGATGGTAAATACCTTACAGGGTAATCAGATTCAAAACACAGAAAATCCCTCTAGGCAAAACCTTAAGTTACAAAAAGACACAAAAACAGGAATATACATTCCATCCAGCACAGCTTATTTTACCAGTCATTAAACAAAAGGAAATCTAACACATTTCTAGCTAGATTACTTACTAACTTAACAGGAGTTGTAAGGCTGCATTCCTGATCTGTTCCCGGCAAAAGCATCACACAGACAGATCAACCCTTTGTTCCCCCTCCTCCAGATTTGAAAGTATCTTGTCCCCTCATTGGTCATTGTGGGTCAAGTGCCAGCGAGGTTATCTTAGCTTCTTAACCCTTTACAGGTGAAAGGGTTTTGCCTCTGGCCTGGAGGGATTTTATAGCACTGTATACAGAAAGGTGGTTACCCTTCCCTTTATATTTATGACAACTAGTCATTAAACACTTTTTAAATAAATTCACTTAGACTGTCCGTCCCCCCCACCCCTCTTTTTTTTTTTTCAGTTCACTTTCCAAATCAGGTTTCTGGAAGGAATTTTCACTGAAACAAAATAAGTGTAAAGGAAATATCAAAATGCTCCAGAAAGCTGCCTATATCTTACACTCATCCAGCTAGAGAACAGAAACATACCCTGAAACCTTATGGGCCTGACCTTTGCATCCAAATATGCTGGACTTGGCACAGGATTCAAAGGAGAGGTATGAAAGTAGCTGCATGTTACCTTTGCTCACCCATAACTCCCAGAGGCTGCTCTAATTTACACTGGCTGGTAACATAACAGCTCCCCAGGAACTATTATCTCATTCAGAGTTTACCAGGCTGCATCAACACTCCAGCCATGCCCTCCCCATCGCAGGCATGCCCCCAACATTCCACTTATGTCTAAGGTGGGTGGTGGGGAGGGAGGGATTGACACAGAGCCAGACTAATCCCTTCTCACTCATTCTTCAGTGTAGAGGGTAACCAGATTGGGTCAGCACCACCCTCATCCAATGGGGATTTTTTGGTGTTAATAGCTGGCACAACTCTTCCCCTGGCCTCTACATACAAATCCCAAAAACTCTTATGCAGTTGCCAGGTAGCAAGGGCATACAGGGCTCATGTATCAACCCTGAGAGGGAGGTATGAATTATTATAGTGCCTATTTTTGATGCCCAATGCTATTTTTTATCTCCCGCCGCTACCATTTGGATCCTTCACCCTGGTCTCTCTTCCCTTTTCCATTCTGCTCCATACATGAGGAACACACTGACTATTTCAGTTTATCAACCATCCAGCTTGCTGAAGAACCAGTCCCTTGTCTTTACATAACACCTGAAATACACTGCAATAGTTACAGGGGAGGAAGAGTTAGCCAGTTTGTGTTAGGATGGATATACTGCATAAAGAGGCTATGTCTATATTACTGAGTCATGGTGAATTAATTACAGCCTCAATGGTGTGGATGCAATAATACTTACCACTGCATATCAGCAAAATAGCACTAACATACAGAATAAGTGGCTAGAGTACCTTCCAAAACAAACACACTCACCAGCGTGTGATCTAGATTTTGACCAGCTATTCAACAGTGCTTGAAAGGAATGCAATCTTCCGATAAAGGGTGACTTTCTTTCTCGCTCTGAAAAGCTCCCAGGTAGTTTTTAACAATTCACTTTGCCACATGTCTATTTTTTTTTGTTTTTTTTTTTAAACTAGCACTTTTTTGTTGAAAAAGAGCAAAGTGTCTTATTTATTTTTAGAAGAGTAGCAGAGCACTGGATGCCGGGGACAGCTGGAGTGTGTAGGATGTGGTGTGCTATTTATTCCCCTCCACTCTGGGAATGCAGCAGATGGGTGGCTACTCTATTATATCAGAGTCCATGTACGGTATCTTCCAGCTGTTGCCCACATGATCAATTCTACTATAGGCAAAAATAGCCTGTGCCTATATGCTCACATTTCAAAATGTTGGTTGCTCCCCAAAATGCTATTGCTAAGCTGCAGATTCACATCTGTCTGGCTTTACTGTTGGAATAGGCAATGCATGCTTTAAAAAAGAAATACGAAAGTTTTTCATGTAATTTCTGAGTACTTACTCTTGCATTTACTCTTGCAGCAGCTTACAGTCACTTCTACTCAAGTAATGCAGTGTACACTTTAAAGGCATAACCAGGCACAGCACACTTGTAATAAATCAGAACTTTAAAGCAGTGCCAACCAGGGTAAGCAGAGGTAAACAGGAGAGGGCATTATTCAGCCTTTGCTAAACAGAACCAGTGTAAACAGCATTTGTGTAGGGAACTGAGCTAGGAGGATGGAAATTTAATCCCTATCTGCCCTCTGCATGAGAGTCCTGCCCACTGGATCTCCCTACACAAAAATCCAGTACCCTTATCCTGGCCTGCCTGTGACCACCAATGGCCACTTCTGCACCTGTCTATTTGAAACCAGCCCCCAACAGACCCACTCCACCTGCTTATGGGTATAATGTGCAGAGGATACACTGAGGCTTAAGTATGTGGAGGACCTTGTGTGGCCCCTTTGCAGTGGGCTGAATGACATAATGGGCAAATGAAGACTAGTCATTACTGGCAGAATGTAGATACTCCAAAGATCCCTGCGTCGGCCCAGACAATCAATATATTAGGGCCTGATCCAAATCCCACTGAAGTGAATGTGAATCTCTCCATAGACGTCAGTAGGCATTGGATTAGACCCCTGGTGCTAAAAGGGAGTTATAAAATAAAACTTGCCTTGCATGTACCAATATTAGCTTGGTATTTCTCTCTGCTCCATACCCTCCCCCACACATATTCTATACATTTGCTCAGATATAAAAGTGTTTGTGGTTAGAAAGTGTGATGTCCACCATCTTGGCCAACACATCAGGGGCCTGCAGAGCTGAAACTAATATTCTTTTCATCCTGAGTCAAAGAGCCAGGGTCTGTAGCAGACTCACATCTTCTGTGGATCTGGCACAGATAGGGGCACGTAAGACAAATTTCTGCTGGAAGCGCATCCCAAAATCTGAGATCCACATCAGTTGGATTCCTAGGCAAGACCCACTTACATGATGTCTGCCATCTTAGCCAACACACTGAGGATTGTAATGGGGGCTTCCAGAGCTGAAAACATAGATCTTCACAGCTTCAGCTAGAGAGCCAGACTCTGAGCTGGGGCTTATGGCAGATCCATATACTTTGTGCATCAAAGGGTAAAGCCTAACACACATTGAACCAGATATGCACTATCTCCTGTTTCAGACACAGGATGGGACAGAGCCAGTGTAAAACTCTGGTAGCAGTTTCTACACTGAGAAGCAGGTAGTCAGGGTGGGTGCAGACTTGATTTTACAAGTGCATCTGTTCTGTTTATTTTTGCTTCTTTGCAGTATTATCAACTTCTGCTCCATATGGATAATCCATATTGTGCCTTGGTGAAATGATACCACATTATGCTTTTATGCTTTTATCATCAAACACTACTCATGAAAAAATCACCAGGTTTGCTTAGGTTCATCTGTTCAATTTATTTTCCTAAAACTTTATTTTGAATAAAACACCTACAGTAAATGTGATTTATGTAAATGAATAAAACAAAACAGTTATATAAGTTTTTTTTAATCATTCAGGTTCTTTCTGTTGCTGTTAAACCATATGACATACTTTAGCAATGTATTTTCTTTGGATTATTTCATTTCTGAAATCTAATCGCTATAAACATAAAATTATATGGTATATACAGGGGCTTTAGTATTTTTTCTTCTTGTCCTCCTTGCCAATCTTCCCATGTAGAGGGAATATTTCAGGGAAAGAGTTTTACTTTTGATTTTCTTTCAGCCCTTCTCCAAATGCCTATAGGAATCCTTCCCTCTCTCACTTTCTCATTTTAGGAGAGCAATCTCTCTCTCTTTTCTTCTATTGCCTATGTCCTTCCCGTCAGATGTTGCTCTCTCTTTTTTCCTGTCTGCTTTTTTCACTCCATCTTTTTTCGTCAGGTTCAGTCTTATGTGGTGCTGAATGCCCTCAGTTCTCACTGACTACTGTGAGATTCCGGGGCATTCAGCACCTTGCAGGTTCAGGCAATGTCTTTCCCCTCTATAGTGTTTGGAATAATAATATTTAAGTATCCAAATGTGATTTAAAAAAATATCAACTTCAAATAGATACAAAAAATAACAATAAAAAGTGTTTAATTCAACTGTATAGAGAGCGAATTCTCTACAAGCTGTGCTGAAACTTCACAATCTTTTCTGAGTATGGTTTAGCATGTAGCCAGAGTAACCAGAGAGTAAATTGTGACTCGGAGTTACAATTCTGCCCATATTTCCCAACTTGCTCTTGGGGGGAAGTTACTTCACCCATTTCATGGAGTAACTTTCTTTCTCCTGGGCACCCAGCCAGCTACTCTGGCTCAAAGGAGGAAGGGGCTCCTTCCCTTCCTTATCCCTCTTTGCTCCCTCCCCACTTTGCAGGGGGAAACATGAGGCGAGCAGGTCTTGCTCACCTTCATACCATGGCCAGAGTCACAATATTAGAACTGATAGAAACAGTCAAGAAAAGTTATTAGGTGAATGGAACAGCTTCCATGTGAGGAGAGATTAAAAAGATTGGGACTGTTCAGCTTAGATGACTAAGGGAGGATGTGACAGAGGTGTATACAATCATGAATGGTGTGGAGAACGTGAATAAGGAAGTGTTATTTACCTCTTCACTTAACTAGGACCCTACCAAATTCATGGTCCATTTTGGTCAATTTCACGGTTCTAGGATTTTTAAAATCATAAATTTCATGATTTCAGCTATTTAAATCTGAAATTTCACGGTGGTGTAATTGTAGGGGTCCTGACCCCAAAAGAATTTGCAAGGTTATTGTAGAGGAGGTTTGTGGTACTGCTACCCTTAATTCTGTGCTGCTTCTGGAGGCGGCATGGCCTTCAGAGCCAGGCAGCTGGAGAGCGCCAGGTGCTGGCCAGGGTCCCAGCTCTGAAGGTAGAGTGACCGCTAGCAGTGTGCAGAAGTAAGGATGGCATGCACTATGGTATTGCCACCCTTACTTCTGCGCTGCTGACTGCAGAGCTGGGCCCTCAGTCAGCAGCCACCACGCTGCAGCCACCCAGATCTGAAGGCAGCAGTGCAGAAGTAAGGGTGGCATGGTATGTGTCATAAATATAAAGGGAAGGGTAATCGCCTTTAAAATCCCTCCTGGCCAGAGGAAAAATCCTTTCACCTGTAAAGGGTTAAAAAGCTAAAGGTAACCTCGCTAGCACCTGACCAAAATGACCAATGAGGAGACAGGATACTTTCAAAAGCTGGGAGGAGGGAGAAAAACAAAGGGTCTGTGTCTGTCTGTGTGATGCTTTTGCCGGGGACAGAACAGGAATGGAGTCTTAGAATTTAGTAAGTAATCTAGCTAGGTATGTGTTAGATTATGATTTCTTTAAATGGCTGAGAAAATAGCTGTGCTGAATAGAATGAATATTCCTGTCTGTGTGTCTTTTTTGTAACTTAAGGTTTTGCCTAGAGGGATTCTCTATGTTTTGAATCTAATTACCCTGTAAGGTATTTACCATCCTGATTTTACAGAGGTGATTCTTTTTTACTTCTATTAAAAGTTTTCTTGTAAGGAAACTGAATGCTTTTTCATTGTTCTAAGATCCCAGGGTTTGGGTCTGTGGTCACCTATGCAAATTGGTGAGGATTTTTACCAAACCTTCCCCAGGAAGTGGGGTGCAAGGGTTGGGAGGATTTTGGGGGGAAAGACGTTTCCAAACAACGTTTTCTCAGGAACCCAGATAAAGTTTGGCGGTGGCAGTGAAAGTCCAAGGGCAAAGGGTAAAATAGTTTGTACCTTGGGGAAGTTTTATCCTAAGCTGGTAAAAGTAAGCTTAGGAAGTTAGCAGGTCCCCACATCTGTACCTCAGAGTGGGGAAGGAACCTTGACAGTATGGTATTGCTACCTTTACTTCTGCACTGCTGCTGTTGGAGTGCTGCCTTCAGAGCTGGGCACCCTCCAAGAGCTGGCACTCTCCGGCCTCCCAGCTCCGAAGGCAGAGCTGAAGTAAGGGTGGCAATACCATGACCCCTCTACAACTCTCTTTTGGGTCAGGACCCCCAGTTTGAGAAACGCTGGGCTCCTTCCGTGAAATCTGTATAGTATAGGGTAAAAACACACAAAAGACCAGATTTCATGTGGGGAGGCCAGATTTCATGGGCCGTGACATGTTTTTCATGGCTGTGAATAAGAGCCAGGGGTCACCCAATGAAATTAATGGGCAGCAGTTTTAAAACAAATATAGGGAAGTACTTTTTCACACACAACACACAGTCAACCTACATAGCTCATTGCCAGGGGATGATGTGAAGGCCAAAAGTATAACTGGGTTGAAAAACGAATTAGATAAGTTCATAGAGGATAGGTCCATCAATCACTATTAGCCAAGATGGTCAGGGACACAACCCCATGCCCCATGTGTCCCTAAACCTCTGACTGCCAGAAGCTGGGACTGGATGACAGGAGATGGATCACTCAATAAATTGTCCTGTTCTGTTCATTCCCTCTGAAGCATCTGACACTGGCCACTGTTAGAATACAGGGTAATGAGCTAGATGGACCATTGGTCTGACCCAGTATGGCTATTCTTATGTCTTAGATGAACCACTGGTGTGATGCAGTATGGCAATTTTTATTTCCCTACTATCTATGCAATAATGTGGGCAAGTAGAAAACATAGCAGGGACTCTCTCCTGAGGTAGAATGTACCAGAGCAACAGGAAATGGATACTTGGGGTGAAGCAGTGGTTTGATAGGAATTTTCTGCCATAGTATAATATCAGAATTGTGGTTTTAAGCTAAAAAGCAGTCATAGGGACATGACTATACTAGTTCTGATCTGTACCATATTCTTTTAATATCATCTAGAACAGTTATAGATACAACTGCCGCCAAGCATTTATCACTAACATTACTGTTTAATGTTTATTCCATTGGTTCATAATTCATGCTCAGCATCATCATTTCAGGATCGGTGTTTCATAATGGTGTGTGGGGGTGTCAATAATTCTTTTCCTTCTTTGTATTTTTGTACATGTCTCCTAACAACTGGGGCGCCCTAAGCACTTCCTTGTAAACTTTTTTCTGTGAGACATTTCTGTCCTTTTGTTATACCTCAAGCATGATGATTAGGGTGTGTTGTGGTTTTTTGGGGGGTGGGGTTAAAGTGTGGAGAGTGTGCTGCTATTGCTAGTCATTGTGAAGGTTTTGCTAGCAGAATCTGGATGAGTTTCTTGGTCCCAGGTACTACACTGAAAATCATGATAAATCAGGCCTGGTCTGCATACATGAAAAGACTGAGAGCCCTTTCGGGAGACCACTGGGGAATGCAGTGACAAGGATGGGGAATCAAGAGAGCCTTACTGCCCCCAACTTCCTAGCCAGCACAGTTCAATCATCACAGGGAGTGAAGTAATCTGCTGCTGATCGAGGATGCTATAGTATTATATCCCCAGTAGTAAGGGGGAAACCAGATGGGTGATATAGTTGCATGCTGCCCCTTACACAGAATGAGATGGAAAGCCTTGATGTTGTCCTAAATTTGATTAATTTGGGCCTGGTTTGACTCTGTGATGTATTTATGATCCTGTCTGAGTTTTTCCAAACATATTTTTGGTATTCAAAACTATTCCTGTATTCACCTGTGACATCCATCTGTGGAGCATTCCCAACAGAGCCAATGTTGTTATTAGGTATTTAAATTCAGATGGTTTAGTTTCTGTTCCCTAACTGGATGACTAAAGATTTATAAAGAGTATTGATGAGTCAAAGACACATGCCCAGTGGTGAATGCAGGTAGTGGCCAAATCATCCACACTCCAAAGTTTTGTGTCTTGGCAAATCCTAAACAACACAAATGCAGTTGGATTGACTGGCAGCCTTAGTATTCAGAATTTTTTGTGTGTGACTATGTCCTTTTGGAATTCAACCATCTCTAATATGGTTTGTATGCAAAATAAAAAACAAAAAACTCAGCTGTCTTTTCACTATTCCTCTATTCCTCCATCTCCCCCACTCAATCTACCACTCCTTTCTTTGGCAGATATTCAGTTTTTTCGCCTATGCTTTAAAATATTTCTTCTTTTCCCTCCTCCTTTTTTTAATTTGGTCTCATCCAGAGGTGCCGACTTCCTGAATTCCCGGAGGGTGCTTGACCCCCACTCTGCCCCAGGTCTGCTCCCACTCCACCCCTTCCCCCAAACCCCCGCCTATGCCCCACCTCTTTCCACCCCCACCCTGCCCCTGCCCACCCCATTCCACCCCCTCCCCACCTCTTCCTGTCCCTGCTCCACCCCCTCCTCTCCAGCATCTCCTCACATCACTGAACAGCTGGTCACAGTGGGCAGGAAACACTGGGAGGGATGGGAAGGAGTTGATCCGCGGGGCATGCCGGCGAGCAGGAGGGCTGGAGGAGGAAGGAAAGGAGCTGATCTGTGGGGCTGCCCATGGGCGCTGAACACCCACTATTATTTTCCATGGGTGCTCCAGCCCCGGAGCACCCACGGAGTCGGTGCCTATAGTCTCAGATTCATTCTTTTCTTCTTTAGATTACCTGTCCCATGTGAAGCCTCCTGTTCATGACCTCTCCAACTTTTAGTTTTGTCCACCTTCTGTCCATCATCTTCTCTCTTCTTTTCAGTGATTACAATGGCTATTTCTACCCCTCCTGCTGTTTGTAAAAGCCCTTTAGAAGTCTCCTTTCCCTTTGAAGTATAGAGTATCAGAAAACAGAGAATCCATTATTCCACTGTGCTGGCCATTTCTCACAGACCTGATTTATACAGCAGAAAATGATAGAATTGTGTACTTGTGCCTTTGAATAACATTCATTTAGTTCAGAATTTTGCCTTGGAAGACAGTCACTGCAAATCTGAAAAAGAAGTTTCAATGTGATTTCTATAAAGGTAGATTTCTGACTGTGGTGTGGTGTTCATGAGTTCTTAAATTAAAAGGCCAGAAGAGACCACTGTGATAATCTGGTCTGATGTGTACAATACATGCCATAGGATTTGCCTGACTTAATTTCTGTTTGAACTAGATCATATCTTTTAGAAAAATACCCAGTCTTGATTTAAAGATTTCCAGGGATGAAGAATCCATCATAACCCTTGGTAAATTGTTCCAGTGGTTAATTACCCTCCCTTTAAAATCTGTGCCTCATTTCTAGTCTGAATATGTCTAGCTTCAGTTTCCAGCCATTGGATCTTGTTATACCTTTGTCTACTAGATTAAATACCTAATATTATCAAATGTTTGTTTCCCACATAAGTACTTATAGAATGTGATCAAATTACCCCTTAACTTCTTTAATAAACTAATTAGATTGTGTTCCTGCTGTCTTTCTCTTTATGGTGCTTTCCAATCCTTTAGTTATTCACAAGGTTCTTCTCTGAACCCACTCCAATTTACTAACATCCTTCTTGAATAATGGACCCCAGAACTGGACAGAGCATTCCAGTAGCAGTTTTATGAGTGCTAAATACAGAGGTAATATAATCTCCCTACTCCTACTCAAGATTCCACTGTTTATATATATAAGCATCACAATAGGTCTTTTGGCTGAAGTCTCACACTGGTTACTCATAGTCAGCTGATCATCCACCACATTCCTGTTGTTTAAAATGGAAGGGCCTGAATTTGATCTGTGCATTAATACTTTTCTAAATACTGTTATTACATTTTCAGATATATCTACAATACTAAGAGTTACGGTTTGAAGGCTGCACTTATGTCAAGGTTATGGAGGGCTGTGGTGTATGTGTGTGAGGGAAAGGATGTAAGGAAACATGTTGACACCGTGGGGCAAGAGCCAGCCACAATTAGGACTGACACTGCCTCTAGTCTCTACAGAGCAGGGGAGGAGGAGCAAGATTTCTCCCCTCCCCCAGCAACAAAGCTATAGCCCTCTTCAGGAAAGTTTCAACTACTTTTAAGGGAGGGTGGGATTTTTCAGGACTCTTTTAGGTACAACTGGCTTAAACCCTTGTGAGATGTCTAAAGAACTGTGCTGACAGGATGGGAAAGGGCCAAAATTGATTTTGACTGCTTCCTCTGAAATCTAGAACAGCTGCTCAATTATTTAAGATTACCAGAGGGATGATACCTTTCGTATTGGTGAAACTGGCCACAAGATGTCACCATTGTTCCATGAAAATACACTTGTGAGTGCATTTTGTGTGGCAGTAAATAAGGTAGTCTTCAAAGAAAGAAGTTCAGAGAGGTCAGTTTGGGAAGTGATCTCTAATGATTTCCTGTCTGTTTGGTCCCTGAAACATGTTCAGGTAGAATCCCTGCAGGCACCATAGCTATGCAAGTAATGTGTCTCCACATCTTTCTCCTTGAACTGTATTATCACACCAGTCTACAGATGCTTTCAAATCAGTCTTCCTTTATAATACAGCAAGTATACAGTATCAGCATCTAATGGCTTTGCATTGATTTACCTTAGAAACCATTCACTGACCACATTTTACATTTGTAAAATGGAGACAAACAATGAGATTTGGGATGGATTGTTCTGAGGCTTAGATTTTCCTCTCTCTGCTAGATTAACCTTTCAGATCAATACTTCTGGGCAACAACCTTAACAGAGGTCAAGTGCTTTTATAGCTACACAGTTCTTTCAGGTGGCTCGGAGAGGAGCGCTTAAATCAGAAAAGACCTTACCAGGCAATCTTTCTTGGACTATAGAAAGCTGCTGGATAGCCCCATTTGCCAAAAGATTTCCTGATTTCTACAAGTGAACTCATCAGCCCACGCTTTTCTCAGTCCTCAGAGGAACTCTAATTTCCTCTGGGGTGGCCTCTGTATTCTACCCATTGCAAGTGAGGGGTTGTGTGCTTTATTTATTTATTTATTTATCTTTTAACATTTCAAATGCTTGACAGCTGGGTGAACTTTTCCTTCCGCCCAGAGAAGGACTTTTTAGAGTTCATAATGGACTGCCAGTGCTGCCAGGGCTATTTTCTCTCCAGCTGTGAGAGTGGCTTTTTAAAATGACTCACAAAAGCTGCTAGCCAGCTGCTTCACCTCAGCCTTCACAAGGGCTCTGCATTCTAAACAGCGGTAGGGCTGACTTACTTCAGAAGGGCTCGTTTATTTGGACGTTGCAGATGTATTCTGCACACAACCGACGATCCTAAAGAGACCTCCGTTCAGGCAGGTGAGTCATGGGCTTACATCACTGCAGGTGTTGACTTAGTGTTAATGCTGTGAAAAGGAAACATCCCATGTGTTAGTCAGTCATCATTGGACCCCCTCCAGGAAGCACACAAAGCAATGTATGCATGCTATGCTAATTTGAAACTACTGTATGTGCTGTATGTCTTAAGATAGCTTTAAAAATCAGTGTCATAAACATCATTTTTCAGTATGTCCGAACTCTGCAAATACTAAATCTAAGCGAGTAAATATGATGCACATGGTCACAAATCAAATAATAGAATGATAGTGATTAGAGATTGGCGAGACATAGATCATCTATTCTAGGCCAGCTCAAGAGTATTCCCTGCAGCATATTTTCATAGGAGCTGAGGAAGATAAAGATTCTGATCATTTGTCCAGGGTCATCAAAGACTCTCAAATTTGGTATCTGACAAAGAAAATGTGGTTTTAAAGTTTTGGTGGTGGCTTCATTCTTTCAAGTAAATTAAAATGAAATATTGCTTCTGATTAGATATATTTCTCTGCAGCTTGTGTGTTCTGTTTTCTCTTATTGTGCCAGAGTTCCTTTTTGTTCGTTCTTTTTTTTTAAGCGTGTCTTATTCTTATTTGATTTTACATATTTTGGTTTTGTCCTCGCTTTAAAATAAATTAAAACACCACTGCCACAGCTAATAAGACTTTGAGTCAGAACTTGAGTCAAATTCAAATAACAACTTCATTACTCAGTCAAATAGTGTTGGCCACTGAGTTTGAAATCTTGATCGGATCACTCAGAAGGTCACCAGACTACTCCTCCATTAGTGCTGCCTGCCACTGAGTGCTCATTGGACTGGGTCCATGAAGGTTTTGTTCTGTTTCTCCTCCAGGCCAGCAGAGAGTAGTCTGAGACTGAAAAGCCTCTGCACTTCGGCCATTCAGTCAAAGCTGCATCAAGTACTTGTGTGTGCTTTGCTGCATGTCTGTACATGGGCCTGTTGACATTATGATTGTTGTCTAAACAGCTTTCTACTAGAGTTCAAAATCTTTTAACCAACACTTTTGACCAAAAAATGGCTGTTTGACCAACATGAACATTTCCACAGTTTCTGATGTTCAATAAAATTGTTTTAAAAAACAAAATGCTTTTACTGAAAACCAGGTTTTTTAAAGTGAAAACTGTTTAGTTTTGTGGTTTTCATTGAAAAACTGAAAAATATATCCAGGAAATGTTGGAAAAAAATTAAAAGAAATACATTTCCCTGTAAAAGGTCATTGGTATTTTTCAAACTGCTTTACTGTTTACCACTGATGTAGCTACTGGGCAGTGAAAGCTTTATTTCATTTTTAGTAATAATTTGCACTACAGTAGCCCTAGAGAACCCAACCAAGATTAGTCCCCCATAGTGCCAGGTGCTGTACAAACACATAACAAGAAAGAATCCCTGCCCTGAAGAGCATATGATCTAAATAGAAAAGACAGATAAAAGTTGGGAGAAATGAAATATTATTATCCCACCTGTAACAGTGGGAACCAAGGCACAGAGAATTATAGTAACATATCCAAGGTCACACAGCAGCTCAGGAGTAGAATAGAGAATAGAACCCACATCTCCTGAGTCTCAGGCTAGTGCCTGGAGCACAGTGCCTTTCAAGAGCAATATATCTTGAAAGGCTGTGTGCTGGCTGGTTGGAAGCTTTGTTACAAATAAACTGGCATTGTCACTGGTAAAGGATTTTCTGGAAAACAAGTGTAAATGCACTATCCTTTTCCTTCTTTATCAATAAGTGTATAAACTGTTCAGTCCCTTTTCTTCCACCTATTCCTGAAGAAGCTCATTTCTATTTGGTAAATATGGAGTTAAGAAACCGCAAACTACTTTGGCTCACATCAATCTTGGCCCTAATCCGCAGTCTGATCAGTGCAGAAGAATCCCTGCACCTGTGCAGAATCCCCCTGAAGTCAACAAGGCTCAGCACAAGTGCCAGGGTCTGTCCACATGTATCTGATTGGGCCTCATTTGGGATTTTAAACAATGCCCAAAATGTGCTTAAGATTCACCAAAACATTTGCCTTACTAACACAAGGTATGGGCTCAATGAACAATACTAGGAATGATGATTAAGGTTGTGAGCTTGTCAAGGAGGTCACGGAAGTCACGGATTCCATGACTTTCTGTGACTTCTGCAGTGGCTGGTGCGCCTGGCTCAGGGGCAGCTCGAGCAGCCCCTGCTCCAGTCGCATCTGCCACTGCTGGGGCAGTCTCAGGCCACCGTTTCCTCCAACATCCCCCTCTCTCAGCTGCTTGGCAGAGGCATGGCCAGGCAGCTCTGCCTGCAGGCACCACCTCCGCAGCTCCCATTGGCCGCAGATTCTGGCCAATGGCAGCTGCAAAGCCAGCACTCTGGGTGGAGGCAACGCGCAGAGCTGCCTGTCCACGCCTCTGCCTAACAGCTGAGTGAGGGGGATGTCGCCTCTTCTGGGGAGCCCCCCCAGGTAAGCGCCGCCCAGAGCCCGCCTCACTCCATCCTGTGCCCCAACCCCTGTCCCCTCCCACACCCAAACTCTGCTGCTGCTGTGGGGGAGGTGCAGAGCCAGGTAGGGAGCCTGCCGGGCCCGCCAACCCCCTGCCCCCAGCACCAGCAGGGTTCCTGGGCCAAGGGCCGCCGCCCGCCCCTTCTCTCTCCAGCACCTGGGCCACCCTTCCCCAGCACGTGCGGTGCCCCCAGGTAGCGCCCCACCCCCAGGTTTAGTCAAGGGTATATAGTAAAAGTCATGGACAAGTCATGGGCCATGAATTTTTGTTTACTGCCTGTGATCTGTCTGTGACTTTTACTAAAAATACCTGTGACTAAATCATAGCCTTAATGATGATCAATTTATTTGCCCTCTGTTTAGAACAATAAAATTGCCCACATGCAGGCTAAATGCCCTGCTAATTTTTTTTACAGTTACAAACGAAATATACACTTCAGTAATTTCACCTTCTTACAAGCAGCAGCTCTAAATGCAAATACTAACACCCTGACACATTGGCTGGTACTTCAAACCAGGTCTGCCCACAGACCTGGGTGAAACAAATAAATCCTGCAGCGTCCTGAGAATTGACAAATTCAGGCTATTTTGAACCAGAAGTGCTTTTCTGTCCCAGGGCTCCAATGGAGAATGAACTGCCAGCACCCCCTCTCAGTCATATCAAGAGGGATCTCACATCACTGTCTGCACTGTGGCAGCATATCATGGGGAAAAAGGTGTTGTCTCAGGCAGAAGGGCCCCAGAGCAGTTACTGCTTTCTATGTCAAAATCAGCCACTTAAAATCTATCTGGAGGTTCTCAGGTAAGTAGTGAAGGTGCCAGAGCACTGGTATCATGTGCTCACTGTAGGACACACAACTTATCAAGTGAGCAGCCGCCATTTGCACAAGTGCCAGCCTCTAAATCAGGGTACGATGCCACTCCCCTAAAACATTTAGACACCTTTCATACAATGTTAAATCGAAAGCGTTAGCAGCATGAGCTGCCGGCAGAAACTGCAGCATTCTGAAGCCATGTCTGTCCACATTTTGCCATTCTATACTATAGCTTAAATAATATAGTCTTCTTTTCCCAAAACAACTTATGAAAAAGCATTTTGCCAACCTCAAAAAAAAGAGAGACTTATAACTTAAATAACTGCACAATATGAAGTTTTGTACCCATTCCATGAATCTCTGTCGAAGTGCTTCAAATTACAGTTTATTTGTCAAGGATAAACAGATGTTGTTGTCCTATACAGTATATCATGCTCTCCAACCTCGCTTAAGTCTCCAAAGAAACCAGTTAGGTGCCAATTGAGCTTAGGTATCAAAGATATTGCTACACTGGGAACATACTATTTTTTTAATTTGTTGATCTTACACAGGCTTTTCTGCTTTCATTCTTAAGTATATCGTTTCTTTTTTTCCAAAAGGAAACAAACAGCAGCCTACACTAATGTCTAGAAGATCATTTTTAAGACACGTAACTCCCACTGACATGTAAATGAGTGATTTTCATTTGTCTGGTGCAACATATACAAAAGTGATTGATTAAAAGAATGTGATTCCTAAATGTTTTCTACAACCCCAGTTGTTCAGCACTCCAAACATATGGATAATATCAAGGACAAACACTAGAAAGTATGTATATATTTTCGCCAATACAATGATTAGATTAGATACCACAAGAGACTTCCTACTGGCATGTTGGTTAGAACTCATCTAAAGCCAATAAAATGGAATGGATCAATGGATATTTCATTATAGAAAACTCAGCTGCAAGATAACAGAATGGACTGCATTTAGCCCTGCATCTCACAAATGTCTGATGCTGAAAGTGGAAAGCTGTGCCTTTTTGGTTATGTTGCTTATTTATTTTGTAGGAGCCTAATTGCCTTTTAGAATGTAGTAAATATTGGAGGTTTAATCATTTATTTTTGTCGTGTTTTTTTTTCCCTGAAGAAACTTGGCACGTAGTATTTAATGTGACCTACTAAGGCAAAAAAAGCTCTCTGTGTGGTTTTGCTGAACACCCACACACAAACACCTTCTGTAGAATTTACAATAATAAGTCATTCTGGTTACAGGAGTAATGATTTTTTCAAAACAAACTTTAAAAACCTATAATGCTTATACATTAAGCTCTTTCTTGAAAACATGGTTTCAGTTTTGTTTTGTTTTATAGAGTTATTTACACTTGCATAGCAAACTTCATCAAATAGCTGAGGAATCATTGCTGAAGAGAGATGTTTCTAGTAGGACTCCTCAGGGATCAGTACTAGGCCCAATTTTTGTCAATGGCCTGGAAGTAAAGTATAGCATTGCTGTTAACACAAGGATTGACAGAGTGGTAAATAGTGAGGACAGGGCAGCCACACAGAGCAATCAGGACTGCTTGGTAACCTGGGCTCATTCTAACAAAATGCATTTTAAGACTGCCAAATGCAAAGTTATGCAGACTATAGCTACAGAAAAGGGGCCTCTCCTGGAAAGCAGTGACTCTGAAAAGGACTGAAGGATCATACCGGACAAGAAACTGAACATGAGTTCACAGTGCATTGTTGTGGCCAAGAGAGCTCATGTGATCCTTGGATATATAAACAGGGGAGTGGTGAGTAAGAGTAGAAAGGCAATTTTCTCTCTGCATATGGCATTGGTGAGACCAGTGTTGGAATGCTGTATACAGTTCTGGTGTCCACATTTTGATATTGAACATTTGGAGAGGGTGCAGAAAATAGCCACCGAAAATGCCCCAAGGGATGGAGACAATTTCTTACAATGAGAGAGACTTACACAGCTCAATCTTTTTATTTGATCCAAACAAAATTGAGAGGTGACTTGATTACAGTGTCTGAGTACCTTCACGAGGAGAAAGCCTTTAACTGGGAGTCAAAAGGCTTTATAATCTAATGGAGAAAGGGGTAACAAGAACCAGTGGCTGCCATTGGCAACCAGACAAAATCAAATTAGAAATAAGGCAAACATATTTAGTGGTGAGGCTGATTAACCACTGAAACAAACGATCAAGGGAAGTGGTGTATTTTCCACCTCTTGGTGTCTTCAGACCATGTCTAGATACCTTTCTGGAGGATATGCTTTAGCAAGACACAAGTTTTTGGGCTCAGTAGAGGTGTAACTGGGTGAAGTTCTATGGCCTGTGTTATACAGGGAGTCAGCTTCGATGATCTAATGGTCCCTTCTTGACTTAAAATATATGAATGTATGAATCTTCAAGGTCTGTTTCAGATATTGATTAGTATAACCATAACACCCCCGTGGAGTAGTTGTTATTTTTTTCCATTTTACAGATATGGCAACTGAAGCACAGAGAGATTAGTATCTCCTAAGATGTCCATCTGAAGTTAGACACCTACATCCATATTTAAGCACTTAAATAAATGTCAGTAGAAGCTGCAGGTACTCAGTACCCTGCCAAATCAGGGCATATAGTTAGGTGTCTATATATGGATTTAGGTGCCTAACTAACTTAGGCACTTAAGTTTGAAAAAAATTGCCCTAAATAGCTAGCACAAGACCACACATCAAATCAGTGGCAGAATCTGGAGTCCTGATTCCCAGCGTCTTTCTCTAAATACTTCATCATGTTGCCTACCACATTTACTTCCTTTTAAAAATGTATATCCCTAGATTTTGTTGGTCTTATAGCTACGGTTACATTTTAAATGGAAGGAATAATACACTGTACAAACTAGAGATAAAACTTCAGACATTAAATACATCTGGTACACAGCAACTCTAAAACTCTTAAATGAGTGAATTCTGCAACTCACATTGGTTATAATTGTATAGTTCACTTATGCAGAGGTGACACATTTACTTAATAAAGTAGATTAACTCCTTATCTACGTAAAGTAGCATATCACTTGTAGCTTGGAGTAATTGATGTTCTTGCACATTAAAGTGCTACCTAATTATTTTTAATTCCCTATCCTAGAGGGAGAGAAATGGAAGTTGTTTAATTTATGAAGACAGTTTTCTATTAGGTTAATGCCAAATTATATTATGTTCAGCTAGTTTGTTGCTGGGTAGACTCCCTCCTACTTTTCTAATACTTGGTTTAACTCTCTGTCAATCTACAGTGGAGTGTCTTGTTCTGTCAACATGTTGTTAAAACATACCCTAAAGGGAGCCTTTTGTAGTTCACAGGATCCTTTTGTAAAGGCATTACCATACTGAAATACTGTACATTTGAAATTAAATGTGAATAAATCTTGATGAAGATTTGCGTACTCTTCAGAGGTAAGCTTTCTTTCTTTCAGACATGGCTACTGTAGATAAAAGCATACAGGGGATCCCTCATGCAATGACCAAAAATGAGGATTTAATTTTCTGCTTACCTTTTGTTATTGTTGTTTATTGCTAGCATTAGAGGAATGCCCAGAGGTGGCAGCCAAGATTGAGATACCATTGTGCTAGGCATGGTTTATACACAAGGAGCTAGTCACAGTCCCAAAGAATTTAAAACCAAAAGGGAGAAATGAAGAATAGTGTATCCTGAGCATACTGATCAGGACCCAGAGGTGCAGAGAGATTGAAAGATTCATCCAAAGTCACACAGGAAATCTGTGGCAGAACAAGGAAATGGGGTCAGCTCTTCTGAGTCCTGGCAAGTACCATAATCACAAGACTAGCCTTCCTTTCCTGACCTAGCTGTGGTCCCCTTGGAATTTTGAAGCTGTTTAGGACTACATTGCCTCTCAGACCCCCAGTTATCTGAAATTTTCAAAATCCAGCTTTGATTCCACTATCTGCTATTCCACATAAAGGCAAGCACTGTCCACCTGAGGAAGGAGACTCAAAAAATGGAAGCATGTATACAGGGTTTCTTCAGGTATGTTGGCAACAAGAAGAAAGCCAAGGAATGTGTGGGCCCCTTACTGAATGAGGGAGGCAACCTAGTGACAGAGGATGTGGAAAAAGCTAATGTACTCAACGCTTTTTTTGCCTCTGTTTTCACTAACAAGGTCAGCTCCCAGACTGCTGCGCTGGGCATCACAAAATGGGGAAGAGATGGCCAGCCCTCTGTGGAGATAGAGGCGGTTAGGGACTATTTAGAAAAGCTGGACGTGCACAAGTCCATGGGGCCGGACGAGTTGCATCCGAGAGTGCTGAAGGAATTGGCGGCTGTGATTGCAGAGCCACTGGCCATTATCTTTGAAAACTCGTGGCGAACCGGGGAAGTCCCGGATGACTGGAAAAAGGCTAATGTAGTGCCAATCTTTAAAAAAGGGAAGAAGGAAGATCCTGGGAACTACAGGCCAGTCAGCCTCACCTCAGTCCCTGGAAAAATCATGGAGCAGGTCCTCAAAGAATCAATCCTGAAGCACTTGCATGAGAGGAAAGTGATCAGGAACAGCCAGCATGGATTCACCAAGGGAAGGTGATGCCTGACTAATCTAATCGCCTTTTATGATGAGATTACTGGTTCTGTGGATGAAGGGAAAGCAGTGGATGTATTGTTTCTTGACTTTAGCAAAGCTTTTGACACGGTCTCCCATAGTATTCTTGTCAGCAAGTTAAGGAAGTATGGGCTGGATGAATGCACTATAAGGTGGGTAGAAAGCTGGCTAAATTGTCGGGCTCAACGGGTAGTGATCAATGGCTCCATGTCTAGTTGGCAGCCGGTATCAAGTGGAGTGCCCCAAGGGTCGGTCCTGGGGCCGGTTTTATTCAATATCTTCATAAATGATCTGGAGGATGGTGTGGATTGCACTCTCAGCAAATTTGCGGATGATACTAAACTGGGAGGAGTGGTAGATACGCTGGAGGGGAGGGATAGGATACAGAAGGACCTAGACCAATTGGAAGATTGGGCCAAAAGGAATCTGATGAGGTTCAATAAGGATAAGTGCAGGGTCCTGCACTTAGGACGGAAGAACCCAATGCACAGCTACAGACTAGGGACCGAATGGCTAGGCAGCAGTTCTGCAGAAAAGGACCTAGGGGTGACAGTGGACGAGAAGCTGGATATGAGTCAGCAGTGTGCCCTTGTTGCCAAGAAGGCCAACGGCATTTTGGGATGTATAAGTAGGGGCATAGCGAGCAGATCGAGGGACGTGATCGTTCCCCTCTATTCCACATTGGTGAGGCCTCATCTGGAGTACTGTGTCCAGTTTTGGGCCCCACACTTCAAGAAGGATGTGGATAAATTGGAGAGAGTCCAGCGAAGGGCAACAAAAATGATTAGGGGACTGGAACACATGAGTTATGAGGAGAGGCTGAGGGAGCTGGGATTGTTTAGCCTGCAGAAGAGAAGAATGAGGGGGGATTTGATAGCTGCTTTCAACTACCTGAAAGGGGGTTCCAAAGAGGATGGCTCTAGACTGTTCTCAATGGTAGCAGATGACAGAACGAGGAGTAATGGTCTCAAGTTGCAGTGGGGGAGGTTTAGATTGGATATTAGGAAAAACGTTTTCACTAAGAGGGTGGTGAAAC
Organism: Lepidochelys olivacea; assembly: GCF_965140295.1. Lineage (NCBI taxonomy): Eukaryota > Metazoa > Chordata > Testudines > Cheloniidae > Lepidochelys > Lepidochelys olivacea. The sequence goes on along the minus strand of NC_140413.1, from coordinate 33,371,200 downwards.
ACTGGAATGCGTTACCTAGGGAGGTGGTAGAATCTCCTTCCTTAGAGGTTTTTAAGGTCAGGCTTGACAAAGCCCTGGCTGGGATGATTTAACTGGGAATTGGTCCTGCTTCGAGCAGGGGGTTGGACTAGATGACCTTCTGGGGTCCCTTCCAACCCTGATATTCTATGATTCTATGATTCTATGTGTGCCTGGGGCAGAATTTTTGACCTTATGCTAAATGGTTGCTCCATCTATTCTGCACAGTAAGTTCTTCCCTGAATCCAGAGATAAGGATGTGCAAAGGTTTGTAGGAGGTATCGTACATCTAGAGCTAGAATGGATGAGTATTTCTAAATTTAGAAATGTGGTAGCTCAGTTTTCCATATCTTCAAATATATTATTGACCACTGATTGATACTACTAATTGTGCTACCTGATGGAAGTAAAAGTGGGAATCACATTAACCTTATTCCTCATAGTTGTCAACTTCCTACTCAATTGGAGGAAGAATGGGTCCATTTATTATGATGGTAGTCTGGGACTGAGGAGACCTATGTTTATTGCCCTGCTCCACAATGGCTTTTTTGTGTGACCTTGGGCAAGTCACTTAGGCCCAGAATCTCAAAGGTATTTAGCCTTCTAACTTCCATTAAAATCAACAGACGTTACAAGCCTAAATACCTTTAAGGTTCTCGGCCTCAGTTCCCCATCTGTAAAATGAGGGGAATAGTACTTCCCTCCATCACAGATATTTTGAGAATAAATATATTAACATTGCTAAGTGCTCAGATATTACAGTCCTGGGGAACCATATAAGTACCTTAAATAGAATGACATATATGGCTGGTGTTCTGGGAGTAGGGAGTAGCCACTGGAAGTTGCACGGTGTACATTCCCTGTGTGCACCAAACGGCGTCAGGAGAGTTAATGCTTACTTGAGGTACAATCTCCCCAGAGCTCCTCCCAGAAAAATCTAGACATAGAAAACAAGAAATCCATTATAGGGAACAATCTCACTCCCATGTAAGGCACCAACCCTGCAAAGGCTTACCCATGTGCTTAACTTTATGTCTGGGAATAGTTCCGTTGAAGTCAGTAGAACCCACCCTGATGATGAAAATTAACCATGTGCATGTTTGCAGAATTGGGGTCTGTATCATCTGGACTTTTGCCATTTACTTTAATGGAAGGTCCGTTGGACCTGATCCAAGGCCCATTGTAGTCAATAGAAAGGCTCCCATGGAAAGATCTGACTCATAGTTATGTAGCAGGAAGCATCAATGTAAATAATTTTTAAAGCTGAGATTGAAATGTAAAACATATTTTGTAAAACAATTTAGCAATAGCAGGTTATAGTTATTAACTTTTTGTTTGGTTTACTTGCAAGAATAAGTAGCCTGTATTGGTCTGTTCATCCTCCTGCCTGCCCATCTTCTGGAAAGGATGAAAAAGCCTAAATAGTCTGTAAAAATCTACCATTTAAAATATCTTGTATAGTTTTTATTTGATGACTGTTTCCTTTGCCCCTTCATAAAATCAATACCTGTTACCATTTTGATTTTTAAATCTAAATTTTACAGGACAAAAGACATGTTTTCATCATTTAGCTGTTTTCAAACTGTCTTGCTTCATTAGTTTTCTATTCAGTCACACTGCAGACTTTTTTGATTGGTTTGTCAGCCAGGTACACTCTCACACACACACACACAGTTTGTCAGGTACTCTCTCCCTCTCTCATGCACGCACACACACACACAAAATCTACCTTCTTAATAGGCTTTGTTTACCATAATTTCAGAATGACATATGGCTCTTATATTAAGGACTTCCACATTTAAAAATCCACATTGAAAACTTTAAACAGTTTTATTTTAGCACTAGTCAGATAAAACAAACAAAAACAACAAAAGTTTCCAAAACCATTTTAATGTTAAGAGGGAGAATCCTGTTGTAGATTAGGGAGACTTGTCATTTTCCAATTAACTCAACTTCAGAAGTTTAACCTTTATAGAGATTAACAAGCTAAAACGTGTTGTTTTTAAATTCCCCCCTTCTTTTTTTTTTTTATAACCAAAATGGGAAGGAAGTTCTCTGCCTCCTGCGTGTAGCTCTATAAATGTGCTGTCAGTCAGAGACAACTCGCAACTCTTGATAGGTTGTTACAAGGAGGAGGGGGGAAAAATCTTCTCCTTAACCTTTGAGGATAAGACAAGAAGCAATGGGCTTAAATTGCAGCAAGGGAGGTTTAGGTTGGACATTGGGAAAAACTTCCTGTCAGGGTGGCTAAGCACTGGAATAAATTGCCTAGGGAGGTTATGGAATCTCCATCGTTGGGGATTTTTAAGAGCAGATCAGACAACACCTGTCAGGAATGATCTAGACAATACTTAGTCCTGCCATGAGTGCAGGAGACTGGACTAGATGACCTCTCGAGGTCCCTTCCAGTCCTATGATTCTATGATAGTGAGAGGGCACAATTTAAAGGTGGGTGGGGGAGGTGACTGCCCAACATGTTGCCTTTGGCACCTTTATCATTCCCCCTGCACCACGTATACCTGCTCCAAGCTGGTACCACCTTACCCCCACTCCCCTCAGAGCTCCTTCCCCTCTTACTTCTCCCATTGCTTCCCCTCTGCGGGCACAGCGTGGGCCAGAGCGGGCTTTGGACTCCTACTGCCAAGCAGGTAACTGCAGCTGTGGGGACAGAAGGGACAGGACTCAGCAGGCTTCACCACACCCCCTCTGATGGAGCTTTGCTGCCAGCCCCGTGTCTCTTCTCTGCTCCAGGTGCCTCCTAGCTGGGCTCAGTGGGAACGCTAGATGCCTGGTGTCTTTCCCAGGCACATCCCCCTCAGCCGTGCTCAGCCTGACTCCCATCCTGGGAGAAATCTGGGGGGAGCACATGATCTTGTGTGCGCCCACGATGTGTCACCTCTGCTGTCAGTGTTCAGCGTTCCTAATAATGGGAAGATTACCAGCACCTGGAAAGGGCAATGAGCACTGAAAGAGGCCTGTCAGCTTCCTGATAGTTTTCAATGGAGAAACAAAGTCTCGCCTTGTTGGTTGACGTTAGCCTTGGAAATAACTGAGACTCAGACCTGGCTGTGGCAGTGGAATTATTCAGTGGAATTTAAATTGGCATATAATAAGGGCTTATTCCAAAACATTCAGAGTCCCTTTAGCTTCAGATTCAGTGCCCAGTGGTGCTAAATTCCAAGGTCATCTTCCTTCTGGTGATGCTTTGCTATTGATGCTGTGTGACACACCTTTCTCTGAATCCCAGTGCCACACCTTTTAAAGGCGTGCTTATTATTTTTCAACAAAGACAAATGCAGGGAGACCCTTTGTACTCAGCTCATGGTCCAGCTACAGAGCTCATATGTAGGACAAAACTGGTATGGAGGTCCCTTCCCCCATCCCCCACAAGGTCACTTTTATACCTAAGCATAAGGTCTGCACCAGTCTTGCACTCTCATTGGTGATAGATACCTTAAAGGAAGTGGAGAGATGACAGGGTCATTTGCACTGGCCAGTTAACTTACATTAGCACTAGGGAAAAGGATAGTGTACCCTTTTGCAGTTGACATAAATCTCTCACTCCAGCATGCCCTCCTTCTGAGCCCTATAGGGAATTTTCATTTTACCAAAGTTCCTGCCAGGTCCTTGAGCTGCATTTCATCTGTCTTAGATAGGTGCATATTTTGAGAATTGTTTAAAACATGGTTTATTTACCCAATGGCATTTCCCTCGGCAGACTGTCATGGCATCAAAGGCATTATTATGGTATATAATACATATCCATGTCTTGGGACTTTTTGAAAATCATGTTTTTGACCCAATGTGACATAGTCATTTAGATTCATAAATTCAACTGAGGTGAGACCTGATGAAATTCTACAGCCTGTGTTACACAGGAGGTCAGACTACCTGAATTAACGGTCCCTTTTTGCCTTAAAAACCTAGGTTAAAAACCAAGAGGAGTCGACCTAGGTTTTTAAGGCAAAAAGGGACCGTTAATTCAGGTAGTCTGACCTCCTGTGTAACACAGGCTGTAGAATTTCATCAGGTCTCACCTCAGTTGAACACAATAACTTGTTTTGACAAAAGACAAGACAAGGCAGAAAGGCATCCAGTCTCAATTTGAAGACATTAGCAGATGGAGAATCTGACACTTTCGTTGGTAGTGTTATAAATGTATGCTTTACTACTTGTCATAAATATAAAGGGAAGGGTAAACCCCTTTGAAATCCCTCCTGGCCAGGGGAAAGCTCCTCTCACCTGTAAAGGGTTAAGAAGCTAAAGGTAACCTCGCTGGCACCTGACCAAAATGACCAATGAGGAGACAAGATACTTTCAAAAGCTGGGAGGAGGGAGGGAAACAAAGGGTTTGTGTGTCTGTCTGTAGTCGTCTTGGCCGGGGACAGAACAGGAATGGAGTCTTAGAACTTTTAGTAAGTAATCTAGCTAGGTATGTGTTAGATTATGATTTCTTTAAATGGCTGAGAAAAGAATTGTGCTGAATAGAATAACTATTTCTGTCTGTGTATCTTTTTTGTAACTTAAGGTTTTGCCTAGAGGGGTTCTCTATGTTTTTGAATCTAATTACCCTGTAAGATATATACCATCCTGATTTTACAGGGGGGATTTCTTTATTTCTATTTACTTCTATTTTTTATTAAAAGTCTTCTTGTAAAACACTGAATGCTTTTTCATTGTTCTCAGATCCAAGGGTTTGGGTTTGTGGTCACCTATGCAAATTGGTGAGGCTTTTTATCCAACATTTCCCAGGAAAGGGGGGGTACAAGTGTTGGGAGGATTGTTCATTGTTCTTAAGATCCAAGGGTCTGGGTCTGTAGTCACCTAGGCAAATTGGTGAGGCTTTTTACCAAACCTTGTCCAGGAAGTGGGGTGCAGGGTTTTGGGAAGTATTTTGGGGGGAAGGACGCGTCCAAACAGCTCTTCCCCAGTAACCAGTATTAGTTTGGTGGTGGTAGCGGCCTGTCCAAGGGGTAATATTTTGTACCTTGGGGAAGTTTTGACCTAAGCTGGTAAAGATAAGCTTAGGAGGTTTTTCATGCAGGTCCCCACATCTGTACCCTAGAGTTCAGAGTGGGGGAGGAACCTTGACATGGTGGCACAGTGGTGGGATTAACCTGAAATCATTTTGAGATCCAGTTGAGATTTTTTGAACTAGAAATACAGATTTTAAAAAGGAATTTTTAGGAAGTCCAGAAGGCAGCTTTGAAACTGAAAGCAGCTTGGTTTCTCTCTGCTTTGTGGCCAAGCAGAGACAAAAGGGGATTATCTTGTGAATTGCAGGTTTTCTTTGCCTGGAGGCACGGTACTTAACTCCTGCAGGGAAATTCACAGTCTTCCAACCCAGAGGTTTTTTTTTTTTCTTCCTAAAAGTAAATAGGGGGTGTGTGCTCTACCCATTTGCCTGGAGACAAAAGTGGCAGGGTTTTTTTTTTAGGATTTTGATTTTTTTTTTGTTTTACAAGGAGCACAGGTTTGAAAAGAAATTTTTTTCTTCTTTGGGCTGGGTAAGCAGGTTTCCAAGTAGTTGGAGGTTTTTTGCTTTAATTTGGGCCCAGAGCAGAGACAAGGGAATTGTCTTTTTCTGTAGGCTGACAATCACTATCAGAGAATAGGTATTCTATTCCAGCACAGCAAAATTTTACAGCCAAGTTTTGTTTGTTTATTTCTAAACCTCGGGTGTAAAGTTAGTTAAAAACAGAGAGGTTAGAATGGCCAAATCCTCAGCTCGACTACAGCTGGAATTAGCCAAATTTCAGGCTGAGGAAAAACAAAGGGAACATGAAAGACAGATAGAACTCATGCAGCTGAAGAAGGAACAAGAAAGGGAGGCAGAACAACACCAAGAGGCTGCCCACAAGAGGGAAATGGAGGCAAGGAAGCATGTGGAGGAGGAGAGGGAAAAAGAGAGGAAGCATGTGGAGGAGATGGAGAGGATAAAGGCCCAGCAGAATATACCAACAAACCCTAGCAATCCTTCTCCAGGTACCACTTCCCATCCCAGAAAGTTCCCCACCTACAAGGCAGGTGATGATACTGAGGCCTTCTTAGAAAACTTCGAAAGGGCCTGCCTTGGGTACAACATCTCTACTGACCAATACATGGTAGAGCTGAGGCCGCAGCTCAGTGGACCCTTAGCTGAGGTGGCAGCTGAAATGCCTAAAGAACACATGAACAAGTATGAACTGTTTAAATCCAAGGCGAGAGTCAGAATGGGGATAACACCCGAGCAGTCTCGTCGGAGGTTCAGAGCCCTAAGGTGGAAACCAGACATGTCATTTACCCGACATGCCTACCACATTGTAAAACATTGGGATGCCTGGATATCAGGAGCAAGTGTTGAATCTCCAGTAAATTTGCCCTTCCTAATGCAAATGGAACAATTCTTAGAGGGTGTTCCTGAGGAAATAGAAAGATACATCCTAGATGGGAAACCCAAAACTGTAATTGAGGCAGGAGAGATTGGAGCCAGATGGGTGGAGGTGGCAGAGAAGAAGAAAACTGGTCGCAGTTGGAGCGGAGACCAGAAGGGACCACCCCAGACCACACCCTATTACCGGGGGCCGCCCAAAGCCCCACCTACCTCCCAAAGAACCCTCCAGACCCCTTATCGTCCCACCACCCCGTTCTCCAGCAACCCTCCTCGCCCCAGTGACCCGTCAGCTGGACGATGTTTTAAGTGTAACGAGCTGGGGCATGTAAAGGCCAACTGCCCCAAGAACCCCAACAGATTACAGTTCATTGCACCGGAATCACACCAGAGGTCCACAGGCCCAGATACCTCCCAGATACCCTTGGAGCGGAGGGAAACTGTGAGTGTGGGTGGGAAGAAGGTCACCGCGTGGAGGGACACCGGAGCACAAGTGTCAGCTATCCATGCTTCCTTAGTGGACCCCAATTTAATCAACCCAGAGATCCAAGTGACGATTCAACCCTTCAAGTCCAACTCTTTCAATTTGCCTACAGCCAAGTTGCCTGTCCAGTACAAGGGCTGGTCAGGAATGTGGACTTTTGCAGTCTATGATGATTATCCCATCCCCATGCTGTTGGGGGAAGACTTGGCCAATCATGTGAAGCAGGCCAAGAGGGTGGGAATGGTCACCCGCAACCAGGCTAAACAAGCCGTGAGGCCTAGCTCTGTTCCGGAAACTTCTATCAGGACCCAGTCAGAGGTGATGGACCTGGACCCCAGGCCAATGTCTGCAACAGCAGTAGTGGATCCAGTCCCAGAGACCCAGACGGAACCAGTCCCAGAACCGGAACCAGCCGAACAACCAACACCAGACCCCGTGTCAGCACTGAATCCAGTACTTGCAACCTCAACACCAGAGGGCCCCACCGAACCTGAACTGGCAGCAGCCGATAACCCTACACAAGAGGCTCAGCCGGAGCCTGAATCCCAACATAGTACACCAGCGGAGAGCGGTTCACAGTCAACAGAAACAGCTCCATCCCCTATATCGCTTCCAGAGGGACCAAGCCTAGGTCCACAATCCCATGAGGAACTGATGTCTCCAGCATCAAGGGAACAGTTCCAGACCGAACAGGAAGCAGATGAAAGCCTCCAGAGAGCTTGGACGGCGGCACGGAGCAACCCACCGCCTCTCAGCTCTTCTAATCGATCCAGGTTTGTTGTAGAAAGAGGACTTTTATACAAGGAAACTCTTTCTGGGGGACACCAGGAAGACTGGCATCCTCAGAGACAGTTGGTAGTTCCAACTAAATACCGGGCCAAGCTCTTGAGCTTAGCCCATGATCACCCTAGTGGCCATGCTGGGGTGAACAGGACCAAAGACCGTTTGGGGGGGTCATTCCACTGGGAGGGAATGGGCAAGGATGTTTCTACCTATGTCCAGTCTTGTGAGGTGTGCCAAAGAGTGGGAAAACCCCAAGACCAGGTCAAAGCTCCTCTCCAGCCATTCCCCATCATTGAAGTTCCATTTCAGCGAGTAGCTGTGGATATTCTGGGTCCTTTTCCGAAAAAGACACCCAGAGGAAAGCAGTACATACTGACTTTCATGGATTTTGCCACCCGATGGCCGGAAGCAGTAGCTCTAAGCAACACCAGGGCTAAAAGTGTGTGCCAGGCACTAGCAGACATTTTTGCCAGGGTAGGTTGGCCCTCCGACATCCTCACAGATGCAGGGACTAATTTCCTGGCAGGAACTATGAAAAACCTTTGGGAAGCTCATGGGGTAAATCACTTGGTTGCCACTCCTTACCATCATCAAACAAATGGCATGGTGGAGAAGTTTAATGGAACTTTGGGGGCCATGATACGTAAATTCGTAAATGAGCACTCCAATGATTGGGACCTAGTATTGCAGCAGTTGCTCTTTGCCTACAGAGCTGTACCACATCCCAGTTTAGGGTTTTCTCCATTTGAACTTGTATATGGCCGTGAGGTTAAGGGGCCATTGCAGTTGGTGAAGCAGCAATGGGAGGGATTTACACCTTCTCCAGGAACTAACATTCTGGACTTTGTAACCAACCTACAAAACACCCTCCGAACCTCTTTAGCCCTTGCTAGAGAAAACTTACAGGATGCTCAAAAAGAGCAAAAAGCCTGGTATGATAAACATGCCAGAGAGCGTTCCTTCAAAGTAGGAGACCAGGTCATGGTCTTAAAGGCGCTCCAGGCCCATAAAATGGAAGCATCGTGGGAAGGGCCATTCGTGGTCCAGGAGCGCCTGGGAGCTGTTAATTATCTCATAGCATTCCCCACCTCCAACCAAAAGCCTAAGGTGTATCATATTAATTCTCTAAAGCCCTTTTATTCCAGAGAATTAAAGGTTTGTCAGTTTACAGCCCAGGGAGGAGACGACGCTGAGTGGCCTGAAGGTGTCTATTATGAAGGGAAATGTGCTGGTGGTGTGGAAGAGGTGAACCTCTCCATGACCCTTGGGCGTATGCAGCGACAGCAGATCCAGGAGCTGTGCACTAGCTACGCGCCAACGTTCTCAGCCACCCCAGGACTGACTGAACGGGCATACCACTCCATTGACACAGGTAATGCTCACCCAATTAGGGTCCACCCTTACCGGGTGTCTCCTCAAGCTAAAACTGCTATAGAACGGGAGATCCAGGATATGTTACAGATGGGTGTAATCCGCCCCTCTGAAAGTGCATGGGCATCTCCAGTGGTTCTAGTTCCCAAACCAGATGGGGAAATATGTTTTTGCGTGGACTACCGTAAGCTAAATGCTGTAACTCGCCCAGACAACTATCCCATGCCACGCACAGATGAACTATTAGAGAAACTGGGAAGGGCCCAGTTCATCTCTACCTTGGACTTAACCAAGGGGTACTGGCAGGTACCGCTAGATGAATCTGCCAAGGAAAGGTCAGCCTTCATCACACATCTCGGGCTGTATGAATTTAATGTACTCCCTTTCGGGCTGCGAAATGCACCCGCCACTTTCCAAAGACTTGTAGATGGTCTCCTAGCGGGATTAGGAGAATATGCAGTCGCCTACCTTGACGATGTGGCCATATTTTCGGATTCCTGGGCAGACCACCTGGAACATCTACAAAAAGTCCTTGAGCGCATAAGGGAGGCAGGACTAACTGTTAAGGCTAAGAAGTGTCAAATAGGCCTAAACAGAGTGACTTACCTTGGACACCAGGTGGGTCAAGGAACTATCAGCCCCCTACAGGCCAAAGTGGATGCTATCCAAAAGTGGCCTGTCCCAAAGTCAAAGAAACAGGTTCAATCCTTCTTAGGCTTGGCCGGTTATTACAGACGATTTGTACCGCACTACAGCCAAATCGCTGCCCCACTGACAGACCTAACCAAAAAGAAACAGCCAAATGCTGTTCAGTGGACCGGAAAGTGTCAGAAGGCCTTTAACAAGCTTAAAGCGACACTCATGTCTGACCCTGTACTAAGGGCCCCAGACTTTGACAAACCGTTCCTAGTAACCACAGATGCCTCCGAGCGTGGTGTGGGAGCAGTTTTAATGCAGAAAGGACCTGATCAAGAATTCCACCCTGTAGTGTTTCTCAGCAAAAAACTGTCTGAGAGGGAAAGCAACTGGTCAGTCACTGAAAAAGAATGTTATGCCATTGTCTACGCTCTGGAAAAGCTACGCCCATATGTTTGGGGACGGCGTTTCCACCTGCAAACCGACCATGCTGCACTAAAGTGGCTTCACACCGTCAAAGAAACTAACAGAAAACTTCTTCGGTGGAGTTTAGCTCTCCAAGATTTTGATTTCGACATCCAACACATCTCAGGAGCTTCTAACAAAGTGGCTGATGCACTCTCCCGTGAAAGTTTCCCAGAATCAACTGGTTAAAATCGTCCTTGAGATGTGGAAAATATTGTTAGTCTTTATGTACTTGGTAGTATATTTAGAGATGCATGTGTCTTATTAACTCTGTTTTCCTAGAGCTCCAGGAAGAAATCCCAGCCAGTGTTTCACCCTAGCTGAGATTTGGGGGGCGTGTCATAAATATAAAGGGAAGGGTAAACCCCTTTGAAATCCCTCCTGGCCAGGGGAAAGCTCCTCTCACCTGTAAAGGGTTAAGAAGCTAAAGGTAACCTCGCTGGCACCTGACCAAAATGACCAATGAGGAGACAAGATACTTTCAAAAGCTGGGAGGAGGGAGGGAAACAAAGGGTTTGTGTGTCTGTCTGTAGTCGTCTTGGCCGGGGACAGAACAGGAATGGAGTCTTAGAACTTTTAGTAAGTAATCTAGCTAGGTATGTGTTAGATTATGATTTCTTTAAATGGCTGAGAAAAGAATTGTGCTGAATAGAATAACTATTTCTGTCTGTGTATCTTTTTTGTAACTTAAGGTTTTGCCTAGAGGGGTTCTCTATGTTTTTGAATCTAATTACCCTGTAAGATATATACCATCCTGATTTTACAGGGGGGATTTCTTTATTTCTATTTACTTCTATTTTTTATTAAAAGTCTTCTTGTAAAACACTGAATGCTTTTTCATTGTTCTCAGATCCAAGGGTTTGGGTTTGTGGTCACCTATGCAAATTGGTGAGGCTTTTTATCCAACATTTCCCAGGAAAGGGGGGGTACAAGTGTTGGGAGGATTGTTCATTGTTCTTAAGATCCAAGGGTCTGGGTCTGTAGTCACCTAGGCAAATTGGTGAGGCTTTTTACCAAACCTTGTCCAGGAAGTGGGGTGCAGGGTTTTGGGAAGTATTTTGGGGGGAAGGACGCGTCCAAACAGCTCTTCCCCAGTAACCAGTATTAGTTTGGTGGTGGTAGCGGCCTGTCCAAGGGGTAATATTTTGTACCTTGGGGAAGTTTTGACCTAAGCTGGTAAAGATAAGTTTAGGAGGTTTTTCATGCAGGTCCCCACATCTGTACCCTAGAGTTCAGAGTGGGGGAGGAACCTTGACACTACTAATTTGAACTTACCTGACGTTAACCTGCAGCCATTGGTTCTTGTTAGATTAAAACATCCTTTAACACCTGGAATGTTCTACCCATAATGATACTTATATACCATAACCAAGTCATCTCTCAATCTTCTTTATGACAAAATAAACAAGTTGATCTTCTTATGTCTTTTACTGAAAGGCATTTTTTCTGGCCCTCAAATATGTGGCTCTTCTCTGTACCATGTCCAGTTTTTCAACATCCTTTTCAATATCTGTTTTTCATTTTTCATAAGTACACAAAGACTACATGTTAGGTGGATAGTGGAGAAATCTTTTAGGGGTAACTTTGCAGAGATTGAAGCTATTTTGTCTGAAGCATTCTACAGTATACTTAAAATATGAATACCCACTACAATTTCGTCAGGTCGTAGTTCAATCAGTTGCCATGTGCTTCTACTAAGTCCTTAGGGGGAGACTGTTTCATATCTTCACACACGGTGGACCCAATCCACATAGATATTCTTTCTGTAATGTAAAAGGGGTGAGTCAGCTACCTCTACGGCACTTACTCTCCTCTCGATTGGGGACCAACATGGAAGCAGAGGAGAGGTAGCAGATCAGGTGGGGATGCCGTGGGCTGCTGGAAATGGAGGCTAGGGGATAGATAGATAGATAGATATAGATATGGATATATATTGTGACAGGGTTGGGCCAGATGGCTGTAGGAGAGTAATAGAAGGCAGACACATAAGCCCCAGGCTAAGTAGGTCCCTTTTCCCTGGGTAAGGTAACAGGGAAGGTTCCAGAACAATCAGGAACCTTTTGGAGATAATTAAGACAGGCTGATTAGAACACCTCTAGCCAATCAAGAAGCTGCTAGAATCAATTAAGGCAGGCTAATCAGGGCACCTGGGTTTTAAAAAGGAGCTCACTTCAGTTTGTGGTGTGCCTGTGAGGAGCTGGGAGCAAGAGGCACTAGGAGCTGAGAGTGAGAACACGCACTGTTGGAGGACTGGGGAGTACAAGCATTATCAGACACCAGGAGGAAGGTCCTATGGTTAGGATAAAAAAGGTGTTGGGAGGAGGCCATGGGGAAGTAGCTCAGGGAGTTGTAGCTGTCGCACAGCTGTTCCAGGAGGCACTCTAGACAGCTGAATACCACAGGGCCCTGGGCTGGAACCCAGAGTAGAGGGCGGGCCCAGGTTCCTCCCAAATCCTCCCAACTCCTGGTCAGACACAAGAGGAGTCGACCTGAACTGTGGGTTCAGAAAAACGGCCAAGCTGAGGGCTGCCGTGAAGCTCCAAGGTGAGCAAATCCGCCAATAAGCACAAGACCCGCCAAGGTAGAGGAGGAACTTTGTCACAATATATACCCCTGATCGAATCCATTCTTCTCACCTTAATCTTGTATGGATGGGGAGGCCATTAAAAGCACAGATACATAGATTTTAAAGCTAGTTTGGCCTCCTAGGCCTGTGTTTCTGCTTCTGTGTTTGTAAAATCAGGATGATAATACTAACCTGTCTCACAGAAGAGTTTTGAGCCTTGACTAATTAATATTTATAACAAGTTCTGAGATCCTCTGATAGCATTATGCCTTATGTACTGCACCTTCTAAGTATTATTATTACTTCTAGCCTCATTGGGTTTATTAGCATCATTAGCTGGAAAAAGAAAATATTCCATTCACACAGGATGTGCTTAATCAGAAGTGCTGATTTATTGGCATGTCTCCAAGGGTGTCAGTGTGGCCTAATAAAGGGGAATGGCAGTGAATGCTGTTTTAGTCAGGTGGTGGAGAGATGGGACAAGATGTAGCTGGCAGTCCAGCAGCGTAATTGTTGGGTGTCATTTTTGATATGGGTTTCTTGCAAGGCAATGATGTTGATCATGTTGTATTGCATAATGTGAACTAGGTAGCCACTTTGACATACCTTTGATGTTCAGTTGGAAAATTCATAGAGCTGGGACTATGGTTCTCTTAAAACCTCTCTGGGAGGAGTCACTTTTTGCAGGGGAGCTATTCCCATTCCTGTTCAATCCAGGATTTTTCTGATCGACGTTTGGATGCCAATTTGATGATATTGGTTGTGCCTTGACACTTAACAGGGCAAACCATGAGAAATTTATCATCTGCCCCACTGTTTAAATCAAGCAGGATTAGAAAACTTTCCACTCAGTGGGGAATCATTCTGCTGGTGCCAAGGGATTAAGTGGTGAGTTAGCCATTGGCTTGATTTTTAAAAGGGAAAATCACCTATAGCTGCCATTGACTTAAATTAACATTTCAAATGCTCATTACCTTGAAAATATGAGTATAAATTGACCATGAGAAAATTTTGTCAGGAAATTAGAAGAGGGTTTCTAACCATCAGAAAAATGAGGTTCTGGAACAGCCTTTCAGTAGCAACAGTGGGGGAAAACAACCCGGATGGTTTCAAGATGGAGCCTGATAAATGTATCAAAAGGATAATAGTATGTGGTTCCCTCTGATAGCTGGGGAACAGACTCAATGACCCAGGAGCCCCCTCCTAGTACTATACTCTCATTAAAATTCGGCCAATTGTATATTTCATAGGTGTGAAATTCTGGTTCTGATAGGGACCTATCCTGTTCTGATTGACATGAATCAGAGCTTGGTCATCACTTCAAAGAGAGTAGGATGAGTACCTTAATACAGAAGCTGTTGAATAAAAAATCAGAGCACAACTATAATAATGAAACACTGTGAATATTGTTTTGATGTATTTTTAGTCAGTACATTATTTTAACTGAGTAATTTCAAGCTTTTATTTTTAATAGCCTCTTCTTTTAGTCAGGAGAGACTCCTATTGAGAAATAAGGTCTTCCAGTCAGAGGTGTGTGGTCGGACACTGAAGTCAGTAGGTCTTTGCATGGTGGTAGATGTCCATCCACACGGATCCAATTGTGGGATCAGGGCCTACAAAGATATTACTGTGCCACGGGACCTACAGCCTCCTGCAAGGTTAACTTTTCACTACCTTTTGTTCAGTTTGCTAATGCACTAAAACCATGTATGAACTCCGTTTCCCTCCTCCCCCGCCCCCCCTCCCCGCAACTTCTCAATCAGTGTGGGAAGGTGGGAGAGAACAATGCAACAAAAGCACCAACTTGATAGAGTACCATGGGGGGAAATAAAAAGTGGAGCAGAGGCAATAATAGTCGTTCTGCCCTTCAACAATGGGCTGCAATAGAAGTTAAGAATTCTAAGTGAGAAATAACTACTTGAGCCTAATCACCTTGAGAGGGAAGGAAATCAGGAGGAAAAAATAAAGTTCACAATTATTTAAATGTCCCTTTTTTAACAACAATATTTGTTGCATCTAGGCTGAGAAAAGAAGACTGGGACTTACCTACCGTTGCAACCTAAGAGTAGGGACAACACTTTGTGCTGATGTTTTCACCCACTTCTGTAAGCAGGTCTGCATAAAAATATGAAAAATGGAAAACAACCCTCTTCAAATTAAATTTCTTTAAAAGACATAAAACACAAGTGAAAATAAATGAAACCGCGCCACTATTTGGATTACATTTATCTTTAATCCACTTTGTCCTCTATATGAAATGCAGTATAAAGACATCTGCCAATATTTTAAAGGCTTCTGCTTGTGTCTGAATTATGTTTTTAAATTAAACCCTAAAGCTGCATTCTAATGCATTACTTTCATTTACTGGAGTATGCATATACTATCATACTACTCCCATGACATCCTTTATTTAATCAGTCTGAGAGCTGCACAGACCCATATCCATTCCCACATAAATCTCTGCCAAATACTGCTGACTTTTAAATTTAACCTCTCTGGCAGTGCATGACCTCCTTGGGAACAAAAAATAAAATGAACAGATATTTTAAAGGAAGAAGCAATCTTTTTGGATAATCAGTGAAATGTATGCAAATGTAACTGGTTTAGAATGGAGGTGGTGTCCTTGTGGTGCACAGGAATTGCTGCAATAAACAACTTTCGCCTTTCCTATTAAAGGTTAAGGGGGAGTGATTGATATGTTTGACAAAGAAATGTAAGGTCAGGAGTAATAAAGGCAATCTGTTCTTTACCCAAAAAGTACATGGAAAGCAGTAAGTACTCTGGGTATTCTCTAGTTGTTTTTTGTTGCATCTGCTATTTCAAAATAATAGATGGGTTTGAGTCTTTCTGCAGCTTGTTGAAGTAGCGAGTGTCACAGTCAACTCACTGTATGCTCTGACACTTGATCTCTGAAAGAAGGATAGCTATGTTGTATGTGGCTCTTAATGCACCAGTTTCCAGTTCCCTAATTAATGCAGAATACTTCCTTCCTCCATGGGAAGCCCCAGTTTATATTCAGTTGAGTAGCACTTTGCTCCATGAGTTGTGCGATTGACTTAGCTGGAGTAAGGTACTGTTGAGCATCAAGTCAGGGTGTCAGAATTTGACCCACAACTATAATTTGTCTAAGTCTGTGATTCCAAGAAATATAAAATAAGGGTGTGCCATTACACCTGATAAAAATGGCTGCTACTAATGTTTACGGGTTATGCACATACCCACCCTAATTGTACATTGGCTTACTGACAGATTCTGTGAACTTCTGCTCTTTTCTCTGTGTCATAGCTATTAAGGAAAGAAACAAGGACCAACTATTTTATTTCTGGTTTCAGAGTAACAGCCGTGTTAGTCTGTATTCGCAAAAAGAAAAGGAGTACTTGTGGCACCTTAGAGACTAACCAATTTATTTGAGCATAAGCTTTCGTGAGCTAGCTGTAGCTCACAAAAGCTTATGCTCAAATAAATTGGTTAGTCTCTAAGGTGCCACAAGTACTCCTTTTCTTTTTATTTCTGAACTCCATGCTTGTTGTCAGCTTGCTGTCAGTCTTTAAAACAGATTCTGATCTCATTTACACCAGTGTCAATCAGGGCCTCCCCTGGACATTCCTCCATGTGCGCCACAGTTTGGGGACCTCTGGTTTAGAGGATTAAAGTATCATTGATGTATCTCCTCAGGTATGTCATTAGTTTTGTGGTGCATTTTTCCAGAAATTCTTCTTCAGGGTGGCCCATAAAGAAGTTGGCATATTGGGGAGCCATCCAAGTACACATGGCTGTTCCCGTGGTTTGGACAAAGTATTTGGTGTTCAATGTAAAATTATTATGGATGAGGATGAAATGGATGAGTTTGGCAATATGTGTGGGGTGGATATCTGAGGGTTGCCCATTGCCTTGTAAATATTTGAGGCAGATAACTATGCCGTCATTGTGCGGGATATTGGTGTATATGGAAGGGACAACCATGGTGGCGAGGATAGTGTTCTGAGGAAGGTTGTTTATGTTGTGGATTTTGTGGAGAAAGTCAGTTGTGTCCTGGAGGAAGCGGGCCCTTTGTGTGGTGAGTGGTTTCAGGATGGTTTCTCTGAGTCCCGATGGTCTTTCAGTAAGAGTGCTGTTGCCAGATATGATGGGTCTGCCTGGGTTTCCTTATTTGTGTATCTTGGGAAGTATATAGAAAATCCCTGGGTTAGGTTTGTGGGAGATGAGTTTGTAGAGTTTCTTTTGGAGTTGTTTGGGGAAGGATTTGATTATATCCTTAAGTTCCTGGGTAAATTGTGGTGTAGGGGCTTCCTTGAGTTCTTTGTAGTAGGTGGTGTCAGCGAGTTGTAAGTTGTCCTCATTAAGGTAGTCATCACAATTGAATGGTCCCTTAGAATGTGTGCTACTTACTTATGCTAAACAATCTGTTCCAACTTGCATTTAGCTGTGACACTGAGAGTACCTTCCCAGACCTGAAAAAGAGCTCTCTGTGTGGCTTGAAAGCTTGTCTCTATCACCAATAGCAGTTTGTCCAATAAAAGATACTACCTCACCTACCATGTCTCTTTAATATCCTGGGACCAGCATGGCTACAACTACATTGCATAAAATGTGGTGTTCATTCTTAGTCCCTGATCCTCTAGTGACCTCTGAGAGGTGGTTCTCTGTACACACAGCATCCCATTGAAATAATTAAAACTGCTCCACAAGGTGCAGCTGTCCATGCACAAAGAGCTCATTTCAGAGTCGGGATCTTAGATATTAAAATTCGTAACACAGGTGACTTATCACATAAATATCTATAAATATTAGGCTTCTCTGTAGCTCTTTTGCAAAGAAAAATCTTCATTTTTTAAATACAAAATGACTTGGTCTAAAATTTAATCTGCTAAAGTGGAAATATCCTTTTGCTTAGGGCAGTTGAGAAACAGAGGACAATGTAGAGATTTTGCTGTTGATTGCTAGAAAATGTTCTGGATATGTCTGGTTTTAGTGGGCCATTTCAAAATTAGATACATCATGTAAATGAAGTTAAAATGCATTTCCCCCATTGTCTCCACAAATGACTCCGTTCAGTTTCAAACACTGTTCCTGTCACCTCTTGCAGCTTAGAGTGAAGAGGAAATATCCTGTTGCTTAGCTGGACCCCTCCATTTAATCACACAAATTTCTAGCATAATGGAAACTTACAGATTCTGTAACCTCACTGTGAACATTGCAAAGGGACTTAATCTGCTACTGTTACTCATTCCTCTTTTACACTTCTTTTTTTTCAATTTCTTCCTGACCCCCTCTGCCTGGTTCATTTCCCTTTCCTCTCTCCTCTCACATTCTGTCCTGATTTCATCTTTCTTCTTCAAAACACCCAACTTCAGAAGATAATGCTACCCAACGGAATGATCCTAAATCCCCAAGCTTTGGGCTATCCTGGCCTCCTCAGATCCACTGTGCCTGGGGAATTAGAATCCGTCCTTTGGGTAGCTTTATATTCTGAAATTTGGCTTTTTCAGTTCAGATTCAGCTCTCAAGCAAAAGGGTTGTGGCATCAGCCATAATACATATCCAGGCGATGAATCGCCAGGTGCCAGAAAATTGTAGGCCAATGGGAAAGTGTTGTAATCTGTGATTCCATCTGGCCCATGCATTTCCAGTGGCCCTGCTTAGAGATTGTGAGAACTGTTCATTAAGTTTGTTGTGAAACCAAGTGCTTAATATCAGTAATTTAGAAGGTTCACTAGGAAGTTAAATTGAGTGAAACTATTTTTGAATGACTGGGATCATTTCAGAGAAATAGTATATCTGGAAAGAGCTGCATTTTGATGCTGTGCCATGAATCTGAAACTATTTCGAGTGTTTTTGTATTAAGAGCTTCACTGTATTATGTTGAGAAACTGTTGTAAAAAGCTGCAGCGCTGACAAGAAAAAGCGTTTCTTTTCCCGATAGGTTATCAGCCACAACCACATTACTTAAAATGGCTTGTATAGCAGGAAGGTTGATTATGTTTGCTTTTGTACTTCTTGCTTGCAATGTGGTTTTATTATAATCTATGCACTCTGCCATGATGAGAACATTTTTGCATGTAATAATAGACTTTTAAGTATTGTCATCTGTTTTGTCCATCTATTTTGTCACAATCTGACACTTAGCTGTAGGATATCTGAGGTAGGGACTGGATCACCTTTATCTGTATGTACAGCTCTTATCACAGTGGAACTCTCATCTTTGATTGGAGTTCCAATGTGCTACTATATTACTTATTCTGATCTACTAATTAATATGATTATTGTTAAATATACAATAATAGAAATTTATTTGTTATTGTGAAACTTCATGATTATAAGTAATTCCTTAGGAAATGTCACTGCTGAAGGACACTGGTTACCATAAGATCACAAAACAAAGTTCTTCATGCTGCCAAAAGAGGCATCACACAGAGAAATTCTGACAAATAGATGGAGCCTTTGTTAGCATGAAGGAGAAGATTCACAAGTCAGTGTGGTGGCTTTTGAAGGCCCTGACTCTGCAATGGCATTTTTACGCATGGGACTCCGAGTGGAACTCCACTGGAGTCCACGGTGCTCCTTGCAGTTCAGAGATCCACATATGCAGAAGTCATTGAAGGATACGGCTTTAGACTGTAGGGGGGCAGGAACTGAATTGTACAGTGCAATGGAGCCCTGACCCTGACTGGGACCATGAGGAACTACCGTGTAATACATATAATAAATGCTAATATAAATGTGAATCATTGGTGTCACGGGCACAAGCCTGCAAGGTACTGAGCATCCTCTCAACTCCCCGTTGACTTCAAACTCCTACTGAAATCAGTCGAGCCCTAAGGGTGCTCAGCACTTTTCAGTACTGCAGATGAAACTGGAAGAGGAGAAGGTCATCAGACCTTGATATTATGAAGCATGTTAGCTGCAGAGGAAAGGTTTGTCATTAGGAAAGCTGTATTAGAACAGCTGTTTTCTATGTTCCATACAATGTCAGATATTCATTGGATTTCCACGTATGCTGATGTGGTTGCTGTGAAAATATGGATTACATGAACAAAGAAGGCAGCTTGAAAGGCCTTCCTTATGGAAAAAAATCTATAGAATTTAATAGTGATGAAGCATATACATTTCTACAAAAATTACTCTATCAATCTAGGAGATTTAATAAAAAATTATAATCTTTCGACAGAAATCTAGAATCAGGAGATAACTCTCTATTGAGTTCAGTTCAGTGGTTTAATATATATATATATATAAAACAGAAAGATTAGATCTTTCTATAAGACTTTGTCAAAAATGATCTCATTTCTGGGAAGTACTTAGTGTAGTCTGCGCCACAGAGCCCTGCAGGGTCAGATAAAACATGCTACCAAACATAAATTGGTAAGAAATGCACCTTAGCTCTCATGAAAAAGGTCCATGGTGATACCTACTGTACATATGCAGGAATGGTTAGTGGTTAGAACAAAGAGGCTGGGAACTGGAATTAATGAGTTCTAACCCTGTTTCTTGTACTAAACGTGCCATGTAACCCTTTGTAAATTCCTTAATCTCCCCTTTAATCAGCTGGTGCATCTGTAAAATGACTAACTTATGGGGTGAGGGGTTGTGTAGCTCTTGGAGCACAAGGGGCAAAGGTGACTTCTAGCTTCCTTTGTGTCCCTGGGGTTCTGAGTTGGTTGGGAGCCAAAAGAGCCCACAGGGTAATTTAGATAACATAAGGAGCTGTTCTAAGTTACGGCTGCCCTGCTTGAGGCTGCAACCTGGAAAGGCCTAGGGTGACCTCTCAACATGTGAGGCAGTAGCAACAGAAAGGTGGCACATACATTAGATGGGGAGGGAAGGGAGAGAAGGGGCAGTTACCCTACAGCTGCCACTTTAATACTAGTGGTGCTGGACAAAGAAGATTTTCTTTTCCTTTCATTTCTATATTTATTCTGCTGATCAGTGAATTGACAGAGCTAAAATAACCCAAATATACATTTACCAAAAGAGTAATTCAGGCACTATGGATCTCTGCTGTCTTTCTACTTTTTTTATGGTTAGCATGAGTTAAGGTCAGACAAAAGTCATTCTGATAGCTCATGCCATGAACAGTAGAAACCAACAGCAGGGAACACTGAAAAGTGTATGTGTTCTGGTGATTGCTTTGCCCTACATTTTGTTGGACACAAATTGCAATAAATACATTGCATGTTGCTTTGAGAGAGAAATGTCTAGTTCTGTCTTCTGGGCATTCTCAAAGTACAACTCCTTTTATGGAGGACTCTGTAATAAAGCCCCACTTTTTGTTGATGGGCCCCCTAAGGTCCTATCCAAACTACAATACCACATGAAATGTAATCAGCTTCTGCCATGATTTTCTGAGCTGGTTTTGCCCAAAATAGTTCCATGCATTCCACACAATAGCATTTTGGATTGCCCTCAGGTACCGCACTGCACAACTGTGTCATTACATTCTTGTAGAATCAGAATAACTTTCCCATATGAATTGAGCCAGTGTAGTACAACCTGCACTGCACTTTTAGATGCTCTCCCACTGAGATGACTCCCCTTGGTTTCAATGGGTATTAGATCAGGCTCTCAGAGAGCCAAAGTTAGCTTCTAATGACAAGTTACCTGATCGCTGTCAGAGAATAGAAGGTGAGGGACAGTTTCAGGGAAGGTACACAAGTAAAAGAAGTATACTGGCTAAGCCAGACTATTGGCTGCACTGTGACTAAACCATAAGTGTACCATGATGTTTATAAATCAAAGGCATAGTAAATAGGGTGTTTAACCACCCTCTGTATCCAGCTGGATAACTTTTATGAGATGTGGGCCCAATCCACTGAGATACAGTGTGCTGTCAAATTCCACTGATTTTAGGGGTGATGAAATTGCTCAGCACTTCACATAGGTGATGAGCATTTCACTAGATCATGTCATGTGTCCGTATCACTAGGAAGATGTAAAATCATTTACAGTAGCTTCTAGTAAACATTTTTTAAGAGATTCATATATTTTAAGGCCAGAATGGACCCTTGGATAATCTAATCTGAGCTCCTGCAGAACACAGGCCAGAGAGCCCCCTATTTTACCAGCCCAGTATATTAATTCCTGAGCTATGGAACTAGAGATTAGAATTTTTAAACAAAAAAACAAACAAAACAAGCAAAAAAAAAAAAACCCAACAACTATTGAGCAGAGTAAGGGATCTGGAAAATATTTTCTTGGCAACAACAAGAAAGAAAAACCAAGAGTTATCCAAAGCAACAGAATTCAACCTTGGAGTGTCTCATCTTACCACCCAGTGCTGCCATCAGCATGCCAACAAAACATATCTGGAATGGGAGATCAAGTCATGTGGCACTTCTGCTGTGCAGTCTTTTGACACTACCCTGGCACTGAGCCTCAGTCTTTCAACATTTCTCCTTAGGTAGTCCTTCATTTCACATCAATATTTAAATAGACTGTGGTTCCTATTATAAAGCGCCTTTGGATATTCAACCAGTTGGGTCATCTGCACAGTTGACTAGTCTAGTTTGTATGTTCTATACAGAAAATTGACTCTGTAAAATAGATATTGTGGTGTCAGTTCTATTTGTATTCTCTGTACGTTTGCTTGGTTTACAGGTCCAAAGAGGAAATTGCTAACTTCAAGCAAGGCATGTGCAACCTGAAATGTGAGATTGTGATTGTTTCTTGTCTCTTACACTCTGACTAATGACAAAAATTTTACAGTCACGTAGCTGCCATTTTTACGGATGACTCATGAGACAGAATAGAATCCAGTTGTCTTCTCCATAACCGCATTGACTCTGAAATAAGTAAATAGAAAACACTGATTGTCAGAAAAGTGACTCAAGACAGATTTGACATCAAGGAGAGACAAGGCCACAGATCCATTGAGTAAAAAATATTTTTACAATTTTAGTATTCCAATAGTTCCTTAAAGTCTCAGCCAATTCTATGGCCCCATTATATTAGGCACCATATAGCCACATAGTGGGAAATAGTCCTTTCCTTCAAGAATCTGGAAGTTGATGCTAGACAAATTCAAGATAGAAAAAAATGTGCACACTTTTAACAGTGAAGGTAATTAACCATTGGAACAACTTCCAAGGGTGGTGATGGACTCTCCATCACCGGAAATCTTGAAATCAAGATTGGAGGCTTTTCTGAAAGAGTGGATGTGGTAAAGGAATTAATTCCGTGACGTCCTATGACCTGTATTATCGGAGGTCAGACTAGGTGGTCAAAATGGTCCCTTCTGGCCTTAACAGCTGTGAAACTGATAAAACAAAAAGTACAAGGAGACACAGAAAGTGATATGTCTAAATTTACACAAAAAGAAAAGGAGTACTTGTGGCACCTTAGAGACTAACCAATTTATTTGAGCATGAGCTTTCGTGAGCTACAGCTCACTTCATCGGATGCATACCGTGGAAACTGCAGCAGACTTTATATACACACAGAGAATATGAACCAATACCTCCTCCCACCCCACTGTCCTGCTGGTAATAGCTTATCTAAAGTGATCATCAGGTTGGGCCATTTCCTGCACAAATCCAGGTTCTCTCACCCCCTCACCCCCCTCCCAAAAACCACACACACAAACTCACTATCCTGCTGGTAATAGCTCATCCAAAGTGACCACTCTCCCTACAATGTGCATGATAATCAAGGTGGGCCATTTCCAGCACAAATCCAGGTTTTCTCACACACACCCCCCACCCCCATACACACACAAACTCACTCTCCTGCTGGTAATAGCTCATCCAAACTGACCACTCTCCAAGTTTAAATCCAAGTTAAACCAGAACATCTGGGGGGGGGGGGTAGGAAAAAACAAGGGGAAATAGGCTACCTTGCATAATGACTTAGCCACTCCCAATCTCTATTTAAGCCTAAATTAATAGTATCCAATTTGCAAATGAATTCCAATTCAGCAGTTTCTCGCTGGAGTCTGGATTTGAAGTTTTTTTGTTTTAAGATAGCGACCTTCATGTCTGTGATTGCGTGACCAGAGAGATTAAAGTGTTCTCCGACTGGTTTATGAATGTTATAATTCTTGACATCTGATTTGTGTCCATCGGATGACCCAACACTCTCACAAATCTTGGGAGACAGGCCAGTCCTTGCCTACAGACAGCCCCGCAACCTGAAGCAAATACTCACCAACAACCACATACCACACAACAGAACCACTAACCCAGGAACTTATCCTTGCAACAAAGCCCGTTGCCAACTGTGCCCACATATCTATTCAGGGGACACCATCACAGGGCCTAATCACATCAGCCACACTATCAGAGGCTCGTTCACCTGCACATCCACCAATGTGATATATGCCATCATGTGCCAGCAATGCCCCGCTGCCATTTACATTGGTCAAACTGGACAGTCTCTACGTAAAAGAATAAATGGAATTCTTTTTGCGAATACAGACTAACACGGCTGTTACTCTGAAACCTAAATTTACACAGGTTGTGACAAAGCTGGGGATTGAACCCATGTCTCCTGAGTCCCACAGCAACAACTTAACCAAAAGATCCTTCTGCCGTTGAATGAGCAGCTGTCACTTTTGCATAGTTACTTTTCTGAATACAGCTAAATGCTGCATATCCACACAGAACAGTCTGGATTTCTCTGTGCTTATTGGCGGAGCTTGCATAATGATTTCTATTTTTAAAAAAGCAGGAAAAAAGAAAGCAAACCATTTATGGCTGCTTAATATTTAATAATGCTTTCACCTAGATGGAAATTTTCATGCAAGTGTCATAGGTGCTTTATAGAAAGTAATAAATGAATCTTCACAATGCACATTTTAAAAGATTTTAAAAATGGGACATGTTTAGTCTTAAAGAAAGAAGACCGAGGGGGGACCTGATAACAATCTTCCGATATGTTAAGGGCTGTTATAAAGAGGACAGTGAAGGTAGGAGTAATCAGATAATTGACAATGATAATTTAAGCCATTTATAGATCTTCAGCAACAATTTGGTTTGTACTGCTCTGGCACATAGAAATATTTCCATTTAAAGCATTTACTGATGAATGTTTTTGGACTGGACACATTGGGAGCTCCATAACTTCTATTATTTTGGAGGAAATTTCCCAGATTTACTCAGCCTGCAGTATCCTTTTATGATTTTCTGGTCCAAAAGATTGATCATTTGAAAGTTGTTTGGAATAGAGATTTGAATACACAACTCTCTCTGACCCAATGGATACAAATGTATCTAATGTTAAAAAAGCAACTATAGACCTGAGACTACAGCTTAGTTGCCAAAAGACACTTTTTCGAATATACTAGTCCTCCACGTAGGCTAATGGTAATGGGCCTAATAAATGCTGACCACAGTTGGAAATAATATTCTCTTGGGAAAAAAATTATTGATAAATATAAAAAATTATAACTAAAAAATGAATCAACTTAATCTGCAGCAAACGAGATGTAAGTTAGATTATAGAAAAAAGTTTCTAACTATATGATTTTTAAGCACTGGAATAGGTTTCTAAGGGAGTTTGTGGAATCCCCATCATTGAAGGTTTTTAAAAACAAGTTAGAGAAACACCTGTGACATATGGTTTAGATATATTTGGTTCTTCCTTAATGCAGGAGCCTGGACTAGATCAGTGGTTCACAACCAGGAGTGTGTGTATACTCCTGGAGGTACACAGAGGTCTTCCGGGGGTACATCAACTCACAACCCCCAGGGGGTTGCGGGATTGTTTTAGGGGTGTCGTAAGTGCATGGCCAGCATAGGGTGTGGCAAGCAGGGCAACTGCCCTGCAAAGCTAAGTTACATGCTTGAGCCCCAGGTGGTGCTGGTGCTTGGGCTTATGCCATGGGCGGCAGGGCTTGGACTTCAGACTCCTGAAGGGGGTACAGTAGTCTGGAAAGGCTGAGAACCATTGGACTAGATGACCTCTGGAGGTCCCTTCCAGCCCCACATTTCTATGATTCTGTTGCTCACCTTGGTATTACAATAGCAAGTAGAAGCGCCAACTGTGATTTCAGTCCCGGTATGCTAGGGAGCTGTACAAACATGTCATGAGTAGTGCTCCATGTCTGTCATGCAAGTCGCAGAAGTCATGGATTCCGTGACTTTCCGTGACCTTCGTGAATTCTGCAGCTGACAGTGTGGCTGACCCCAGGGCTACCCAATTAGCTGGCTCTGGGTCCGGTGCTCAGGTGGCCCCAGGGAGAGCTACGCCTGCTGCTGCTGGAGTGGCCCCAGGCAACTGGCCCCAAGACCACCTGAACAGTTGTCCCCAGGGGCCCAGAGCAGCTACTGCTGGCAGCCCTCAGGTGGCTGGAGCAGCTGCTGCTGGCAGCCCCTGGGCAGCTGTGCCCCTGACCCTGGACCGCCACAACATGAGCAACTTCAACCCCCAACAGCAGTCCCTGCCTCCCCCCCTCCCCACACACACACACGCTTCTCTCAAGATTTAGTGAGGGGTATTTATAGTATAAGTCATGGACAGGTCATGGGGCAGTGAATTTTTGTTTACTGCCTGTGACATGTTCAAGACCTTTACTAAAAATACTCGTGACTAAATCATAGCCTTAGTCATGAGGCAGCCCCTACCCTGCAAAGCTTTCAGTCCAAATTAACAAGGCAAAGGTGGAAAGAGAGGTGAAGCAACTAGTTTAAGATCACCCAACAGGTGAATGGCAGAGCTGAGAACAAAGCTTAGACCACCTAACTCATTAGTGCCTTATTCACTAGGCTTTTGCTAGTGATATAGGTAAGTATTACTCCCCATTTTTACAAATAGGAACATGGATGTGCAGAGGTCAACACTTTCAAAAACAGAGCTTATGTTAATATGTAGACACCTTAATCAGTGGTCTGGTTTTCAAAAGTGCTGAGCAACCAGCAGCTGTTACTGAGGTCAATGCAAATTACTGGGTGTTCAGCATTCTTGAATATGAGACCACATAAGCATTTGGAAGCTTAACTTTTGGCTTCCATTTTTATGAAAAACATAGCCAGACATTTTAGAAGTGGGCACCTAGAGCAGGAGTTTTCACTATTAGGCCTTCAATTCAAGTAGGCCATTCTTTCTCCTAATTGAGCTGTGTTAACAATTTGCAAGGAAAGGTTAATAATTCTGTTAATTTAGCTTTTTTGTCTGTTTCCTAATTATCCATGAACAGGCAGCAATTTTTACCCGTTTGTTCACTGTTCAACATTGTTTAATGAATGTTGTATGCAAATAAAAGGAAGCCTGTAGATTGTTCCTGAACTGTTTGTTGAAATTGTTTATGGTTCACGATCAGAGATTTTTCATCTAAGGCACACAGTCAACGATTCTGTTCCATGATTGGATGAGATAGTCTTTATAAACAAAGGGGATCCTGATTAGGTGGCTGATTCTCTTGAGAGGGAGGTGGGAACACTTTCGGGAGGGAGGTGAAGCAGGAGCTGGAAGGTCTAGGGAGTTTTAGGGCATTCTAAATCTTTTCCTTCCTGTTTTTCCACAAGAAAGAGCAATATTTGTCTACACAGATGGATCCTAGATTTAAAGATACCTGCATTCCTTAATGACAGAGGAGGAAAAGCCCTACAGAACTGGAAGCAACATTTACTGATTGTTTACATTAAACTTCCAGAGCAGGAACGTTTTACTGAAATGCCCGTAGACATTCAGCAGCATAACTCAGGCAGCCCCATTGCTGCAATGTTCACAAGTAGCCCATCTAATCCTTTCAAGCCTACATTTGTGCGGTATTTTAGACTGGAGGTGCCCAAAATATCCTTTGGACAGCTCAGCTTAGCTGATTCTCAAAGAGATTGCATGGGTAAGAGACCTTTTCTTTGCAACCTGTTAAATGGGTCCATGCTGGCGAGGAGTGGGTGCTCCTCACTATTTATCTATAAAGTTGCCCATCGCAATGGAACGTGACACACATTTCATGACCTGCTGTCTTCCCTGTCTTTTCTGCATCTCCTCTCTCTTTATCCCAAATCAGCTCCTATGAACATCCTTACAAATGATCACAAGAACAGTCATATGTGGTCAGACCAATGGTCCAGCTAGTCCAATATCTTGTCAGTGCCCAATGCCAGATGCTTCAGAGGGAGTGAAAAGAACAGACAATCATCAAGTGATCCATCCCCAGTCATCCACTCCCAACTTCTGGCAAACAGAGGCTAGAGACACTCAGATCATGCAGCTGTATCCCTGACCATCTTGTCTAATAGCCACTGATCGACCTATCCATGAAATATGAACCATTAAAACCTGAATTGTCATCATCACAGATCCAAATATATAAAGTAAATGAACTCTAATAAGTTCTCAAGCAGCACTGCTTGAGAATATACCAATGTTCGCATGCAATGAACATAAAGATTGTAATGACTTGTGAAGTGTTCATAGCTAACTTTCCCGAGTTGTAGCTGTATTCCCAGTAAATAAAAATTCTTGTGCTGGGCTTATCTGAGAAAAGTTCATAGGTTCATCTACAGACCAACATGTTTAGATGCTTCTCTGACCCACATGTAACCCCTTAGGTCTCCAAAATGGACCTGAAAACCTTGTTAGAAAAAGCTGTCTTGTGTGCCTTGTAGTGCTGCTGCTATTTGTATTCAAGCAGTGCCTAGAAATCCCAAACAGGGCCTGTTGCGCTCAGTGCTATACAAACACAAAAGAGTTTGTTAAAACTTGGCTTCCTCTAAACTGTCATTTAATGGCACCATTGAGCTCCAAGGCCCACAACTTCATGTGCAGTCTTCTCTCTCTTTTCTCTCATACCAGGGGAAATGTTCAGACTGGTATGTGGAGGAAATTAGTTGTATGGTGGAGGGAGGTTTCATGTTAACAAGAGGAGGAATCTGTGATGGTTCCCCAGCTAAGGATGGGCTAATGGCAGAGACCTCCTGATTTCCCTGGGGCCTCAAATTATGATCACAAAGCTTTCCTTTGGTGTAAAGTAGCTGATGCTCCAGCCAACATGGCATGAGCAGTAAACATTACACTTCACATTGTTTCTACCATTCCTTGTCTGAACTGGCCCTACCAGAAATACTGGAAGATCAGTACTTCTCCTTGGATTTCAGCACTTACACTGTCATTTCAATCAGTGGAAATGCAGAGGCATGTGAAATAATATATATTAGATCCAAACAAGCTGGAGGTGGGAGGGGGAGGAGAGGCAGAGACATACAAGAATCCAAATGTGGATGTGATTTGCCACAGCAATGTGCCAAACAGACCTGAACAGCTCAGAACTTTTTGTGATTCAAAATCCAGGGCTGAAACTTGTGGCTCACTCATTTCATATGAGAAGGCTACACTTGATGAAAGTCAGAATCACTTGCCATCCTTTCTGTGAATAATCCTTGGGCTTCATCTCACTCGCAACCAGTTTATTCATAGATTCATATTTTTAAGACCAGAAGGAACCACGGTGATCAAGTTGGACCTCCAAAAAAACGTTAGGCCACAGAATTTTATCCAGCAATTCCTGTATCCAGTATATCTTTTTAAAAGATTATCTTGATTGAGATACACTTTCCACAGTATGCATCCGATGCAGTGAGCTGTGGCTCACGAAAGCTTATGCTCAAATAAATTGGTTAGTCTCTAAGGTGCCACAAGTACTCCTTTTCTTTTTGATTGAGACTGCAAGTGATGGAGAATTTACCACCTTTTTTGCATGTGTTTGATATTATTTTAAATATGTCACATATTATGGTTCCCATTTTCTAATTTTATGCAAGGACCAAATTCACCCAGTTTGCCACTGGAAGGTGTAGATTACATGGTCCCCATGTGTCCCAGCAAGAATTACTTACCCCAAGTCAGGAGAATAGAGAGATATTCTACCAGTCTCTTCCTTGGTGGAAAGGAGGCAGCTTTATTATGTGGCTGGAGCCCCACCAGATGGGATGACCTAGGGGAGACACTGAATCAGCACTTCACCTGTCTGACTTGGTGATAACCACTCCCCACTAGGTGCCGCACAATTTTGGAGCTCTGCTGGTCACCTGCCTACCCACCCCATAGAGTTGAAGATTTCTGTTTGCTCTTTGCCAACACAGCTTCCCCCTTTGGGCTGTCTTTTCACCCCTGGGCCTTCTGTCTTGGACTTCTGGCATAGTCGCTGGACAAAATGTGACCCCAAGTTTGCATCTTACCCAACAATTCCAACTTCCACACAGGATATTGTGTCCATTGATGCTTATATTTTGGTTTCCTCTATTCATTCCATGCACCTAAACACAGTGGCCTGAACTTTCTGAGACATGCTGGCTGGCATCCAAAGCTTCCAAATGTGAAATGGTCAGAAGTGAAACATTTCAGGGTCAGCAACCTAACAAAAATCTGTAAAACTATCACTAAGAAGATTAATAACTAGACAAGAACAGTTGATCCTCATTGTCCCAGACTGTAGTATCTGTTGACATATCTCACAATACACTTCCTTTCCCAGGATTTTCTGTCATGATAAAAAAAATCAACTTCCATACATTTCAGCTCACTATCTAAAACCCAGAATATGCTACTGACATTTCATATTACATTTTATTGCACAATCTGTAGGGAAGATAGTTAACCAGATAACTTTTCACAATAGTTGCTCTTAAAGCTCGGTCTGTTTTATCCCTTCTTTTTTTATGTTCAGGAAATGGCATCTGATGTGATACAACTGTTCCCATGCCCGCTCAGTGCAGTTCATCTTGTTTGCTGGATTAGGCTCAGGAGGGAGGCAAGGTAAGAGACTTGGCTGTGAGTATTCAACATACAGAAGAAGAATTTTACAGATGTACCCACATTGAAACAGCACAGGACCCATGTATCTGCTAGAGAATTCATTTTGAGATTTATCAGATCAAAGGTCAAGATCAGAACGAAATGAAATGGTTTCTTTGTCAGGGCTCAGTAGGCAGAAGGTGGGGGGTATGTATTGTGAGCACTCTCTAGTTAAATTGTTGTAGTAGCACAAAACATTACTGCATTAGGCTGTAGCCTGTAATCAGCCCCAGCTGGAAGCTCATATCAACATTACTGTTCATCTTGCCAGTTCCCTGTTAATCCTTTAAAAGGGTAGGTAAAAACAGGACTGGTATCTTATATTACATAGGTGGATTTATGGAACCCAGCTATTCAAATATTTTACTCTTACCGGACAAACAATTTTTATTTCTGAAATGTTTAATTGGTTAATTTAGAACATGCAAAATAAATGACAAAAGGCTCCAGAGGAAATTTTGTCTCATTTTGGAGTACTGTTCAGGGTTTTAACATCAGGCCTTCTTCTGTTCACTGTGGCAGTGTCTTCTTTTGGACCTGAGTAAAATTCTATATATAAAAATTTGGAAAAAATATTGTTGAGCCAATTATTTCAAAATGTATACATTTCCAGGAGCCCTAATCTCTTGGATTCCAGAAGAATCCATTTTGGCTTTGCTCCTCAGCATTTACATGAGACCACATGGAGGGGTAAGTTGATATGCTGTGAGCTCAGCAGCCATCAATATGCCAATGATACCCAAGTGATATCGCACTTTCCACAGATGCAACCAGCACCATCACACTTATGTCACTAGGCTTACAAGAGTCAGTCCTGCCTGAAAACAGCTCAAATTAAACCTAGGTAAGACCAGCATGAGCCTGGTCAAAAGGGGACAAAAGTAGCTGGGACCCTGTCCTTCTCTTACCCTGAAAGCATCTTTCCCCTCCTCTCCTGCCCCTAAGTAGTGTGAAGTCTTCGTGTCCTGTTCAACTCATAGCTAAGGTTAGATGATCACGTAGCTTAAATGAAGAAACCTTCTTCCCCCTGGGGCTTCCTAGGAAACTCCATACCTTCTTCCCAGAGGGAGATGTGACACATTTGTTACTCCTAGTTTGGATTACAGTATCTGAAACTGTATACACATGTGATGTGCAGTGGCTCCAGTTTGAATGCATCTTCCCACTTCCTTGATGGATTTCCTATGGGGTACTGTGAGCACATCATTCCTATACTCCAGTCCCACCACTGATTTCAAGTCCATGTCTATTGTTATTTTAAAGTCATCAATGGTTAGGACCCATTAGTGACTATGTCTTCATCCACAACCCCTCTCTAGAGCTGCATTGATCAGCTGTAATGCAGCTTCCAAAGGCCAGCACAAAGTAAAACCCTCCTCTATGACAAAACCTTTCCATCAGAATAGCATGATTATTTAAAGAAAAAATTCTTCAAGCAGAGCTTCCAGAACTGGGGATAAGAGAAAAGCAGAAAACTCATTAACATTTAGTTTACTTGGGAATCACATATATACTGGGTAATGTGATAGAAAACCCTAAATGAAACAGACATAAATATATTTTGTAGGATATAGTTCTGAATGTACTAGTTACATACATAAACAGAATTCAGTGTATCAATTTTATACTCAGTTCCTGTTATACCCACTACTTATTTCCAATGTACAATGGCTGGTACTTCAAATGATGATTTTTCTGAAGGTTGTTTCTAGCAGAGATGTAAGATGAAAGCAGATCAAGATTTAACTTAAAAGTCTGAACTCCATATAGCATGGTTCCACCCCATAGTCGTGGGAGGAAATGATCCTTTGATAGTCACAAGAGATAGTCAGAGCTCTTTGGAAACTAGAATGTCTAGAAAGAGACTTTGAGGCTTTTATGATTCAAGTTTCTTGTGGATTCTCTAGTGGAAAGAAACATAATTGCATCAGTTGAATGGTATACACTATCTACGCTATTGATTTTTGAAAACACTATTATATTAGAATCTAATCAGTTTTGTAAACAGCATTTCTTGTTATAGACTAATGGAACAAAATATTTAATTTCCTACTTTTTTCTCCAATGAATGCTGTACTCATTTTGTCTCCTGAATGCTTACAAATCACTTTGACATCAGAATCCCTACTTTACCTTTGACCTTGATTTTGCAACTCGGGACTTTCTCCTACACTAGTAATAATAGCTCTGAAAAAAAGCCATTTTCTCCCATTTATAGTGGATCCTGCTGTGTGGATTTCTTTAACAGGATTTAGATGATCTCCTTATCTGTAGTCACTTTTCCTTTCTCCTTTCCATATGTTTATCCTTAAGACAGCCTTTAGCTCGCATCACTAATCTCACAGATGGCTATCAGCCATCTCAAACACCTCAATATGTAGCTCCAACACACTTTTGTGAGTTAACTGAACACTTATCTCTCAAATTTCCCACCTATTAAACCATAAATATAAAGCTACAAGGACCCAGGTAAGAAATAGCATGCTAACTTTAGAAGCAAGGAAAAGAAATAGAAAATATGTCTATTGCAATAGAAATGCACAGTGCACTTCTGCAAATGCCAAGACCTAAACAAACTCTACACAGTGACTTTTATCTAGTACTCACATGAGTAGGTGCTCACTAACATTAAAAAAAGGTTTGTCAATCTGCTCCGAACGAATCAGGGGTGATTTAAATAACTGGATTTCTCTGTATCTAATGGAGGAGGAGGAAGAGCTCTGCCAGACCCCTAAGACAGAATCCTGAATACTGTGCTTAAATGTTTAATATCTTCCATGTTGTGTGTTTTCTTTTTGTAACCTATTTGCTATTAAAAGCTTATTCTGTTTAAGAAACCCCCTCATGATGGGTAAGGTTAATATATTTAGGACAAAGTACTCTCTCAGATTTTCTCAAGTCCTCTAGCCAGAAGCAAGGAAAAATTTTGTGAGGGTAAGTCTGGTCACTAGTCGTGTATGTGAGAGGAGATTTAGTTTCACTTACAAGAGATGCCCAAGAGTACAGAAAGGGCACAGAAAGTGTGAAATTACCTTCAGGTATACCCGCTACTGACTTCAGTGGGAGTAGCATTTGGAGCATGAGTCTAAGTATGTGTCACAGTGTGAAAATAGGATTTTAATTCCTGAATTTTAGATATTGAGTGAAAAACAGAGAAAATAAAATATGTATAGAGTTGTTTTCTTGTCTGCTTTCTCTAAATAGGATGACACGGGATACTGCTGCTATGTAAAAAGAAAAGGAGTACTAGTGGCACCTTAGAGACTAACCAGTTTATTTGAGCATTAGTCTCTAAGGTGCCACAAGTACTCCTTTTCTTTTTGCGAATACAGACTAACACGGCTGCTACTCTGAAACCTGCTGCTATGTAGTAAATTCTTTAAATAGTCAAGTAGCTAAGTCATGTCAACTAAACCTAGCAAAGAAGTATGAAAAAGTAATTATTTAGTATAAGGAAACCTGCCACTTTCTGCCTCCATATCCATTCTGCCCTGGGCATATAGGTACTCTAAACTACCCAATCCATGCTACTTTCTAATGGGGGAATGTGAGGCTTGTTGGGGGTGCCCAGGGTTGTGGGGTACCTCGCTGCCACCTGCCCTTGGCATGAGAAAGCCTTGTCTGTGACTGCTGTCTCAGTATGCAAAAGGCATACAGTGTGAGCCATACAATAAACAAATGCCAGACAGGGAGATAGGTGTCACTTACCTCTTGCCTGAAAGGATTAGCTGTGAGGTATGTCACCTCCTGGTGATCTGTCTTCACTCCAAGAGTTTAAGAGCATAATTTTCAGTATAGACACATAAATCCATAAATATTATCCATCCACTCATTTTGGAATGGTTATGATGACCAGTAGGCAACTGGCTTTCAGTTGAGATCTCACATGTGATACATTGGTGAACTATTATGCAGATATCTGACTCAGCGAATCCCTGTAAAATCCTATGCATCCTGTGTTCCCTCTGCCATTTGGTATCAAGGAGTCTCTGGGTCACAGGGAGACTGGAAGAACTGGCTGCAAAGGAAGGCAGGGTAAGGCACATCAAGGTGGGTGGAAGAGCCAGACTGATGCCAGTTGAGACCCAAATTGGCCCACAGTACAAGCCTACTGGGAATTGAACAATGCTGAAGTGTTTATCTAATCTTCACTTTGCGCATGAGGCTTTGCAGGTAACCCCTGTAACTGCTCCAGCTGTTGTATAATTGATTGTGAAAGCTAGACAAATTGCTGTACCATAAATAACATACAAATGTGATAATGGTCCTGTGGTTGGGAGGTCCTATTATCAGCGCTTGGCAATATATAAACATCTGAGGTGATCAATACCCTGATTAGAATGAATTTTGTGGTGAGAAAATGGCTGAAGCCTTGCAACGTATCTGAACTGACAAAAATAGTTTTGATCAGAGACTTTAGACTGCTTAAAACAAGGCAGGAGAGGGTGAAATTCTATCTTTAATTATAGGCCACTGGCTATGGTAAAAATGTAGGGTCACCTATTCCCCATGCCACACAGTGTGCCACCAATGACATCAATGCAGAGAGACCAGATATAGAATCTGGCCTTTCTGTAGTAGCTAAACTTTTAGTTATTATTATTTATTGTTTGTCTGGTGCCTTATTGCTGTGTTCAGTACAACTCAATAGGAAAATATGCTTCCCTTTAGGACCAGTATTTACCCTTTGTTTTTCTTCCTCCTTCCTCCTCCTCCTTTTTTTTTTTTTTTTTTTTTGGTTTCTCTCTCTCTTCCTTGTCTTTAGGTCTCTTCTCATTTCTTCCCTCTGAACTTACTTCCCTGCATCAACTCCCAAATAGCCACCTCTCATAGTCATTCCCAACCTCTTTCTCATTCTTCTTCTGAGATAAGCACGGAAATAGTGAATGATAATATTTAAAGTTTTGTTAGGCTTTTGTTTTAACACTCAGTGACAACAGTTG
Source organism: Lepidochelys olivacea (assembly GCF_965140295.1). Taxonomy (NCBI): domain Eukaryota; kingdom Metazoa; phylum Chordata; order Testudines; family Cheloniidae; genus Lepidochelys; species Lepidochelys olivacea. Next base: position 33,335,834 of record NC_140413.1, on the reverse strand, counting down.
TTGGTTGGGAAGTTCACATTTCTGGGGCAGGCTCTGTACAGACTCAGGAAGACCACACTGTATTGGTTACATTTGGTTAACATTTGGAATGTTACCTTTCAGCAACAAGGACATAACAACTCTTTCTTTAAAACACAAAATGAGAGTCTGTTGATTCAGAACAGGGGTAGGCAAACTTTTTGGCCCGAGGGCCACATCTGGGTGAGGAAATTACATGCAGGGCCATGAATGTAGGGCTGGGGCAGAGGTTTGGGGTGTGGGAGGGAGTGTGGAGTGTGGGAGGGGGTGCGGTGTGCAGGAAGGGACTCAGGGCAGGGGGTTGGGATGCAGGAAGGGTGCGGCAGGGGGCTCAAGGCAGGGGGTTAGGTTGCAGGAGGGATGCAGCAGGGGACTCCGGCAGGGGGTTAGGGGGCTCAGGGCAAGGGGCTGGGTGCAGGATGCAGGAGGGGTTTGGGGTGCGGGCTCGTGTTCTGTTCAACTCATAGCTAAGGTTAGATGATCACATAGCTTAAATGAAGAAACCTTCTTCCCCCTGGGGCTTCCTAGGAAACTCCACCCCTTCTTCCCAGAGGGAGATGTGACACATTTGTTACATCCCTCCTGATTCAATAAGTCCCTGTAACACTTGACTCTTCTCCATTGTAATATGGGTGAGACACATCTTTGCAAAATGGCTGCTTATTGGTTTTATTGTAAGGATGACACAGTATCTCTTGTACTGGACATGTTTGCATTAGATTGCAATTGCCTCCATTATTTATTGTAAACAAATGAAGTCTCTGCTGTTTAACACAATATTCTATCTTCATGCCTTCTGGATTTTTTATTAGGTGCACTGCAATTTTGTAAAACTTTCATTTGGGAAGCACATTTTTCATTAGCCTTGCAAACTTGTAATCTAGCCTCAGCTTCTAATGTAGGGCAATTCCTTGTGAACCCAATATTCCCATTGACTTTGGAAGTATTGATCATAACAAAATTCCCCACTCGGTTACACCTTTGACTTCATAGGTTGTTGCATGGGCTTGGGTGATGGGAGAATTTGGTGTCTATCTATTTGAATGACAAAATGGCTTAGAGTTCCATATATTAAAATGCCTCATCCAAAATGTTCTCCAACACTAAACACTTTCAAGATATGATAAGCACTTATATGTCAAATCTTATTCATTTTATGGGATCATTCTGAAGTTGGATATATTATTTGTTCGTCGTCTCAGAAATCTTGGAAAGTTTCCTTCTTTTTAAACGCTAAACATCTTTATGCATACAATGATATTAAATCCTTAATATGAAAACATAAAAGTGTCTGTTGAACCCTGAGATTATTTAGAAAGGGTGGGTTTGAGCCAGGCTGTTTTTCAGTGTCCAGTCAAGGGGTCTTTTTAGTGAGGTTTCAACATTCTTTCTTGCACTCAGTCACATTTTGCTATATGTTAAGTAATGTATTTTCAACACCATTTATTTACCACATTAGCACATGATCGGGAAGTAAGTTTCCTGAAAGTTAGTTTTCTTCTCATAGGAGTCACCATGTATTCAATTATTTATATAGTCCCCAGAGATAAGAATTATTATTCCCAGTTTCAGAGATAAGAAAGGGATGTAGGGGTTGAACTCAACAAGTTCAGAATTCAGTGCCTAAAGTTAGGTACCTAAAATCCATGTTGTGAATTCATTGTGAATCCCTGTTGGATTCAGTATGATTTGTGGCTGCTCAGCATTTCTGAGAACCAGGTTACTTACGTAAGTGTCTGAACATGCCCAGTCTTTTTAACCTTTCCTCATAGGTCAGGTTTTCTAAACTCTTTATTGTTTTTGTTGCTCACCTCTGGACTCTCTTCAATTTGTCCATGTCTTTCTTAAAAGATCCCCAAACTGGACATAATACTCCAGCTGAGTCCCCAATCTCAAGTAGAGTGGGACAATTACCTCCCATGCCTTCCTGCTTTTATTGAATTTCATCTTGTTGACTTCAGAACAATTCTACTATTCATCAAGGTCATTTTGAATTCTAATCCTGTCTTCCAGAGTACTTGCAACCCCTCTCAGCTTGATGTCATATGCACATTTTATAAGCATACTCTCCATTCCATTATCCAAATCATTAATGAAAAATATTAAATAGTACAGGATCCAGGACTTACCCTGGTGGGACTTCCCTAGAGATGTCCCCTCAGTTTGACAGTGGACCATTTATAGCTACGCTTTGATTATGGTCTTTTTGACCAGTTTTACACCTGTCTTATAGCAATTTCATCTAGACCACTTTTTCCTAGTTTGCTTATGAGAATGTCATAGAATCACAGAATCATAGAATATCAGGGTTGGAAGGGACCTCAGGAGGTCATCTAGTCATGTCGTGTGGGACTGTTTCAAAAGCCTTACTAAAATCAAGATCTATCATGCCTACTACTTCCCCATATCCACTAGGTCCAGCACCCTGTCAAAGAAGAAAATCAGGTTGGTTTAGCATGATTTGTTCTTGACAAATCCATGTTGGCTATTACTTATAATCATATTATCCTCTAGGTGCTTACGAATCAATTGTTTAATAATTTGTTCCAGTATCTTTCAGGTATCCAACTTAGGCTGACTAGTCTATAATTTCCTGGATTCTCTTTGTTCCCCTTTTTAAAGATATGTACTATGCTTGCCCTTCTCCAGTCTTCTGGGACCTCACTCATGCTCTATGAGTTCTCAAAGATATTCGCTAACAGTTCCAAGATTACTTCAGCTAGCTCATTACATATCCAGGGTGAATTTCATCAGGCCATACTGACTTGAATACATCTTACTTATCTAAATATTCTTTAAACCCATTTTCCCTATTTTGATTTGTGTTCCTTTCCCCTTGTTGGTAAGATCAGTTGTGTTAAGTATTTGGTCAGAATTTACCTTTTTAATGAAGACTGATGCAAAATAGGTATTGAACTCCTTAGCTTTCATGATGTCCATTATTAGAATCATAGAATATCAGGGTTAGAAGGGACCTCAGAAGGTCATCTAGTCCAACCCCTGCTCAAAGCAGGACCAATCCCCAATTTTTGCCCCATATCCCTAAATGGCCCCCTTAAGGGTTGAACTCACAACCCTGGGTTTAGGGGGCCAAAGCTCAAACCACTGAGCTATCCCTCCAGTTCTCCTTCCCTTCAAAGTAGAGGACTTACACTTACCTTTGTCTTTCCCTTGCTCCTAATGTATTTATAGAACGTCTTCTCATTACCTTTTATGACCCTTGCCAGGTGTAACACATTTTGTGCCTTAGCCTGAGGGATTTTGTCCCTGAATACTTGTACTATTCTTTTTTACTCATCCTTAGAAATTCAAAGGTCATACTTTCCTAAGAGATTTGGATAAACTGCATTTTAGCTGTGGCTGGTTCCTTATCTATCTTACTTGCTTATATTTCACCATATCTAGAATATTTGCAGATGTGAAAGGGGTTCAAATTAGTGCTGGCGGTGGAACCTCTGTTTCAGGACTGATGGTCCCTGTGACAGAGTACACTAATATAATTAACTGTGTCTAGTTTTTCTGTGTCTACGTACACCACTACTAACACTGTGCATATGCACCACTACCACTATTATATATATGCACTATCACATTCAACTGAATAGAATAAGAACTCTTCAGCTGTGAATCATAGACCTTCTACAGCTGACAGCTAATTGAAATTTGCCTTTTGGTAGGGATCTGTGCTTTTGAGATAGAAGGATCTGAGTTCATAAATTCATAGCTCCAAAGCCAGGAGGAACCATTGTGATCATCTCGTCTGACCTCCTGTGTAATACAGACATAGAAATTCTTGAAAATAATTCATAGACCATATCTTTTAGAGTTCTAGTCCTGCTGCCACCATGAATTTCTGAGTGACCATGATGTGCCACACAGTGACAACCAAAAAGTCCTAGGGGGCAAGGAGTCATTACTATAATTTGAAATTATCTAATTCCATATTGGATTCTCGCATTTGAATCCATTTTTCTACATCCACTAAACCAGGGGTTCTCAAACTTCATTGCTCTGTGACCCCCCCCTTCTGACAACAAAAATTACTACATGACCACAAGAAGGGGAGATCGAAGCCTGAGCCCACCACCTTGGGTAGCGGGCCAAAGCTAAAGTCCAAGGGCTTCAGCCCCAGGCAGGGGGCCTCTAATCTGAGTCCTGCTACCCAGGGCTGAAGCCCGTGGGCTTCGGTTTAGGTCCCAGACGGTGGGACTTGGGCTTGAGCTTCAACCCTAGGTCCCAGCAAGTCTAAGCCCTGGAGACTCCATTAAAACCTGGCTGTGACCCACTTTGGGATCCCGACCCACAGTCTGAGAACCACTGCACTAAACCTGAAACAATATACTTGTTATAAACAAAAATATGTTTCTATAAATATGGGAGTGACATGAGATTCAGGCTGCTATATGCTCTATTAATTTTATTGCAAACGATATATAAATGCCATTGCTTATGGAATCCTGAATCATTCAGTCCAAGCTGGGTTGCATGAGGTTCTTACTATTGTCAGCACATGAGAACAATAAAGCTTTGTGGAGGCACAAAGGAAGAAAGAATGCCACTTACAGGAAAGCAGGCTTGTCATTTACTATAGGAAACCAATGATTAGATCACAATAGCAGCAGTAGCTTAGTGATTTGCTTTATTTTTTTTTAGCTAGCAGAACCCAGCACCTGGACAATGAATTTTCCACCTAATCATCATCACAGAAAGGATGTTCAGTTTGACAGGTCAAAGATGCCTCTACAAGGAATTATGGGTTTTCATTTTAAGAATACATAATGGGTGTTAATTTGCTAGTTAGGACATTCAGTAGCTGAGTTTCAAAGCACAAAGCTTAAGTCTTAAGTATTCATTTATTGCTTAGTAAATTAATCAAAAACTGGTTTGCACTAAAAAAAGGCAATACATGATCCATTTTAAGGGGTATGTGATGTAATGTGTTTTGTAGCCTTTTGAAGACTCTAGTGTTTTGTTTCAGCCTTGTGTTAACTAAAATGTTAGATATATTTACTAGTTTATATTTCTTAACTAAATGTTTTAACTGTGCAAAGACATTCTATTTTTTCAGTGACTGAGAGAGCAGTCACTTCCGTAAAAATCTATAATATCCTGTGATTTTTGTTTCAAATGAAAAAAATAATCTCCACATTTAACTTTATATGCTTGCAGCTTTGCACTAGCATGATTACCATTTAATGATGTAATCCCAAGATACCTCTTCCTAACCAGCTCTTTGGTTGCTATTAGACAAAAGGCTGCTTTTTTCTAGATCATATTTACCTGATGGAGAAGTGCCGTGTTATGTGCAGAATATTTCCCACCATTTGTAATAACTTCACAAGTCTTTCCAGTAAACATGTGCAGATAGTCAAGTACCTGCTGTTGCAAATTATAGAACCAGAGTTTAACTGGAAAAATCTGCTCAATAACTGATAAAAGTGTATATTTTGCTGAATGGAACACATTTTGTTTATGACTTTTCACTTTATGATGGGCAAGTACTATTACATCATGCGTAGCATGAGCAATGAATGTCACATCTTCACTGCTTCAGAATGTACAACATATGCTGAGACACATACTCCACGTGTGGGAATGTACTTCAGTGCAATGCCTGTAATGTTACATGAAATACATAGAGTTTACTTTGCTTTTATTTGTAAGCATTTTATCACGACCAGCGCCTCACAGACTTGAGTTAACTAGGCCTTGGATCATCCCTGTGAGGTAGGAAATACTAAGCTCTCATTTTAGAGAAGGGGACATGTCCAAGATCAAACAGCTAGTCAGCTGGAGATATAGAAGGGGGATAACTCTTAATGGCACCCATTGTCCACCAGGCACTGCCAAGGAATGAAAAGGAGCTGGTTGTAGCTCCCTAATTTTTAAGGCCTGTGCTATGCCAGCTCAGCCTTAATGTGTTTCCAAGGAGCCTAAGGATTCCTCTGAAGTTTTGCTGTCTGGCTATCAGTCTGCCAAGTTGGGACTGCTGAAGAATAGCAGTGCTGCTCTGGCAATGCTGCCACCTGCCTCATACATGTCCCATACGTGGGATGTTGCAGACGGGTAGCTTAGGAGGTAGCTCCTGTTATGGTACGCCAGCTGTGAACTTCCCCAGACAGGAGCACTCTGGAAATCCACAGCTGAGGTGATCCAGTAGCTTCCCAGCCTTTCTATGGGAGCAGAGTCCTTAGAGGCCATTGGCAGTTGGTACAAAGTAGAGCAGCCCTGAGGCCTGGATCTGCACAGAACACAGCCCCAAGATCGGGATATTGTAAAAGTAGCTTCATGTGGCCTTTGCTCCAGCCCTTCCCTGAGCAATAGCAGGTTGTGTGAGTGTGTATAATATTTTTAACATTACAAAAGCTTTGGTGTCCTTCAGATTTTCTATCTAAAAAAGAATGGAAAAAACCCTGCACCCACTGAAGCCAGAATACTTATAAATTAAACCTCTCAGTCAGCTAAATGGTTCACCTATGAATCTTATTGTATTTGAAATATTACGTTCCAGCTGATAATACTGCAACGTAGAAATTAGTAATGGTAAAGACAGTCTCCTTTTTCATTCCATGCATCTCTCTGTACATCAAAAGTAGAATTGTTCCCCATGGTACATTCTTCAGTGCTTTGCCTCCTACAAAAAGCTTATTCATTTTCTGGAACTATCATGAGGTCGGATACATTATTTATACACCATGTCAGCTGTTTTTGAAAGGTTTTTTCTTTCTAAATCACCTGGAGGTTACTCCAGTTCCCTCAGGAGACTACTCCACATTCCATCAGGATTCACTATTCAGAACTGTATGCATATACTCAGACTATATTTTCCTTTGCTCGTTTTACTCCAATTACTGTTGATTACAACACCATAAAGGCTTATTCTGCCTCTGGTTTTTGCATATTTCACACAGATGAAGATGATTATCGTGCTCCCCCCCCCCGGGTCATTGTTTGGCCAGGCTATGCATAATTAATTATTTTCATTTTTTCCTCATATATCTTTCCCTCTAGCCTTTAATTTTATTACTATGTTCTGTATTCCCTCCACTTTGACAACATCTTTCTGTTCCTGAGAGTGGTGGAACACAGTATTCTACTCAATTTTCACTGGAGTCATAAAGAGACATTAATTCTTCCTTGGCCTGTGAAGAGATGGCTCTTGGTATGCTGCCTAAAATCATATTGATTTACGGCTGGCATACTGCGTCACAGGCAAACTCAAATCTATGGGAATTCTGCTGTGCACCATCATGAATAGGTCTCTACTGGACTTACTGCTTTCTCATTATCCTCTTCCCTAATGGGGGAGACTCTTCCCTCACAATGCTTATATATTGGATTATTTTATCACAAGCATGTTATCTTAAATTTTACCAGGATAAATCTCATTTTGTTGTTTCCTGTCCAAGTGTCTAACTTTTTTATGCCCTTTTGTATTATTTCTCTGTACTTATTGAGCTTCAACATTAAAGTTTCAACTTCAGATTCAGTGCTAAATGGTTCATATCAATACTTCACTATTACTTAGACTGCAGGCTCTTTGGGGTAGGGTAAGTTTCTTTATTCTGCATTTGTACAGAACCTATCACAATGGGGTTCTAGTACATGACTGGAGATCTAAGTTGCTACCACAATACAAATTAATTATAAGGCATTGTTGCCTACCTAAGCACATAGGCATTACTACCAAACCAGATTTGGCTTACTAGTTTCTGGATTTATTTTGGTTCACTCTTACATAGGTGACTGTAAAATAAACTAAAGTAAAGTAAAATAAATTAAAAAGCTGTATCTTCTTTAGGAGTTGGAAATGTTTCATTAAGCCTAATAATTAGTGCTGGATGGAAACGTTTTCAATGAGTTTTCCAACAAAAATGCAGAAAAATGTTTTCAATGAAAATTTTTCAGGAAAAACATTTTCCATTTTTCTTCCAGTTAGTCTTCCCCTTCCATGTTATTTATGTAGCCAGAACATGTCTAATCTCATGTCTAAGGGATCTGAGTTATTTTTACTACTCTTTCTTTCTCTTCAGGTTGAAATTTAATGAAAATCTGGTTACAACCAAGTTATATAACTCCTACCTCTAAACTTACAACTACTAAGAAGATGTTGCAGTTCAGAATACTTCTGAAATGCCTCCAAAATAAGAGGCCACTCTTAGATTTACTATTGATTTGTTTTAATGGTGTATTACATACCACAGCATACTGGAATATTATGTTCTTAATTCAGTTCATAATTATGGATGAATGGCAAAGGTCTCAAAGTAGGAACTTCTTGTTAGTTGATGTTTCTAGAAGCTTCAGTTAGGTGTCAAGGTTCAGCATTTAAATTTCTGTTACCATTAGTGGTACTTTTCCATTTCAGCTGACATTGCTGAAGCAAAGCTGTGATGTCTTTTGATAGGCTTTGATTCACAAGTATTTTTTCATGAAATTAGATTACAAAAAAGTTTCATTCTATCATCTCTGGCACATAGAAAACTCTGTCCCAAAAGGGCACCAAATTGTTAATTCAGGGCTTTCTTGTCTCTCTCCTGAATAACTGCATTTCTCTGTTCACAGGCCGTTCAAAAACTTTACTTTACAAATTACAATTTATCCATAATTCTGCAGCTAAAATGCTAACTGACTCAAAAGCAACTCAATATTTTATTATAACACATTTGAGACATTTAGGTTCGCTCCATTGAAATTTTATATTAATGTGAGGATTCTTCTTGTTTATAAGGACCCTTGCCCAACAAATCAGTTTATTTCTAGACACATAAGGCCAAAAGCTAGTTTAATTGGTAGGGACAGCTGTGTCTGGGATTGCCCATGTATAGGCATTTGTGGAGTTGATGGGTGAAATATGTTCTCACAGGATTGCAAGTTGTAGATCTCGATTACCTGTAATGGAGGAGTTAAATGCTGGGCAAGACGGGGAAAAAAGGCTGGAGAGTGAACCAGTTGTGAGCCAAGAGAGGCACAGGTACACTGTAAATTCGCTGCCAGGCACAACCTGCTCCATGTCTAATGGCATGCACAAATTGGTTAAATGCTCTTGTTTCTTTGATTGTTCTACACAGCTTGATCAATTAGTCCACCCAGTTGGCTCTATGGTTTTGTCTATACTAGCTGCTTGTCTGTTCCTGCCATCACCACTGACTGCTGTCAACTCCCCATACATTGTGTGTATCTACACACATAGCAGGAATTACACCCATAGCTCAAAGTGTGGACATGTCCATTGCCATTTCCTTCACTTGATTTCACCACACTTCTTCCCTGTGTCACTATCTCTCCTCTTTCCTTCCACTAGCTCCATTGACAGATGGGAGCTGAAGCACAGAGAGATTAAGTAATTTGCCTTAATTAAAAAATCATATAGAGAGGGACCTACCAAATTCACGGTCCGTTTTGGTGAATTTCACAGTCATAGGATTTTTAAAATCTTAACTTTCACAATTTCAGCTATTTAAATTTTGAAATTTCAGAGTGTGGTAATTGTAGGGGTCCTGACCCAAAAAGGGGTTGTGGAGGGATCGCAAGGTTATTGTGGGGGAGGGTTGCGGTACTGCTACCCTTATTTCTGCGCTGCTGCTGGCAACGGAGCTGCCTTCAGAGCTGGGCAGCTGGAGAGCGGTGGCTGTTGTCCAGGAGCCCAGCTCTGAAGGCAGAGCCGCCGCCAGCAGCAGCAGCGCAGAAGTAAGGACGGCATGGTATGGTATTGCCACCTTTACTTCTGCTCTGCTGCCTGCATAGCTGGGCCCTCAGACAGCAGCCACCCCTCTCCAGCTGCCCAACTCTGAAGGCAGCACAGAAGTAAGGATGGCAATCCAGTGCCCCCCCCAAAATAACCTTGCGACCCCCCCCCCGCAACTTCCTTTTGCGTCAGGACCCCCAATTTGAAAAATGCTGGTCTCCCCCCTGAAATCGGTATGGTAGAGAGTAAAAGCACACAAAAAGGATTAGACTTCATGGGGGGAGACCAGATTTCACAGTCCGGATGTGTTTTTCATGGCCGTGAATTTAGTAGGGCCCCACACATAGGGAATCAGCGACTGAGGTGAAAATTGGACTCAGAGCTCTTGAATGCCTTATCCACTTAGACCATCTGTCCTACTCAATTTACTCACCTTTTATGGCTCCAGTGGAGCAACATCAATTTACACCAGCTGATAATTTGACCCTATATTTTGCACTCCATTCAATTATCTTAAAAATCACACTGGCATAGTGTGAGGTAATGACACTATAATTTATTACTGCTCCAGTCTTTCTTACCTCAGAGTCAGGTTCAGTAGTAATAGGTCTCTTCCCAGTGCCTGGAATACAGTTGTCCACACACTCAAAATGGTTCTCCAAGGTCAATGTGGATTCTCTAACAGGTCAACTTTTTTTGGTGGATGTTGGTCCCTCTTTAGTGCATTCTGCTCCAGTGCAATTTCCTCAGGGCCGATGATCTCACAATCTGACCAAACAATGATGAGTCATTTTTTTGGTAGCTAGAGTCATCTGGATATCAGAACAAAGTCTCTCTGAGGATGAGAAGAGCACTGTGCTACCTAAAAATAGTCAGTGTGGTCAGGCTGAGTAAGTCCCTCATGGTAAATGTAACTTAGTAGACAATATTCTTCCTCCCTCTGGCTCCTCACATGAGGTTTTGTCCCAAATATATTGGAGTCAACTGATCTCGTTAAAAAAAAAACATAATGCATTTTACTTGCAAAACAGAAATAAAAGTATAAAAGAAATGGGAATAGAAAGTTAAAAATATGGATGAAATTAGCTTAATTACAATGAAATTCCTTCAGGGTTATATTATGTTCACACTAATACCAAAAGGGTTCACCATGATTAATGTTATTAAATTGAGTACCAAAGGAAATGATGATTGTTCTTCTTTTTAGGAAAAAAGTTCTCATTACCTGTGTAGCAAGATGAAATAATGCACTGTAGGTGCATTAATAATTGTAATTAAATGAATATCATATCAGTGAAATGTGCACATAACTTCTTTAAGGTTATTTTGCCACCTTTTAAATCAATCCTCAGCCCACGTCCACCTCCCGCCTCAATTTCTATCTGTGCACAGGATCTTGCCAATTTCATCCAAAAGAAAATAGACAAAATAAGATGTCATCTTCCCTTTCCCTCTGCTCACTTTCCCTCGTCTCCTAAAATTTTCTTCTCCTTCTCCTGTCAGGAGGTGCTGAAGTTTCTTATCTTCTTTCCTCCTGTAACACCCTCCACTTGCCCCTGTAACCACATCCCATCTCCTAATCTACCTCACACACACTCATCTCTTACCCTTTACTCTTCCCCTTAACCTCGCACTCTCCTCTGACTCTTCCCCTCATAATACAAGCATGTGTCAGACTGTCCCATCTTAAAAAAAACCCTTGATCCCGCTTACCTTTCAAATTACTGCCACGTCTCCCTTCCATCTCTAAGCTCACTGAATGTGTTGTTTACAGTCACCATCTGTGATTTCTCTCCTTCAATTCCATCCTAGACTCTCTCCAATCTAACTTCTACCCCTCTCACTTCACCGAAACAGCTATAGACAAACTCTCTAATTATGTCTTCTTAGCAAAAACTCAGAAACAGTACTACATTCTTATCATCCTTGACCTGCCATTGGCCTTCAGCAATGTGAACTCTGCTCTTATTCTTGCAAGATTGTCCTGTCTTAGATTCCATGAATCTGTCCTCTCCTGGTTCTCCTATCTCTCTAATCACTCCTTCAGCCGTGGCCTTTGGAGTATACTTATACTTTCTGTGGGGATTCCACAGGGCTCTGTCCTGGGCCCCCTGATTCTCCCTCTTTACCTCATCACTTGGAAATCTCATCCACAAACACAAATTCAACTACCATCAACTCTCAAGATCTACCTCACTACCCCAAACCTCTCTCTTTCCATCCAAACTAAAACCTTAGCCTATCTCTCTGACATGTCATGAATGTCCAGCCATCAGCTCAAGCTCAATTTGGCTAAAATAGATTTCTTAATCTTCCCCCTCCTCCAGCTTTGTTTCCTCCTTTCATGATCCCTGTAGACAACACCACCAGCCTGACTGTCTCTCAGGCCCATAACCTGGGCATTATCTTCAACTTAGACCTCTCGCTAGATCCTCACATCCAAGCTATGACTAAATCTTGCAGATTCTTTCTGCATAACATCTCTAAAATGTGGCCTTTTTTATCCATCCACACAGCTAAAACTCTCCTCCAGGCTCTTGTCCCCTTTTGTCTCAATTACTGCAACATCCTTTTCTCTGGCCTTAACAAATCCAGTTTTGCCCTGCTCATGTCCATTCAGATTGCTGTTGCAAAAATCATTCTCTTAGCCTGTTGTTTTGACCAAACCACCCCTCTCTTTGAATCCCTTCACTGGCTCCCCCTTCTCTATTGCCTCAGAAATAATCTACTTGTCTTTTCTTTCTAGGCCCTTCATGGCCCATCTCCACTATACCTATCATCTCTCATTCACTATTGTCCACTTGTTAAATTTCAAACATGCACTTTTTGTGCTTTCTGCCATGCTGCCTCTCACACTTAGGAGGAGCTTCCCATGAACATCTGCAAAGCTACCTCATGATCCTCCGGATCCCTCCTTATAACTCTCCTTTGTTGTGATACCTACAAAAAACTTGACAACAGTTAGGCTGCTGGTGTGCTGAGATTACCAATATGGTCTCATTTTTTCTTTTACTGTTCTTGTCTGCCTGCCTGCCTCAATCTGTTGTCTTACACTTACATTGTAAGATCTTTGGGGCAGGGACTGTCTTTTTGTTCTGTATTTGTACAGCGGCTAGCACAATGGTGTCCATGATTAGGGCTCCTAAGTACTATGATCATACACATAATAATAATATTTCTGACAGACTTGTATTCTTATTCTCAGCTGTATTCGTTTATTCATACTTCTGGTATCTACTGGGAAGAAAATGACACAATTACTGTATCACTGAGCTACAATGTAGGTGCCTCAGTTGAGAAGTCCTAGATACTATTCTGGCAGATGTGTTTGTTTTGTAGGTTGACTAGCAGTGTTTCAGAACAGTTAGCCTCATGTTGAATGTATTGGTTCCCCACTGGTTATATCATTTTGAATCAGTTATGTTGACCTTATTGTTTAAACTGAGACAATAAAAAAATAATTCATTATGGGGCAGATAGATCTTCCAGTTGAAGTCAACGGAGCTATGAATTTAAATCCACTAGAAATCTGCTGTTATATCCAAACTTCTCCTGCAACATATTAGTTAAACAACATGCTAAAGTATTAGACACATTATTCTCAAGATAAATACAACACTAAAAATATAGTAAGAGTAAAATCCTATCCCACTGAAGTCAATAGGAGATTTTCCCAGATTTCTGTGGGTCCAGGATTTCATCCCAAGTGCGCTAAGAGCTATTTCAGAGAAGAGGTGAGGGATCAGGTTTCCCAAACCCAGCAAATGTACACCGAAACCTTAGTCCAGCTCCTGCAGATCCAGCAGGAGATCCAAGAACAACATGACTTTTCCAGTATACTAACTTCTAAACATATAAATTTTCATTTAAACCATAACATGAAATAAGAGCAGCATACGGAAGAAATTGCTGTGATACAGTTACATACTTTAATCAGAAACAGAATTTTGGATCATTTCTGTGGAAAGTGTGGATACAATCAATCATCAAGCCACCATCTCAAAATGGAAATTAGTGATCAAAACCAATCCTATAGAAACCAAGGAATCATTAGCAAGAATATATCCGAGAACAAGGCCTGCTGATGCAGAGTTGTGACCAAGACCATTATGACCAAGTTATGCTTTCTGGATCTAATTTTTGATCACATCTTGAATCTATAGAGAGTTTAGATCCATGTGGTACTTTGGGGAAACAGGCTTACCACAATAAAAATGACAAAACACATATATCATGAACAGTATAAAACACCCCATACAAGTGACAAGAATAATGTTTTTTTTAAAATGCCATCCTCAAAATTATGTGATTGAAAACTCATTCAGCCCAGCCCCAGAGACCTATTTTAAATCTGCTAGCATCTGTGAAGGAAGAGCTTTCTGTAGAAAAGCCCAAAGCAGGAAGGGTCAACAAAATGACGCTAATAATTTTTTTAAAATTCACTCCAAATTCTCCTTCAGATACTAATAAAAAAGTAGAATGAAATATTAGAAAACTCTGTGGAATGGGGTATGTTTCTATTAAGCAACAGTTTCTGGCCTGCACCATGTGAAAACCCCATCAAAGGATAGAAAACACTTCCAAATACTATGCTGGCATCTCAGGAGTGAAAAACCAAACCTGAGACTTGAACCTGGAGGTTTCAGATACCAAATTGCCATTAAACAGCCAGTCTAGTCTCCTCTTTTTCCCACTCATTAATGCTCATGCTTCTCAAGACAGGGATATGTCTTTTTTACTTTATATTTAGGTCAAAATATGAAAATTACATATAAGCCCTAGACTTGTATAGTGAGTTGAATTGTGCTGAAATGGCAAAAACACAACTCTTGTTTTTCAGCTTTAGTTAGATGAATAGGACCTCTAAGGAGAACAGAAGATTCCACCATCAAAGAGGTCTGTGTGTATCAAAAACTTCTCCAAACAAATGTATTTGTTTGAACAGGGCCAAAAAGTTAGAGAAATGACCTACCACTAAAGATGGTGAGATATATGGAAAAACTACCCATCACAGCAGTTCTGTCCTTGAAGTACCGTCACCACTTCACGATTGATGTGCGGAGGGTTAGGAAGCCCTGCCTGCAAATGTATTACATGTGCAATGTTGAAATGTTGGTGAATAAAAGAGACAGTCATTAAAAAAGCCATCCACCATCAAGTCCCATTGACAAAGGTGAGCAATATCCAGCAAATGGCAAAGGTATAGAAACAATTTAAAATGAGAACCAAAAGTCCACAGAGATCTAGAGGGGGAAAAAATGGGAACACAACTTAGCTATATACCAAATTAGCTAATAGGCTATCAGTTGACATCATGTGTTATATAAAATTCTAAATGTTGCCAGTACCCAAATCAACATCATATTTACACTGTAAAGGGGCCCTGCTGAACCATTCCACAGTTTGTTATTTTTTTAATTATGCATTGGCCTCAGAAGTGCTTTGGCCAAACTCTTAGGAAACTGATTTAAGTCTTTTTACTTGAAATACTGACTTCTCTTTCTAAAGCCCAAGCAGGAAAAATATGATCAATACATGAGAACAATATATAGATGTTAGGCCACATTTTTCAGTATATTCCAGCTGCTTTAAACCACTCTCGCTATGCAGCCATAAACCTGGTTTGGCAGGAGACAGGTTTGTAGCTGATTTGCTTTGCTGAAGTGGCACAAAACTTCCAGATTTGACTGGTGAGTCTGGCCCAATGGCTAAAGACCTGAAGGAGTGGTTTGGATAAAAAAAGACCTCACTTAAAACTCTTTTCAAAGATCAGATCAGACTTGAACACAACTTATCTGGAGTGGGGAAGTGTGGGTATAAAAGTTCTGTTAATCCACTCAAAAGATTAATATTTTATTATTGTCATCATATTTGTTCTTAATTGCAGTCTGGATGAGAAGTGGAAGTACCAAGGTTCAACGGGAAGAGGTGTTTTTATGATATATCTGATCCAGCTACACCTGAAATGCAATGTATCTTATGAGATTTGTAAATCTTTTTCTAGGCATGCAGCCCAATTTTCAAACTAGAATCAGCTAACTGTGCATTATAAACCAGTCCAAACCAAATCCTCAGTTCTGGATACCTCAGTTTTGGGATCCATAGTTCACAGTTCTGACCCATCTGTAGTTTGGATAAATTCTCTTTCTTTCTTTCTTTCTTTTTCATCAGTCGACTCAGCAGCAATGAGGGGGCTAAATGAAGTCTTTCCACCACTTTCTATCTTGTACCAGCTTTGCAGCTTTGTTCATCTTTAAATCTTTTTGTTCTGTGTCATTCTTCACCGTATCTATCCAATTCATCCTCATACTTCTTCTACTTCTAGTTCCTTGCACTCTGCAATGTATCTCCATGTATGGTATCCTTTCAAGGTCCATTCTTGACACTTGTCCAAACCATAGCAGGCATCTTTCTTGAATCTTTTGTAGCAGTGTTATTTCTTGCCCTGGCCATTTTCTTATCACTTCTTTAAATTTTCTGCAGTTTTGAAACTTTCCCCTCAGTCAGTTCGTTTCTGCAGTCAATACCTTATGGTCATCAGCTTTCCTCATATTCCAACATTCCAACACATACAGCAGTTGTCTTGCATACCGTAATTTACATTTTATCAAAATCTCTTTAGCCTTCCTGACCTTGAAGAGTTTTCTGAATCAGTGGTGGCTGGTGTGAATCTTCTTTTTACTTCATTTCCACAATTCCCATTCTTTAATACTAGTTATCCAAAGTTCATACATTTTTCACCCTTTTCTAGTTCGTCTCTTTCCTTGATTGTTACCTCTTCCTCCTTGTCTTCCAATTGCCATAATTTTTGTCTTTTCTATGCTGATTTTCAGTCTTAATTTTCTGCATTCCTGATTCACCTTGTCAGTTATTCTCTGTAAATCTTCCTTGGCCAATGCACTGAGGTCAATACCCTCTGCAAATCAAAGGTTATATTCACTGTCCTCCCACATAACATGACTCCTCCCATTTCATCTCTCAATGCTAAAGCCATTACTGCTTCCAGTACCAAGTTGAACAAATCTGGTGATAGCGTACATCCTTTTCTCACTACAGAAGTCATCTTGAACTATTCTATCAGATTCTTGTCTGTTCTCTCTGCACTCATTGACTTGCTGTAGATGTTTTCTATCAGCTTGATCAATTTCTCGGGGATGCCGTACATTCTCAAGACTTGCCATAACTCTTTTCTGCCAAATGCTGTCAAAAGTCTGTTTAAAGTCTTTGAAGTTGTTATAACAGGGTTGGTTGTGTTTGATTTATTTCTCTGCTATCTTATCATCATTAGCTGATCCGTTGCACTTCATCCTGGTCTAAATCCAGCCTATTCCTCATTGCGCTCTGCAAAGTCTTGATGAATGCTTTTCCCAGAACACTCACTAAGCTGATTCTGCTGTAATTCTTGCACTCACTCATCTCCCTTTTTATAGGTTGGTACTATTATCACTTCCCCCCATTTGCTCGGCATTTGGTTTTGCTTGTAAATCTTGTTGAATAGCTTTTGCATTGCCTTTGCTGTGTGTTCTTTGCCTGCTTGCAACAGCTCTGTGGTTATGTTGTCACTTCCTGCTGCCTTTTCCTTTTTCAAACTTTCTCTCAAGGTCTTTATTTCTTCTTCTAAGAATTCTATTCTGTGCTCTCCTTCATTTGTACTGGGAAGCATATACCATGTTCTGCATGTTGTACAGCTCTTCAGAATATTCTTTCCATTGCTGACACTTTGCTTGTTCATCCTCAATTATTTGCTCACACTTTTTCACCGCTGACATCTTCAGCTTATATGTCCCACTCAGTTCTCTTATGTTGTGATACAACCACTGTGTTTGCATTTCTCTTTGCATATTCTGCTTCTTTATACTGTTCATTTATCCAGTTGTTTCTGTGTCTCTACACTTTCCATTTTGGTCATCCTATTGTACTCAGCTCTTAAATTTGCACCTTCCTTTTTATTCTCTTTCAGCTTCTTACACTTGTCATTCAACCAGACATCAACAATAGGGAAAAAATTAATCAGAAATACGTGGCATTTTAAAGATCATGCTACAGCTGCTTCAAGATGAGTACAGGGACTGCTTCTTCCTTGAACCCTCCTAGGGGTGCTGATCACCCAAAAAAGTCAGGAAGGAGATGAGACAACAGCTCCACCACAGCATGCAGAGTAGGCTGGGAATACTGGTGGAAGCAGTTTGCTCCATTCTCAGGGATGGGGCTTCCGATGCACTCCCCCCATCTGCACACTAGGGAATTTAGGGAAGAATTGTGTCTCCCTGAAGTGCAATCCTCCTTGTACCCCGAAGGATGGTGCAGCTCTGCACTGACCTCTATTGAGAGCTGTGGCCAAATGATACAAGCTAGCCCTGTGTGAGAGACTGCAGGAGTTGGCCCAAAGTAATTAAAATGTGGGAAAAGAACCATTTGGTTTCATTTCATCTTCCAAACTTGAACATTATTTTTATACAACAAGGCTCATCCATTCACATGTTTGATACAAATACAAGAATATATAGGCAAATGAAAGTAGTGCTGAGTAATCATTAGAAATAACAAGACAGTTGGGGAATGGCAAAAACTGTTTATAAGAAGGCAAATACTTCCTTTTCAATTGTCCCATCCTGAAAGCTCTCCAACTATTATAGAAGACAGAGAATCATAGAATCATAGAATCATAGAATATCAGGGTTGGAAGGGACCCCTGAAGGTCATCTAGTCCAACCCCCTGCTCGAAGCAGGACCAATTCCCAGTTAAATCATCCCAGCCAGGGCTTTGTCAAGCCTGACCTTAAAAACCTCTAAGGAAGGAGATTCTACCACCTCCCTAGGTAACGCATTCCAGTGTTTCACCACCCTCTTAGTGAAAAAGTTTTTCCTAATATCCAATCTAAACCTCCCCCACTGCAACTTGAGACCATTACTCCTCGTTCTGTCATCTGCTACCATTGAGAATAGTCTAGAGCCATCCTCTTTGGAACCCCCTTTCAGGTAGTTGAAAGCAGCTATCAAATCCCCCCTCATTCTTCTCTTCTGCAGGCTAAACAATCCCAGCTCCCTCAGCCTCTCCTCATAACTCATGTGTTCCAGACCCCTAATCATTTTTGTTGCCCTTCGCTGGACTCTCTCCAATTTATCCACATCCTTCTTGTAGTGTGGGGCCCAGAACTGGACACAGTACTCCAGATGAGGCCTCACCAATGTCGAATAGAGGGGAACGATCAGGTCCCTCGATCTGCTCGCTATGCCCCTACTTATACATCCCAAAATGCCATTGGCCTTCTTGGCAACAAGGGCACACTGCTGACTCATATCCAGCTTCTCGTCCACTGTCACCCCTAGGTCCTTTTCCGCAGAACTGCTGCCTAGCCATTCGGTCCCTAGTCTGTAGCGGTGCATTGGATTCTTCCATCCTAAGTGCAGGACCCTGCACTTATCCTTATTGAACCTCATCAGATTTCTTTTGGCCCAATCCTCCAATTTGTCTAGGTCCCTCTGTATCCTATCCCTCCCCTCCAGCGTATCTACCACTCCTCCCAGTTTAGTATCATCTGCAAATTTGCTGAGAGTGCAATCCACACCATCCTCCAGATCATTTATGAAGATCAGCATGCATAATCTTTAGATAATTGTCATAGGCCTTCTAAAGAGGAATGGGTAACCATTCAAAACGCTACATTTGTTGAACAAGACTTTGGCAATATCAAAGTACATTGTTATGTCACATTATACCTCAAATTTAGGCATTTTTTAAAAGCTTATTTAGAAAGCTGAATTCACCTTAGGGATAGCCAGATGCCAATTTGAAAGCAAGACTGTAAATCAGATATATGTATATAAAAAAAAGCTTGCTTTACAAATAAGATAGGGAATCAAATTTCATCTCTCATTGGTAAATTATTTTCTTCAACTACCTCAAGTATACATTTGAATTCTTTCTCATTTGAAGTCCATGTAGTTACACCTGCAATTAATTTGACCCAATATTTGTCAAATTCTTATGGAGTATGCACTTCAACTTTCTGTTCCTCATTAGTTTATACACACACACACACACACTGTCTCTCTCTCTCTCTCTGTCTCTCTCTCTCACACACACACACACAACTCCCTTTCTCAGATCCTTGTTTCGTCTTGTCCTTAGGCAAAGGACTGTTCCTTGCTATGTGCTAGTATGATGCCTAGCCCAATGGTCCTCCAAGCTCAGGGGATAACATAATAATAATTTGTCTATGTGGCTGCAAAATACATATAAAATTCTGTAAGTGGCAAGAAAGAATAGAGAAAAATCTGTAGGAAAGTGACTGTCATTCAGTCCTCCAGTATTTTCTCTCTTTGGGTTCCGAGGAAGGAGGGCGATCATTTGAGTTAATGCCTTCTATCCAAAAGATAATTCTGATAATCATGTATTAGCTGTGTGTGGAAACACTGAAATAAGTCTTATATGATCATTTGAGGCATCATCTTTTCGCCTCCAGATCTACTGATACAATTTTTTTTAAAAGTGGCACTGAAGATACACCAGAACCTCCATTTAGAATGTAAACAAAATTCAGATGGAGTAATACACTTGAAAACAGTTTGACAAACTTTAAAAACAAGCAGTCAACACTTTATTTCCTAGTTTGTTTTCAAAAGTCCAAATGAATGAAATCTTCTAGTAACTGTTAGTTCATATAACTAATAATTAGAGCTGGTTGGAAAATAGATTTTCCATACAGTGAAAAATATTGAGATTTTGGAAAAAAAATTATAGAAAATTGGGACAAAAATCCATATTTTTTCACAAAATGAAATTCTGATTTTTTTTCCAATTTGGTTAAATTGAAAAAGTAAAATTCAAAATGACACTTCATTTTGAAATGAAAGATTGAAACTTTTCATTCTCAAAATGTGAAAATAGGACATTCTGACATTTTATAGGTGTTTTTACAAATTTTTAAAACAAAAATGTCATGGGTGATACAATGTCACAAAATTTGATTTTATCAAAACAGCATTTTCAGATGGAAAACTGTTACAAGTTTTTGACCATCTTTAATAATAACTAATATAGGGTGATAGCAGTGTTCAGGCTTTTGTCTTCTACAAGCCATAGTCACTAGAGAGTGATACAATTACACACAATTTAGTCACTACTGTAGCTTGTGTAGAAGTATTTAGCCACTGGAGGGTGACTTCATCACACACACTTGAACAACTTTGATACTCCACTAAGGAGAGGGCAGTGATTCATTTTAGATATATAGATATAGTGAGAAGATAGAGACCATGATGTAGTGTTGGTTCTATAGGCATCTATGAAATCATTCACTATAATATGAAAATCAAGCCCTGTTCAAGTCTCCAAAACAAGCTCAGTCTGAACTACTTCTGGTAAACTTTTGTTGCAATAAAAAAACCAGAGACATGTTTGGCCATCCACCATTTTACAGTTACAGGGCTAAATGTGTGCCAAAATTCACATTCAAAACATACAGATGGACATATGCGCTTGATAATTGTGTATTCAGTTTCTTATCGGTTAATGATCATTTCTGCATATGTTTCTAAATGAGACAGTATTGAAACACTAGATCATAGTACAGTATCAGTCCTCCCCATTTTCCCACTTGATATACTCCAGCATAAGAAAAGGAATCCTTTTTACCCTGCAACAAGTTATATCAAGAAGCAACAGGTGTCAGATATATCAGGAACAGAAGTCAACTCTCAGGAACTGGAGTCAGATACTGAGCAGGAGGGTTTAGACATTAAGACTTTGATTCTGATCTGACTTACCATAATGACATAAATCAAGAGTAGCTCCACTGAAGTAAATGGACTTACACCAGTGTGAGTGAGAGGGCTTCATATACTCCTAAGAATTAATGTGGTATATGCACATTGTAAATCCCATGTGGTGTTGTGTTTGTGCATATATTAACAAGATATACTTAGAATATGAAGTGGAGATATTCAAATAGTGGAAGACTCAGAAAAGTCCCATATCAGTATAAAATTACAATATCACATAAACTTTACAATCAAGAGTCAGGCATCAAACATTTGGGATGAAAGATCCTGTGTATCCTTCCTGCCCTTTGGGGAAAAAAAATCAGACTTTACTTAGTTTACTTTCTACTTTCTCAGACTTACTGATTTCCAGATATCTATCCTCCAGTGTGTACCTGCATTGCTCTGTTTCTTCATGCTAGGAGAAGGTATTATACCCTTGCTGCAGATCTCTATCAAAACTTATCTTGTTTTATGTAACCCTCTTTTATCATGTCTCCTGGTTACTTGGACTTTTCAATCTTTTCTCTAGTACGTTTTGCTTATCCTCCAGTTTTGGTATCATAGCAAAATTTAGACTACACTTTCATCTGGATCATTTAAAAAACAAATTGCGTTTAACCCTTTTATCCGGATGGAGACTTCTCCCCAGTCTGTACATTCAATAGTACTATTAATAATTGCTCTCTTTTATCAATTGCAAATCCATACTTCAGCGTTTTTATCTAGTTGGTATTTATGTTACTACTTTGTTTATTATGTGGCACTGGATCAAGTGCCGTACTGAGAGCCAAATACACTGCATCTATCCCTTTGCCTACATACAATTGGTAATTATATTAAAGAGGGCTGTTAGATTTATCTGGCATACTTATGTTTTGTAATCCCATATTATGGGCTGGATAATGGACCCACTTATTTTGAGCACTTAAGTGGGACTTAAGTGGTGCATAGGGCTTGCTGAGTTTGACCCATGTTGTGGTATTAATGAAATACATTTTCATGGAGATTTTTAAGAACTGTAAACCACATACAGTTGTTGTGTGTGTCTTCTAGAATAGTGGTTCTCAACTTTTTTTTTTTTTGTGGCCCACTTGAAAATTGCTGAGGGTCTTGGCGGACCACTTAATGATCTTTCCAAATGTTGTTTGTACCATTAGCTAACTATTGTAAAGCGCTTTGAATAAAAGCACTATATAAAATAAAACTTTTATAATAATTAACTTTTTTTGTTCTACAAATAAAAGCACACAACTTATATTTTAATATCAGTCGTCTTACCTCTCTAATGCGATGGATGTGCCCTCTCTCCCACGCCACAGCAGCCCCCAAGCTGGGGCTAGGAAGGAGGGGGGTCTCTCCCTCTCTCCCCCACCACAGCAGCCACAGAGCTGAGGCTGGGAAGGAGGGGGTGGGGGTCTCTCCCCAGCAGCCGCAGCCCTGGGGCAGGGGAAAGTCACTTCTTTCTCTGGCCACCACAGTCCTGTATGTCCCAACTTTCCCCCACCCCCTCTTTTCACCCCACTGCCCCCCCACCTACCCTCTATTCTGCCCAAGGCCACCACCTCACCTTACATGTGCATCTTCTCCAGGGTCCAGGCACCTAATTTGTGGAGCCACACCTGTGCAGCACCACTACTTAGGTTAGTGGCCCTTCATTCTCTTGTGTGCGGCCTCCCAGGTGCGCATCTTAGAGGGAACTATCCGTGGACCACCTGAATGGTGTTTGTGGACCACTGGTGAAATGATAAGCTTGCTTTGGAATTCATCTGTGCTGCTTTTTGACATCTATCCATTGCTACAGTTCTTTCCAGCTGGACGTGCATACCAGCACCATGGAAAACCAGGTGTCCATTCCCTCAACGCCAAATGTCAGTCATCCAGCTGAGAGGGGAGGCTTCTGATGCCCCACAGGACAAACTGACTAATGCCAAATGGCATGGCCTCCCCAAAATTCTATCAATTCAAACTCTAAACAAAACCTCCGAAAGAAAGCATTAGGGCAAGAAACTTCAGACAGTCATGTGTACCTCCTCCTATGCAAACTTCCTTCTCACACACAAAGCTTTAATGGAACCCTATTGGAAAGAAATGTAAACAGGGAATATTATATCTCCCAGTTAGTCAACAATGCAGCTATATTTTTAACTGATACATGGAAACAAGTTGTTGAACATTAGAAAAAACAAGGTTGCAAATTGCATGTTTTACTTAAAATAGAACAACAGATTAAGTGCAAGGGATAATGCTATCTATTCCTTGGAGAATTGCTAAAAAACCACATGTGAAATGCTGAGCTTGCCAACTCTTTAATATCCAATACATGTAAGATTCATTTTACTAACCTGAATCTGATGGTTTTACTAAACTTTATTTACATTTTGATTTCTGTGCTGCTAATTTTTTGTTTTAATTCATCTGTAAATTCCACGTAATCTGAATTTCAGTGCATGGATTGAATTAATGTGATTTTTGCACACAGAGCTCGTGTGTCCCCTTTTCAAATTTTTTCCCCATTGAGAGGCCTGCTGTGAAGGCATCTTGATTGTGATTATATTTCATTTAAACTTGTTACTACAAGTCTCCGCTTTTGTTTCTGCCAGCTAAGTCACTCAAAAAACTCACAACATGAGGCATATAACCATAAATCCTCAAGGCTATTGAATTCAGTGAGGCCAGTCAGATGATCAGAGAAATAAATACTATTTATATTGGTTTCTGCATAAACCAATGATTGCATATATTGCAGGAGACAGTTGTCATGTTTACAAGCTGAAACATGGCCCTGGACCATGTTAACAAAAGTCAGATGCTGAGTATTTTACAACGTTGGAATGCCTGATCTAACTTCCATTGCATCCGATGAAGTGAGCTGTAGCTCATGAAAGCTTATGCTCAGATAAATTTGTTAGTCTCTAAGGTGTCACAAGTACTCCTGTTCTTTTTGTCTTTTCAGTGACTCCAGCTGGATTGGGCTGTTTGTCTGTTCAATAGTCAAGAACATGCCATAGACCACTGATGCCACTTGTGTCCTGAGCTTTTATTTATTCATATAGACAGTTTTCTAAGTGATACTGGTTTATCTTCCTCCTCATTATACTGAAAATAAGTGATTCATCTGTATACACCTAATGCCTCAGTTCCATAACTCACTTTCTGAAGAATTACATTGTTTTAATAGTCCTTCCACTAACAATAAATCGTTGGAAGTTGGTCAGCATAATATATAGGGTCTGGGTCTGATCTCAGACCCGTTTTATACTGGTGTAACTCCATCACTTCAGCAGATTTACTCCTGGCTTATTCTGTGTGAGTGAACTCAGAATCACCCATCTTCATGACTTTTCTGTATGGCTGTATTGGCTATTTCACCATGTACTAAAGAGCTCCAAAAGTACACTGTTCTTGGCTAATCACCCTTTTCATATTTTTACTGTGGCTGAAATGTGAATAGGCAAAACAAAGAGAATACCTGACAAGAAACATAACATTTTAGGCAAGGAACTTCAAGTATTTATCACCATGGAGGCAGAATAGGCATTTTTCTAAATGTACGGCTATCAGCATCCTCAACAGAGGAAGGGAGGAAGGGTGGCTCAGGGCAATGGAAACCGACTGTGGAGAATTCAAATTTACTTCAGGTTATTATCTGACAGTGATTACCATCTGACAACTATTATGATGTGTAACAAACTGGAGGTCTCAGTCACCCAGTCTTGCAACCACTGCAATCTATGAAAATTTTGCCATGGACTTCAATGGCAATAGGCATACTCCCCAGGTGTTCCTATGATTTAAAACAACACATCACAATTTGAACTTTTGGAGGTTTCAGAAGAAAGGCCAACAAACTATAATAGGCATTAGGACTGAGCTGCCATCTCATGCCCAGAGTATCATACTAGTAAAGTTATTGAGTAAAGTTTCAGAAACATAGCCGCTTCTGCTCACCCAGCCCCTTATTCAGCTACAATATGTTTACACAGCAGCTGGCAGGCTGCTTCCCAGCACGTGTAGACAAACACCTGAGTCTGTACCCCAGGCCCTGGCCACACTGCTATTTTTACCATGCTAGCTTAAGCAGCGCTATCGCATGTCTGTCTATCCATGCTGGGAAGCAACCTCCCAGCTACTGTGCAGACGTACCCTAAAATGACTCATGCTGGTAATCTTCTCTTATGAAGAAGTTGCAGGAGTGGGCTCTTCAATATTAGAGAAAACTATAACAGACTTTTCAAAAACTTTAAAATTAGCCTCATGGCTTGGTAATGGTCCCACTGAAATGATTTGGAGAGTTGGCATTAATTTTAATGAGACCAAGATTGGCCCCTGTTCTAAAAGGCAGGGCGGAGGGGATGAAATTACTACTTGGATAGGTAAATACTGAGATTTTTTTTTCAAAATTGAAATCTTCTAACATAATCACATGCCTACTGAATACAATAACTTATCTGGATCCATTAGTTGAGGCCCAACTTGTTCCATTAGGAAACTGTACATGCAAATACCTACTTGCCCATGCCATTAATCTGTTCATACATATGCCTACAACAGCTTTCATGGATCTTTTGGAATAAAACAAAAAATAAGGATCAGATCTTCAGCAGGTGCAAATTGGAGTCGGTCTTTTGTCTACATCAATTAACACCAACTGACGATCAGTTTTATGATCCATATTTAGTACCAGTCTGGTTGCATATATGATCTATTGGATTAGAAACTACTGAACATAATGCCATTTAACTGCCTTCCAATTTGTTGCAGAACAATGTAATCCATTAAATTGTGCATCATTGCAATCAGCAACTTATCTCTTCCGTACATCTGAAAAGGCAGGCAGCATCGTCCAGCGGATAGGTTACAGGACCAGACGATAGGAGCTCTAAGTTTATCGGTGACCTTAAGCAAGGGTCATTGCCTGTCTGTGCTTTAGTTGCCCCATGTGTATAAGAGGGATAATGATACTTGAACTACTCTTATTTAAAAGTTCTGTGAGATCCATGGACCAAAAGTGCTATCTAAGAGCTGGGAGCAGGAGTGGGGAGAGGAGATGGGCTTCTTGCTGGGAGCAAGGAGCTGAGTTTTTCTGGTTCTAGAAGAGCTTGGTTGGGGCAGGGTTAGTATGATGAGTGCTTATGCCACACCCTGGTGCTGTTCAAAGAATGGAAAAAAGCTGAAGCATCTATCTCGTCCAGTGTTTTTTTCCAGTTCAAGCACTGCTCCAGACTATCAGTGAAGAGTACACTCATCCTTAAAGCTCTGAAGAGCTTAGTGCATATAGATGCTCAGAGATAAAATTACGGGCCACCATTAGCCATGAGCTCAGTGACAGAGACTTAATTGAGAACAATGGAGTTATGACTTTATCCCTGACGGCTGAATTATTCTCCCTGACACTTTTTAGTTGCAACTGATGCTGGTCACTGGTACTCTGAGTTTCTAATGTACAGTACATATCCACAGCTAATACACACGCTCTCCCCAGCCTTCATTTTCTCCTAACATGCATTGGGTTACTGGCTTTCTTTCCCCATCTTGTTCTTAAATTTGATCAAGCTCATCTTGTTATCGTTGGATAATGTGAAAATCTGTCGTCTAATTATTATAACCAGGCATTCCCCCTGCTGGACCAACTCCCAATTGTCTTCCAACAAACGTCCCTGAAGCTTTACTTGATTATTTTGTAACTTACTAAGAACATCTCTTCTCAAATATAAAGCTATTTCTGAAACATTTGGCCATCTTCAGAAAATTATGCAACATTTAACCCCTGAAACTAGTTAAAGTGATCAACTTATTTGGGTTGTCTCATTCTAAATGCTAAAATATAGGGTAAGATTATTAAAAGTACTTAAGTGGCTTACGCATTTAAGTCCTATAGATTTTCAGTGACACCGAGGCACGTTAGTGCCTGCAGCCTGGATTTTTAAAGCTATTAGGGTGTTGCTGTGCTCAGCATTGCAATGCCTAATTAATCATTTTCTTAAGGGATTTGAACACTTAGAAATTTAAATCCTTTAAGAAAAGGAGATATAGGCTTCTAAATCAGTTAAGCACTTTTGAACATTTTACCCATGTGTGATGCTGGCAGGCCAGGTGGCAGCTCTTGCCCAGGCTGCAGGCATTAAATAAGAACTGACAAATGCATACCTGGAGACGAGAGCAGTTCACTTATGTGTTAGTGGTGGTCAAAATAGGTATTAGTCTTATAAAAATGTAGTTACTGTTTAGAATCTATAGCAGTGGTGGGCAACCTGCGGCCCGCACCGCTTCCCGCAGCTTCCATGGGCTGGGAACGGCAAACCGCGGCCACTGAGAGCTGCGGGCAGCTGTGCCTGCGGATGGTCAATGTAAACACTGTCTCGTGGCCCGCCAGTGGATTACCCTGATGGGCCGCAGGTTGCCCACCACTGATCTATAGCGTGTTTGTAAGTTGCTGCATGCATTAATCTTATTTGTAATGGCTATATTCCACACTATAAGGCAATATGTAAGTTTTGCTTTATAACTTTGAAATTGTTTGCTCTAAACTTGTGAACTCAGATGGGAAGAGTGTCTCCTCCCGCTTCACCCCCCACCCAACCACCCCGTCTATCCAGAAGAACTATCAAAATTAGATGAGCCACCAAGAAACATTACAATATAAAGGACTGGTGAATGGCTCTATTGCACCTTGGAAATGCTACCTGCAAGGAAGTTGGTCCTATGTACTTTGAGGCTGAATGAAGGAAATAAAACAAAGACACAGGAAATTTTTTTCTATCTTTGCTGTTTGAACTGTCACCGGCCCAGAGACACTAAACTGGATCCACCTTGAAAGACATTTTGAATTGACAGGTCACTACAACTCGTCACTCTTAGGGTTTAGATTGCAACTCCTTTGTGTATATGTTTGCTTGCTTTAATCTGTAAATAACTCTCCTATTTCTTTTTTCATATTTATTAAAGCACTGGCTACAGGCGTTGACTTTGTTGTAATATATAGGATACCAATTGATCTGGGGTAAGTGACTGGTCTCTTGGGACTGGAAGCAACCCGAATATTTTGTGATTTTGTGTGTAAATAAATGAAAATGTATCAATAAGTCCAGCTTGCCTGGGTAATAAATCGACTGGAGAGCCTAAGGGGACTGTCTATGACTCCATGGTAAGACTGTTAGAGTGATCCAGGAGTTCACATTTGTCACTGGCTTCGTGAAATCTAATTATAGAACATACCAGCACTTTGGGGTGTCTGACCCGTTTTTGGCCATCTCTCCTGAGGTAGGCACTCCCAGTTGTGAGCCACTCCAGGCAGTGTGACATCATGATCTAGATGGGAGTATGTTTTCACACTTGTAGAATTATTGAATGTGCTAAGTGAAACTGTGACTGAAGTCAGACTAGAGAACTGTGTGTTTTTTTTCCACTGTGTATCAGCAACTAGTTCTTAAGTTCCAGAAATGAATTATGCTTTGCCACTCTGACCTCCATCTGTTTCAGTAACTTTCAATGGACACCACTAAGTAGTTTAGACTTTAGGTTTTTCAAACATTTAAAGTTGAATATTTTGTTGCAATATAATGGTTTTCTCCAGCTCCCGGTGGAGGCAATGGAAATACACCCATTCATTTTAGTGGGAAGTGGATTAGGCCTTTAGTAAATATCCTTCTGCTTTCTTTCCATGAATTTCCACATAATTAAAAAAACAAAACAATTGCTACTGTTACTGTAGGTCCCACATACAAAGAAAAGTGCATGGTTTATATATGTTGCTGTCATGGTTGATTACATAGAGTGGGTAACTTGGGTTTTGTAACAGGCTAAAATTAACTGAGGTTCTATTGAAATAAACAAAAGCAAGGAAAGACAGAGCCAAACGTCTTGATTCTCCACCTTGTTATGGATTTTATGTCAGCCAAACTTCATTGATTTCATTTTCTCCATCCTTCACTCACTCTGAATCTGATGTGGCAAATATATAAAATAATGGTACTTATTTCAGATTCCTTTAATACTAAGACTTAGTAAATGGGTGAAGGACAGAGTGGAAGTCTTAACTCTCAATTTCCTTGATTGTTCTGGGTCAAGCAAGAATTTCAGTCCTTAGCATTGCTCTTTGAAGTTATTGTCTCCTGCTGTGCCTGTTGTGGATCATTCACACCTGTGAAAAGTGGGTGTTATGTTACCAACACAGAATGGTAGCATTTACTTTGCAGCCAGAGACTCCAGCTGGTAGATAAAGAAGCAGCGGAAGCAGGGAGGGACAGCTGCACTGAGGGCAGGGGTAAAATGGGGCCCAGCTGGACCCAGGAGTGTGCAGGGGAGACCCCCCCCACACACACACACACACTGAGGGACTAGGACCCAGGTGGTGCCTCCCCTCTGCCCTTGTCATATAGCCTTGGGGGAGAACTGTGGAGTGGAGCCAGCCAGAGACTCCAGCCACTCAGAGCAGAAGCAGCCAAAGCAGGGACCTTTGAAATTCAGAGTACTTTCTTCATGTTTGACTAGACTCTCTCTGCTCTATTTGGCTGTTGGCTCCAAACTTCTCCCTCCCCCTGCCTCTGTCTCCGTCTCTTCATCTCAGCTTCACTCCAGACCTGTGTTTCCTACCCTCTTCCCTGCCCTGCCTCCCTCATTTCTCTTCCCTTGTCTTTCCAGTTAGCGAATCCCCTCCTAATGAACCCTCTTCCTGAGAAAACAGTGGAACTAACATGGCAGCTGCTGCCAACACATTGTTCACTTTGCTTGTTTGTTCTACTCTTTCCCCCTCCTTGTGTCAGTCTTGTCTACTTAGACTGTACGCTTCTCAGGGCAGGAACCATCTACTACTGTGTTCGTACAGTGTTCTCAACTGGCCCTTAGGCACTGCCATAATAAATATGATTAATAATAACAGGTGTAAATAACCACACAATGTGCAAGGCACTGCAAAATCACAGTGCAGTATGTTCTTCTTAGTTTGCCTCTGAAACACCCTTTCAATCTGGAAAGTACTTTTGGTTTGCAAAGGTCATGTTTACATCTCAGTTACAGAGAAGACTAGAGAGAATCTTATTTGAGATATTTGGGGGGGTTCATTGTGTGCTCTGAGCTACTTTAATAAACCCTTCCTGATTCTGAGTGAGAGGATGTGGTTTCCATCAAAGACCTTTTCGATAAGATAATCAACAAGAGTAGAAAAACACACCTACGCAGTCACAGGTGCTTTCAGATCCTCCAGTTTGCTATGAACGGGCAGCCCAAATGTATTAATATTCTTTTTGTCTACTGCTCCACGAGCTAACTCTGGCCAGCATCTCTGTTTTTTTGGTTAGAACATATACAGTGGTAAAGTATACATGATAAGGAGCCAATTGCAGTAGAAGCCTATATGCTTCAGCTTGACCAGAGAAAGTACTCCTTCCTCCATGTCCATCAGATACCCCCAAACCTTAAATTCCTACCCTCGCACAAGTCTCTTTAGTCAAGAACTTGAAAGTACAATAGCCATAGCTTGGTGATTTGCTGATGTTTTGTGGTAACCCCTACACCCCAATAGTAGGAGCTATCTTTTCCTTGCTCCAGAATCAGTGCTGGGGTGGGGGATATACAGCAAAGCTATACTTTTAATGGTATTACTTATTCCACCACTCCCAAACTAAACAAGCTATATCAGTAAAAGTGCAGTTTTGCCAGTATAAGCTGCATTTACCCTTGGGGCTTCTCCCAGCTCCATTCTGTCAGTTTAGGGTCACATCCTTCACTGGTAGAGCTGTGCCTGCAGCAGTCTGTAATGTAGACATAACCTGAGTAGGGGCTAGCTGCTGTACATGAGACCCTCATCTCATCTGAGAGACCTCTAGTTGCTACCACAGTAAAATAATACAGAAAAAGAACAGTCATCCTGAAGTTGAAACAGATATGCTGATATCCACTTCCTCATGAAGTACCCTTCCAGGTTCTTTAGTGTACACATCAAGCCATCAATCATCTTTGCAATCCGAACAGTGTCAATATAAGTGACTTCCTCAGCAATTTCTGTTATACTGTCTCTAACAGAGGAATTGGTTTGTTCAGTCTCCTTCACAGTACATGGAAGCACATTTTGATTTTCTTAAGCATCTCCAAGGCTAAAATAAACTACAAAGCTTTCATATGCTAAAAAAAGCCATGCATGGGGCTACAAAAATCTGTCAGTGCATTTGCAGGAGGAACAAACAGAATGTAATGTAAGCATAATGGAATTTAGAGTGACATATAGCTGTGAACAGCCTTATGTTTTCATGCCTGGTGTGTACCGTACCAAAAATTCTTTTAAGTTCTTTAGCTTGCTTATCACCAGGATGTTTCTCTTTGTGTTCTTCTGTGAACAATGCAGGAACCACAGATGTTAAAAAATACATTTGTCTTACAAGTGGAAAAAGTGACAGCAAGGCTGCTATTAGAGACTAAAAATCGCATCTGAACACTGAGTATAGTGTTCTGTAATAAAAAGCAGGACTCCATGTTACAATAGTTCCTAGAGGCCCCAACTGAGGTTGGGGCTCCTTTATAGAAACTACTGTGCGGAAACAGTAAGAGGTGGTCTTTATTCTGAAGAGTGTACAATCAAAATAGA
Source organism: Lepidochelys olivacea (assembly GCF_965140295.1). NCBI lineage: Eukaryota > Metazoa > Chordata > Testudines > Cheloniidae > Lepidochelys > Lepidochelys olivacea. Next base: position 33,303,783 of record NC_140413.1, on the reverse strand, counting down.
ACAAACAGACAAAGACAGGATGGAAAACAGAGGTAAAATGACTAGACACAGTAAGACAGCAAATTAGTGGCAGAGCTGGAACTAGACCCTATGTCTTCTGAGTATCAATCCAGTATTCTAGCCACTGGACCATACTACCTCTCATTGTTTAAAAAGGTTCTGTAGTACAGCACAGTTGCCAATTTCAATAGTTCCTAACACAATTGTCCACATAACAATAATATCTCTTCCTCGTAAGATTATAAGAAACATGTCTTTTATATGAAAAAATCCAGATACACGTGTTGTTTAATCTGTCTGTGTAAAACTTGCATAGATTTGTGAATATTGTAAAGCTTGCTTGTCTTGGGGTTTTGTTTGAAGCTCAAGACTCAGCAAAGCAAAAGTTGGCCCAATGTCATGGGAACCTGAAAGAATGTATGAATTCAATATAAAACCATGTAAAACCTTGCTATGCTCTTGAATGAACTCACACAGGCAAATGATAAAAGGCAAAAGCACCCTATCCCCTGTGGGTGACACTTTTCATAAAGTGATCATACTATGTCTGACCTATCAGTTCTCCTCCTCAAAGGAAACCTGCACACCACTTTCAAAAGACAAGCCTGGGAGCTTAAATTAATTACTCTGCTAAACACTAAAAACCTTGGACTGAACAGAGACACTGGGTTTATGGTTTATTACAACAATCTATAACCCACTAAGCTCATCTTTTTGTCCTATGACTGCAGCAGTGTTAACCTTGCATGATCCCTTATGTGCTAACTACTTATGCTAAACAATCTGTTCCCTCACTTTGCATTTAGTTGTGATGCTGGAAGTACCTTTTCCAGACCTGAAGAAGAGCTTTGAAATACACAGAGGTTTGTCTCTCACACCAACAGAAGTTGGTCCAATGAAAGATATTATCTGACCTACTTTGTCTCTCTAATATCCTGGGACCAACACAGCTACAGCTACATTGCATACATGTAAAACATGACTGTTTTGGCTCAATTTCCTTTTGTGTTTTGAGGTTTGTTTTGAAATACTAAAGTAATTGAAACTCTACCTGCTTATGAAAGCAGTGAAATTTGTTACTATATTTTTAGTGATTACCCTTTCTGGCTCTTCCCTCCGTTTATCTGGTTCTCATCCTCATATCTCTCAGGGATGGTCAGACTTTTCAAGGATCATCTTAGTTCTCCTTCAGACCAGTCAGTAAATCTGAAGGTGGTTCCATGCCCCTGGGTTTTGAAAAGGACCAATTTTTTAGTTTTTGAAATTTTCCATTGATTTTGCAAGTTTTTTTATTTTATTTTTGTAAACTGTAATTTTTGGCATAGTCAGAACAGGTTAGTTTTAACACCATTGTATTGACTCTTGAGGAACCAAGATTGGCTGGTCCAGATATAGCGAAATCAAACATGTTAAACCATCAGGGTGAAATTAGCTCTCTTCACAGGGCTGAACACAAGGCCTGTACATTTTGTGGATGTAACTGGGATTTAAGCAAGTTTTTGGGCTAGATGTTGCACAAGAGAAAATTTCACTTGACAATCTAAGAAAAAGGTTTAGAAGACCAATTAGATTATCTAGACAGTCGCTCTGCCCAAGCGGGATCTAGTAGCCAAAGTTTACTTACCACTTTTTTTTACTACAGATAAATAAAATTGTTGACATGATTTTATGGATTAGAAGGACATAACATGGAAATGTGCTATACTTTGCACTTTTGAAGCATGGGCTACAAAAAGTCAACAAAATTGTCTGAGAAGGAGCTGGATCTATTAACCTTGATATTTTTCACTGCTCTTCATCCTTTTACAGTTCTGTTTAACGACATATTAGCTGCCACACCAATACATCACATACACAAAGCAAAGTCAATCCTAAATTAGATGAGCCATGGAAAACCACAGACCCTGCCAGTAAAGAAAAGATTTAGCCAAATATTTCTGCATAAAGCCTGAGTACACTTAACCTGCCAAAAAAACTGCATTTGCAAAACCAGCGGGAAAGTAGATTGAACCCATTTTGCACTGGTCTAATCAACTGATCTTAAACCTTTCCTATCTGACAACTCCTGCTTGTAATTCTTGGTAGAGAAGATCGTGCAGGAACGTGTCATGTTCAAAAGCCCAATTCTGTAATGATTAATGAAATAAAAAAACAAAGACAAGAACCTTTGAGGCAGGTTTTGTATTTCTAGTCAAAGTACATTAAGGTACAGGCACCAGTATTATCAATAGGGCTAAGTAAAGATGCTTTTTGAAAAGAAATGAGAGAAGTGATTTTTTCACCCCGTCCTGTGAACGTGCACCACTATTTGCTACTAATTTTTACAACCAGCAGTAGGTAGATGGGATCTGACATGTAACTTTTTTTTCTGATCAACTACAAAGAAGTTGTCTGTTGAGCTCAGCTAGTAAGCACAATTTATAAAACAATGAATGACTCACCCCTGTAACCATTTTAATGACCCTAAAATAAAGTGCTTAGAGCAACATCTGTCCCAGCAGCTGGGTTCTCTGCATGAGTGGGCAGAGAGACACATTGGGACAAATTCTGCTCTCCCTTTTGACAGAAACAATTGCTGCAGATCATTTTTATCGTAATCAATTTAGGTACAGTTTCTTGGAAACCATCTGTGTAGTGTTCATAGATTGTGCTTAAGAATTTAAATGTGTATATTTTTGGTTGCTTGATGTAGCATCTGCTAATGACCACATAAGTTCCACTTTTATGCAGAAAGCAGTTTTCTTGTAAAGGGATTAGTAGAATGACTACTTGATTTTATCCTTTTAACTACCCAATAAGTTGCTGCAGCTTGAATGACACCCACCACAGCGTGCAAGTTGCAGAATTAATTGCATTTTTGAGCTGCAGTTGAAGTCATAAGGATAATGGAGTATTAGCAAAACATTTCATTATATTTCTCTCTCATGTTAATAATTCAAAATTAAGACAGGTTTTGTATGAGCAGTTTAAACTAAAGAAGGGGGGGGTGGAATGCCTTTTTAGATAACAGCTACTTTTTCAGTTCCTGACGGGTTTTCATGTTCTTTTTAAGCTTTTAGTTTAATAATATTCTCAAACAAATCAAAGTGTTAAAAGGAATAAATGTATTTCAGTTGCCAGGGTTATATGAGAAATTGTTTTAAAAGATAATGGTTTTGAAAAGTACTAGAAAATTAAAAGTGTGAATCTTGAAGGTGAAAATAGTATTACTTGAAGAAATATTATTTACTCTGTTTTACGTAAAATACTGTATTTTTATGTTTTAAAATAAAAAGTATTCCATGTCTAATTCTTCTCCTTTGCTGAGTATAGAAGCACCTCCTTGCTTTATGACATAAATTAAGGTTAATTCATTGAGTGCTGCACTATTATTAATGATATAATTGTAGCAGTCCCCAGAGACTCCCAACCAAGCTCCTTCAGGGGGCTAATCTCCACACAAACATGTAGTCAGAAGAAACAAACCCATACACTTTAAATCACATAAATTTACTTTTTGTCTTCATGAAAGATGTTTGTGAAAGGAGCTGGGGAGCCCTCATACCTACACTTGCTGGGGGTTCATTCCTGAAAGCACAGACCTAGAAGGGGCCAGCTTTTGAAATTATTGAAGGGAACTGATTTTTAAAGTACTGAATAGAAGAACCTTTTTAATTCCTAAAATCTTAAGCAAAACTTGTTTAAAGGTAAGCACTGGGTTACAGGGGAGGGGTGTGTGTGTGATGGATGTAACAGTAACATAGAGTCAGAATCTACAGATGGGAAGAGCCAATAACTCTCCACCGTTCTGCCCTGTTAGATCACAAGTGGGCTACATCACTGGAGAGGATCTGGCCCACAATCTTTAGGTGAAGTGTTTTCCCACTCTGTAACTGGTTGGATGTGGTTTGGGAACCATAACAGAATTTATCTGGCAAATGTTGCCTCTCAGTGTACTTGGTAAAAAGCTTGAAACAATAATTAAAAGCAAAATAATAAAACACCAGGAAGATCATGACAAGATAGGGTCTCACCAGCCTGATGTCTGCAAAGGAAATCATGTCTCACTAATCTTATATAATTATTTGGACATGTCAATAAAGTAGTGGATAAACAATAACTGGTGGACAGAATTTACTTAGATTTTCAAAAGGCCTTTGATAAGGTCCCTCACAAGAGAATACTTAAAGAAACTAAGTAGACATGTCATAAATATAAAGGGAAGGGTAACCACCTTTCTGTATACAGAACTATAAAATCCCTCCTGGCCAGAGGCAAAACCCTTTCACCTGTAAAGGATTAAGAAGCTAAAATAACCTCTCTGGCACCTGACCAAAATGACCAATGAGGAGACAAGATACTTTCAAAGCGGGAGGTGGGGGGAACAAAGGGTCTGTCTGTCTGTGTGATGCTTTTGCCGGGACCAGGTCAGGAATGCTCTTCAGAACTTCTGTTGAATTAGTAAGTAATCTAGCTAGAAATGCATTAGATTTCCTTTTGTTTAAATGTCTGGTAAATAAGCTATGCTGAATGGAATGTATTCCTGTTTTTGTGTCTTTTTGTAACTTAAGGTTTTGCCTAGAGGGATTCTCTATGTTTTGAATCTGATTACCCTGAAAGGTATTTACCATCCTGATTTTACAGAGGTGATTTTTACTTTTTCTTTAATTAAAATTCTTCTTTTAAGATCCTGATTGCTTTTTCATTGTTCTTAAGATCCAAAGGTTTGGGTCTGTGTTCACCTATGCAAATTGGTGAGGATTTTTATCAAGCCTTCCCCAGGAAAGGGGGTGGAGGGCTTGGGGGGGAAGACGTTGCCAAGTGGGCTCTTTCCCTGTTCTTTGTTTAACATGCTTGGTGGTGGCAGGATAGGGTTCAAGGACAAGGCAAAGTTTGTACCTTGAGTAAGTTTTTATTCGAAGCTGGTATGAATAAGCTTAGGGGGTCTTTCATGCAGGTCGCCACATCTCTACCCTAGAGTTCAGAGTGGGGAAGGAACCTTGACAACATGGGTGAGAGGCAAAGTATTGTCATGGATTAAAAACTGGCTAAGAAAAGAAAACAGAGTACAAATGGAAAAGGTTAACAATGGGATGCATCAAGGTTCCGTATTTAGGTCTGGTGTTGCTGAATGCATTTATTAACTATCAGCAAGGCTGCGATTTAGTCATGGAGGTCACAGAATCCATGAGTTCCAAAGACCTCCGTGACTTCAGCCAGCGTTGGCTGGGAGCAGCGGGGCCCCTTGCCGCCTGTGAAGGCAGGGAGCTGTGGGGGCAGCGGGAGCCCCCCACAGCTTCTGGCCACTGCAGGAGGCAGGGGGAACCCCGCAGCTCCTGGCTACCGTGGAAGTCAGTGGGGATCCCTGGAGCTCCTGGCCGTTGCAGGCACTAGCAGGGACCCCCAGGGCTCCCAGCTGCTATAGGCAGTAGTGGGGACCCCCGCAGCTCCTGGCAGCCATGGGAACCCCCACAGCGCTCCACCTCCATGGGAGGTGGGGTGTGGAGAACGATGACCCTGCAGCTTTGAGCCACCAGCAGAGGGGGACCCTGGATCTCTGAGCCCCCATGGGTGGTGGTGGCCCCTGGAGCTCTCAGTCCACCCGCAGCTGCCCAGGCTCCCCATTTTGTCATGGATATTTTTAGTAAATGTTAGGGACTGGTCACGGGCTTCCGTGAATTTTTCATTATTGCCAGTGACTGATCCCTGACTTTTACTAAAAATATCCATGACAAACTCTTAGCCTTAACTATGAGGAAAGATGAGGTTGAGCTGATAGCAAAATTAGCAGATAATACAAAATTAATTAGGTTACTCAAATCCAGACATTACTGTGAGGAAATTCAGAGGGACTCAACCAAGCTAGCTGAATAGATAAAACAATGGCCAATGAAGTCCAGTTTTTTATAAATGTAATGTAATGCACATTGGAGGGAAACATTTGGACTACTCATACACCTTAGTGGGTTCTAAATTAACAATATCAGCTCAGGAAAGGAACTTGTGCATCACTATGGACAGTTCAAAGAAGAACTCAGTTAATGTGTGGCTGCACTCAAAAAAACAGATATGATGTGAGGAGTCTAAGGATTGGGATGGAGAATAATATGGGGAAAATATAAAGTCATAAATCAGTGGAGTGGCCTCATCTAGGAAACTGCGTGCACTAGTGGTCACTCTCTCTCACAAAAAGATATTGCAGAGAGGTTCAGAGAAGAGTGACAAGAATTGCATGCATGGAAAACTCATATGAAGATAGCTTAAAAAAACTGGGATTGCTCATGTTAGAAAATAGATGAATAAGAAGGCTCATGATAAAAGTATATAATATAATGAATGGGATAAGGAAAATAGACATGGGGCTTCTGTTCTCATCTCATAACTCAGGAATAAGGACTTTCCATGACATTGAAAGGTAGCAAACTGACAAAAGGAACTACTTTTTCACACAATGAGTAATTAAACTGTAGAACTCATTGAGACAAGATGTCATTAAAGCCAAGAACTTAGCAAGATTCAGTGGGAACTGCACATTTATATGAATATCAAGACTATCCAGAGTATTAAAATAGTGAATGTTAAAAAAAAAAAAAAGTACTGGATGTGATTAAAAAAACCTCATGTTTCAGGGTTTAAACCAATCTCTACTATTAGGAATTAGAATAAGCGAATCTAATGGGGGGGGGGGCGGGAAATTGCCCAACATCTGCCTATTGTGGGGTTTCTTGCATCTAGCTCTGAAGTACCTGGTTCTGGTCACTGCTAGAGACAAGATACTGAACCAAATATACCACGCATCTGATGCAGTATTGCAGTTCAAATCTCTCTAGGAGCATAATCACATGCAATATGATGCAAAATACGCAGCCTCATCCAGATCTGAGATTTTAGGTAGTGCAGTGGATTGATGTGAGTTGCTGAACAGGCCACTCCAGAATGAACTGTTTTGAGAACAATAGCTGTGGAATCAGAAAGTCACTGTTGTAGTTACTAATTGATGGCCCATGTACCGATTTCTTTCTTAGCTATTTCTGTGGTGGGTGTATGTCATTAATTGGCTGCATGAGTTTGTAGATGTTATTTTCTGGTTGATATTATGTTTTATCTGCATTTGATTTTTTTAAGTTGAAACTGACCTCTGCCATGTGAAAGAGGTATAACTTTTTGTAACCCTGGTCCATATCATGGAAAGACGTTCAGTCTCTTACCAAAATTCCTGTGTGTCACCTGATAAGGGTATGGTAATGTCAAACCATTTATCCATGTCTGAATGTCAGTGACAGCATAACAGAATTTTCAAAAGCCTTCACAATCCATCGCTAACTTTGAGAACTCAGCAGCTGAACCTCCTGTAATCTAAGTCCATCTTGTCATTGATCTTCCACTACTATGATGACCCTCCATCATTCCTTCCATAATAACTTTCTCAATGTTATTTCCATGTCTACACCTAATGTGACCAAAGTACATAACTTTGTGGAATTCTGACATCAGGATCTGCTTCTCTCCACTAATATTTGAAATGAGCTGTAGCTCATGGAAGCTTATGCTCAAATAAACTTGTTAGTCTCTAAGGTGCCACAAGTACTCCTTTTCTTCTTATTTCTAACATAGGCATTCGTTTTTTTTTTTCCTGTCCAGGAAATACCAAGAATATTCACCAGCACCACGTTTCAAAAGCTTCATGTTTCTTCTGGTCAGCAGCATTCACTTCCCAAGATACACATCCCTAAACGATTACAGAAAAAAAATTGGCTTTACCAGTTGCAACTTCATACATTTAGAGATGCCATGGTATTTCTACAGTATCTTAAGGAAGACCATATATTAGCAAGTCATCCCTAGTCTTCAGATTTTTTTTTAATAGCCTCCTTGTAGGATATACATGATCCCAGAGAATTAAAGTCATTACTGCCTCTAAAGCTTGTCCATTAATTGTGATGTCTGCTTGCATCTTGTTTTGGTTAGTTTTGTCAGTGTACATACATTTTGCCTTTGTCACATTCAGGACTAGTCTGTATTCCTCACTAACAGTGTTTACATACTCCAAAATGCACTGGTGGCTGTACCAAAAAGCACTATGTCATCAGCATATCTGAGGTCAGTTAAAAGCTGTTGACCAATGGAGATCCCAGCTCCTTCCACTTTGTCAAAACCTTTCAAGGCTTGTCTTGTAATAAATTCTATGTATATGTTAGAGGCTAGAGGAAAAAATACACTCTTGTCTCACGCTCTTTTCAGTGGAAAACCACTCACTGTCCCCTACTGCTGTTTGCAGCATTGTCTATTGTTGGTGATAGAGACTTGTGATGAGTTTAATGAGATGCTTTGGAATCTGTGTCTTCAGTATCTTCCAAAGATGATCATGTTGGATTGTATCAAAGCATATGATCAATGGATGACAGAACTGGATTTGAGCTGGCGATTGAGTTGAGTTTGGTACCTTTCTTAATTTATCTGAACTGGTTTGTCTATCTCTATTAGACAATTTGTGTCTCTCACAAAGTATGCTGCTGTATCAAATAAAATAAATATCCTGTTTAAAATATAAAATGGTGGCCAACTGCAGAATTTTCCTCAGCAGTTTCTTCAGGTGATGATAGCAAGCATGATAAGGCCAACTGCTGATATCCATCCTATAAATAGCTGATGGTGAACTCAAAAAGTAAATAGTGGGGGAGAGTGTTTTAACATATTCCAGTTAAACATTTTCCCCTTTGTTTTGAGAGAGGAAATCGATACATTCAAGGCCCAACACCTGAGTGGCATTTCATGACAGCACTGCCTGCTATCATTACACAACACTTTCATGGTATTCAAAATACCATGCAGTAGACCACAATACTATAGAGTATATATTTTTCTTCCATTCCAATCAAAGTATATTAACTCACTACTCAAAAAACAGTGAATGGTGCCAAGAGAGGCTGTTAAAACAGAGGTGCACAAATTTGACTGGTCATTTGGTATGTACAAGGCATAATTTGAAGTTAGACAAAGCAGTATTGTACCTGAGAGGAAGAATGTTTTGCTTTAATAATAATAGCCTTATACCTGGATTAAAAACCTAATTTGGCAGGAATCAACAATAATGCTTAAACCATGCTCATAGTCTTTCATTCACTTTTCTATATGAAAAATGTCTGCAATAAATGACTAATGACCTGGGTTTTATACTTTATTACATGTTTTACTAGAGTATTTACCAAAACAATAGTAGTTTTGGCTAGATCACCTGCCCACAGCTGAATCAAGCTTTTGGTGAAACTTAACACTGGTCACAACACTTGCTGTTTACTCCATATTTTCCAGGCATGTGATTCCATAAAGCGTGCATGGTGTTTTACTCTGTTTCCATGAGATATGTATCACACAGTGCAATGCATAATGAAGTCTCACAAGAAAGCTAAATATAGCTGACAAAAGTGCTTTCTTTGTACAGATTTCACTATTCCCAGAAACATAGCGGTGAAAACTTATATTTCACGGTAAACAGCTGAAGCTCAGACTTCAAAAAAGGACTTGAAATTGGCTTAATGCTGGTGTTCTGCACTGCCATGCAGGGGACTCTAGTTTGCTTCTCAATGCTAGTTTCACTCCCTGGTCAGCAAAGGCTGGGAAAGTAGTGGATGCCACTTTCTCATCCCTCTGAAGAAAGCTTTATGTTAGTCAACAGTACTAATTGATGTGCACATCACCATGGCTATCCATGTCTTTGTCTCATCCAGGCTGGATTACGGCAATATGCTCAACTATACTTGCAGCTACCCTTGAAGAGCAGCTGAAATCTTTAAGTTGGTCATGAATGCTGAGATTGTAAGGTAGGATTATTGGCAAGTTCTTCAAAATGATTTTCCTCTCCAACCCATTTCTTTTTGTGTGTTTACTGGCCAGCCACCTTTCATCCAACTGCTGGTGTCTTCTTGGCATTGGGTTATCCTGGGGGGAGATGTACTTTTGTGGTAGTTAAGTCTGTGACATCTCATCTCTCTTAGTAGTTTCATGTAGATATTTTAAAGAGGAGGAATAGGGCTGGGATGATGTGACTTCTGAAGATAACAGACTTCGGTGACAAGGAATTAATGCCCATCACAAAACGCTAAGTATATGAATAAAATGAACCATTCATTTCTACAAAATGTGTTCATCAATGCAGTGTGATCAGTGCTGTCCAAGGCTTCATCTGAGAGGAAGAATTTAATTAGAAAACTGTGAATGATCATTGAGAATCATTTAAGAATATGTATATATAAGCCAAGGGGAGAAAGTGGTAGCTGATACGTAAACCAGAAGTTAGGAATTGTGGAAACTGATAAAGGAAGGAAAGAGACACAAGGAGAAATCTATGGCCAGCAGATTTAAGGGAAATAAGGAGGTTTTTAAAATATATTTGAAAACAAAAAGAATCCTGGCTATGGTATTGGTCTATTAACAGATGGAAATGATAGAACTATTAACAGTAATACAGAAAAGGCAAAAATGTTCAATAAATATTTCTGTTCTGTTTGGAGAAAAAACAGATGACATAGTCTTATCAGATGGTAAAGATAATACTCTTTCCATTCCATTTTTTTGTAAAGGATAATCAGGTTGCCCTGGTGTAATGGGGTGCACTCACCTCTCATGAGCGCCTGCAGTTTTTCTCATTTTCCTTTGCTCATGGTGCCCCATGCCAACTGCTGCGCTTGTCAGGCTGGTCTCCAGTGACTCAGCCCTCTGGCCAAGTCACACTCTGTACATGTGCCAACCAACCAATCTAAAATGTCCTGCAGCCCTACCTGGGCTCAGTCTTTAAACAGTCCAACAGGGCCTAGCATGTACCTTTGCTTGGTCTGGCCAAGTTGCAAGGCTCCTTCTCTGGAACTGAGCAGTGCCCTGAGGGCTTCTTCCCTAGGAACTACTTGCCTCTATTTGAGTCCCCAGTGACCCCAGCCTTCCTACTGACCCTCCCATCTTGGACTCACTGACCACAACTCCCTGCTGAGTCATTCCCAGCAACTACCTGATAAGTCCCTTGCAGCTCCTGCAGCCAGCCTTGCTAGCAGATACTTTGTCTAGCCTTTCAGCTCCTGCAGCCAGATAGGAACACCTCTTGCTTCCCCAGTCCCTGCAAGCAGACTGAACTCACTCTGACCCCGCAGCTCCTTTTATATGAGCCTACTTGGCTACAATTGGCTGCTCCCTGCAGCCCCTCTCATTGGCTGTGTTCCACACAATTATTCTAGGCAGCTTGGAGAACCTCTCTATTGCTGTTTTCTGGGATGGGGTGAGGCAGGACCATGATGCCTCCAACAGGGCACCTCCACACCTGTGACACCTGTCACATCTAGGTAATTATAGGCCTGTCAGCCTGACATTAATTCCAGGCAAGATAATGGAGCGACTGATACAGGTCTTAATTAATAAAGAATTAAAGGAGGATAATGTAATTAATGCAAATCAATATGGGTTTAGGAAAATAGATTCTATCAAACTAACTAGATATCTTTTTTGATGAGAGTACAAGTTTGGTTGATAAAGGTAATAGTATTGACATAATATATGCAGACTTCTGTAACGCATTTGATTTAGTACCACATGACATTTTGATTTAAAAAAACCATGCAGTATAAAATTAGCATGGCACACATTAAATATTGGCTAATTTATAGGTCTCAAAATGTAACTATAAATGGGGAATTGTCGTCAAGAGGGTATGTTGCCAATGAGGGCCTACAGAGACAGGTTCTTGGCACTATTCTTTTTAACTTTTTTATCAGTTATCTGGATGAAAACATAAAATCATCAATAAAATTTGCATATGATGCAAAAATTGAGGGAGGGTAAATAAAGAAGAGGACAGGTCACTGATTCAGAGTCATCTGGGTTTCTTGGTAAACTGGGCTAAAGCAAACAATATGCATTTTAATATGAATAAATATAAATGGATACACCTAGAGGCAAAGAATGTAGTACTTACAAAATGCAGGACTCTATCCTGGGAAGGTGTGACTCTGAAAAAGATTTGGGAGTCATGGTGGATAATCATGGATAATAAGCTCCCAACGTGATGCTGTGGCCAAAAGAATTAACGCAATGCTGGGAGGCATAAATGGGAATATTGAGTAGGATTAGAAAGTTTATTTTACCTCTGTATTTGGCACTGGTGTAACTGCTGCTGGAATACCATGTACAGTTTTGGTGTCCTCAATTCACAAAGGATGTTCATAAATTGGAGAGGGTTCAGAGAAGAATCATGAGAATGATTAAAGAGTTAGAAGATACACCGTATACTCATAGAGACAAAGAGCTCCATTTATTTAGTTTAACAAAGACAAGATTAAGGGATGACTTGATTATAGTCTATAACTATCTCCATGGGGAACAAATATTTAATGATAGGCTCTTCAATCTAGCAGAGAAAGGCATGACACATTCCACCAGCTGGAAGTGGAAGTTAGACAAATTCAGACTGGAAATGAGGCATACATTTTTGATACTGAGTGTAACTAACCATTGGAACAAATCACTACAGGTCGTGGTGGATTCTCCATCGCTGACCATTTTTAAATCAAGATTGGATGTTTTCCTAAAAGATGTGCTCTAGAAATTATTTTGGGGAAGTTCTGTTACCTATGTTATACAGGAGGTCAGACTAGATGGTCACAATCATCCCTTCTAGTCTTGTAATCTATGAATCTAGAAGCATGAACACAGATTTTTGCTGCCTGACCAAGGTCATGAGAAAGTTGCTCATCAGAACCATCTGGATTGTTTTTTGTGCCACATCTTGGATGGAAATTTACAAGAGTGTCAATGAGAACATCTGATTATTTTAATGTTACCTTTGCCTCCTCTTCACCTAGCTCTCACTTCCCTAGACTTTCACTGAGTACTCCTCCATTGGTTTGGAGAACTGAGGCCACATTCTTCAGGTAACATATTTAAATATTGTATGAATCTTGGTGCATTATGAACTGTAGGTGAATTCTTTGTACCGAGACAATCAGCTATTGAAAAGCCAAAAGAACAGTAAATGTGGAGCTTGAAAACATACCAGTGTTTATTTGGAGTATTCACTGAGTGATTATAATTGCTACATAAAAGACAAAAGATGGAGGATCTAATTGTTTGCAGTTAGAGGCAATGCTGAAATATACTAAATAATATACTTTCAAAACTATAATAGGCACCACCAGGTGGTGCTGTAACACATAGTCTTCCAAATTGTTTTTCTTAGCATGCCAGCATGTTTTGACTCTCAGGAAGAGATGTCCTGGTGTTCTTAGCTTTGGATTAGGCAAAGTCTTGTGCAGAGGCAACTTTCAGGAGAGATGGTGCTGTGAGAACAGCAGGAGGGTTTGTTCTCTTACTTGGTCTCTGATTAGAGTGCATTCTTGAGGCAAGAGTTTCTCCCTGGGAATCGGGCATTGGAACTGGGCTGAGATTCTTGGAAGAAAGGATTGTCGGCATGTTGTTTGATCATCTCATTTCAGGGCTGGTGTACTTGTGTAAATAAAACATCTTACACTTACACTATCCCCAGACTTTGCATCACTGACTTCTCCTCCAATGAGAAGGCAAACTGGAAGGGCCCAGACATTTGCTAGCCTCAGCAGATGGCCAACACTGATGTTAAAAGAGGGGGCATCTGTCCATTCAGCCATGGAGAAATGGCTGTCATAGGACTGAAGCCAAACTCTGAGGGCTAAAAAACTGTACTCATGTACCTCCTTCTATAAAAAGAAAAATGCATATTTGTCATTTGGAGACCAACCCAGTCTGTCTGAGGCAATATGGAAAATACATAACTGAGGCCTCTGGATGTAAAAATTAAATAATGATAAATGCAGGACTACAAAGACATAAAGAAAAATTAAAGGATGTTCAATGAAGTATGCCAGAGCTCAGTGAACAGTTAAGACATCCCTTCAGGAATTATTCCTACTGAAACTCCTGCAAATACAACCTAATAAGCCTTAGTTTGGGGATCAGGATGATTAATAATCGTACAGTACCAAATATACAATGATTTCATGTGGCTAATATGATGAGCATAGCACATGCAGATCAAGCAAGATCTGACCAGAACTGCAATAATGTTTTGCCTAATGGAAGAGGTGGATTCTGTATAGAAAACTTGATTTACTAATGATATGTTATCAGGTCAAAATTGGCTCCAAATTTTGGTTTTGTAAAACAAAAAAAAAAACAAAACAAAAAGATTTTATGTCCTTCACAGGAAATTCCTGAGAAATATTGAATGAGAAGAATAGATGGAGGGCAACCAAAGTCCTATACCAGAAAATCAGGACATGGACTTTGATTATACCCTTAATAATCAGAAAGCAGTTAGTGGAGTGTCATAGCTTTAGCACAATAATTATCAGTAAAGAAGGTAATCACAATCCTTCATTATGTTATGCACACATATTTTGTATTAGGAAACATATAGAAGATTGTTGAGCAAAGAACCATCGTCGAAAACTGGGCAATTGTCTGTGCCTGCATTCATTTGTAGACAATACAACCGAGGGTCATTAGTTTAATAGGATTTTGTTTTTTTCTGTCTCTAGAAAATCTGCTGAAACATCCTCCCAGGAGCCAAATGAAGGGGTGAAGAAATAAACAGCAACTAACAGCTTTGATCATTCACAGCCAGAGATCCATTCAGTCCAGAATGTATCCTCACATGAGATCCTGAAAAGGAATTCCATACGCTGAGGGGCTAACAGCCCTGCATGTAATGATCTCCAAAAGTCTGAGGTGAGCATGGTCCCTTAAAAGAGAACTCATGGGGGAGAAAACCACTCAGAGGACCACATTGGAAAAGGGATCAAAATAAGGCAAATTTTCAGTCATGTAGCAGGGGGAATAATACACAGGGGAATTAAAGCTACAGGCAGGGAGGCAACTCCTGAGCTGAGGAGAAGCTAGTGATGTAGCGAGGTTGGAGCTGGGTTGTATGAATCTAAGGAGTAAAAAGGAGAATAAAATATTTCAAGATAACATACCTGCTGGAATGAGAGATCAGGATAGAGCTGCAGTGATTTACGCTGCTATTTGATTTACCAATTATCTTTTTCAGCTACATAATTTGAGCTACAGCATGATGCCGATATGTCTGTAGAAAGCTATAAATGGGATGGAATGCTGCAGAACATATTACTTTGCCTGGAATTAAATGCTGGAGGGCTTTCAGGGGCTGCTGGGAGCCCCTTGTTAAATACCTCTGCCAAAAGGAAAGCAAAATGGGGATGATTTCCTGTCTCAGATAGCAATCACCCCATCTAGATGCATCTAAATAAATGCTTCTAGAGATGAGTTACCACTCTAGGGCTCCAAATGGTTCTTAAGAACTTTTTTTTGACTTTAGAATGAACCAGCCTGCACCAAAGGTAACTATTTTCAAAAATATTTCTGGAGGAGGATCTGACTTGGGGTACGTCCACACCACAAATGAAGGTGTGATCACAGCTTGGGTAGGCATATCTATGCTAGCTTTGATCTAGCTACTACAGGCAACAGTAGCAGTGAAGACACAGTGGCAGGAACCCCAATGCAAGCCAGCAACCCGAGTATTTACACAGAATCCCAACTGGGCTTGTACTGGGGCACCTGGCTCGTGCCAAAGCCAATGCTGTTATGTCCTCACTACCATTATTACCCAGGCCAGCTAGATTAAAGCTAGCACAGGTATGCCTACTTGTGCTGCAGTCACATCTTCATTTTGCGGTATCCAGGGTCTTCACCCTCATCCTCCAATTCAAATCATACAGTCGAACACCGGGCTAAACATAAATATCACTGGATATTTCTCAGGATCAAAGTAAAATCTTTTCCTGAAATGTGAACTTAGAAAGTAAATTCTGCCAAGCTGTGTTGCCTCTTAGCTTGCCTATGGTTCTAATAAAGTGTTTTTGTCATAATAAAGGCATAAATTCCAAAATAAATTGAAAATAAAGGCATAAATTCCAAAAATCTTCCCTCCCCACTCTGAGAGCAAACCCATCTCTGGCACATGTGCAGTTATCACCACCTGAATGAAAAATGGTTTGTGGGGAAACCACATGTTAAAACATCGGCAGCACATCACCATTTTGCTGTGTTTAGATCCTCAATGATGATGCTTTGTCATCCTGAAAGATCGCTTTAATATTGTTAGTGTCGTGATCATTTTAGGGAGCTTCACACAGGTTGGGTCTTTCCTGCTCTGGAGCTGCACACCGACAGATCCCTCCAACACAATACGTTCTGCTCACAGCCCACTTCTAAAGCATTGTCCATCAAGTGCCGCACCCTATTTATAAAGGGGCCACTCCCATTCCTATACTTACATCTTGACACATTTATTAACAAAAATACAAATGCAATGACAAACAAATGTTCAGTCAGTGTTCAAAATTATATCTAAATACGTATTGATTTATAATATAATAATATAATAATAATATATATAAAATAATATACTATAATAATATATAATATAATAATAAATATAATAAAATATAATATATAATAAATCTATTTTTACAACTTTAGTTCAGAGTTCTTTGGTGTGTGCTTAGTCAGAGATCACGGAGGATGATGTTTCTGTTTTGTGGGATTAGAGCCATAACAAAACCCCGAACCCTAAAAGTACATTTAGAAGCAATCGCATGGAATCAGATGAGGATAATATGGGAGCGTCCTGGTTTCTGTTTGATTGTGTCTGATGATTGCTAATTCGTCGTGGCTCTCCTTTGTTGGCTTATATTTTGGGCTGTTTTATGGGCTTCTATTTGTTTTTAAACCTGATGTAGTCTCTCCATGTTGCTCACTTTACTTTGGTGATGAGAAAAGCTCATGTTTACGCTGTGCTGTAAATACTGATGAGAACTTGCCTGCACAATTCTGAGCCACTAATCATTGCTTTTCTTTTCATTGTCCATCTGATGTCTGCATAAGTAAAATAAGTGTCTCTTTTCCCTCAGTCATATTTAGGTTCAGTAGATTCCCTCCCCCCCACCCAATTAAAGCTGGTTCATGGCTATGTTTTGTAGGATACAACACAACAAATATTTTATACATTTTTGAGAGGGCTATAGAGTAATCCTCCATCAGATCTGCCCACAAAATGTACTTACCATGCCTCTGTCAGCAAGGAAACCATTTCAGACAGCTGGCAGAGGGCAGATTGTCTGAGTGTGTGTGCATCATGAATACTTCTGTAAATTTAGAGCTGACATTTGTCATTGCACACACCTGCATATTTAGGGAACAGAAAGAATTCCTGTCCTTGATTTGTGCCCATATCCTGTGCAGGTGCACAGAGAGGGATGTGTGTAGAACTGATAAGTCCCAGGACAGTTGGAAAAGTAGCTATGTCACAGAAGTCAAATACTGTTTGCTGTTGGCACTGCTCATGGATCCATTGACAGAACCAGTCTTTGGACTCTAAGAAGCCCAATGTCAGTGCTTTTCCCACTTTTCATCCATGTTCCTGGCATTATTAATTGCAGAGCTAGCCGTCAAAATGCAAAAAGAGCACCAGGGCTGAACGCTGGTTCCTGGGACAGCGTGTAAAAGTCATGGCTTGTTCATGGTCCCCCTACAGCCCTTGAAATGCATGCAGCCCAGGGCTGTGGAGTCTCTTGAGTTTTGGGAGGATCACTGACTGATTTAAGACTGTGCGGGACCTGCTCCGCCTTCTACTGACAGTCCTAAGGCTGTCACAAGTCTCCACCTTACCCACCTGCAGCTGAGCCAGCTCCTCCTCTGCGCTGTCAATGGGACATCTGGCTACAAAAGAGACAGCTCACTGAAGATGAGAGCACATTGCTGAGATTCTTTTGCATGGCCTGCACTTCGTGGTTCACCACCTGGCCACACTGTGACGGGCTGTACGCCCATATTCACCATGTGCTCACTGTTATAATAATCTTTGTACAAAGTATGCCTTGTGAGGTATCATTTGAAAATGTATAATTCACAGGTCCTGATAATATATGTGCGGCGACATTGTGTGTAAAGTTATAAGATTCCATTGTGTGGTGTTTCTAAGACATATATTAAGCTTGGGGAGCAGCCAAACCAGTTCCTCACTGAAGGAGGTCAAGGTCAAATGGGCCATCACCTGCTAAGTGGCTATTCACTGGCAGCAAAGGGAACATGGGTGAAAAATCTACATCTTAGAAAAGAAACAGCATTACGTTCCCATCCACACATTCTGATTGTCACCATGTTCCCAGTAGGAGATGCTTCTCAAAAGAGGGAGTCCCCATTGGAGAATGTGGAGGTTTTAATGATGATAACATTTTCCCCTTGGAAATGGTAACAGACCTGATTCTCCTCTGGGTTGCATCTTGTTCAGTCCTTTACACCTGTGTAAAGTCTGTATAAACGCTACTGTTGTGAAATCAGGCCCTTCTTGTTTCCTATGCTAAGATCACGCTGATGGCTGGAGCTCTGTGTCTGGATCTGTGGGTTTCACTTACCGATCTCTGAACAGTAGGATGAAATATTGGGAAGACGGTGCACTGTCAGAGGAGCACCTCCTTCAGGAGACACAATAAACCATGCTTCTTTCTATTTGTCCCTGGTAGATTTTCAGGCAATAATAAAACAAGTCTCCTGCCCTTTAGCCTGGGTCTTCAGGGTGTTGCCAGGTAACTGCTTCATCCCCTGGATATCTTCAAAGAGGTGTCAGGTAGGGTCTTTCCCTCTCTAAGCCTACACTCTTCTCAGTAAATCCAATTTCTAATGGAGGCTGGAGGCCCTGTGCACCAGATGCAGCAGAAGGATCAACCTAGTCCTGCTGTCAGCAGCTCTCAGACTGAGTAGGCATAGGTTACACCATATAACTGAGACAAGTGTAGTCCAGGGGAGAGGTCACAGGACTGGACTCAGGAGATTGACCTGGTATGTGCGCTTGAGCAAATCACTTCATGTCTTTGGGCCTCTGTTTCCCCTTCCAACCAGATACTAAGTATTTCAGGACAGGGACTGGCTCTCGCTCTGTTTTTGCACAATGGGAGCTCAACCTCAGTTGAGAACTCTAGATGCTACTAGAATACAAATAATAAATAATGATGATAATCATCATCCATAGAGCTGCTTAGCCAGAGAAACCCCAGAGATTCATTAGCAAGTATTACTGCAAACATGTGGTAGGAGAGGCACTCCGAAATCCCTATCTGGTGGCTGCTACAGGTCCATAAGGGGTATGTGAGCTCCTGAAATCCTAGACTTATGGGATACTACGCTTGCTGCTGAGTACAAACACCACTAGTAGTAAAACGAGACTGACTCCCACCTGCTGTTGCCCTTTATGTATGGTTTTGGGTGGAGGGAAAGGAAGAGAATCCGCCCCTCTCCTAGAAGAACTGGGGAAACAAGGAGTGGCATGCCAAAGATCAGCTATGGGAGGAGAAGACACTTTGCACCCCCTTGAACATTCAGGCTTCAATTCAGGAAAAGACTTAATTTTCCTCATTTACAAAGGTCCTGTTGATTTCAATTAGACTTAAATACATGCTTAAGCGCTCTACCTGAATAGGAATTCTTTCCTGTATCTGGGCCTCAGAAAAGGAGGCAGAAGACCATCCCACCCTTAGGGTTTGGAGGTGCTGTAACAAGGGACTTCCTGGAGGTTTTGGTTCTACACTCACTTGGATCTCTCTGTGACCCTTGTGCATGGGCAGCGGGTATAATTGGCAAGGGGAGGCTGTGCCTGACCTAACACAGCTGTCCCTGCCGTCTGCCACCTGGGCCGTGTGCCCCGTCCCGCCTCTGACCTTTTCTGGAGGCTCCCATGGCCAGCTGCTGCTGCCTGGTGAGTCTTCCTCCTCTCCCCTACCTCACCACCTTCCCCACTTCGGAAATTCCCTCAGCAGCCGGCCACATCCCTCCTCCTCACCCCCCATCCCCGCGGGGTGTGGGCTGTGTGTCTATGAGAGAGGATGCCAGCGGCAGGCAGGGGAATGAGGAGGTGAGGCGAGGTGAGGGGAATCTCCACTTTACAGAAGTGAAAAAGCCTTCCAGAGACCTAGTAGCAGCTCACTGAAACTGTTAAAGGGCCATTACAGTGGTAATGAAGCCATTTAACAGGAATTTGCCAATGCCCAGGAAGCCTTTGGCCACAATCAGCTGGGTTTTATATATTAGAAAAATGTGTTATTGGAGTTAAAAAGTTTCCAAACAACCGGTCAGTTATTTTCTGAAGTATTTTTGACTAACCACGCTCAAGGAGGGGCTGACATAGCCAGTGAGTTTATTTCTTGATCTAGTCATTTTATTCAAACCCGGTTTAAGTAAACGAGTCTGGCAGGGAATTCTGTGTAAGAAGGTTATTAAACTACTGCCTTAATGCAGGCTGTCAATGACAAACACTTTTTCAAAAGGAGAGATTAGGCTTCAGTTTGGCGCAGGTTGCCTGGCTTTTCATCTCTCTCTATTCAGTGTACATTGAACTCCCTGCCACACAGAGGAGAATCCATCTGGCAATTGATCTATAGGTGTTGCCTCTTCAGTTCCCTTGGGGAATGTTATCAGTGCTTTAAGGAGAAAAGGGGAGAGGCTCTCATGGGAGAGTGGGGTGAAGAAGTGAGCTGTGAGCCAACTACAGGGCAGGTGTGGGCGGGGTGTCTCGTGGCAAGCAGAGAGGGGGTCTGGCAGGGGCGGTGAGGAGGCGAGCAACAGGTGGGCAAGTGGCAGGCAGGCAGGGAGGAGGTGAGTCGAGGGGAGAACTTCGTAGCGGGGGATGAAGAGGTGAGCGGTGAGTCAGCGGCGGGTGGGCTGGGGCCTGGGATGGAACACGGGTGGAGTGTGGGCGGGGCTGTGGGTGGAAGAGGCAGGACAAGGAGCTAGCCTCCCCCGTGGGAAGTTTCATCCACCGCCCTTGCCCTTGTGAATGCAACCTGCTGAATGTAGTTCATGTCAGCCACACGATCCCCATCCAGCAGGCCTTGTACAGCTCTACAACAGTTGCTAAAGTATGGTGCTACTCTTACTTCCAAGGCAGCTAGCAATAACTTGAATGTGAAAAGCACCATTCTGTTCTCCTAGGATTCCACTGTGGGGAGTTTGTGACTGTGGATGAAATGTTCTATTCCAACCCATTGTGGGGGTCGTTACATGAAGGAAACACTCTCTGGCACATTTCTTGAGATGGCATTTCACTTCATGTCTAATTCAGACTAATATAGCATGATTTAATATACATTGTAACACTTCTTTTTTTCAAAACTGTTAAGGGGATGGCGTGGGGCTTAGATCAAAGTTCATCTTTAAATGAGAGAGCAAAGGCGCCATCTGAAACCCAGCTAGGTTTGGCAGATAGATACAAGGTAGTAAACTGAATGGATCGACCAAGTATGCAAGCTAACTAGCTGAGGTATTTTGGGGCAGATGAGCCACTTGCTACTTAATGATAAGTGAAGTTGGTCTTCTGGATTTTAAATGTGTATTAATCTGAATTTTCCCTTAATTTCCTGAACAAAAAGTCATTCAAAAATGAACAAATACTTACCACTTCACAAAAAGATACAGAAGAAAAGGGCGGGAGGGGTGGAGGGGGGACCAGAAATTATTAAAAGATTGTTTCTATTATGTATATATATGAACAAACATTTCAAGTCATTATATACTGCATTACTGTGTTCATTATGTACTGTATATACAAGGTATGCAGAATGCCAGGGTCCCACTAATAAGGCTTTAGGGGGACTTAATTGTCGCATAGGCTGCATGTTGTCCTCTGCACTGGGGTGAAACTCACTCCGCCAGAATAGGGACAATAAACTTGTTTTCTAGTGTATTCACAGAAAATGAACCTGAACATACGTGAAGCAAATTCTTTTTAAAATTGGAAGAAGCATCTGTGAATGCTTTTGTAAGCTATTTCTCCAGCTCGTGTCCCAACCCAGCCATCTCTCTGCACTTTAACTATCTCTGGGGCTTTGTTTGCACAACTTAGGTTTGGCCCTTCCTTGGTGCACAAGTTATAGCAAAGAACAGAGGACCCAATCCGAGAGAGTTATGGCAGAGTTATGCAATTTCAGAGATGCAGGTCTCATACCTCTGTGAGCCCTTTCCGGCTGGGGTGCAGAGATGGCCTATAATTAAACCCCAGATCTACACACCTCTTAAACAGCGTGGCTGATCCGATCCAGGTTGGAACTTTAAAGCTCAGGCCCACCCCTGAATAACATCTGCTCCAAGGTGCTATCCGAGTACTGCATAGGCTTGAGCTCCTGAGATGGGTTCTTTGTGGTCTCTTCAGATGGTTAACAGAGGAGGCTGTACGGAAGCCTGAGCAAACTCAGATTGAGCTGCCTGCTTATTCAGCTAAAAAGTGGGCTGAGCCAGTCTGTTCCTGAGTGCTTATTACATATCACACTGCTAGTGGGAACGCTTTCCTTTAATTAAACCCTGTGGAACTATCCCCACCCCCACCCCCCATTTTTTAAGGCTTCTAGCGCAGACTGGTTTTATTTTTTCCATTGGTGAAGATTTCACTCTTTTTGAACTCTGCAGTCAGCCAGAGGACGATGCCATCTGCCAGTCTTGCAGCAGTGGTGTTCTGCTCATCTCTGTGCCACAACACAGTGCATGGCTTTTAGGCATTTAACACAGATTGCTGGAGCTACTTTTGAAAAAGTGGGAGAAGAGACCAATCCGCTCTTAAATTCCAAAAATCTCCAGTGTTCGGCAAGTGCCTTGCCCAGCTTGTATTCCCTATGAATGCATGCACAGCTTTTGCCTGCTCCAGAACTCACTGAAGCATATACTTAGCAGAGTTCCAATCAGCTCATCTTGTGGCAAGTTATCTCCCATTGCAGCCTTAACCAGGAGATTTCTAGCCTTGCTTGAGTGACTAAATTGGCCGTAGAATTTGCATACCACCCCTAATATTATTTCTGAATACCATTATCAGACAGGCCATCGCCAATGTGCAAGTTTCAACAGTTTACACAGCATGACAAGACTATGTATATCTATAATCTCTTATGCTTTTAATCTAGCTTTTTGTTTTGTTTTTTGTCTTTTCACATACTGGCACTATTCTCGGAGAGCAACATGGCTACACTGCTGAATGATGAATTATGTATTGTCGTACTGTTGCCACATCTCCTGCAATATGTTGTCTACAGCAGGGATCTTTCACAACTCATTTAATACTGAATTCTGCATGTTGGTTGATGTTGCTACTTTCTGGTGGGCATGTAACTCTGATTGCCTTTACAACTGCTTCAGCTGATGGGGGACTCTTGAAGGTTTCTGGAGACAGTACTTGTAGGAATGTCAATGAAAAACAGAGGAGTCCCTATAGAAGCTAAAGCTCTGCAGGAATCCAAAGCCCACACTGCCTTCAGGACAGTCAGAACCAGAGCTGTGAATCTAAAGAAAGCCAGGTTTTGAGTCAGGTTCCATAGAAATGAGACACTGAAGGAAATCCAAACTTACAAAATCCAAACCAGAACTCAGACCTTAATTCATATGCCTCTACATCTCTGCAGCTTGCTACCCTTACTCAGAGACTGAGAATATATACTCATATAATACTATGTCCATTATCATATATAATCAGAGACACTCTACTGCAGATGCTTCTTGTGTATGGCCAGGGCCTCATACAACACCCAGGACCTACCCTTCTAGCTTTAGTTTCCTCTGCTCCATGATGAAGTGACCCAGACACATTCCATTCTTCCCAGCCTGCCATCCCCTACTACACCACAGTGTGCTTCAGGCCTGATATTTACATATATGATACACCTACTCTCCAATGAACTGTCCCCAGCCCAGTTCTTTCCTCACATTGGCCGATCTTAAAGGAAGTGCCCTAGCTCTGATATTCTAATTCACCTGAAGTTTGAATGCACCCAGGCATACTTTTAAAGTGCATGGCTCTGACTGAGCAGTTTATTATAATGCACTTTCAAAAGTTCAGCATGACAGCTGAAATATGCAGCTCATGTAAACTACAGTAATCCACATGGAACACTGATGTAGCAGTCTACATTCAAAGGGAAAGGATATCCATCTCTGGTGGGGAAACAACAAGCTATGGAGACAGCTTTCACAGTGGGACTGTAGAAAGTCTGACAGACATCAACTGAGTGTGGAAGTAGAAGGATTTTGAGCAGAGGTAGAGACCCATGGTTCTGTGATTTGGTTCTACACCGATAAATTAAGATAGCTATTCTAACTCCCTAACTGTGCAAAATCTGACTGGAAATTCATGCGAACAAGCTTCCTCGGTGGATTTCCACTAGCACTTGATTCAAGGTGGGCTGGAGGTAATAAGAAGGTTGGCCAGACATTAGGCTGCCCGGCTGAGATTTGGGAGGCAATTCCTTGCTGTGCCACAGGCTTCCTGTGAGACCTTGGGCAGATCACTATGGGCACAATTTTCAGTCACCAAAATGATTTAGGAGCCTGAGTTCCATTTTCAAAATTGACTTAGTTGCTTGGGAGTTTGTCTGCTGGGAAAATGAGACTTAGCCATCTTAGCCATTATGGCCAGATTTTCAAAGATTTTTAGGCACCTAAAGATGCAGCTAGGTGTCTAGCAGGGTTTTCAAAAGCACATAGGCACCTCACACCCACTGGTTTCAATAGCAGATAAGCACCTTCTGGGATTTTCAAAAGCATCTAGGCACCTATCTGCATCTGTAAGCACATACATACTTTTGAAAATCTGGACCATAAGCCTTGCAAGGCTGAGTGGAGCAATGTATAAATACCTTTAAAAATTTGGGCCTCTTGACCTCAGTTTCCTATCTGTAAAATGAGGATAATAACAATTCCCTACATTAAAGCTGGTGAGGCACTGTGATAGTAAGGCATATAAGTAAGTACCAGTGATAGACAATGTACCCACTGCTGTGTATATAGCACTTCCTTGAGTGGAGTCAAGACTAGACAACTGGACATCCTTTGTGAGGACATGAGAGGTCAGAACTGACGTATATTGGCAGAACAGAGGTGTATGAAGAAACTAGTACAGAAGCTGCCCCATTAAACCCAATTTGGTTCTTACCAGCACCATTAGCCTCTGACTTTCATAAGCAGAAGATTCAAAATGTATACACCTAAACAAATGAAAGACATAAATACTCAGGTGTTTGCCTCTCACCTAATTCAAGTCTGATACTTGTACAGAAGCATCTCAGAGATATAGAGTTAATTCATCCAGAGTATAATTTCTTTTGGTTCAGTGGAATTACATGAGCGATTAATTTAGTGCCTATACTAATATACTTGCTGACTAGAGTCAAGTGTTATGTAGAATATCTTTGCACCTTAAGAAGGAATCAACAATAACATATAATGTACTTTGTAAATGTAAATTTCCTTGATGATAAACAGCAAAGTGCAATACAGCAGAAGCTACTGAATAGTCAACATTTGCCAACTATTATCATACAGTTATTGCAGACACAATAGTACCTTTTATTCAAAGGACAGGGGAAATTTGTGATATTCTCAGATATGTTGGTAGATGCTGACTTCTTAAAGGTGATTGCTGTAATATGGTTCTTTTAGCTATATGGAGATCTATTTCATTGCATGATCATAATTCTGCCAATTGGACTGTGATTAAGAACATAAAGTCTTCAGGTGACAGCACAATTGTATTGATCTCCTTTGAACATACTGCAGCAATTCTAAGAACAAAAGACTGCTGTCTGTTCGTAGAGACAGTTATTATATGTGTAAAAATGCAGTACACACAGAAAAGTTTCAAAACTACATAAACTACGGAAGGATATAATAAAGTGTTATACAGCTAGATTATTTTTTCTGATACTGCTCCTTGACGTTTCTGGTAGTGAACTTCAGACTCTAATGGGTTCCCACTTACTGCACAACTTACAGTCAAGTACTGTGGAAAAAATTTCCCAATATTGTCAACATGGAAATGACACATGAAGGATTTTCCTTTAGTTCAGCTTCAGTTTTATCAAATGAGTGCAGTAAGATTCAGAAATAAAATTCCATGGATAGAAACATTATAGGGTTGACACAACCTACTCCCATCTGAAATTTAGTGGGCAGTACAGTTCTTCCAGGTTCGTTTCAGGTATTTCAGCAAAGCTGTAGTCTTCTAGCTAATAGATAGTTAAAAATGAACTCTAAATATAGTGTTGTGTAACTGTGTAATGATATGTTTACGTTCAGCTGGGGGAAAAAAGTAAGTGAAAAGAGTAACAGTTAACAGTGCCACCCCTCCTGTTGTGCCCAAACTGTGAGATGCAGAAACTAGACAGCCTGCATAAAATTAACAAATAGCTGATCCCTGGTACCATAGATTCAAACCTGTCTACAAGAGATTGCACCCTTTCCCACCTCAACTTAGTTATGCTGAACTATGCCTGAATGTAATATTACAAAAACACGACACACAATAAATACCTGGAACTATTAAAAACAGGTAATTTGTAAGGAATTACTACCATTATAAATCATGTGTCATTTAAACTACAAAAATGCCATTAAAGAGCAGCAACATGAGGAGGGATGAAGCAGCTTTGGTGCAGCTGTGTTGGAACAATCAGTTACGTCCCAGGGGTTTACAACTGCATTTTCCTCCAATCAGGCTGAAGGCTAGTTTTTCCATACGTTTATCATCATACATGGTATCTGCAGGTTTAATAAAATGTTATTTGCTCGTTAGGCATTTCCCACAACTGTGAGTGGAGCCCACTGAAAATCCGAAGTAGGCTCAAGATACAAACTTTTGATTTGGATTTCAAACACCTGAAGTTCAGAGCTAGGGTTTCAATTTAGCCCTAGGTACAGACAAGGGGCCACTTCATTTCTAAAAGTGGCATTTGGAAATTATGGTTTGGATTTTGAACAGCCCTACAATTCAGGAGTGTTTAGATCTAGGGTGTTAGTTCAGTGCCCATTTGTGTACCGTGTATGTGCTTTTCTCATGGAGATTTTGGGAAGGTTGGAACACAACGGATAACAAATATAGGTCCTGTCAGCTCTGTAATAATCATGATTGTATTGGGGCCAAGTTGTGCCCCAAATGTGTTATAAGATGGTTTGGTTTTGCCTGTATTATAACATTTTAATGGAATCATTCTGTTGCATCGTTTGGTGAGCATTTGGACCTAAGTTAGAAGACCAGAACCTCTGGTATCTAAATGGCCTAGGGAAGATCACCCCAGCATATAGGTGATTCCATAGTGGCATAGGGCTGACACCTGAACTTGTACACAACTATCTCTGCTGTCAGCATAGGATGGGGAGGTAATTGGGCATACCCTGTATTGATCCTAGATTATGTAAAAGAGATGTTTTGCAATGCCTAGTCTGATAGGTCTGGCCAGTACTTGGATGGGAGACCTTCCTGTCATTGTGCTGGGAACAGTGATTCAGCAAATAGAACTCCTGCCTATGAGTCAGAATTGAACTAATGTCCCACCAGGTAATGAGGTGCTCTGTGTCATTGAAGGTGCTGTCAGACAAGAGCAGAGTCAATTTCCTCTCTATCCTGGAAATATACTCTTTGGCTCACATTTTGCCTACTCGAAGTCCTCAGTGACTTTCAATAGACATTGCTGTGAAATTTGCTTCTGTTGTCATGTGGTTGCCATGTTTCACCTCAGAGATAGCTACTGGCCACAATTTGGAGGACAGGGACGTTAAGTGATCCTCATTAGCGTGTATTGCTGTAAAGGATTCTGAGGCTAGATAATGGTACTGCTGTATCAAAATCAAGTATTTATTGATTTTATTTAAAAGAACACCTCTCTACAGGTCTGAGTGCCTGAAGAAGAATTATTTAATAAAGATACAAATTTTGACTAAAATAGAAATAAAAACAAAACAAAAAAGAAACCCACAGAAGAGAAACAGTGATGGATTTTGTATAAGAACCACAGCGGAATGGAACAGAAATCGTCCCAACTCCACCAACTCTGGGACTCTTCCACTATTCAACAAAACAAATTAATCTCAAATTCACAGAAAAAAGCTTTGGAAAAAATAGCCTTTGCAGCAAGACCTGGGGTTAATGCACACAGGTTCTGGTAGAACAATGGCAGAAGCAAGTATTCAGTTGAGAAAGGACCCTTCAATGAAAACTTCACACACACACCCAGTCGAACCAGGAAGCTTTAAGACTGCGGGGGTCTCAACTGGCAGTCTCAATCAGGCAGTCTCTGAGTTAACCAATTGGAGATTTATATATAAAGTTAAATTTTGAACTACTGGAAATGTGACACCAAAGAGGGTAGGCTCTGAGTTCCTCCAGAGAATTCTTTCCCAGGTGTCTGCCTGGTGGGTCTTGCCCACATGCTCAGGGTCTAACTGGTTGCCATATTTGGGATCGGGAAAGAATTTCTCCCCAGGTCAGTTTGGCAGAGATCCAGGGTGTGGGTGGAGGGGGTGGGGCGTGTTGCCTTCCTTTACAGCATGGAGCACAGGTAACTTGCTGATTTGAACTTGAGTAAATGATGGAGTGTCTGTACCTTGAAGTCTTTAAATCTAGATTTGAGGACTTCAGTAACTCAGCCAGAGGTTATGGGCCTATTGCATGAATGGATGGGTGAGGTTCTGTGGCCTGCAATGTGCAGAAGGCTAGATAATCACAATGGTCCCTTCTGTCCTTAAAGACTATGTGGTTCTTATATGTCTAAATGTTAGCATTTACACCTACAATTAATTGTCCCTTTCTTCCTAGGGGCAGCTGTTGGTCAGCACAGTAGTTCAAGAGCCTCCTGTTGGTGCATCATTCATGGGTAGGGACCACATTTACAGCAGTTAAATGGCTAAGTGAACAAGATCAGAAGAGACTTACTCAAACTATTGCCCAGTTCTAGAAGTAAGTTCAAGCCAAATCCTCTTTAGGGGGTTTTAATGTTCTTTTTTTTTTTAAATATTATTTTTACTTCCCATTTCTTCCCAGAATCCATGCCAAAATATCTGCAATAGGCTGTTCTTCTGGTACAGTATATTCTGCTGTGACTGTAAGTGGAGATGAGGAATCCTGTTCTCATGAGGTTTCCCTTCCCAGTTTTCAGAACTTCATATGTTGGAGCTGAGCTCCTTGTAGCACGTAAACTCCTGCCTGCCTATCTGGACTGAATCTAAGCACCACATTTTTTGAGTGTCTAACCCTGAACAAGACCACAAGGTTCAAATACCCCTAATTTTGGAAAAGTTTAGGTACAGCTTTTGCAGGTCAGGTGCACTGGTACTAACAATCCTAATGCTCTCCCTACGCAACACACACTGTCATATCTGGTTGTGTAAACAAAACATTAGCTCTGGATAGAGATCAAATTCAGAGTGGCTACATTTCTGGCCATAATGAGTCAGACCAATGGTCCATCTAGCCCAGTATCCTGTCTTCCGACAGTGGCCAATGCCAAGCACTTCAGAGGGAATGAACAAAACAGACAATCATCAAGTGATCCATCCCCTGTTGCCCATTCCCAGCTTCTGGCAAACAGAGGCTAAGGACACCATCCCTGCCCATCCTGGCTAATAGCCATTGATGGACCTATCCTCAATGAACTTATCTAGTTCTTTTTAAAACCCTGTTACAGTATTGTCCTTCACAACAACCTCTGGCAAATAGTTCCACAGGTTGACTGTGTGACAAAATGCTTCCTTTTGTTTTGTTTTAAATCTGCTGCCTATTAATTTCATTTGGTGACCCTTCATTCTTGTGTTATGAGGAGTAAATAACACTTCCTTCCTTACTTTCTCCACACAAGTCATGATTTTATAGATCTCTATCATATCTTCCATTAGTTGTCTCTTTTCCAAACTGAAAAGTCCCAATCTTATTAATCTTTTCCTCATATGGTAGCTTTCTATACCCCAATCATTTTTGTTGCCCTTTTCTGCTTTTGAGGATAGGGATTACAGAATGGAAAATCTATGCAGGTGGTCTTCACACCCCTTTTATGTCATGGAATGGAGTTCCCTGGTGGCCCATCAGAGTATGTCACTATGTTGCGGTTAGTGTCAGGATGGCTATTGGGCCAACACATAATATGGATACACAAAGGAGAGTTTAAATTGGGGTGAGTTGTTAGCTATTTCTGCAGTTCCCCTCATCTTCTGCAGGAGCAGCTGCAACCTGACTACATGTCGGCTACTGAATGTTAGAGCTGAGGATTCCGGCAATCAGCCCTTGTGCCTTTTGTATGAATTTCCCAGAGAATACATCCCATTTACTCAGGCTGTGCTGATTTCTGGGATTCGGCCATACATTTTGTGAGGGCAATAATAATTCAGTAATGTAGTTTTAAAAGGTCTGCTAAATATCATCCAGTTACCACAGGGTCAGATAAATAGCCTGGAATAATGGTGGCAAAGGTACTGCTTGCTGTAGTACAGCTCAGGCACCTTTCTCTCTCTGTTTTGTATAATAAATTTTAGCTAATAGAGTTCTTGACCTTGCAGCTACAATTTCTAATTAAGTAAAGTTAGTCAATGAGCTGTTATTTTTCTAATGTTGAATTTCCTGTATGGTGGCTGCTCAATTTGCTGCTCAGCCAACTTTAATATTTTAACCAAGAACTTGCTTTTCATACTCTGCAGCACCTACACCAAGAAGCACACACACTGTATATTTATCATTTTCATCTAGATGAGGAGAAAACAAAGGGAGAATTATAAACCCTCATATTGTTACATTCACACTCAACATGTGCATCTATTTTTTTTTCCACAGTAAAGTGATTTTGCAGTGGAGATAGCACCAGGTGCATGAGGGTGACCTCACACACACACCAAATCGGGAGCTGACATCCATCACACTTCGAAATTTTGGATTTCATCATTTCCTGATCTTTCTAAAGGGATCACAGCACCTGGCCCTCACAGCTGTAGTTCATTTAGAAAGCAATTTAAAAACCGAGAAAAAAGCAAATGACATCTTGCTGCCTCAGCCTTGTCATTAAATATAGCAGAATGGCCTTCATTTATGAGACACATGGCTAAGAATTAATATCTTTCAGTGCTTTCTCGAGTAGAGATTACAAAAGGCTTGAAAGACCACTAAATAATTAGTACTATAACTGAAGCAAGCAAAAGAAAGGAAAAAAATCTCTTCTTCATTATAAAGACTATTGAGACGCACACTGACTTCAACATGTTCCAAATGCTGTGAGCTTTCAGCATTGCACCTCCACTACAGAGCAAACCTTCAGCTTTTATTTTTCCCTTTTTTAGCCTCTATAACATTTGAGGCTCTGTACATATATATTGCATGATACTTCTCTGAATAGTGAAATGCTGCTATGCATGTGAATTCTCTGCTCTGCATGGAGTGGACCCAAAGTGTGGAGTTTAAGCATTTTAAAGTTTTGCATATATTATCTTTTTCCTCTTGCTGGTCAGATATAAATTGCTGATATTTGGAGCTATTACATTGTTTTGGGTTTTTAATTCATAATGTTATGGGTGACTTTAGTGCTCATGAAAATGAGTGGCTAATGGCACTAGCTAGACCCAGATATAGTAGGGCCAAGTGCTATGCAAGCTTTTCCCACATAGTTCTGCCAGCTGGAGAACACTCCAGTCCCATACCCGCCTCGAGCAGAGATTGCCAGTCAGATCAATTTGTCCCAAATTGTGTTGGTGTTTTTTTTAAAAGAAGGTTCAGAACGTTTCGTTTATCCCAAGGAGCCAGACATTCAGGTGTAGGCCTTTAAAGTTTGTCCATCGCAATTGTTTGTGCCATTCTAACCCACTAGACACAATTCTAAGTCCATTTGCTGTGAATCCTAACTTTTGTTTCAGGTGCATCCTAACTGAGGGTTTTCCCCTCTCCTTTCTTTGTGATAAACCCATTATTGTCTGTAATGGATTATAAACATGGAAGCACAGATGATCTGTTATTGGTGTCTGTTAGCTGAACCTTTTAAGGCAGAGAATCTGGAACCATTAACTTTTACATTTAATTGAACACACAGGTCGAGCCGTGTGTACACGTCCATTGTAGGTGAGGACAGGAAGATACATACTCCTCTTGCCCTACAACGTAAGCTCCTCATTACAGCCACTGTTGTCTTCTAGGATACTGTGGATGTATCTGCAATCCGAACAATAAATAATAGTAATAGTGGCTCTCCTTCTAGCACATCAGCTCAGTGCACCAATAAGTCTATGAATCAGGAGTCCCTAGTTCGGCTCAGTGAAGTGCAGATGGTATCTTTTGTTTCCAAAGCCACCTAGAGTCCATTGCACTGATTAAATTGATGTTTCTTGAGGCTTATCTCTCATGAAAGACTGGGGGGCATTTCAGACCCATAGGTTCTAGATGCCTGTGTCTAGATAGAAAGAGAGTGAATATTTGCAGCTGGGGACTGGATGCTGAAATAGATCTACTGGGGGCTGGCCACAGGCTGAGTAGCAGCAGATCTTAGCTATATGACATCTTAAGTTAACTTTTAGTTAGTTGATTGCTAGGATCACCTGGAACCAAATTCAACCTTCTAGCTTGGCAGACAAAACAATCCCAGCTATATATTTAAAACCACTTTCACTATGGGGTACTCATTTGGGGATAGACATAAAGCCCACTGAAAGTCTTTCAGTTGGATTTGGATCATGCTCTTGCCCCCTTCCTTTCCTACAGTCTCTAAGAAAATCCTGTGCAACGAGAGATTGCATTGTTTTGTATTTAAATTACACATTATTTAGGGTTCATCAGAAATTCCATTTCCCCAAAGCCTTCTTGGGCCACCTTACCTCCACATCTAAACTTGTGACAATGTCAGCACACAAAAACTTCTCCATTCAATGGTCATGAGTCTTATTTCTTAGCTGTATCCCCTCCTCCCTCACTTCCAAAAAAGCCCCACTCACCGACACAAATGAATCTTGCAGACCTTTCCTCTGATAGCCCTATCTGAACATCTCTGATCATGTCACGTTTTCATGAGTGAATGAACTCAGGGAGTCTACTGATATGTTCAGTAGGGGGTAGGGCTCTCTGAGGCTATTGGCAGCAGTTCAGTTGCCAAGCAGCTGCAGAAAGCTTTAAAGGACAGTGTTGCACAAAAAAATGAAAATTGTTGATTGAGGACATATTGCCCTTGATTGAATGGTGAGGAACCTGCTGGCAGGAAAATAGATATTTGAGAAACTAAAAAGGTTTGACCATTTCACCAGCTGTAGCTAGGCCCCCCAGTTGTCAGTCCTCAGTCAATAGTATATTTGCTCAATTAGCCAGAGGTTTGCAAAAATTGCTTCTGTGGCTGCCTACGGCCAGTTTTTACCACTAGGAGAGTCTGCCTTTGCTTCCATGAGTACAAAGGTCCTCAGAAGAAGAATAACCCATAAGCTGTTTAACTGTGTTCAGCTCCCCATGGGGAGGCACTTACAAAAATAGCTGCAAAAAGTTCTGTGGCCTGCCCAAGTTTACTGTGACCTCCCTCAGTCTTTCACCCCATGTAGTCTGTCATAGATAATTGTTTAGTCAGACACTGTGTGGTTGCAACACTTCATTGGTCTATCTATGTGCAAAGAAGAGAGCAGGTTCTGTGGGGCCACTACTTCCTCTGTGAGTAGGTAATGGGCTGAAAGCTACAACAATTGGGATGGATCCTTGGCTTGATCTCCAATCCCCTGGGCAGTTTAGTCTGGGGCAAGTAATTGCTTGCTAGTATGAGCCAGTAGCAGATTATTTCCCACCCTCTAGAACAAGGGAGAACTAAGGAAGGAACTTGACTATTCAGGGCAAGACAGAAAGTCTCAATCTTATTCGTACTGCTTATAAACACTGAGAAATTATAGCACTGGATTCAGGACACAGTAATGATATATTATTCTGAAGGGAGGAACCTTGCCTGTGCACCTGACTTAAAAATTAGAATGTAGCAATTCTGAAGTCCTAGTCCTCCTCCAGCCAGTTATTCCAAATTATGTGACAATTCTGTGAGAAGAGCAAAAGTCCAGTCTAGTTAATTTTGGCTCCCCCACCTCCCTTTTGATTGTCCAATGATCATTTCAATTATATATTAGGTGGTACAAAATTATTTAAAAACAGAGAGAAATAAAAGTTATAAATAAAAATAGTTAAGCTGGGGAAAAACAATTTTACCTCTTGGTAAAAGTTATTTAAAATACAAGGGAGTGGATGGTTTCCAATTTTGCTAATGGGATATGGATTTTCGTTTCTTGGTTCTAAATGCCCAACCATTCTGTCTGGGTAGTGACAGAAAGTTGTTGCTGTCTCATGCTATTCAGAAAGCTGCTGGTTTAAAATCAGTTGGTGGTCTAAGCTCAGTTTTGTAATAATACTTCCTTTTCCCTTCTCTTTGTCATCTGTTTAAAAGGTCACCTCCTTGGGCTGGGACTGTCACTTACTATGTGTATGTACTGCACCTAACCCAGTGGGGCTCTGATTTTGACCTCCCAACACTGCTGTAATATAAATAATCATAATACCACCACAAACCACTGCCACGCTTTGCACCCTTGCTGGAAGTCTTTTGGGCAAAGGATGAAAAAGACTTGAAGACTGACTGCATCCATCCCAAAGATGTGGCAGGAGTGTGTGGGGTGTCTCACACTGCCTTTGTCTGCTTCATATTTCCGGACAGGCCGCAGGGCTGTCATATGTCAAACTCAAAGTGCTACATTTTATTGTTTTTGAATAACTATTAATAATATATTTACATGTTGAATGTTTTTAATTATACAACTAAGCATGTGCATTGTCTTTATTCCAAATGCTAAACTATTGTGAAGCCAGAAGTAGAACCTTTTCCCCTGAAAATCTTGCTCTCAAAACCCTCATTGAGTTAAGTTCATCTCACCAAAAAGGGTTTTCTGTAAACTAGCAATATTATGCAAAAACATACCCATGGATTTTTAAATCTGGCATGCACTGTATGTGCCTACATTTTATGTTTTGATCAGTGCATTGTAGATGACTGTGTTCTTAGCTGAAGTGTACAACAGTTAAATGTTAATTTTGTTTCCTCCCTCCCCCCCCCGCAAAAAAAGAAGGAATTTAACCTCATATCCTCACTCTGAAATTAGCTCTATTGTCAAAAGATTACAGCTGTATCCTGATTTCAAGAATTTCATGTTGGAATAAAAGAGCATTTTTGAAACCATTGTGTTACTTCAAACAGATCCATAATGGTCCCTCGGCAAACCATTTTCAGAAGACTTGTGTAAGTAAGATAAAAAGACACCATTTCTGAAGAGATGCTTTTATGGGCTAGGTCAGAGTGCTCTTTCCATGTTGTTCATTCCCAGTCGAATTTCCTAATAGCCTATCTCCTCAGCTAACAGATGCCCAGCCTCATGTCGGAACCAGATCGAGCCACCACTGAGATGATATCCAGCTCCTTTCTTATTGAGCCGTTTCCCTAGCAGATGGTGCAATGCTGCAGGCATACTCCTTCCTGTTAATTACCAGCCTTAGCTACAGATGGAAATGTCAGTCAGCCTCACAGGTCCTGGTTCCTGCCATTGCCTCAGTCCATAGCCCTCTACCTAGGCAAGATGCTGCCAACACACACCATGTGTTTTGTGACTGCTGACTAGGCAGGCAACAAAAAACAACTTACTTCATGAATATTCATGGAGGAATGTTTAGAGTTCTGTTCATCTGCAATGCTTATAGATCTGCTTAAAGGAGATTGCACCTTATTAAGAGCCCTGTGCCCCTTGTTTTACTATAGTGCAGCTATGTGAGTTATTTAAGTGTGTTGCTATAGTAACATATAAAATGCCTATTAAATGTCTGCCATTTCTATAGACGTATCAGTCTCTAACCATTCTTCCCATACCTTAACTGCCATTTAATTATTCTTGTCCTGCAATAGCAGACCAATAATCACCAAGCTGAACTGATTAGCTAATAACTGTTGATTTTTATTAAACCCTGGATGTCTCATTAGCTTTTAAGTGACCAATATGAATTCCTTGATCTTTCTGGTATTTAAATATACTAAATCCAGATAAATGAATTTCAGTCTACCCATTTGATATTCATTAAGCCACTTATTTCACTGGCTATGGAAAACCCATTAGTAATAAAAAAAATCATTTCTTTTTTAGATTTATGGATGAAAGTTTGAGTTAGAAGATTAGGAAAAATCTACCATGCATATTTACTGAAGGTACTGTAATTCATTCCCTTGTGGGACTCTGTGATAATAGGCGCAGTGTGTAGTTATGAAAAATAGCTATATCACACAGTACATGCCAGTAATATTGTTCATATCTTTTGACTCAGGACTGTTCATGAGTGACTGGATTTATATGCTCCAAAACAGAAGAGCAGAAATCTACCTGAGGCTAAGACCATGCTTCTTAATAAAGAGTTAAGAATATTACATTTCCAGAAGACAAAACAAGCATGAGTACAGTGTACAAAAATAGACTATGTTTAAATTAAAGTAAGTTTAATCCATATTCAACTGATTGTTGACCATGTTGCTGTCAGCTCTGATGGTATTGTGAAAAGTACCCTAAAATACCTAAGGAAGTTAAATTTTAATTGTTACTTTAAAAAACTTCAATTTTTTCCTTGTAAATCAACATATTTGTAATGGGATTGATTCCTTTATGAAAATCACATTGTTTGATCTCTGCATCTAGGGTAGATTATATCTCTGTTGTCTCCTCATGTCACTTATATTATTGTAACGGTTTCTACAGTGCTTGTTGTTAATCTGTCAGCAGCTACTGCACAGTAATATAGGAGGCACCAAAGCCTTTTGCTATATACTTTGAGAAGAAGGTAACTGTTGCGTTTGCTGGCAAATATTGATTTTGTAATGGTGACCACTGCATTCCATTGGTTTGCAGACATAAATACTATATTTTTAATGTCAGTGTCATAGAATCATGGAAATGTATAGCTGAAAGGGACCTCGAGAAGTCATCAGGTCCATGGTTGTTCCATGAAATAATATTGAGGCCAACAAAATATCATGTTCCAATAGAACATCATGGCATGATGGTGTTTAGTCTCCAATCTACATCGTGTTTCATCATAATGAGATGATTTTCTTTTAATTAACGTTGTACGTGCGTGTATAAACTTTTCTTGGCACAATAGAAATGCCACTTTGATGAGACAATAAGTTGGCACAACATGACATTTTGACTTAAATATCATACTGGTGGGGTCTGCACTAAGGTTAGGCAGTATTTGTGATATTTATGTCACAGTATCAAGCTAGCACGTGCACTGCAACATGATGACATTTTTGCTCAAAGGTAACAATGCTAAACCATGCTGCAAATAAAAATGCTGATTATTCACTATAGTAAGTGCCTAGGAGGACCATAAGCTTCCCCCTCTTCCATTCCTCACTAGCAGCCTCATCTTTCCAGGTGCTCTGCAAATTTTACTCACATGAATAGTTCCTTATAAGTTAATGGGCTATTCTCATGAGTAACTGATCACCAACCTGAGCAAGAGTTGCACAGTCATGACTTCTGTGTTATGCCTTCTATTTCCTTGTTGCAGCAATGCCCAGCTTGCATTTCTCAAGTGGTTTGTGACTCTGTACTGCTCGACTTTCTTCTTGTCAACTTGATGAAGATGAGGCAGTTGCCCTGGGATAAAACAGCAAGTTCGAGCAAAAAAAGACAGACAGAGACACATATATATTTAGACATGTGTGGGCAGCAGTGTCATCTGTAGGACCAGATTTCGTGAAACCGGTGGTGACGGACTTTAAATGCCAGATCACGCATTGACCACATAATAATACTGCTCAGGAGTGTAGCCTTTATTTAGTCATTTGGATGAATATGTTAACTATTGCTTTTTAAGAATACACGTTGCAAGTGTAAGCAGTGTCAGGAGGAGCTCCACCCTGACATCTGGTGGTGAGGTGTGGCAAGTTGTGGAAAAGAACTTCAGGGGCTGATCTCATTTGCATAGGCACACCCACCCCGCCTAGAATGAGGCCATAGCTGCCCAAATGGTCATTTTGGCTGCTGTGGGATCCCCAGTGTCTCTGTTATTGGGGCAGGAAGAATAAATTGTTATTACCCTGATTATGGGAACTGTGCTTGGAACTGTACTTGGCCTTTTGTTATGATGGAGGGACTCACCATCAACTAAGTAGCACTCGCTAGGCAAGGGTCATGGGTTTTAAAACTCTGTGAATGGAGAGAGGTTGGGGACAAGTATTAATACTTGGTGGTATAGGTCCCTTGGTGAGGGCCTTACATGCTAATTGCACTTCCTCCTCTCTCCACTGTGGAATATCAGAGCTAATTTTGATTCCATTAGGAGTCTAGTTACAGGCTGCTGAGATCACTTTGGGCTAATGGTGTACCAGCACTGAGGCTCTCCTACTACAAGCTGAATTCACCTAAGAGCTGAAATCACTGAGTGTTGTGTTAAGTAGTGGGGGAGCCTGAAGATATATTGTGGAGCAGTTTGCGGGATGGCTGGAGTGCCTTGTGGACAGGCTGGTGGAGCAGTTCGTAGGACGGCGGGAGCTGCTGGTGGGACGCGGAGCAGTTTGTGGACCGACTGGTGGAGCAGTTCGTGGGACGGTGGGAGCTGCTTGTGGGCCGCGGAGCGGAGCTGAGCGAAGGAGTTCGTGGGGCAGCTGGCGGAGCGAAGCGAAGGCCTATGGAGCTGTGGGGCGGTCAGCTTCAGATCATGTAAGGTGCCTCTTACCCCCATCCCATCTCCACCCAGGTTGGGAGGTAAAGCTCCGCAGATAAACTTTCAAACTCTAGGGCTGCCCTGACCAGGGACAGAGACTTTTGGGTCATTGGACTTTTGGTGATTTGGGGTTGCTGGACTCAAGAACCAAAGGGAAAGGGGCATGCCCCAATTTGCTTGGGGTGGGTTTTTTTGCTCATGGGTTGTGTTATGAATCCTGTTGGTGGTGTTTCCCCAACACAATGCCACATTGTTTCTCTCTGTTATTAAAAGGCTTTTTGCTACACTCAGACTAGGTGCTTGCGAGAGGGGAAGTATTGCCTCTTGGAGGCGCCCAGCGGGGGTGGTATATATTTGTTCCAGGTCACTGGATGGGGGCTCGAGCCGATTTGCATTGTGTTATTGGAATGGATCCCCTAGATATTGAACCCGGCCCTTGTTGCTGCCAACTCTGACGGGCAGAAGGGTTACACAAGCATTTTTGCAGTTCTAACCTCTTCAAAGCTTTTGTGGGTTTGTGTGACTCCACTTCATGATTAAGTGACTCTTTGGCTATTAAATGCTGAGTTACACAAATATAGTATTTTGACTTTAGACTTCTGCCTCAGACTTAGAAGCTTTGGAAACCGTAGAAAACTCATAGCTCTACTAAACAGCCTTAACCCCATTCATATGTTAGTTTATGTAAAAAACTATTAGCAGAGTACTATTTACAATGGAAACTGTGAATAGTTCTTCTCCCTCTGGGGTTTTGCCAACAATGATTTGACTGTTTCCTTTTCACAAGAGCAGAGCAGGAACACTCTCTTTCAACATGATCCTCACATGGAGGTCAAACAGAAACTTATTTGAACCTGTGAACTGGCGTTTACCAGGCCCAGGGATGCTCACTTGCTGCCCAAGGAATCTGTTTAAGACTGAGATCTATTACTCAAGGAACCCCAGAGTCACAGTTAGCATCGTATGGTGTCAATAATACCAAAGTGGTAGAGAATTGAGAAGTATACTAAAACAAGATGATCTTCAGTAGATCAGATTGAGATCATGTTACACTCCATATGAATGATCCTTGGTTCAAATCCTATTACCACTGATCCTGTACTGACACATTTGACCTAATTTTTTTTCTGAACCAGGGTTCCTAGGTGTCAGTATAGGGGCTTAACCTTACCCATCCAACTGTAGTTAAAACAAATCCTAGTTATCTTCAAGTTGTTATTTTGACTGCCTTTTAACACCTTTGCGACTTATCCCCTTCTCATTCTAACAGCTGCCATGACAACATACAATCTTCCTCCCAAGTGGAATGGCTAAAACCCAGGGTTTTCTAAAGTCATTGCAGAGTCACTTCACAGGTCAACTGGCAAGTGGACTATGCCATAAAAAAAAGCAGCAGTCGCATTTGAGAATTGGTCCAAGAATTTTGGTGTGGGGATAGTTTCCCCTCTGACTTGTGCACTATGGATAAGATCCCTAAACAGGGCATTGGAATTACAATTGTAATATATGGGTTTGCAATGTCTTTGGTCTTTCACCTTACGTGTCTATTGCAAGACCATGTTGGAGAAAACCAGGAGACCAGCCCAGAGTTTACTGGGGAAGGACATGTTGGATTGCATAGAGTCCACAAGAAGCTGTCCTTATGTCTCCCCTTCTATTTAAATCACACACTAAAAATGAAAAGGAGTACTTGTGGCACCTTAGAGACTAACCAATTTATCTGAGCATAAGCTTTCGTGAGCTACAGCTCACTTCATCGGATGTAGCTGTAGCTCATGAAAGCTTATGCTCAAATAAATTGGTTAGTCTCTAAGGTGCCAGAAGTACTCCTTTTCTTTTTGCAAATACAGACTAACACGGCTGTTACTCTGAAACACTAAAAATGATGCTCAAAGAACTTACTTAGATTGCAAAATCAAGCACCTGAAAGTTAGGAAATACCAAATCTATTGTTGTCCATGCAACCTCTATTCTGTCCTTTTGTGCATGCATCCTGTACATTGAATAAGGCAAGGGACCTGTTGAAAAAAATAGTCTGAGATTATGAAATTAAAGATGGTATACACACAATGAAGTCTAATTAAGGGTGCACAGGCAACTGGTTATTTACAAACTTTTCAGTGCTGGACTTTTCAACCTAAAATGTAGTTGCAACCATGTCGGTCCCAGGAAATTGGAGAGACAACTTGCATGACGTAATATCTTTTGTTGGACCAACTTCTGTTGGTGAGAGACAAGCTTTTGAGCCACACAGCGCTCTTCTTCAGGTCTGGGAAAGGTAGTTGAGCCTCACAGCTAAATGCAAGGTGGAACAGATTGTTTAACATAAGTAGTTATCACATTATTTTAGGGTCCATTTAAGGTAGAGTGGGCTGTTAACACCTCTGCAGCTGTACACCAACCCACACTGGAACCCATATGGGGTATCAATAAGGCCCTACTTGCACCACGGGATGATTGTCCAAAAATTGCAGCTGAGTTACGGACAAGCCATGGGAAATTGCAGAAAAGTAATAATGGACCTTGTTATTTGCAGAAATAAGATCCATTATTACTTTTCCACATTTTTCCACTGTCAGAGCCCAGGGCTCAGTGTGGGGGCTCCTGCACTCAGCCCTGGGGCAGCCAGGACTCCCACTGTCAGCCCTGCACACGGCAGGGCACCCATTGTCAAAATTCCAGTGGAAGCCTAATATTGCAGAATCTGCAATATCGCAAGTTAAGTGGGGTCTTA
Source organism: Lepidochelys olivacea (assembly GCF_965140295.1). Taxonomy (NCBI): domain Eukaryota; kingdom Metazoa; phylum Chordata; order Testudines; family Cheloniidae; genus Lepidochelys; species Lepidochelys olivacea. The sequence continues at coordinate 33,262,480 of NC_140413.1, read as the reverse complement.
GTCATCAAACAACTGTAAACCATACTTAGTGGGAACCCCGTCCTGAAAGAAATCTTTCCTGAACCCCTACTTCTGGCCTTCAAACAACCCCACAACCTCTCCAAGCTTACCATCAGAAGCAAGCTCCCCACAGACCAGGACACACCAACTCAAAGCAAGTCTAGACCCTGCCAGAACAACAGATGCAAAATCTATATCTCCACTGCTACTGTGATCAATATTCCCCACAACACATCTTTCAAGATCCATAGGTCTTGCACATGCCTATCACAACACTTGGTGTACCACATCCACTGCACTAAATACCCCAATAACAACCACGTGGGTGAAACCACACAATCACTATGCTCTTGAATGAACTCATACAGGAAAATGATAAAAGACAAAAACACCACATCACCTGGGGGCGAACACTTTTCACAAAGAGATGATTCTATATGTGACTTATCAGTCCTCATCCTCAAAGAAAACCTGCACAACACTTTCAAAAGATGAGATGGGAGTTTAAATTCATAACTCTACTAGACCCCAAAAATCATGGACAGAACAGACACTGAATTTATGGCTTATTGCAACAATCTGAAACCCACTAACCCCCTATTTTTGTCCTATGACCGCAGAGGTGTTAACGGGCCACTCTACCTTGAATGGGCCCTTAGACTATGTGCTCACTACTTATGCTTAACAATCTGTTCCATCTGCAGTTAGCTGTGACCCTGAGTACCTTTCCCAGACCTGAGGAAGAGCTCTGTGTGGCTGGAAAGCTTGTCTCTCTCACCAACAGAGATAGTCCAGAGGTAAAACACATGATGTCACCCACCTTGTCTCTCTTTTCAATCTAAATAAACTTTTAAGAGTTTTTGTATACAGTTTCCTTGGAAGCTTTCAAGGGCAAAGGTGGAAAGCAATTCTATTTTGTACAACTGAACCCTGAGTCTTCAGTCCTAGCTTCCCCTATAATCTGTATTGTTAACATTATAATTACATGTTCCCATACACCATGTGCCAAGTACAGATGGTAGTCAGGGGAGGGTGAGCCTGACCCATCCTTTCCTCCCCTGCACAATGGGAGATGAGGGCCCTTGCCCCATCTGGTCCCCCCAGCAATGTTGCCTCTAATTTTTGACAGGCCGTGTGCACAAAAAATGTCTTCTGTGCAAATTGTTGTGCTTCTGTGCAAATTTTTGTGCATGTGGGGTTTAGGATCTGTGTGCGTGTGCACATGTGCACAGCTTAGAGGGAACAGTGCCCCCCAGAGTGGTGACATGGACCATGTGCTGGGCCCAGAAGGATTTACAGGTGGCATTCAGCTTGACTTTCTCCTGCATTCCCCCCAAACACGCACACATACACACCAATTTGGTGGAGCTCCTGCTTGTGCAGTGCCTCAAGGATGGCAAGGGATGCTGGAACCATATGCCAGGCGGGTTCAGGTGTGAGGAGTATGGAAGCCTGGCTCTCTCTCCCCATCACCCTCTGTACAGTGACAATGGCAGCTGCTGTTGCTTTAGAGGCAGAGTAGGACAGCATCTTTGGAATGTCTAGTGATTTTGACACACTGCCAAAATTTTCCAGAGGACCACAAGGTGAGAAAATTTTGTACTTTGTGTACTGGAGTAGGACTTGGGAGATCTGGGTTCAATTCCTAGCTGTGCCACAGACATCCTGTGTAACCTCGGGCAAGAACTGTACCATCTCTTTGCCTCAGTTCCTCATCTGTAGAATGTGGATAACATATTCTTTCTCCCACTCTTTGTCTGTTTTGTCTATCTAGAATGTAAGCCCTTTGGGGAAGAGTTTGTACATCTGTAAAACACCTAGCACAGAATCATAGAATCACAGAATATCAGAGTTGGAAGGGACCTCAGGAGGTCATCTAGTCCAACCCCCTGCTCAAAGCAGGACCAATCCCCAATTAAATCATCCCAGCCAGGGCTTTGTCAAGCCTGACCTTAAAAACTTCTAAGGAAGGAGATTCTACCACCTCTCTAGGTAACGCATTCCAGTGTTTCACCACCCTCCTAGTGAAAAAGTTTTTCCTAATATCCAACCTAAACCTCCCCCACTGCAACTTGAGACCATTACTCCTTGTCCTGTCCTCTTCTACCACTGAGAATAGTCTAGAACCATCCTCTCTGGAACCACCTCTCAGGTAGTTGAAAGCAGCTATCAAATCCCCCCTCATTCTTCTCTTCTGCAGACTAAACAATCCCAGTTTCCTCAGCCTCTCCTCATAAGTCATGTGTTCCAGATCCCTAATCATTTTTGTTGCCCTTCGCTGGACTCTCTCCAATTTATCCACATCCTTCTTGTAGTGTGGGGCCCAAAACTGGACACAGTACTCCAGATGAGGCCTCACCAATGTCGAATAGAGGGGGACGATCACGTCCCTCGATCTGCTCGCTATGCCCCTACTTATACATCCCAAAATGCCATTGGCCTTCTTGGCAACAAGGGCACACTGCTGACTCATATCCAGCTTCTCGTCCAATGTCACCCCTAGGTCCTTTTCCACAGAACTGCGGCCTAGCCATTCGGTCCCTAGTCTGTAGCTGTGCATTGGGTTCTTCCGTCCTAAGTTCAGGACCCTGCACTTATCCTTATTGAACCTCATCAGATTTCTTTTGACCCAATCCTCCAATTTGTCTAGGTCCCTCTGTATCCTATCCCTGCCCTCCAGCATATCTACCACTCCTCCCAGTTTAGTATCATCTGCAAATTTGCTGAGAGTGCAAACCACACCATCCTCCAGATCATTTATGAAGATATTGAACAAAACCGGCCCCAGGACCGATCCCTGGGGCACTCCACTTGACACCGGCTGCCAACTAGACATGGAGCCATTGATCACTACCCGTTGAGCCCGACAATCTAGCCAACTTTCTACCCACCTTATAGTGCATTCATCCAGCCCATACTTCTTTAACTTGCTGACAAGAATAATGTGGGAGACAGTGTATAAAGCTTTGCTAAAGTCAAGAAACAATACATCCACTGCTTTCCCTTCATCCACAGAACCAGTAATCTCATCATAGAAGGCAATTAGATTAGTCAGGCATGACCTTCCCTTGGTGAATCCATGCTGACTGTTCCTGATCACTTTCCTCTCATGTAAGTGCTTCAGGATTGATTCTTTGAGGACCTGCTCCATGATTTTTCCGGGGACTGAGTTGAGGCTGACTGGGTTGGGGTTCTGATCTCAGTTGCCGTCTGTAGGCTCTTTATATCCCATTCCTGACCTGCACAGGCAGGTAGGCCTCAGGCAAACCAGCTGTCTTTTTTGGATATTATTACAGGTCTGGTTGATAGACAAGTGTGTTGATATGATATACTTGGATTTCTCCAAGACATTTGACTAAATATCACATCACATTGTGATTAAACAAATTTACAATAATATGGAATGAATAACCCAAACATTAGATGGGTTAAAAACAGGCTCAGGTCTCAAAATATTGGTGAGATCTCAAAATCTTGGTGTTAATGGGGAGCTACCAGTAAGCAGAGCTTTTTCTAGCAAGGTCTCCTAGAGATCTGTTCTTAGGTCAATGTTATTCAATATTGTTAATCAATGATCTAAATGAGGATATAAAACCTTTGCTGGTAAAGTTTGCAGATGACAAAGGTTGGTGGGATAGTAAACAATGAGGAGGACACGTTTCTGTTAACATGTTCTGAATGGTCTGATTAAACGATCATAATCCAAGAAAATGTATTTTAATATAGTCAAACACAAGGTAATACGTCTGCAAACCAAGAACACAGGTTATACCAATAAGATGGGAGACTGTCCTGGAAAGCAGTGATTAAGAGAAGGGTTTAGGGGGTCATTGTAGATCACTTAAATATGAACTCTCAGTGCAGTGATGTGGCACAGAAGGGTCCTTGTGGCACCTTAGAGACCTTCTTGTCAACTATTGGGAATGGGCCACATTCACCCTGATTGAATTGGCCTCGTTTGCACTGATCCTCCCCCCCCCATACACACACACGGTAAGGCAACTCCCATCTTTTCACTTGCTGTACATTTATACCAGCCTACTGTATTTTTCATTCCATGCATCTGATGAAGTGGGTTATAGCCCACAAAAGCTTATGCCCAAATAAATTTGTTAGTTTCTAAGGTGCCACAAGGACTCCTTGTTGTTTTTGCTGATACAGACTAACACGGCTACTCCTCTGAAGCCTTATAATGAGGCTTAAGGAGCTCAACTTACTCAGCATATCAAAGAGAAGGTTGCAAGGTTACTTGATCACTATGTCTAGTACTTACACATGGAAAAGATATCTGATAGTTGGGGATTTTCACTCTTGCTGACAGAGCCATACCAAGACTGAATGGCTGAAAGTTGAAGTCAGACAAATTCAAGAAGCAATATCCTTGCTATGAAGGTAATTAAACAGAACCATTTACCAGGGGAGGTGGTGGACTCACCATCTTGGAATCTTTAAAATGAACTTAAATACTTTTCTAAAAGATATGCTTTAATAATGTTTTTGGGAGAAATGCTACTGCCAGTGTGTGTGTGTGTAGGGGGTGGTGGTCGTGTTGGTCCCTTCTGACCTTGGAATTTATGGATCTATGAATTCCTAGGTTCATCCCCTTACTTCATGGGTCCTGGAGAGAACAGGAATGCCCGAATTGCCTGAAACATGCTCACCGCACTTAAAGCTCTGCATTAAGACAATGATTATAATCAAATCTCATGCTTCAGGGCTTCAGCCAGTTGCCTGCTGGGGTCAGGAAGGAATGTTTTCCCTTGCTACACAATTAGCGAGATGTAATTTTTTTTATTTTTTCCACCTTCCTCTGAAGTATCAGAGATTGGCCAGAGCTGGAGATGCTGATAGGGTGGACCACTGATCTGAGGAGGTACAGAGAATCTTCTTTCTAGATGCCTGGCTGGTGTGTCTTGCTCACATGCTCAGGATTGTACTGATCGACTAATTGAGGTGGGTGAGGAATTTTCCTCCAGTTCAGATTGGCAGGGACCTTGAAGGTTTTTTACCTTCCTCTGCAGCATAGGGTGTGGTTAATCTGATGGGATTATCTGGGCATCTCACCTAATCAATTGTAGGGGCCTCAGGCATTAGTGGCACCATCATCTCTCCTTTTCTGTGCCTGTAGCACACAGTTTAGTCTCTTGATGACTGAAGGGCTTTCGTCTAACTAAAGCCTGTAGCCTACAGGAGTATCGGGGTGAAATGTAATGGGCTACATGAGGACAGATTATATGAACTAATAATCCCTTCTAGCATTAAACTCCATGAAACATAAAAGTGATAATTTTCTCAACAGGATGATTCATGGAAACATCTTGATACAAGAGTAAACGTATTTTTAAAAAATGGAGGAGAAAAATGACTTACAATGGCTGATAAAGCAATTCTTCTGCTTGTGGTTAATTAGCAGGTGTCACTTCCCTGAAGTAGTGTGAATTATTCTGCTGTACAGGCAAAGCCTGAAAATAATGAAATTATTCAACTTGTTTACATGCAGCGACAGACAGCCTCATTTTGAAATCACTCTACCATGGTGGGTTTGAAAGTTCAAACTTAATGTTTGCTAGGTTTGTGTTCTGTTTAGGGAAACTGTGAAAAGAGAACAGATTAGGGGAAGAATCTAAAGGAAAAAAGAGGGAGAAAATGGAGCAGAAGAAAAACAAATACAGAGAGACTGTAGGGAAAAAATGAAAAAAAAAACAAAACAAGACACATTATGTTACCCAGCCTACCTTCTGGGTGCTCTTCTAAATAATACTAATTTTAAAATTAAGTTCATTTACACTATGTGCCGCAGGATTCTCTTTAGGTACCGAATATCCCTATGTTTAAAAAAGATGTCACCTTTGTAAAATAATTAATTGGTTTAAAATACAAGAATGGTTGACAAACTTGCAGACACCTTCTCCAAATTCAAGAAGCACAGGGATCCTCCTCGAGGTCCATGGGGCTTGCTTATCTCTCCCATTGGCTTTTCCTTGCCTGCCGCCCCATGTTTAAATATCTTATCCTGGCCTTTGGACATGGTGCCTAGAGTAGCTCAAGTGCAAGAGTGTCAACTTCAGGGCAGACTGTCAAAAGCAGAGCAGACACCCCAAACTGGTGGTGTGTTTTACAACAATGTTTTACCAATCCAGTAACAAATGTGAATGCCTAGATCATTCTAACAGTCTTACCATGGAGTCCCCTTGGGCTCTCCAGTCTATCTTGCCACCCAGGCAAGCTGGACTTAGTGACAAATGGTCACTCGTATTAAAAAAAAAAAATCACAAAATGTTTGTGGTTTTTCAGGTTGCTCCTGGCCCCAAGAGACTAGTCACTTACCCCAGATCACTTTGTACCTTAGATCTCACACCAATGACAATGTTTGTAACCAATCCTGTAATAAACTAAAGATTTATTAACTAGGAAAAAATACTAAGAGTTATGTAGAAGTTAAAGCAAGCAAGCATATATGCACAAATGAGTTGCAGTCTGTGATTCAAAATGTTTTTTTAGGGCTTATCCCAGGTCGACCCTGGGGATCTCTGATTTTTGTTTCTTATCTCCAGCCCTTGTGAGAGTCTAAAGAGCATAGAGATGAAAAGTCTTCATGTTAGCTATTTTTATTTCCTTCTTTCAGCATTGAACCGATGGGACGAGGACTTCTGCACATACTTCTCCATGGGTGGATGGGGCAATGAACAAAGCTCTTGTCCTACCATGGCACACTTAATTTTTGATTATCCTCCGGGATGGGAGTGGGGAGACACTCTTCCCATCTGAGTTCACAAGTTCAGAGCAGGCATTTCTAGAATTATAAAACAAACATATTTCATTTTGTAGCATGGAATATAGACATTACAAGTGACTCTGGTAAACCAAGTGCCAAGGCCATAGGTATTAGCTAAGAACTGACAAACTCATAGCTGGAAACCAAACCAGTTCACACCTTCAATGTCCTGAATTCTACTATTGCCTACATTCAGATCTCATTTCTTGTTCCTCACCCTCCTCATTCCCTAACCCTATTCCCATTGTTGCTCTTTCTTCTATCCTGTTCCTGTTGCACAGAATCACCTCCCTCAACATTACCTTAGGGGAGAAGATACTCCATTTTCTGGGTCTCCCAATGTGGCTTATCTGTTACTAGGAGGCCTAATTTATTAACATTTGTAGAGTCTGTGTGATCATTGGAAGTCCATGGTGTTGTCAGCAGAAGTGAAATGATTTTGGAGTCAATTCTGGAGTAGCTTCCATGTTTCTCATAAGGTTTTCATTTAACTGTGATGTTATGATGCCGCCATTCTGTGAGGGGCTGCTGATATTGTTCCATTGAGAAGGGAGAAAGGAACACAATCTGTGAGAAGCTCCATGAAAGGAACTTCATGAAGGTTTCATGCCCCTTTGTCCAGAGCAGAGAGTGATTTGCAACTATGAAAAGAAGCAGAACATGACCTTTGTTTTCTCATGTCAACATGGAGGCTGATTTATAAAAGCTTTTGTTTATATTATAGCAGGGCCCTGAGATTGGGATTGCACTGTGCTAGAGATAGTCCTTGCCCTGAAGAGGTTACACTCTAAACAGACAAGACACATGAAGGGCGAGAGGGGAAGTGACTTGTCTGAGGTACCACAGCAGGAGGCAGGAATAAGAACCCAGGGATTCTGACTGTTGGTGCAGTGGTCTATCCACAAGGCAATATTATTCAGGCTGATCTTGCAATGTAATTTTTTATTTTCATTTGTAAATGCCTACTTTGTGAAAATGGTAACTTAAAAGTATGCATCCTTTTTTCATACCCCTAAATTACACCAGAATATGAGCCACTCCTTGAAACCAAAGAGTCCAATTCTGCCATCCTCTCACAGGCAACACTTCCACTGAATTCAGTGAATCCAAACAGATCAAGATGAACTCCTTGACCTAGATCATTTCTGTCTACTCTTTTTTAATGGGCAGGGACAGAAGGTGTGGTGGTGCTGCATAATGAAATGCCTCTCAGTAGAATTTTGTGAACATTTAACTGCTTGTCTTTGGACATTAAAAAAAAAATCTGAGGAAAATTAGAAGAGAGTCCTCTTTACAGGGGAAAAAACGCATTTGGAAACTGCTCCTTAATAAACCAAACACCAAATTAATTTCAGAAGAGGCCCTTTCTGTGTAAAGCTGCCTCTTTCGCTGTGGTGCTGGTGATAAGTATTCTTTTAACATGGAAATTACCACTGCGGAACTGCCAGTATGCGATCTCAGATCACTCTTTTGGCTTTGAAATTCAAACCTAATAGATATCCTGCCAAGTAATTCAATGCTGGAATCCAAGAAAACTTAGCCCCATGTTAAGCTATTGCTAATCAGGGGCTGTCCCTCAATACCTGGATGGGTGGATTTTGCAAAGGAAAGGAAAGTGAGGTGCCGTAGCAACTTTGCTCATTTTGCTGCCCAGCTGCAGCGATTTAGTACTATAAGCAGTTGAAAAGAATAAAATGAAGACGGCAGCTGTATGGGAATATAGGCACATTTGCAAGATGTGCCATGTGTGTTTTTTCCCCCTAAATACAATGTGAGTGCAGAGTGACTAATTATACCAGAGAGAAAAGCAGAAGCGCTCTAGTTAAAGTATTTGGGTAATCATGTTTACTGCTGGAAAAGTACGTCTGCATTAAATAAGTCAAAACACAGTGCATAAAATTTGGAACGACTTCATAAGCACCGCAAGAGAGAGTAAGATGTAGAAATGATATAAGTCTCATTTGTCCAACTAGAAGCACTACCAGAAAAGGTAAACCATCTGCTTCAACTAACTCAGCTCCACTTGAAAATGCTAATCACACGGGAGGAGGAGGATTTAACTCCCCCCCCCCCCCGCCACATACACACTTTGTCAGCTATTACGTTAAGTGGTTCGGCAAAGATGATGCTACTCACCAACCTGGAGGAAAGTTGTGAGGAATGGATTTAACCTCCTTGCTTTTTCTTAATCCTCCACATTTGGTCAATGACTGACTCAAAAGTGTTTCATGAAGGAGTCATGTAGTCAGATATATTGGCCCAAATTTCTCAACCAGATTGAACAGATTATCCAGCTACCACATTATTTTACTTCAGATCCCTCCTTAAAAGTCTCTTACCATGATGTCTACAAGAAACATGACAATGGCTAGGCTGCTGACCTATGGCTAGGCTGCCCATCGTGCAGACCAGTATTGTCTCCTTGGGCTCCCTCTGTCTGTATCCATCTGTTGAGTCTTCTCTTATACTTAGATTGTGAATTATTTGGGGGCAGGGACTTTCTTTTGGTTCTTCTGCATTTGTACAATGCCTAGAACAGTGGGGTTCCGGTCCAAGACTGGGCTTATAGGCACTAACACTGTACTACTACTAGTAATAATAATGGGCCTTAGTTGTCTGTCCCAATCATGCAGTAACTGTGCCTACCAGTAAGAGCAAACAGTTTCACAGGAATGCTTATAAAGCCCCTGACTCTGTATATTACTAATGAATGCAAGAGCTATAATTCCAGGTCCATTGCTGCCCTTTGCATGCCAGGAATCCATCCAGTTAGTATTATATAGATAGATAGATATAGATATAATACTTATATATATATATATAGTAGGGCTGTTGATTGATTGCAGTTAACTCATGCAATTAACTAAAAACAATTCATTGTGATTAAAAAACATCAGTTTTAATCGAACTGTTAAACAATACCAATTGAAATGTATTAAATATTTTGATTTTTTCTACATTTTCATATATATTGTATTTTGTGTTGTAATTGAAATCAAAGTGTACATTATTTTTATTACAAATATTTGTACTGTAAAAATGATAAAGAAACAGTATTTTTCAATTCACCTCATACAACTGCTGTAGTACAATCTCTTTGTCATGAAAGTGAAACTTACAAATGTACATTTTTTTTGTTACATGAGTGCACTCAAAAACAAAACAGTGTAAAACTTCAAAGCCTACAAGTCCACTCAGTCCTAATTCTTGTTCAGCCAATCGCTAAGACAAACAAGCTTGTTTACATGTACAGGAGATAATGCTGCCCTCTTCTTATTTACAATGTCATCAGAAAGCGAGAACAGGCATTTGCATGGCACTTTTGTAGCTGGCATTGCAAAGTATTTACGTACCAAATATGCGAAACGTTCGTATGCCCCTTCATGCTTCGGCCACCATTCCAGAGGACATGCTTCTATGTTGAAGATGCTCATTAAAAAATTAATGCCTTAATTAAATTTGTGACTGAACTCCTTGGGGGAGAATTGTATGTCCCCTCTGCTCTGTTTTACCCACATTCTGCCACATATATCATGTTATTGCAGTCTCGGATGATGACCCGGCACATGTTGTTCATTTTAAGAACACTTTCACTGCAGATGTCACAAAACACTAAAAAGGTACCAATGTGAGATTTCTAAAGATAACTACAGCACTCGATCCAAGGTTTAAGAATCTGAAGTGCCTTCCAAAAATCTGAGTGTGGAGCATACTTTCAGAAGTCTTAAAAGAGCTATACTCCGATGCAGAAACTACAGAACCTGAACCACCAAAAAAGAAAATCAACCTGCTGTTGGTGGCATCTGACTCAGATAATGAAAATTAACATGCGTCGGTCCGCACTGCTCTGGATTGTTATCGAGCAGAACCTGTCATCAGCATGGACGCATGTCCCCTGGAACGGTGGTTCAAGCATGAAGAGACATATGAATCTTTAGCACATTTGGCATGTAAATATCTTGGGACGACAGCTATAACAGTGCCATGAGAATGCCTGTTCTCACTTTCAGGTAACGTAAACAAGTGGGCAGCATTATCTTCTGCAAATGTAAACAAACTTCTTTGTCTGAATGATTGGCTGAACAAGAAGTAGGACTAAGTGGACTTGCAGGCTCTAAAATTTTAGATTGTTTTATTTTTGAATGCAGGGTTTTTTGAACATAATTCTACATTTGTAAGCTCAACTTTCATGATAAAGAGATTTCACTACAGTACTTGTATTAGGTGAATTGAAAAATACTATTTCTTTTGTTTTTTTACAGTGCAAATACTTGTAATCAAAAATAAATATAAAGTGAGCACTGTACACTTTGTATTCTGTGTTGTAATTGAAATCAAGATATTTGAAAATGTAGAAAACATCCAAAAATATTTAATAAATGGTATTCTATCATTATTTAATAGTGTGATTAACCACGTGATTAATCATGATTAATTTTTTTTTTAATCGCTTGACAGCCCTAATATATAGTACTCATGATAGCAGTAGACCAAAAAACACCACCACCAAGAGTGCAAGAAGCTCAACGCTACTTTTCAAACAAATCTCTGACAAGTCCATTTGCTGGAAAAGCTTATACTTTGTACTGAAGAATACACCAGGTGTATTGATAGCGCCCCACAGAGAAAAGTCACCTCTGGCAGGAAAGATTTACAAGTGAGCAGAGACTCATGTGAATACCATAAAAAGCAGGGAGATCAGCTCAATCCACTCTTCAGCTGATAGAAGAAATGCACAATTTGCCTTCAGCATATCACTGTTCTCAAATGGATGCAACTTGAGGCTGGCCACCAGCTGCCATTTCTTTTTTTAGTCTACCCATTGCTGGATAGTACTTGGAATACTTGTTATGCAGGTATGTGAAGGATTGGGCTTACCTTATAGTGCCCTCTTCTGGCTGGACCCAGAGTGGTGCCTGCAGAGCCAGCTTACTCTTTGAGGGAATGTTGTCTGAGGCCTTCTCACAGAATCCATACAGGGAAGTGTGCAGTTAATTGCTGTGGTTTTTATTTCAAGCCTTCTTAACAAAAACAGAATGAAAAATTCACAGCCTTTCCCCACAAAGTTTTTACTGGTTGAGTCCCTTTCCCCCAAATCTGTCCCTTACCTCAAAAGTTCCTGTTCATCAACCCAAAAGTTCCTGTTTCTTGCTTCAGAGCCCTTTGTGGTAACAGGACTTTCCCCATTCCCCCTTCTGTCCCTCTGTTTCTTGAGTTGCTCCTCCCAGCAGTTGCTCCAGCCAATGGCAGGTATTGCAACCTACCTCTCTCTCCTATTTCCTGCTCCTCCTTTTATGAGGATCAGCCAGTTAAGTTGCTGGTCTTTTCTCAGGTGCAGCACATGGGGTTAATTAGCCATCCATCCAGCTCTGACCCTAGAGGAGTACACTTTTCCTCATACCTTCATGGGATACCACAGCATTAATGAGCTTCATAGGGATGTTTTGAAAGAAAGCAACCCAGAGGCCCCATGCTACCACAGTAACTAGTCCAGAACTTTTGGTGTTCTGATCATTAGTGTGGTGCATCTTTGAGGGTCTTCAACACAGCGGTTATGTCTGAAGAAGCAGCATCTGTAGACATTCAGTAAATATTTAATTGGACTGTGGGACCAGACAGTCACTCTGTAGGAGGTAGCCTGAGTCATGTAAGGACAGGAAACCAGACATTTCATGCTCTGAAATCAAACCCTTAACCTTCTTCCTACTCCTCTTTGCTGGAATAGCCCTATCCAATTTAATAAGTAAAAGGCAAATTTCTTTGGTGTTTTTGAAGAATCCTTTGAAATGGAACAAAGTATAACATTGATGCTATAGAATTCCATAGAATGGTGTAATGATTTGGGGGACCTGTCTACATACAACTTATTAATTCTGTTTGCTATTATGAATTGTCTCTATTTATGCATTAGGGCTGTCTTTTGCTGTATTCTTGCATCATACTGCTTGGGTTACAGAGGGGGAACTGGCGCCTCAGTGTCTGCCTCTGAATACGATGGTCATTAAGTATGATCAACAGCTCAATAGACCTTGCAACAGCAGAACAATGGAGTGGCTGTAGTCGGGGTAAAACCAGTTCTTTGCAGCTTGTCTGCAGAACAGTGGAAAATGGGAAAAGAAACAGGAGGAGGAACAAAGAAACAAGGTTTTAGTGCTAGCTTTGAAAACCACAGGCTAGAACGTACAGGAAACATACAAAGGTGCATGATTTCTGAGGGACAAGGAACCTTTTGACTGCCAGAGCAGCTGAAGCTGAAAGGAGCTGGCTGTATGAGTCAGAGGGCAGACTGACTGATCTGGAATTGAAGCATGAGCTGGAGGAGTGAAATCCAGGAGCTGAGCTGGAACTCTGAAAGGACACTGCTATAAAAGTAACTCCTCCAGGAAGTGGAGGGGTATCAAACTTCCTGTACACTCTAGATGCAGTTTTGGTTTCCTATGACACACTTCCTGCAGAAGCAGAAATGAAGAAGTCTAGGACAGGACAGTTGCAGGCTGCAGCTCCACAGAGCAGTAGAAAGTTTGTTACCCATTTCTGTACATAGGTCCTGTTCATAATAAAGGGTTTATCTTGACACTGATCTGCTCACTTGCCAGATATTTCATGGTACCAGGAGTGGAAGTCACAGCATTTTGGAAGACACAGTGAGAGGTAATGTTGTAATGGCTGCTACAAAGCCTATGCAACTTTAAGTAACGCCCCCCTGCCAGTCTTGAGAATCAGTGGAAATGCTGGATATGCCTGGAAAAGGTTCAAACAGCAATTTGAGCAGTATATGAAAGTCACATGGGCAAATAAACAGGAGGAAGAGCAAAACATTGCTCTGCTCTTAACAGTGGCAGGCACAGAAGCCCTAGAGATATACAGTGCATTCCATACAGACGATGGTGAGAGAGAGAGAAACGCTATGCAGAAATAACGAAAATGTTTGATGACAGTTGTATCCCTAGAAAGAGTGGTAGGTTTCAGAGTAGCAGGCGTGTTAGTCTGTATCCACAAAAAGAAAACGAGTACTTGTGGCACCTTAGAGACTAACAAATTTATTTGAGCATAAGATTTCAGGCGCTATACTTCACTTCATCGGATACATGCAGTGGAAAATACAGTGGGGAGATTTTATATACACAGAGACGAAACAATGGGTGTTACCATACACACTGTAAGGAGACTGATCAGGTAAGGTGAGCGATTACCAGCAGGAGAGAAAAAAACCTTTTGTAGTGATAATCAAGATGGGCCATTTCCAGCAGTTGACAAGAACGTGTGAGGAACAGTGTGTGTCTGTGTGTGGTGGTGGGGGTGGGAAATAAACATGGGGAAATAGTTGTACTTTGTGTAATGACAAATTCACTCCCAGTCTTTATTCAAGCCTAATGTAATGGTGTCCAGTTTGCAAATTAATTCCAATTCAGCAGTCTCTCGTTGGAGTCTGTTTTTGAAGTTTTTTTGTTGAAGAATTGCCACTTTTAGGTCTGTAATCGAGTGACCAGAGAGTTTGAAGTGTTCTCTGACTGGTTTTTGAATGTTATAATTCTTGATGTCTGATTTGTGTCCATTTATTCTTTTACGTAGAGACTGTCCAGTTTGGCCAATGTACATGGCAGAGGGGCATTGCTGGCACATGATGGCATATATCACATTGGTAGATGTGCAGGTGAACGAGCCTCTGATAGTGTGGCTGATGTGATTAGGCCCTATGATGGTTTCCCCTGAAGAGATATGTGGACACAGTTGGCAACGGGCTTTGTTGCAAGGATAGGTTCCTGGGTTAGTGTTTTTGTTGTGTGGTGTGTGGTTGCTGGTGAGTATTTGCTTCAGGTTGGGGGCTGTCTGTAAGCAAGGACTGGCCTGTTTCCCAAGATGTGTGAGAGCAATGGTCGTCCTTCAGGTTACGTTGTAGATCCTTGATGATACGCTGGAGAGGTTTCAGTTGGGGGCTGAAGGTGATGGCTAGTGGCGTTCTGTTATTTCCTTTGTTGGGCCTGTCCTGTAGTAGGTGTCTTCTGGTACTCTTCTGGCTCTGTCAATCTGTTTCTTCACTTCAGCAGGTGGGTATTGTAGTTTAAGAACACTTGATAGAGATCTTGTAGGTGTTTGTCTCTGTCTGAGGGGTTGGAGCAAATGCGGTTGTATCGCAGAGCTTGGCTGTAGACAATGGATTGTGTGGTGTGGTCTGGATGAAAGCTGGAGGCATGTAGGTAAGTATAGCAGTCAGTAGGTTTCTGGTATAGGGTGGTGTTTATGTGACTATCACTTATTAGCACTGTAGTGTCCAGGAAGTGGACCTCTTGTGTGGACTGATCCAGGATGAGGTTGATGGTGGGATGGAAATTGTTGAAATCATGGTGCAATTCCGGAAGGGCTTCTTTTCCATGGGTCCAGATGATGAAGATGTCTTCAATGTAGGACAAGTAGAGTAGGGGCATTAGGGGATGAAAGCTGAGGAAGCATTGTTCTAAGTCAGCCATAAAAATGTTGGCATACTGTGGGGCCATGTGGGTACTCATAGCAGTGCCGCTGATTTGAAGGTATACATTGTCCCCAATGTGAAATAGTTATGGGTGAGGACAAAGTCACAAAGTTCAGCTACCAGGTTTGCCATGACATTATCGGGGATACTGTTCCTGATGGTTTGTACTCCATCTTTGTGTGGAATGTTGGTGTAGAGGGCTTCTACATCCATAGTGGCCAGGATGGTGTTTTCAGGAAGATCACAGATGGATTGTAGTTTCCTCAGGAAGTCAGTGGTGTCTCAATGATAGCTAGGAGTGCTGGTAGCGTAGGGCCTGAGGAGGGAGTCTACATAGCCAGACAATCCTGCTGTCACGGTGCCAATGCCTGAGATGATGAGGCGTCCAGGATTCCCAGGTTTATGGATCTTGGGTAGCAGACAGAATACCCCAGGTTGGGGTTCCAGGGGTATGTCTGTGCGGATTTGTTCTTGTGCTTTTTTTGAGTTTCTTGAGCAGATGGTGTAGTTTCTTTTGGTAACTCTCAGTGGGATCAGAGGGTAATGACTTGTAGAATGTGGGGTTGGAGAGTGCCTAGCAGCCTCTTGTTCATATTCCAACCTATTCATGATGATGACAGCACCTCCTTTGTCAGCCTTTTTGATTATGATGCCAGAGTTTTTTCTGAGGCTGTGGATGGCATTGTGTTCTGCATGGCTAGATTATGGGGCAAGTGATGCTGCTTTTCCACAATTTCAGCCCGTGGAAGTCGGCGGAAATACTCTACGTAGAAGTCCAGTCTGTTGTTTTGACCTTCAGGACATCAAGAATTATAACATTAAAAAAAAAACCAGTCGGAGAACACTTCAATATCTCTGGTCACTCAATTACAGACCTAAAAGTGGCAATTCTTCAACAAAAAAACTTCAAAAACAGACTCCAACGAGAGACTGCTGAATTGGAATTAATTTGCAAACTGGACACCATTACATTAGGCTTGAATAAAGACTGGGAGTGAATTTGTCATTACACAAAGTACAACTATTTCCCCATGTTTATTTCCCACCCCCACCACCACACACAGACACACACTGTTCCTCACACGTTCTTGTCAACTGCTGGAAATGGCCCATCTTGATTATCACTACAAAAGGTTTTTTTCTCTCCTGCTGGTAATCGCTCACCTTACCTGATCAGTCTCCTTACAGTGTGTATGGTAACACCCATTGTTTCGTCTCTGTGTATATAAAATCTCCCCACTGTATTTTCCACTGCATGCATCCGATGAAGTGAAGTATAGCTCCTGAAAGCTTATGCTCAAATAAATTTGTTAGTCTCTAAGGTGCCACAAGTACTCCTTTTCTTTTTCCTAGAAAAAATGTTACTTATGAGAGCTATATATTCAGGATGGGAACACAGAATGAAAGGGAAACAATAGGGGAGTTTGTCACACTTAAAACTAAAATGTTAGTTCCATGAATATAGAATATTAAAATGACTTCTCTTATTAAAGACCAGATTGTCCTGGGAGGTAGCAATAAAAAAGACCATGAACAGTTAATAAAGGAGCTGGATCTGACTTTAGAAAGGGCAACATGTATATGCCAAGCAGCAGAACAAACTCATGATTTCAAGTACTATAGCTAAACCAGCAAGGGAAAAGTTCAAAGAAACTAACTTGGTTAAGGACAGAAACATGGAAAGCAGGAAACAATGCCAGCAATAAGGGAATCAGCATAAGTATCTGGGGAAATAGGTAGAAACTACAATTAACCAAATCATTATGTTAAAATATGGAGAGAAAGCAGGAAACTGCATGTATTTAGTACAGAATGGGATTCCCCAAGTGAAGAGGAGGAGCTGGTTTTAAGCACAATAATGGAAACCTCAAAAAAGACTAGTCAATTAAAGTGTTCACCAATGGCACATTTGACATACGAGATAGACACGGGGGCACCAGTAAATGTAACAACAGTAAATGAAATAGAGAGATGTAAGCAGGGTTTACTTTTACAATTAAGGTTTCCTGGGGCCCTAGGCCAGAGCAAGAGCAAGGGGCCCCTCCCCACTGCTTCTGCCTGCGCCTCTACCCTGGTTCCTCCCCTTCTACCTGTGATCCCACCCACAGCCCCATCCCTTTTTGCCCCTTCCCCAGGGCCAGCCCCTGTTCCACCCAGGATCCTCCCATTCTGCCCTCTCACTGCAGTCCTACAACCCCTTTTGTTCCTTTCTGCCCCGCCCCGCACTGCAGCCCCCAAGACCGAAGAATCACAGAATCATAGAATATCAGGGTTGGAAAGGACCTCAGAAAGTCATCTAGTCCAACCTCCTGCTCAAAGCAGTACCAATCCCCAACTAAATCATCCCAGGCTCTGTCAAGCCTGACCTTAAAAACCTCTAAGGAAGGAGATTCCACCACCTCCCTAGGTAACACATTCCAGTGCTTCACCACCCTCCTAGTGAAAAAGGTTTTCCTAATATCCAAACTAAACCTCCCCCATTGCAACTTGAGACTATTTCTCCTCATTCTGTCATCTGCTACCACTGAGAACAGTGTAGATCCATCCTCTTTGGAACCCCCTTTCTGGTAGTTGAAAGCAGCTATCAAATCATTCTTCTCTTCTGCAGACTAAATAATCCCAGTTCCCTCAGCCTCGCCTCATAAGTCATGTGCTCCAGCCCCCTAATAATTTTTGTTGCCCTTTGATGGACTCTTTCCAATTTTTCCAAATCCTTCTTGTAGTGTGGGGCCCAAAACTGGACACAGCACTCAGATGAGGCCTCACCAATGTCGAATAGAGGGGAATGATCACGTCCCTCAATCTGCTGGCAATGCTCCTACTTATACAGCCCAAAATGCTGTTAGCCTTCTTGGCAACAAGGGCACACTGTTGACTCATATCCAGCTTCTCGTCCACTGTAACCCCTAGGTCCTTTTCTGCAGAACTGCTGCTTAGCCATTTGGTCCCTAGTCTGTAGCAGTGTATAGGATTCTTCCGTTCTAAGTGCAGGACTCTGCACTTGTCCTTGTTGTTCTGTCCTGGTGCCATGGCCCTGTGGCCACAGCAGGGAGCGAGAGCTACTCCAGTCCCAGGCACACAAGGGGCTGCTGCTGGAAACGGGGTCAGGGGCCGCTGGGGGGTGTGAGGTTCCCCTGTCACGTGGCTGCTGCTGGAGATGCCGTCGGGGGTTGCTGGAGGGGGATGCTTCCCGCATCCTGCAGTTTCTGCCAGGATCAGGGGCCAGGTGGGAGGGGAGCTTCCCCCAGTTCCGCAGCTGCTGCCATGGAGCGGGGTTGGGGCATGGGCGTTTCTCCCATCTGTCTGGCGCCCAGGACTCTGGGCTTCTGCTGGTGGCAGTGGATTTTTTTCAGCTCCCCTCCCCGCACAAGTTGGCACAAGTCTGTTGGACCAGTGGCTAATCCACTGCTGGATGTAAGGAGCACGCACAAACAGAAGAGTCAAAAGTGCTTGTGAAAAACTATGCTAGAGGAATAATTCTAGTGTTGGGAGAGTGTACACTGACAATACTCGGGGGAAACAATAAAACAAGATTTTGTGGTGGTACACAAGGCAAGCAACTAGTCTTTGGCCTACACCGTGTGAGGTGCTTAGAGAGACAGAAAAACAACCTGGAACCAGATATGAAAGTAGCGATAGCATCATAGGAAGATGTATTCACAGGAAATGGGTGCTTCCCAATAACACAGAAGATACAGATAAAAGAAAATGCAGAACCTGTGGTACAAGCTACATGAAAAGGGCAACAAACCTTAAGGAAGAGGCTAGAAGATGGGCTGCAAAACATGACAGCAAATGGTATAATTTGGAGAATAGAAGAACCAACAGATTGGGTTCACTCCTTAGTAATTGTAGAGGGAAAAAAGGGTGGACTACAGCTGTGTATGGACCTTAAGGAGCTAAACAAAACCATAAGGAGAACATTTCCACTTGCCCACAAGAAGTGAACTATTGTCTGAGATGGCAGGAGTCAAATTCTTCAGCAAATTAGATGCAGCGGCAGGATTTTGGCAGATCCCCTTGGACACCAAGAGCTCCACTTTCAATACATCATTTAGCAGATACTGATTCCTCAGACTGCCTTTTGGAATATGTTCAGTTCAAGAAGTATTTCCTCCTACAATGAGGCAGGTTCTAGAGGGTCTTGCAGGTGTGTAAGTGTACACTGATGACATAATAATTTGGGGGCAGCACTGCCATTGAACAGCAGGAACAATTGAGGAAAGTACTGGAAACTGACCTTAAACTGAATAAGGCCAAACATCATTTTCAAACAACAGAAATAACATATTTGAGAGACAGGCTACCTCAAAGGGTATCTTGCCCAGTGAATCAAAGATTCAGGCAATAATGAACATGCCAAGAACTAAAAGGGAATTCAACGGCTTCTAGATATGTTGAATTATGTCAGCAAATTCATAGTTAACTATACGGCTCGCACAACTCACCTAAAACATCTCGTCCACCAGGTCAGAGA
Organism: Lepidochelys olivacea; assembly: GCF_965140295.1. Taxonomy (NCBI): domain Eukaryota; kingdom Metazoa; phylum Chordata; order Testudines; family Cheloniidae; genus Lepidochelys; species Lepidochelys olivacea. The sequence goes on along the minus strand of NC_140413.1, from coordinate 33,242,758 downwards.
ATGGGCACAGTTGCCAAAGCACAGCAGAGTTCACTGATTTAAAGCACATTCTGACATCAGCTTCAGGGCTTCAATTTTTTGAAACTATCCACAGATGCCTCACAAGTAGGATTGGGAGCAGTACTATTACAATGTCATGGAAACTGATTGGTTGCCAGTTTCATATGCATCTGTGGCTATGCCAGCTGCAGAGAAGATGTACACACAAACTGAAAAAGAGACTCTAGGTCTGGCATGTGGATGTACAAGATGTCACAACTTTCTCTATAGTCATACCTTCGAAATAGAAGCTGAACATAAACCACTTATTGAAATACACAAAAGGGACTTGGAGAAACACCACCAAGGATACAGCAATTACTTCTGAAAACACAGACGTATGATGTGACTCTGGAGTTCCAACCTGGATGCCATTTAGTAATGGCAGAAACATTCTCAAAAGCATATGCTCCATCTGACAACACATAGCCAGATGATCTGAAACAAGCAATAAACAAACATACATGTGAACATGATAAAAGCATCACATGCTGTATCTCCAGGCCTATGAGGTGAACTGGAGACAGAAATAGCTAAAGATGAAACGCTGCCAGCAGTGATACTAATAATAAGTAAAGGAGGAAAACATCAACACTTCCCACCTGCACATTCGCACTATAAATATGAGCTTTCAGAGATCTCAAGAGTGCTTTGAAGGGGACACAGATTGTGGTTCGCACAGTGGTGAGAAAGAAAATATTGGAATGAACACTTGAAGGCATCTGGGAACAATCAAATAGAAAAAGAGAATTAGAGAAGTTGTATTCTGGCCACAGATGAATAGTGACATTGACAAAATGATGAACATGTGAGAAATCTGTCAGTACAGCTATTCCCAGCTGAAAGGACCAATGATACTGCACAAACAACTTGCAGTTCCATAGGACGTTCCTCTTGGGAAAACATGATGACCCTGGTTATAAATGACTACTTTACCAATTTGCCTTGAACATAGCACAGAAGCAACAGTTGTCAGGCATGATATCTGGATTTGCACGTCATGGTTCCAAGAACAGTAATAACTGACAACGGACCACAGTTCAAGAATAGAAAATCCCTAGATTTTGCTAAAATATACAGCTTTCCTCATGAGATATGTAGTCCCAGATATCCTTTGCAAGATGGACACTGGCAAGTCAAACCTACATTCATCAAAAAGGAGTCACGTCGCTCATACTCAGTAATCACAGTCAAAGGCAAAATCTTAAGAAGAAATCATAAGAGTCTGCTCAAGACTCCAAACAACTTGGCTGAGAAAAGTGAAAAAAGTGCAGAGTGAAGGCTAGGACTATAACAGGATTTAAAAGAGAACTAGATAAATCCATGGAGGTTAAGTCCATTAATGGCTATTAGCCAGGATGGGTAAGGAATGGTGTCCCTAGCTTCTGATTGCCAGAGGGTAGAGATGGATGGCGGAAGAGAGATCAATTGATCATTACCTGTTAGGTTCACTCCCTCTGGGGTACCTGGCACTGGCCACTGTCAGCAGACAGGATACTCGGCTGGATTAACCTTTGGCCTGACCCAGTATGGCCATTCATATGTTCTCATGTTCAGACGTACAGGTTGAAAACAATTCACAAACTGACTGTTATTGACCATGAGAATGAACAGTTTATTACAGACAAGGACCTGTCTAAAGAAGGTTTGCAGTACAGCAGATCAGCAAGTTTGTTGAAATGCCCTGAGAGAGTTATTGAGACACATTCACATTCTGTTAGAGCAACCTGAAGAGTTGTTAAATCAGTTACTGTATTTGTAATAGCTTGTTGATTTCATTTAATAGTGTTTTAGTTCAGTTAAGAAATTTAGAACGGGATCTAAAAAGGGGAAGATGTACTATAGAGTTAATCTTCCAGGAAGTATATATATGCCATACTTCCTATGTACTCTATATACAGCCTTTGGATTTCTATGACACACTTCCTGTTGGGGCAGAAACAAAGAAGTCCAGAACATGACAGTCACAAACTGCAGCTACACAGAGTTGCTGGAAATTTGTTACCTCATTTGTGCACATAGTTCTGTTCATAATAAAGAGTTATCTTGATACCAGTCTGCTCATCATAAAATACTACGGACACTGACCAAATCCTGAAGAATGCTCAAGAGTGGTGAGGAAACTGAGGCAGGGAATGGTGTACTTATTTCTAATGGTTTCTTATTTTGTATGGAATTGTATATCTCTTGTGCTGTGTGACGGGGCGAATAAACCCCGCACTGGAGAGATAGGGGTTCAGGAACAATTCTGGGCCTAGGGAGCCCCCGCCCCAGCAAGCTTGCTGGGCATGCTCCAGTTGGAGGAGGGGCTTAAAAGAGAGTCTGGCACAGCAGGATGGTAGGTGGAGAGAGATAGATCTGCACGGGCTGCTACAGAGGGACTATGCCAGGATATCCTCCCCAGTAGTAAGACTGCTGCATGAAGCCAGGACTTCCTACCCTGCAGAGGCCCACAGACCTGGTTCCAAGCACGGCCGGATTAAGGCACGGGCTTTAGGGGCTGCAGCCCATGGCCCTGGCTCAAGGGGGGCCCCGCATAAATAAATCACAGGCAGTGATCTCTGGGCTACTAAAAGGAGCGCTCAGATAGGCTGCTTGCATACCGTGGCCCGATGCAGCTCCCAGAAGCAGCTAGCTGCTAGCTCGACTCTGCAGCCCCTGGCGCGGGGTGGTGGGGGGGGAGGAGGGGAAGGTACCTCCATGCACTGCCCCTGCCCCAGCAGCATCCCTGCAGCTCCCATGGCCAGGAACTGACCAATGGGACCTACAGGGGCAGCGTTTGCGGACACGGGCAGGGTTGCCCAGGTTCCCCCACCCCTACCACTTATCGCCACAGATTCTAACCACGGGGCAGGAGCTCACATGCTGTTTAAAAGTGAAGTGATTGGTTTAGAAATCCATTTGCTTCAACTGTCAGCTGTCCCTGAAGGGTTAAACTGTACCCACTCGGGAGGAGCTCTGGGAAAGCCTGTGCCTAATCTACTGCAGAGCTTTGGAGGGGGCAGAGGTTCAGCACTGGCCTTGGGGCCTGGGCAGCTGTACGTCCAAGGGCGGGAACCAGACAGACAGTCTACGCCCAGAGAACACACTACTAAAAGAAGTGGTACATTGGGTTATGTTTTCAAGATTATCTTTTTGAGAAAAAGAGCTAGAAACTTTTTATAAATAAAAGCCTAGCTTCTCCTTTACATTTTTAGAAATAAGTGTGTGTATGTTAACATACAACATTAGTATGCTGAATACATGATACATGCTGACTACATGGTAGAATTCACCAGAATGTACACACATATCTCCTGGGGCTTATTTGTCTCTTGCCAAACTTTAAAAAACAATATTGGAAACTATGTGCAGATCCCAGCACCAGCAGTTGGGCTCCACTTCTGCAGCAGGCACACTGGAAAAGATCTAAAGATCCACACAGAGGCCATTTAGAGTCTGGAATATATTCCCGAAGAATCTCTCGTATCTTCTTGCTGAGCCTGTTCCCTGTAATGTGATTATGAGGGAAGAGGTTAGTTACCTTTGGGGGAAGACAAAAAACCCTTATTTCACAGGCCTATTGAAAAATGCGACAGTGGGTTCTGGGAATTACAGTGACCAGGCATTATAATCATACATTGCTCTTGCACTGTGATATAATTTGGACAAACTGCACAGCTGGAAAAAACACTATCATACTACATCTGGCACATGGATTTCCACTGAAAGAAAAGGCCAGAAGTAATGCCAAGAATCTTAACAAAACTCACTAGCTTCAAATGAGAATGCAGGAACACAAAGAAAAGAGTGAGCTTATTCTCACAAACCCCACCAACCATTACCACTTCTGTTCCTTAGGGGTTGAGGATGAAGTAGTTCTGATGCAGAACAAGTAAGAACACAGTCCAAAACAATTTTTCCAGATGGGGGACTGAACTTGCAAGGTCTATATGGCAAAGATTATACACAAAGCCCAACATATTCTGCAGCAAACTGGGACTATAGTCTGCAGCAATGTACCAGTGCTGAATTCTGAGGCAAAATTAAAACTCTGCACTCTTTTCAAGTAAATGGGGTGGAGGGGAGGGGGAAATGAAACATTGTCACCAAAGCTGCAAATGAGACAGTCATTTAGCTTCTCTTCAGAGTCCTTCTTTGACTTTTCTATTGCATTCATCATGCTAGTATCTGTATGCTTTACAAACATTAATTTACACAACACCTCTATGGGATGAAGGGATGGTATTATCCCTATTTTACAGTTGGGAAACTGAAGCACAGAGATTAAGATTAAAGTCCATTAAATTTGGGTGCACAACTTGAGATGCCTGATTTTTATTTATTTTTTTACAATATTTAGCATGATGTAACATTTTATATGTTCAAAGTGCAACTCCCATTGACTTCAGCTGCAGCTCAGCACTGTCACAAATCAGTCCTTGGGGGCTCACACAATTGGTGACCACCTGGGAGAGGTTTGGTTTAAGAGACTTGTCTAGTATCACATAGGAATTCTCTGGCAGAGGCAAGGATAGAATCTAGCTCTTCAGGGCAACTTTCAGCTGCCTTAAAAATGAAATCATCCTTTCTCTTCCTGCAGTCCCCTGTCTCATTCACTACAAACCTTCCAACTTCTGCAACGAATGATGCACCGTCCTATTGAAAACAGCTCCATCTACTACACAACCTTTATTTATCCACAAAGCAGGTCCACCCTGTGCACTGAATGAGCCAGGGGTCCAGTGTAAAAAATAGTATGTGATCATGTAATTAAAGAATGTGTGATAATACTATGCACAAGAAAAGAAATTATGGTTGCACAGGCGATCTTCATTCTGGCATTTCCTTGCTTTGAGTGCTTGACTTTGCAACCTTAATAATGTTCTTCAATGTAATTTTGTGTGTGTAATTTCCTAGAGTTATGAAAAAGCAAATGGATAAAAACAAAATTCTATTAGGTAGCACCATATTGACACCCACGTTGTTCATCAGCTGGTCTGGAACCTTTAGATCAGGGGTGAGCAAACTCTTTGGCCTGAGGGCCGCATCAGGTTTCTTTGAAATTGTATGGAGGGCCGGTTAGGGGAGGCTGTGCCTTCCCAAACAGCCAGGCATGACCCAGCCCCCGCCCCCATCTGACCCTGCCCTGCTTCTCTACCCCTGACAGCCCCAGGGACCCCTGCTCCATCCACCCCCCCTGCTCTCTGTCCCCTGACAGTCCCTGGACCCCCTACACCTAACTGCCCCCCACTTCCCCATCCAACCCCCCTCTCCTTCCTGACTGCCCCCCCAGGGACCCCTGCTCCATCCACCCCCCCCCCGCTCTCTGACCCCTGACCACCCCTGGACCCCCCACCCGTAACTGCCCCCCACCGCCCCATCCAACCCCCCCTCCTTCCTGACTGCCCCCTGGGACCCCTGCCCCCATTCAACCCCCCTGTTCCCTGCCCTCTGACCCACCCAGGACCCCTCGACCCTAACTGCCCCCGCCGCCCCATCCAACCCCCCCTCCTTCCTGACTGCCCCCCTGGGACCCCGTCCCCATTCAACCCCTCTGACCACCCCGACCCCTATCCACACCCCCGCCCCCTGACCACCACCCCAAACTCCCCTGCCCCCTTTCAACCCCCCCTCGCCCCCCGCCCCCTGACCACCCTTACCGCAGGACAGGTAGCTGCACAGCACAGAGCACCAGGTCAGGCCGCAGCTCTGCAGCTGCGCTGCCCCAGGAGCTCGCAGTCCCGCCGCCCAGAGCATTGCGCCAGGGGAACAGTGGGGGAGGGGCCGGGGACTAGCCTCCTGAGCCAGGAGCTCAGGGACCAGGCAGGATGGTCCCATGGCTGGATATGGCCGTAGTTTGCCCACCTCTGCTTTAGATCCACCTGACAGACCTTTACCGCTTGAACTAACATAGTACCTGATAGCATTAGCAGGTTTTCATACTTTTTGTAGATCAACACTAGAGGGGGTAAGACATACTTTGCCCCAGAGCATTTCATAGGTACTTGCTAAGAACAGAGGAAGTATGAGGTGAGTCTCAAGAATCTTGGGATCCATCCATTTCAGGTTTGGTCACTGACCTGATCTCCATTCTTCAGGCTTCTCATTCCAGTCCCAGTGTCTTTTTACAGCCAGTCCTAGTTCTCCCCTCTAGACTCCACATCTGAATCCAAGTCTCCCCCACCTCCCAGTCACAGTCTCACCTTCATTCTCAGTCCCAGTGTCTTTGACCAACCAACCCCAATCTGTCCCCCACCTGTTTCCCAGTGCCATAGTTTATCTTCTCCTCCACCCGCCACAGCTCTTGTCCCCTCTGAATTTGAGTCAGGTACCATCCTCTGCCAAGCTGCCTGGGCACCAGCAATGGAACAGCAATTGCAGGGAAAATCCTGCTGAGTCTCCATAGCTTTGGGCTGGAGCATGCTCAGTCTGGTCAGCGCACAGGGGCTCGGAGAGATTGGAACATGCTAAGTAAAGCTGGAAATTGCAGAGGTTTTACCTGCAAAGGTCTAACAAGTCTCTACAAACTCAGATTTTTTCAGAGACTTATAATTTGGCCAAATTTGGGCAGTTTTTCATATATACAGAAAAAAGCACACCCTGGCACAAAGGTAATCCCCAGTCACATTTCAAGCCCCTGCTCAAAATATAAGGGCATTAGAACATCTCAATAAAACAGTTAAAAAATTTAATAATGGCAAAATAACATATTTTCCTCTAAACCTGTTCTCGGAAGCAAGAATCTGAACCATTTTGTGTAAACTTGGGGATGAAAAAAAAAAAACAACAGCCAGAGGCAGACACCCAGCATAAAAATTTTCAAGCCAAATGGTTAAATTTTGTAAAAAGTTAGGCAAAGAGCCTTATAATGGGGTATGGTAGGCAACCTTCATAACAGGCAGCACTGCCAGCTCTGCCTATAATGATATAAAACAGGGTCTTCCTGGTACATGGGTATACCTGGCAAACAGCAATGTAATAAATAGTCAAAGCTGAGAGGAGACAAAGGCAAAACAGGATTATTTCTTTACTGAAATTAAACCACTTTGATAATAATTTGTACTAAATCCATCATTGCATCCATGGATGTCAACCTTCCATTTGCTTCACCCACCACAGCTTGACAAAAATACCATGTCAAGTGAATCCAATTCAGACCCAAATGACAAGACCAGGTGCTCAACTTCAGAGCGGTAGCTTTGGTATTCTAGATGTATTCTTTTAGATGGCGTTACATAACAAAACAATTGTTAATTATTATTATTATTATTCAAAAATAAGTTCTGACCAATACTTTAAATAAAGGAGTGAAGCAATAAAAAAGATGCTCATTCCCCCTCAGATAACACAAATCCCAGATGGCCTTATGCTAAGTGGAGAAAGATACCATAATAGCAGTCGCTGTTATCAATTCTGCTCACTGACAGATGTTAAAATTATGAGTGTTGGTGCTTACTCATAAAACTTCAGTAAATCATTTAGTCCTATACCGTATGATGTAAAGGCATAAGTAAAGAAAAAGGTCGTAGGCAATCAAACACTAATCCGCCATGCATGTGCATGCCTCAGACTGACCAGTACTTAGGAAGAAAGGATAACCAGTCACTTTACTTGCAATTCAATTATCTGATTATAGAAAATTACGTAAGTAATGGTACTGTCCTATAGATGTGTATTCAATTTCTCTCTATTGTTCTGCGTTACATAAATAAGAATGGCAGCATTTATCATAAGCAGTCGCTATAGCAGGTCCGTCACGTACAGATCAGCGTTCTAAGGCTACATTTTTATTCTGTCATGACAACAGCTCTCTTTCTCTCCTGCACATGCAATCTTTCTGTAAGGTGTTTCAGACAGTGGTAAGAGCCAAGTTCAGGATACATAACAGTGCTCTATTGTCCTCCTTCCAGATTTATATAAAGTGGCTCAAGGTCCCATCTGGAAGCAGTCACTTAAAAGCCCTGTGTTTCAAGTGGGGGGGGGGAGTGGGACAACAATAAAAAAAGCTTGGTTTTTCTGAGCAGATTCATCCTCATTCAGGATGCACATTGGGCCTGGAATAAAATCAGAGTGTGACACCCCTCTGAATAAACTCACTAAAAATCCAGGGATTGCAAATAATCAACAATATCAGCAGCATCTAAACAATAGACGATGTTACTCACACACAAATGAGGCCAGATTATGGCTGGCACAGGAGCCCTGCTATCCATCTATCTACATGCCTACCTACTTAGGAAAATCTTTGGGGTGTCAGAGCATCTCCTACTCATCTCAGGGAGTCAGGGATGATTACAATTTCAGCCCTTTCTCTCACACGAGCACAGGGGCTGCTCAGAAATAGCACTCTTGTGGATGCTAGACTATCCAACAGGGACAAGAAGGAGGCAGGGTCATAGTCAGTCAAAGGGCAGTGTACACTGCATCCTCCAAAGGATGCTTGTCAGATATTCTGGGAAACACTAGACATAATTCATAGTGGACTTGAATGAGAAGCCTGAACACAACGTCTACATCAAAGGATAATATGGCCACCACCTGGGAAGAGAAAAAAGAGGTTGACCTAGAGAAACTTTATGCAGAACAATAGGGAAAGAAGCCAAATTCATCAACAAGACACTGAGAAGCCTGAACCGATTAGCACAAGAGCAAAATAAATGACAGAAGCTGTTGGACAACCTATTCATCCGAAGGTGCAAGAGGATAAAGAAAAAAGAATCCCCTTTTCTAGACACCTACCAACCTCAAACAATAACCAGGAAACAAATGCTCCAAAGCATACAGGAAGAGAATCTGGGGGTGGGACAACAAGAGTATCGCAGAAGCAAATCATTTAGACTGTGTTTTGCTGCTTCTTCCTTGTGTCCATCTCTCTCTCTTCTTTCCCATGCACCTCTTCCTGCCAGGAGATCAGACAGTAAGTACCCCTACCTAGACCATCTGGAGGGGCAAGGGGGTTCCTTCTTTCATAGCTCTCAACAAAATAATAACAGTGGGCTACTGCCTCTAATTCCACTGACAGCCAGCTCAGCTGGTGAAAGGTTCTCCAATGCAGCCAATGACTGAAGTAGTAATGGGGAGAAATTGTGAGTACCGGCCACAATATTCCATGTTGCTTTTAAACTGTGGCAGCTCACAGGGAAAAAAATATCTTATGGTAGCCCATCTTTCCCAGTAGCTCTCCATGACTACTTAGAACCACAAGACAGCAGTGGGGAGTGGACTTAGGTCCTTCTGCAGCCCAAAGCACTGCTCCCTCCCACGGGAGCTAAAGAAGAACTGTATTAATGCTACTAATCTCAGGGCCAATAAGACCTAGCTGAGCAGTGCTACCTCCATCCAATTCACAGGAACAAAATTACCAGCCAGAACATTATCTAATATTATTTAATTTCTTAGTAATAATGTTTCAAGCACCTAAGAGTATGATAGGCATGAAAAAATGACATGGTCCATGATGCAAAAGGCTGCGATGTCCAAGGCGTGGGAACCGTGCACCTGGACTATAGCGCAGATGACCAGCTGAGCATGGAGACTGACTGGGACGCCGAGTTGCTGCCAGCTAGGGAAATGTCAGAAATGCACCTTGCAATAGGAAGTGACCCAGGAAATAGTAGAAGCCGATGCTTAAACCATTAATAGGGAATTTCCAGGCTTCATAGGGCTTTGGGTTGGAACCCGGTGTAGTAGGGTGGTTGGTGTTGGTGGCATCCTTAAACCATCCTAAATATGTCTGTCATCATCTTACTCACCCCCACCCCCATTTGCCACTAGGTGTGGTCACTGTTTGTTAGCTTTGCCCCACCCGAGGGCTGCAGACGGACTGCTTGTTTTTCCCTGCCCAAAGGGTCAGAATCCTACTTGCCCCAGCCAGGAGACTCAGGGGCCATAAACTGTTTGTTTGCTGTGCCCTGCCTGGGGGCTGCAGACTGATTCTTCGGTTGACCCCGCTGGGGTCCTGAGCTGATCTCATTGCAATTACCTGATCCCACAGGGAGTCCCAACAACTGTGCAATGGAGTGTATCAACCCCATACTGGGCCAACAGGGGCAGCCCCCTCAGAACGCAGCCCCCGTCACCCCCCGACAGGCTCATTCTCTCCTTTACTATTCATTGCAAAACAATTTGTCTCACTACATTACACTACAAGAGCAGGGAAATGCAATACCATATATGGTAGAAATAGATGGATGGAAATCATGGTAATTTCAGCCCATCATTCCAAAAAATCTTGATTATTTAAAAAAAGAATGTATTTTCAACATAGAAGCACATTTAAGCTGGCCATATGTTGCATACAAAATAGTTATTTCACATCTCACAAATAAATGTTGCAAATTTTTTCCTGGACTCATCAACATACAAGAAGGAGAAAATAAATCCAGAGAACCGTTTCCCTCATTTTCTTAGATCCCTTTTGTATAAGAGAGTCAGGGAATATAGAAAAGTAGTACCTGTGGCACCTTAGAGACTAACAAATTTATTTGAGCATAAGCTTTCATGAGCTACAGCTCACTTCATCGGATGCATGCAGTGGAAAATACAGTGGGGAGATTATATACACAGAGAACATGAAACAATGGGTGTTACCAAACACACTGTAATGAGAATGATCGGGTAAGGTGAGCTATTACCAGCAGGAGAACGGAATTGGGGGAACCTTTTGTTGTGACTCCCAGTCTCTATTCAAGCCTAAATTAATTGTATCCAATTTGCAAATTAATTCAAATTCAGTAGTCTCTCGTTGGAGTCTGTTTTTGAAGTTGTTTTGTTGAAGAATTGCTACTTTTAGCTCTGTAATCAAGTGACCAAAGTGATTGAAGTGGTCTCCAACTGGTTTTTGAATGTTATAATTCTTGACGTCTGATTTGTGTCCATTTATTTTTTTACGTAGAGACTGTCCAGTTTGGCCAATGTACATGGCAGAGGGACATTGCTGGCACATGATGGCATATATCACATTGGTAGATGTGCAGGTGAACGAGCCTCTGATAGTGTGGCTGTTGTGATTAGGCCCTATGATGGTGTCCCCTGGACTGCTGAATTGGAATTAATTTGCAAACTGGATACAATTAACTTAGGCTTGAATAAAGACTGGGAGTGGATGGGTCATTACACAAAGTAAAACTATTTCCCCTTGTTTATTTCCCCCTCCACTCCCACCCACTGTTCCTCAGACATTCTTGTCAACTGCTGGAAATGGCCCACCTTGATTATCACTACAAAGGTTCCCGCCCCCCCCCCCCCGCTCTCCTGCTGGTAATAGCTCACCTTACCTGATCACTCTCATTACAGTGTATTTGATAACACCCATTGTTTCATGTTCTCTGTGTATATAATCTCCCCACTGTATTTTCCACTGCATGCATCCGGTGAAGTGAGCTGTAGCTCATGAAAGCTTATGTTCAAATAAATTTGTTAGTCTCTAAGGTGCCACAAGTACTCCTTTTCTTTTTGCGAATACAGACTAACATGGCTGCTACTCTGAAACCAGGGAATATAGACAGTCTCCACTTTGTGATCCAGCAAAGACAGCCATGGTTAAAGTTGCAGCCAAAGGGGCTCCAGCCATCAGGTTTTCTTTGCAGGATCAGAGCCATAGTAGGCATAAAATTGCTTATCCACACTCAGATTTTTTGTGACAAGGGCAGAAAATAGCTTTTTGTTTAGCCACACTGCATCTTCTATTTAAGAGCAAGTGCTTGTTGAACATTCAAATTGAGTTTTAAATCTCAACTCAAAGAGTTAACATATTATAGGCTCCCATAAAAGAAAATGCCCATTTACACTCAAATTATAGAGAAGTCCCTTGTCTTTGTCGAATCTCAAGTATTTGCACTTAAAAGCTTTCCCCCCCCCCGCCGCCCTGACTAGAAACAATAGTGCAGGTGCATTGCCCTTCAGTGTACAATGTATTTATCCCAGGAGGCAGGAAGTTGGTTTCACACCTGTTTCTTCTTTTTATTTGCTCTTGGCCTGGCTAATTTGCCGAATGTCATGATTGGTACAGCTGAGGCTGTCAAAGAGAATTACCAGTTTGTAATGTGATGGCCTAATTCTGGCAGTTCAGATCTTGCAATGATTTGCCTTTTGTTCTTGTTTTTGGTAACAGTCTGTTTTCCGTATTACACATAAAACATATCTGATCAATAAAAAAGGTAAAAATAAGATAGATTTCACTGAAAGGAAAAATTGCTTTATTAGATAAATGAGACATTTTAAAATAAATGCTATAATGGATCTATAAAAACAGATTACAATCTCTGCCAAATAATAGGATTACTAAAGGGGAACTAAGTACTGCTTTTTATGAAAATATGATCTAGTCCTTATTAATCTTTGGAGAAACAAGGTGGGTGAGGTAATATCTTTTATTGGACCAGCTTCTGTTGCGGAAAGAGACAAGCTTTCAAGCTTACATACAGCTCTTTTTCTTCTGAACTCTGTATAAGCTCAAAAGCTTGTTTCTCTCACCAGCAGAAGTTGGTCCAATAAAAGATATTACCTCCCTCACCTTGTCTCTCTAATATTCTGAGGCCAACACGGCTGCAAAAATGGAATTTATTAATCTTTGTCAGAACTTAAAAACAACATAGAAAGATGGACATACTGGTTTAGAGAAGTGAGAGGATATGCTGGATATCTGGACTATCTGACACACTGGTAGCATCTATTCTCTTGGAGTTTCAGTTTATTAGCAGTACTACCTTCTCCCGTCCAAAATAAAGTGATACTCCAAGGAATGACATCACATATGACATCAATGTGCAGGAGGTCAGATTAGATAATCGTGATGGTCCCTTCTGACCTTAAAGTCTATGAGTCTATATTGTTGACCAACAACATTCTTGACATAATTTCAAAAAATACTAGATCTTAGAAATATACTATTAAAAGAGGCCAAATTTAGTCATAGAGGTGACCAAATGATGAAATGTTGAATGTGGACATTTCAGGGGGAAACAGAGTTTTTTATAATATTTTCAGGATTTCCCCCACATTTTTGGATCAGCTTCTAAAGCTGGTCAGAATTTTTACATTTTTGATATTTGACAAAAGTTCAATTTTTGAAAAAACAGAAACGTTTTTGAAAATATTTCTTTATGTCCCTTCTTTTTTCCCAACCCATATCTACTAAGTTGTGCCAACTGTATTGCTGGTAAAGCAGGTTATAATAGTAGGCCAGTTATGTCAATGATTGACCACCTTTAATACAGAAATATCCCATGAAACTATATGGTATAAATATTGAGGGTTTATAAAACTTTATAAAACATTTAAAATGGTTAGTAAAAACATGTTCAAATTAAATTATTTGCATTACCATATATATTACCCATTCACCTGACATATTTGATTTGAATTTTTAATACCTAATTCTTTTGATTGTTAACAGATCTTCCCATAACACTTATTTACTCATTTTCTATAATGCAGATATTTTCTATAATGTGTGACCTGTGTGTAAAGTCAGGGATAGTCTTTAAATCATGTACTATCAGTATATATGTACTATCAGTATATAAACCCTAAGTGAACTGAGTATTGATGGGCACAAATGAAACAAAGATTAGTGTTTACTTTCATTCTAAGACTCAGTATCCTTAAAATTGTATGCTGAGTGACAGAACGGTGTACTTATTATAACAGATCGAAATCATGGCACAGTAACTATGTCTACTTAAAATGTAAGCTCTTGGTGATACGGATCATCTTTTTCTTACATATTTGTACAATGGAGGCCTGGTCCAGGTGCTAAGGTCCTAGGTGCTACCACAATAAAATAATAATAATTCAGTAATAATAATTTATTATACATTACTATTAATTAATACATATGAGACAACATATAACTTGGAGTGTACCTTCAACTTCATTGCCTGTCTGACTAATCATTCTTAGGATGCATAAGGATCTTCCTGTCTAGAGTACAGTGTGCAAGTGGTGGGGGCGTAGTGTGGGGGAAGGAGATATGCAACGAAAGATAGATAAACCTAATAAACAGAAGTGGCAGTGTACCGCACTCAACAATGGCTATGGCTACACTTAAGGCACCATGTCAAGCACATACACTGTATGCCTAACTAGGGTGGGAATAAATAGCAGTGTAGATGGTGAGGCATGACTTGGGCGAGTAAAGACATGCCAAAACCTTATGGTATGTAGTCTACATGGCTCTCTGCATGCCCAAACTGTGCCTTACCCATCTACACTTCTGTTTTTAGTAGTATAGTGTCCCTCTGCCGCCCATTCCTTGTGGCAGAGAAAAGCTCCGGCAGTGGAAAAAGGCTTTGCAGGGGGAGGCAACTGGGAAAGGCAGAAGTAGATCCCCGTCAGTAGAACCTTTCCCTGCCACAGGGAGCTGCCGGAGTCTTTCATGCCATGTGAACAGGCAGCCTGCTTTTTTCATGTGGCATGTAGCTATGGATACCTAACACCTGCCATCCTTCCTTAGAGGTTTTTAAGGTCAGGCTTGACAAAGCCCTGGCTGGGATGATTTAACTGGGAATTGGTCCTGCTTCGAGCAGGGGGTTGGACTAGATGACCTTCTGGGGTCCCTTCCAACCCTGATATTCTATGATTCTATGATTCTATGATCAGTATAGACAAGGTCCATGTATGACCACTGTGCACACATATTAGATTGTACATTCTGCAGGACAGGGATTGTATCTTCTTATATAGCTGTACAGTTAGCACAGTGGTGCCCCAATCCTGACTAAAGCTATTGGACACCACCACCGTGAACAACAGGACAGATTGCAATGTGTAATTGCAATGATTCCTAGGGTACCGCATGTGCTACATGTGATTAGAGGGAATGTACAAGCAGCCATAGACAAAATACACACAAAATGCAGACAGCCACTAGAGCATGCATAATGGAAGGCAGAGAGGTTTATTGATTTATTTGGGGGCAACAGTTGTTTAGCGGTACCTGCTTCAATCATACTGTGTGTATTGTGCAGCCCACAGGGTTGTTACATGGATCCTTTTTACATGGGCTGCCTTGCATATCCACCTGCCTTGGGACCATTGCACCTGCACTGGTAAAAGTGGTGCCCTTTGCTGCTCAATGTTCCTTTAAGAAATGAAAGACGGGTAAACTGTAGAGAACTAAATGGCAGTGCTGGAACCCTGCTGCAAAGTGCTAAGCAACCAGCAAAGGAACTTGACTGAGTCCCTGAGCCATATAGTTATACCAACCTAAGCGCTGGAGTAGACAGCACTATGCTGATGGCAGAATTTATTCTACTGATATAGCTACTGCCTCTCGCAGAGGTGGAGTTATTAAGCTGATGGGAGAGCTCTCTCCTGTCATCTTAAAGCGTCATCATCAGATGTACTACAGCCGCGCAGGTGCATTGGGGCAGCTGCACAGATGTATATTTCTTGTGTAGACCTGCCCTGAGAAGAAGAGTGGCGGAGCATTTATACAAAATTAGGAGGTATCAAAGTATGGCTAGACACAGATAACAGAGATCAGAAGAGTGTGCCACAAAGGAAAGATAGGAACCAGCCTGTAAGCAGTTGGTTTCATAGAATTGTTGAGTTCCAAAGTAGACAAAATCCATTTTAAGGCATAAGGAAATTCTGCGCGAAACATAAAAGGGAAGCTGTGAGCACTCAAGGCTACCAGTTTTTCAGGGAAATGTTCCAAGTGATTCCCTGATTGCCAGAAACTGTCAAGAAAATCAGCCAACCATGCATTTCAACCAGAAGAGCCATAAGTGAGCGAGATGCTACTTGTTTGCAGAAGCACCAGCATAGTGCCAGATATTTTGGGAATGGAGTTCCAAGGACAAGTGCAACATAAGACCAAGTCCCTGTTTAGATGTGACCAATGAGGAAACTCTGAGTATAAAGTGGAGCTGAAATCCTGAGAGGCATAACCTAGGCAAGTTGAAAGGATGAGTGGAGAGACTGGGATATGACAGGGAATGGAAGTGACCACTTTGAGACAAATGAAAGAGACAGACATTCTGACAGAGAAGCCAAGGGAGAATTAATAGATACCAAAGTTGGGATACTTTATGTTGTGCTTCTCATACGCAAATCTCAAACCTTAGATTCCATCTGACTCTTAACTGTCATCTGAACAAAGCCATAAGAGGTCTGCACAGCAAAATTACTATTTAATTAATAAATTAACACTGCTCCTACACTGTTTTGAGGCTACCTTAAATCCTAGCCTTTGGACAATATTTCAGCAAACAGGAAAGATGAAAGTTAAAGTCTTTATTCTCTGTTCTTCAGGAGAAGAATTCTGCATCACATTAGGTTTTCAGATTCATAGAAACACCTCATAAAGTTATTGCAGAGTTTTATGGAAGGAGAATGATAGAGAGTTTGATTGTTTGGAGATAACAATTAAGTAATATTAATTAATTTACAAGAGTTATTACTGTTAGTAGTTAAGAATTGCAATCAGCTTTCCTGAAATAATCTGTGTTGGTCACATAAATTCAGTGACATTGAAACAATTTATTGATTGTAAATTATTAAATTCCAAGAATTAGTTTTACGATAATTCGTGAGCACCATATGTATACGTGCTGTGCAAAGCACAAGGGGTAAATACTTTCCATTTGTTTAATGGAATAAGGGCATTTGAATCTTTGAATACAATTGTTTTAAGTCCCAAAGGGACCATTGTGATCATTTAACCTGACCTGCATAATGCAGCCGAAGAAATTCAAATCCCTGCAGTGGAGGATATTGTTATTTGATAGCATATACTTTATTTAGAGAATTAAATACTATGTTATACTTAAATAAGAATTCTTCTTGGTAAAACTAATTTGTAAACCCTATTTTTAGTAAAAGAAATAAAAAGCTGTAGCTTCTCATAGTGTCAAGTCGCTCAGAACTGTTAAAATTGTGAGAGATTTGATCCTTTCTGAAAAATTATGGTTAAAACCTAAAAAGCCTGCAGCTCACATTAAACAGTCCCCACAGGTTTAGCCCTGGTGGTTGGGTGGGTAAGGATCATTCAGATGTCACAGGTTTCCTGAAAATGCAGCTTTAACAAGTTCAGTAAGGGCCCAATCCTCTTGTTCTGAGCACCCTCCAACTTGAATAGGATTAGAGGGCACTTGGCAGCACCATACAGGATCAGGCCTTAAATGTGGGGATTACTCTAAAAAAATACCTACTGCTCAAATAAGCAAAAGAATTTACTAGCTCTAGGTGACTATTACGAGTAATACTGCTCTGACTTGCTCCTCCCCCATGTGGCAGCTAGCTATCAGAGGCCACTACTCTAGTTTGTTTGTGCCAGAGGTACTCTTTGCACTTCTGTTCACTGGGAACTGTCAAGCATGCTAGACAGAAACAGTACACATGACAGGTTTCATTCCATGGCAACCATTCAGCTATGTTTCATCTGTTTGTCATATCTGCTATCTCCTATTGCGGAATGACCCACCTTTGCAGCCCTACTATGTTTGGCGTAAGGAGGGAGAAGTGTAAGTGAGGGGAAATGGTTGTTGCTTGCTGCATGCATAACACCACTTTTATAGCTGTTCTATTGCCTTCTCCATCACCTACATGAGGACAAGGTGCTCACTCTGAGCCAGATTCTTCCTAGACCAAGTGCAGATGTAACACTGACAGACCCCCGTCATCAGTGAGTGGGACCTCTGGAGCTTAATGCATCAGCCTCTAGTGCATGAGCTAAAAGCTAACTGGCTCTTAACTAAGATTATAGAGCAGACTCATTTTATATCTCTCTCTAAGTGGTCTCGGTGCCACTAGATGGGACAGAACACGACACTCAGAAGGTGTGTGGCTTATACAGGTGTTTAGAAAAGGGAAGGTACAAGGGAACTTCTGTCTTTGCAACTGGCCAGGTGACAACAGGAAAGCAGCCTGTCCCATCCCTATGGACAGTGCAGCCTGTCCATCCCCCTGTGTAATAGAAAGCTTGGGGAGGGATTGCATCTACCCCAGCCTCAGGCTGCACCACCCTTGCCTCTGGCTGGAGTCTGCAGTCTGATTGTAGGACTCTTCTCTTTGATGTCTACAAAGCTACCTTTTCTCATTATTTTTCTCAGGACTACTGCATGCCAAAAGTATTCCTATGTGCATGGTTTTGGACTTAAAACACCTCTTTTGTGATCAGGCGGATGAGGTATCCACAAGACTCAAGGCCAGGAATGAAGGAAGCTGGGGATGAAATGGGATTACTACATTAAAGGATGGATGGGCAAGAACCTTATGACCAGGATATATTGTATCACTAATAGGTCCAGTAGTATTCACAGAGACGTTACAGGGGCCTTGATTTTGTTCTGATTTCACATTCTGTTAGGGAGTTCTCTTCGCAGCTAGCCCCGCCTTAACTTCCTGTTCCTCTCATCGACTTCCTTTCTGAAATCTGGTTGCAATGCCCTTGCATGATACAGGTTCAGGGCTGAAAGTTTGGTTATATGCTGAAAAGCGAACTTAACAGTGGTATTGCTAGGTTTCATATGTATCTCTCGATGATTTGCACATCAAATGTACTCAGTTTATAAGTAAAAAGATTTTTCTTCAATTATCTCAACAAACTCAGCCTGGGTTTTGAGACTTAGTCTGGATTTGCACAGGTACAACTGATTGGAAAATAGTAAACAATTCAGTTGACTCCATTGCACAAGAATCCAGCTTAAGGCTTCTTGGTTATATTGCCTCTCCAGGGCTAACAGGAATATTCAATATTTGGGATGTCTGCATAACCCAATAAATACAAATTTGGGGCCAGATATCTTCAACTGGTGTAAATGCATGTAGCTTCACTGAAGTCAATGGAAGTATACTGTTTGACACCAGCTGAACGTCTGGCTCAGAATTTGCAGTGTGGGTTCCACCAGCACCAATACAAAAGTAAAAATAAAATAATTAGAAATTTGCTTGGACATTACAGCTAATTTGAACATTTACCACTTGGAGTTAAACTGGTGAAATTAAGTCTTATGCCAGTTATTTTTAAAAAATGGTAAAATCAAAATCTATTTGCTGTAATACAATTCTGGTCATTGTCATCATAAATGAAAAGCAAACCTTGTGCCTGTATGCAGATGATTCTTGATAATCACAGTGGAGAGAGCAATTCAAGATCCAAAGGTAAACTACACTCCATTTGCTGTATAGTCTTTTGTGTGCTAAATGTTACCCACATGATCATCATTTGTCCAATGTGCTGAAAAAACAGACTTGGTTTATAATGAAATAACCAATTATTTTGATTGACTCTAAAAGCCTGATCCAATTTATATAATTCTTTAAAAAATATCTAAGAAATGAGCTGGTACACAATGGTTTAATGGACACTTTTCACAGAATTCAAGTTAATACAATGTGAAGCCAGAGAGGTAACGCAATGCATCATACTGAGATAACCATCTAAATAGTACAGTACAGTACTGAGAGAAGTAAACAATCTGAAAGCAGACAGGTGGTAGAAAACCATAGCAACAAAAGGACTGGGCAATGTGATACAGACACAAAGAGAGCTTTGCTCTCCATATGTATTGTTTTGTCCTCCGCCTAATGTAAATCTGTACCCTACTTCCAGCATATTTCAGTATTTAAGTCCATTGACCCCTCTCGCTATATCATCTTTCTTTCTTTGTACCCATTGCTTTGTCTTTCGATTTCAATCAACTCTGAATATTCAATACCTACTAAGAGATGCTCAGCCTCTCTCAGGATCAGGCCCAAGTTGACCTGTTTCTCACTTTCACTATAACATCACCATACCGCCATCTTCTTTTTCTGCCATCAAACTTCTCCTCACACGACTCTCATAGGCTTTTATACACCCATTATTGTCCTGCTTCTGCTCATATTCTGCCACTGCTTTAAACAGCTATTCGCCTCTGTTACACACAGCCCTGATAAAGCATCCCCTACTGGCCATGCACCAGTATGCAGCATTTTGGGGCCTCGCACTTAGTCCCTGTATTCTTCTCTGGGTCTTAGTAGGCTGCAGAAGTGTTTCTCCCCTTAGCCTCTCTGGCACTTCCTCTTGGCACAGGCACTCTGTCTATTACCCCTTCAGGGAAATGGAAACACACAGCCCAGCTGCCCTAGGCCTGAGGATCAGTTCTGGCTACTTCAGATGACTCTGGTAGCTTACGCCCACCCTTTCCCAGTGCTCCCCATTGTGGGCATTCTGGGTTTACAATTCACCTATTTAGGGACATGTGAGAGAGAAAGGCAAACAGACATGCAAGCTTTGTAAGGGATTCTAAATACTCTTACTCTTCCTTAGATAACACAAAAGACTTACAGAGCTACACAAAAAAATAAACACACCTGTATGCATTTCCCTGCCTCAGTTTCCTCACCAATTTGTGGCATTCTCTGGGCTTAAGTGAGAGTCCCCTCGAGTGTCCAGTATCGTTCTTTTGCAGCTCATGGCTTCTCTTCTGAATCTTGAAGTCTCTTTCCTGCAGGTCGGTTTCATTTGGCCTTAACTGGTCCTGTAGTTAGGGACCCTTGCTATGAAAATATGACCCTCTTTTCCTCTTTCCTGCCCAAAGCTTCCTCTTCCTGAAAAAATGTGAGTCTTTGTTCCTACTGTGAGTGCTTTTTAAACCCCTGCTTTGTCACCTTTGTCCTCTTTAGGGATTTTCCAGTCTACACTTACCCTCCTGGCAGAGAAGTTGGAGGAACTAGTTCTCCTAGGTTTCAACCACCCATTGTCCCAAGATGTTTCCACCTGAATAGGCGATCATTAAGGTTTGGTGACACATTATTGTCCCTGGTTCAGCAGATATGTGTCACAGCCCTTGTCAATTCATGGTTGACTTATTACACATTGCGACATTCCATGATACAGCATGTCAACTAGAAGCCATAAGTTGTGTATGCACAGATTACTCAAATTGTCACAACCTTCCCATTACATTTCATTTGTACTTTGTCCTATGATATCTCTCTCATTTGCATTCTTCCTGCCCCAAATCTTTCCATCTCAGTAACTGAATCCACTAGTGACTAACCTACACGTTTGATTCTCGGCACTGTCTCCTCCAACCTATTCAAACCTTGGCTTAGTTTGAATTAATTTAAGTGCAACATTAAAAGTCTGGGAGTCTGAAGTCCACTGCCTAGCCACAAAATAAATATGCCATTGGCACCCAGAGAGCATGCTTTCCAGCACTGCCCCACTAATGTGCTTAAGCTGTGTTCTCTACGGGACAAGAGGTCGATTCAGTCTTAGTACCCATTCAGTCCTCAGTCGCTCCACTAAGATTGCCTGTTAGTGCCATTGTTTGACAGTGGGTTGTGCAAAGTTATAGCTAAGGAGACCATTTAGTCACAGAAGCCAGGGAAATCACAGATTCCATGACTTCCATTACTTTAGCTTCAGCTGTCATTGATGGGAGTGGAGCTGCGGCTGTGTTCCCAACGCACGGCTTTGGCCGGAGCCAGGACGGTGCACCCCCTCTTTACCCCCGCGCCTTCAGCTGGGGCCAGAGCTGGGGCTGTATGCCTACCTTCCCCCTGTGGCTTCAGCCGGTGCAGAGCGAGGACTGTGAGCCCCCCCTATAGCCCTCACTGCTGCGTCTGGGGCCAGGGCTGTGCACCCATCCCCCTCAGCTTTGGCTGAGGCTGGAGCCCAAGCTGCTACTGTGTGCCCACAGCTTTGGCAAGGTCTGGAGCCACAGCTGTGCCCCCCAACCCTGCCTGGTGGTGGTGCTGGGGCTGTCAGTCCCCCACATGGGGATCCAGGTATCATTCCTTTCTCCCCCCCACCCGCCCTCTCTCCCCCTGTTATTTTTAGTGAAAGTCACAGACAGGTCATGGCACACACTTGCATTGGTACAAATGGTGTGACTCCAGGTTTAACTTGATGCAAATGACTGAAGAATTTGGCTGCAAGTATTATTACAAGTCCCTGGCCAATACTAAATGAACTGACGTGGTAGTACGGCAGTCCTACTAACTGGAGGCTATGGAGGAGCACAAATTGAACATGAGTCAACAATGTGATGCAGTTGAAAAAAAGGTTAATATAATTCTGGGCTTTATTAATGGGATGTCATATGTAAGGCACAGGAGGTAATTGTCCTGCTCTACTCAGCACCGATGAGGCCTCAGATGGAGTACTGTGTCCAGTTTTGGGCACCAAACTTCAGGAAAGATGTCTTGGAAAGAGTCTAAAGGAGAATAACAAGACTTATACAAGGTTTATAAAACCTGACTTAGGAGAAAAGATTAAAAAAATGGGCACGTTCAGTTTTGAGAAAAGAAGACTATGGGGGGGACCAGATAACAGCCTTCAAGTATGTTAAGGGCAATAATAAAGAGGACCATGATCAATTGTTCTCCATGTCCCCTGAAGGTAGGACAAGAAGCAAGGGAGATTTAGGTTAGATATTAGGAAAAACTGCCCAACTATATGGGTAGTTAAGCCCTGGAAAAGACTTCCAAGAGAGGTTGTGGAATCCCCATCATTGGAGGTTTTTAAGAACAGGTTGGACAAACACCTATGAGGGATGGTCTAGGTTTACTTGGTCCTGCTTCAGCAAAGGGGCTGGAGTTGATGACTTTTTGAGGTCCCTTTCAGCCCTACATTTCTATGATTCTGTGGGGAGGGAGGGAGTGCTCAATTTCACATACAGCATACACCCGTAAGGCTTATCAAGTATTTAAGCATTTAATGGTAGATCAATTAAATAATTAATGCACTGGATTCCTTTGGAACTATCAATCACATTGACATTAAAAGCAAATAATGTGATTATGAACAGTGTAACCATAATGATTAACTGATTAAACCCAAGCTTCTCTCTGTACTGTACCTGCTTTAAAACATGACTTTTATGCTTTAAAAAATAGGCTAGTAGACTATGAAGTGTATGTAAGCCTGCTGAGCGTAAGTGAAATTTTTAATTAAAAATGTATGTTTTCAAGATAAAACAACTTCCTGTAATGTAGGATAATGAAGAGATAATGTTCCTGGTAGAGGTGTACGATTCACAATAAGTGGCTTTTTGGGGCGATTAAATGCCAAAGCAAAGCCTAAGTGTTTGAAAATCACAAAAGCCATTTATTATAAGTATACTCCAGTTCCACAGGCATCATTCCTGTTACGCTGCAAAACAAAAGAGATCTAATAAACTACAGCCTTCAAGAAGCAAAGAAAGAAAGGAAGAACAAGCATGTGTTCTTGTTTCATAGCAATTTGAAAGTCCTGTATTACTCTTGCTCCTGTGGATTTTCCGCTCATGTCATACTGGAGGCATTCAAAGAGTGATTCACCCCTGTGCAAAAAGTCAGCAGAAGGCCTGTGTGTCAAGTGGTACACATTTCTGCATAGGGGGCAGTGTCACCTAAAATGAAGGCAAGGGTATAAAAATGAACAATTATTTGAGGAAACAGCCAGCATAGAAAGACAATACTATGGCTGGCCACACAAATGGTCCAATCCTATATTCCTTAGTATCACTGAAATCATTGGTGGTTTTGCCTATATAGCACAGCACTTCATTTTCAAGCTCCACAGTACAAGAAAGGATTTCCATGTCCTGCATTTAAGGGATACTTTTTTATCTTACTGAGCTGTGAATGACTGCAGTCCATTTGTCTGATGATACAATTTAATACAATATATTTTAGGTAGGTTGCATAAAAACATGGAATTCAATGTGAAGCATTCAAAGGTAATAACTAATGTCTCACCTACCAAGCATTCTGTTCATTGGTTACATTTTTCCAACACAACATATACGGGATATTAAATCTTAAAGCTGATAATGCAGAATATACTAGCTGCATGCATAGGATTCACATTCACACTGTAACTTGTCTGTTTTTATTTATATATTTTTCCTTTGTTGAATATTAGTTCAATTAGTACAATGACCAATGCAATTAATGGACACAATAAGCTATATATTTTCTATGGTGCTAACTGTGAGGGGATAGGTACTGTTTCTTTAAATCTATAGCAGGAAACTTGACAGGAGGTAGCTGGGGAAGGACTGAGGCAGAAGCTCTACAGTAATCAGAGATAGAGAGAAATAGTAGCTTTAGGGATAATACTTTTTTCTATTGTAATAAAGTCCTTTGTTCAGTGTTACAACTGAGTGAGTCTTTCTGTTTGTTTTTCCTGGCAATAGTAAGAATGAGTAAAGATACCTCATATTAAAGAACTAAGACTCTAGATTGCCTTGATAATATAGGATTGTTGCCTACAATGTAGTTTTCATGACTTGATCAAGTCTACTTTTAAATGGTACAAGAAACTGTACTTAAGATTACTTGAGAAGTGAGTCTGCTTAACTGATAAGTGTGGAAAACGAGTCTGAATTCCTGCAAACAAAATAAAAGAGACAGGGTTTCAAAGTATGTATCAAAGGAAAGAAAATTTGTTGAGAAATAGGGGAAATATAGCAAAAATTTCAGCTGAAATTAGTCTTGCTTTCCTATAAGCTATCTCAAGACAGCCTGGTATTTTGAGCTTGGTTGGGCCTCACAGTCGCCATGTCATGTGTCAGTGAAACTTCATTCTGTCAACATCAGATTTATAGTGCGCCACTAAATTTTCAAATGAAGAGTTGGCATGAACTCTGTTAACCATAACCTCAGGCTCTTCCTGGAACTGTGATCCACCCACGCCATGTAACCTTCACTGAATATCACGTTAACACTCCTCCCCCATGCATGGCTGTTATACTGTATGTGAACAGCAACAGTCAAATATAAAAGACCAAGAACCAGCTGCACTCTGTTTCTTAACTTAACTTTGCATACTTACCACATATTCCCTCAGAAAGACACTAATTATTTTTATTTTATTTAACACTAACCCCCATGTTAGGTCTTTACAGACACGGAAGAAGGCAAAGCCTCTGCCCTAATGGCCTGATAATCTAATCTGAGGGATTTTGACAAGAATTTCAAAGAACAGACCCCTGAGATCTATAGAGTTTGCTAAATGATAGATCAATACACTTGAGCAGTAATTACCTAAGCAAAACAATGGCTTTGTGACCCTGAATAAAAAACATCTGCAAATGCCCTGTGAATTTGGCCTAGCTGTTTAAGGCAGTTGCATATATTTCAAAATTGTGGGCATCACATAACATGGGTTAGTTTTAGATTTGCTGCATCCTTTTGGGCTACAGCTACAATAGCTCAAATATTGCCAGGTTAGGAGGGGTCCAAAGGCACCTGCCTGGACACTACAGAGGAGTCACTAATCTTGCAATCAGGGAGAGTTCAAACCAGGAATGGCCAGGCTCCTTTTGAACCCATTCAAACATCATGGGATTGAACGTTTGATCTGAATGTTTATTGGGTTCTTATTTTTTTTCTTAGGAGAGCATGAGAAAATGAAGGAGAAGAAAAGGGTCAGGGATTTTAAAAAATCTAATGGAGGAAACAGGCAGTGAGTAGAGAAGAAAGAGTGTGAAAAAGGAGCCGAGAGAGATGGAGAGAGAAATTCCAGTGAAACTATAAATGTAATATTGTTAGAATATAAACTGTGGAACACCGTGTTATGCCAGCCTTATGAGCAGGAAATGCACTTCTGTCCAGAATATATAACATAGGTTTCATTTTAGCTGGAACAATATGTTGCTGTTGTTTTCATTTAATTGCCCTAAAAGAATAACATGGGTTTAAGGTAGATATAAAAGGCTGCAAATTCAGAATACAGGGATTATTTTAATCCAAATAGATTGAGCAGCTCACAAATCTTCAAAGTCCATGAGGTCAGCCCATACATAATTCAAAACTCACTTACTCCAAGGATTTCCACCAGCTGCCAGTTAGCGATAGGGTGACCATATTTCCCTAAACTAAAAATGGGACATGCAGGGCTGGTCCAAGCCACCTGTCATCACCACTCATGCCCCCCCACAATTCCTCTGTGCCTCCAATTGAGCCAAGTAGCAGATATGGGGGTAGGGGGGAAGAGGAATGGGTATTGGCTGGGATCTGGGCAGCAAAGCAGGGTGTAGGTGTGCAAGTATGTGTGAGTAATTTTGGGCTTGGAGCCAGGAAGTGGCAGAAGTGGGCAACTGGAGGCAGACTGGGAAGAGAAAGAGGCTGGTTGGGGCAGAGGAGAGGGCTGGAGTGGACTCTGGGGACCGGCTCAGAAGGACACAGGGTATGGAGGACATGAGGCCAGGGTGGGAGGCTCCAGGGACCACTCAGGGGCAGGGGGGCACAAGGCTGGGTGGGGGGGCTCTGGGACTGCTTGAGGCCGGGGGAACAAGGCCGGGGTGGGGGGCTCTGCAGATCACTTGAGGGCAGGGGGCAAAAGGTCGTGAGGGGGGGCTCCGGGGACTGCTTGGGGGTGGGGACACAAGGACAGGGTGTGAGGGCATGCCGTGTTCGGTGCCCTGGTAAAAGCAGATGCTGAGAGACCCAGTCAGGCACTTATCAGCCACGTTGCTTAGTAGGACCCAGGGCCCACGTGTGGCAGCTCCATGGCCCGGATCTCTCCATGGAAACCTGAGAAGAGTTTGAATTTGGGCTCCAACAGAGCTGCCCTTTGATTGGGCTGCAGAGTAAGCATGTGACACCCCATCATTCCCTGATTGGAGAGGCAGGGCATAGCAAAGACATATCGACCAGGCTCCTGTGCAGCCTCCCGGTGGGGAGTGGGACAGGGATCATGGGCTGCACACGGGGTGTGTGGAGACTTCCCCCCCAAACATTGCTGCTTGCCCCCTTGAACATTCCTCCGCACCCCACTAAGGGGAGCATTCCCCCACTTTTTTCTTTGCAAAACTGAGCATTTGTCCCGTTTGCTTTTGTTGGCAAGAGCAAATGGGACAAATGCCCAGTTTTGCAAAAAAAAGTCAGGATGTCCGGGACAGGGCTTAAAAAGGGGACTCTCCTAGCCAAAACAGGACATATGGTGACCCTAGTTATTGTCCGGATACATTATCCAGTCAATACTGGGGTCATGGGCCATTCTGGGGGCTGCTTCCAATGTGTTTTCACAAAAGTTTTCAGTTCTTTTAGAAATGTCAGTTGATATACATCACAGAGGATTTCTCCAGAATACATACTGTCTTGTCTTTGCATGTATACTGAAGATAAAAGCAGTAATGACACTCAATACCTCTAAATATTAGGGCAGCGCACAAACTATTTAAACATTAATAGTCCAGGAAACCTGGATAATGAGCATTACACACTTCCTTCTACTCTTCTTTTCCTTGTCTGTTCTCCCTATTTCCCCCTCATCATCCCTTTCTCCTCTATTCAATTATCTTTGTTTACTATGGTCCCAGTTCAGTAAGGCACTTAAGCATATGCACACACGCATATAGTTATGCACATGCTTAGATGTGTGAGCATGTGCACACACACACACACACACACACACAAACACCAGGGTATCAACCAGCAGCATCCAAGGTTTCATTCTGAAGTTTGAGGCAGAATGCAGCAGTGCCATATATTTGGCATATGTAAAGAACACCAGGCTGGGATTTACCAGTGACTGTCATGGACAGGCTTTCACTAATGAAGTCTGAACTAGTGTCAGAGAGGTAGATGACTTCCTTAGTTTGTTTATCACCTCATTAGCAAAATTAATTAGCAAAAATACTTCACCTGTGACAATCACAAATAAATCCCTGCGATGTCTACCTAGAGATTTCAGGGTGGAACCTTTCAGGAAGGAGTGTTTCCCAGGGCAAACTGGTTAATTTGGGCATTGCTCCTTTTCAGGGCTTCATTTTCTACATGCAAAGTCAAGGAAACAAGTAAGTCCTGAAAATAATTAGGAGGGTCCATTATATTCACCCTCAGGTTAACATTCGCAAATATACTTTAGAAATGGCTGTGTAATGCATAGGTATAAAACTCGCCAATGTAAAATCTCCAGGAATTAACTGCTGCTTTTGCAACTGGGAAAATATTTACATTCCTCTGCTGCAACAATAATAATGTGATGTTAAAAAAACCCACAAATAGATTGTGCACTTCCTGGCCAGCATTGCAAAGCAAAGCACAATTACATTAATAAAACTAAAAGGAAACCTGAAAGCAAAGTCATGACTACCACAGTAAAACAAAACGAAAATGTGCTAATTAAATGCCAAATCAAACGGGTGCATTTTTAAACAAGATTTTAGGTCTTGCAGTGATTTGCTTATTCTTCTAGACAAAAGGGAAGGAGTTTCACAGCGTGGGAGCAGAGAAAAGAAACACCCTATAACCCACATCATCTATTTAACAAAGAATTGTTATTCAACTAATAAATAGGTATTGTTTTCTTTAACTACTGGTAAATGTGCATCAAAAAGAAATAGAAAATATTTCAGTTCTACAGTCTTATTCCCAGCCCTTTGCCATCCTGTTCTGTTCCAAACACTTTGGCAGCTGTTAACCAGCTAGAAAATGCAAGTGAGTGACGTTCCAGAGAACTGGATGACCTTGCCACCAGTAAATCCATGTGGACAGGTTGGAAGAAAGCTTGTGTCTACAGGGCAAGACAGACAGATGACAGTTTTTTCCCAGGGCAAGACAACTCACTTGGTGGACACAACAGACAATCTGGCTACTGCATCTGTAATCCAGATGGTCATTAGTAGTTTGAGAATGGCTCACTATTACTGAGCCCAGTCTAGTTCACTTAATGTAAATGACCTTCTCTGCGTCACCTCCAAGCCAGACAGTCACTTTTTGCCTAAAGGACCCCCTGTTTGAAACAAGTTGAACACTAAAAAATGCTCTTGCATGCAGCCACAGATATCGAATGTGTGCCTGTATTTGTAGACAGTTTATAAAAGCATCTCAAGCATACAATATATAAAGTGATACTGTACCACATTTTATGATATAAAATGTACATGATCTGCATACACCAAACAATGAATTTTTCTTACACGAAACATTTTAGGACTAATCCTCAGCTGATGTCAATGGGTATAGCTCCACTGAACTCATCTAATGAGGATCTGAATCATTACATTCTGTTTCTAAAGTGAGTAAATAAGGAGATATAAATAAAAAAAGATTGATGATTGGATATGCAACATCTATTTCAACACTTTGCTTTGATTTTAGATGATTATTATTTTCTACAAGGATTCATTTAGAGTTTAGGGCAAATTGCACATTGTTAAAAAGTTTACTAGTTTTTCTTAAAAAAATGTATCTGTGTTTGATTAAAAAAACAGCTTTTCTTGTTTGCATATGGTATTATTGTGCTAGACAGAAGTGCATTGTAGACAATAAGACATTTTAATCCCTTTTGTCACTTGGACATGGTTGGTTTTTTCACTCTTCTAAAGCAGTTGGACTATCCTGGCAGATTTGCATGTGCAGTGTGTATCTCATAAAATTCCTCCTTTGCACACATGCATGTGTGACTAGAGATGGAGACAAAGATTTTCAAAAGGAATGAGTAATTTTGGTTGGTTCCATTTTTGGGTGCCCAACTCAAGAGACACTATAAAGTGCTGGATTTTCAAAATGTTCTAAGGACCTACCCCCTGAAAATCAGTCTCAGGTTAGACACCCAAAAATTTAAAAAAGGAAAAGGAGTACTTGTGGCACCTTAGAGACTAACCAATTTATTTGAGCATGAGCTTTCGTGAGCTACAGCTCACTTCATCGGAGCTGTAGCTCACGAAAGCTCATGCTCAAATAAATTGGTTAGTCTCTAAGGTGCCACAAGTACTCCTTTTCTTTTTGCGAATACAGACTAACACGGCTGTTACTCTGAAACCAAAAATTTAAGGCACTCAAATTCAGGAGTCACTTTTGAGTATTTTAGAGGATGGTCTTGTAGTTAAGACTCTGGACTGGGATACAGGGGATCTGTAATCAGTTCCACGCTCTGCCACAGACTCTCTGTGTGACCTTCAGCTAGTGACTTCATCTCTTTGTGCCTCAGTTCCCCATCTACCAACAGGGGTAATAATACTTTCTTTGTCCCACCCTTTGTCTGCCTTGTCTATTAAGAGTTAGAGCTCTTCAGGGTAGGGACTGTCTCTTACTTGTGTCTGTCCAGTGCCTAGCCCCATGAGCCACTGGTCTCAGCTGAGGTACCTCCAGGTGCTACCATGGTAACACTATCTATGATAATGTAGGGTTGCCAGGTGTCCAGTTTTCAACCGGAAAGTCCGGTCAAAATGGGATCCGTACCATGTCCAGTCAGAAGTACTGAGCAGACTCCAAAAGTCAGGTTACCGCCCAAATAGGAACTAGAATGGGGGAGCCAAGGCACCACTCACCACCGCGTGTGTGACCACAGTGTGGACTTTACAGAGAGCCGGGGGCAGCATGGCTGTGAGCCAGGTGCGGGCCAATCCACGATGCAGGATTGTGTTTGGATTGTGTCCTGTTTCCATCCTCCTCTCTGGTCTCCGGCTCTGCCCCCAACCCCTCGCCCATTGCAGAAACGCCCCATCTTCATGGGAAGCAACTCCAAGGGCTCTGAGACACACCTGACTGGCACCGGAGCCACAACCTGAGCCAGGGATCCCATGTGGGGCATCTGCTTTTCCCCAGGGCAGAGGTGACTTTGCAGCACCATTTTCCGCTTCGCATCCCTCCTCATGCCACTCGGACGGGGGCTCAGCCCGGCCCGGGAGGATGGGGGACCAGTGCCCTTAAAGCCCAGGGCCTGCGGCTCATTGTGGAGCCTGGCCTCCAGCTCTCACACACAGTGTGGGAAGGGAAGAGCATTTCCCCCCAGCCCGGCCTGGCTCACCCAGACAAACAAAGTGACAACACCACCCGCTCCCCATGATCGCTGCCTGCAAACGTCACTGCCAGCATGGCCCAGAGCATGGGGACCGGGGGTTGGATCATCAACCCACCCAGCCTCTTCTCAGCCAGAGCTGTCGACTCCTACCTGCATCTCGTGGGCAGGCTCCGCTTCAGCTCTACAGGTGGCAGGTGAGTCTTGGGGGGAGGGGACAGTGAATGAGCGGTGAATGAGAGGAAGCGAGCGAGCGGGTGAAGGGAGGGGCGATAGTGTCCAGTTTTAAGAAATTGGAAAGTTGGCAACCCTCTGATAATGTGCCATACATAGCAAAGGGAAGGGCACACCTGAGAACAGAAACTGCTTCAGAGCCTACTAGCAATTTCAGCCCAACCCGGATACTCCTATGCACCATTTATATAGCCCCAATTCCTGCAAATACGTCCACATGTGTAACTTTATGCACATGATAAGTAATCCTCTATGGAGCGTGCAAAGTTATACATAGACCAACATTCTCCACCTTCAGTGTCTGAAATTAGGCACTTAATTCCACATTTAGACACCTGAAGAAATGGCCTGATATTCAGAGTTAAAGAGCAACTGTATCTGCCATTGTCTTTGAATTGCACTTCCTGTTTCACTGGGCCTGCTGTGCCTCGAAAGAGATTCACCACCCAGAGGATGCAGATGGTGTTTCCACTGACAGGGCAGCTTTAATTTCTGCCAGAGGGTCCACTGGAGTCCCCAGCAGAGGCAGCTGAAAGGAAGCGCGGAACCAGCACTTCATCTGGTCCCCCTTGTCCTGCTCTCCCCGTGACCAAAGCCACCTGGGTGGGGTGCTGCCTGGCTCCCTCACTGCGTGAAGAAGACACTACAGTGACCTCTGCAGCCACAACTGTTTTCCAACAGACATTACAAAACCTTGTCTTTTTTTTCTTTTAAAGGCTCAGCTTAGCAATCAGCACCAACTTCATCAAAGAGCTACTTCCCCAGTGCTCAGAGTGCTGCTCAAATTTAAAAAAATTGTTAAAAACATACAAAAGTAACACAGTACAGTTTGATTTCTTTTCACCTCTTGCATTACAATTCTTTGTGCAGTTTTCTGTCAGGATTTTTAAAGTTTCAAGAGGGGGAGCTAGTTAGCTAATAGAGTCTAAGTCATTACTAAAAACTTCTTTGATGGCAACCCATAGCTTTAAGATTGTAGGTGAAGCAGAATGAAAACGGAGTTCACAGCTACAAAATCATCTCTGTGAAGTGCTTTTTATGGCATTTCTACTCCTGCTTTCCCCATAAACCTGACTGATTATGGAAGATATCAGATAGACCCAGCATGAAAGCTGATTATGTCTTGACAAGCAACAAAACATAAACAGAATTTTTAATCATGAGACTC
Source organism: Lepidochelys olivacea (assembly GCF_965140295.1). Classification (NCBI taxonomy): domain Eukaryota; kingdom Metazoa; phylum Chordata; order Testudines; family Cheloniidae; genus Lepidochelys; species Lepidochelys olivacea. Next base: position 33,210,665 of record NC_140413.1, on the reverse strand, counting down.
ACACAAATGAGCTTGTGAAAAGCTCAAGAATTTATTATATACAGTAAGCCGTATCGTTCAGTGGAACTGGGGAATATAAACTCACATGCAGAATGACAAGTCCTTTGATTGAAGTCCTTGCCACAAAGATTTTAACATAATAAAGGATTCCTTAGTAGGACCACTAGGAAAGTTAGGCTGCTCACATCTTGTGAAGAATCTCATTTGTAGCTAATAAGGTGAAATTTATGTGATAGTCCTTATGAAAACAGAAAATAGCTATGGGACTATGCAAAAGATTTTACCAATTCTGTTGTTAAGTGGAACAGCAAGTAATTTTCACAGCTCTTGCTCTCTTTGAATTTTTAGAACAAAGATCAAACATAGTCCCTTTGTGTGGTTTATCTGTTCATTGTGTATTCTTCTTCCTTAGTTATAAACTCCCCACCCACGCACACCTGTGTGCATGTCTGCCCTGGAGGTATTGTAGGTGGCAGAGTCCTGACTCTTGCTCCTCCCTGGGCAAACATTTCCAGAACTGTGTATGGAATAATTTTGTTACTCCTGTAAAAGATCATGCTGTGAAAAGGCATGAAAGGTGTCATGCAGAGATCACTGCTGTACTGCTTGAATAAAATATTTGGCTTTGACAGGGTTTTTTTTTTTTTTTTAATTTGTAGCCAGTGTGGCAAAACTGACATTTACTTCAATGATTGGAGGTGTTCCGAGAGCTACAAGCATTGTGCCTCCTTTGCACCATTTAACTCCACTGCCAGGTCATTCCAACTGCAAACTACTTTTACAAGCCATGCTTCCCAAAACTCTCACAGCAATGAGGAACCAAAAATTGAAATGTGGCAAAATCAGCTCAATACTCCACATGTGCCTCCCTTGCTTAAGTTGCCTAAGATCACAGTGATTCCTCATTCAAAGTACAAGGTGAAATGGTGAAACATCAGACATTGTCGCCAAATGCTAACTTTTTAATTTGTGTTCTAGGAACTGAAACTATACAAAATGGGGAAAAGCCATTGATCTTGTTCAGGAATTCCTGCTTTTACAATAGAGCATTGCTGTAATTTAGGTATTAAGCCTTCTGAGTTTGCTGACACTTTTAAACGCAGATAGGGATTATAAAAAGAAGAGCTCCTTTAAGTAGGAGTCATGTAGTATGACGTTGGGTAAAGTATAAGATTACAAGGTAGACAAAGTACTCAAGTTAGGAGAGGAATCATATTTGTCCTGCCTACCAGACCAACTCAGGTAAATTCAGTTGTCCCTCACACTCTGCAGCTGTTTAATATTATCTCCATTAGTGGTCCAATAATTGTGCATGTTCACTTGTTTACATTTCTAAAATCTTGGAAGTTAAATAATACATACACAGAGAAGAGTTACTTACCTGCAGTAACTGTGGTACTTTGAGATGTGCTGTCCATATGGGATTCCACTGCTGGTATCCACTCAACCCATGGATGTGAGATCAGGTTATTTTGGTCACCAGTGTCCCCTGGAGTTGAACCTGTGCCCTTCATGTCCTTGCTCCTCTCCTCAGCCAAGAACATAAAGGGAGGAGCAAGTCCCACTGTCCTTTAATTCCTTTGCCAGTACCAAATACCAGAGGAGTAGGATTATTTTGTAGCAGGAAAGGAGCATATTTTAGGAGGATCATCCCTGAAAAGGGATAGGGAAAGGGGAGGAAGGGAGAAGAAGTGCTGAAACTGAGAAGAAATACCCCTTGTGCACAGTCTCCAGGTGAAAGACTGGTCAGAGGTGGGAAGTCCATGCTTCCCAAATATAAAAGAGACGGCTGCCAAAGGAGGGTGGGAGATAGAAACAAAAGATCCTCAGATGATTCTGTCCAGCTCTTGACATTGGTGTCAAAACTGTGGCCTGGTGGAAACACCAGACTCTAGGGTCGAAGAGGCAGAGGGCCATCTCTGGTGAAATATCCATTTCTTTCTTGGCAGCTTTTAAGTCCTCTGTGACTGATAATAATATTAGGCAGAAAGACATTGTCTGAAGGATGTCTGAAGTCTTGCTTGCTTCCTCCTTGGGGCAGGAATATGCAGACCTAGACAACACGTCACCCTGGAATCCTTTAATGAATGGAAGGCCTCATCCATTTGAGAGTTTAAAAGTCCATTGCTCACAAAGGGAAGATCCTTCATTGTTGCTTGGACCTCACTGGGGATCCCCAAGGATTTGAGCCAGGATAACCTCCGCATTGTCACAGATGTGGCCATAGTAAATCCCATGGTACCAGATACATCTAGCACCACCAGTAAGAAAGTGGGGGCAATCAATTATCCTTCTCTCACACTGGTCTGTCTTGCCTCTTGGTATTCTTCAGAAGCTCATCTACAATCTTAGATAGCATATTCCAATTGAAATAGTCATACTTAAAGAGGAGGGCCGATAATTAGCCACCCACATCTGGAGGCTGGCTGATGAATATATCATATGCAGAAAGAAGTCTAATTTGTTCAGGTTCTCTTCTCTCAATGTGTATTTAGGAGATCCTTATTGTTTTGACCCCTCCTGGATTGCAGCCAGTACAAATGAACTAGTACTGAATGGAAATAAAAATATTCAAATCCCCTAGAAGGGACCTGGTATATCATATGAACTTGTTTTGATATGGCTGGGATGGAAACTGGTGTGTGCCATAGGTCCTTCACAGCCTCCAGCAGTCCCTCATTTATGAGCCTGGCAAGCCTGCCAGGTGTGGAAGAATGTAAAATGACCATGAGTTTATGTGATTTCTCCTGAGCCACTAACAGTGGCCATTCAAGGTCTCTGCCATGTGCCTATTGAGCTCCTGGAACACCTTGATGTCATCTATTGAGGCAGATGTAGAGATCCTACCCAGGACCAGTTGTTCTTCCCCTTGCAGCTGATGCTCTTCTTCAGTCTCCTCCGCTTGCCTCCAGATTCTGAGGCTGAATTAGTGGTACTGGCTGGGGTGGCCTATACTGTTTCTTTGTGGGGGAGGACCTCTAGATGATGCAAGCTTTCTAGAGTACAGCTATACCCTCTACAGAATCCAGTAGGGCAATCATTGGCAGGGATATGAATAACGAGTGGGAAACACATGATGGGTGGTGGGGAGATACAAGGAGAGAGGTACCCTATGAGTCCCAAGTCTCCTCCTCCACGAGTCCCTGTTCTGTCCACGAGTCCCTGTTCATGAAGCATCGGAGTACCTGCCACTAGCCAGCACTGAAGTATCACAGGAGGGACAGGCCTTGAATCCCAATATAGTAGCTTCTGCAATGTTGCTGTACAGGGGTGAGGGGTATGAATGTCTACCTAATTGACACTTAAGTGAAAATTTTATTTACAGTCAATGGGCAATAACTAACTATAAGAACTAACCAACTAATTAAAAAAAGAGTACTAAGCAACACTAGCACAGTACACAGAGAAGCAGGAAGACTGTGAAGGGATTCCATCTTGCGGCAATGGGTGGTAAGAAGGAACTGAGGAATGGATGGGCCCACTCTGCCACTCCACCTTTGGGTGTGGGTAATAAGGACATCTGGGGTGCAAGTACATTCCTCACAGACACGGCTGCCCAAAACAGTCTGATCTCCTGTGTCTGGGGTTCATATGCATCAAGAGTGGACTCTATGTAGGCAATCACCTGTAGAAAAACTAATACTATTTCACAAGGTAATTGCAGAGGTATGCCAAACAATGAAGGGCATAAGTCAGTTGAATTAGGGGTTCCTATTTATCATTTCTCATACTATAAGAACAAAGCAACATTCAAGGAAACTGAAAAGCAGCATATTTAAACCTAAGAATTGCTTCTTCCCAAAAAAATAATTAACGTGTGGAACCCATTGTTATAAGATAGGATTAAGGAGAAAAGCTAAGCAAAATGTTCAAAAGGAGTAGATATTTAGATGCACAATGACGATATCTATAGTTACATTAGATAGAATTTCAAAATTGGGATGTAAAATCTCATGCTTCAGGGTATAAACCCACCACTAATTGATGGAAATTAGGTAGAAGCTTCTCTTATGGGTAGGTTATTCCATAGTTGTTCATTACTGGGTTCATCACACCTTTCTCCGATGCAGCTGTTACTTGCTACATAGTCAGAAACATGATATTGTATGGACCACTGGTCTGATCTGCTATGGCAATTTGTAAGTTCTCACCCTAGGACAAATATATATATATATTGTGGTTAAAGATGAATCATCATACACCCTCTTACCACCATCTTATCATTTTCTTGTGCAATAAACACAAACTCATAGATTGTAAAACTAGAAGGGATAATTGTGATCTCCTAGTCTGACCTCCTGCACAACTTGTCTGCAGTGTTTAGGACTCCCTGGCCATGTATTTATTCCTGTATATGACATGATTTTTATCTTTAGTATTTCTTACAGTTTTATTTTTTTCTCATTTAGATTCCGTGGCTCTAACAATTATATCAGAAGCCATCGGCGGAACAGCAGTGAACTTGGTAGCTAAAACCCACAAGCTTTGTGGGATTTCTATACCAGACTCATGAATTCTGGCAAACAGGCAGCTGTAGATTTTCAATTAAATATCAGATTTGCACAAATCCCTAATACCTGACCTGAACTAGCTAGCAGGAAAATACTCCATTCCCTTTTAATTATCCAGCTCTCTCAGCTATTAGTCCTGTCAGGTAAGAGTAATTGCCTAAAATTCCCATGGGCAGCATTCCCCCCTCCAATGGTAAAACTCTCTCAAGCTGGTTCAAAGTTTCCCATAAAATCATTCTGTGGTGGGCAGGGTTTGCCTCCTTACAGAACAGGCCACAAGGCCTATCTAAAACACTCTGCAGATCTTGAGGGATCCACACAGATCCCAGAGAGGCAATGGCCATATGTGTAGAGATCTAGCATCTCTTCTGCAGTTCTGTGCCTCAGCAGTTTTCTCCTGGTCCCTAGATGTGTGGGTCTGTAAGAGATTCCCTATGGTTGCCCCAGGGACCCTCTCTTCTGAAGAAATCCTACTCTGGAAGTGGCTGCACAGAAAATAATACAGTCTTGGGTATATTTTCTTTTCTTTGGAATCTCCATATCGCCAAAGAAGACATGATGCTTGACCCTTCTCTCCAACTTACCCATCTCTCTGGCCCATCAAGTCACCATCCTCTACCTCCACTAGCATCCATCTACCTCCATCCTCTAGCCCTACACCAGCAAAGAGGCCTCTGCAAGTTCCAGGTGCAGGCATGTTGTACAAGCACATGAGCCCACTTCCAAGCTGAGGGATCCTACCTGAGTAGAACTGGAGGTATATTACCCCTCCCTGCTATATTTTTTATTCAAATTGGATTAGGATATGGAAATAAAAGGAAAAGGTTGGCACTCGTGTCTATAGCAGACGATATTGACATGATTATGACAGCACTGACAGGCCATCAGGAAACACCTATTGTGTACAGAGTTCTGAAGGTAGCTGGCAATCATGTTCACAGGTACTTTACCAAAATTTCCAGCCACTTGGGTGGCATTGCTATCACTGCCAGCTGGTATCATAACTATCTAGACAAAAGGTGTCTTCTGTCTGCCCGTCAGTGATGTCACAGCTACATCAATAACGTTCAGTAAATACACAAGGTCTGACTTTTATCCTTATTCCTTTATCATTTCCATTACCTAATAGCTACTAGGCTCTCCAGGCATGGCATTTTTTAGGGGATTAATGACTTCTTGAGAAGCTCAATCACTCAGGCTCTGGCTTCGTGCCTCACAACACCACGAGAGGCGCAAATAGCAACAACCCAAATTGCACTGCTTGTTGTGTCTGTTGCCTAATTGAATTCCAACCTAAATGCCATAAATGTAAATGACCTTAGAGCAGCTCTAAATGTGGGGAAATATTACAGAATAATAAAAACAAGGTTCCGTCCCTCTAACCCCCCTCTGTCCCTCCCCCTGAGCAGCTAACAGAGAAAATGGGGAACCTCTCAGCCAAAGTTAGTCTGCCTGAGATTTCACAATTAAAAACTTCTTAAGTCTTCTCACTGTGACAAATAACATTTATTTTCTTCACTAAAAAGTGGAATTAAGTCAGCCACTTTGATAATGCCTCCTTATAGCCACAATACAGGCAGACTGGAATCTAGAGTGGCAATGGCAAAACCTCAGTAATAATACACTCAGTAACTGAAGTACTGGATGACTCTCTAAGGTGGCAGAAAACAACACATTCCTTTAATTTGCTGCCAGAAATATGTGCATAAAAGCCATGGGACTGGCATGTTGTTTCAGCACAATTATGGAGATAAGATTTGCAATCTTTTTATCCTCCAGATCACCTTTTGCCCTTGATCCGACTGATCCAGCTAAAGTTTGGGTTTGTTGTGGGTTCCCGCATCATGGTGTGCTTGTTTGGGGGGCAGAGGTTCAAACTGAAATCCAATCTGGCTTACTTTCCAGGGCATGGAGGTCTCATTGTCACTGGCAGGAACCCTGAGGCAGAGGAAAACATGATACACTGTAACACCACAGGTCTCTGAAAAGCTGCTTGAATATATCCTAGTGCAAGAAGACAGCAGGGGAACTTATTTTAACTGTGAGCTCAGAAAATTGAAAATGCTGCTTTAAAAGGTGGGGGATTTTGTTTGTTGTTTAAAGGGCAAGTCAGAGTTGAGCTAGGTGTTCACTGACTGAATCTTTATTAGGAATTAGCAGTGGAATTTCCCCTGATAAGAGAGGCATTTTGTTCACTCTCCTCCCAAACTCCCACAAAGCAAGAAGAATGAGCCGAGAGAGTACAAGTATTTTAGAAACAGTAATTCGCTGGTATTGTGGAGCCCTAGGCCGGAAAAAAAAAAAGTATTGACATTGAGGAGAGACTTCCACAACATGTGGTTTGTGGTAGTGATGTCCCTTCCCCTGTGTGGTTATTCCCCTGACTGTGCTATTGGGAAGATAACTCACACTCTGTGCGGTGTAAGTGTTTCAACTATTAGAATTTAGTTTTAAGAATACTGAACCTTTACATTTCTAGAAGTCTGCTGTCAGCAGAGGCAACTACCATTTTGTGAGGCGGAGGTATAGAGAGCATATTACAGAACAGACACTGTTTCTGTTTTGCTTGTTTTGTATTTTCCCTTAATCCAAAATAAAAGTAATTCAGACAAAGTATATTGTCCTTCTCGGTGTATGGAGAAACAGAACACTCTCAGTGGTTAACAGGTTGAGGGTCTGATGCTACAAACTCTTAAAAGCAAGCATAGAAACGCACATAATCCCATGGACTGCAATGCATCTGCATTTGGCAATATGAGCTCTACATGCAGTAGCAACGTTTCACACAATCAGAATCTTGAATTTTAATAGATGGACTAAGTTAAGGACTAAGTTAAGTCCTTAACTAAGTTAAGGACTAACTTAACTAAGTTAAGACTAAGTTAAGGACTAAGTTAAGGACTAAGTTAAGGACTAAGTTAGATGGACTATAAGTTTCATATAATGGTTTCTTAGTCAATCATATTACAAACAAATGTTAATTTATTTCTTATCTCCATAACACATAATATAAAAAGAAAAACCCTACCAATGATCTAAGCTAAATTCACTTGAGGTAACGAAGCGCCTAGTTTCTCTTGTTCAACTTAGCTTAATATATTTCCACACATTTCTCCGAAAGGGAGAATGCAAGTTTGTAGGGTAGCAGCGGTAAATTTACAAAAGAAACCTGTGATCAGGCCTGCCAACAGCAATTCCGGGCCCCAGAGAAGAACAGTCAGTGGGCGTTCTTCTGGTATGGCCAAGGTTTCCACATGCCCGCCCGGCTGCTGTCGCTGCCGCCAGGACCACCCCACGCGCGCCTAGGAGCCCTGTGGCCTGCCCGGGCGACTGAAAAGGGCTCCCAGCCACTGCTGCCACTACTGCAGCAGCGGCGGCAGCCGGGGATCCCGTGGCAATGGCCCCCTTTGCCTCGGCAGGCCTGCCTGTGTTGCAATAAGCAAAAGGATTCGTAGCAAAACTAGTCTCTCTAAAGTTAATGACAGTGATGGCATATTGCTCTTCTAATGCCCAAGCTTTTCTTCAGAATCTTTGCCAATCAGACCTGACCAGGAATGTACATGACCACCGTTATATTACACTGATTAGTTTGTAGTGTCATTGCTTTGTGCTGAATGTTGAATTTGTTTGTTATGCAGATGAGTTATCTGATATTTTACATTTCTGTGCAGATATGGGATGGGGCATTTGTGGGAGATGCAACGGTAACCTTAATATGGTGACCAGCACATGAAAAAAAGTATCACTTTTGAGCAACTGTAATAGATTTGTGTTGTCTGCCCTGCAGCACTGTAGGCAGGTCGATACATTGGCAGAGCTGCACCACTGTAGTGTGTCTGGTGAAGGGAGAGTGCTCTCCTGTTGGCATAATTACTCTACCTTTGTGAGAGGCAGAAACTATGTCAGCGAGAGAGAGTCTGCTGCCGACATAATGGTGATGTGGATAGTGCTTAGGTCACTGTAAATTGCATCACTTGGGGGCGGGGAGGGTGTCTTTTTCACACCCCTGAGTGACATAAATTTGATCAATTTAAGCGGTAGTGTAGATCAGCCCTGTGGCTGATCAGACATGGTGACCATGTTCCTATTACAAACAACAGGCAAAACTAAGTCCTGGTGAAACTCCCCTGACTTTAGCTTGTGACACCAGCAATGAATTTAGCAAAGCCAGCCCAATCTAATTAAGTTGTTGTATGTGTGTGCATGCGTGTGTGCAGTTTCACTTTACAGGAGCCTGGATATCCAACACAAACCTCAATATGATCCACATAATTTTAGACTCATTACGAAACTCTGTGTTAAATACATTCAATCTGAAGAATGAGTAAGGGGGCCATTTTTTGTTTGACAGCCAGAATAAGGCATCTTGAAACAACAATATATTCTGAAAATTAACCCCAAATATAGCAAGACTTAAAGTTGTAGCTATGGAACACAGTTTGAGGGGTATACCTCTGCCACAGTTGAGAATCTTCAACATCCAGATTTGGGAATTCCAATTTATTATTATTTGTATTATTGCAGTGCCTCAGAGACTCAGTTGTGGACAGGGCTCCATTGTATGTGACACAATTTTCCATTTGCATGAACTAATTTGCTTTACAAAGATCAGAATTATGGCCAGTATAGGAGATCAGACAACTCATACTCCTTGTGGCTTTTTTAGCAGGTGTCCTTTAGCCTGTTCTGACTACTAGATTGTTTCAATCTCGACTCAGCCTGACAAGAGAAACTATATCAAATACAAGGAGTTGAGGCATAACTTTTCCCTTCAGTAGACATACCCCAAACAGCAAAAAACAGAGGGAAGTTTGACACATTTCTGAAGTATCTCTGAAAGCAGCTGTTGGCCTGAATGTAACCAGGAGAGACAAGGTGAGTGAGGTAATATGTTTTATTGAACCAAGTTCTGTTGGTTAAAGAGACAAGTTTTCAAGCTACACAGAGCTCTTCTTCAGATCTGAGAAAGGTGTTCAGAGTGTCACAGTTAAATACAAGGTGGAACAGATTGTTTAGCATAAGTAGTTAACATATTGTAAGAGACCATTCAAGATGAAGTGGCCAGTTAATGCCTCTGCAGTCACAAGACAAAAAAGGGGTGTTAATGGATTACGGATGGTGGTAATAAATCATAAATCCAGTGCCTTTATTAAGATCATGATTTTTAGTGTCTAGCAAAGCTAGAATTTAAGCTAGCAGGCTCCTCTTTTTAAAGTGTTATGCAGGTTTCCTGTGAGGACAAGGCCTGAGAGGTCATATACAGAGTGATTGTTTTGTGATCACTGTTAGTCCATGGGTGAGATGGCATATCTGTCTTTTATATTTTTTCTGTGTGAGTTCACTCAAAAGTGCAGTAATTGTCAGGTTTCACCCACATAGTTGTTATTGGGGCATTTAGCACACTGGATAATCATAGAATATCAGGGTTGGAAGGGACCTCAGGAGATCATCTAGTCCCACCCCCTGCTCAAAGCAGGACCAATCACCAGTTTTTGCCCCAGATCCCTAAATGGCCCCCTCAAGGATTGAACTCACAACCCTGTGTTTAGCAGGCCAATGCTCAAACCACTGAGCTATCCCTCCCCCACAAGATATGCTACATGTGGTGATAGGCATGTGTAGGACCCTGAAAGGTGTGTTGTGGGGGTTATTAATCATCGTAGCAGTGAGGAGATGTGCCTGCAGATTTTGCATCTGTTGTTCTGGCAGGGTCTGGTACCTCTTTGAGTTGCTGTGTCCTGATCTGTGGGGAGCTTGGTTCTGATGATGAGCTTGGCGAGGTTGGGGGATTGTTTGAAGGCCAGAATTGGGATTCAAGAAAAAGTTCTTTCAGGATGCAGTCACCAAGACATTCTACTTTGTTAATTCAAAAATTTCACAACAGTTTCTGAGGGATACTAAACTGATCTCACATTTTTCACAGTTTGGCTTTCAGAAGCCTTCATTTTCAGAATTATACACAGGTATGGCCAGTTTGGGAATTTCTTGCCCTGAAATCTACTTTATATAACTCTTTCAATAATGATTGTAGGTAGCCAACATGACACTCAGAATAACTTGAAAACAGTTTATAAGGAGTCCATTTAAAATAATGACTATGCAGTTTGATAGCATCTGCACAGCTTTTTAAAAATCCATATTGTAATAATCCTTTGAAAAACTACTAATAATGAGAATAAATTTTCACATCCCAAGATTGCTTTTTTGTTTTAGCAACATGCAACTTAAACATCCTCAAAATCCTCTGCAAGATGCAAGTGCTTTATAAACTTTGTCAGTGTTAATTACCATAAACACTCCAAAACAAGTAACAATAAAAGTAGGTGCAAAGCAATATTTGCCATGAACAATAAGATGTGAGTTTGGATCTGAATGTCAAACTCTGGACTTACCTCTAAAAACAGCCACACACTTCATGATGGGCTTGCAGCACTCGGGAATTGTACAATCCATGGATATGATCAAACCATAAGTGATTACTAGCATGCTCAGTATTGAAAGAGTTTTAAAGTTAAAACAGGTGGAAATCTTTACAAGCATTTGCTGCTGCCGGTTTTGAAAAGGCGGTAATTTTCATTTGGAAGCAGTAATTTTGTTTTGAAGAGGAAAATATGAGAAAAAATAGACTGACCAGCCCAAAATTCTACGAGAGGTTTCCTACAGCTGTTGTCCATGCTGCAGTTCTGGTGTTCTCATTTAAAGACATGGCATGCAACCCTTTACACATGTGAGTATAACTCCATCTAACTCTGTGAGTTAGAGTTACTTTCATGAGCAGCAAAGGTTTGGGGAGTTGGCCCTAATAGTATATGTTTTAATTAGTATTATTTGTATTATGGTACCCTGTTGATGCCCCATATGAGATCAGGGTCCCATTGTGCAAGGCAATGTACAGACACATAATGAGAGATGGTCATTGTCCCAAAGCCCTTATAGTCTAAGTAGACAGAGAGTAAAATTTTCAAAAGTATGTCAGTGATATTGTAGGCTAAATCGTATTTTCAAATGTTACTAATTATTTATATGATTTAAATAATATGTAAAAACACACCTATCCAAGACTTTATGTACCCTAACACATTACAATTAACAATACAATTAAAACTCAGCAGCATTAAATGATCAATTCAACAGGAACTCAGCCAGCCACATACAAAAACTCCTTCCCTTCCCTTCATTGTCATGGGAAGTCAATGGGACTTAGGTTCCTAAGTTACTTGAGTACGCCTGAAAATTTTACCCAAGAAAGACAAAGTGAGTAGTATTAATCCCATTTTACAGATGGGGAACTAATGCAAAGAAAGATGAAGTCACTTCTTCAAGATCATATAAGATGTCTACAGCAGAGCTGCGAAATGAACCCAGATCTCTTGAGTTCCAGTCCAGTTCTTATCCTGAAGATTGTTGTTCCACTTTCTTTTAATCATTAAATTTCTGTATGAAAAGTTTTCCTAAAACAAAAGGTGTTGTCTTCTTTTTAAGTATAGGACAGCACATAGAAGCTTTTTGCAAACAACCTTAAGAAAAATCTTTTAAAGAGTATAAAAAATTGTACAGAACATAGGAAGTGATGTGATTTTCAGAACAGTAATAACTTTAATTCATATAGCTACAGCCAAAGTTTATCTCATGAGATGTTTACATGGGTGAATTGTCTTGGACATACTGTTATAGTTCTGTAAAAATGTTTTCCACAACAAATGATGTAAAGTCTAAAGATGTGCCAAATTACTGGTTAAAATGGCATATAATTCCAATACTTGTCTCCTTAAAATAAGGAAAAAATCTGGTATCACATACAACCTTCTCTCCTGAATATACACGCTCTGAACACAAAAATTACAGCAATGCACTGACAGGTTTCAGAGTAACAGCCGTGTTAGTCTGTATTCGCAAAAAGAAAAGGAGTACTTGTGGCACCTTAGAGACTAACCAATTTATTTGAGCATGAGCTTTCGTGAGCTACAGCTCACTTCATCGGATGCATACTGTGGAAACTGCAGCAGACTTTATATACACACAGAGAATATGAAACAATACCTCCTCCCACCCCACTGTCCTGCTGGTAATAGCTTATCTAAAGTGATCATCAGGTTGGGCCATTTCCAGCACAAATCCAGGTTTTCTCACCCTCCACCCCCCCACACAAATTCACTCTCCAGCAGGACAGTGGGGTGGGAGGAGGTATTGTTTCATATTCTCTGTGTGTATATAAAGTCTGCTGCAGTTTCCACGGTATGCATCCGATGAAGTGAGCTGTAGCTCACGAAAGCTCATGCTCAAATAAATTGGTTAGTCTCTAAGGTGCCACAAGTACTCCTTTTCTTTTAGCAATGCACTGAGACTATTATTGTCATATTTGCAGAAGTCTAATATTTCTACAGAAGGGCAAAAAAAGCTCTCAGTGCACAGATTAGCACTGAATTCATTCACTATGGAACAGTGCAAGGAATTGTTTTCACAACAGGGCAAAACGGTGATTTTTTTTCCTAGCCAGAGTATTGTAACAAATCGCAAGCCATTAAAAGTTCATATGTAATCTCAAGACTTTCACAAATTTAACTCTTTGTCAAAAAGGAAAGTAATTCAGTTTTTTGTCTCATGATCCATCTCACGTATATTTTATTTAGAGGTGAATGAGCTGCATTCAATCCATACTCAGCCAAAATCATATACTCCATCAGACTGGATAGGGATCTGGTAATCTGCAAAGGTGGCTTACTACCATGTCTGAAGCACTCCCTGTAACTGCAAGGCCAGTCCTGGCTAATGAGTTCATCTTCACAACATCTTTTTATGTGTACAGAAATGTTCTTTTAATAAATTACAATGCCAATCCAGCATGGACAACCATTTATTTTATAAATATTAGAGCTGTCTGAAAATTTTCACGACATTTTTTTAATTAAAAAAGCCTTTATTCAGAAACAGAACTTTTCACAAAAAAATTGTTGCCATTAGTAAAATGTTTCCCCTTTCACAGTATTTTCCTTCAATACATTTTTACTGAAATATTTATCAAAATCATTTGGGAAATGTGTTATCATTTGGCTTTCAGTAACTGATACATCAGACATGGCTCAGCAAATGATGTTGATGAAACTGATTGGTTCAGAAATATTGCAACAAATGTAAAAAAATAGAAAATGGGTCCATTTCAAACTGTGAATGGAAACAACTTTGAAATTTCATTTTCAAATAATTTTTGAACAGCTGTAATGAAAATGCTGCTCAAATCCCTATATGAGAGAGAGCGAGCAGTTTGAGATAGACTTGTGCTCTGTCTAAGCAGTGTTTTGAAGGGTAGAGTTACCCTCGTAAGTGCAGTAGTTACCAAGGAGAATGTGTGATGATGTTTGTTTGTCTGCATGCCATTTTTAGGCCTCTGGAGTGGAAAGAGTTGTGCTGTTAACCCTCTGTTATCAGTGGGTTTGACTGATAGCCCCATGCTAGTTTCACCAGGAGACTGACTGGGAATGAGGTTGAATGCTAAAACTAGATATTCTGTTCTGAACCCTCTGACAGATTACAGCTGCATTTTTAAATGAAGAGTGCCGCTGTGTTATTGAGATCTAAGCATTTTGCCTATTTTGGTAGAAAGTCAATGGGTGAAAGTAAAATTGCACATGCCCACCCTATTATGATGGAGAGCTCCCATTGGTTCCCAGCCTTTTTCGAGAAGAGGGGAGAAATGAAAACAGTAACCCCATTTGAGAATTCGATAACACGCATAAACCCCAGAAATTCTGATCTATTAAGCAAATCCAAATGAAAATGTCCTTCATGAGATCTCTAATTTTGAGATCATTGTCACAATAGCTATACCCTACCTAGGCGGAAGGCATGAGAGAATCACCAACATTTTGTACCTGAAATATCCTTTCACTGAGACTATTATAACTTACATATTAATGAACTAGTCAGAGAATTATTCCAAACAGTAAGTCATACCAAGGCTAACAGGCATATTGAAAGGGCTAACTTCCCTGTCTTTGATTATTCTGCAAAATCCTTAATCTTCTCTTGACAAGTTCACAGTAATTTTGCTTCTCCAGGGAAACCTTTATCTGCCGTACAAGTTCAGACTCCCTATTTTCATTATCTGTACAATGTGTTGACATATGATATAACTAGCAACCACACAGAATAGTAACACTGAATGGAGGGGAGAGCATCTCCCTGTTTATACTACTTGAAGGTTGATTTGATGGGCTGCAGCAATTGCCTCTGAGAGCTGACATAAGAGCAGCCTGACTCTTTCAAGTTGACACTTTGCAAATACCATGCAAGGCTTGCCGCGGCTGCATGCTTTGTATCAATTGCACCAGGAGATACAGTAAATGTCACTCTCTAATGCTGCACATTACCAAATTAGTCCTCGTGTCAGTTGTTATCTGGCAGTGGTCAGTTGCCAAGCCAGCACTGTATTTTCAAGGCCTTGTTGTTTTACACTGAAAAAGTACAGGCCTAACTAAGAAGGTTGAAGAACTACAGACTCTGGAGGCTGGAATAAGTGAGGACCGCCAAGCAGTACAATTTCCTTTTGTTCTACCAAATAAGGCAACTCAAACAAGGGCCAAATTCTGCCCTCAGCTATATACCTGTTAAGCCCATTTGAGTGTACCTGATAGCTAAACCTGGCCCAGGGCTTATCAACATAAATATAGGTATCATATACAATATCAAACAGTCAAGGAAGGGGACCTGTTCCTGGTCACAAAGCCAATCCTGTGCAGGGCTAAGTGCCTTCTATTCAGTTCCTTGCAGGATGAAATTCACTAAGACTGGGTGAAACATCTAGTTTTCTATTCATGTATTTCATTCCATTTTGCAAATGTGATATTCTTTTGAAAATTTGTCATTTTACTGAAATTTAATGGACAGTTTGTGAACGTTGCTATCACTTTTGATAAACTTTACATTCTACGCAGCCAGAGTGGTCATTCTGTTCAAAAAACAATGTTCGATTTTTTTTTTACTGACAAAGAATATTAAAAAAAAATATTTATCAAAATTATTGAAAATATATACTTTTTCCATTTTGCTTTATATAGAAACTTTTCCCACGGCTTTACTCTTCTTCCATTTCTATGTACAGCAGCCTCTGTTGATCCACTCAATATACATAACCTAGTTTTAATGGTTGAAGTATCCCATATCTAACCATGGCCAGCACCAGATACTTCAGAGGAAGATGTAAGAACCCTGCAGTAGCTGGATGTGGGTTAATCTGTTGCCAACATTAGGCCTCATCCAGGTCTCTAAGAGTATGTCTACACAGCAATACAAGACCCGCAACACAGCTAGGGCTGGCCCAGGTCAGCTGACTTTGGCTTGCAGGGCTCAGACTTTGCAGCAAAAAATTGCAGCATAGATGTTTGAGCTCAGACCGAAGGCCAGGCTCTGAGACCCACCTCCCTCATGGAGTATCAGAGCCCAGGTTCCAGCCTGAGCCCGAATATTGACACTGCAATTTTTAGCCCCATAGCTTGAGCCCCGTGAGCCACCATCAGTTGACATGGGCTCTGAAACTCAGAGCAATGGATTTTTTTTTATTGCAGCATAGACATACCCTAATAGTTAGAGATTGGCTTAAACCCTGAAGCTCGAGGTTTAATAGCCTACCCCAAATGTATCATTAATTTTGATAACTCTTACTGTTATCCATATAAATGTCCAAACCGCTCTTGAATCTTGTAATAAGTCTTAGATAAGAATCTTATCATACATAGTCCCCTGAAATTACACTGAGTTACAATCTCACGCCTTGATTTATGGCATAGATAATGGGTGTCTGAAATGGGAACTTAAATACCAAAAATGGCGCTGTTCTATTTTACTCTTCACTCATTTATGTTCCTAACGTCTGTTTATACAGTCGAGTTGTTATTAGGAATGTGCACAGATCTTGACATTCAGATTTGGCTTGTGTTCTGCTGTGGGCATTTGATGGTGGGCTGTATCTCGGCTAAGATTCATATTCATTTTTCTGACTAGCAAGACCAAAATAATATTTCTGGGAGGAAAAAGCTTAAGATGAATAGAGCAAGTAACATATTACAGTGGTTAAGGGCTTAGCTGTGAGCTTGGCTACTCACAAGGGAAGGAGAACAAGAGGGTGTAGGAACCCCCTTACACACTTGCATTGGTTACCCAAATTGCCATGGCATGCTACTCCCCCATGCAGGTAAGTAGAGGCTGGGCAGAGCCTTGCTTCACTCTCCCTCCTTCCTTAAGTGGTACAAGGCAGTGTAGTGGAAGAAGCAAGCTGAGCCTGCAAAAGCGCTACTGGAGCTTACTTCCCTCATGGAGCAAAGTTGAAGAAGTGCTTGAACTGTGACTCTCAGAATCACAATCCAGTCCCTGCTGGGCTGCTAGGTCAACATGGCTACACGCTACCTCTTCTTCAAGCTGTATTGCAATCTAGCCCTAAATCATTACACACATTTTCAAAGGCCCAGCTCTTTTATACATTCAGACAGTACATACTTTACTACTTTTTTCTCAATTTTCCACTCACCTCTTCAACTGTTTCATGACCATTTATTTTAATCCACACCAATAGTGTGTTTTGGGAATAATACAAAAGAATCAGCAAGTTTCGAATATAGTGGCCACCAGTGGGCTGGAAATAGCACATTATCTAGTCACATTCTTCTCCTCACTCCCCTGCTCCAAGTACCAGAAGAAATATACCTAAAGCACCTAACCTCTATAATACGGTCAGTCTTCATCAGCCCATTGAACAATACCACTCCTGTTTTATGCCAGTGTCATTTCATTGATTTCAGTAGAGTTAATCTGGCATAAAACTGGAGCAAGCCATACACTGTATTCACACTATTGTTGCCTCATTTGACCTGGGCAGGCCTTTGTTTTAATACTCTATTTATTATGTTGTGTAATTTTCATCAAGAGCCTGCAGTAGGAGTCAAACTGAATCTCGTACCACTGAATTCTAAATTTATTTCTTTGTGGGGGTGAACACAAACGGTATGTAAACACTCATGTCCAGATAAAGAAGGCTCTGGTACAGTATTACTAATAGTGCATTCATTTATTAAAACTACCCAGTCTATGCCTGTTTCTTCTGCTCTAAGGTTTATAAAGGCAGAAGGTTAGTTGTCAAATAAATTTAACAAAGTTTGCCAAAAAGAAAATGATTTGGGCATCTACAAGAACTACAAATCCAAGACAAGATGAGATTTTGTTAATAGTGAGAGGGTATTCTGGGAAAACAGACTGGCAAAAAAACTGTATACATGGCCACAATTCAAGATAAGGCAACAATGTTTCACTATTTCACAAATATTTATTTCATTTTTCTGTGTAAAAGCCAGGTTGCAGGGTATTAGTTTCCAAGGGAAATTTATTGATCTGAGACTTGCTATATTCTGGTCTGAGAAAACAAAATAAATCTCAGCAAAATTAAGAAATACTTCGGTTTTGATAAACATCCCACAAAGAGAGCTAATGTATACAGAAGGGGAAAGCAATAAATGGCAGATGACTGCAAAGTAAATACAGGGCAGGACAAGCAGACATTAAATGCCAGGGGCTACATTCTGTTCTGTTATAGCCATATAAATCTGAGTTAACTTCATTGACACCTATGGAATTACTCTGGATTTACACCAGTATAACTGACAGCAAAATTTGGCCTTAGATTTTCAAATAGCATGAGAGGAAAATGTCTTGTAGGGAAGTTAATAACTTTTTTGAAGCCTGCTATAAAACTGTTTGTAAAATATGTCACCAAATCAATAATATCCTTCTAGGTGTTTTTATACAATGAAGAACATTTTGAAAAATAAAATGCTAAAGCACTGTGAATTTTCAGGGACATCCACTGTCTATTTTTTGGAACTGTTCCTGCAGCGTTCTCTTGATACTGGGTTTCGTGACTGATATTTGTTTGAGTGCCAAAGTCTACCAAGGGGATACTCTTGACAGGGCAGAGACATGAAATTAGTGATACTACAGGAACTGCTGCCAAGATTCAGATGTCCCAGAACATACAGTAGGAATGGGCAAGATGGCTTGGTTAAATTACAACAACACTCCTTTGTCTCTGGACCGTCTTCAGGCATTCTGAGAACTGAACTCAAACCAAGCTATTTTCAAGACTGAAGGTGAAAACTGTGGACCCTGAATGAGTGTCACTTTGATTTGAGAATTTGTTGATTATCTCCTAGAGTTCTTTTTGAAACTATTTTGGCAAAAAGAAAAGGAGGACTTGTGGCACAAAGTCCTTAGAGATTAACAAATTTATTTGAGCATAAGCTTTCATGAGCTACAGCTCACTTCATTGGATGCATGCAGTGGCAAAGTACATTTTAGAGCCAAGATTTTTAAAACTGAGTAGTGATCTTGAGCAAAAGTGACTAGTGGTTTTGGGGTGTCCAAAATATAACACTCTGAAAACTATTGCTTTTGAAAATCCTAGCTTGTTTAAGAAGTATGTATGAACAGAAGTGTCCTAGTTACCACTTGCATTAAATATGCTTCTTCAGTAACTTCACCTTTGCACATGCCTCTTTGCTGCTCACAAAGCGTAACTGGTAAATTACTAAAAAAAGGAGTACTTGTGGCACCTTAGAGACTAACAAATTTATTTGAGCATAAGCTTTTGTGGGCTAGTGCTCACTTCATCGGATGCATTTTCCACTGAATGCATCCGATGAAGTGAGCTGTAGCTCATGAAAGCTTATGCTCAAATAAATTTGTTAGTCTCTAAGGTGCCACAAGTCCTCCTTTTGTTTTTGCAGATACAGACTAACATGGCTGCTACTCTGAAACCTGGTAATTTACTGAAACCTTAGCTGAGACATATGTAGGACTGAAAAGGTCCAAGAGAATAGCATTCCTCAAAGATTTTTTCCTTGACAAAACTGGTATTTTTAGTAACTTTCAGGGAAGCTGCTGTCATGTTATGCTCACAATCCATTAAAATGTTCTGCAGCAAATAGGAGTACAATTAATGATGAACAATGTGCTCAGTATCTTGGAACTCGCTGGTACAAATGATAAAGGAGAATTATGGTAATTGTATATACTCTGCATTAGAGTTTCTAAGGATAAATTTTGTTTGACAAAGATTGCAGGCACTTGTTGAATTTGGGGAAAAAAGGTGTCGGAAAGGGTTACCAAGCATCATTTAATTTTGTCATCTATTTTCACTGAAACCGTGCTGTCTGTCCACCAGGCCAACATAATGACCTTAGCTGAGTCAAGTTAGTTCTACCACAGCTCCTCTCTGTACATATTACTGGAAAAGACCACTGGGCTTTATCCAACTCTCACTGAAGTCAATGGGAGGCTTTCCATTGACTTCAGTGAGCATTGTATCAGCCTCACTATTCCCTCCCACTGAAGCCTCCTAAGAAAGCAGCATCATAGTCCTATTATTAGGGCATGGAACTAAGAGTCAGATCAGAATAATGGCCATACTGGGTCAGACCAATGGTCCCTCTAGCCCAGGGATTGGCAACCTTTGGCATGCAGCCCAGCAGGGTAAAACCCCTGGTGGGCCGGGCCAGTTTGTTTACCTGCTGCGTCCCCAGGTTTGTCCGATCACAGCTCCTAGTGGCCATGGTTCGCCGTTCCAGGCCAATGGGGGTTGCAGGAAGCGATGCGGGCCAAGGAATGTGCTGGCTATCGCTTCCCGCAGGTCCCATGCCAAATGTTGCTGATCCCTTCTCTAGCCAATATCCTGTCTTCGCACAGTGGCCAATACCAGGTGCTACAGAAGGAATGAACAGAACAGGTAGTCATAGAGTGATCTATCCCATGCCATTGATAGACCTATCCTCCACAAACTCGTATAGGTTTTTTTTTAACCCCGTTACAGTTTTGGCCTTCACAACGTTCCCCAAAGAGTTCCATAGGTTGACTGTGCATTGTGTGAAGAAACTTCCTTCTTCAGGATGCACAAGTTGTGTTCCCAACTCCACCATTAAACTGTTGTATATCTTTGGGCAAATCACTTACCATATCTGTTCCTCAGTTTCCCCCAAACAAGATGGCGCAAGATTTTAGTAGAGATAAGTACTCAAAAGCTTGGATGCTTATTCCAACTATCTAAATCTCCCCAGTCTGCAAATTAGGTTAGAAATCTCACAAACATAGGCTCTCTCATGACTTGCTTTCTCAACGTATCGGCTTCCCGGCACAATCTGAAACTCCATGAGAATATTTTTTTGCATAGTATTTCAATAGCGCTGGTCCCAGGCATGGCTGAAAACCAGTGGGGAAATATTGGCCCTATTGAAGTCAATGGTGAGGTTCTCATTGACCAGGATTTCACCCCAGAGATGTAGACATGTCATAATGTTGTAGAATATTAAGAAAGTTGTGGTTTTGAGTTAAGATCTAAAGAGAAGAATTGTGAAAATTTAAGAGTTCTTATTTTATCTCAGCCAGTTTGGCCAATCTCAGACTTAAATCTTCAGTAAAACTGCTTAATAGTATCTCCCATCAATAGCTTCTCCCATCTGAAGATTTCAAAGCACTTTACAACTATTAACACATTAAGACTTACATGATTCTGTCTGCCTGTGATCCCAGTAGATGGTATCATCCGTATTTGAGTCCACACAAGAGATCCACTTCCTGGACACTACAGTGCTAATAAACAATGGTCACATAAACACCACCCTATACCGGAAACCTACTGACCGCTATTCCTACCTACATGCCTCCAGCTTTCACCCTGACCACACCACACAATCCATCGTCTACAGCCAAGCTCTGCGATACAACCGCATTTGCTCCAACCCCTCAGACAGAGACAAACACCTACAAGATCTCTGTCAAGCTTTCTTACAACTACAATACCCACCTGTGGAAGTGAAGAAACAGATTGATAGAGCCAGAAGAGTTCCCAGAAGTCACCTACTACAGGACAGGCCTAACAAAGAAAATAACAGAACGCCACTAGCCGTCACCTTCAGCCCCCAACTAAAACCCCTCCAACACATTATTAAGGATCTACAACCTATCCTAAAGGATGACCCAACACTCTTACAAATCTTGGGAGACAGGCCAGTCCTTGCCTACAGACAGCCCCCCAACCTGAAGCAAATACTCACCAACAACCACATACCACACAACAGAAGCACTAACCCAGGAACTTATCCTTGCAACAAAGCCCGTTGCTAACTGTGCCCACATATCTATTCAGGGGACACCATCACAGGGCCTAATAACATCAGCCACACTATCAGAGGCTCGTTCACCTGTACATCCACCAATGTGATATATGCCATCATGTGCCAGCAACGCCCCTCTGCCATTTACATTGGTCAAACTGGACAGTCTCTACGTAAAAGAATAAATGGACACAAATCAGATGTCAAGAATTATAACATTCATAAACCAGTCGGAGAACACTTCAATCTCTCTGGTCACGCAATCACAGACATGAAGGTCGCTATCTTAAAACAAAAAAACTTCAAATCCAGACTCCAGCGAGAAACTGCTGAATTGGAATTCATTTGCAAATTGGATACTATTAATTTAGGCTTAAATAGAGACTGGGAGTGGCTAAGTCATTATATGACTCACCCCCCCCAGACGTTCTGGTTAAACTTGGATTTAAACTTGGAGAGTGGTCAGTTTGGATGAGCTATTGCAAGCAGGAGAGTGAGTTTGTGTGTGTGTGTGTGTGTGTGTGTGTGTGTCCCTGAAAAAAAGGGGGGGGTGAGAAAGCCTGGATTTGTGCTGGACATGGCCCCCCTTGATTACCATGCACATTGTAGGGAGAGTAGTCACTTTGGATGAGCTATTACCAGCAGGAGAATGAGTTTGTGTGTGTATGGGGGTGGGGGGGTGAGAAAACCTGGATTTGTGCTGGAAATGGCCCACCTTGATTATCATGCACATTGTAGGGAGAGTGGTCACTTTGGATGAGCTATTACCAGCAGGATAGCGAGTTTGTGTGTGTGTTTTTTGGAAGGGGGTGAGGGGGTGAGAGAACCTGGATTTGTGCAGGAAATGGCCCACCTTGATTATCATGCACATTGTGTAGAGAGTTGTCACTTTGGATGGGCTATTACCAGCAGGAGAGTGAGTTTGTGTGTGGGGGAGTGGAGGGTGAGAAAACCTGGATTTGTGCTGGAAATGGCCCAACTTGATGATCACTTTAGATAAGCTATTACCAGCAGGACAGTGGGGTGGGAGGAGGTATTGTTTCATGATCTCTGTGTGTATATAAAGTCTGCTGCAGTTTCCACGGTATGCATCCGATGAAGTGAGCTATAGCTCACGAAAGCTCATGCTCAAATAAATTGGTTAGTCTCTAAGGTGCCACAAGTACTCCTTTTCTTTTTGCGAATACAGACTAACATGGCTGTTACTCTGAAAAGGAAAAAGAGATATAGAGAGGTTAAGTGACTCATGTAAGGTCAGAAATTAGGCCTGTAACAGAGCAGAAAACAGAACCAGATCTCCTGACAGCTCATACTAGGCTTTAACCACTAGCCAAACCTTCCTGTTTCACTCTTACATGAATATGAAGCCCAAAATAGCAGGCAATGTTTCTCACCACCGGGAGTTTGCTTTGTTGATATAACAATTTTGTAGAGTCCAGTACTGTGTTAACTAGGTTCTCCCATGCTACGGTGATGAGTGCTGTATAAGACTATAGAGACTAGAATAGAACTTTTTTAGATACCCACCACTGAGATGTTTGTTTCCCTTGTCCCACTTCTGGTCCACCCTAATTCTAACCCCTTCCTCCATGCTGACCCTAGCCTGCATGGGCAAGCTCTTTGTACATCCAGGGAGGAGAGGTAAAGTGCTGCAGAGGCACCTGAGCCTCTTGTCCCAGTGAAGGAGGGAGGTCCAGGCATGGGGCATCCCTCCAGGTGTGAATATGAGGGATTCTGATCTGAACCAATGTCTTTATTTTTGAAACAAGACCACAACCTATCTTTACACCAGAGCTACTCTCACTGCAAAGATATTAAGTAAAACTTGGCTTAAGTAACCACCAAAGGAAGAAATAAAGATAAGTGGCTAAATGAAGACGGTGGAGTAGAATTGTATTTAGTGCGCCAGTTTCTGCTCTGACACAAACTTAACTCTATTGACTTTGCAGAGAAGAATCAGGCCTCATATGTATGAGGGTGCTTTGGGTGGTCTTTGAAGAGAAAAGGATGGCTAATAAATCTCTTCTCGTATGTTTAAAGATGGGCTTAGGCAGCTAAGCTTTGTTTTTTGGTAAAACCTCCCATGTTGTGTTTTGCTGTTCCAGTGACACAACTTAAAACCAAACCTCATTTGGATTTTGGATCCACAGCTTAAAGTGATATTAAGTATTTTATACTTTCCCACTTTAGCTGCTGACTTGTGATATTATTAAGCTAACTGACTAATAGCCTTTTCCCTTTTCAATTATTCTTATTCTGTCCAAGTACTATGAAAGGCATAAAAACGTGCAAACCCCAGAGTCAACATGACAAATCTACATACTGTTTAGGAGCATACACTAAACCAACATGCCAAAGTACACATACAGTAGGAGCCGAGAGTAAACCAGGCCTAGAAGTGCCAAAATATACACAGGATCATGCAGTCAGTAAGCCACTCATCATTGCCAACATACATATTGGAGCAAGCTGGAAACTAACCCCCAGCATTAGCACCAGTTCTGTTTTGCTGCTGGTTTCCTCCAGGCTTTTGTAGCAAAAAATGCACATAAGACCATGTAGTATCCTAACATAGCAACACTACATACACATTCTACGGATAGAGGCACCTCAAAAGGTTTACATTTTGATTTTTATAACCTTCCAAAAGTTCAGATGCTTATCCAGATTATGCCAACCAATGAAAATGAAAGGTGGCAAATTCAAAATTGATAAAGACGTGTGCAAATATTTTTGCAGACAACACATGGATGTCATTGTGGCAAAGAATTAGCAAGATTCAAGGAGAGCTTAGACATTTATACGAGTAACTAGACTATCCAGAATTATAATAGTTCATGATAACAAAAATATTGAAAGATAAAATCTAATGTTTCAGTGCTTAAATCAATTTCTAACTATACATGATTAGGATGAGACCTTCGTAAGGGACAGATAGTACCACATCTATCTATTGGGGCACCTTGCTGTAAAGCAACTGGCACTGGTCTCCGTTGGAGACCGGATATACTAGACGGGGCATGGGTCTGATCCAGTATGGCAATTCTGATGTTCAATCTGTGGAGGCTGCCAGCGCTTGCCATCCCAACGCAGTACAATCCTATTCCCATCAACAAGCCTTTCTCCATCTTCCTCTCTTGCAGGCTCACAGTCTGGGTCAGTATCTAGCCCCAAGGATTCTATCGCTTTCACTCATGTTAAGAGTACATTGAGTTCAGTGGGACAACTTGCAAATTAAGGAACTACTCAACATGGGTAATTATATCCGAATCAGACCCAATAAGGACAGTCCCAGTTCATTTATTGTTGCATGGACCCAAAACCCCCAGCAAGTGACACAAATCTGTCTCATGCATGTTGGACTGCATGAAAGATATGTATATCACATATGGGCAGACTGCTTACTATTGATTGTGCACCTGTGGAGATATATGTTTTTTCTTACTCTAACAAATACATTTTGTATTTGTATTTGTATCTAAACTCATTTTAGTGATACTGAAGTACAAGTACATATGTATCCTAGTGCACCTTTTGGAAGACAGTAGTATCCTGACTTAGCTATATTTGTGAGGAGGGGTTGCTGCTAGCTTCTCAAAAGTGTATCATATTTCATAGGCCAGTGATCAGATTTGAGCCCAAAATATAATAAGAATACAGTTAAGTAGATTTGGTTTTGCTCCGAAAAATGTTATTTTGGCCTATTGGTTAGATTTTTCATTATCTTTAAAAATGGCATAGAAATGGAAGGACATGTCTATTTTTTTTTTTTTTTTTTTTTTGGTAAAAGTCCCACTAGTTGAGAAGTAGTTTTCCACTGCTAAAGATATAGCATCTTACTCAAAGAGTGAAGGTCCAAGGGAAAGAAGAAAGAGGAAAGACTACTGATCACTTTTGTCTGATCGCACTGAACTTCCTGACTTTCCCTTTTGTTTTAAGAATCACTTCTCAATTGACAAACCACCACCTTATCCACAACACAAAATCCCTTACTCAAAACAAAACCAACATTCAGAAAACTGGAGGAACTGGGTTTTCTCACAGGTACAAACTCTATTAAAATCAAAAGACTCCAAGGCCTGATTCTCTTTTACATTTCCCGTATGAGAATAAGCTATACCAATATAAGCACTTTTGTATTTCAGTTACTAAATCCACACTAGGGGATTGTATTACTTTGATTATACTGAGATAGTTACAGCAGTACAACTTTTGTGTGTGCAGATAAGACCCCAGGCCCCTTTACACCACTCTGGCAGGCCTCAAAGTAAATGGGCCTTAAAGTGAAAGTCATTTTCATTTCCATCCATTTTAAATCCCTTTTACATTGTCAGAGCAGTATAAAATGGCCTTAGTGCACATCAGAATCAGACCCCCTAATCTCTGAGCACTTCAGCAAAGAATTGCTGTTCTGTAGAAGCCATTTTTAAATAAACCTCAACACATTCTTAGTTGATGTGACAGCCCTACCGCGACTTGCTAATTTGAAGATGTGTATGTAAGAGGTGGCCCCGGAGTCCCAGGTTCCAGACAGATACAAGGTGGGTCCATTGAGAAGTAATGCATTCTAGCCTTGAGCTGGGGCAGTGCGGGCACCGAACACATCAGTGTCATTGCTCACACTCTCTGTGCTGGTTAGTCTGCTTTCCAAAGCAGAGAATTTGTGCTTTAGTAACAGATTTACTTTGGGTTAAAGAGAAAATTGGTCTTAAAAGACTTTTTAAGCTGTTGGGTGAACCATGTTAGCTAACCCAAGGCTGTGGCTATTTCCCCATGGAGCAAAAGAAAAAAACAACAACAGGTTAACAGTGTAAGAAATAAAAAATAAGGGAGAGTAGGCTCAAAACCGCAGACCTACACTAATCTCTGCCATGTGAGCAATCTAATTTTGGCTTCATGTATCTTGCTTCCCAGGCTCATAAAGGTAGACATATTGAAGAGGTATTAGTCTCAGCTATAGGGTAGAAAAAGGTGTGTGTGGGGGGGGGGGGAGAATCTTACTTAAATTGAGCCCTGTTGATCAAGATATAGGCATGAACTGAATTCCAGGGAAGAGCCTTGTCCTGTTCTCCTTGAAGGAATAGAATCATGGAAATGTAGGGCTGGAAGGGACCTCAAGAAGTCATCAACTCCAGCTGTCTGGGCTGAGGTAGGACCAAGTAAATCTAAACCATCCCTGAAAGGTGTTTGTAGAACCTGCTCTTAAAAACCTCCAATGACAGGGATTCCATAGCCTCCCTTGGAAGCCTGTTCCAGTAATTAACTATACTTATAATTAGAAAGTTTTTCCTTATATCTAATCTAAATTTCCCTTGCTGAAGATTAAACACATTACTTCTTGTCCTACCTTCAGTGGACATGGAGAACAATTGATGATACTCCTCCTTATTTCAGACCTTAACATATCTGAAATCTGTTATCAGGTCCTCCCTCAGTCTTCTTTTCTCAAGAGTAAACACGCCCAGTTTATTTAAACTTTCCTAATAGTTTTCTAAACTTTTTATCATTTTTGTTGCTCTCCTCTGGATTCTCTACAGTTTGTCCAAATCTTTCCTAAAATGTGAAACCTAGAATTGGACACAGTACTCCAGCTGAGGCCTCACCTGAAGTGCCAGATGTGAAGCAGACCAACCCATGGGAGGAATAATGATGTTCCTACTATCCCATAGCAGGTACTGATGAATACAGTTCACGATGTCCCATACCAGATATGGTTGGGAGAAATGGCAGTCTTTAAAACCACTGAAACCCAAATGTAAATCACATTAACGCAATATGGGTCTCTTTCTCTTGCTAGTAGTTTGTCCATATACAGTAGAATATGAGTCTGCTGCTTCCTCAAAGCTAATGAACTTGGTCCTTTAGCTGTAAGCAGGAGATGTTCATACTTTTAAATCTACAGGTCCCAGGTTAAATCCCTGCAGGCAACCCAACCAGGGGCAGCATTACACCAGTAACTTGCTTGATTGCAGTCTGATCTTCTGAGTTGGGTAACAACTGTCTTCTTCTGGTGGCAAAAACTGTCAGATTATGTCACTGGATAAAGAAGAATCAGGACTACAAATGGCAATAGGGGAACAAGCACAAGAATGAGAATAATGCAATGTTATGCAAGGAACTGATCTAAAACACTGGAAGCAATTTAGCAGTAACATGAAACCAGCATTCTCTGGAAGATTTTTCTCTACCCAGGACTTTGATTAATATAATTTTGGAAGATGTTCCTTTTATAAAGTTCAAAACATATGAAAAAAGTATAAAATTGACAAAGAGGACGGATTTTATTTCCAGGAGATTCCATTTAAAATCTTACATATGTTCCATTTTATTGTTTTAACTCAAATAAAAAAGGGAATTTGAACTTATGGAATTATAGTTGCACTGGAAAAAAATATTTGGAAGCCTGTTTCCATAATGTATTAAACTTGTTTTGACACTTCAAAGTACTGAATGTTGTACAATCAAAACTGCCCAAAGATAAATTAAGATTTTTCTTATTTCACTTTATCTCTGGCCAGAACAAACCCTTCAGACTCACAAGTCATTTACAGAGATTTCTGGAATTAGTAGAAGTTATACAGGCAACATTATTTCCTCTTCACATACAATAATTTTAAAACACAGAGTAATTATGCTTGAACCACTTTCTTTTTCCATTCAAAAAATTTTACATAGCTCCCTGGGTTTCCAAGGTTAAAGACAAACAAGTAAGGGCATTCTGAATATGCAGCAAACAATATAATCAGTCAGGCACCTATGCATATGTCATTGTAGGATCAGGGCATAAAACTAGTAGAGCATTTTAGTATCCGGATAGCATAGTAATGGTTATGGTATAAGAATGCAGAGAGAGAAATTTCAGTATCTGTCAATTCTTTATCCTCCCTGGCTATGCATTCCTAGAATACTGATTTCAATTGAAAATGTATTGGGAACTGTACCTTTCCAAAATAATGAACAATTTTTTGGATAGGTGGGTTCAAGTGCATTAAGGACATCATCTAAAGCCCACTAAAATCAATGGCGAGACTCCCAACATGCATAGGGTTGCCAGGTGTCTGGTTTTCAACCAGAAGAAAACAGACTCTGGTGGCTCCAGTCAGCAGAGCTGACCAGGCCATTAAAAGTCTGGTCAGCGGCACAGAGGGGCTAAGCCAGGTTCTCTGCCTGCTGTGGCTCCAAGCGGCTCCCAGAAGCAGCAGCATGTCCCCGCTCCAGTTCCTACGCGTAGGGGTAGCCAGGGGGCGCCACACGCTGCCCCCACTGCAAGTACCAGCTCTGCAGCTCCCATTGGCTGGGAAACATGGCCAATAGAAGCTGCGGGGGTGGCGCTTGCAGAAGGGGCAGGGTGCAGAGCCACCTAGCCGTGCCTCCATGTAGGAGCTAGAAGGGGAACATGCCACTGCTTCAGGGAGCTGCTTGAGGTAAGCACTGCCCGGAGCCTGCACCTGCGAACACCCCCCCATGCCCCAACCCCCTGCCCCAGCTCTGATCCCCCTCCCACCTCAAACCCTTCATCCCCAGCCCCACTCCAGAGCCTGTTCCCCCATCTGGAGCCCTTAACCCCCCACACTCCAACCGCCTGCCCCAGTCTGGAGTACCCTTCCGTACCCGGAACCCCTCATTTCTGGCCCCACCCCAGAACCCACACCCCCAGCTCAGAGCCCGTACCCTCTCCCACACCTCAACCTCCTTCCATGCCTGGAGTCCCCTCCTGTACCCCAAATCCATCAGCTCCACCCGCCCCCCCCGAGCCCAGAGCTCCTTCCTGTATGCCAAAACCCTTATCCCTGGCCCAACCCCAGAGCCCACTCCCAGCTGGGGCCCTCACCCCCTCTGGCATCCCAATCCACTGCCTCAGCCCAGAGCCCCCTCCCGCACCCTGAACCCCTCATTTCTGGCCCCAGCTGGAGCCCATACCCCCAGCTGGAGCCATCACCCCCATCCCACACCCCAACCCTCTGAGCCAGCCTGGTGAAAATGAGCAAGTGAGTGAGGATGCGGAGAGTGAGCAACAGAGGGAGTGGGGATGGAGGAAGTGGGGGTGGGGCCTCCGAGAAGGGCTGAGGCAGGGGCGGGGCCTCAGAGGAGGGGTGTGGCAGAGGATGGGGCAAGGGTGTTCAGTTTTGTGAGAGTAGAAAGTTGGCAACCCTAGCTTTGCATCAACCCTCAAATCTCTATTTTTCTATAATAATTTGCTAGTAGATTTTTGCATGTGTGTTTGTATTACAGGGTATTTAAAAGCCAGTACTGTCATTGTTTCCATTGTCCAGCACTTTCACAGATTTGGGCCCCAGTTCAGGCAAGCACCTCTGTTTAGGAAGGGCATTTAAGCACATGTTGAACTTTAAGTAAGTGCATAATTCCCATTGAAGTTCGTGGGACTTAAGCACATGCTTTCCTGGACTGTGACCTTGATTAGGAGCAAATTGTCTTGTTTGTCTGGAGGCCCTGTAGGAAATAACTATCACATGTTGATATGAAGAGAATAAAAACGTTTAGTGTGGGTGATACGTGCATGCAGCTTTTCTTCTTTAAAGGTAGCGACGTTCACAGTGTATCATAGGGGCCAAAACCCGCTCACTTTGCCCATGAGAGCAGTCCCACTAATGTCCAAGGAAATAATAACAGTGCATTAACTTAACACAATGCAGAGCTAACATCATATCAAAGATGATTGCTCTAAAGAGCTATAATTTTATTCTGATCACTGCCATTAAGGCAGGCAAACTGGATTTCAATGTGCTCATCAAGGGGCCGCTCTAATTATTAGACCTATAACCTTTTAGCAGAAAGGAAGCTAATGCAACAGCTTTGATTTCTGAACTAAACCACACATGATGGTCATTAGTCTGGGCAGGCCTGCAGTGTATGAAATGACTTCCTACCAACCCAGCAGTGAAGGGAAACCATGAAGAGCATAGAATAGGAGGGGTCTGAGAGCGGATGACAAAATGAAGGGGGAAAACGAGCTCAGTCAATGTGATATACTTTCCTCTCAATGTGAATATGTCACTCTTATTACCATTACGTGTGCACATCGAAAGGGAGAATATACTATTGATGGCTGAGCTGCCACAGGTTCAGGGCCTGATTCTTCGCTGCCTTTCTGCTACCCTGTCGGTAGGTTTTTCCATTCACTTTGGTCCCCCCTTGCACAGGTGTAACAAGCTGCACACTGTACAAGGCTGTGGAAAATCAGGCCTTTGAGGCTAGATTCGCAAAAGGCTTTAGGCACCTAGCTATCACAAAGCGACCTAGGCACCACTTTTTTCACAAAATTCACAGAAGCTCCTTTCAGCTGCCGCCTAATCTTATACATATCTCAACTCACTCGGGGCCTAATTTTTTTAAAAAAAATTCCCTAGGTAGCTATGTTCCCGCTTCTGGGCACATGTACGGCTGCCTCACTCTAGACAGCTGGACACCTAAGTCCCAGCGCAACTCATTCATTGTATAGGGAGCTTAGGGGCCAAACCCAGGCTTTGTGAATCTCAATGATGTTCGAGCCATCACAATACCTATGTCCAGGCCCGCCAGCCAACAGCAATTTCCGGGCCCCAGGGCAGAACAGTCAATGGGCCCCTAGAAAGGTCTGCCTGATATTTGGGCAGTGCCACGCCTGCACTGGTTAGTGCCCAGTGAGCTGCTGCTGGCTGCGCTGCTGGGCACACTCTCCGCATGGCCAGGGCTTCCACATGCCCGCCTGGCTGCCTTCGCCGCTGCCAGTACCACCCCACGCGTGCTTAGTAGCCCTGCGGCCTGCCCGGGCAATTTAAAAGGGCCCTTGGCTCCCAGCCACCGTGTTCCCTCTAATTTTTCCCACCCATGTGTGGAATGAATTTTGTTATGTGTGACACATCACCTTCATATTGGTGCACATAACAAAATTCATGTCATGGGGGTGGGGCTGAGGGGTTCAGAGTGTGGGGGGGAGGGACTCAGGGCTGGGGCACAGGATTGGGGTGTGGAAGGGGCTGAGGGCTCCAGCTGGGGGTGTGGGCTCTGTGGTGGGTCTGGGGATGAGGGTTGTGGGGTGCAGGAGGGTGCTCCGGGGCTACGGTGCGGAGAGAGGACTCCCCCAGCTCTCTCTCTCTGCAGCAGCACCTGGGCTGGGGAGGGGGAGGCACCTCTCCCTGCTGCAACAGCTCCAGGGGTGGGGGCTGCAGGATAGGCACCCCCCGCAGCCCCAGCAAGTTCGGGCCAGGGATGGGTTTGGGTGGGAAAAGGGCGCCCCAGCTGCACCTGGGGCTGGGCCACGCTGCCCCAGCCACACCTGGGTTTGGGCGCCCTGGCCACTGCAGGTCCAGGCCACAGCACAGTTGGGGCTGCAGGTCCTGGCCGCAGCACATTGGGGGCCGGGTCCTGGGTGAGTTCCCTGTGAGCCTGCTTACAGGGAACTTTCACCAGGACCCTTTTAAATCACCTGGGCCCCTGGACAATTGTCCCTTTTCCCCACCCCCACCCCAGTCAGTGGGCCTGCCTATGACCCTTTGTGAATCTCGCCCTTGGTGTCTGCAAAATTGTGATGGAAATCTCATGAAACTAAGGGCTATTTCCATGTTAAACTTCAGCTTTGAGTGCCAATCAATTTTGGCTCTAAGGCTGCTCTAAAAAAGTCACAGCCATGAGTTTATAATTGGAAAGATATTTATTTCCCTACTCTCTTCATGCTCAAAAATAGCTGGACTCTTTGTGCTTTGACTTTAAAAGAAAAAAAGCGCTTTCACAGAAAGTACAAGCATGAAAAAGGTTTATCTCTAAAGGTGATCATTTCAGAACATTAAAAGTAACTGAAAACAGGGAGCTAGAGTGGAAACCATTAAGCAATCTCAATAATATAGAAAGAAAACAGAAATAAATGGGACAAAGAGTCAAGAAAGAAAACTAAAAAGGGGTAAAAGAATAACAGATTAATAAAAGTTTTATGTTGCATCATTTCCCAACCATTGCTCTCTCCCAACATTGTCTATATGTTCCTAATATAGGCCCCGATCCTGCAGACAGATAAGCATGTGTATAAATTTACCCTCATGAGAAATGCCATTGAGTTCAATGGGATAATCATGTAAGTAAATTTACACATACACATGATTGCATTTTTGGATCGTAAACTCTTTGTGAAAGTGTCTTTTCTTATGTTTGTAAATTGTTAAGGCTAAGAACAGTAAGATTCAAAGGGAGATTGGACATTTTTAGGGATAACAAAAATAGCCAGAGTTATAACAGTTAATGCATTTTTGGAAGGAATGAAAACCTAATGCTTTAGGGTTTAATCCATTTTCTAACAGGGATTAGGATGAAACCTTAATGCAGGACAGATTATATTATCTTTGCGTACTGTGACATCTTTGCACTTTCCCCTGAAGCAACTGCTGTTGGAGAGAGGATGCAGGATTAGATGGACCTCGAGACTGATCCAGTATGGTAATTCTTATGTTCCTTAATCACCTAGCATACTGCTGACCTGATTTTCAGTGGTGCTGAGCGTCTTCAACCACCAGTAAAGTCACTGACATCTGAAAAATCAGGCCACACATAACTAACAAATTGCTATTACTAAGCAATACGTGACACCTAGCAGAGCTGGGCTTCTGAGGCATCTTTACTTTATCTGAATTGATTGCTCACACCTAGAATATATTCCAGTATGCTTAAAGTGTTCAGTTTTCATTTAGGGCTAGATTGTGCTTGGCTGCTGTGTTGGTAAATAAGGGAAAGTGTGTGCACTAGCAACCTTACTCCATCCTGAAACCCTAGCATCCCTTGCAGCTCCAGGCTCTTCGCACTCCTTGTACGTTATAGGATGCTGGGAATGCTCCTTCCCAACACCACCTCCATGCTGGCCAATAGGATCTAGTTGGTGCATATGCACCATAATTAAGCCATGGCAAAACTGGTACCCACCCCCCGTGTACAACTACATGCAGAGTGTGGTTTTGTACTTTCCTCAGGCACAACCTCTCCCAGAAATCCCCTAGGGCACGGTGAAGCGCCAGACATTTGCTGATATTCACATCTTCACTTCACAACAAACTGCGTCATCTGATCAAGAAACACCCACGAGAAACAACCCGCCTCTTTGCCCTTTGCCCTTAATTGAATTGGCTGTATTTGTCCTCAGTCAGGCACTTTATCGGATCTGTGCTGAACAAAAACATATTTTTTAGTGTAAAAGCTAAAAAAATGCATTTGGAGCTTGCTAAAAATCATCTCCACTTTTGCAATGTGCCTCCCACCCTGTTGCACAAAGAGTTCCTGCTCCTTTGAGTGGTGTGCTGCCACACAGCACATTTGTGTTTTGCAGCTGCACCTTGGTGGGAAAAACTGAACAGTGAAAATCAGTATGACAGCAGCCAGAAGGCAGTTCTCTTCCTGATAATTTACAACATTGTGTAATCTCCCGCAACAATAGGTGTTGATTTTCCCTATCAGGGAATCCTAAATGGCTCAGATCATTCTGTGTAAACTTCAGAATAATCAAATGTACAAAAGGTAGGACTGTATTTAGTTACAAAGCAACATTTTTCTTCTCAATCTTAAAAATCCCATCCTCAATGGGATGTTGAAGCTCTGACATCCTGTCACAAAAGTCACATGCCTCCCACACCCGCTCCCACACACACCCTTCTTTGCACCCACACATATCCGTGACATGCACTGACATTCAGATATAATATCAGCACCACTACCACCCACCCCTTGTTACCACACTGAATGTCTACATTTTTAACATCTTTTACACCTTCGGAGCAGGACTCCATTCTGCAGAAGCTGAAAGGATTTTGATGTGAGGATTTAACGTGAGTTCTCATCAGGATCTCACTACAATGCATGGCATGTAACTCAGTTCCCCCAGTCAGCGCCACAAAGGAAACATAAGCAAAACTATCACCGCAGAAGAAGCCTTGTTTATGAACTGACATTGTGTAAACTTAATTGCCCTTTTATCTGAAGAAAATCTTTCTAACTTCATGTTTGTCTTTCTTTTGCCACTTCTCCTATTTCATATTGTTGGCATGTCTTTTTCAGACAGACTTTATGCTGGCCTTTTAGGTTTTTAAAACTTTTAGGACTGATCCAAAGCCTATAATAGTCAGTGAGAGCCTTTCCACTAACTTGTTTTAGATTAGGCCCTTAATGAGGAGAGACCTGGAGATAGATAGATAGATAGATAGATAGATAGATATACACACACACACAGACTCCCCTTCCTTGAATGCTGTCCTAATGACTATCTGTACTCTTATTCACTTAGTCAGCATTTATAGGTTCCACAGGATGCCTCTGGTCAGGGAGTGATCAAGCACTTGCTGCAGTGACCTCGAGCATACAGAAATCACTTCATCTGGAAATCTGCCTGTGCCTACTGTCCTCTAAAGAACTGCTGAAGACAATCCATTGTCAATGTGTTTTCTGGTTTAATGGCTATCAACTAGAACTCATGATCCCTCTCTTTAAGACTTATGCTTTCTTTATTATTTCATTTGGATGGATTTTGTATGGCATATGATTATTTTATGCCGGTTTCAGTGCTGCTCATCACTGTATTTTTAATAGGGTAGTATACCAAACAATCTGGGTAGAAGGTCACATGAGGGTCTCAAGCTTTGGCAGCCATCTTTGTTCTTGTGCTAGCAGACAGACTTTGTGGAATTATGATACGAGTTTTAGAAAACTACAGCCTTGAGTCTCCTTTGCACGAGTGCAGCCTCACTGACTTCAGTGGAGTTACTCAAAAGTTATATGGTTGCAAGAGCTGAAACAGACCCTATAATGGGTTGTCTGTCTCAGGGGAACAACCTGCCATATTGGTCACCCACAAAGGGCCTTTTTTGAATACCTTGCACTCCAAGAGATTAAGCTTACTTGTGGATTGAGATGCTACTCAAGATGGGTAAATGTCTCAGAAATCTGGCCAAACATCATTGCAGTCAACCTGCTAATC
The DNA here is from genome assembly GCF_965140295.1 of Lepidochelys olivacea. Taxonomy (NCBI): domain Eukaryota; kingdom Metazoa; phylum Chordata; order Testudines; family Cheloniidae; genus Lepidochelys; species Lepidochelys olivacea. The sequence goes on along the minus strand of NC_140413.1, from coordinate 33,175,056 downwards.
TTCCAACAATTCATCCAAATGCCAGACACGTATTTATCTATTAGGAAGTTAGCTACTTTCTCTAAATATATTATTGACCCCTTCGCCCCTAAACAAGAACACTGTGCCACAGTTTGAATACAGCTATGAGTGCCGCATAACAGATGTGTTGTCAACAAGCAGCTAACTCACTGGTGCTCTTTAGCTGCCATCTGCATATGCTGAATTTTGTTGTTATATTAGTCAAGGTCCCATGGTTAAGCACTTTTTGTCAATACCAAAGTAACATTTTTGGGGAGTGTTTGGCATAATTTTTTATTGCCTGTACAGGATATTGTGGGTGATTACTATGTCTGGAGGCATTTTTCAATTGCTGGCAACTATTAAAGTGTATTATAGTTTTTCATTTGCTATCACGGTGAGCATCTTGATGACATCCTGTTCAGGAAATATGTAACTATGTCAGAGGATAAACTGCACACAATGCTATTCCACTTTGATTGAATGATTTTTTGCAGTGCTGATGCAAAGTTTGTTAAATACAGTGTGTGCATACCTTCCAATAGCCAGCCTATCAAAGTGTACCAATGAACAAGAGGAGAGAGATGGGGGAGAAATATTATCCTTTATATAGGCCAGATTAAGGTCTTCTCTTCCTCTGTCATTGGATCTCTCAACTGCAATAAATTTCTCCCTTAGGTGTAAACTGATTTCTGTCACTGACTTGATTCTCTGAAAGCTGGCAGACAATGAAGAGTTTCCAGGGAGACCCAAAATTTTGTCATTTACATTTATCAGAGTCAATCATTACCCGGCCTACGTGCCCACCCAGGAAAGTAAAGGGATGTAAGGTGCCTTTCCTCCACGGGCTACCTGGATTTGGGGTCACAGTGCTATGTAGTCACTCCACCCATTCTCTGGCCCTGCCTGCCTACTCCACAGCTCCCTGCAGACAGCGAGGAGGTATGGTTCTTCCTGCACAATAGGCTGGCCAGCACAGCTGAGCTAGTGCAGATGGGAAGTAAGTTGCACCAGGAAAAGGACTGCCACAGCTTACTTCCCCTACTGAGCAAGAGTGAAGCAGGGACTAAACTGTGACTTTCTGAATCACAGTTTGCTCTGCTCCTGAGGCAGTGCAATGCTGCACTGCCCCTTACTCAGGACAGCTTGCAAGGTAACAATCTAGCCCTGAGACATTTCCCTGTAAAAATGGAGGGAGGGAAGTGTTATGGGTTCACATATCAACTTTTTGAAAAGTTTAACAAGTATCATGAAACACAAAGTTTCTCCAATTTCTTTTATTGAAGTATGCCCCCAAAAGCACCATTTTTATATTGCCTTCATTTATTTCATTTCCTGCTAGATTTTTGATATATTTAAGCAAATATATTTTCCGGTAATGTAGAAATCAGTGACATAGACTATTTGCATACTCGGTCTGTCAGCGGCATGGTGGTATTATTGACTTGTTTCCAGTGCTCTTTCGAAGAAGCGTGAAGTGGCTCCTCCGTATCTCTGCTTCTTCCCCTTTGCTTTGGTGAATTCTAGTTCATGGTACAAGGCCTTATCATTCACTCATCTATTTAGGATTGTTTTGTTTGTTTTGTTTTTTAAATCTTTATTTTGTTTATTTCTCTTTTCCTCCCCCGATCAGTTGGCTGCCTTAAACCTGATGTGTTTTGATTAAGGAGAGGGATTCTCAGGTGGTATGAGCTTCGTATGTTTTCCAATAATTACTGTATAGCACTTAGACACAAGAGCTTTGTAAAGGCTTGATCCTGCAAACAGATTCATGCAGGGAGATTCCTGAATCATCCTGGAGCCAGTCACAAGATCAGGAGCAAAGACAGAAAATAAATATTAATGACCAAAATAGGATTTAATATTGTCTTGGTGTGACACCTCTACTCCAGATGACACACCTGCCAGAGGCTGAGGAAAGGTGATGGCACCTCTGTGCAATACAAAACCAGCTTTCTTTCTATTCTATTCAAGTTCTTACACCTGTTCTTACACCTGTCTAAACTCTTCATGGAAGGGACCATGTCTTCTTATGTGTTGGAATAGCATCTAGAGCACTGTAGCCCCGATCCAGTTTAGGGCTTCTGGGTGCTACTGTAATATACATATTAATTTATAGCAATAATTAATAAGGGACTAAAATAAAATAAAATAATCCTGTTTGTATTAAACAAGCTACTACCCTTGTTTTTGCTGCCATGTTGCTCCTTTGACTTAAGTGACACCACCTGTCTGTAACCCAAGGCCAAATTCTCCTCTGCGTTATATGGCTGCAACTCCCAATGCCTTCAGTGGGGTTGCACGTGTGTAAAAGAGAGGAGAATTTGTCTTCCAGGTTCTAGTCCTGGCTGCAGATCTCTTCCTTGCAAGCACATGTAATTAAGGAACACTTTTTTATTTCCAAGGGATGTGGAAGACTCAGCTGGTATTAGCAAACGCAGGAAATGTATCATAATTTACAACCTCCTCCTGCAAACACTAAAGCAGGGCACTCGGGGTGATGGCGTTATGTGAAGGCAGACTGCCGGGTTTATCAAGATTTCTGTAACTTATCAAACGAGTGAGCACGTTGTCGGTAATCGTACCAGAAAAGTTGCGGTGTTCTCCCATTTACACTCACCGTGCTATATTAGATGTCATTAGGCATTGATGTAGGTTATTCTCAAGCCCTTGCCTCACATGAACAATGCGCCTGAACATTTAATAAGAAGACTCGATTAAAGTGTCACAAAACACAACAAATCTGCGGTAAAACAGAGGCAGGAGCAGTAGGGGGCAACGGAAGCAGCAACACAACAGGCGGCTGTAAGAGTTCACTCTCTGGTGGTGAGAAGGAATCACTCTTCAGTAATTCCCTCCTTCCGTGTGGATGGAGAGAATATGTTTGTTAGCAGGTTTTTCTTCAACATTTCAGTTGGAAACCAAGTGCTGCAGGCAAACCAAAACCAAATAAAACAGCTTCTTTCAGAAACGCTATCCAGTTTCCACTAATTTGAACATTTCCTACCCATGCTCTTCCTGTCAGTCTAATACTTTCTAGACATGGAGTCTCCAACACCTGAGATATTTGAAAGCTCTTTCTCTTGGGGTTTTGAGAGCTTTATTTTGCAGCCCTGAAATCTTCAGCAGCAAAACTGAAGCAGCCTTCCTGGTCAACATGTTTTTTTCTGGTCATTGTTATCTTTATTCTGCTTTCTTACTCAGGCATTACAACTATCTCTGCCGGTGTTGTTGGTTTCCAGTTTAAAGCTAGATTGTGCCCTTTAGGCAGTGGCATTTGGACTTGTTCAAAGCTGGACCACCCCAGCAGACGCTCCAGCAGGGGTTGTACAACAGAAGGCATAATCCTTCCCTTAAGCTCTACAGTATGTGGGAGAAGTGTGTAACATCCACTTAAATAGTCTGTTTCTCCTTGGCCAACTACATGGACTGATGTAGCATGAACTCACCTCTTCCTCACTCCTCTCTGCTGCATCAATGGCTATGCTACCCGAGCTACCAGTGAAGTGTAGGTGGGTGGGGCACTAGAAAGGTGTCACTGATACAAAAGCTCTGTACGTACTCTTTGTTTGAAATGGGGAAGAAGCACACTATGACAGTGGATGCCTGCAAACTCTGGGCAGTGGGGTCTGCTCGGGAGTTCCTCTAAAATAAAAGCTGTTTGGTATCAGAATTTCTATGCAGCAAGGTCAGAGTGGGTAGCTGGACTACATTCAAGCTTTCTAGATCAATGCTTTCTCCATCCATCACAATAGCACAGGTGCTTTAACTGCACAATACTTTTTTTAATCCTTCCTGTTACTCTTTACTAGAGCTAGGTGAAATATTTTGGTCAAAACTCTTTTGCACTGAAAAATACAAATCTGGGATCTCCAAAACACGTTGCAAATTTGTATAATTTTTGCTGAATTGGTTTGGGCAAAAATAACCCCAAAACCTTTTAATTTTTCACAAATTTTTTAGTGTTTCATGGTGACATTTTTCATTTGAAATGACCTTTCCGTTCAAAATGTCCTCAACTTTATTTTTAAAAAATGTAAAAAAATTTAAAATGGTCCCAACTGAAATGAAATGGTTCCTTTTTGCCAAAAATAAATGTGCCATTCGACCCCACAACTTTTTTTCCCCCAGAATTGGCAGTGAACTGAAAAATCTTTACTTCACACAGCTCTACTCTTTGCATCTTTTTAACACACTAGGTAGTGCCCGCACTATGCACACCTCCCTAGCTAGTATGACTAGCTGTGTGTGAATACTCCCAAGCCTGGCCTGAAATAGGTTTCCACATTTTTAACATTGGAACCAGTTCACATGGGATGGCAGGCCTTCAAAGTTGAAAAGGTTCAGATTCACATTATCCAATTTTCTCACGTTCACATCTTGTCAACCCAAGTAGTATGGCCTAGTGAACAGGGCTCTCAGAGAGCTAGGTTATTTTTCTGGCTTTGCCACTGCATTGCTATATGACCATGGGCAAGTCACCTTGCCTGGTTCCCCCTTCCACCCTGTGTCTGTCCTGTCTATTAGACTGTAAGGTCTTCAGGGCAGAGCCTGTCTCTTATGATGTGTTTGTACGGTGCTTAGAAAAAGGGCCCCAATCTCATCTGTGGCCTCTAGCAACTACAATAATACATAGACAATATTTCGGTTTGTGTATTAGATAACATTTTGTGATTTGCCCCATGTTACCAGATTCTGACCAGACTTGGAAGACTGTCTGAAAGTAGCCTCAAAGTTAGTGAATATCCAGAGGGAGAAAAAAAATTGCAAAAGTTTTAACTGGTTAATCCCTGAACCCAAAAACAGTTCTAACATATCACAGCTGGTCCAGGAATGCAGGCTGAACAAAACCCAAGTCTGAGTTTGTTTTGAATGGGTTCTATGTCTGCATCAATCCCTTTGCACAGATTTGGCTAAGACTGGCACATATATGCCCATCTGCACTTTCAGGAACAAAAGGGGACATTGATCAATTAAAGCGTCCAATAATTCTGTGAGAAGACTGGGATGAAGGACCAGATCCTGCAAAATGCTAAGCGCCCTTACCTGTAATAGGAGCTGATAACAAGGAACAGAACCTCTCAGGATTGAACCCAAGATGCAGAGAAGAGTAGAGTGTAGCTCATGGATCTTGATTAAAACAAAGCTTATGTAAATGACACATTAAAGGGGCTACAGTACTTCACTTGGCAAGAAGAGAGGCAACCATCTGGACTGATGTGATTAGCAAGGTTCATTCTAATATTCTTTGACTAAAAAGCACATAGTCTGCTGGAAATAGATACACATGAGCAAATGGAAGATTTCTTTAAGCTATATTAATAGTGGAAGTTATGCCGGGTAATACCAATTCATTTGGGTAATGAGGTGTGCTAATTTTCAGACTCACTCCAGTTTAGACACACAGCATGCATATGCCCTGTAATAGGAGTGTTTATTAATTATATTTAATTGTCATAGTTTTTCCTAATGATAGTTACGCTCACCCCCCGGTCATTTGGTTTCTGAAATGGCGATTAGTGAGAACAGAGAGCATGGCTGAATAGGCAGCTGGAACTAAGGAACCACAGGCTGCTACAGGCAGACAAATCAGCCCTCAGCAAGCCAGCCATAAATATAGTCATCTGGGCCATCATGCTCCAGTGGCTGGGAAAGGGAAACTTGCCCAATCTGAACACTGTTCTCCAGTGGCAAGGGGGCCAGCCATACAGGACAAACCAAGCAGTCTTTCATATGTGATTGCCTGCAATCCCAGTACCTTTAATTATCATTTTAGCTGATCCACACATTTTTATGGGGTTAACCAGTGATAACCTCTGGCACATTGGAAGTACTAGGTTTATAGTCTCTACAGACTGCAGCCACTAGGGGGAGAACTGGTTGCATAAAACTCTCATACACATTTCTGATTCAGTACCATAGCTTGTTGAGTAGTATTGCATCACTAGAGGGAGACACACACCCTGGAGCAAGTCTGATGGGTGCTCACATAAACATAGCCTATCACAATGTTCAACATGCAATAACTGGGTAGCGCTTTGCATCTTAAGAAGACTTTAAAAATATTAAGGACCCTTTTTCTAAGAGGTGCTGAGCACAGAAATCCTGACTCCTGTGCAGGTCAGTGAAAGTTGAGGGTGATCAATGGCAGTGGTAAAAAAAGACAACTTTTTCACAAAATGACGACTTTTTTTTGTCCAAAACGTCATACAAACATTATGATTTTTTTTAACCAACTCCAATGCTCAGAGCTCACAGAGTCTTTTCAGCACTTTACAGGATGGAGTCCTAACTAATCAGTTTTCATCCAATCTCTGCAGTAGGCAAACAAGTATTACTGGTCCGATTTTACAGATGGGGAAACTGAGACCCTGCCTCCTCATCTATAACTGCCATTTAGAACAGGGACTGAAGCATCAGGCATACAGTTAGCTTTAAAAAGCCCCAAAGAAAGTTTTAATAATACATACATTAAAAAAACAAATTGCAAATAAAAATACAATAGGAAATAAAATTTCAAATCCGGCCACTATGTCTGCAGATGCCAGGAGTCCCCTAGAAGTGGAACCAGTGTATTCCTGCCATGCAAGTGGGGACAAGATTTTCAAGGGGGCACACAGGGGTATCACACCTACAGCAGGTTTGATTTCAGTCCACAATGGCTCCTAGCAGGACAGTACACAGTTGGCAAGTGAGGGCAGGGCTGAAAGATTTGCGAATAGATGCATCCTTCTGGATTTCTCCTGGCCCACAAGAAGAGCATAGAGGAGCATAAAATTTCCTTTTCTACTGTCTATAGGAAGTTTCTTGCAGATTCTACACAACAAGAACAAGAGAAGTTTTGTCTCTGTAGGTTACATTGGTTTGGAGTAAGAATATTTAACTGCTTCCATATTTGAGGGGGAGGAGCTCATCTGATTGCTTAATCAGTAGGAGACTCAGCCTGAATTGCAGAGTCCAGGTCCAGGAAGAAAAATCTAGTACAGTACCTTAACACAGTGGTTCTCAACCAGGGGTACATGTACCCCTGGGGCTTCCAGGGAGCACATCAATTCATCTAGACATTTGCCTAGTTTTACAACAGGCTACATAAAAAGCACTAGCAAAGTCAGTACAAACTCAAATTTCATACAGACAATGACTTGTTTACACTGCTCTCTATACACTATACACCGAAATGTAAGTACAATATTTATAGTCTAATTAATTTATTTTATAATTATATGGTATGAATAGGAAAGTAAGAATTTTTCAATAATAGTGGGCTGTGACATTTTTGTATCTTTATCTCTGATTCTGTAAGCAAGTAGTTTTAAAATGAGGTGAAACTTGGGGGTATGCAAGACAAATCAGACTCCTGAAAGGGGAGTAGTGGTCTGGAAAGGTTGAGAGCCACTGGCTTAATATATACAATACCCTTCTTCTGATCTTCATAGAACAAAAATCCTTTAATTCTTCCTCAAACTGAAAATCCTCACACTTATTGCTCTCCTCAATGACTGCTTTGGTCTCTTTGATTATTCTGTAGACACCAGTATTCTGCATAACGACTATCCTCCCTGTCACTCAGCCACTGTCTGGGAGTCATCTTGGACTGTTCCCTTTCCTTTGTCCCTCGCACCCAGGCTTTGTCCAGATCTTGCCACATCTTTCTCCATAACATTTCTAAGAGCCACTCTTTCATTCTATCCACACCATGAAAACACTGGCCCAGGTTCTCCTCATCTCCCATTTTAACTACCCCTCCTCCTTCTGTGTCTCTCTGTAAATCACACCAACCCTCTCCAGTCAATTTACCACTGAGCTACTAAGATCATCTTCCTTTTTCCATTATTGGATCTTCTTTGAAATCCTGCCCGGACTCCCTCCTTTGAGCTTCTTAGCCTTTACCTTCAAGGTCTTTCACAGCTGACCCTGTCCCTGCTATCCTTCTTGCATCACCCCCACTGCCTCTACACTGCCAGTAGTACTATACTCAATCTCTTCTACCACAAACATCTCCATGTTGTCTTCCATGCGGCCCTGTGCATAGAATATCCTGTCTGAACTGATCTGTAGGCCATTCCTCTCTTGTCCTTAAAATCTCCTATAACCCACTTCTGCAGTGTTATTCAGTTAGGTTGGCAGGCTGCTGGGCAGATTTGATGCAATTTTTAAAGATATAAAACGTATGTAAAATGTGCAGCTATGAGAATATATGTAGTTTATATAAAATATGCAGATTTGGATTGTTTCGCTTGCCTCCAACTTTCATATGTTGCTCGCCTTGGGGGGAAAAATAGTATGTATGATCACACTAACCACCCTGCTTGAATGCTGCATCTCACTCTCCTTTTGTCTGTTGCTTGTCTTTTTAAACTGCAAACTCTACAAGGCAGGGACTGTCTACACTGCAAATTAAGGTGTGATTGTAGCACAGGTAGGCATACTCATGCTAGCTTTAATCTGGCTAGTACAGGTAACCCTGGTAGCGAAAAGGCAGCAGCAAGGGCTTTAGCCTCCAAGTACAAGTCTGCCAGCGGCCCAGGGTACGTATTTGGGTTACTGGCCCATGCTGAAGCCGTGCCACCACGCCTTCACTGCTGCTGTTACTCATTCCAGCTAGATGGTAACTGTTGAGCCTTACCTCAACATAATAATACATGATGATAGTAACCTATGAGCCCACTCTTTTCTGAACACTGGGAGCTAGGTCATGCATATAGCCAAAGCCTGACCTTGGGGGTGATGCAGAGCATATTGCACCATGCCACCAGGAGCTCTGGAAGGAATTGGGGAGCCCGGTTGCTGCTGCAGTCTTGGAGAAAGACGGTGTAGTGTCTGTTCCCTTGCCTTGTTAGCTGTGCTGACCTGTGCAGAGGGAACAGGGCTGTCAGGAATCAAGGCCTTCAGCAGAGCCGGTCTCTGGGCAACCTAATGTGCAGCTAGCCTGTAGACCGCTGCCTGATTGGCTGCACAGCCTGATGGGTGGGAAGAGTCAGCAGACTTAAGCCCAGCAGTAGCAACAGTTCAGTGACTGCTCAAGGCGTTTGCCCACAACTGTGATAGCACCTGCTTGTTCCCAGTTTTTCCCTTGCTTTGCCTCACCCCAGGTACCCAGTTCCAACCCTCGACTCTGATTCCTGACCCTGACCCTCCGCTCCAGCTCCTGACTCTGGCTGTGACCCTTGGCTCTGGCGTCTGGCCTCTGACTCTAACCTTGAGCTCTGATTCCTGGCTCCTGATTTCCTGGTCTGAGCATTAGGCTGACTCCTGCTCTAACCATTAGTCACAACTACCCAGGTCCTAGTCATGTGACAAGAGCAGTGGTTCTGTCCTGCTTCTTTTGCAAAGACTACCATTGGACAACCCTGTTTTCCCAGACCCATGTGGATAACCACTGCAGCTCTCTCTTGAGAACCTTAACTATAATGTTCTCTCTCTCTTAGATACATAGACTGCAGTATTTTCCTGTTCATCTAACATTTAGAATTTAAAAGAAGGGGGTGGGTGGAAAGGGGAGAAACAGGATTTTGGTAATTTAAATATACTCCCACCTTCTTTCTTCACTCCACAGCATCCTGTTAATTGAAATTGCTGTAATTATTTGCCTTGCATTCAAATCCGATATACATTCCATTTCTTAGAACCTCTCACTGGAGTCTGAGTGCACGTGCCTTATCATATGCAATTGGGAAGCTGTCACATATCACTAGACAAAAGTATGTCACCCAGGGAGGGCTTCAGATATACTGTGCTACCAGAAGCCTCCAGCTCACTCCTAAAAGAGCAGCACCACATTTCAGGAAGTAACACATTACAGAATAATTCTCCCATTAAGATTTATGCCTAAAATAGAGGAGACACAAACCTCAGGCGTCAGTAGAGTTTTCATCAGCTGATTAAGCATGACAGATGAAGCCAGCTCCTGACCTTTCTGAGACTAGGGGAAAAAAAGAGAAATGGCCTTTCTTTCACCTCTTATTCAATGGTACACTTCCTCAAACAAACAAAAAGACAGCTTTGCAGCTGAAGGAGAGGCCATGCAATTAGCTCTGAGCCCCTGAAGTTGTTCAATCAAGGAGGAACATGATACTATATGATTTGCCTGTCCTTTGCTCTTGGGGTGGGCCGTCACTCCTAATGAAGCATAATAGCTGTCAGTTTCAGTGAGATGAACCCCGGTATCCTTAGGCATTCCGTTAATAAAACATTAACTTTCGGATGTCTACCTTATTACTTTAAACACACGCATACCAGACTGATTTTAAACATACACACCGAAAACAGTACTCAATCTTTTCTAATACTAGGAACTCATTTACTTAATGCAATCTAAAGCCTGAGATGTGTGCATAGCCTTCTTAATATCTTTTTCCATGTTAAAGATTCTGCAAGGAAAATATGCCTTCACTGAAATCATATTTCGTACAAAATGTCCCACTGCTCTGAGCCCTCCTGAATGTGTGTGGTTTCTTTTGGCAAGTTTGAAAAAGGGGCAGAAGGGACTGTCTCCTTAAAGAAACACTCAGGAAAAAAAACAAGAGAAAAATCTTGCAAATGTTTAATAACTTGATTTATCGCGTAATTTGAGAGGATGGGATGGTGGTGCATTTGTGATATCAGAGGTAACTCAGCCACCAATCATTACGGAATTAGCCTTCTCTGATTTGTATAGTACAGTCCTGTTATTTGAAGTATTGCAAAATAAGTCTCTGGGTTTGGGTTTTTTGTTTGTGGTTTGTTTTTTTGGGGGGGGCGGGCGGGGGGGTTATGTTTAAAGAGGCAGCACTGTAATTAGAGAGAGCTGAATAATGGAAAAAAAAGTGTTATTTAATCTATTTTATGGCCCTCATTACTGTAACACGTGAGCATTTAAAAATAGAAATAACACTAACAATCTTTCTCTCCCTTTTTCTTCCAGTCCATCATAGGAGCAATAGTTTGATTAATTTGAAGGAGTGTGAGTGTAGAAATTATTAAGGAAAAAAAACCCACTCCCTAGTGCCCCAACACACACAGATCTTCCCCGCCCCCCTCACAACCCACCCCACTCCCCAGACTCCCTAGAGACCCACTTCCCCATGCCCTGCCTCCCAGCCACACTCACCGACCCTGCTGGGAGTTGACTGTATCAGGACTCTCTTGCCTGGAGGGGCCCAGCTAAGCCCACATGTCCCACATGCCCACAACTGGCCAAGAGTGGCCAGGCTTCTGCACCACTCCCAGGCAGCTCAGCTCCAGGGAGACAGGCGGGGCCCCACAGGTGGTGGGAAGCAGAGACTGCCCAGAGCCACAGGTGCACTGGGGTCTGGCTAGGGGGAAGAGAGGAGCCAGTGGGTGGGGCCAGAGAGGAGCCCTTGGCCGGCTGGTGGGCAGGCTGAGAGGAGCAAGTGGGGGGAGGGAGCCAGCTGTCTGGTGGGGTCTCAGGGTGCAGTGCAAGCAGAGCAGGCCAGGGCCCCTTCTGAGCATGGGCCCGGCTCCATGGTGCCACTGGCACCATTATAAACCAGGTAATGGCTGGAACAGGGGTTGTAGGTATAGCACAAATGGACCTAAAGAGCAACAGTTTTAAATATTGTTCTGATGACTGGTAGAGTATGTTGAGCCAGCACACCTGCCTCTAGTGTTTGGGTTTTCTTGACTTACTAAGACTTCAGAGAGATGAATGGTACATTTCATTGGATTAAATGTGAAAAATACATAGTTGGCCGTACATGATACAGATATTTGGCTGAATATATTAATTATATAAAACACAAGGGTGTCTGTGGTTTCCTTGGTTTCAGGTGTTCTGGTTTTGCTCCCCACTGACCATTTTGACATTTCCTCACGCTTTCTCCAGGTTAAATATTACACTGTAGTCTAACGACCATATTTAGAATCAATGACCAGTGAACTAGCAGAGATATTTTTATCATTTCACAGAATCGCAGAATATCAGGGTTGGAAGGGACCTCAGGAGGTCATCTAGTCCAACCTGCTGCTCAAAGCAGGACCAATCCCCAATTTTTGCCCCAGATGCCAAATGGCCCCCTCAAGGATTGAACTCACAATCCTGGGTTTAGCAGGCCAATGCTCAAACCACTGAGCTATCCCTCCCCCCAAAAAGATGACTTTATTGACCAACCTATTTCTTGTAAGAAACCGAGTTTCTTTCTGTTTTTCCCTTGCACTTGTTGTATTCAGCACAATCCGTTTCCTAATCACTGTTGTCATTTATCTCTTTGTTTTACCTTGTCACCTACTTAATTCCACTGGAGGCATTTCTAACATCTCTGTCTAATAATCTCCGCTAACAATGCAGAACACTATTAGCATAATAAGCATTTCCCATCTGCACAAATAAGACTCCTTCTCATCAGTCTGAAAACTAACTGCTGAACATAAAAATAGCTGGAAATCATTAGAATTAAAAAGAGCACATTCCACTGCAAACAGGTTTCTTGGGGAACCTTTTCATGTCTCCAGTTAACGTTCAAAAATTTGGGTGTGAGCCAAAGCCCACTAAAGTCAGGGAGGTCTTCCCACAGCATATCACTGGGGTTTGGATTAGGTCTCTACTCTATGTGGAAATAATAAAGTTGTGCTATACATACAGAAGGAAATATTATGTTTCTGTGTCTAAGAGGTTACCTTAAGAACCCATTCTTTAAAAAGTAGCATATTTGCTTATGCAAAAATTATTCACACAATAATGCACCTACATTTGGGTGTATAACTACAATAACTACTCACACATAGGTGAGAACACAGGTTCCTAAAAACATTACTAGGCATTTATTTGTGCAGTTATACCAGCTGTGTCTATAAAATGGAGGTGCTCACTGGACGTGTGCCCCATTTTTGTGCATCTATTTTTAACAGGTTTGACCCATAAATCTGTAAAGGTATGGGCATAGCAAGTCTGCAGTACCAGTGTCTCCCTCTCTTTGTCTCAAAACATGTATTCTCCCAGTTGCTAGTTTGTTATAACACCTGGTTTTGATAGAAAAAATGATGCTTTGACAATGTGAAGTTGCACTTTTTCTGTAAATGGTATAACAGCAAAAGGAAATCTTCTGATATGTTCGCAGGATTTCACTACATATTGCTTATTCCTTTGTTTTCTATGAACTGCACTTTTAATCCTATAAGGACTTTGCTGTCTGTAGGGTTAGGAAGCAATTTTGTGTCCTCCTCAGTTCACTATCCTAAAGGGGACACACACACACGACTCTCATGGAGACTTTACTTTGGTTCCTTTTTGTGTTGTTTTCTTAATCAAAAACAAAGGTCATTGTGGCTGAAAGTGTCTATTTGTTCCATATGGCACCATGTAAATCTTCATCCAAACTGTTTTTCTAGAACACTTTCATTGCCTTACCAAGTAGTTAACACGGTAACACCTCAAGTCCTGAGAAAATCCCAGAATGTAGCATTACATTCTGTTCACACTACAGTCTTATGTTCCTCTCCATGTAAGAATACATAGAATGAGAAAGTGTAGCTGAAAGTGCTGGTAATGGAAAACACCACATGCGCCCTTTGACCTGGCAGGGCTAGTGCCATTGCAGAAGGAGGCAGTATTCTGGCTTCCTGATTGCATGCTGAACAGTGATTCTCAGGGAAAAAAATCACACGCATCAATGCCCAGAAGAGGAACCCTTCAGTTTAGGCACTCCCCGACAATCACAGCACAGCAGCAATGCCATTCTGTCATAACCAGAGGACATGGGTGTATTGTGTGACTCTGTTTCTGGGGTTCATGGAGCAGGAGTAGGAGTTCACCTTTAAAAATTCTAGAAAGTGAAGACCTTATTTTGCAGTGATTTTTTGGAGGAACAGATTATCTTTTCTAACTACATGTACCTTAAATGCAGGGAAACCTGGAAAAATCCTTAATTGCCAATGCATTTTAAATGGTCTATAGAGTCCCAAAGACTGCTGGATATGTATTTGTGGTCTGCCACTAATGTTTCAGGGATCAGGCTGTGGTTAAGTATTTCTCTGCCAGGACCCTGGGATACCCTTGCCATGGAACAGGGGTGTTACTTAGCTGAAGAGATACTGTAATTCATCTCGTCTTGAGAATAGTCACTACATAGGATTTGGCAGGCTACTGGCATTGGAAGACCACATTGTTGCTAAACTGGAGATTTAGGTCATATTTTCAGATTGAAAGAAAAAGTCTTGATTGAAGAGACTCTTCAAATAGTGAGTGGAAAACACGAGGATTAAATCAGGAATTGGATAATGCTAAGCAGCTTTCAACTGTTTTAATTAGAGATAATGTTGCTCTTAATCATAAAACTGAATTTATGGAAAATCAATTAAAAAGTAAAAATTGGAGATTACTTGGAGTACAAGAAAATTTTGAGTCGATAGCATTGTCAGGGTACGGGAACTAAAAGAAATTTCTTTCATGGTTGTGTCTGATCCATCTTAACATAGAAAAAGTGCGCCTTATACCTAGTAAAATAACCACCATATATAGTACTTAATGAGGATTAATAAGAGATTATGAATCTAGATCAGCAACTGCCAATTTCCATAGCTGCCATCACCAAACCTATATTCAAACAGAGAGACTGAAATTGCTTCACACAGCATTTGTCTCAATAGATGTGGAAGCACCATTGTTTTTCCACTGAAAAAACGAACCATTGAGATGGAATTAAATACTGGACTGTCCCCATCCTTCAGATTATGATCAGGCTAAGACATTCCTTGATTCAAATGTGCCTGCTTCTCAAGTTATTAAAGAACAAGTTTTAGTTTCTACACAAGATGCTATAAAGGAGTGTACACCCATATGCATATGAAATCTGACACACAGTGAAATTCTGCTCACCTTCCTCAAGCCAGTAGTCCTACATGCTGAAGCTAGTGAGACTACTTGCTTGAGTAAGACAAAGGGAATGTGGGTCACCGTGTGTGTACCTGCGCACGCATGCATACCTCGTGAATATCTACCATTGCTTTCCTCTTCAACAGCTGAATTATGAAGAAACGGAGTCAAATCCTGATTGATGTACTTACACAAATTAGACTCCCAGATTTCTGCAGATGAGGTTACAGTGAATAAGGCAAACAGGATTTGTACCCATGTTTCAGACAGCTGATGGCATTGCTAAAGACAGTATTATCGCTCTCTCTGTTGTCTCTTCTATATGCCCATATGATGCAATTAACACGGTTTATTTAACTGACTGGTGTGATTTTTCTCTCTCCCTAGTCAACAAATGCTTATGATGCAGACTGTACCTGTCATTTCCCCCAGTTTTAGTTTTTGTTTTTCTTACACTATCCAATGCGGCAGCACTGAATTTTACATAAGCAGAAGTTGCAACTGTGTAAGTTTTTCGAAATAAAATAACATATCTGAGTGAAATCAATTATGGTCATATTAGTTATGGACATAAACAGGGGTTTCAGCATATGTGAACTAGTCAATGGTTACGGTTTAACTTTTAATATATGGGAATCCCAGAGCTAAGCATTTAAACCAATAAGGATAGAATCTTTCCATGTTTTATATGTAGAACAATCATCAATGCCAAGATCAAACTTTAAATAACAAGATATATCACATCCAACAGATGACTCAAGGACCTATAAAAGGATCCACAAAGTAAATTGGAAGACATGGTGTATCCACAGTGTGAAGGCAGAATTTAGCATATTAGCCAGTGTTTTAGTATCCTTTAGTATCATTTGTCAAGGTGTGTGAAGTGTCCATTATGATTTTAATACTGTATATATTTGAAAAAAAGAGAACGTTTGTCCTGTGGATATAGAAGAACCCCCATTTACATTTATCCAAATGGAACGTGGCAATATTGGACTTTGGGTCAAGCCCTCAGATTGTATTTGGATACACAGCATATGTAAGAAAGTTTGCTGTTTATGTAACTGGTGCAAGGCAGAGAGCATGACCTGATTATGGATTATGAGGCTTTCAGGAAATCAGAAGTTTCGATAAGAGGGATTCCATGGTACATGCCATTCCTACTCATGAACAAATGTAATCATTTATATTTTCCCTACCAATCTCCACCTCTTCCACTGCGTGTCAGATAAAAACGGCTCAGAGATGGGTTGTGGAGAGATATTTAGGACCCTCTTGTAACCCCACAAATAACTTTGAGTTCACTTCTGAATTTGTAATAAGCTTTAATTAGGTTTCAAAACTTTTGTAAAGTCCACATTTTATGAATTACTAAAAAAATCTCATTTCAGATTTCCTTATTTTAATTAACTGAGTCACAGATATTATTTTAATTAACTAAGCTATTCAAAATTAAATTAGCTAGATATGGGCACTCTCTTGTCTGCTGAGTTCAGTTTAGCTGAACTATCGGCCCAAATGCTCAGTGATGAAGAGGATCTGTGCATTCTTTTTTCTTACGGGATCAGGTCTCAAGGCACTGAATGGGGGTTTAACTGACCAATTTCCAGTGACTTTAACCCTGTGAAAAGCCTGGGAAATTTACCCATATGAATTCCCCTACTAAGGCCTGAATGCACAATATAGAATTAGGCACTTAAGTCTCTGGTTCAGGTGCCTAAGTCCCAGTTTCAGGACCACAGCAATGCACAAAACTCCTGCTGAAACCCTGTAGGCACCTAAACTCACTCAGTTTAGCAGTAAGCGTTCCATAGGAGTCTATGCTTCTGAGCATGCACACTGCTACTTCCCTGAAGGGAAGCACCTATCTCCCACCTAAGCCTCAGAGTGATCCACAACCCAGGGGAATACAGGTGTTTGGCCATCTAATTCGTCTGAGGGGTCTAATCTAGTAGCCACAGTGGAACAGACAGTCAGTGTGTGTGTGAGAGAGAGATAATTTGATTCTGTACTCCAGTAGTTAGGGCACCCACTGTGAGGTGGGAGACCCTGACTCCAGTCCCCCGCTCCAATCACTCTTTCATTAGTTATCCGTAGTGGGATAACGTCCACAGGAGAGACCTGAGGGAGCCCACATCAGACTATCCCATAGCTCAGTGGCTAGGCCACTATCTTGAGAGGTGGGAGACCTCTGTTCAGATCTTTTCTTCCCCCTCTGGCAGAGAGAGGGAGAGTGAGCCTGGGTCTCCCTCATCTCAGCAAGTTCTCTAATCCCTGGGCTAAAAGTTATAAGGTGGGCATTAGCTCCTCCTCCAGCAGAATTTTGAATGGGACCCGATCTGTGAGGTGGCCTTTGAGCACGCCTTCCAAATCGGGCCCTGCATGAGACTTAGCCAGCCAAATGCCTACTTTTCCTGGTTTGTGAATCCTTCTGGGGCTCTACACGGGGAGATAAACATCCAGATGCCTAGAGGGAGACACCAGTGTGCATGTCCAAAGGCAGAAAGATAGGCCTAGAGAATTTTTACTTGGAATATTAAGGTGCCAAGGAGTTCAGCAGGAGTTTTGTGGATAGCTGTGGAAGCAAACCTGGGACTTAGGAGCCTATGCTCCTTCGTGGATCTGGGCTTATGTGCCAAATTCTGCATCCACTGAAGCCAATGGGGGGGATTAGCATTGATTTCAATAGGTCCAGGATCAAGCTGTAATTTCCTATTTAGGATGTGTAACTTGCCCATCTGACAAGAGGAACAGATGCAAACACTAAGGAGCTTTCCTAACAAATTGATCGAGCTCTATTAACAACCTAAGTGTAAAACACTGAGAATGTTCCAAAAATTCAGGAATTTGTAGTACTGCCATTTAGCCTTAAATAGGCAAGTCCAGCTTACTGTATATCCTTCCCCTGACAAGTTTACTTCTACATCACTCATTGTATTACCCGAAAGCCCAGCTAACACACAATATCATAACAGTATGTGTTTGAGCCTACTTCACGGTAATTCAGAATCCATTTTTCTTGCCGTTGAAGGGGCAGACTTTCGACGTGCTCTTTTCAGTTTTCTCTATAACTTCTCCTCAGTCATAGCCTATGGCCAACAGAGGGACAGCCAAAATAATGATTATGTCTATACTGTAGCTGGGAGGAGTGATTCTCCGTGCGAGTAGACAGACTCCCCACTCCTAACTGGAGTGCAGAAATACCCAGACAGCCCATGAAAGATGTCAGCTTTGTCACTTCAGGGCTGTGTCAGATCAACAGAAAATCCTTGGAACCTCTACCTTTGGGAACGAGGGGCACGGGGCAAAACAGATTAATGTTATTTAACATTCAGCTGCCCTAAAAGCTAACTCTGATTTTTCTACCCCGATTAACCAGTGCACTATGTCTTTTTGTACCAGTCTATTCAGGATTTTGTCTTGTAAGGTGCTGAGCACCCTCTATTCCGAATGATACCAATAAGGTGTAGTGGTAACAGTGCATGCAAAATATGCAGCTGTGTATGCAACGTGTGTGTGCAAATGTTGGTGGCACACACAAGCAACTATTTGTATGACCAACACCTTGTTTTGCATACTGTATGTAATAGCATCAGAATCTTATTCAATTTACCTATCAGATTATCCCAGGCCACCTAACTATTCCTGGTGTGTCAGAATGCTGGTGTGTCAGAATGAGCATGCACAGGGAAGGAACAACAGGCTGGAAGAGCAAAGGTTTCCACTTTCTGTGGAATCCTAGTCCGGGTGCCCAAGACCTGATTTCTTAATTAAGCAATGGCTGTCCCCAATCCAAGGGTGAGCTCCCGCTACCACTACATTTGTGATACAGGAGCAGGCTAGCAAAAGTGTTTTCAAAGGGCATGTCTCTATAGCCACTCGACACATAGGACTTTGCAAACAGGTGAAACTGATTTCAATGGAAGTCCTGTGCTCAAAGTGGTTGCAGAATCAGGTCTTTACTAGTTATATTTATTTGAACCAAGATGCTGTATAGTAAGAAGTTTTGTTGCATAATACAGCAGCTCATCATTTGACACTTCCTTCCAATGAAGCTTTAACCTCGAATGAACATTCAAGGACCACAATGCAACAGCCAAACACTGCAGTGCCTACTGTACTTCTCATGATTCATAAACAAAGCAGTGAAAAAATATCCACTTACGAAATAAAGTTTTGTTCGGTATGAATATGGGTGGCAGAACCAGACCCTCTGTTAACAACAGCTTTTCTTCTGCTTATGCAACATCCAGAAAGATACTGTGCTTTCTTTCCTAAATATGACAGGCTACTATGGTGATTCCATAGCTTTCACATTACCCGCTGCTTATCAGTTATTGATCCAAAGGTAAAATCAATTTATGACATAAAGAGGAATTAGAAAAAGTGAAAAAAAAGGTCTTGAGACACAAAAAGCATCTGCAATGATGGCTCTCTAAAGTCTTATCCCAGTACTGTTTCCAAGAAGGAACAGGAGCTTTACACAAAAACAAAAGCCATCTATATTTTCTGGTAGACCTATTAGTCTAAGAGTAGAATATTTAATATAGTTTTCAGAAACCTCCAATTTCCAACAGAGTCTTAGAACTTTCAAATATAATTTGAAGTTCATTAGTTTTATCTTGTAACATAATAACATCTTCCAAAGACACTGTTTTAGGGACCACAGCATCCAATTTGGAGTCAAGCAGACCAACTTGAGAATTTAAAATCAAAATCACTGTTAGATTTAAAACTAATGATCTGTTAGGAGAAGAAGGGTGAGATTCAATCAAGAAAAGCTTGTCTGCAGTACAAAATGCTTCCAAAGCAACAGTGACTAAAGATACATGATAATGATGAGGAAATAAGGGGACCACTCTATGTATGTTTGTTATTTGTAGGTGCTGTGTTTTTGGGACCTATACGCTTTTCTTTACCCTTTCCCTTAGAAGAGAGGAGGAAAAAATAAAGTATTCTCTTTTAAACACAGCGTAACAAAACTATGATGAATGCAAATGTATTAAAGACATCAACTGTCCAAATGAGTCCTATTTCTAGTTAATAATTTTACATCCCAACATCCAAAGTAGAAATTCAAAGGAAATATACAGGTCCACATCTGAGAGAAAAAGACAGCCAGCATCTAAACCAAGCATGGACAGAAAAAAATTTATTACAGGCCACCACTTTCAACTGAAATTCTAGGAGCAATTACCCTGAAACTGAACCAAGATCAGAGCCCTCACTTATTCCTTTAAGCCTTGCTGTCTACACTACAAAAATTAATCATGTCAAAACATTGTTGGCAGCAATCACGTTAGATGAACCAAGGCTAAACCTGGTGTAGTTTAAGTGTAGATAAGGATCTATCATCTTCACCACCATTTCAACTAACCGTGATCAAATCCACTGCCAGGTTGAACCACCATAATAAAACCTTTGGGCTACTCTAATGTCAGCCAATGACTAGATGGTCCAGGGTAAAGCGAAGCACAAAATTTTATGAAAACTAGCTTTTCTCCCACTCTCCTAATTGTATTCTACACTGCTCAGCCAAAGCAGACAGTATCTGCATCAATGATTCTGGAATTCATTCCCCTTGTTATTCCACCAGTACCCAAGTTAGTTGACCTACAAGGCATGATGCAAAATGCGCCTTTTTTATCCAGACTTTTGCCGAAATAAGTTTTTGGATAAAAGGTGCCTCATGTCTAAAGGATTGTGTAATACAGTTCTTTCAATTTATGGTTTTGTTAGTTGTAATTAATACAGAGATTGTCTGCTTCCTGCCAGTTGCTGGCAGTTTGTTATGAACTTCTGGTATTAATATATGCTTTAACTGTTGAAAAGCCACCTGGAATCTTATGCAATAGGTGCATGTTTGATAAATGTATAAATATATATCCAAAGGGAATGGCAAGTCCTAGATCACTGAGTAGGGGAGAGGGTAAATGAATAACATTGTAGGGGCACAGAAGTATGAACTTTCTTTGTTTTATTTCCTCTGCCTCTCCTTCCCCCCCCCCACTCCCCCTCTCCCCCGCCATATCTCTCTCTTACTTTGTCTTCTAGGCCACGTTCCTGAGTCATAACAATGAAATCATGCCACCAGTGTGGTGTTTAACTACACGAGTCAAAAGGATGGAAAATCTACACTCTAGAAAAAACAAATGCCAAAATTAATAGATAATTACTTGGAAGGATCTATTGCAAAGTTGTGCTGTAATTTGAAAGATACAAGCATAAAATGCATAATCAATATATTAAAATACACTAATTGAAGTGAATTCAGATACAGTTGAATGTTGCTTTATCTGTGTGTATTGTTTGACTATTTTACAAATATTACATTGCATGTCTGTAACTTAAAGAATAAATCGCCCTCTTACCATACTGGGCAATGTTCTGCTTCCTTTACTCATACCTATTTCATCAGGCCTACTCACTGATTCCAGAGGAATGTCTCAGTGACAAATAATGAAGAGGACAGATCACTGATTCAGAGCTGGATCACTTGGTAAGCTGGGCACAAGCAAACACTATGTGTTTTACCATACCTAAGTTTACATGTATACATCTATGAACAAAGAATGTAGGTCATATGTGAAAAGTCTCCCCAGGTGCCTCCCTAGCTGGGCTGCGGCCTCTTGCCATGCCCAGTTTCCATCATGGGCTTGGCCTAGTACAGGCTACAGCCTCTGACTGGTGGTAGTGGCCCCACCCTTGTGTGCCTGCTGACTTTGCTTCTTGGTGGAGGAAAAGCAAAAGTTCAGGTCCACTAACCAAGACACTCCTGGGGCCAAAAAATAAAAAAAGTCCAAGGCACCACCTTACTTCAGGGATGCCTGGGTAGCAGCTTTGTTGGAGTCCTTAAGACTGAGTCAGTCCCTCCATGTGGGGCTTGCCCCTGGGATTGGCTGGACTCCTCACAGAGCTGGGTGTTTTCTGGCATGAGGGTTCCTCCTGCAGTTGCAGGAGCCACTCTAGCTGCTTCCTTCTCAGGGCTTCCCTCCTTGCATATTGCAGCTTCCTCCTTTTAAAGCCCTCCTCCCTACCATGCATGATTGGCAGGGCCAAAGGGGAAGGCCTACCTTAGCACACAGAACCTCCCCAAACCTTTTCCCCCTCAGTGCAGAGTTCCTACACTCCCATCACACCATCATACTTCCAGTATGGGGAACTCTATCCTGGGAAGCAGTGACCCTGAAAGAGATCTGGGGAATGTGGTAAATAATCTGCTGAAGATAGGTTCCCAGTGTGACGCTGTGGTGGAAAGGGTGAATATAATCCTTGGATGCATAAACAAAGGAATCTCAAGTAGGAGTAGGGAGATATATTTTATCTCTGTATCTGGCACTGGTATAACCACTTCTGGTAAACTGTGTCCAGTTCGGGTGTCCACAATTCAAGAAGGATGTAGATAAATTGGAGGGGGTTCAGAGAAGAGCCACAAGAATAATTAAAGGATTATACCTTTTTGTGATAGACTCAAGGAACTCAATCTATTGAGCATAAGAGAGAAGGTTAACGGGTGACTTGATTACAGTCTGCAAGTACCTACATGGGGAACACATTTAATAATGGCGCTTCAATCTAGCAGAGAAACATATAACATGATCCAATTGCTGGGAGTTGAAGCTAGACAAATTCTGATTGGAGATAAGGCATACATTTTTAACAGTGTTCAATTAACCATTAGAACAATTTGCCGGCAGTGGTGATGGAATCTCCATCACTGACAATTTTTAAATCAAGATTGGCTGTTTTTCTAAAAGATATGCTCCAGGAAATATTTTGAGGAAGTTTTGTAACCTGCGTTATACCAGAGGTCAGACTAGATGGTCACAGTGGTCCCTTCCAGCCTTGGAGTTTATGAATGGATGGCAGAATCTCTTCCTTTTAATTTTGATTTTGCATGGAAAATATTCCTTGCATGATTGCCATGCCTATTTATGATCTAGCTTTGGTTAAAAATTAGATTGTTTGAAAATGAAGAACTCACACAGTCAATCAGCTTAAGCTTTCTCTGTATTTGTATATAGTAGAGGTAACTACAACTTGTGAGTGGGGTACAGCTGTTGGGATTCATTAATTTGCAAGACTGCATAATAGCGACAGTAAGAAGAACTCCTGTATGTATGTAAATGGTGTTCTCATCTGTTCTCTAGAAACACACTTTTCTTACCGATGTGATTTTGATCACCTGCTTCTCTCCCACCCCTACCCCTACCCCCGTGAACTGGAGACAAGTTAAAAAGGAACAACAAGCTATCTCACATAAAATGTGAGAAAGTCTTGTCTGTGCCTGCCAGGGCTCAGCTCCCCAACTCCACTGGCCATACAATACAATACAAACACTCCCCTCCAGGCCTACGCAGGTCCCGCTTTTGCTCTGCAGGTTAGTGATTCTAACCCTCCAACCCCGAAACCTCTGAGCATCTCCCTGGAGTCTCCGGCCCCTGGTCCACTGGACACTCACAGGTTCAATGCTTCCAAAGAAGCCGTACCCAGCTTACCAGTCACACCTCTGATCACCGTTCCACTTAACACACAACACTTAGATATATTCATATTGAAAACAAGTAAAATTTTATTTAACAAAGCGTAGTGATTCAAGTGACAGCAAGTAGTAGTATTGGAAACAAATGGTTATATATAAAATAAAATCATAACATGGATTCTAGGCCCTAGACTTATTAGCTAGATACTTTCCTATCCTATAGAGCAATGCTCATCCAAAGCCCTGACTCACTGTATGATTTGGCACAAGTCACTTCACCCTGCTGTGTCTCTGTTTTCTCATCTGTAAACTGAAGGTAATGATTTTTACCTTCCTTTGAAAAGCACTTTGAAATCAAGGGATGAAAAATGCTAAATGAAAGAAGGTATTATAATTATTTAAATAGTATGATTTGGTGGGGCATCTTTGGTTAGCATAGATCTTAAAAAGTGCCACAAAGATACATGAAACTTACTACCCCCATTTTACAGAAGGGCAAACTGGGTCTCAAGGAAGTTAGGTCACACATCAAGTCAGTGGCAGACTCAAGAATAGAACCCTGGTCTCAAGCTCCAGTCCATTAGATTACATATGGTCCTGTGAGGATTACAATTATGACACAAAATTATGCACAGCTTGAGGGTATAGTTTCATTGTGATGTGGTTTTCTCTTCCTTTTTATAACTCAGTTATCTGGATTATCAATTCAGCATTATCACTGAAAAGCTTTGAAGAGTCAATTTGTTTGCAGAAGGACTTTGAATAAGCACAGAGAGGACGTTCCATACATAGGGTATGGGTACAGGTCGGAGGAAGATATTAATACAGGTTGGGGTTATTTATGTTTATGTTGGTCAAATGTGGTGTTTCCACGGCTGAAATGGACGAGGGATTCTCTTCCATAATGTTCCACTAATCCATTAAACTCACTTGTATTATAAACCATTCACTGTTGCATTTTGACTGAAAAATACTGTTATGTTTGTCGTCACATGAATTACCCAAGAGTAACATAATACAGGTCTGTGCTGCCTTTTCCCTGGAGCCTGTGAGGATTTATTATAACCCTAAATCTGCCTTTCCATAGATTGGAAAGGAAGGTAAAAATATACAATCTTTGCAGGCAACCTTTAAAATAATATAACATATGAAATCACTAATTTTTTTCAGGTTTGAGGCCTTTCTTCTGCCAGCTGGTCTGCAAATTCAGCATTGGATTCAGGGAGTAATAATGCTAGCAATGCTGTGCTCACTTCTGTTGAAAGGGGAATGGAACTATAGAATTCTAACTCTATTGATGAGATTTAGCAAGGAGTAGGCATCATAAAGAAAAATACTACAATGGATCATTGGGTTTACTGTATTTCTTACTGCAAAATTTAATAAACGAAATGTATTGTTTTTGTCTCGCTAATACACCATTAAGTGGATGGTGAGTAATGTTTTTATTAAATTGATTCTGCATACCACCTTCAAGAACAAACAAAAAGTTTTATGAATACCTGTAGTGACTTCCCAACAGGATTATAGCAATGCAACCTTTATAGGCCCTAGTCAGGGATCAGGGTCCCACTGTGCACCCAAATATAACAAAATAGGTGCCCCTGCACAAAACAACTCTCTGTTCACTCCAGCGGAGAGATGTTTCTTACCTTTTGAAATTTCAGACTTATCATCTAAGAAAAAATGGTTACAGTTTCCCTTCAGGTGCAGAAAATGCACCCGGGAGCAGAATTATACAGATACTATTATTGTTGTTGCACTTCACCTACTGTTGCTGGTCACTTTCATAAGATAAACATTTGTGAATATTATGGTGGAATTTTGCCCAACATAGTTTATTGTTTATGTTTTCAGACTGTTTAAATAAGGACCCACTAGATTCATAATTTTGTTTATGAGAAAACAATGGAAAATACACAATTCCTAATTAATAAAATAAATAATTAACAATAATAATATTTGGCTGCTACATAGTTCAGTCTTCCTTAAAAAAACCCAATGGCTTGTTTGTTAAAGCAGTTCTATGGCTAGTAGGTTTTAAGTTGCCTGTGGATGTCAACATCAAACAACACCTGCTTTCTCTTTATTCATCTTCTATTCAGCTGTGCTTTCCACTCCCCATTGACCTACCTATATCCCAGCACATAACCAATTTGCATGCTGACATGCCTTTGTTAATATGAGTGAACAACGTGCAGCCTGACACCTGCACACAGACAGGACATAAGCCATTTTTTTGGTGCATTTGGGCATTAAAACTTTAAGTGGGAGAGCAGCTCAATTTCCATTCCATTTGATTATGCAGTCTCTAATCTAAAGGTAATATTTATCACTGTAGATTTAAATTAGAAACATTATTAGCTCTCTGTTTATTTCCATACAC
Source organism: Lepidochelys olivacea (assembly GCF_965140295.1). Taxonomy (NCBI): domain Eukaryota; kingdom Metazoa; phylum Chordata; order Testudines; family Cheloniidae; genus Lepidochelys; species Lepidochelys olivacea. The sequence goes on along the minus strand of NC_140413.1, from coordinate 33,149,379 downwards.
ATCTTTTACTAATTACTGCACTATTATTGCTCCCTGATTGAACACAAATAATTTGCAAAGAAAAATCAAACAGTGCTGAAAATACGTTCAGTTCTATTTATTGTGCAAGTCTTCAAGGTACTTCTAAGCAGGAAAATTAAATGTAACTTGCATAATGCTGTTGTTACCAGGCCTAGCACTTCTCTGGTGGACCATTTCTTCCCAGACCCTGACACTGATCCCAGCCAGCTTACTTGAAGCACATTCTTCAGGGCAGTTCCCCTGCTCTAAACTTAGTACCCAAGACATTATACATCTCCTGCTTGTGCTTCCATTATGGGGACAGTTTTCTTCCCTTCACCGTTGTCTGAGTGTGACTATCACCACATCCACTTCTCAAACAAATGTTCAACTTATGCCACAGAAGGCAGAAAATCATGGCAGAATACACAATATTTGTATATAAATTAGGGTTGTCAAGTGAGTAAAAGAATTAATCGCGCTTAGTCGCGCGACTAATCACTGTTAAATAATAATAGAATACCATTTATTTAAATATTTTTGGATTTTTCTAAATTTTCAAATATATTGATCAATTACAACACAGAATACAGTGTACAGTGCTCACTTTATATTTATTTTTATTACAAATATTTGCACTGTAAAAAACAAAATAGTATTTTTCAATTCACCTAAGTACTGTAGTGCAATTTCTCTTTATCATGAAAGTTGAACTTACAAATGTAGAATTATGCACAAAAAATAACTTCATTCAAAAATAAAAATGTAAAACTTTAGCATCTGTAAGTCCACTCAGTCCTATTTCTTGTTCAGCCAATCATTCGGACAAATAAGTTTGTTGACATTTGCAGGAGATAATGCTGCCGGCTTCTTGTTCACAATGTCACCTGAAAGTGAGAACGGGCGTTTGCATGGCGCTGTTGTAGCCAGCACCGCAAAATATTTAGCGCATCTGACATGTAAAGATTCACATGTCCTTTCATGCTTCAACCAACATTCCAGAGGACATGTGTCCATGCTGATGATGGGTTCTGCTCGATAACAATTCAAAGCAGTTCATTTTCATTATCTGAGTCATATGCCACCAACAGAAGGTTGATTTTCTTTCCTGGTGATTTGGGTTCTGTAGTTTCCGCACTGGAGTGTTGCTTTTTTAAGACTTCTGAAAGCATGCTCCACACTTCATCCCTCTCAAATTTTGGAAGGCACTTCAGATTCTTAAACCTTGGATTGAGTGCTGTAGCTATCTTTAGAAATCTCACATTGGTACCTGTTTGCATTTTGTCAAATTTGCAGTGAAAGTGTTCTTAAAACAAACGTGCTGGGTCATCATCTGACACTGCTATAACATGAAATATATGACAGAATGTGGGTAAAACATAGGAAGGGACATACAATTCTCCCTTGAGGAGTTCAATCACAAATTTCAATAATACAGTAATATTTTTTAATGAGTGGCATCAGCATGGAAGCATGTCCTCTGGAATGGTGGCGAAAACATGAAGAGACATATGCATCTTTAGCATATCTGGCACATAAATACCTTGCAATGCCAGCTACAAATGTCCCACATGAACGCCTGTTCTCACTTCTGGTGATATTGTAATTAAGAAGTAGGCAGCATTATCTCCCATAAATGTAAACAAACTTGTTTGTCTTAGCAATCGGCTGAACAAGAAGTAGGACTGAATGGACATGTAGGCTCTACAGATTTACATTGTTTTGTTTTTGAGTGCAGTTATGTAACAAAAAAAACCTGATTGTAAGTTGCACTTTCACCATAAAGAGATTTCACTACAGTAGTTGCATGAGGTGAACTGAAAAATACAATTTCTTTTGTTTATAATTTTTACAATGCAAATATTTGTAATCAAAAATAATATAAAGTGAGCAGTGTATTCTGTGTTGTAACTGAAATCAGTATATTTGAAAATGTAAAGATGTAGAAAATGTAGAAAAACATCAAAAATATTTAATAAATTTCAATTGGTAGTCTACTGTTTAACAATGCAATTAAAATTGCGATTAATCGCAAATAATTTTTTTAACCATGATTTTTTTTGAGTTATTTGAGTGAACTAACTGCGATTAATCAACAGCCCTAATATAAATCCATCAATTTGGATATTCTGACTAATGCATTACTGGGCCGGCTCACCTCTTATATACCTAGCAGGATAGAAACATTATCTACTGCCCAGACAAACAGCATTTATTTCTCTCCTGCTATTGGCTGTTATGGCTCGGGCTGGTTGAACATTTTCAGTCAAAACTACAAAAAGTGCCTGTTTTCCTTAAAAATTTGATTTTTCACAAAAAAAACAACCAACCACAAACTCAAATATTTTGATTCTGAAAGAAGGGTATAAATATCAGCCTCGATATTTGTTAAAATGTTTGCTTTTTTTTCCTCCCAAAAAAATAGGCTTGATTTGTACTGCTGTGGCTCAGATCTTATTTTTGTCAGTTATGATGAACTGCTGTTTAAAGCTGAGTTACAGCATTGTCAGACTTTTCAAGAACTTATGGAACTGGGAATATTCTCATGAACAGCCCCCCAGATATATTTGTAGAAAAAAGTATAACAGAAGGTGAGAATTATGAAATAAGTTATGGAGAGACAATCATAGAAATGTAGGGCTGGAAGGGACCTCAAGAGGTCATTTAGTCTATTCCCCTGCACTGAGGCAGGAATAAGTATTTCATCCCAAGGCCTCATGAGAAATAGGCATATTTCATCACCGCTTTTAAAAGCGTCAAAGTATTTGACACTAATGACTCAAAGCTTACAAAAATCCCTGCAATACTTTTTGGTCATTACTATAGAATACCATAATATGTTTATAGAAGTTAATTGACAAGCTGACATCTTATAAATGCTATTACAGCTAGGCCTGTTGGTCTCTCTCACGACTAAGAAACAGCTTGTCAGCATCTTTGTAAACTGTAGACATCTTCTTAGTGTAGCCCTTCAAGAAAATAAGAAGCCACACGAAGAGGATTCTTCAGGAAACTTGCCAAAATACTGTAATATGAGGCAAAAGCCTAATTGCCTCACAGGTGAATGCCTCAAGTACTGATCCAAGCCCTGATGTCTTTAAAGACCTCAGTCAGTTGTTTTAATGCCATTATGTTTAAAACTAAGTGCAGATACTTAAAGAAAGGTTTCAGAGTAGCAGCCGTGTTAGTCTGTATTCGCAAAAAGAAAAGGAGGACTTGTGGCACCTTAGAGACTAACCAATTTATTAGAGCATAAGCTTTCGTGAGCTGTAGCTCACGAAAGCTTATGCTCTAATAAATTGGTTAGTCTCTAAGGTGCCACAAGTCCTCCTTTTCTTTATACTTAAAGAAAAGAATTCCCCAGTTCTGGCCTATCTAGCAGCTCTTTATGTTTGAATGACTGACATCTATTAACTTAATTAGACAATAAGTTTACTTTGCATTATGAAGGGAAAGATCTGAAATAATGAAAGCTGTGACAGAGCTGGGAGGGTTTATTTATTTATTTTTCTGGTTTCTGGTTTAACAGAGAATATAAGGAATACACACAAACATATGGTTCTCACCTTCTCAGAGATAGGGGGCTTTTTCTTGATTTGTGAAGTAGGCCCCAGTGTGTTGTTATCTATTTTCAAACCTTTCCTTTCCCTGCTTTGCATTTTGAATGATCACTTCTTGGTTTTGATAAGAAGCGGTAGTGGATTGGCTGAAATACTTTAAGAAAAGTTCTGCCACTATTTTCAGTCTGGCCAAAACCAGGACAATACTGCAAATCTCACAAGACCACCTAGTCTCATGATATTTCTAACCTGATTTACATACTAAAGGAGTTACTGATCTTTTTTTTTTTTTTTTTGCACTCATCTGAACCAACCCTTTTGAGATTCACCTCCTAGTAGAGGCCATTCACTTTTAGAAAATTCACAACCATATGTATAGTAAAGCTAGTCTCTGAGAACCAAGAACAGCTTGCAATACAATGGGTTTAGGGAACTGGTAACTTCCTAAGCTTTGTAGCACCTGACAATATAATAATGGCAGTGCTGATAGATGACCTAATGTGTTACATTTTCTGATGCAGTTAAAGTCGAGCCAATCAGCATTATACTGATGGACTCTTTTCAGCACCCAAAGGAGATCATTTTAAAAGGAAAACCGATTTCAACATTAGAGTGAAAACAATAGGTTTAGAGTGTTGTCAGACAGTGATGTATCACTGTGCGGCAGCTTCTACTTCTAAGTACTCTCAGCAAGCTTGGATGAGAGCATTGTCCTTTTCTTCAGCAAAAGGTTTTTCAAATCTCAAATGTAGATGGCAAGAGGGATGATGGCTAATGTTGTAGGTGGTCTTAAAAATAGAAACAATCATCCTAAGCAGTTGTTTGGCAGGATAGGAAAGGTTAGAGGACTTGTCCTGTTCCTATCAACCAATATTATTTTTGTTAGAGCTCATTTGGAAGTTAGAAAAATGCAGTAAGGGATATGTCAATTTCACATTGAAAAAGTAGGAATGCAGATTTCCTATTCTTTATGAAGAACCAACATCTGTTATATAGCAGTAGGTGGAATAGAATTGATTTTATTTCATTGTGATACTCAATGTGCAATATTTATGTTTACTTTGCTATAGGCTACAAAAGCTCAGGTGAGCACTCTGGCTTGAAAAACACAGGCTACCAATTCTTATTTACCCCCAGGTATTTGGTAAAGTAGGCATGGAAATACTGAAGTCCCCTTGCCACCTACTCCCTACCTAGCCTTGAGCAAGCCACATGAACGTCTCTAAAAAAAGGAGTACTTGTGGCACCTTAGAGACTAACAAATTTATTTGAGCATAAGCTTAGCTCAAATAAATTGGTTAATCTCTAAGGTGCCACAAGTACTCCTTTTCTTTTTGCAGATACAGACTAACACGGCTGTTACTCTGAAACATGAACTTCTCTGTGCTTTAGCTTCACTATCTGTAAAAAGGACTTAACACTTACCTAACTCACAGATGTATTGGGAGCCTCAACCAGTGTTTGTAAAGCAATTTGAGAGGTGCTGAAATGAAATTCAAATGAAAGGTGCTATTAATGTGCATGGTGCTGTTTGTAATCTTCTGAATGAGATGGCCAAGATGTTGCTCTGTACGATCCTAAGCACAATTGTAATGATCAGCAGGCATCTGATTTTACTAGTTCTAAAGATTTTTTTCTTTGGGGGGCGGGGGTTGGAGATTATCAGTAATGTTTTGAAAGTTTTATATTTAAACTGGACATTTGAAGGAAAGGTTTGGAAAACTCCTACCAGTGGGAGTTTTGAGGCTCATACAGTGGATAGATAATTACATGCCTGGGAACCACCTAATTCCTCCTGTTTCCTTAAGTAATTCACTGTTCTCATTAGAACCAACCACAAAGCACTCATAACAAAGGGGAGCCTTTATGATGTATGACAGTCATTTTAACTTCTCTGGGAGTCTGAGACAGGCAACACTGAGTCTCTGACACTGGGGAATAAAACAACAAAAATCACTCGTGAAGAGCGTTATGTAAGAAAGGAGTTTGTGTGTGATGGGAGAAGGGATCCTGTGCTAGCGTTGGGTTAGATGTAGGCAATGTTGAATGTGTCATGTCTTAAAAATTTACTGATTGATTATACACATGCCTCTCTATTTGCACTTCAGAGACTGAGTGGGAACAAAAGAGGTGGTGAGACTAGTGCACTGCAAGCATGGGGGCATGCTGGCCTCTTTCCTCCACCTCCAAAATAACACTGGGGTTGACCATTTATTTATTGTGGCATTGGTACTTGACAGACAGACAACTTGATCTAACTGAAAAATTAAAAACAACACACAAAGAAATAATAATATACATACAACGTTCCGATTCACTTCCTGTCACTATAGGTTATGCGGTTTCAGAATTCCTTTGGCAATTTTAAGGACCGGATCCTTTGTTATTGTTTAACTGCACATGATACAAGTCAGGTGGGAGTTGTGGGCAAAGGTAACCGACGACACAGTGCTCAGAGCCAGTACCCCTGCACCATGTTAGAATAGTCTCAGGGTCACTTATGCCAACTGCTAATGGTCCCAAGGTACTGAAAATGCAGCAAAGGATTGATGTGGCAAAGGTGCCACCTGACCGTGCCCCTTTTCTCTACTTTACTCGATATTTCAGAGTTCTTAAATGAAATACCCAGTGCTATGAAACTGACAGTCAATGCATTATAGTATATTAGTTCAAATATATAGTTTTTGTTAGATAAGTCAATTAGCAGAGATACTAAACTCCAGTCTCCTCCTCTACCTTAATTGGGATGTGCTATATGTAACGCTTTCAAAGTTATCTTGACCATTACTCAGTCACCAGCCTCCATTACTTCAGGCCATCCAAAATGCTGCTGTAAAGATCATTCCTGCTTCCTGACACTCTGCTCATGGCTTACCCACCATTTTTGAATATTAGTGCTGGCTTTCTCCAGAGGCAGCTTAGGGTTTTGTGGGAGCCCTTCCCCACCCCTTCTGCCTTCATTTCTCCCCACCCCCCCATGCTCTTACTGGACAAATGGGGTCGGAACACAAGGGTTTGCCCCACCCCGCCCTCCCGGCGCTCCTGCCAGGGAGTGGGTTTGGGGGTTTGCCCCACTCTGCCTGCCCGGTGTAGGGGTAGGTGGAGCGGTGCAAGCCCCCGCTCCCTGGCAGGAGCGCCAGGTGGGTGGATCAGGTCAGGGCACAGGAGTGCCTATTTTTCTGGGGTCCTCCAATTAGCCAGGGCCCCTGGGCAAGGGCCCCATTGGCCCACTGGCTAATCCGCCACTGGTTTTCTCTGTTCTCTAGCATTAAGCTCACTATCAAAGCTCTTTAGAACGCCACACAGTTACATCTCCCTCCATCATGTCCTACCCAGTCTCACTATCTACATTCTACCCCCACTTCTTTTGTGACGGATATTTCTGACATCATGCATTCTAGCCTTTGCTTGGGACAGCCTCCCATTTAAAGTATGGTATTCTAAGGTGCCTCCCTGTTGTCCCTTTGAAAACATACCTATTTCACAAGCATAGGAACTGACTTTTCTTTTTCCCCACTGGGTACTCCACCCTGTCTTGGCTCTGAAGCTCCGCCCCCACTCTTCCCCTTCCCCTGAGGCCCAGCCCTCGCTCCACCTCTTCCTGCACCCACTCCCCCCCTTCTGCCAGCCTCCTGCCCACCTGTCCCTCGCTCCTCTCAGCCCCCTCCCCCAAGGCCTCCGCCGGCCTGCTCCTGGCTCTTCTCCATCCTCCCCCAGCACCTCCATCAGCCATCAAACAGCTGATCGGCAGCCAGCCACTGGGCCCCACCAAACAGCTGTGGTTGGTGGGCACTGAGCATCCCCTATTTTTTTCTGTGGGTGCTTGAGCCCCAGAGCACCCATAGAGTCGGCACCTCTGTTCACAAGGCATTCCCACTCTAATGATCACACATCATGCGTTTGTATAACACTTGCTTGTGCCTTTTAGAATGCAAGTTTCTCTGGGGGGGGGGGCAGCCTGTTTAGCACAGAACAGTTGTATTTGCCTTACAGACTTAAAATGCCATGTAAATAAAAATAATATTGCATGCAATAGGTTGGTATATATCAACACAGCAGTGTGAGACTGATATCCCTTCACCATTGTATGTTATGCAGTATGAAAATAAACACTGGATTTTGATCTGTGGAACATTCCAATGCTCATGCTTCATAATTGCTAAATTCAGACAAAAGTGTAAGTTTACATCTTAGTTAATGAGGGTGTATGGCCACGTGTGAATATGCACATGTGCACACACGCCGCTTAGAAATAGATCACTACAGCAATTTTAGGAACAAAGCTAATATGTATTTTATTGCCAATCAAAGATTCCATTTTCTTTAGTTGGTGATAGTTCTTTGTGTATGTTAAAATATTCCCTAGGAAAGTTCAGTCTCAATATTTTTGTAGCCAAGTGAATGTCAAGCACCATTGGAGAAACATATTACCTGACACTAATAGGGTTTTAAAAAGAAGCAGGCAGTGTTACTAATATCCTTATTCTGGTCCCCTAGATAAGGAGCCTTTTTAATGCTCTGCTTTGTAGTAAGTGAAATTTCTCATCCTTATTTCAGATAAAATGTCAGTGGTTACTAAAAGCACATCTGAGCCTTCAATTTAACAATGTATTAATGGAGTAGGGTGCACTGCACACTGACCAGGATTCCACCAAAAAAATTTTTTTTAAATGTTTCAGCCAACAGCCAGGACATGTTGTGTTCCTCGCCCCCACAACATGGGCTGTACCAAGTCTGCCCAGTTCACGAGGCTGTCTTGCAGTAAGTGGATGCCATTGATTTTGCTGGAAATAATGGGAGGCTGAAGCAAAACAAAACAATAAAAAGCCAAGGTTAGCGAAAGAGTGCTTTCACATTATCACCTGCTAACGAGGATGTTCTCATGCTACCACCAGTGTCTGCTTAAATCAGTTGAGAAGGGTAACATTCACACAAGTATCAGTCAAACTGTAATCTAACTTTATATCAGTATCTCACACTGAGAAATATCATGCCAGAATACATCAGTCACATTGGCTTATGTCTGAAGCAGTGCAAAATAAAATAAAAACATAACAAGACAGGCATAATTTCTCTTTGCCAGCTTCACATTTCAGCCATTTAACCAGAAAAAAATTGCTTTGTTTTTTGACAATGCAAAAAATTGGTCCTTGCAAAACCTAAGTAACCCCATCCTGCATAGTTAGATACAATAATGGTAGTAGGAGTCACTAAAAGCCTCATCCCATTTACAATATTTCAAAACAACTGGGGCTCAGAAAGGCCTAGCTAAGAGACCATCTTCACTGCATAGGTGCTAGAACTAGGGGTGCTGTCAGTCTCTGTGGCTTGAAGTGGTTTCCGTTATATACAAGGTTTACAGTTTGGTTCAATGGCTCTCAGCACTCCCACTATGCCAATTGTTCCAGCACCCCTCCTTCAATATAAAGTTTACTTGAATTATAGAGTGTTGCACCTAATTGAACTCTGGTAGTGCTTTAAACTCAAGCTAGCCAGCTGATCAGAGGATAGGCCAACACTGAAAGGCTTTGGACACTCCTGCTACTGTGTGATGTGTGGACGTAACTAGAGTCCATTTGAGTGCTATTAGCCCCCAATAGCTATCCAAAATTTCCCCTTGTATCTACCTACCTACGCCTCTGCTCAGGGTAAGCAAAGAAGGAGAGGAACAAGAAGGCAAGTGCCACTACCTCTGGGGGGAAAAGATAAGAGGAAAGTGTTGGTTCCCCCTCTTGCTGCATCTGCTATAATAGGGATTTGAAGAGACCGCAGTTGATCATTCAGCTGTTTCCCTGTGAAAGTGAAGATATGGACTTCCCGAGGTTACCCTTGTGCCACTACAGTTACAGGGAGATGAAGGGAGTTCTTATGAACATTCCCATGATGAAGGGGAGTGAATAGCTTGCCAAGCAGATCCTCTTCTGTTTTAATGAAAGGTTACGTTCTATTGAAAAATACCACTTCAGTGTAACGGGGTTCCATTAGAATTGTAGGGCAGGCCTGTGGAAGGTAGTGTGGTGATGTGCATCAAGGACTGGACTGTGACTCAGGAGAGCTGTCTTATATTCCTGCCTCTGCCATTAGCCTGCTGAGTGACCTTGAGCAAGTCACTTCACTACTGTGTCTCTCAGTTAACCCCTCTATAAAAAATGGGATGATAATGATCTCCTTTGTAAAGTGCTTTGAGATCTACTGATGAAAACTGTTATGTAAGAGCTAGGCATTATTAGTAACCATCACAATCTATATAATCTGAAATGCTATTGGTCATCCCAGTCATAGACTTGCTCCTTACTTAGGTCCTTGACTTTATTCCTCAGAGCCTTCATATGACATTTTCACTCACTTCATTTCAATAATTCTTGCATTGTACCAGGCAGAAATCTATTAGTTTATGTGATAACAACAGCAGGACTAGGGTGTTATCTATTATATTGCAAGACTTTCTGGGGGCAGGGTGACAAGTCTGACATGGTTCACAGGCAGGAAATAGATACAGGTCAATCAATGGGCCTTGTGCACCTAAAACACTGCGGTGCTTTTGAAAATCTAATCCTAAAAACTTGAAGTCACTCATCTTCTCAGGCTGTGTAATTGCTTATCACCAGTTTGGGGTGACAAGTCAATAAACGGTAATAGGATGGGGGGGCAGAGATTTAGCTAATTTAGCAAACAGTATATAGTATATTTACAGACTGACATTCTCCCCTGCATCTGCACAGAAAGCAAGGGGACAATTTGCTAGATGCTGCTTTTAAATATTCTTAAATGATTCATAAATAGTGTTCTATGATAAACGTCATCTTCAGGCAGAAGTATAATGAGATAGAAATCAAAACTGATGAAACAAGATATTTTCTGTGAATTGTTTTACCAGCTAAAGGGCTATTTGTCTGGAATCAGCTAACAAATACAAAGATTATCTTGCATTTTAAACCAGGTTACTCCTATATATCAGTCATTTTTGCTGAAGGTATGATTTTTGGAAGTCCAGCAGAGCACACCACCACTAGGTATTCACTGTACAAAGAAGCATGCATCTTGAGGGGGCTTGGAAAATTCCAAAATTACCAGTTCTGTTCTTTTCAGGCTCTTAGACCATGCTCATCACCATTGCATCTGAGCACCGGCTGACTTTTCCATGTTAAGACCCACCCTGGAAAGCACAGGAACTCAGATCTGTGTCTGAAATAATGACGGATGAATATTTGGTTTTAGTTCAGTTACAGGTCTGGCCAAAAATTAAGACCAGTTCTCATTTTATCACAATAAGTTCACCATCCCTAATTTGAAGCTGGCTAGGTATGTCCTGCAGCATTAGAATACTGTTGCAAAAGCACAATGACTAAATGATAATTGTCTCCAATGGGGATGGATCAATCAGCATGTACTACTGTAGATGACTCAGTTGAAACTGCAGTTCATCATTCTTAACACTGCTAACTTTGACTTTTTTTGTCACTGTTCTACAGAGCTGTTCTCACCCCAAAACTTACTGAAATGTCATTCAAGCAAGTGATGTCACAATGAGACAATCACAGTGGGTGGGTGTACATTGGAAGGGTACAACAGAGAATTTATCAGGGGCCTGAATTCCTCATGCTAACTACACCTTTTCCAGAGATTATGGATATACAACGTTAACACTTTTTCACGAAAAAACAAACAAAAACAATAAAAGTTGATTTTTGATGATTCAAATATATTTCTTCTTTATTTAAGAAATTACAATTAGCTTGGATTCTAACGTCTATTCAGAATGATAGCAGAGGGCAATGTACAACAGAAAGGGTTGAAAGCTTTCCACTTACCAATTAATTCTATTATTAAATGCTAAGAAAAAAATAAGTGCCCACCAGCTGTGGCTTTATTATGTTTTCCCAGAACTAATGGGAAAGCTGTGAAAGTATTTTTTTTTATTTTGTTTGTCTCCCTCCCTCTCCCCAAATCTATCATAGGCTTTTGTTTCTTGAAGAAACAACATTTATGGTCCAAAGATGACCTGAACAGAGAAGATAATGACAGCATCAGTGGTGCTGAAATTAGTAACAAGGCTTCCAGGCTAGAAGTATATTGTTCCTTACTGCAAAACCACAGAGCATCTATTTTTTGACACTTAGAATAGAGATGAGGCAAACTGATTTCAAAGAGTTTGTACATGGTATCTGCAAAAGTGGCTTACCTACCAGTATTTTCCTACCTTTGCATCAAGTATTAGACAATGTGTCATACTCTTGAGTTCCAGCTGTTCAGCTAAACTCATCTGTGGTCAGTTCAATGAAGTAAAAGCTTCCACTTGCCAGTAAAATGCCCTCTATAATCTCTTTATGATTTTCCAGCTGTCTGCTGCTGCCAGAAGCTTGTCAGTGCCAACAATTTGTTTCTCACTGAGATAGGCAATATCAGAATCCCTGATTGGAAATCCTTATACTGGATAGAAACTTCATACAGCTATAATAGTTTTACCCTAGGGAACGTACGTTCAAAGGTCACTTCAAAATGGTCTCACTGACTGAATGGGTCTAGGATGACCCTCTTATTTCAGAAACTTGTGACTGAAACTAGAATTTCAATCAATTTCATTGATTTCTGCACAAGGAAGAAATTTCACCCTGTTTCCCAAGCAGTGAATTTAATTTCACCATGGGAGGGCGCGGGGGGAAAGAGGAGGGTCACCAGACATCCCAATGTTATAGAGGACAGTCTCAATGTTATGGGCTTTGTCTTACATAGGGAAGTATTACCCCACCCCCGAAAAAGAAAGTATGCAATTTTTCACACTTGCTATCTGATCACCCTAGCGTGGGGGAAAGCCTTTTTTTTTTTTAATTAAAGGGATATAAACTAGAACCCCACTCCAGCAAAATGAAAGGGACCACTCATCTAAATTGCTGGGTCAGTGCTTAAGATGAGAGATAAAGAGATGGCTTGGCTTTTTTCAGCACTAATAAAATACTTTTCACTCAGTATGCACTAGACTATGGAACTTATTGCCATAGAATGTAATTGAGACCAAAATATTAGCAAATGTCAGAGACTGGACATTTATATGAACAACGGGAATATCCAGAGTTATCATTAATGCTGTTGAAAGATTTGTAAGAGATTGTTGCAGGGTGTGCAGACCCCATCCCTCTTTGGGGGCAAGATTGGGGTCATGATTCTACCATGGTGGCAGTCTACCAGACCACTCTTAGGCTAACAGCAGTATGGCCCGCAGGTCAGAGTCAGTATGGCTGCCCTCAGAGTTCAGAGCTGTGCGGTTCAATGGCCAGATCCGGGTTCTGGCCCAGGGCCCTGTCAGTGGTCAATGCATTTGCCGCCCAGTCAGTGGGGATCCAACCACAATATGCTGACCTTACACAGGGGGAGATACTACTCACTCTGCCTCCCTGGGCCACTTCCTACCAAGTTTCCTGAAGCTGTAATCCATATATTGTCAGAGTCTCCAGGTCCCTGATGTGGTAGTTCCCTGGAACTCTGACTCCTGCTGATCGACTGTAGATAACAGGTCTCCAGGATCTCTGGTTCCCAGAGTCAGAGGCTCTACCAAGTGTGCTTCCTCCTCAGTGGCCATTGCAGAGTGAGCTGAGCTGCTTTCCTTTATACTAGCCCAGCAGTTGAAGCATGCCCAGCATGGTCTGAGGGGCAGGACTTCCTTCACCCATAGCGTGGGATTATCCCTTTCTCGCCTATGTGAGGTATGCACACCCCATCACAGGGATATACAACCTTGTCCTTCAGGATTTAAAATAGTAACTACTGGAGATTAGGATGAAATTTACCTGGGATGCCAATTATCTCACAACTGACCATTAGGGTTTCTCTTGTAACTTCCTCTGAAGTTCCTGCTGGTAGCCACTGTCAAAGACAGAATAGAAGCCTGTATGGACCATAACTCTGACCCAGTATGGCAGTTGCTATGTTCCCATATAAGAAGGTCTATAATGTTTGCAGTAACCACTCTAGCAAAGAAAATTACAGATAAAAACTCTAGATTGTACCAGATGCTATTTTAATTTATTTTACTGATTTGGTACAGTGAGCATGATTTCATAATATGCAGTTATTTTGCTGCATATTATTTTTGATTAATGGAAGTGCCATGAGATCCTATACTCACTACTGGAGTACCTCCTTGTAGCCCCATCTAGGGACTAGCTCTACCAGTCTGATGCTCCTTCCTGCAAATACTTAGTCTATCTGACTCTCTCTCAGGACTTGACTGCTCCCTCTTCAGGGCTTAGCCTTCCAGCAAGGTCACTGTAGTTTTCCCCCTTCCATGAGGGATTTGTGTACCAAAGTCTCTCTGTACCAACCACTCCAGGGAGTTTTCGTATTCACTGCCCCTCAATGGTGCCAATTCCCCAGTGGCTGACAGAGGAACCTAGATCCACCATTTTCTCCAGGTCTAGCTCAGGGACCCTGCAACCAGCAGCTAAGCTCTGCACTGTCCCATACAATGCTGCTGTTTCCCAGGACTGCCTTCTACATTACCTCCATCAGACTCCTTCACCACCCTCCTCTAGACATACATTTCCCTCCAAGCCAAGCTCCCTTTTCTCCCCAGCCTCAGAAAGAGTGATAGCTGATCTCCTCCCTCCTACAGCCCCTTTCTGCCCTCACCTAGCTGGCTTCATACATCCCAGCCTGTTCCTGTCCAGGTGGTCTTCATCCTTTAATTAGTCCTCATTGCTCCCTGGCTCCTCCTCCAGGTGCAGCCCCGACAGTTAACTGGCACACCCGTCCACCTTAACCCCTTCAGGGGCTGATGTAGAGTGAATACTCCATCCGTGAAAATTATTATAGTTTTAAAGTATTTTCATTAAATACAGCAATACTATTCAGGAGCCCTTCCCAAGCAGTTGGGTTTCCCCTGAAATCTTGATAGATCCTCAAAGATTTCTATTTCTCCCTACTTTTGGAAACAAAAGTGGATTGTAATAAAAGGACCTTACATTGTATGGAAAAATTGTCTGGGACCCCTTAAAAGTTGGTAGTTAATGTGTATCACCATTATATATAAAACCCTTATAATATTAAACAAAATTATAGAAGTGTGACACTGCACCCCATATTCTTCACAGTGATATTATTATGATATGATCATGGCATAATTATGATGCCTTTTGTATGATGTCATGTGAGGTGTCATTGGAAAACTTATGATTTGCTGAATATGATTATTCTGTTTGTATGCATGTATCACTTTTGTATCTAAAGTTAGAAATATTGACTATGTATCCATATTTCAATCGGCCTTACTCTGGGTGACACCCACAAGTAGCCATTCTGGAACAACAGTGAAGAAGCCAGATCATGCTGATGGCCCATCAGCAAAGACAATGGACTATGGATGAAATTAACCTTCCTGAGAATGCTCCACACAGCCTGTAAGGAATGGCTTCTATGACTCAGCAAGGTATACAAGGTCATGTGGCCAGGCCACAGGACTCTGGACTCCATCTTGGGATATCAGTGTTTTTCCACAAACTGAGTTTGGGATAAAGGGTTCCCACCATATGCTAAAGTTATATAAGGTGGGGAGTGACATCATCTGTTGTTCTTCACTCCCCGCATAAGAAGACTCCTGGAAACACATGAGAAACAAAGACTGAACTGGGGGAAGTGCTGGACTCAGGCTAAAGGGATTTCTAGCCTGTGTATGAAAAACCTGGGGGATTCCAAGCTGTAAAGCAAGTGCGGCTTGTACCTTGAGAATCTGCCAGTTTGCTTGTATCGTCAGTCAGGGTGAGAGATTGTTAATTCAAATCCTATCTTTCTAGTATGTTAAGATTAGTTTGCTTTTTTGTTTATTTATCACTTTGATCTGTTTGCTATCACTTAAAATCTATTTTTGTAATTTATAAACTTATTTTATGTTTTAATCTAAACCAGTAAATTTGGAGTGAAGTGCTTGGGGATCTTAGCTCAGGGGGCTGTTGCATTTCCTCTCCACATTTAGGGAGGGGCAAACTCTATGAGCTTACACTGTACAGTGCCCGGTGCAGTGCAAGATGGTATAATTTTGGATTTATGCTCCAGTGGGTGGGGGGGGTCCTATGCTGCGAAGCTGGTGGTTATTTTAGCTGTAGCCTCTCTATTGTTAGTTCATGCAGTGGCTAGTCATAGAGCCTGCATGTAACTGCAGCTGGGTGAGGAAGTGTAGGATTGGGTGTGGGTCTGCAGCTTGTCACAGCAGCACAGTGTGAGAGGGAGCCCAGGCTGGTGGGTCAGAGGGCTGAGTGGTAACCCAGTTTTAAGTGGCACTCCAGGGGAAACCCATCACAATAAGTACATCCCCAAAACCAAGTAAATCTGGATAATAAATGATCTGGAGAAAGGGGTAAAGAGTGAGGTGGCAAAGTTTGCAGATGATACTAAACTGCTCAAGATAGTTAAGACCAAAGTAGACTGTGAAGAACTTCAAAAAGATCTCACAAAACTAAGTGATTGGGCAATAAAATGGCAAATGAAATTTAATGTGGATAAATGTAAAGTAATGCACATTGGGGAAAAAAACTAGACATACAATATGATGGGGGCTAATTTAGCTACAACTAATCAGGAGAAAGATCTTGGAGTCATTGTGGATAGTTCTCTAAAGACATCCATGCAGTGTGCAGCGGCAATCAAAAAAGCAAACACGATGTTAGGAATCATTAAAAAAGGGATAGAGAATATCATATATATATATCTATGGTACACCCACATCTTGAATACTGCATACAGATGTGGTCCCCTCATCTCAAAAAAGATATACTGGCATAAGAAAAGGTTCAGAAAAGGGCAACTAAAATGGTTAGGGGTTTAGAACGGGTCCCATATGAGGAGAGATTAAAGAGACTAGGACTTTTCATCTTGGAAAAGAGAAGACAAAGGGGGGATATGATAGAGGTATATAAAATCATGAGTGGTGTGGAGAAAGTGAATAAGGAAAAGTTGTTTACTTGTTCCCATAATATAAGAACTAGGGGGCCACCAAATGAAATTAATGGGTAGCAGGTTTAAAACAAATAAAAGGAAGTTCTTCTTCACTCAGCGCACAGTCAACCTCTGGAACTCCTTGCCTGAGGAGGTTGTGAAGGCTAGGACTATAACGGGGTTTAAAAGAGAACTGGATAAATTCATGGAGGTTAAGTCCATTAATGGCTATTAGACAGGATGGGTAAGGAATGGTGTCCCTAGACTCTGTTTGTCAGAGGGTGGAGATGGCTGGCAGGAGAGAGAGATCACTAGATCATTACCTGTTAGCTTCACTCTCTCTGGGGCACCTGGCATTGGCCACTGTAGGCAGACAGGATACTTGGCTGGATGGACCTTTGGTCTGACCCAGTATGATTTTTCTTATGTTCTTAAGTTGTATTGTTTGTGGGTGTTGAAGCACCATTGGGCTGTGATTAGTGGAGATACGCATTGTCTCCTATCTAGCCCTGTTGAGTAGCCACAGAAAAGATAATGTGACTTGAAGTTTCCCACACTGGAGGTTGGAGTTCATGTAGAAGCACAGGGTCTTCAATGCATTGCCCTTGCCTCATGTGGATCTGTGGTGAGGATTCACCATTTTGGGAAGGGTCCTGTAACTTTTTCAAGGGGTTGAGATCATTCCTGCTTCCCAGACAGGATGATGTGGAAGGATGTCCACCATGGGATCTTTGTTGAGATGTCCTATCAGAAGCATTTTCTCAGGAACTGTCCTTCAGGATAGGCCCCAGTTCAGCTCTTTCAGTCTGGCAATAAAATAAGCCAATAGAAACAACAAAAATCCAACTATAATTTAAAAAATAAGCATTGTAAAAAGTAAAAACAAAATGTAAAGCAAGTAAAAAAAGAATCCCGACTGACCTACGCTACAAGGAAAAAAATTAAATATCTGAGCAGAGCTATGAGAGGGGAAAAAAATCTGTCTCAGAAGAACTGTCAAAGAGAATTCATTGAATAACAAGATAAAAGCTATTATAAAATGTCCTCAAAATGCCTTTCAAGTTCTCTCTCTTCCCCCCCCCCCTTGTTCACTTCCCCAAAAGTGAAAAAGTAGCTAATGCTTTCATTTTGGCCAAACACCTGTCAAATTCTTATTTTAGTTTGATTTTAATTAGGAGAAGGAACTAATACCCTTCCTAATTAACTGAGCATCTTCCTTTTCTAATTCTTCTGCTGTCTCTTCTTCCACCGAGATAACCCACCAAATAGGATTGCTGCATAGCCATGAAATTCCGTAAAACAAGACTATGAAGATAACAAACAGTGAAGATGCAAAAACCAGTAATATATTCAAATTTATTCACATACTCTTAATTAATAATCATTCTAATTTTGTTTGAACTGACTAGTTTGAAAAACATATAATTTGAAAAGAACTTTTCATGTGTCTGATAATGAAGTTGCTATCTACATCTCATTGTCATGTATGAACTGCTAGGAGAGAAAGCAGAGATAGAGGTTTTCCCCTCCTTGAGTACCTTTTGTCTTTTATTCATGTGCAATTGTTCTGCTGATATAGAGGCATAATCCCCGTACGCTTTACCCTCAGAATACCTATGTACCATGCCTTTGTTGAAATTCAGCTGTCAGTAGGAGACCTATATACTTTCCTTAGACTGAATGCTAGTGACTTCAGACATTTTGGGGTTCGTTTCAGATAAATATCTAAAGTTTGTGTACTTCTCCAACACTTTTCTAAACCAACCAAATCTCTTGAGTCATAAAGCCGATATGCATTTGAGGACATGCTTTTTGAAGCTGCAAAGAAAAATATTAATTTAAGAACACTCTAGAAGCTAAAAAGAGTTGATTCGAGTTTTGTTCTGAAAACGGGAGGGAAAGTGAGAACATTTGGCTTACGTTATCCAAATTTCAAAGTAGCAGCCGTGTTAGTCTGTATTCGCAAAAAAAACCAGGAGTACTTGTGGCACATTAGAAACTAGCAAATTTTTTTGAGCATAAGCTTTCGTGAGCTACAGCTCACTTCATCGGATGCATTCAGTGGAAAATACAGTGGGGAGATTTATATGCATAGAGAACATGAAACAATGGGTGTTACCATACACACTGTAACAAGAGTGATCACGTACGGTGAGCTATTACCAGCAGGATAGCGGGGGGTGGGGGGAGGGACTTTTTGTAGTGATAATCAAGGTGGGCCATTTCCAGCAGTTGACAAGAACGTCTGAGGAACAGTGGAGCTTGGAGGGGGGGAATAAACATGGGGAAATAGTTTTACTTTGTGTAAAGATCCTTCCACTCCCAGTTTCTATTCAAGCCTAAGTTAATTGTATCCAGTTTGCAAATTAATTCCAATTCAGCAGTCTCTCATTGGAGTCTGTTTTTGAAGTCCTTTTGTTGAAGAACTGCAACCCTCAGGTCTGCAATCCAGTGACCAAAGAACTCTTCAACTGGTCCTTGAATGCCATAATTCCTGACGTCCGATTCACGTCCACTCATTCTCCCACGCAGAGACCGTCCAGCTCGACCAATGCACATGGCAGAGGGGCACTGCCGGCACACATCACATTGGTAGATGTGCAGGCGAATGAGCTTCTGATAGTGCGGCCAACGCTACCAGGTCCCATGATGGTGTCCCCCGAACAGACATGTGGACACAGTTGGCAATGGGCTTTGTTGCAAGGATAGGTTCCTGGGTTAGTGGTTCTGTCGTGTGGTGTGTGGTTTCTGGTGAGTATTTGCTTCAGGTTGGGGAGCTGTCTGCAAGGAAGGACTGGCCCGCCCCCCAGGACCTGAGGGTTGCAATTCTTCAACAAAAGGACTTCAAAAACAGACTCCAATGAGAAACTGCTGAATTGGAATTCCCCCCCTCCACCCCCCACTGGTCTTCAGACATTCTTGTCAACTGCTGGAAATGGCCCACCTTGATTATCACTACAAAAAGCTTCCCCCCCTCCCACCCAGCTCTCCTGCTGGTAATAGCTCACCTTAAGTGATCACTCTCTTTACAGTGTGTATGGTAACACCCATTGTTTCATGTTCTCTATGCATATAAATCTCCCCACTGTATTTTCCACTGAATGCATCCGATGAAGTGAGCTGTAGCTCACGAAAGCTTATGCACAAATAAATTTGTTAGTCTCTAAGGTGCCACAAGCACTCCTTTTTGTTATCCAAATTAGTTTTCCCATCCTTACTGGTTTCCCATTAGAAGAGGTGCTATAGTTTCATCTTGAACTACTTAGGCTCAGGCTTGGAATAACACTGCTATGAATCCACAAACCAGATGTTCTGTAACATCATCCCCAGAAGCACCTCCTGGATTTCATAAATGATTATAGTGCCGTGCCAGCCTGGTACCATGACAGCACTCCTTGAAGTACCATTTTCATTGAGGGAATGTTACTTCTGGAGGAGATCTTGGCACACCTCTGAGAACTTTTATGGTCCCCCTCACCTAATGTGAGCACCTAGAAATAAGATCATAGTGTCAGCTATAAAGATGTGTCAAAGTGAACATGCTAATTGCGGAGTTTAATGACATCCCCTTAATTCCTTCACTGAATGTTGCTTACTTTTTTTATTTCAACTGAAAAACCCAAACAGACACACACAATGTAGAGATTAATCTGTGTCTACACACTAGAGTATTTTATCTCTGTTTATAAAATTCTGGACTTAAATGCCAGCCAAGACCACCCACTAGAAATGACTGGGAAGCTTGTGGTTTTTATAAGCTCTTCTTCCCTAGTGAGTTAACAACTCTTAGCTTTGGTTTAAGATCGTCAGATAGTGTAAGGGCTTTGATTGTGGATTGATCTTTCCTTCAGTTAGGCCATTCTTTGACAAATGGCAGGATCCATGGCCTTCTGCAGCTGCAAAGGTTCCTGATATCGGGTGTTAGATTTAACTCTTAAGCAGTTCTACGCTATCTGAATTTTCCCCTCTAAAACAACATCTCTCTTTGAGGACAGTCACCAGTGAGAGAGTTGATATTCTTGATGTTTCCTGGATCTGTCACTGTTGCTGATTGTTTCAAGCTACAGTACCTTAGGGAGTGGGGGATGTCAATATTTCACGCTGGGCACTGGCATTGACCAGAGCAGCAGCAGATGGGCTGGGAGGGGCTGTCATGTGACAATGGTTAAAAAAATGACTCTTGTTTTTCTTTTTATACTTTATAGGAATACAGAAGATAGTATTATCCCCAGAGCTGTCCTGCGTTTCTGGCTCTCTGCTTTATTGCAGAACTATCCCCAGCCCCCTCTGTAGTTTCCTGCTAAAAAACAAAAACATCTGCCCGCATCTCCCTGTTTTCTCTTAAAAAGCATAATTTGTTGTTGAAATAAATATATGCATTGAAATGAGGCACCAGCTTCACCCCTCATTCAGAAGCATCAAGGTGGATGGGCTAAGGGAAGAGTGGATTCACTAGAGCATCCCCTCAGGCTGGACATGGAATAGCAGTTCTTTTCTCATCTAATGCCTGCTGGCTACAACCACTCAGGCCCTGAAGAGGTCTCTCCTCTAGTGACTTGGCTCTCCAGACAGTAGGGTGACCAGATGTCCTGATTTTAAAGAGACAGTCCCAATATTTGGGACTTTGTCTTATATAGATGCCTATTACCCCCCATGCCCTGTCCTGAATTTTCACACCTGCTGTCTGGTCACCCTACCAGACAGGTCACTTTAAAGTCTCTCCCTTTCTGGGCCAGCAACGTCCCACCTGACACTAGTCATCAATGTGATGTTTTGCACCCCTCCAGGGCTCCTCTACCATTCCACTCTTCTATCAGAGTAGTGGCCCCAAGGCTTCTTCCTAGAGTCTTAAGTAAACTCAAAATCAAAACAAAAGCTGTCAGGGTGCAGCTATTTCCAGTGACAACTGCTGGTGTTTTCCCCAGTACTTTTTCCTTATCATTTTAAAGGAGGCTATCTCTGAGTTAAGCTTCATTTGGCTTCTGGCTGCAACCTGGCAGATAAGAAGAGGAGGCATTTGGCATCTCTGAACCTCATGTCCTTTAACCACTTGATCTGAGGATTTACCTCTAAGGTTGGCAACAATGTGATCTGGCAGATCCATAAGGTAACCTTGGTCCTGGATCCATCAGCTTGCAACAGACCCAGTATATATATTACACACTATGCATATACACAAACAGGTTCATGTACAATAACATATAGCTCTTAATCTGTATTTAAATGTTTTCATTTTTGAATAAAAATACAGGATTGGCCACCCAGATTTATAAATATAGCATTTCTACCACAGCTTTTATATCAGAAAGTGTTAGAACAGTATTAATATGATGAGAAATGCATTTACATTGTACACTGTAAAGTGATTTCATCTCTGCTAGAGTGAAAGTAATTAAAAGCTACTTTTATCAAATAATTTTACAGTCTTAAAAAATTGCATCTCTCTAGTAGAAAGACAGAACTGCTCTTTTAGTAAATCCTGAAGCATATTATCTCTGTGTTTCTTAACCAGGATCGTGCTTTAAAAATCAATTATATCCTGTTATAATAATCTTTTTGCTAAAATACTTGATTTGCAGCATTTCTGTCAAACCAATTAATAGTGACCTTTTAATACACCGTACATATGTATATGCCTTCTGCGTACCATATGTGAAAGATGTTTGTAACAGTGTACACTTTAAATCTCTTCACTGCTGCCATAAAACATTTACATGAATCATAGATTATTACTTGTGATTGGTTCAGTGTACTATTTTACTTAATACACCGTTATCTAATTGGCCAAGATTTTAAGAACAAAATATAAGGGGGTGTGGGGTGGTTTTAACTACCAGTTTTAATATTTGTGGCATCCTGAACTCAGTTAATTAATCCAAACAGCAGTGTTTGAAATGGCATCTGGTTGATGTAGCTAGAAGTGCTTTTATAATCCTAAAATGCTCTTTAACTAATCTGCTCAGGTTTCTCAAATCTGTTTTTTTTTAATTAATATTATCACGTGAAATAAAAACATGTTTGGTTAAACGAAGTCTACACTAATCAATATCTTCAGGGTAAGTCCTCCTTTCAATGCCAGTGTTTAAGGTTCTAAGTGTTGGTACATTTTTTTTTCCTTCAAGGATTTTGGGTAAAATTGTGATTCAACAATCTGCCCTCAGTAAGGGGCAACACATAGCTACATTACCCCAGAGCATATTAGGGAATGAACTAACTCTCGCTTTGTCTTCGCTGCATGCTAATCTTGTGCCCAATCCTGGTTTTCTCCCTCTCTTTTCTCCCTCATCCACAGACTAACAGTCAGTGCCACACAGTGAGGCAGCAGCCATGCTCGGAACTCTAGGGCAGATCATGAGGTAGCTTTTATCATATGTTGCTACCACAAAATTAATGCAGGAAATATGTGCAACCCCAGGCATCTACAATGATCAAGATATGTGTTCCTCCAATATAATTCCCATAAGCCCATGTCTACTGGTTCCTGAGGAATACCTTGCCATCTACCTGTCCTCTGATCCCTGACCAGAAGTGGTCTACCTTCATACCTCTCTACTCAACATCCACGTGCCTAGCTGCTTGCAGTTTCTCCAGGCTTGCCAATCTCCAGTATTTGCAACAGCAGAAAAATGGCACTTGATAAGCCGAGGTATCTATGGACAGCCACCTGGCCATATGCACACACCAGAATCTTGTTGCAGCTTTGGGCTGAACTGAGTGAAATCCACAATTTTAACAGTAGAAAGAAGAACATTGAATGGTAAGAAGGTGTAAGAAGCTGCTAGCTGATCAAGGATTGAAGGGACTGGACAGCAGTGCAGGTGAGATAGCGGAAGGACAAGGATAATAGCAGGAAATCTGGTGGTGCACCAACTACCTATTGGCTTTACAATGAATTGGACAGTATCATGAGCACAGAGCCCCATTTCAGCCTTCCAGTCCATGTTGTGGTGTTCTCTATTTTTAAATACAAAAGATTACTAGCGAGTCAGACCAAGGACTTCTCACTCCACCTTTAACTCTCACTGGGCCTAGTTTTTGTAAGGTTCTCAGAAAAGCCTGTGATCCCATGTAACATTAGGGTGACCAGATGTCCCAATTTTATAGGGACAGTCCCAATTTTGGGGTCTTATTCTTATATAGGCTCCTATTTACCCACTCCCCACCCCCACCCCCCCACCGTCCTTATTTTTCACATTTACTGTTTGGTCACCCCATGTAACATTGCTATCCAGAAAAAGGATATAAGTAAGAGTGGGAAGTCTTGTTTAGGATTCTCTGGCTTTACTTAGTTTAAAGGCAGATGCATTATATTACTTAACAAGGAGGGGGGGGGTGTGTGTGTAAACACCAGAAATCCTGTTCCTATTTTTTTGCTTTGTACAGTATTGTATCTTGTTTGTAATAATTACAGGCTAATGTTGTAATTATAGACTTCTATGTAATTTTTATTATTTTTCTTCATGGCAACATCTCTGGTAAGTGTTATTTTTTGTGGGGTTTTTTTGTTTTTGTTTTTTTTAAGATACAAATTACAATGAAAATAATGGGTTATTTGGGGGAATGTATGCAAATGGAAGATCAGTTAAACAAAGAGTGAATGGCACAGTAGAAAGCAAATAGAAACATTGGACAACATCTCCATAAAAAGGGCACGGGCAAAACCAAGTCTCCTCTTCCTGTCAAAGGCTTCAATCCTGCCATGAGTTGTGTATGAGCAGACCCCTGCACCAGTGCAGAGGACCAGAGTGGCAGCCAAATGCCCTCAGCTAACAACAAATTAAAAAAAAGGTGTTCAGCACATTTCAGGATTGGGCCCTTTGGGTGCTTTCCCCCACCTTTTCATAATTTCTTTCATTGGAAGAGTGCTTCACAAACAGTAATACAGTAAGCCTCATAACACCTAAGTAAGTAATGCAGCAAAGCAGTAAGAATAAATGAAAGAGCTTTACTGAAATAACCCTTTCTGGGGCTTCCCATATCAGATAGCAGCCACTGCAGATACACTGTGGCTCCAATTCTGAGAAGACTAATACATATCGTAATTTTGTGTACTGTGAGTAGTCTCCTACACTTTGGTGACCTCTCATAGAGCCTAATCCGACTCCCATTGAAATCAATAGCAAAACTCCCACTGGCTTCAGTAGCCCAGATCAAGACTGTGAGGCTTGATCCTGCATCATTCAAGTGTATGGAAATAGGTTCAAGCCCATACTGCATAAAATTAAGCATTTACCTAAGTCTTTGCAGGGTCAGGATCTTAGTTAGTTTGGACTTAGGGTAACTGATGAGTATAATAGATGCATTTGTACTTGATGGAACTTTAAAAGGAGACACTTGAGCCATTGGTTCCTGAATCCAGTTAGGCTTCCTTTTGTCTTGCAAATAGCCAAGACCTAACGCACCAATAAAAATGTGCACAAGTTACAGTAAACACAGAATCTGAGCAGACAACCTGGATTGACTTAATTTAATGTAACAAGGGATAAGAACCTAAATATAGAAAACTGGTTATAAAGAAAGGAAAACTAGACAACTCAAGTGCACATAGTCTAATGAGATAAAACCCCACCATCCAGTCTTCCCCCTGAAAATCCACATTGAATGGATCCAATTCAGTTACAAAAGTCACAGGCCCAGATTGTCCTCTATACCCCAACAGCCAGCTCCTAAGGATCACCTAGCATAGGGGGATCATTTGGTGGTGAGGGGGTTGCATGTATCAAATACTTCACCTAGTGACAGGCCAGGCCAAATCAAACCCAAACCCCACTTCAAAAAGAGCCCTGAATTTAGAGCGTGAGGTGTTGAAATCAGGGTCTTGATTGAATTTGGTAGCTTGGGTCCATTTTTAATGTCAAACAGTCTGGAGTCCATAGGAGAGATTTCATCTATGATCTACCATATTTGATCAATGCTAGTCTATTCTTTGTTCTATTCTGTATAGGAGCTTGTATCATCATCATCATCACCATCAGCACCACCACTGTAAGGCACTGTCCAGCAGGACATGAAATGACAGGACTAACATCTTGTCACATGTGGTGGTCTATCCTATTATTTCAGTGGGAAACCTGGTACCAGGAAATTGAACACATTTTTCATTTGAGGATGACTTCCACAAAAATAAACCATTTTAAGAACCATTTGAGATCTCATGATGAAAAGCACTATATAAAGACCAATTGTTATCAAGAAGGCATCTCAATAGAAAAATGCGGTATTAGAAATTTTTAGTACCTTCCCCTCTCTCCCACTTTCCCTTATTCTGTGAATTCTGTAAATAGTAAAAATAAGCCTAGAAGCATTTTCTCAGCTGAACCCCTCTTCAAATATTTGATAGGTATTGGTATTCAATATTCATGTGTTATCACTTGATTAACAAAGTGCCAGACTAGAACAAAAAAATGCAAATGGTGCATAGCAACTTCCCACAGGAAAAGCTTATTTTCCTAGCAGAAAACACTTTGTGCTAAAACGATCACTGCAAAACAAAGACTTGTTTTGCTTTCACTTCACAAATATATCCTAAGAAGATGATCTTTCATTTAACCAAAGGGTCCCAAACCACTTTGCAGACTTAACAATTTGATACACAAGCTATACAAAGATCACTTCTCTCACTCCAGACATGCAGCTACAACTGCTGTGTAACATAGTAGCTGTTACACCATACACGCAATACGACACAACCGTTTAGGGAAGGGAAGGAAAAACGACATCCCAACAAAATTACAAGGGAAATTTAGCTAAGCAGAATATAATTACCCAAGTTGGAATTTGCCCAAGACACTGGGGCTAACACTCTCTTTCTTTTGAAAAATGCCAGGAGATCTTTAATGAGAACAATGTCAGGACCATGGTTTGATATCTCAGCTGAAAAACAGCAACCTCAGCAGCACAGTAGTACCTACTACAAGACTGAGGGGGGGAACCTACTGTAAGACTGAGGCATAGGTTCAGATCTGACTCAGAGGGAAGAATGCCATGTCCTGGATTACCATCACCACTTCCTGGTGTACATAGCTTGTTCCTTGAAGTTTCTCCATCTGGCCAAACCATGGTTAGTTGCTGATATCTGTCAGATACACAGTACAAGATAGTATGGCAACAAGTTATTTTTAATTGTATTCAGACTAGTCTTTGTTGTTCCCACTTTGTTCTTTATGATGGGATAGATGGGTGCTAGGTGGCTATTACTGGTGAGCTAACTGAAGACAGAGTCTATTCTTGACATGAGAAGTAAAAATATTGGTGATCAGAAACCGAAAAACAAAGCATGCTAAGCTGGTAATTTTAATCATTTGCATTTGTTTACAACAGAACTTAGAATATTCTTGCAATGATCGTTTCTGATGGTTAGAAGAGGGTCTTTTCAATTGGGTGAAACATGCTAGAATGTATTTTGTTAGTCTAAATATTGTCTCTGACCTTTTCAATTCTTTGCGTTGTAAAGATGAAGCTTTTGTCTGTTTTGTTACAATTTGCATAGCTCTGGTATGACATATTTCAGTTTTTTTGCATATTGTGATCTAATCAGTTCCAAAGCAGACACTCCTCCACTTCCACCCCCCACCTGGGAGATTCGGGGGGGGGAACCCTTCACTTTTGAAATATTGTCATCTTCAAACCCCATGTTAAAAAAGAGCCTAATTCTATAAGGTGCTGAGCAGCCTTAATTCCCATTCACTTCGGCTGACTCTTGCTGACTGTGCAGGGTCAGATCTTAAATGGTGCTCAGGACCTTGCAGGATTACCCCCTAAAACGGTTTTTAATTCATTTCAAACATACTTTCAAAGACTGCAGAAATAATCACACAAAATACATATTACAGTCTCCCACTTCCAACTTGGTTCTTCACTACCGCTATGGATAGCGTCCCACATCCAGGAAGAGAAACAGTGGTGGCACTGAACTAACTACAGGAGTACTCCAACGTTAGGAGTGCACGTCCATCTTGCCGTACATTCTCCAAAGACAGTGATCGGCACCAGACAAATCTTTAATTTTACCAAGCAAAGAGTACCATTGGGGAGGGATAGCTCAGTGGTTTGAGCATTGGCCTGCTAAACCCAGGGTTGTGAGTTAAATCCTTGAGGGGGCCATTTAGGGATCTGGGGCAAAAATTGGGGATTGGTCCTGCTTTGAGCAGGGGGGTTGGACTAGAACACCTCCTGAGGTCTCTTCCAACCCTGATATTCTATGATTCTGTGATACCTCCTCTTACCCCGTATTCCTCAGCATCCATAAATTGTGTGTTTATCCTTGTGGCTGACCTGAGAAAGGCAACTGTGATGGGGTTAAAGAAGAAACTTGCCTATGGGCAAGTGATTCTGTAATTCTCCACTGAAGGGTTTCTTGCATCCTATGCTTGCCGCAGTCAGAGGCAGGATACTAAACTAGATGGACCATTGGCCTGATCCAATATGTTAGTTTCCATGTTTCAGAGAGAGGACAGACTTAATAACAGAATGTATTCTCCCTATTAATAGTGGTCCATGATATTTGTATTATGAAATGTAACAGCACCTTTCCTCACCTGCTCCAGCCATACCATCCACATGTTATGTGGAATCCAAACTCACCCCTTTCCTGCAGTTGGGCTTTATGCACAAAAAGTGAATAATACAATAATTTAGTTAAGCTCTGACTTTGTCCCCAGGCTTGGTTGCTCCTAAGGATCCTCCTTCTGAACTGCTTTGCTCAAAACCTAGGTGTTCTTTTTCCTCTTCAGAGCCACTCACTTCCTTATATCCAGGTGGGGTAATGGTCCATCTGACTCAGCATCAGCAGAACCCACTTAGCATTATCCAGCACTTGCTAACAGGAAGTGGTGTTTTGGGCAAAATCTGCCAGGATTTAGATGTCACAACATGTAGGTCAGCTGCATTTTTCTTTGTAAAATAGCTTGAAATTTGTAATATTTCTTAGCCAGGCAAAATAATTTGTGCAATTTATACTGTAGTATAGTTAAGTAGTGGGTTTGACAGAAGGTCCTAAGAGACCCAGAGTAACTTGTCTCCTAGGTCTCATTTGCTATTTGCAATTATGGTCTTTCTCGCAACCTCTTGATTACTTTGTCATAACTCATATTACCCAGCAAATTAAAAGGGGATGCTTGAAAAATCTAACAGAAAATTCACAATTCTAAACATCACAACACAAAGGGATTTGAGGGGGCTCAACACGCCACATAAGGTACTCAGCAACTCAAAGGATTAGGTCCTGAAATTGGGACAACTAGAAATTCACCTTATTTTCCTTCATACCATTGCATCATTGTAAGTGGAATTGCAGCCATAACCCTTAAAACTCAGTATTGCCAAACCTAAGCATTCAAAAATCATGATTGGATTAAAAATCATGAGAGTTTGTGTCTTATTTTTGGGGGGCCCTTCAGGGTTCATGTTTTCAAGTTTTTCTCCACAACCATGAGGTCTGGAAACTTCCTCTTTTTTCCCCCCCAATGACACCTGAGAGTCTCATGTTATCATAGGACAGCAGAAGCTGGCACTTAAAAAAAAAACACCAAAATATCACAAGACTTGATAATAATATGAAATTTGACAACACGGAAATAGCACTTTACAGTATACTGCAACATTATATACTGTGGAATATGCAAATGAAAGTCTAGATATCTGAATTATTGCAGGAAATGTTCAACTTCTGCCTCTCGTATATTAGACAAATTGTGAAAGACTCTCTTTGGGTATATCACCACTAGTTTGTGCGAACAGGGAACTGATAGGTAGAACTTGAACCTGCAAGGGACTATGGTTCTAAATGGCATCAATAAGTGGTTTTGTGCCACACTTATTACCAGTGACCCCATTAACAATGACACAGCCTCTTTCAGCATCTCTCAGACATATGTTCATATATTGTATGTGTGTGATAGATAGATGGCATCATAAATATAAAGGGAAGGGTAACCGCCTTTCTGAATACAGTGCTATAAAATCCCTCCTAGCCAGAGCCAAAACACTTTCACTTATAAAGGGTTAAGAAGCTAAGTAACCTCACTGACACCTGACCCAAAATGACCAATGAGGGGACAAGATACTTTCAAATCTGGGGTGGGGGGGGGACAAAGGGTTCTGTCTGTCTGTGTGATGCTTTTGCCGGGAACAGATCAGGAATGCAAGCCTTCCAACTCCTGTAAAGTTAGTAAGTAATCTAGCTAGAAAATACATTAGATTTTCTTTTGTTTAATGGCTTGTAAAATAAACTGTGCTGGAGGGAATGTATATTCCTATTTTCATGTCTTTTTGTAACTTAATGTTTTGCCTAGAGGGATTCTCTGTTTTAAATCTGATTACCCTGTAAAGTATTTACCATCCTGATTTTACAGAGGTGATTATTTTACCTTTTCTTTAAATAAAATTCTTCTTTTAAGAACCTGATTGCTTTTTCATTGTTCTTAAGATCCAAGGGTTTGGGTCTGTGTTCACCTGTACCAATTGGTGAGGATATTATCAAGCCTTCCCCAGGAAAGGGGGTGTAGGGCTTGGGGGACATTTTTGAGGAAGACGTCTCCAAGTGAGCTCTTTCCCTGTTCTTTGTTTAAAACGCTTGGTGGTGGCAGCATACTGTTCAAGGACAAGGCAAAGTTTGTACCTTGGGGAAGTTTTTAACCTAAGCTGGTAAGAATAAGCTTAGGGGGTCTTTCATGCAGGTCCCCCCATCTGTACCCTAGAGTTCAAAGTGGGGAAGGAACCTTGACAGATGGCATATAGAGTAAAGTGGCAGATACACAGTACAGTGTA
This sequence comes from Lepidochelys olivacea, assembly GCF_965140295.1. NCBI lineage: Eukaryota > Metazoa > Chordata > Testudines > Cheloniidae > Lepidochelys > Lepidochelys olivacea. The sequence goes on along the minus strand of NC_140413.1, from coordinate 33,119,128 downwards.
TATTTATATCCACACACATGTGATAGGTAAACCTGAAAATGTTAAGAGGTTTGGTTTGAATGAGCAATGAAAAGATCAAGTGGGTGTAGCAAGAAAGGAGGGGGAAATCACAGGAAGGCAGAAATCAAAGTGAGACTTTTAAAAAGAGATCCTTAGAGAACTGCACAAGACTTGGAAGAAAACAAATTTACTTTTCATAATAGGCAGCCTCTACGCCCTAGTGCTGACCCGCAGCAGTTATTACATCCCACAAAGAAGGCATTTTAGAATGTGACATGAAGAGGGAAGGTCACAATTGTTTGAAGGGCTGCTTTTCATGGTCCAAGAAGAGACTGAAGAAGATTGATTAAGCCTATGGATTTTCTGAAATGCAATGTAACCATATTTACTTTTGTGTTGAGCAGCTAAGTAATAAAATCAGAGTTCCAATTTGGTCACAGTCGCACATCCAGTCTGGAGATACAAAGAAGTCTGTCTTGCTTGGAAACCAGTAGGAAGAGGTCTAACAAAGTACTTCTAAGTCATAGCACAACAGACTGATTTGCATGATACGTTCATCTAATGGCATAAGGATAATTAAGGGATAAATTAGGATAAAAGTTTTACATCTGCTCACATTACCCATTAAGAAGTGTAGCAGTGACCACATCCATTAGGTGATACTGACCCTGTCATGTGACAGGAGTCTTTAACCTTTGTAGCAGGTCAGGTGACTGGAGCCAGAAATCAAATTACCTCGTTTACCAGCACTATGTGTCATACCTTTGTTACACCTCGTAGATAAAGATTATATTCTGAGTTTGGGTTTGCTTCAGATTACCACTCAGATGTGAACATGATTATGTGAAGGTTTCTGAAACTGCTGGAATCTCTTGGGTGTGCAAAAATCGGGCTTGAAGTCATGTAAGAACAGAGCCACAGCCTCATGTGATGCAAATCAGCATAACTCCTTTGAAAACAATTAAGCTATATTGATTTGTACCAACTGAGAATCTGGCCCAGCATTTTTGGGGACAATTCTTATCTTTCTTACACCACATTAGTTTTATGGAAATTCAGTGAGAACAATCTCATTCTTATTGTGCATGATGTATGGGTATACGCATACCCACTCTTCTCATTCTGGTCCCTAACGGACCCTGCCAAGGTTGAAGTATGTAAAAATTAATAAGAACAAACTAATAGAACAGTTAAAAGCCTTCTAAAAATTCCAGAAGTTTGCAAAAGGTTAAAAAAAAAAGTGTTTGTATTTTTTTGTGAGTGGCCTCACCCATTCTTAGTCAATACTGACTAAGATTCAAATTATAGAAAGGAATTGAAGAGGCCTGTGCTTGGCAATGGGTTGAGAACAGCTGTGAAAATAAATGACGACTAGAGAGAAAATATACAAGGTTAAAGTATGCCTTATAGTACTTTTACACTCATGTTGCAGATGCTGGTGTGTTTTAAAATCTCAGCTTTTTGAAATTAACTAACCTGGCAGGTGCATACCTGGTGGACTTCTCAGAGGATAGATCCAGCCAACATTCTGAATGTTATCACAGAAAATCCAGTTGTTTAAGAGAAGAGAACTACATGTCCATGCAGCTTATTATGTGCCAAAGGTACATATCAAACCACAGAGATTAAAGGCTGCATATGTGTATGCATAAGCATGCACACAGGCACGCGCACACAGATATTTTTTATTTTTTTAATATATATATAAATTAATAAGAGATCAAAGAGTTCCAAGCTCTTCCTTTATTTTTATATATATTTTTGTCTGCGTATTATTGCCAGAAGAAGCTGATAACAGGAAGGAGGCTCAATCTCCGGTTACCAAAAATTTTATATTATATATATCACTCAATCCATGTGACTCTTTTCAACATCTGCTTCTTTTCTTTTCTTTCATAGAAAGCATGCATGAATAATCAGACCACAGTGCTGTTGTTAATTGTAAAAATCATTAGTAAACTTCCAGGTGCTGTTTACTATATAACCATTGTAATTTTCTATCCTAAAATCAGCATCTCACCAACATCATTGTCTGCCCTGGGGCATGGGGATTGTGCAGTTTTTATATTGTCAAAGGCAGTTGCAACCCCATTTGCAAGCAATGAAAGAAATGGATCCACACCTGCAGCGTTTGAGGCAATAATTCCTAATATTAGCCAGACCTCATGAGGAGAAGGCTTTTTTGCCAATCTTTTATGATTCAACACTTTACAATCCATTTGAAATCATTTAAATATTCTTTTATTTTGTTACTCCTACCCCATGTTTATTCTTCCCTTCATCCCCCCTCATCCCAAAACAAACCTATGAAATACAAGATACAGTCTACATATACTACTGCACCTATGAAGCTACGAATTAACATTCTCAGAGCATGATGAATGACTAGGACCAACCCAGGAGAAGGCAGAGATACTCTACAATGTCTTGTCACAATTAAAATATAGATGAAAATGAAAATCTATCTTAGACACCACTTGATTTCTGCTCACAAAATTTATCACAATCTGAATTAATTCTTTGTCCCAAATCCCCAGTTTCATTCTGTACATCACAGCCTAGAAGATAGAAGGCAAGGACGCCCAGTTAGTTTAAATCAGCATATTTGCATGGACATTATTTACACCAGCTGAGGATCTGACACTCTGTTTACAGTGGCTTCTTATTTATAAAGCGCTATGCCTACATGGATGTGCTCTTACAGCAAAAGTGGTCTCACATTATCATTCTTTTTAAACTTCTCTTTTGTCTGAAAGTACATCCTGAGCTGTCAGCTTCATGTTCCCAAGAGAGTCATTTCAGAATAACTAACTAGAAGAGGGTGAACTGCTTCATTTGTAATCGAGGTCCTGATGAACTTCACATAGTGCTTGAGGCTGACCCAGCATTTGATAGCATTTTAATTCAATGAGTTGAGTCTCTAAGTACTGTACGTTTAAAATGTATACACCACATAATCAGAGCAAAAGTATTGCTAATATAACTATTGTAGTTTTGCTTTTATACATTGCAACTTCTTTGAAATTTCTTGATAGAGCAAATTCCTCATGGAACTAGCTCCTGGTAACTGGTAATAAATATTCATTTGTGTTTCAAAGTCTGGACAAGGGAAAAGAACAATTTTGGACATATTTATTCAGGTACAATACAGTAGAAACGTTGTCCCTAATCTGATAAACCCTTACTCGTCTAAGTAGAGTTTGAAATATATGGGACGACTCAAGGAACTAAGGGTTAGAGAAATGTGCTTTATATGAGATAATAAAGGGCTTGTTAGATGTGCTGAGCACCTATATCCCCACTTGAATTGACTGGGAGTTGTGGGTACTTAGAGCCTCTGAAAATCAGGCTCAAGAGAAGTAAACAAAGAAAAAACATTTAAATCAAGAGCAAGAAGAGCATCAGGACTATAAATGGGACAAGCATATATTTAAGGCCCTGATTCTGCAAAGCATTTAAGCACATGCTTTCAACACATTTCTTAAGACTATCCCTATTCAGCAAAGTCCTTAAGCATTAGCTTAATCATGCATTTAATGTTAAGTCTCATTCAAGTCCTTTAAACTTAAAGGTAAACAGGTGCTAAATGCTTTGTTGTTTAGGGTCCAATTCAATTTTGTCCCAGTTAGGAAGGGATTAAAAATACCGCAAAAAAGTCTACAGTCTTCCATTCTCTCGATGAGTCTTTTATAACAAAGGATACTCTGTTGTATCTCCTTTCTCATCCAAATGGTGGTGAATTGGCTCTCTGGTGACTCAAGGATATTTTTCGTCATGAATGGTCCTATTTTCAGTAATTTTATTTCACGTTCTGAGAACTCGTCTAAATAAGCTGCCTTCAAATAACAAGCAATGGGGAATGTTGATATTGTTCTCTTTAAAACCCATTTAATTCTGTCAAATATATTTTTCTAAAATTTCAACCCAAAATGTATGAAAGAATCAGAAATGGAGGATCTCAAGTTGGTGTCTTTAAGACTTGACTGATGAAGGGTCAGATTTTCAAAAGGGCTCAGTGTTGGCCTAGCTCTGCTTTCACTGAAGTCTATGGGAATGTTACCATTTATTCCAATGGGAGCGAGAAAGGTTAACCCTAGGTGCTTTTGAAATGCCTGCCAAAGTCTCCAGCCAACAGTGTACTCTATTAAGACTCTTAAGAATAAATTCACAAAATGGATCACCTTATAAGTAAAGGCCAAGGGCTTGATCCTGCTCTCATTTTTTTAAGTCAATGGCAAAATCCTTGTTAACGTTCAGGGAGCAGAACTGGGGCAAAAATCTTATCTAGGTATTGGTAAAGGTAAATTATTTTTTCCTATATTGATACAGAGATTTGAAATCCCTTAACATCTTTATACATGTGTGAAGGCTTTAATCCTGTTTGTTAAAGTAGGGGTCTGTTCTGAAGTCTATTGAAGACTGTGCAAAAGACTCTCAGGCCCAGATCCACAAATGTATTTAGTCCCCTAGCCCTCAGACTTAAATGCCTAAGTCTCAGTTTTAGGCATCACTATGATCCACCAAACTCCTGCTTGGTTGCCACAGAGCTCTGTGGAGACCTAAACTTGTTTGGTGCCTAAATTTCCATAGGCACCTCAGTTTCTGCCTCTGAAAATACACACTGCTGACTCACTCAAGGTCCCTGGATGCCTATCTCCCACCCAAGTCCCAGTGTGATCCACAAACTGACAGACATTCTCAGAGGCCACTAACCAGATCAGGTCTCATTTAAAATGTGGCCAGAGGAGTAGGTGCTGCTGCCATCCACCTTATAAGTTGTAGCCCAATAGTTAGAGCACTCACTGGGGATATGAGACACCCTGGTTAATTCCCATTTCTGCCTGAGGGGGAGAAAGGATTTGAATGGGGTCTCCCATAGTCTAAAAAGAGTGCTCTAGCCACTGAGCTATTGGATATTCTAACATGACGCTCCCTTAACCTCTCCTGTTGAAGCTGTTCCACTTCAGATAAACATTTAGAGAGCCATTAGGCCAGAGAGAGACAGAACATGAGTGAGAATGACTCTATAATCCAGCGATTAGCCCCCCCCCCCGCTCAAAGTTTCTTTAATTGTATATGGGGAGGGAAGGTGAAAAGAGAGAGAGACAGAGAGAGCACTCAGCCATTGCAGCACCTCTCCTGAGAGGATCTGAACAGGGGTCAGCCACCATTTTCCCCATCAAGCAGAGGAGGGAATTAATCTGTGTTTCTTGCATCCCCGGTGAGTGCTCTAAACTCTGGGCTATAAGTTGGTTGGTGACACCACTCCAACCTCTTTCTGCTCTGGCCATTTTGTGTGAAGTGAGGCAGTCACCTAACTCCTTCTCACAAGAAATGATTTAGAACCTAAGCCTCCTGACTCCTAAGTCTCCTGATGGGTCACTAGCAGAGACAAGCACCTCCCTGCAGCCCTGATTTCAAAATGTGGTTCCCAGACCAGTTTGTGGAAAAATACTGACATCAAAGATGGAGTCCAGAATCATGTGGCCTGGTCACATGTCTTTGCAGTGTTATAGCAGCCATTGCTTACAGGTTGGCCAAAACGCCCACAGGAAGATTAAGTTATTCCACAGTCCACTGTCTTTGCTGATGGGCCATCAACCCTATCTGGCTTCTTCATTGTTGTACCTGAAAGGCTAGTTGTGGGTGTCACCCAGAGTAAGCATGATTGAAATTCAGATACATAGCCAATATTCGTAACGTTAGATACAAAAATGATATATGTATAAAAATAGGATAATCATATTCAGCAAATCACAACTTTTCCAATGACATCTCATAAGACCCAGTTTGTATAAAATACATAATTACGCTAGAATATCATAATAATATCACTATGACTAATCTGGGGTGCAGTGTCACAGTGAGGTCTTAGGGTACACCCCTCTCATCAGCTTCTCCCATTGGCTAGCTGAGGAGCTTCCTGCGTAATGTGCTGGCTTTTGTGGATCCCATTCTTAGATGCCTCTCTCTCCCCACATATTGTATAGGGAACCAGGCACCTAACTCAGGCTTTGAGGATAGCAATGCCTAAATCCCTCTGTGGATCCAGGGTGCATTGGCTTCAAGAGGCTCTGGTTCAGGACCTTTATTGATAGGGTCAACAGATCCTCTATACAGCTTTTGAGTTGAATAGCTATTCTGGTCTTCAGCATTAATATGGACTTTCTTCTACGTAACAATGAGCCTTTGTACAATATGCAGAAAAATATATTGTAGGAGAATTGTTCAATATTTAACAGAAAATGTTGACCATGTTTGATTTTCATAACTCTGAAGTTTGTTCCAAGATTTCCAGGTGTGTCTGATTGCTGAGTTTTTGTCTTTAGATGTTTCAGGGTGAATTCTTGGTAAGTGCCAGCCTTGCATGTGTCTGTTAATTGATGCTCTGTTTCCACCTGTGGTTACTGGACTTCATCAGCCTGCAGACTCTGCAAGCTTGAGCCAAATTAAAAGCCCACTGATAGAGCTTTAAATTTAGTAATTTTAAACCTCCATATTTAAGGTTGGCAACTTTTTTGGTGCTTCTCATCTTCAGCCTCTTACTGTGCAAGAAGAAAACAGATATGGTTGTATTCCCTTGTTTAAAGAACGCAGACTGTACAGAAGCAGTATTTGAAATGCAGAACTAATTTGGGGATCTGAGATAATTTGGAATGTGCTCACTGTGCCCCATAAACTGAAATGCAACTGAGGCTGGTGCCTCAGATGACCTTTTATATTTCAATTTATAGAAGCTTTGTTATCTTTAAGGGTCTCTCTCTCACCTGGGTTTAATTGATTCCTAGATATTATTTACTTGCCTTCCTCCATCTACTAACAAGAGCCGAGGGGACACTATCTTGAGGTTAAAAGAACTTCCATTTCTAACCACTTAAATTGGTAGCTCAACACACGGTTGATTTCAGTGATCACTTCCTGAATATTTGACTGCATGTCTGTTGTGTTCTTATAAAGCAGTGTATTATCCACTTAGGCTAGCAGCTCACAAGTAACATCTCTCATTTTCTATAGGTTGTCATGTACCTTGTTGTAAAAATAAATTCACACACATACAGGTTGATTAGATTTTGTACACATCAAAATAAAAATCTAAATTAGCAGGAGTAGGCCAGGCACATCTAAAGAATTGTGTGGCCTGTGCAGTCCTCTTATGCACCAGGAAGAGGAGGTAGGATCCCTGCCTGAGCTCCCCTTAGTGCACCACAGCTCTCTACCACATCAACACAGGCCTGTGCCTAGATGGCCCAAATGGCTGCAGTACTAGCAGCGTGTATTTGTATTGTTGTAGCATCTATGAGCCCCAGTCATGGACCAGGGCCCTGTTGTGCTACAATTCTTACAATCTAAATATAAGACAAGAGACAAGTGGAAACACACAGGGGAGTACAAGGAAACAATGAGACAATATTGGTCAGCATGATAAACAGTGGTTTCTGCGCACCAGCAGCCTAACTATGAAGTTTTTTGTAGGCTGGCTTCATAGCAAAGGAGAGTTTTAGAGGAGATAATGAGTTGGTATTGCAGATGTTTATGGGGAACTCCTTCAGAGTGAGGGACAACGTGGGAGAAAGCCCACAGGTGCCTGTTTGAAAATTTAACAAGTGGGCAATGGAGGCTGGCACTGTGGGCTGATCAGAGGCAGGAGTTGACCTTTTGATACTGAATCAGAGATCATAGATGGGTAGTGATGGGCCACAAAGGGCCTTGAAAGTGAAGGCAAGTAGGTTACATTTGATATGATAAAGAATGGGGAGCCAGTGAAGGGATGCAAAGAGGGCTGACATGGTCAAAGCAATGGACTGGGGAACTGATCTTTGCGGCAGCATTCTGAATGGATATGAATGCTCACTGAGCAGGGCGAGATTGCATGTGTTAAGGTCAGGGAGTAGGATGTTGCAGTAATCGAGACATGAGAGAAGAGCCTGGCCAAGAGTTTTAGTTGTGGGGGTTGACAGGAAAGACCGTAGAGATGTTATGCAAAAAGATTCTGAAAGTCTTAGCTGTAACCTAGATGTGAGGACAGGTCCGAGTCGAAGCCAACTAATGCCAGGCCTCTCATCTTTTTCTGCATCATTTCTGTTCGATTAGAGAATATCCTGAACACAATTGGCTCAAATGGTGTTGCAGTGGTGGAGGGGTCACCTTACATACAAAGATTCTGGCTGAGGCCAAAAGTACTGATAAGCCAGAATACTGGCAAGTAACAAACCTGCAAAATTTAGAGCCCTACAAACCCCTTCCTTGTGTAAGCAGAGATGAGGAAGGGTTTTTGCAGAATTAGAACTTTTTGATATTTTTAATTTGTCATATTTCTTTCAGATCTTATGCTAGCTACAGTTATCTGAGGACAGATCAAATATGAAAAAAAATAACAAAGATAGCTATATGGGCTGCACAAAAACCTGATATCTGAAGCTCTTTCTTCATTTAACATCTCCACTGTATTTCCCCATAAAGCATTTTGCCTTTGCTCTAGATTAAAACTCACAATTTGTTGTATAATGTGTTTTTTTTTTAAAACAGACCATTTAAGGCACAATTTCTGTTTATGGTCCCAAGGTATGCTCTAATCACCTTTGTTTACCTCATATTACTTCCTTAATTAACTAACAACCTATTAGCATACTTTTTTTATCCCAGGAGTATTAATTATACAGAATTTATATCATAAGCATTTATTCATTATCAGTTGGATGAATAAAACATTTACCTGTTTATAGCTATTTGAGGTAAATACTTTTATGTAAAACACTCACCTGAGATTTACAATCAAATTATCAGATTTTTAATTTTCTGTTACATAATGATACTGTATTAGTCATTGTATTATTTTATTCCACTCTAGGCTAAACAATCATTTAGTGGAGCACAGTGTTGGCAGCATTAATTAACCAATGATACATGCTTAGCTGCACAAATAAACTACAAATAATAAAAATGGAAGATGAGACAATGTATAGGCCTTCTGTGTTAATTTTATGCACAGTCAAAGCCGACCCTGCCCTCAGATATGCACATGGAACTTAGTGGGAGCTATATGTCCAGATAAGGGCAGAATCTGGCCAACAGGAAGGCCTGATTACTGTCACTATCAGCCTGATGATCTCCCGGATGATTTTCTTTGCCCATATCTGAAAGTGAAACACTAGGGACCAGGTGGAAGAGTGGACCACTGACATACCATAGTGATGAGCATAACATAAATGTCAGAATTATACAGAGTCCAAAAGTGAAATAAGTTTGATGGTCTCAGCCCAGGACCATGGTTCCCAATCTTTTATGGTTGGAGTTACTGAGCTTGTGATAGTCTCTTGCCAGGCATCTCATCAATTTCATGTTAACCGCTGGTTTGGTTACCCCATCTTGCTTCTGACACTCTCACCTCTCTCTCTCTCTCTTTTTTCCCCTTCCTGTCTTTAGCCTGCAAAATATCATGAAGGAAATCTTCCATTTTTATTTTTGTACTCTCCTCTGTTCTTGCCTCTGTCTTTCACTGTTTCTCTCTCCTCCTCGTGTGCTGGTTTACTTCACTCCCCTCTCCTCCTTGCTCCTTCCCTCTCCCCCATCAGGCCACTCTCTGCTTCTCTTCCCTCCCACCCACTTCCCTACTTGTCTCTCCCCCTCCACCGAAGCGCACCCCCCTCCTTCCAGCTCTTCTCCTCCAGGTGGATTTTCTTGTTTACTTTACAGAGGTTAGTGTAAGGGCACTGCTTTGAGAGACACTGGGTGGGCAAGTATCTGTGGGGGCGGGAGGGGAGGATGACTGAGGAGTGTCACAGCAGGAGCAAGAGAGTGGGAGTTGAGAAGGTTTCTGAGCTAGATAGGAAACTGCACAGGGAGAAGAAGAGCGTGCAGGCAGGGAATGAAGGGACTGGAAAGGTGACTAAGCCACACTTGAAATGGTTACTAACATGGTGATCAGGTTTTTTTCTGAGAACACCATCCAAGAATTTATAAACGCAGTGGGTCATAGCTGACTGTCCAATACATAACGTATCTCCAAAAGGAACTGGAAGAATAGGGGTGTCAGGTATCCTAAGGCTGCCTGTGATAACCTTAGTGACCTCATGTGAAGCATGGCTACAATGCCTTTGACTTCTCCTTTTAACTCCTGTCATAAATATAAAGGGAAGGGTAAACCCCTTTGAAATCCCTCCTGGCCAGGGGAAAGCTCCTCTCACCTGTAAAGGGTTAAGAAGCTAAAGGTAACCTCGCTGGCACCTGACCAAAATGACCAATGAGGAGACAAGATACTTTCAAAAGCTGGGAGGAGGGAGAGAAACAAAGGGTCTGTGTCTGTCTGTATGCTGCTCTTGCCAGGGATAGACCAGGAATGGAGTCTTAGAACTTTTAGTAAGTAATCTAGCTAGGTATGTGTTAGATTATGATTTCTTTAAATGGCTGAGAAAAGAATTGTGCCGAATAGAATAACTATTTCTGTCTGTATATCCTTTTTGTAACTTAAGGTTTTGCCTAGAGGGGTTCTCTATGTTTTTGAATCTAATTACCCTGTAAGATATCTACCATCCTGATTTTACAGGGAGGATTTCTTTATTTCTATTTACTTCTATTTTTATTAAAAGTCTTCTTGTAAGAAAACTGAATGCTTTTTCATTGTTCTCAGATCCAAGGGTTTTGGTCTGTGGTCACCTATGCAAATTGGTGAGGCTTTTTATCCAACATTTCCCAGGAAAGGGGGGGTGCAAGTGTTGGGAGGATTGTTCATTGTTCTTAAGATCCAAGGGTTTGGGTCTGTTGTCACCTAGGCAATTTGGTGAGGCTTTTTACCAAACCTTGTCCAGGAAGTGGGGTGCAAGGTTTTGGGAAGTATTTTGGGGGGAAGGACGCGTCCAAACAGCTCTTCCCCAGTAACCAGTATTAGTTTGGTGGTGGTAGCGGCCAGTCCAAGGACAATGGGTGGAATATTTTGTACCTTGGGGAAGTTTTGACCTAAGCTGGTAAAGATAAGCTTAGGAGGTTTTTCATGCAGGTCCCCACATCTGTACCCTAGAGTTCAGAGTGGGGGAGGAACCTTGACAACTCCTAACAGAAATCAAGCATAGTTTGCTTGTCATCCCTTTTCTAAATGATTCAGAAAACTAACCCTTTGACTGTGCATCCTGTTTACAGAGTTTACACCTTCTCTCACAGCTCTGATTTCTTTCAGCACATGATATGTTCCCTAGCGCAGTTTTGGGCTTAATCTAGCTTTCAATGGGTGTTTTTTCCTCAAAGAGAAGTCCATACTGTTCAGACAAGGTGTCATAAATTACAGAAGTGTAACTTCCCTACATTTGCCTTGTGTAGGAGAAATTTAGATAGGTGAGCATGGACTTCAATAGCAGCATTGTCTATTCATTGGATGACAGGATCGGATATAATCCATTAGTTGTATTTTTAGGCAGCATCTTTAGCTGCCATCAGGAAGTGCATACGTTGGATACCACCCTATCCCAAAAGCACGTAATACAGTTTTGCTTACAAAATTCTCTAAATATTAAATGAACCAGTCAGACTATCTGAAGAAAGAAATCTCAGTCACTAGGAGCTTGTGCAAAATTTTATGGGTCACAGTGTATTTGAAAGGAACAGGGACAAGGGAATACAAGGAATGACCAAGAGAGTAAACAAAGCAATTTCTTCACCTCCCTAAATCATCCCAATCCCCAGAATCCACCAGGCATCAAAACGTGACCAAAATGGACCTTTTGGCAAATGCTTGGATTAGTTTATTGGTATAATACACAGTGTGTGCCAAGAAAAAAAACTTGCCCTTTTCTCTCCCTTCCTTGAACAAAGAGTTCTGGCTAAACTTGCTGAAGGATCTTCAGGCTCCAAGGAGCTGTATTTGAGTAAACGTTGTTTGGGAGAGAGATCTGACGTTTATCTTCTTATCCCTACTCTTTTCTGGGCCACTCTCTCCTTTTTCTTTTGATTTTTCTCCTTTGAAGTTAGGGAGAGCCCAAGAGGGGGGTCTTGATGTTGAGATCTATCCAGCCCCATGTTTAGAAGTACATACCAAGGTTGAATTTGACCCAATGCATTTGACTGCAGATCCCATGGTAGTCTCTAAAATAAATTCACCAAAGTCTTAAATAGAGGTGTAAGTTACACATGGGCTGTAAGTTCATCAGAAACTGGGTACATAAGTGTCAAAGTATTGTAACTGGCATTAGTCAGTGATTTAATAAACATGTAAAATGACTGTATCTTATGATATATCAAGGGGATGGAAGTGATATAACATGTGGTTTAAGACTCAGACAACAGTGTGGAATACCCTGCTATCACTAGTACTATTTTTTAAAATATTTAAGGTAGTTGCCTCTGGGAGTTTTCCCATTCTCATATTGACCAAACTGAAGTCTGTACAGATTTTAAACCAATCAATGGGACATAAGGACTGCTAGATCTTAAGGCAGTCTCAGAATGGTGTCATATAGCTGTCTGGGAACATGCAGATGAGAAATTAAATCTCAAACATTTATGTTCAGTCAGTGAATTTTCAACATTTCAGTAGGTTCAAAGATTGAGCTAATTTTCCTATGAAATGAGGGGGGGAGATTGCTGCCTCAAGAAGAGAATGCAAACACTGTGGTAGTGATCTGCTACCTTCCTTGCTGTGCACTGATGTGTGCTGAAGAAACAGAATGCCGAGGCCACAGAAAGACAGCAAGAAAGTCTATCACCTTCAGCAGTCTGTCAAAACACCACCACAAAGTACAGAAACATGCTTCTGAAGTGTTAATTCTTTTTCCTTCCTCTACCAAGCAGCCAGCTAATAAGAAAGGGAGAGAGAAACTTCGACTGAAGGCTCTCCCTTCTTTTACAAGTGTGAGAAGATACTGTGTAAAGCAGCAACTTACTCAATAGATCTGCTCCCCGTATCCGTTTAGAACTCTGATTACTTTACTGCTTCAAAACTTCATCTAATTTCAAGTCTAAACTTCCTGATGGCCAGTTTATATCCATTTGTTCTTGTGTCCACATTGATACTGAGCTTAAATAATTCCTCTCCCTCTCTGGTATTTATCCCTCTGATATATTTATAGAGAGCAATCATCTCTCCCCTCAACCTTCTTTTGGTTAGGCTAAACAAGCCAAGCTCCTTGAGTCTCCTTTCATAAAACAGGTTTTCCATTCCTCGGATCATCCTAGTAGCCCTTCTCTGTACCTGTTCCATGTTTAAGAAGGATGAATTCAAACTGGGAGACCAGAACTGCACACAGTATTCCAGGTGAGGTCTCACCAGTGCCTTGTATAACGCTACTAACACCTCCTTATCTCTACTGGAAATACCTCGTCTGATGCATCCCAAGACCGTATTAATTTTTTTCATAGCCATATCACATTGGCGGCTCATAGTCATCCTGTGGTCAACCAACACTCCAAGGTCCTTCTCCTCCTCCGTTACTTCTAATTGATGCGTCCCCCGCTTATAACTAAAATTCTTGTTATTAATCCCTAAATGCATGACCTTACACTTTTCACTATTCAATTTCATCCTATTACTATTACTCCAGTTTACAAGGTCATCCAGATCTTCCTGTATGATATCCCAGTCCTTCTCTAAATTAGCAATACCTCCCAGCTTTGTATCATCCGAAAACTTTATTAGCACACTCCCACTTTTTGTGCCGAGGTCAGTAATAAAAAGATTAAATAAGATTGGTCCCAAAACCGATCCCGGAGGAACTCCGCTGGTAACCTCCCTCCAGTCTGACAGTTACCTTTCAGTATGACCCGCTGTAGTCTCCCGTTTAACCAATTCCTTATCCACCTTTCAATTTTCATATTGATCCCCATCTTTTCCAATTTAACTAATAATTCCCTATGTGGCACCGTATCAAATGCCTTACTGAAATCTAGGTAAATTAGATCCACTGCGTTTCCTTTGTCTAAAAAATCTGTTACTTTCTCAAAGAAGGAGATCAGGTTGGTTTGGCACGATCTACCTTTTGTAAAACCATGTTGTATTTTGTCCCATTTACCATTGACCTCAATGTCCTTAAATACTTTTTCCTTTAAATTTTTTTCCAAAACCTTGCATACTATAGATGTCAAACTAACAGGCCTGTAGTTACCCAGATCACTTTTTTCTTCCCCCTTTCTTAAAAATAGGAACTATGTTAGCGATTCTCCAATCATACAGTACAACCCCTGAGTTTACAGATTCATTAAAAGTTCTTGCTAATGGGCTTGCAATTTCATGTGCCAATTCCTTTAATATTCTTGGATGAAGATTATCTGGGCCCCCCGATTTAGTCCTATTAAGCTGTTTGAGTTTCGTTTCTACCTCAGATATGGTCATATCTACCTCCATATCCTCATTCCCATTTATCATGTTACCATTATCCCTTAGATCCTCAATAGCCTTATTAAAGACTGAGGCAAAGTATTTGGTTAGATATTGGGCCATGCCGTGATTATCCTTAACCTCCACTCCATCTTCAGTGTTTAGCGGTCCCACTTCTTCTTTCTTTGTTTTCTTCTTATTTATATGGCTATAGAACCTTTTACTATTGGTTTTAATTCCCTTTGCAAGGTCCAACTCTACTTGGCTTTTAGACTGTCTCACTTTATCCCTACATGTTCTGACCTCAATAAGGTAGCTTTCCTTGCTGATCCCTCCCATCTTCCACTCTTTGTACGCTTTCTGCTTTTTCTTAATCACCTCTCTGAGATGCTTGCTCATCCAGCTTGGTCTACTACTCCTGCCTTTGAATGTTTTCCCCTTTCTTGGGATGCAGGCTTCTGATAGCTTCTGCAGCTTTGACTTAAAGTAATCCCAGGCCTCCTCTGCCTTTAGAGCCATAAATTCTTCAGTCCAATCCACTTCCCCAACTAATTTCCTTAATTTTTGAAAGTCAGCCCTTTTGAAATCAAAAACCCTAGTCAGATTTATTTTTGTTTGTCCTTCCGTTCAGTTTGAACTGAATTAACTCATGATCACTTGAACCAGGATTGTCCCCTACAACTATTTCTTCTTTCAGGTCCTCACCAAAACCAAATCTAAAACGGCGTCCCCTCTAGTCAGTTCAGCAACTACTTGATGAAGAAATCCATCAGCTATCGCATCTAGGAAAATCTGAGCCCTACTGTTATTACTAGCAGCAATTCAAATGCAACATAACTAAGAGACAGGCAACTGGATTGTATTTGTTCTAGTAGAGCATCAACATAACTGTTGACTAAATTCCAACCAATCTCACTTATGCAAACCCACTCAAGTCAACGAATCCGCAAAGGTGTCATTGAGTACACAGTTTGGCCTTCAGTATCTTCAATATGGACGATGAGGAAACATGAGAAGAAAAGAACCCAGCTTCTTGTTTGGGTCCCACAATATGTTTTGAGGCTGGCAGTTAAGAAAAAAATATATATTTACTTGTAAGTTTAGCCCATTTGGTACGTACAATCACTTAGAGACAGTATATATGGGAACCCTCCTCCAACACAGCCCCTAACCATTTAAGAGTCACTTTTCGCACAAGAACTACATTTCACATGAACATTTATAGGGGGCCTAGCAAAGACTTGTATACATAATTCTTATGAGCAGAGGGTATTGAAAAATCCAAAAACTTTGCTTTCATATTACTTTCAGGGCTTTGGCGGCTGTGATTGCAGAGCCATTGGCCATTATCTTTGAAAACTCGTGGCGAACGGGGGAAGTCCCGGATGACTGGAAAAAGGCTAATGTAGTGCCAATCTTTAAAAAAGGGAAGAAGGAGGATCCTGGGAACTACAGGCCAGTCAGCCTCACCTCAGTCCCCGGAAAAATCATGGAGCAGGTCCTCAAAGAATCAATCCTGAAGCACTTGCATGAGAGGAAAGTGATCAGGAACAGCCAGCATGGATTCACCAAGGGAAGGTGATGCCTGACTAATCTAATCGCCTTTTATGATGAGATTACTGGTTCTGTGGATGAAGGGAAAGCAGTGAATGTATTGTTTCTTGACTTTAGCAAAGCTTTTGACACGGTCTCCCACAGTATTCTTGTCAGCAAGTTAAGGAAGTATGGGCTGGATGAATGCACTATAAGGTGGGTAGAAAGCTGGCTAGATTGTCGGGCTCAACGGGTAGTGATCAATGGCTCCATGTCTAGTTGGCAGCCGGTATCAAGTGGAGTGCCCCAAGGGTCGGTCCTGGGGCCGGTTTTGTTCAATATCTTCATAAATGATCAGGAGGATGGTGTGGATTGCACTCTCAGCAAATTTGCGGATGATACTAAACTGGGAGGAGTGGTAGATACGCTGGAGGGGAGGGATAGGATACAGAAGGACCTAGACAAATTGGAGGATTGGGCCAAAAGGAATCTGATGAGGTTCAATAAGGATAAGTGCAGGGTCCTGCACTTAGGACGGAAGAACCCTATGCACAGCTACAGACTAGGGACCGAATGGCTCGGCAGCAGTTCTGCGGAAAAGGACCTAGAGGTGACAGTGGACGAGAAGCTGGATATGAGTCAGCAGTGTGCCTTTGTTGCCAAGAAGGCCAATGGCATTTTGGGATGTATAAGTAGGGGCATAGCGAGCAGATCGAGGGACGTGATCGTTCCCCTCTATTAGACATTGGTGAGGCCTCATCTGGAGTACTGTGTCCAGTTTTAGGCCCCACACTTCAAGAAGGATGTGGATAAATTGGAGAGAGTCCAGCGAAGGGCAACAAAAATGATTAGGGGTCTGGAACACATGAGTTATGAGGAGAGGCTGAGGGAGCTGGGATTGTTTAGCCTGCAGAAGAGAAGAATGAGGGGGGATTTGATAGCTGCTTTCAACTACCTGAAAGGGGGTTCCAAAGAGGATGGCTCTAGACTGTTCTCAATGGTAGCAGATGACAGAACGAGGAGTAATGGTCTCAAGTTGCAGTGGGGGAGGTTTAGATTGGATATTAGGAAAAACTTTTTCACTAACAGGGTGGTGAAACACTGGAATGCGTTACCTAGGGAGGTGGTAGAATCTCCTTCCTTAGTGGTTTTTAAGGTCAGGCTTGACAAAGCCCTGGCTGGGATGATTTAACTGGGAATTGGTCCTGCTTCGAGCAGGGGGTTGGACTAGATGACCTTCTGGGGTCCCTTCCAACCCTGATATTCTATGATTCTATGATTCTATATAGCAGATGAGAATTCTCTCTCCCATTACTCCACCCAAAGCTAATTTTCTAAACTTGGCTGCCTAAGATTGAGCACTTTAATCCACAGTCACTATGCCTCTGTGCCTCAGTTTCCCCATACGTAAAATGGGGATAGTGATATTGAGCTCCTTTGTACCATGCTTTGAGATCTACTGATGAAAAGCACTATAACAGTTAGGTATATTTATTATTAAGGCACCTAAATAAATTTGATTTTCACTTAGGTGCCTTTAAGATTGAAAATACTGGCCTAAGTCCCAGCATTGAGATAAAGGACTAGCAACTTTACTCAGTACATCTAGATTTCAGAGCTATCTGGATGTCTACATTGTTCTGACAGAAAAACTCCCAAAGTCTCCTATCTCTGAGCAAGCAATGAACCTGGTGTAAAACCTGGGATGGATTATTTGAAGTCTGTTTCGATGCTGGTTGGTCCAAAGTCTTGGAGGGAAATCTTCAGTGAGCATTACAACATTCAACCCCTAACTCTAAAAATATCTTGTGTCCTGGTTTTGATGTTGGTGGGGAGTCCCAATACAGAAGTTATCAAGAGACTTTTAGCATTCCTTGAGTGCTGCCATGTTTTGATGCTACTCAGCCAGCTGGGAAGCAACTTCTCCACCCACCAACTGTGCCCCCTGCAGGTTGGCAAACAACTTCAGCCAGCTGGCATGGCAGGCAAACTGCCCAATCTCTTCCTCTGGCTGGCCAGGAACAGCTGCAGCATGCCAAGCCTGGCTGACAAGGCTTCTGATAGTGTCCCTTCCCCCACTGTAACTCCTTTTTTCACACAACCCCCTTTCCAACAGTCTTCTGCTTCCACTGTGAATTTCCTACTGCCCCCTGTCAATATCTCCTCCTTAATACCTTGTTGCTCTAGCATTGTAACCCCCCATCCGTTCTGATTCCTCTCGTCTAGTCCACAATAGCCTCTCTTCCTATCATCTACCTCTCACTATTGCCTTCATGGTGCTCCCCATGCTCACCCTCCTCCCCTTGCTACCCCACCCACTCCATTGCCACTACCCATCCACTCTCTACAGCAACACCATTCACTCACCTCTTCCCATCTGTAACATACGTTTACCTCCATACTTATCAAGTCCTTTCTTATTTGCTTCACAAGCATTCAGGAGAGACTGGGGCTAACTAAGGCCCTTACTTTGGAGAGCTGATCAATTTTCAGGATCAGGAGGGCATTTAAAAAGTCATACCTGTTAAAGAAAAGAAGTCAAGTTTGGAGCCTGACTGTCTTGAGAATGGACAAGATTTTCAAACATGGTGGGTGACATTAGGTGCTTCCGATTTGGTGCACAACTGGAGATACCTTTAAAGGGACCTGATTTTCAGAAAGTGTTGTGATCTGAAGATCTGGCGACTTTAAGGTTTCAAATTGGAAATCAAAAAATTGAGGCATTGTTGAAAATTTTTTAAAAAGTGTAAGTTCATAAGATGTCACAATCTATAACAGCAGATGTTGATGGGAAAATGTGCAGAAGAGACAAAGACTGAATTAGTCCAAACAAGGAGCCCAAAAATTAAATTCAGATCAACTTAAAATTAAATGGCTTAAGGAAGTCTATAAATGCTTAAAGGCCTACTGATTTAATTCAAGTACTGTTAAAATCATGCCTGGTAAACAAGAACAGTGAGAGATTATAAACCAATGAACCGAAATTGGTGTGTTGTAAATTAAGTGAAACTAGTGGATAAAATAATGATCACTTCCTTTTGGGGTCCCAACGGGAAGAGACTTTGGGAGCAAAGTTGGCTATTGGCGGGAGCTTCTCTAACATGCATTCAATTCCTACCATCTACTTCTTCACCCTAATCCTGAGAGATGTCCTCATTAGACTGGGTGAGAGAGAGGGACTTCTGATATCGACAACACCACTTGGGATGTGAGACTGTGTCATATGCAGATCCCCCCACCCATGTGTCATTTTCTTTCCCCATGTTTTTTCCTTCTCTTTTCTATCCCCTGTTCTTTTGTCTTCTGTCTAATAAGAGTCTGGCTAGCCAGCCAAGACTGCATATTTTACAACATTTCTGGGAGCTTCTGACCAAAAAGGCAGATAAATGTAATGCTCTAAACTGCCTGACCCTGGTACAAGTTTCCCAAGTCTTAGAGGGGCTGATAAGTCTGTACTCCATTACCTGTGTTTTTTCCAGCAGCAAGACTGCAAGTGAAAGTCAACACCAGAGACAAAGGCTACATTTTTGATCTTTGCTGTTCTTTTCTCTCCCCATTTGTTTGTATGTGTCTTGTTAGGAAACAGGATCAGATTTTAGAAACAATCAACAACAGCTCTGACCCATCTGAACTAAATTCTCCTTTTTTCTCTAAAAAGGGTCATCACCACCATTTTTGATACCATCTAAAAGATGGTCAAACAAAGGAGTCTCTGCTTCTACAAACTCTCCAGCTAAAGCAAAAGGAACAAGGGATGTTAAAAGAAAAGCCTTATTTAATATTTTACATTTTCAAATGCTTTAACTGTTTTTTCCTCCTTTTCTGTACCTTTAATAAAAAATTTAAAGGATTTTTAATGGTGAATTTGCCATAGTACTAATCAGACTGAGATATCTGTACACCAAACCCCAAACGTTTAAAATGGTGACTGGGTGATGTTAACAGTGGCCTGATCCAAAGCTCATTGAAATCATTGGAAAGATTCCCATAGACTTACATGGGCTTTGGATAAGGTTCACGGTGCTTAAGGACTCTACTCGTGCCCTCAAGCCAACTATAGCATTTGTCTCAGACTCACAATGCAATAACACTTGCTACAAAACTCAAATTCTGTATTTTAGCAGTCTCTGAAGACCAAAAGGTAAAAGATCCAACACATTCTAGTTCTGGTTTACAACTCTAAAAATAAAACTGAGATAGTCAAATTAGGAACTTTTTCTAGACCCACTATTTATTTTCATTTCTATCTTCCCTTCTCTTCTCACTCTCTCTTTTCAGTTCCATGACTTCCTCTTCTTGTCCTAATTTAATTTCTGTTTTCTACCATTCTCTTGTGCATAGCTGGCACTTCATGTTTCCAGGTTGATTGTACTGCAATTTAGATGATCACCATAAACTTTCAATCTGCTCTACGAGGGGCTACCCTGCAACTCTCATCTCTCTCCCCTAACTGCTGTGCTGTAGCTGCATGAAGAGTCTGGCAACAGAGTAGTGTAGATAAAACAGGCACTTTCAGACAAGTATATAGCAGGCCACATTGGATTCTGTATCTCTATGGAGAAAATCTCAATAAGCACTCTGGAAACTATGGGCCCATTCCAACTCCCATTGAAAGCTATGGAGAGACTCCTAATCCATCAGAAATTCATGTTGGCAGCTGCTGGACCACAAACCTTTGGCTGATCTATGAGCTACATATGGTATCTGATGCTCTGGTGATGAGGGAGAGATCTCCCTTCCACAACAGCCATATAGTGCCTATTCCCGTTCCCCAAAGTGTCCAAAAATTGACCCCTTCACAAAAATGGTCTTTGTGATAAGCAAGCTCTTACTATCAAAGTAATCGTACTCCACTGGACAAATAAGGAACAAAAATATATATTCATTTAATGAGTTATAAAAATATTGCAAAATTCAGTGAATATATTATTTATTATTGGACCAGCTCTGCCACTATACACACACCAGGAACACTCATGGAACAATGTAGTGTTCCATATGAACAAGAGTGACAGAACTGGCCCCTTTGTAGCATTCTCAGAAACCTGCAACAGATACATAACTGGTTTCAGATATATGTCAGGAAATAAGACTGGTTTCTGGTCTGCATCTCCCTGATTTTTCTTCCTCTGTTCAATGAGGATAGAAAAAGTCCTATGCCCTCCCTTCTTCCATTTTCCTGCAAAGTTCTCTGGACAACATAAAATATCTATATTGTTTATGAAGATTATGTATTTTCATACCACTTGAAAAGCTGCCCAATTTGTCCAGGGAATTTCTGCCTACTCTGATTTCTGTCCCAGAAGCACCCTCATTTGAGATGTTGAGCACATTCCTTTGTATGAAAGTGTATGAAGCTAAACTGGGGTATCGTGAAAAACAGTTCACAAAGCAAGTGGAAAACTATATATAAAATGATATTTACTTCTCATTTCAGATGAAGCCTGAGACAAAAGGCATATAGGTAAACACAGCTGCAACATTTTTAGGCATATAATCAAATGCACAAAAAAATATTGGAAAACTATGTTAATTATTGTAATTAAATTGTGAACAGTATTGATAGAAAAAAAAATCTTTAAAGCATATAAAATCAAGATGAATCGGATCACATATGGGGATTTATTCTAGTGGCAAGATGTGCCAGGACATGAGTATCAGCTACCCACCTCTGCTTGAGGCTAGCAGAACTGGAAACATTAGAGAGTCTAGAAGTGGATGAAAACTCAGTCATTTCTGGTTCATTGTACATCTCCCAGCTTATGAATAATAAAAAAGAACTAGAATCAAAACTAGAACTTATTTTGCCTAATATTCTAAATTAAACACCATTGGTATATGGTTTGGTTTTTTCCTCTCCCCTACTGTCTCTCTTCCTCATGTTCTAACCCTTTGTTTTCTCTCAGTCCTCAATTTTCATTCCTTTTCTTTACTCAATGTGCAGACTCTTTCCTTCTCTCTGTCCCCAGTTCAGCACGGGACTTAAGCACATGTCCCTACTTTAAGCTGGACCTGACTCCAATGAGACTTAATCACGTTTAAAATTGAGTTTACTGAATATGAATAGACTTGAACATGGTTTATAAAGTTAACCATGTTTAAGTGCTTTGTTGAAGTGCCTCTTTCACCTCCTCCCCATTCGTTACTGCTAGGATAAGTTTACGACAGTACCTCATGGTTTGTCCAGAGGGAGGACAAACCTATGGACCAGTAGTACTCCTGGAGGAATTCTGCACAAAAAAATAAAAATTCTGTGCACAATATTTTAAAATTCTGCTTATTTTTGTCATAAACAACACAATATAATCATACCAGTTTCAATTATTTTGGTAATTTATTTCAAAATACCTGTCAGCAACTATGTTTGTAACAATACAGACAACAAACAAGATTCAGGAAATGTTTTTTGACAAATAGATTCCTTACTAGGGATATTAATAGTGAACTTTGAGTAATAATTCATTTAAACTACAATACAGAAATCTATTTTCTGCACATCTCAGAAGCAGCACAAAGGGAGTCAGGGGTAATGGAGGAGCTGAGGGAAAGGGAAGTAATTGCTGGGAAGGAGCCTGGGAGTGAACCTGGAGGGTTGTTGGCTGTGGGTGGGAGAAGTATGAAACAGTTTGGTTTTTTTGGGGGTGGGGAGGAGGATTGTTAGGGAGCCTTCCCTATGCAGACCCTGGGCAACCCTTAGTCTCTCACATTCACCAAGCATAGCTGTCCTTGTCCCCATGTGTCCCTGCACCCCCCCTTCAGGCTCAATGTTGTCTCCCCACTTACCCTTCTGAACCGCAGTCTGTGACCTCCCCAGAGCCCTATGTGTCCCACTCTGTCACCCCCATATCCCATGCCTCCTCACCAAGCCCCATGAGTAGGATGCTGTGAGGAATGCAGCCACTGCCCCCTCCCCGTTCATGGCTGGCTGCTCCAATCCATGAGCCAGCTGCCCTCTCTTCTGGTGCCACATCAGGTGCTGGTGGGTGAAAAGTGTGCAGCATGACCCCTTTCACGGCTTCCCTTTGCCTCCCCATCAGAATCAATTATTTTGTCCAGGGCAGGAGGGGGTGTGTGGACATTAATTCTGCACTCACACAGAATTCCCCCATTAGTACACTAGGCTCCACATTTGAGGATCTGTAATATGTCAGTGTCATGTTTGAGCTGTAGTAATATGCAGGACGTACATAAGGAACCCAACCACTGGATGGATGACACTGCTGTTTGTAACCTCCACTCTCTAGTCTCTGACTACTAGCTGGGAGACAACAATTGACTGCAGAGATGTGGTCAGCTCTCATACCGATTCTCCTCCTGCCCCCAGATGCTGGGTTTTACAAAACACAGCTTTATTCTGAAATCAGTTTTAGAAAAGTGACATTTTAGCAGTGGAAGGGTTAACTAAGTTTATGACTACAGCAGATGTAAATTAAGGTTAGATTTTTTAGGTCTTAAGCCAACTACTGGAAGGCAGGGGGAGGAAGAGAGAGAGAGAGACTAGGGAAAGGAAGAAAAAAAAAGATTTTCCCTGAAAACAACATTATCCTACATGTGTCTGCTGCAGTGTTTCTTGCATCTTTCCACTGAAGCATCCAGTTCTGGCCACTGACACAGCATTCAGGACTATATAGACCACTACTCTGATCCAGCATGCTCCTGTATTGTAGGTCTCACAGTCGATGGTCTCCTGAGAAGATGTTTTTTTTTTGTTTGATTGTTTTTGTTTTTTAAACATCTAAACCTTAGCCATGCACCAATAGGCACCCAGCTCTAATGCATACTTATTCCCCAGAACTTTCATTTCTATTTAACACACAATGATCATGCAGTTACATTTGGTTAACCAGGAACTCCACAGCCCTTATAAGATGATTTATAAAGGTACACTCAAGATGGAAGTCCATTGCCCTGTCTTTTTCACGTATGATACACTTCTTTGTTCGCTGTAGGCCTTATGTTTAAATAAACCCTTATACATGCATGATGAATTGAAAAAACAGGCCATAAATACTAGATCGCAAGTTGGATTAAACCCTACATAGACTACCCAGACCTTGGGTCTGGGCACACTGGAGTAAACAGGGCTATTGCCTGCTAACTCCTGCCTGACAGCAGATGGGCAGGGAATGGGTAGTATGTTCATGACACACCCCTTACTCACTTGCCACTACAGCTGAGCAGGCACATTGGTTGTCATAAGTCACTGCTGGTATAAGCCAGTGGTACATTAGCAGCCCATGCTCCCTCGCCACACCAGAGCAAAGAGGCAGTGGGAAGTGCTGTGATTCAGAGGGGAGTCTGAGTCCCAGTGCCTCTGATGGCCACTCCAGGAATTGTGCAGTTTATACATCAATCCTAGCTCAGAACTATGTCTGAAGTCACAACAGCTTGTGTGTAAAACGTGAGTCAAATTGTTCAGGGGATGTTAGCAAGACTATTAAAAAAGACAACCTCCACAAATCTGATTAGTTAAAAGATGGTTGTTTGGAGCAGCATACCTCCTTTTTATTATTTTTTCCTAAACAATTTTTTCTTGATTAATTGTTTAAAATGAAATCTGACATCTTCCTTCCACAGAGGAATGTTTTACTTAAAAATAACATTTTCATGGAATACTTTGCTTTTGCATTGCTCCAAACAGAACAATTTCCTGTTAAAATACAGCAGGGATGAGCAGAATGTGGCTTCTGAACAGAGTGTGCTGGCAGAACCAAGCAGAAGAGTAATGATATTAAGACTCAGGGTTTTTAAAAACATTCAAAAAATAAATTAAATTACAAAAGAAAAAAATTATCAATAATTGAATCAACAGCACTGAGTCATTTGAAGGTCTTTCCCAATCACAGAACAATTGGCTCCACCTTGGGTGCTTAGCTCCTCCAGCTGGTCAGTACCTGACAGTAGAGACTGGAAGAACCACTAATGCTTGAATATTCCATATCCTGACACTCCTACACCTTCCTTAGTGAACTGCAGTGTGAATGCAACGTATAACTAACTAACATTGAAACTAAAACCAGAGGCTCTAGCTTCCAACACAAATGCTCAGCTATGTAGCCAACAAACACAGCTTCAATAGTTTAAGACAGTCTCTGTTTTATTAAACTTCCACAATATTTAGAATTAGTAAATTACAATAGGCATGACCCTATGATGAACTTTAATGTGCATTCTCTCCCCTTCCCCCTTAGAAACAATTACAACCTGATTGCTAATTCTTGTATTTTTACAGGAGACTGTATTTCTATTTTAGTGCAAAGTCATATTTAGCAACATATATTTTAATTGGACCCAAGCTCTGCTGTGTATGTGTATACATGTGCTTGTTTTCTTTCCATACGTTTGAGAGACTTATTCAGGTCTATGTGTTTCATGGATCCCCTGGCTCTTCTTGAGAGCACTATCTATGTACAGTCATCCAATCAAAGATCACCATTGTCAACCCAGCCACAGTAACATAGTGTTTCCCCTTGTAAATTACATTGGTAGATTCAAAGGCCAGAAGGGATCATGGTGATCATCTAGTCTGATCTCCTTTTATAACACAGGCCAAAAAACTTCTTCAGAATAATTCCTGGATGTTTTTCTTTTAGATAAACATCCAATCTTGATTTAAAAATGGACAGTGATGGAAAATTCACCACAAGCCTTAAGTTGTTCCAGTGATTAATTACTCACTGTTAAAAATGTATGTTTTATGTCTAATCTGAATATGTCTATCTTCAACTTCCAGCCATTGGATCATGTTAGACCTTTCTCTGCTAGATTAAAGAGCCCATTATTAAATATTTGTTCCCCACATAGATACTTATGAACTGTGATCAAATCACCCTTTAAGGTTCTCTTTGTTAAGGTAACTACACTGAGCTCTTTGATTAAAAGATTAGAAAACATTCCTTACAGTGATAGACTCATTCTCGTGGTTCTTCTCTGAACCCTCTCCAATTTACCAACATCCTTCTTGAATTTGAACACCAGAACTGGAGAGAATATTCCAGCAACAGTCACACCAGTGCCAAATACAGAGATAAAATAGCATCTCTACTCCTACTCAGGTATTCCCCTATTTATGCAACCAAGGATCACATTAGTTGTTTTAGCCAAAGCATCGCATGGGAGCTCATGTTCAGCTGATTATCCACCATGACTCCCAAATCTTTTTCAGCCTACATTTAATTAACACAATACAGTTAATTTGCCCACCATAAATGGAAGAAAACTGAAGAAACCTTGGTAGCTCTTCTGGATTCATGAAACATCTGTTATTTTAACTTAAGGAAATCATACTTTCTAATATAGCTTGCATTTAGTTTTGTTTAAACACCTTATAAATTCTATGGGGGGGGACACATGTAAATAACTAGCTAGCCAACAGTTTTTATGTCAATTACAATTCTTTGCAAAAATGGATTTTAATCAAGCAAGATTGATGAAATATTGTATTAATTCCACGTGTATTAAAACCATGAGGTTTGTGAGGTACCCCATAATAAGGGGCTGCCCATGGAGCAGCCTAGGAGACAGGGTCCCAATCTCCTTTCTGGTCCTCCTGTTGCTCAGGGGGTGTCAGTACACTCCCCAACATGTAGGCTGAGCTATGCCACCCATCACAGGGAGGGGACTGAGTCAAAGCTCTCCCTACTCCCTGACTCCATCTGTCTCTTGTCAGTCACCTGAATGAGCGAGGAATGTATCAGCTCTGCTTCCCCCGCCCCCAACACAGTAATCAGTGATAAGGGACACTGATTCAATAAGATTAGGTGATCACAATGGTCCCTTCTGGCGTTAGAATCTATTCCCTGACACCAGCATGCAGGGTGGCACACTATCTGGCCAACATTTTAAACTTGGGTGCTTAAAATTAGGCAACTAAATAAAAGTAGCCTAGTTTTCAGAGGTGCTTAGAGAGAAGATGGGCTCATTTCTAACAAAGGTATTTGCAGAATAACTGGTTAAAAATACATTCAGATATGTCTGAACAAAAGAGTGAATGCAAGAGAGTTTGAAAAGGCTCAATTATTTTATACCAAAATTCACTGGCACATTTCCCCAGTGCCTAACAGAAACATAAAACATGTATAGAAGATGAATTCATATCTATGATCAACTACTCTATCTTCTTCTGAAGCAGGGGACACTGCAAGCTTTAATGAGCCTATCTGGTAAGAATTACTTCTGGCACTAAAGTTGCATTGTGGTGTCCCTTAATTCCCTAGTGTTTACTGTTTCACAGGTTAGTCAAGCAGAGTACATGGGCAATAACTGTGGTGCCTGGGGATAGTGGAATTGTCTAATTTTAGCTCACTTCTAGCTTTCTTTGATTTATAAATCCTGTGGATATTTTAGCTTCTGCAGCTTTCTAGACATTTTATTTCAGAGCTGCTCTTTTATACCCAAAGTACTGTGATTTTATCCCATGGGTCACAGGGCAGAGCTTCTCCTCAGCTTCCAAACTCACTGCCATGTCCAGTCTCCTTTAAGGTTTATTCTCCACGCAGGCATGTAAAGCAACAGAAAATAGTCCTAACTCACACTTGTACCTCAGGCTTGAGGACCCTCACCCTCAGGCAGTCCTGGCAGCTTCCCAGTTCTAGTCAGCTCTGCTCCCTTCCTGGAACAGTAGTCCCAGAGCTGCTTCCCTAAGTATCTGGCCCGTTGCTCCAGGGACCAACCATAGGAGTTAGCTCCATTCCATGATAGCTTCCCTTCCCCAGACACAGTCTGTCTTAATAATTCCCTTCTACCTCCAATTTCCTGCCCTCTGACAGCCCTTTATAGGCCCAGCTGTAGCTCAGTCCCTTTTATTGCCTGGATTGGCTTGCCTGCTCTGACACAGGTGCTGGGCCCAGTTCTATTCAAAGGGACTAGCTATCCTGTAACATTTGTTATATGCCTCCCCTCTCCTACATTCATGGGGTATATAAGTAACAATGAATAGTTGAACCACAGTTTGAACCATGTGTTTCTGATGTTACCTGAATGTGAAGGCAGAATTTGGGTCACTATCTTTACCATGAAGCTTTTGTTCTTTTGTCCGATCTGACAAGCTTTGGCTTTCTCGTTCAGGCCTAATCTACACTAGAAACTTTTGAAGGTATAACAATATCAGTTAGGGGTATGAGTCTTTACAATGTCTTTGGACTGGCAAAAAGACTGGGTGATGGGATATTCGATGGGGTGGGATCCGAGTTACCCAGGAAAGAATTTTCTGTAGTATCTGGCTGATGAATCTTGCACATATGCTCAGAGTTTAGCTGATCGCCATATCTGGGGTCAGGAAGGAATTTTCCTCCAGGGCAGATTGAAGGAATCCTGGAGGTTTTTCGCCTTCCTCTGTAGCATGGGGCACGGGTCACTTGCTGGAGGATTCTCCGCTCCTTGAAGTCTTTAAACTACGATTTGAGGACTTCAGTAGCACAGATATAGGTGTGAGGTTTTTTGCAGGAGTGGTGGGTGAAATTCTGTGGCCTGCATTGTGCAGGAGATGATCATAATGGTCCCTTCCGACCTAAATATCTATGACTCTGTGAAAAGCCCTTGTATTGCACAGTTATACCAGAAAAAAAGTCCTTTTGCTACTGTGGCTTATTTCATTTGAGGAACAGGTATAAACTATACTGATGAAATAATTCTTTTGTTGGTATAAGATGCCTCTCTACTAGGAAGATTTGCTGGAATACTGGCAAAATTCTTCCATTGTAGACAAGACCTCATTCCTGTTAGAGAATGCTTCGTATAATACTATTGATATTGTATATACAGTACATTTAAATAGAAGAGATACTATCTCAAAACCTCCTGAATAATGATCTTACTGTATGCATGCAAAGTTATATTGGAATACCTGCAATCTTTGATGTCTGTCTACAGGAAAATTATAAATTATTCTCTTCAAACTACTACCTACTATAGAGGCTAGAGAAGCTTCTAGTATTTCTTCAGATTTCTTGATTCACACAAGAACAAGAGAAGATTTTGGAGTGAATAGAGGCCATTTGGCTCATCATGTCTTATTCCCTTTGCAATCTACACCATGATGTCTTCTAATTGTTTCTTTAATGACCTCCATGTTTTTGCCTTAACTATTTTGCCTGGTAAGCTATTCCACACATTTATGATTCGCTGCTTGAAAAAAAAAAATGCTTCCTGACATCTGTTCTGAATGTGTTTTTCTTTAATTTTCATTTATGCCCTCTTGTTCTATCATCTGTGTTGGGCTAAAAATAGGAATCCATGTTGACATTTTCTAAACCATTTAAATTTTATGTTCTTTAATTAAAATACCCTTCTTAACTAGATGGAAGTCTAACCTGGTGGGTAGAGAACATAATATTACATTTGAACCAAGATCATTACTTTTTTAAAGCTGGCAAACTTTCTGGATGCATATTTTCTATATCCCATAGGTTATTGCTAATGAAGAGATTCTCAAACTTTGCCATGCATCATCTACACCATTATTACAACTGATTAAATCTGGAGGAAGGGGAAATCTGAAAATGTCAAAATTAAAAGAATCAAGATCTAGGGATTACCGGCAAGGTTTTTTAATTTTGCGTTCTGTGAATTCTCAATTATTTTGAAGAGTTTTAGACATTCTTGGGGCCTCTCTTTACCCTAAATTTATGGACCAAGATTTTCAAAAGTGACTAGTGACTTTGAGTGTGTTAATTGGGAGGCAGGTGTCAACTTAAGACACCTTAATGGGGCCTGATTTTCAGAAAATAGTGAGTCCTTCCCTCTGAAAATCAGACCCCTTTAAGGTATCGCAAGTTGGGAATGCACAAATCAAGGTATTCCAAATCGCTATACTATTTTAAAAAGACAGGCCAAATTACAGTTATTTCCTTTTTTGGGCCTACCCTAAACCTCAGCTCTTATCTTGGTTTACTTTGCTGTTAGCTGGACGTTCCTAGGCTGTGACCTTTATGTTGGAACCTTCTTCTCAGGTTGGTTTGTTCTATTAAGTTATTCAGGGATCAGCTTTTGGCTATCACCTATGCACTTTAGTATATGTTTACTAACCTCTAATGTTATTTTTTCCCCACTATCATTTTCCTTAGTTCTGCTGGTGATAGCCAATTTTAGTGTTCACCAATATAGCAGGGGTGAGGATTCTGGCTAACCTCTGAGCCAGTGCACAAGATGGAAAAGGGCTTCCTGTACACTCCCATGATGAAGAGGCAGATTTTGGCCAACAGTGTGAAGTACACAACATATGCCCATTGCTCTAATTAGTGATTTGGAAGAGAAAAGGGAAAATTAGAGAAAGAGTTCACAACAAAATTAGGAAGCAACTTGTTTTGCTTTCTCACTACTAAGCTGTTATCACCTTTCTTTCTTACCTTTGCAGTCTTGTTCTCTCATTCCTTCTGGTGCTAGAATTATGAATGCTGATGAGACAATGCCCGGTCCAACCCCAGACAATCATTATTTAGTGGCTAATTTAGGTACCAGGAGTTTTGGAGTGTGATTGCTTGGCCTGAATGTACCTGCTGGAATTTTGGGGTATCTACAGATTTTGTGGCTGCATATTTCAACTTAATCTCTCTACATTGTTTCCCCTTTAATTACTAAATTTATTGCAGTATCAGGAGCTTAGACAGACACAAAAGAATGTAGAATCACTTTGATGGCATGAATGTAGAAGCAATAGCTGTACAGAGAGATACCCAGGCTGATTTGGCTTGGCGATTATGTCTAAAATTCATTTTGTTAGAGTGACTGATCTTCAGAGAACTGTATAATAAATGGACAGCTAGGTTAATGTCAATGTGCTATTACAGACAGAAGCCAAAAATTCTCTTTAATGTAGTCCCATTAGGAAGCCCTAGTGTAAGCATCTTTCCCGGAATACTGTGAGAATCTGTGCGCCAGAACTGGTGGGAGGGATTCTGCACCAGCTGCCAAACATGACATTTCTGGACAGGCAGCTAAACCCTCAGCAGGTGACATCTGTGGAGCAGCCTTTCATCTTCCTGTCTCTCAATGGCTGGCTACCTGCATGGGGCAAGGATCCCAGAGAGGCTCTATGAATGCAGCCTGTCTCTTTCTCCCAGCTGGGCTTCCACATCCACAGGCTGAGGATCCCAGAATTCTAGCTTCTCGTGTCAACATCTGCTCTCAGAACCCCTTTTGTCCATTTCTCTCTTTTTGTGTTGACAGCTCAAGCCCAATCCAGCCAATATAAACTGTCTGCAATCAACAGACCACAATCTACTGACTGTTTAGAGCATACAAGCAATATGTATATTTTTGCACATCTTCAGTGTGATATGTGAATAGTGATGAGTCAGCAAAATGTGTTTTGGGTGCTTTATACATTTTTCAGTTGTTGTAAAAAAAAAAAAAAAGCAAAGGTTCAAAGTGTGAGCCAAGGAAGACCTATTTATAGGTAATCGCCACAAACTTTTTGGAAAGTTTTTCAGGTTGCACAGGGATGCACAATTTCTGGTTTTGCTACACAGAATCTGCAATAAGTTTTCACTAGTGAAAACTCATTTTCTCCTAGGGCAAAATTAGCAGCAAAAAATGCAAAAGATAAAACAGTGATTTTTTTCCTATTGTGTAACCACTGAAAAGACAAGTTCCCCCACCCAATTTTAAGTGATGCTAAATGCAGTTTATTCATCAAGATTAATGGTATCACAATGAATATCTAACAGATTGCTAATCACTAGCCAGAGTTTTAAAATGTACCTATCCATGTGTCTATTTTGTTACAGGTATACTTTATAGCATATATTTCTTTTGAGAGATAGTAACTAAGGTTTAGTCACCCAAAAGAACGACATTCGAACAAACAAACAAAGCAGAGAATTTGTAAGAGTGTTTCTTTGTATCTTTAAGAGAAATCCTCTGTTATTTAACTTAAAGAATAGAGGATTTATCTTAGTGATGGATTAACACAGGAAGGAAAAGACTAGCCTTGTGGTTAAAAGTTCAGAGTTCTAGGTTCTTTTCTTGGCGCTGTCATAGACTTCTTGTGTGACCTTGGGGAAGTCACTTAGACTGGGGTTTTTGACTGAGCCTTAGGGAGTTAGATGCTCAAATTCCATTGAATTTTAAAGGAAGTTGGGTGCCTAACACCCTTAGGCCACTTTGAAAATCCCATCCACAGTCTCTCTATGCTTATTTCATATCTGTCAAATGAAAACTTTACTACTTCCCTATTTGTGATGATCAATTTATTAATGTTTGTGAAGTTCTTTGAGATCCTCCGATTAAAGGTGCTCTCTAAATACGAAGTATCATTCTTATCATTGGGGACTGGATTGTCTGGCAATGCAGCAGGCTCTGAAAGATTCATCATCTTTTGTGAAAGCAGCTGTGGGGACCCACGTTTTTTGGCTGATCTATGACGGATGTGGGAAGGGTTGCTGGTAAATATTGTTCTGTACTCCAAAATATGGTCTAGGCGTAAAATTGCTGAGGTGCTGTGTTAGAATGTCAGGGGGAGCAGAGAGTTTTAGCGTATGCCCCCACAGACACAAGGCCTCTGACAAACAATAGAGGAACTATCACAGAAGCATTATCTCAAGGCTTGTTTCAATGAACAATTAGTTCTACACCACACTAGCCTGCAGCAGCTTAACTGTCCATGTGACCCCTGCTGACAAGCATTAACAGTTTGATAATGCATTTTGACCTCCTCCGAGTTCACAGTGGACCAGATAAAAGTGCGCTAACAGTTAATGCACATCAGCAAGTTCCACATGGACAGTTAGTCCTCAGCAAGCTAACGAAGGGTAGATTCACACCATAACCTGCCTCAAACTAAGGTTATGTCTTCACTACCCACAGATCGGCGGGCAGTGATCGATCCAGCGGGGATCGATTTATCACGTCTCGTCTGGATGCAATAAATCAACCCCCTGAGCACTCTCCCGTTGACTCCTGTATGCCAGCACTGCAGGCAGAGTTGACAGGGGAGCGGCAGCAGTCGACTCACCGTGGTGAAGACACTACGGTAAGTCGATCTAAGTACGTCAACCTCAGCTACCTTATTCACAAAGCTGAAGTTGCGTAACTTAGATTGATTGCCCCTCCCCTGCAGCGTTGACCAGGATGTCATATTTCGTGTAGACAAGCCCTTAGATAACCTGGGAAAAGACAGTCTGAGGCACAAGGAAGATGTAACACCTAGGCCTTGCCATTGACCAAATGGTTCACTCAGGGACAGTGGGGCTCTGAGGAAAAGGGATCTTCTATAAAGAGGAGAAACAAAGACACTCACTGGAAGGCAAATCGAGACCAGATTATCTCTGAGGGCTCCTGAGCTTTCTAAAATAATCTAAATTGGGCCTGTTCTGTTCCTGTAACTCAAGAGGGAAATGCATCTAACTTAGCTGTAGTGAAGGGTAAAATTAGGTGAGTACATACGCATGTAGGCTGTTGTTTTGTTAAAATAATTCTCTCTGATGCTTTGGTCCATTTGCTAGATAAATCTACTTGTTTTAAGAAGGCTACTTGTCACTGTATAGCCCTAGTCACAAGCTCCCAAAGGAAGAAACACAAATGTCCAGTTGGGCCTGAGTGGTAAGAAATGGTTGGTTCCAGAATAAGAGAAGTGTTCATAGATTCATAGGATATTAAGGTCAGAAGGGACCATTATGATCATCTAGTGTGACCTCCTGCACAATGCAGGCCACAGAATCTCACCCACCAACTCCTGCGATAAACCTCTCACCTATGTCTGAGCTATTGAAGTCCTCAAATCATGGTTCAACTCCAAGCCAGTTAAGGGTATAAGGCCACATAGATTAGCTAAACAGAGGTTTTTTTGTCATAAATCTGACAAATTATAATGGTTGGGCATTTTCATTAGCAGCTGGTAAATGACTAATTTTCTACCACAGCAATCTTTTGCAACTATATTTGAATGAGGAACACAACTATCTAGTCAGACTGTTGTTAAATATTCAGTTTGCAATAGCAATATCCTCTTTGAAATCAGTCTCCTTAATGGCTAAATATGTTAGAGTACATTAACAATCTTTAGCTTCTTGATGGGATGCTATCTAGGCAACAGCAATCACATGTTGATTCCTAACACCTAATTTCTCAAGGACAATCATTTAAAAATACATCATTCCCAATGCTTAGAGATACTCTAATAAATACTAACTTTTGCAGATTTATTTTCCTAATGCCAGGTATGTAATTATTGTATCAGTGTGAAGTGCAAAACATCAGTGCAGCTCTTTACCAAAACAATTGAACAACCTGCAGAAGAAGAAGAATGAAGAACAAAATTATCAGGTGTCCAGGATATTAAGAAAATGCTGGTTAAAGGTGTTGGTTAGTGAAGAATGTTATCTGGCCAAGGACAGCAATACAATTAGAGATACTTCAGCCTCAAACAAAAGTTCTCCATTTCACCGCATTTAATGGCCACACAGATAACATTTTGAAAAGATTTTTTTTTAAATCATTTGTTATAAAAGAATTCATTTGCCTGATAATCTTTGTGGGAAAAATGATACCTTCCATCTGATTCCCATTTACGAGCAGAAAAATGGGAAGGTGGGAAGGGCAGATCCTTTCAACGTGTAACTCCGTAGCACAAAAATACTCAAAAAAAAAAAAAAAGGCACAGACTCTGATGGGGGCTCTTTGATGGAAGTTTTTATGAAGTTAATGTTGCAGAGAGATGTTCAGAAGCCCCTAAACACGTGGACTGTGGCGTGTTGAATGGACAAATGCTTCCATCTGTAGTTAAATCTGCTACTGGAAGCATTTATCAACCTCCCAGTTGTTTAATTTGGGATCCTGCTGCTTCCACACTCTATCTGGATTTTGTCATTTACTAGGGCAGCACTCTTGGTTTGGAAAGAAAAGCAACCCTGTGAAAGAGTTTCAAGTATTTCAGAGTCTCTGTGGATAAACCAGAAAAAAGCTGAGAACTTATGCTTTTCTCAAAGCTTGTTATATTTACTCAGATCATCTTTTTGTTGTTGTTGAGACTTTTTAAAATTTTATTTTACTGGTTTGTTTGTTTAAGAACTTAAATTTGGGTAAATAGGGGGGGGGAAATTACCCCCTTCATTCTAAACCATGATCTATTTACTATTGAGGGGCCCAAACCAAATCCCAAATGGGAACTTCTGAACTTTAGAAATCCTGTGTCATAAATATAAAGGGAAGGGTAAACCCCTTTGAAATCCCTCCTGGCCAGGGGAAAGCTCCTCTCACCTGTAAAGGGTTAAGAAGCTAAAGGTAACCTCGCTGGCACCTGACCAAAATGACCAATGAGGAGACAAGATACTTTCAAAAGCTGGGAGGAGGGAGAGAAACAAAGGGTCTGTGTCTGTCTGTATGCTGGTTTCTGCCAGGGATAGACCAGGAATGGAGCCTTAGAACTTTTAGTAAGTAATCTAGCTAGGTATGTGTTAGATTATGATTTCTTTACATGGCTGAGAAAAGAATTGTGCTGAATAGAATAACTATTTCTGTCTGTGTATCTTTTTTGTAACTTAAGGTTTTGCCTAGAGGGGTTCTCTATGTTTTTGAATCTAATTACCCTGTAAGATATCTACCATCCTGATTTTACAGGGGGGATTTCTTTATTTCTATTTTTATTAAAAGTCTTCTTGTAAAACACTGAATGCTTTTTCATTGTTCTCAGATCCAAGGGTTTGGGTCTGTGGTCACCTATGCAAATTGGTGAGGCTTTTTATCCAACATTTCCCAGGAAAGGGGGGGGTGCAAGTGTTGGGAGGATTGTTAATTGTTCTTAAGATCCAAAGGTCTGGGTCTGTAGTCACCTAGGCAAATTGGTGAGGCTTTTGACCAAACCTTGTCCAGGAAGTGGGGTGCAAGGTTTTGGGAAGTATTTTGGGGGTAAGGACGCGTCCAAACAGCTCTTCCCCAGTATTAGTTTGGTGGTGGTAGCGGCCAGTCCAAGGACAACGGGTGTAATATTTTGTACCTTGGGGAAGTTTTGACCTAAGCTGGTAAAGATAAGCTTAGGAGGTTTTTCTTGCAGGTCCCCACATCTGTACCCTAGAGTTCAGAGTCGGGGAGGAACCTTGACATCCTGTCTTTGTAAAAGGCACAAACCTGCACCCCAAATCCAACACTGAACACAGGACAGATTTCCATTCAAGCTTCTACTCTTACATTCAGTTCCACTTTTTCCCTTTCTGCTTTTCATGCATCCCCTCTTTCTTTACCAGCTGGCACCATGGCACCTATAGTTCTCTTCAGCTGGAACAGGGAACCAAATATTCTCCTACCAGACCAGTGCTGGTGGCTTTGGTGCATTAATCAAACGTTCAGTATGCCATAGAAGAGAGGAAGGGAGAGAAAGGAAGAAGGTCCAGAAAACTCCAAGAGGTAAATTCCATGGAGCTCCAACAAATGTTTCTGACAGAGGGGAGGAGTTTGGGTGCTGTGAAGGAGACCGTGACTAACTCCTGTCTATCCTTGCTCTCATCCTCCATCCCATGCAAGAGGTGGTCTCCTTTATGGTATTATGAAACCTCCCATCTACCTATTGGAATGGCTCTCTTTCCCACACTGTTCCATCAATGTGTTTCAATCTTGCTGTGGGAAGATCCCTCCCAAGTGCAAGAGGGATTCCGTTTCTAACTCTATTAAGTTCTTTGACTCTCTTCTGAGACTGCAAGCAAGGGAGTCAATGAACATCTATCTCAATGAAGTTCTTTATGATATGGAGACCCTTCCATTAGGAACAAAACTAAGACCACCAACTCATTTCATGGACCCAAGATCACCACACATAGCCACCAGCTGTTAAAACATTTCAGTCATTACTAATCTAGGGATTTTAGAGGTGAAAGGGATCCATATCCCATTATTAATCTTCAAAACACAGTGTTTCTAATTGGAAATATCAGTGACAGTGATCAACAGGAAATGCTGCTTCCAGGGGTGCTGAAGTAGCAAGGTTGCAGCAGAATCACCGGGGTCAGCAATAAATGAAGGCTGGACAGAGGGAACTTTTACGAAGTCTTCCAGGTGCTAAGATACGGGATGTAGACCTGAGGTTGAAAAGGATCCTAAAGGGAGCGGGAAAGAATTCCCTAATTATCGTTCATGTGGGAACAAATGATACTAGTAGATTCTTGCTGGAACGTATCAAGGGAGGCTATGCGAGGCTGGGGAAGACGCTTAAGGAAATTGAGGCTCAGGTGATCTTTAGTGGGATTCTGCCTGTTCCTAGAGAAGGGCAACAAAAGTGTGACAAGATTATGACTATCAAAAGTGTAGGGGACAATTTCCTGGTGCAAGTGCTGGAGGAACCAACTAGGGGCAGAGCTCTTCTTGACCTGCTGCTCACAAACCAGGAAGAATTAGTAGGGGAAGCTAAAGCGGATGGGAACCTGGGAGGCAGTGACCATGAGATAGTCGAGTTCAGGATCCTGACACAGGGAAGAAAGAAGAGCAGCAGAATACGGACGCTGGACTTCAGAAAAGCAGACTTTGACTCCCTCAGAGAACTGATGGGCAGGATCCCCTGGGAGAATAACATGAGGGGGAAAGGAGTCCAGGAGAGCTGGCTGTATTTTAAAGAATCCTTATTGAGGTTACAGGGAGAAACCATCCTGAAGTGTAGAAAGAATAGTAAATATGGCAGGCGACCAACTTGGCTTAACAGTGAAATCCTTGCTGACCTTAAACACAAAAAAGCTTACAAGAAGTGGAAGATTGGACAAATGACCAGGGAAGAGTATAAAAATATTGCTCGGGCATGCAGGAGTGAAATCAGGAAGGCCAAATCACACCTGGAGTTGCAGCTAGCAAGAGATGTTCAGAGTAACAAGAAGGGTTTCTTCAGGTATGTTAGCAACAAGAAGAAAGTCAAGGAAAGTGTGGGCCCCTTACTGAATGAGGGAGGCAACCTAGTGACAGAGGATGTGGAAAAAGCTAATGCACTCAATGCTTTTTTTGCCTCTGTCTTCACGAACAAGGTCAGCTCCCAGACTACTGCACTGGGCATCACAAAATGGGGAGGAGGTGACCAGCCTTCTGTGGAGAAAGAAGTGGTTTGGGACTATTTAGAAAAGCTGGACGAGCACAAGTCCATGGGGTCGGATGCGCTGCATCCGAGAGTGCTAAAGGAGTTGGCGGATGTGATTGCAGAGCCATTGGCCATTATCTTTGAAAACTCATGGCGATTGGGGGAAGTCCCGGACGACTGGAAAGAGGCTAATGTAGTGCCCATCTTTAAAAAAGGGAAGAAGGAGGATCCTGGGAACTACAGACCAGTCAGGCTCACCTCAGTCCCTGGAAAAATCATGGAGCAGGTCCTCAAGGAATCAATTCTGAAGCACTTAGAGGAGAGGAAAGTGATCAGGGACAGTCAGCATGGATTCACCAAGGGCAAGTCATGCCTGACTAATCTAATTGCCTTCTATGACGAGATAACTGGCTCTGTGGATGAGGGGAAAGCAGTGGACGTGTTGTACCTTGACTTTAGCAAAGCTTTTGACACTCTCTCCCACAGTATTCTTGCCAGCAAGTTAAAGAAGTATGGGCTGGATGAATGGACTACAAGGTGGATAGAAAGCTGGCTAGATTGTCGGGCTCAATGGGTAGTGATCAATGGCTCCATGTCTAGTTGGCAGCCGGTACCAAGTGGAGTGCCCCAAGGGTCGGTCCTGGGGCCGGTTTTGTTCAATATCTTCATAAATGATCTGGAGGATGGTGTGGATTGCACCCTCAGCAAGTTTGCAGATGACACTAAACTGGGAGGAGAGGTAGATACGCTGGAGGGTAGGGATAGGATACAGAGGGCCCTAGACAAATTAGAAGATTGGGCCAAAAGAAATCTGATGAGGTTCAACAAGGACAAGTGCAGAATCCTGCACTTAGGACGGAAGAATCCCATGCACCGCTACAGACTAGGGACTGAATGGCTCGGCAGCAGTTCTGCAGGAAAGGACCTAGGGGATACAGTGGACGAGAAGCTGGATATGAGTCGTCAATGTGCCCTTGTTGTCAAGAAGGCCAATGGCATTTTGGGCTGTATAAGTAGGGGCATTGCCAGCAGATCGAGGGACATGATCGTTCCCCTCTATTCGACATTGGTGAGGCCTCATCTGGAGTACTGTGTCCAGTTTTGGGCCCCACACTACAAGAGGGATGTGGAAAAATTGGAAAGAGTCCAGCGGAGGGCAACAAAAATGATTAGGGGATTGGAACATATGACTTATGAGGAGAGGCTGAGGGAACTGGGATTGTTTAGTCTGTGGAAGAGAAGAATGAGGGGGGATTTGATAGCTGTTTTCAACTACCTGAAAGGGGGTTCCAAAGAGGATGGCTCTAGACTGTTCTCAGTAGTAGCTGATGACAGAACAAGGAGTAATGGTCTCAAGTTGCAGTGGGGGAGGTTTAGGTTGGATATTAGGAAAAACTTTTTCACTAGGAGAGTGGTGAAATACTGAAATATGTTGCCTAGGGAGGTGGTGGAATCTCCTTCCTTAGATATTTTCAAGGTCAGGCTTGACAAAGCCCTGGCTGGGATGATTTATTTGGGATTGGTCCTGCTTTGAGCAGGGGGTTGGACTAAATGACCTCCTGAGGTCCCTTCCAACCCTGATATTCTATGATTCTATGAATAGATGGCTTAGGCAGTGGTGCTATAAGGAGGGCTTTGGGATGTATGGCCACTGGGAGCAGTTCATGGACAGAGGACATGGATGGACTTCATCTGAGTAGGGAAGGAAATAGACTTCTAGGATGGAGGCTGGCACAACTGATTAAGAGAGCTTTAAACTAGGAATTTACGGGAGATGGTTGGGAGATGTCCAGGTAATCTCCACATCGGATTTTAGCATTGAGAGGGAAGAAAACAAAGTAAGAAAGGATACAGCCGTGGGTAGGAGAATGGACATAAGGAGAAAGGGAAGTGTAGATACCAGTCTAATAGGTCATACTGGCTATAGAATGACCGTGCCTAATCGGGTACAGAACGTGAGCAAGGCCAAACAGCAAAAATTAAGATGTTTGTACACCAATGCGAGGAGTCTAGGTAACAAAATGGAGGAACTAGAGCTACTGGTGCAGGAAGTGAAACCAGATATTATAGGGATAACAGAAATATGGTAGAATAGTAGTCATGACTGCACTGCAGGTATTGAAGGGTATGTGCTGTTTAGGAAAGACAGAAATAAAGGTAAAGGTGGTGGAGTAGCATTGTATATCAGTGATGAGGTAGAATGTAAAGAAATAAGAAGCAATAGAATGGATAAGACAGAGTCCATCTGGACAAAAATCACATTGGGGGAGAAAACTACTAGAGCTTCCCCTGTGATAGTGCTTGGGGTGTGAAATAGACTGCCGAGATCTAATTTGGATATGGATAGAGCCCTCTTTAATGTTTTTAATAAGTAAATAGTAATGGAAACTGTGTGATCATTGGAGACTTTAACTTCCCAGATATAGACTGGAGGACGAGTGCTAGTAATAATAATAGGGCTCAGATTTTCCTAGATGCGATAGCTGGTGGATTCCTTCATCAAGTAGTTGCTGAACTGACTAGAGGGGATGCCGTTTTAGATTTGGTTTTGGTGAGTAGTGAGGACCTCACAGAAGAAATGGTTGCAGGGGACAATCTTGGTTCAAGTGATCATGAGTTAATTCAGTTCAAACTGAACAAAAATAAATCTGTGACTAGGGTTTTTGATTTCAAAAGGGCTGACTTTCAAAAATTAAGGAAATTAGTTAGGGAACTGGATTGGACTGAAGAATTTATGGCTCTAAAGGCAGAGGAGGCCTGGGATTACTTTAAGTCAAAGCTGCAGAAGCTATCAGAAGCCTGCATCCCAACAAAGGGGAAAACATTCATAGGCAGGAGTTGTAGTCCAAGCTGGATGAGCAAGCATCTCAGAGAGGTGATTAAGAAAAAGCAGAAAGCGTACAAAGAGTGGAAGATGGGAGGGATCAGCAAGGAAAGCTACCTTATTGAGGTCAGAACATGTAGGGATAAAGTGAGACAGGCTAAAAGTCAAGTAGAGTTGGACCTTGCAAAGGGAATTAAAACCAATAGTAAAAGGTTCTATAGCCATATAAATAAGAAGAAAACAAAGAAAGAAGAAGTGGGACCGCTAAACACTGAAGATGGAGTGGAGGTTAAGGATAATCACGGCATGGCCCAATATCTAACCAAATACTTTGCCTCAGTCTTTAATAAGGCTATTGAGGATCTAAGGGATAATGGTAACATGATAAATGGGAATGAGGATATGGAGGTAGATATGACCATATCTGAGGTAGAAACGAAACTCAAACAGCTTAATAGGACTAAATCGGGGGGCCCAGATAATCTTCATCCAAGAATATTAAAGGAATTGGCACATGAAATTGCAAGCCCATTAGCAAGAACTTTTAATGAATCTGTAAACTCAGGGGTTGTACTGTATGATTGGAGAATTGCTAACATAGTTCCTATTTAAAAAAAAAAAAGGGGGGGGGAGAAAAGTGATCCGGGAAACTACAGGCCTGTTAATTTGACATCTGTAGTATGCAAGATCTTGGAAAAAATTTTGAAGGAAAAAGTAGTTAAGGACATTGAGGTTATAGTAAATGGGACAAAATACAACAAATACCTTTTACGAAAGGTAGATCGTTCCAAACCAACCTGATCTCCTTCTTTGAGAAAGTAACAGATTTTTTAGACAAAGGAAACGCAGTGGATCTAATTTACCTAGATTTCAGTAAGACATTTGATACGGTGCCACATGGGGAATTATTAGTTAAATTGGAAAAGATGGGGATCAATATGAAAATTGAAAGGTGGATAAGGAATTGGTTAAACGGGAAACTACAGCGGGTCATACTGAAAGGTAACTGTCAGACTGGAGGGAGGTTACCAGTGGAGTTCCTCCGGGATCGGTTTTGGGACCAATCTTATTTAATCTTTTTATTACTGACCTCGGCACAAAAAGTGGGAGTGTGCTAATAAAGTTTTCGGATGATACAAAGCTGGGAGGTATTGCTAATTTAGAGAGGGACTGGGATATCATACAGGAAGATCTGGATGACCTTGTAAACTGGAGTAATAGTAATAAGATGAAATTGAATAGTGAGAAGTGTAAGGTCATGCATTTAGGGATTAATAACAAGAATTTTAGTTATAAGCGGGGGACGCATCAATTAGAAGTAACAGAGAAGGAGAAGGACCTTGGACTATTGGTTGATCGCAGGATGACTATGAGCCGCCAATGTGATATGGCCATGAAAAACGCAATTGCGGTCTTGGGATGCATCAGACGAGGTATTTCCAGTAGATATAAGGAGGTTTTAGTACCGTTATACAAGGCACTGATGAGACCTCACCTGGAATACTGTGTGCAGTTCTGGTCTCCCATGTTTAAGAAGGATGAATTCAAACTGGAACAGGTACAGAGAAGGGCTACTAGGATGATCCGAGGAATGGAAAACCTGTTTTATGAAAGGAGACTCAAGGAGCTTGACTTGTTTAGCCTAACCAAAAGAAGGCTGAGGGGAGATATGATTGCTCTCTATAAATATATCAGAGGGATAAATACCAGAGAGGAAGAGGAATTATTTAAGCTCAGTACCAATGTGGACACAAGAACAAATCAATATAAACTGGTCATCGGGAAGTTTAGACTTGAAATTAGACAAAGGTTTCTAACCATCAGAGGAGTGAAGTTTTGGAATAGCCTTCCAAGGGAAGCAGTGGGGGCAAAAGACCTATCTGGCTTTAAGATTAAACTCGATAGGTTTATGGAGGAGATGGTATGATGGGATAATATGATTTTGCAATTAATTGATCTTTAACTATTCATGGTAAATAGGCCCAATGGCCTGTGATGGGATGTTAGATGGGGTGGGATCTGAGTTACTACAGAGAATTCTTTCCTGGGTATCTGACTAATGAATCTTGCACATATGCTCAGGATTCAGCTGATCGCATTATTTGGGGTCAGGAAGGAATTTTCCTCCAGGGCAGATTGGAAGAGGCCCTGGAGGTTTTTCACCTTCCTCTGCAGCGTGGGGCATGGGTCACTTGCTGGAGGATTCTCTGCTCCTTGAAGTCTTTAAACCACGATTTGAGAACTTCAATAGCTCAGACATAGGTGAGAGGTTTATCGCAGTAGTGGGTGGGTGAGATTCTGTGGCCTGCATTGTGCAGGAGGTCAGACTAGATGATCATAATGGTCCTTACTGACCTTAATATCTATGAATCCATGAAGTATAAATATGATACCCTCATAAAATAAGTGGAGGGAGAACACAATGAGG
Source organism: Lepidochelys olivacea (assembly GCF_965140295.1). Classification (NCBI taxonomy): domain Eukaryota; kingdom Metazoa; phylum Chordata; order Testudines; family Cheloniidae; genus Lepidochelys; species Lepidochelys olivacea. The sequence continues at coordinate 33,076,059 of NC_140413.1, read as the reverse complement.
GAGGAAAGCAAACTAGAAAGAGGAGAGCATACATCCTTGTGTATGTTTGCAAGGTGGCGACCCTACTCAGGGTGTTGATCCAACAGCTTTTTAGAAGGAACAGTTGCATTTCTCACTGAAATGCTAGCAGTCTTTATAGAATACTCCGGTGCTCAGTAAGAATCAAGTTCCAGCATTTTTCTATTGGAAACAGCTAGAATGGGATCATCTTTGCAGTACTACTCTTGCTGTGTCACTGAGACAAGCAGAGAATTGCAGCATCATATGGTACCAAACCTCCCCTTACTCTATCCTGGGTACAGGTGCTGGTAGATGTCCTAACCACTTATTTCTCTTCAGAGCAGGCATCCCCCCGGTTATGTGAGTCCCGAAGCCCCAGACACAAAGACCCAATCACACAGTGAGGAGTTCTGAGTGCATTTATAGAAACAAATATTAGGCAAGGGAATGGGTACGAACCATTAGGCTGAAAGGGAATGGGGGACTGAAGGGAATTAAACGCGAAACAATAGCACAATCCCTTCCCCCACCTCTGGAGGTGCCCAGAACATTTGCCCTGCCCCATCTGAGGCCTCTAATCCCACTGGTGGTGCACAGAAAGCTGAGGTGCACTGTCCTGGTGAGGTAGCTACTCAGAAGCTGCTCAGTCTGGACCACCACTGGTGAGTGCATTGATCCTCAGCTACTGGGCCTTCACCTGCCCCCAGGACATGCAAAAGCATGAGTTTGAAGTGTTCCCCACCAGTCCCAGTCTAGCAGTGTCCATGATAGTCCTGTTCCCTAGGCTCACTCTCCTGCACTCAGAGCAACTCCAACCTTCTTTCTTCCAGAAAGGCCCCACCATGCACACTCCCTTCTCCCCCCAGCTCTTCCCTACTATCCTGGAATCCTCTGGCTTCCTGCCCCTTGAGGCCATTGATCCTCCAAGACTTGGCTGCTTTCACTTTGCCACCATCTGCTGCCTTATTAGCAGGGATCCTAGAAATCCATTTGTCCCAGAAAAAAAACATGGAATTTGCATTTTTACAGAGAATCTTTAGTTTTTCATTTTGTGAAAAAGTAATACTGTAGCTAACATTTTTAAACTACATTTTACTGAAAGTACCAGTGTCACTTATTCAGTGTCCCCCTCTTGTGGTTGATTTTTGAATGTGCTTTAACTGTACAGTGGAACGCCATTTATCCAATCTAATGGGGACTGGGGCCAGATTGGATAATCAAAAATTTAGATAATCAGGAGAATTGGCAAAGAGTTTTTTATACCTTTCTTTAAGAGGTGGGATGGGCTCGAGCTGTCAGCCTCAGCCAACAGGGCTGACCGCCAGAGCCCCAGCTGCTCTCAAACCAAAGCAGCAGGTGGTTTGGTTAATATGGACAGCCAGCTAATGGAGGCTCAGATAAACAGTGTTCTACTGTATATCAATAAAACATTGTGTTGAACTGATACCTGCATATACTGTGGCTAGGGAAACTGAAGTTCAGCATTTCATTTTAATCATGGAAAAACATGGATTTTTTGGGGGTTTATCAGAGTATTTTGATTTTTTTTCAAAAATCACAAAACACTAGGATCCCTGCTTATTACAATAGATAACCAGTGTCAATGTTGAGTATTGTTAAGGTGCATGGTGCTTTCCAGGCATTATGTTGTGAAATGATATTTGAACATAAGCTTTTATTAGCTGGTCATGAAAATGTTAGATAAATATACTTCCACATGTCTTGCTAAAGAATGTGAGTGTCACATGCTAAAGAAATTAGCTGCTCAGTTGCTGTAACACTCACTGTATGAATGTGTAACGGGGCAAATTCATTACTCTATTTAATCAGGCAAAACACCTGACTGACACATTTTAGTCCACAGGAGACAGTATAGACTTCTCATAGACCCAGCATAAAGAAAGGATGAGCAGGGAATAAAAGTTCCTTGTGTTGTGTCTCTCTCCTCATACTGCCTTCTTTTTAACAATTGCATTGAAACTTGAAGCCTAATGAACAACATTTTCAAACTGGGATGCCTAAAATTAAGTCCCAGTGTTACCCGGGGTTCTTTCAACCCAAAGCTCTTGGTAACTTTTACTCTGTGCGAGGTGGTGTCAGGAAATAAATCAGGGGAGACATGGCCGTCCGACCGATAGATGGCTGGCACAAACAGGACAACACAAGAGTGCTTTCACTTAACGCTACACTTTACTAAGTCTCAAGCACCTATAGACACGTCCGCAACAGGTTAGTAAAACACCTCCAACCCTCGATAATTACCAAAACTGAGTGTGGCTCTCGAGTGGCACAGCGGCAGCCCGTCTGCCAGTGGGAAACACAAGATGCATCCAGAGAGAGAGTCCAGTCCTGAAGAGTCCCCCTCCCTCAAACTTTTTTCCCTTATTTATACATTAGTAATAGAATGACATGTCCCTTAAAGCAAGCTTGTTAAGCAAGCAGTTTCAATGGTCAAGCAAGAGGTTCCTTCTGATTATCGATTAACCAGGTGTGAGTTTTTCCAGAGTTTGCAGCCTAGGGGCCCCCCAATAGACATTCCTGGGGCACATCCTGCTCTTCTGAGATGCACGTATCAGCAACTTCAACACAATTCTGATCAGGAAGGACGCAGGGTCAAGCTGCCCTCTCTGTGGCAACCAAAAAACACCCACCTCCCCGCCTGCCTTGGTTAAGCTAAGCCTGCTGACTTGGCTAATTTACAGCCTTCTGACTTGGCTGCTTTTAGCAATAAGCCATAGTGGTTTCAGGCACTTTACTCATTTGCCAAAGTCTCCCTGTACACCAGAGCCTAACATTTTCAAAAGTAACACATGATGGCATGTTCCTCTCTTGGGCGAGCCCAGTTTGAAACATCATAAAGGGATCCAGTTTTCAAAAAGTATTCTGCAACTACCCTCTGGCAATCAGGCCTCTTTAAAGGGTTTCAAATTGGACACCCAACAACTGCAACATCCAAAAATCACTTTACCCTTTTGAATATTTAGGACCTGGATTCATATTTAAGCACCCAAATATAGGAGTTGGTTTTTAGGGGTACCTATTGTGATGGATGCAGTGCTTCTCTGTAATAATGTATGAATACTGTATGTTTACCTCATTGTTGGGATGTTTACTGCATGTATGTAACCCTTCTGCCCGTCAGAGTTGACAGTAACAAGGGCCGCGTTCAGTATCTAGGGGTTCTGTTCCAATAACGGAATGCAAAACTGGCTCGAGCCCCCACACAGTGACCTAGGACAAATATATACCACCCCCGCTGGGCGCCTCCAAGAGGCAATACTTCCCTTCTTGCAAGCGCAGAGTCTGAGTGTAGCAAAAGCCTTTTAATAACAGAGAGAAACAATGTGGCATTATGTTGGGGAAACACCACAAACAGGATTCATAACACAACCCATGAGCAAAACCCATCCCAAGCAAATTGGGCCTTGTTCTTTCCCTTTGGTTCTTGAGTCCCGCAACCCAAAAGTCACCCAAAGTCCCAAAAGTCTCTGCAGAGCTTTACCTCCCAACCTGGGTGGAAATGAGAGGGTTAAGGGGCACCTTATGTGGTCTGAAGCTGATTGCCCCACCTCTCCGTGGGGCTCTGCTCTGCTCTACCAGCGGTCCCACAAATCATTCTGCTCTGCCAGCACCCACCCCCGTGAGCTGCTCCAGCCATCCCGCAAACTGCTCCACTCCACCAGCCGCTCCACTAGCGATCCACGATATATCTTCAGGTGCCCCTCCTCCCCACTACTTAACACAACACTTAGTGATTTCAGCTTGTAGTAGAGGAGCCTCAGTGCTGGTGCACCATTGGCCCAAAGTGAATTCAGCTCAGCAGCCTGTAACTAGACTCCTAAGGGAATCAATAGTAGCTCTGATATTCTACAGTGAAGAGAGGAGAAGGTGCAATTAGCACGTAGGACCCTCACCAAGGGCCCATCCCAGTCATTAATGTCTGTCTCCAGACCCCCTCTCTCTCTCTCTCCATTCACTGAGTTTTGGAACCCATGTCCCTTGCCTAGCGAGTGCTACTTAGTTGATGGCGAGTCCCTCCACCATAACAAAAGGCCAAATACAGTTCCACTGTCTTTGATCCACATAATCAGGATAATTTATTCTTCCTGCCCCAACAACAGAGAAACTGGGGATCCCACAGCAGCCAAAGTGACCATTTGGGCAGCTATGGGCTCATGCTAGGCGGGGTGGGTGTGCCTATGCAAATGAGATCAGCCCCTGAAGTTCTTTTCCACAACTTGCCACAACTCACATGTATATACTGGTTTATTTTAATAGCAGGTCTGAGGGAGAAAAAAACAGACAGGAAGAAAACCCTGGCTCAAGATAAGTCATTCCACACTTAAGGGCTATTATGGGACAAGGGCAGAGCCAATGCATCTGAGGATTCTGGCTTGACCTCTGAACTGGTTTTTGGCAAGCAAGATCAAAAGCCCAAGAACAAAGGAATTCTGGCTGGATAAGTCATAGATTAGGGTTGCAAGAGACCTCAGGAGGTCATCTAGTCCAATCCCCTGCTCAAGGCAGGACCAACACCAACTAAATCATCCCAGATAGGGTTTTGTCAAGCCAGGCCTTAAAAACCTCTAAGGATGGAGATTCCACCACCTCCCTAAGTAACCCATTCCAGTGCTTCACCACCCTCCCAGTGAAATAGTGTTTCCTAATATCCAACCTAGACCTCCCCCATTGCAACTTGAGACCATTGCTTCTTGTTCTGCCATCTGCCATCACTGAGAACAGGCTAGCTCCATCCTCTTTGGAACCCCCGCTCCTCCTTCAGGTAGTTGAAGGCTGCTATGTAATCCCCACTCACTCTTCTCTTCTGTAGACTAAATAACCCCAGTTCCCTTAGCCTCTCCTCATAAATCATGTGCCCCAGCCCCCTAATCATTTTTATTGAGACACTCTCTCTCTGCAGAAAGCAGGTAGTTATTGAGGAGCTATCCAGGAAAACCAGATTGACACAGGTACCTGCTGAAGTGAATGAAGAAGCCAAGTCTGCCTGGGCTAGCACCAGGAGATACTAAGCCTTTGCATAAAAGAGACATGCATGATGAACGTTAGTTGTTTTCAAATAATTCTTCTCTTATGCTTTATTCCTACTGGGAAAACTAAACTTCAGGTTTAAGGCTGCCTGGTCACTATACACCACTGATCACATTTTACCAAAGGGAAGAACCACAAGTGTGAACCCAGTTGGACCTGCTTGGTAAGGATGGTTGATACACAGGATGCAGTAGCCCAGGACTTGCTATAAGAATGGGACAATTGCAAAATGCCACCCTGGGATAGGAAAAGCAAAAGGACTGACAGCTGGTGGGGTGGGGGACAGAGGTGCAGCTAACCCTGCAAAAGTAACACCTATCATTGTTAAAATACAGCTCATTAGTTCAACCAGAATTTCTTCTGATCAAGTTAACCCAGCATGACCAGGTGAGATGATATCTGCCACGTTATCACTAGCCTTGTGTGAGTGTGCAAGCATGGTAAGGTGGTGCGAGAAACCTTCCATCCACACACCCTGGGGTCCCTGGAAGGCATCTAGTCACAATCAGAGTCAGGGCTTTTTCCCAGGACCAGGATTGCCCCAAACTAGTGCAGAGAGTGGTGCTAGCTTCTACGAAGAGGCAGAAAGGAACATAGTGATGTTAGGACCACAAATTTGCACCCTTTGCAATGGGCCATGGAACAAGTGCGGACAGAGGGTGTCTAGTGTGTACCCTTAGAAAAAGATGTAGCAGGAGCCACTTTAGTCCATGATATTCCAAGGGTCTTGGAGCCATTGTGCCTACCTGAGGTGTACCACCAGGAAGTACCACTGGGACAGTGCACCTCTGCCCCTGCCCACTGTAGAATTGTAGTTTTACAGCCACCTTCTGGCCCAAACTATGACAGTGTTTTAACACACTATCTACTCTGTGGAGGGTTTGGTGGTAGCCTTTCATTTCATAGGTACATGAATTATTAAAGAATCATCAGTGTAAGTGTCACAGGGTGCTCTCTACTCACTGCTGGGTAGCACCCCCTTCCGGTGATTCTTTTCTACCATTGCAACTTTCCTCCTGCTCAAAGAGTCACAGTCTGGCTGCTTCAGGACTCAGCCCTCTGGTCAGGTCACACTGTTATTTCTCCTTCCAGGAGACACTGAAAGGCTCCCTCTCCACAAGCAGCCCTCCTGCCTATTGCCATGACTATGTCACTCCAGCAGCAACTTGGGCAGTCTTCCCATTCACTGCCACAAGCAGCACAACTCTGCAGTGGATGGTAGGGGAACCCAGGCCTGCCCTCTACCCTAGAGTCCCATTCAGGGCCCTAGAGAGAGCAGTTGAGGACTGGAACTTCATCAACCCTACTGCTCTCTTCCTACTATGTGTCTAAGGTTCATCTTTGCCAGCCTCCTAGCTTTATAGAAAGCTCACCTGTTCCCTCACAAGTAAAATTCCATCTAATTAGCACCCTCAACTCAGTCTATATCTACCCTGTTTGCAGCTTAATTGGCTGATTGAGCCCACCTGGACTAGTTCTACTTTCAGGACCCATGCAGAGAAGCACACCCCATCACAGGCAGCTTTAAGGACAGTGTGGAAGTTATACAAGTAAACATTTGGATGTTTGTGTGAAAATCCCATTGTTTATAAGGACGAATTATTTTCCCCTCACAAATACATTGATCACAAAGGGCAAAATACATCCCTGATATAATGCCACTGAAGTCTCTGAAGTTATGGGAGGAATTAAACCAGCCCCAAACCAACAAGATTAAATAAATGTTAATATTTAAACATAAGACCTCCCACCTCTGTTGGCCCATTTCCATACAGACATTGTCTGTTGATGCAGACAGCAGCTGCTGGATCACACCCATTCCTTCTAGGTGCCGTATCTCTACCTTGTCTTTTCTTCCACTCTCAGTTCATACATCTATTTATGAACCCTAGAAGGCTATATTATAAATTAATTCAATGGGAGACTGTCACCAGGGGCCACCGCTGCTCCCCAATTCCAAGCTTGCGCTGTCATGCCCAGTCTCAGCCAAGGAAAGCAAAGTAACACAGATAATGCAGTCTTAACTCAATACTTGGGTCCCAGGATCACCTCTCCTAGGGATCTCTAGCAGTCCAGTTCCTGATAGCTGCCTCGCCTCTACCAGCTCTGCTGCCCTCTTAGAGCCACAGCTTCAAGGTTGCCTCCTTGAGCCCCAGACCCTCTCACTCCAGAGGCCTACACTGAGCGTTATCACCACTCCAGCATGACTCTTGCTTCCCAGTTACTTACTAGTAGCAGCCCTTTATAGGCCCTGTGTAGCCCAGCCCTCTTTAATTAGCTGAATTAGGCTCACCTGCACCATTCCAGGGGCATTGGGCTTAATTGACCCACAGAGACCAGCTACTCTGTGACAGGGACTTTCCACTGACTTTAGTGAGGCCTTGAGTTTTCTTGTTTAATTAAAATGGCTAATCATTTTCAAACACAGAACTTATTAGTGTTAAAGACAATTAGCATTAGTGTTGAAAACTTGGATTCAGATCATTACATGACTCTCAGTATATACACCCAGTCAGTATATTTAGGATAGTCGGCCTCTTGATCTGGATTATGGTCCTGGTTTAGGATACAAAAATGTCCATGGTTCAGACCCTGGTTAAGCTGTCCACTGGAGAAAATACAAATCAGGACCTGTGTCCCAAATCCCCTTCTAAATAAAGCATTTTCCTCTATGTTCATGTACACTAGCACTATTGCAAAGGAGAAGTATTACAGCTCTATAACTGTGACGAGAACAATATAACATAAAAGCTAGATAACCAATCTATTAGGTGCCCCAAGAGAGAAACCACAAATGGTACAAATGCATCCTGTATGGCCTGCTGTAATTAGCAATGAAATGTCAGCGATAAATTCAAAGCCTTGCAAGGAAATTCAGCTTTCCCCAGAAAACCTGTTTGCAAATGGTAGTATACTTCTGCATTCTTCAACTTTGTGAGTGCATGGCATCTGCTGTTTAAATATAACAGCACATATGGCAGCATCATTCTGCAAAGCCATGTGGAAAAAAAACCTGAAGAAACTATTCTGAGTCACTTAAAGAACTATTCTGAGTCATATAAAGCGTTAAACTAAATTACGCCCTTTAGACCCAGCCCTGCATCCAGGAGGTGCTCAGGGAAGGTTTGTATCTCAGGAAAGCACAATCATCCCTGAGCTCTTGGGTACACCTGCTCCTGCAGTTGGTGTTGGGCCTGAGTGAAGCCTTGATCCTGTATCCTCCCCACCCCATTTGAGGTAGTGTGCACACTGAGGGGAGCAAGGAGCTGTCCCTTTCCTCCCCTAGACACTGTGGCTGTGATTGTCTATTGCCATTAGACAGGGCAGCAATCAGGGAGGCGGCCTCCCCTCTCCCCTCTCCCCTCCTCCGCCCCTCCCCCCCCGGCCAAGGTCAATCTTTAAGTTTTTTTGTTTGTTAGGAGCAAATCCTGGCAAGGGTGCCATTTCTAAACTGAGTTCCAAGTTCAATACCAAGCTGAGCTCTGTGGATCTTCACTGGGACTCAGCAGAAAGAATTTCTTCCCTTACTCTGGTGGGATAGTGCTCAAACTGCCCCACAACTGCTACCACGGCTTGAGGGCAGCAAAAGAAGATTGTCCGTGCACTCAGCCTCCACAGGGGTAGGAATAACTAGTGGATCGACTTAGTCATGTATCATCCCATCTATTATCCATCCCCATTACACGCCACCATAATTGGCCAGTGGAACTCATTGCCATAAGGCAGGGGTTCTCAAACTTCATTGAACTGCTACCCCCTTCTGACAACAAAAATTACTACACGACCCCAGAGAGGGGACTGAAGCCTGAGCCTGTTCAAGCCCCCTCCGCCTTTGCGGGGGGTGTGGCAAAGCAAAAGCCTGAGCCCCACTGCCCTGGGCAGGGGGTCCAAAGCCAAAGCCCAAGGGCTTCAGCTCCAGGCAAGGGGCCTGTAACCTGAGCTTCATCACCCAAGGCTGAAGCCCTTGGGCTTTGGCTTCAACCGCAGATGCTGGGGCTCGGGCTTCAGCAAGTCTAAGCCAGCCCTGGTAACCCCATTAAAACGGGGTCACGACCCACTTTGGGGTCCCAACCCACAGTTTGAGAACCACTGCCATAAGTCATTGCTGAAGCCAAGAGCTTGCAAGATTAAAAAATGGATGGAGAATTTATATGTTACATTAATAAAGATTTTGGAAGTATATAAACCCTTCTACTTCAAGATTTCAGGAGATATGGCAATCTCTAATTAATAGGGATAGTAAGAAATTTTCCCTGTAGGCAGGCTATTCCATAATTACCTACTTCAGGATTTCTTGCACCTCTCTCTGAAGCAACTGGTGCATGCCATTGTTAGAGACACAAAACTGGACTACATGGACCATTGGTGTAGGCCAGTATGGCAATTTCTATAGCACCCCACTTTAAATGAATGATTATTCATTTATTATTTCTTATAAATTTATTTCTTATTTTATTTCTTATAAAATTATTTCTTATTTTTATACTCTGTGTTAGGGAAATCCTCGAGCAGCTGAGCACCAGATCATTCAAATGTTGCAGAACTCTTTGCAGAGTCAAAGCCTGCTGCCCTCCCTGTACATTAATGCAAAAGAAATGTATCAGCAACACTCCACCATCTACCTTCAGTCCTGCCCAAAAAGATGACCCTGAATATGACAACTAATTTCTTTTTTGTTGTTCGCACCTAGACTTTGTGTTGTGCATTACTGGAACAATGTGACCCCTCCTCCAATGGAATTGTGACATAGTAAAATATGGAGTGTTCTTGGAAGAGAGAAGCTGTGTATACATAAGAAAAGTGCCAAAAAAGAAGATAGGTATTTAGAAATTTGCTCACCCTTTCTAGTGTACTCAGAGGAGGAGGGCTCCCCTGCCAGCAAGCCAGAATGTTTAGCCAGGATCTTTGAATAACAACCTGTTCCTCAGCAAGTGATGCACAGTGTAATATGATAACATTTTGTTGTAACTTTGCCTTAATAAAAAGTTTCAAGACATTAAAAAAAAAGGTGTCTGCTTTGTGAGCTAATACCAGTTTTACTGATAGTTCCCATTTTTACATATCAGGAATATATCTCAAACTGGTACTTTTTAAGTGTACCCAAGGTATCTGGGTTCAGTTAGAAACCAACTCTCATGGTGCATATAAGATCTTGACCTGACCTTTAAATTATCTTTGGCACGGATGTTGAAGTCATCCAACACAATCCATCTTTGAGATGATAAACAGATTAGGAAGCAGATTTCCATTAAAATGTGTCCAATATTTGGCCAGTGCAGTGCCAGCAAGATGCACAAATTGCAATTTTTCCCCAAGAAATACTCAAATATTAGGCTAGCCGTGGCACAAGTCTATGGTGGTTCCTGCATTTTTGGTGTTTGATTATCCCTTTTCTTATTGTACTGTGCTTATGTGCTTTTTGCCCTCTCATGGTTATGCCATAACCTACATATTGAAAATCTAGTCTCTAAAAATTTGGAAATGTCAGGATTATTTTAGAGTACAGAGCCTTGTCCTGCCTCTAATATAAAAGAGGCACTGAATACCTAGAAATGTTTCCCCCATTCTCTGGTTTAAGAAATGAGCCAAAATAGTAGGTTGGTTGATACTGAAAACTTTTTCTTCTGATGGTTAGAGCAAACTTATCACATTTCAAGTATTGTCAGTGTGTTTTTGAAGTAAATGTAAGATCTGGGAATATTTTAGTCTGATTTTTCTCTCCTTTCTCTTTTTTACTGCTTCACACCTCTTCCCTTTGATGCGTGGAGTGCATTTTTTATGAATACAAATAAAAGGAATTTCATGCTCTGACCCAGTTTTTCATCCCATCACATACATTCCCCTGAGTACCAAGTTTAAACAGCAAAAAAGGGCCAGTGAATTTTGCATCAAATTTGCAACTTGGAAAAAAAATTAGAAAAACAACACTTCCAGAATATGTCACTTTTACAGCAAAGAAAAAAATTTCTGAGGGAAAAATATCCTCCTACACAGAGAATATGTCCACAGGAAAATATCAGAGAAAGTCTATATTATATAAACAAGGAATGTCTGCACACCTAACTTAGGAAATAAGTCTATTTCCTTTTCAGTGTCAGGTTTTCTAACTCCCATGAGCCCTATCCTCATTCAGATAAACTTTCATTCAATTCAATAGGAGCTGTGCTAGAATGGGGGTAGACTGCAGGATTGGGCTCAATAAGGTAATAAGATTTAAAGAAACATCAAGCTGCAAGAGATAGGAGAGGCAATAATTTAAGACAAAAGGACAAAAATTACACAATAAATTATTGAAATTGTCTTTTTTAATAGTCCTCAGCCTCAGTCCTCTCTCCTTGTTACTGTCTTTATCTTTTTCTCCTATTTCTGACTTTATGCCACCCTCCTGGAACAGCCTCCCAGCTAACATATATATATATATATATTTAGCCCCATCTTCATATATCTTCGGAAAAGCCATCTCTCCTACCCATCTTACGGATGATAATTTTTTGTCCACTGCCTGCATTGCACTAGTTTAGGCTTTTAATTTACATACCCCCAGGAGCAGGATTTTGTTCTTTGTTTTGTATTAGCGTATTTCAATCTCTTGGCCAAGGCTTTCAGAAGTAAGTGCCTAATGTTAGACTTCTAAGTTCCTATGAGGACATCTGAATAAATCATAGGATTTTCAAAAAGTGCTGCTAGGTGCCTAAATATGGACATGGGTGCTTGTCTTCAGGCATCTTCCTGGACTTTATGTTTATAAGTACATTTATCCCTATTTCTACCTTGATAGTTTTATATAAGCAAGCAATAATAATGACTGAAAAAAAGGGCTACCCTTCAAGAATTACAGTCTATACCTCCAGCCATGAAAACAAGGAGGTCAGATATTTTTGGCCTACCAACATCAATGGAGTCTTTTTATAGTGTTTATTTTTTTCAAGTTTTCTGATATGGAACAAAATTGGTGAGGTTTTTATTCCTCTTCCCCCTCCCCCTCTCATTTTGTGCCTATGGCATTCTTGATAATGGTGAGTTTTATGAGCTTTTAGGCAAGATAACTTGGATGATTTAGTTGGTGTTGGTCCTGCTTTGAGCAGGGGATTGGACTAAATGACCTCCTGAGGTCTCTTCCAACCCTAATATTCTATGATTCTATGATAATCTTAAAACACTTCTCTGTTTTGATTTACCTCTGATCCCACTGAGGGTTACCAAAAGAAACTACACCATCTGCTCAAGAAACTCCCTGGAAGAGCACAAGAAGAAATCTGCACAGACACACCCCTAGAACTCCGACCAGGATCCATAAAACTGGAAATCCTGGACGCCCCATCATCTCATGCATTGGCACCCTGACAGCAGGATTGTCTGGCTATGTAGACTCTCTCCGCAGGCCCTACACTACCAGCACTCCTAGCTATCTTTGAGACACCACTGACTTCCTGAAGAAACTACAATCCATTGGTGATCTTCCAGAAAACCACCATCCTGGCCACTATGGATGTAGAAGCCCTCTACACCAATATTCCACACAAAGATGGACTACAAGCCAACAGGTACAGTATCCACGATAATGTCACAGCAAACCTGGTGGCTGAACTTTGTGACTTTGTCCTCACCCACAACTATTTCACATATTTCAAGTCAGCAGCACTGCTATGGGTACCTGCATGGCCCCACAGTATGCCAACATTTTTATGGCTGACTTAGAAAAACGTTTCCTAAGCTCTCATCTCCTAATGCCCCTACTCTACTTGCGCTACATTGAGGACATCATCATCTGGACCCATGGGAAAGAGGCCCTTGAGAAATTCCACCAGGATTTCAACAATTTCCACCCCACCCTCAACCTCAGCCTGGACCAGTCCACACAAGAGATCCACTTCCTGGACACTACAGTGCTAATAAGTGATGGTCACATAAACACCACCCTATACCGGAAATCTACTGACTGCTATACTTACCTACATGCCTCCAGCTTTCATCCAGATCACACCACACGATCCATTGTCTACAGCCAAGCTCTAAGATACAGCTGCATTTGCTCCAACCCCTCAGACAGAGACAAACACCTACAAGATCTCTATCAAGCATTCTTAGAACTACAGTACTCACCTGCTGAAGTGAAGAAACAGATTGACAGAGCCAGACAAGTATCCAGAAGTCACCTACTACAGGACTGGCCCAATAAAGAAAATAACAGAACACCACTAGCCATCACCTTTAGCCCCCAACTAAAACCTCTCCAGCACATCATCAAGGATCTACAACCTATCCTGAAGGACGACCCATCACTCTCACAGATTTTGGGAGACAGACCAGTCCTTGCTTACAGACACCCCCCAACCTGAAGCAAATACTCACCGGCAACCACACTCCACACAACAAAAACACTAACCCAGGAACCTACCCTTGCAACAAAGCCCATTGCCAACTCTGTCAGAATCACATCATCATAATATCACTGTGAAGAATATGGGGTCCAGTATCACAAGAATGTCTACACTGTTATTTTTAGACGTATAGCATGAGCCCCATAAGCCCAAGTCCCTTAACTCAAGCTCTAAGACTCGCTGCCATGGGATTTTGTTTTTTTGCAGTGTAGACATACCCTTAGCACTTGGAGCTGGGGGTGTGATCTCTAGCTTGAGGAAACATACTTCTGCTAGATTGATGAGAGCTAGTGTGCTAAAATCATCATGTAGCCACAGTAGCATGGCTACTACAATACTATTTTTCATGCACTAGCTCTCATTGAGCTCCCGCATGTCTCCTCGAGGTGGGAATCACATCACCAGCTCCAAGTGCAGATGAGGCCTCAATCACATCGCTAAATGCACTACTGATAGGCACTTAGATACTAACGGGATGAGGGTGGTATAAAATCCTATAGGGAATAGAATCTGTTTTGGAAAATGTCCTGTATGGTGCAAGATTATTCGTGTGGCAATGCAAAAGCAACATTCTGTTAGGAAAGAAATCTACATCCCGCTTGTTTGGGTATTAGTTCCTCCATTAGAGGCAATATTAGAAATTCAGCTTTTGATCTCTCCTTCTGGACCCTTTAAATTCCAAGCTGTGAAACAGCAGCTGATACTTCACATACTATCACAACAACCAGCAATATATGAAACCTGGAAACAGCATGCAAGGGAAATTAACGATGGGCTGTTAAGGGATATACAGTAACTCACGTTTGCATTACACAACATTAAATTAAAGCTGCCTTTCCTTTGTTATGTTAGTGATATAGGAAGTAAACATCATATAGCAATATAAGATGGGAATATTTGAGATGATCATTTTAGAATGCCAAAAAAGAAAAAAAGATAGTTTTATCATTAGCACAGCAGAAGTGCAGAAATTTACATTGATACCAGAGATAGTAAATGAGATATGCAACACCCTCACTACACAGCACAATAACATATGGTGTAGCAGATCCAGAGCAGCAAAAGCCAGAGCCAGATCTTTGAAACATTCATTTGTCAAATTAACAATTGATAAAAGCAAAACAGGAGCATTGAAGTATTTGTTCCATTTTCCAAGCAATTTTATTGTATTTTATTTCTGCATACCAATACCAATAATAAGCCATAAAATATTTTGTTTTTTTTTCACATTGGCTACCCTTGCATCTATTCTCTCCTGAGCACAAAAGACTCCATCCTAACTAAAGTAGTACATTCTTGAAAAATTTTAAGCACAGCACTGAAAGGTACATTTTGAATTTCAATATGTGATTCTCTTTTTGTATCACTAATTATACAGTGTTAGCTGTTAATGCGTGTCATGATTCAACTTGCCCTAGGTAATAAATAACTTCTATTTCCTTGTGATGATGAAACTGAACTAACTGTAACCTTTGCTATTTAGTCTAAACATTATTTATTATTTATGAAACATTTTAAAATTGAATACAAATTAAGGACACGATGCTGCAATCTGATCTGTGTGAACATTAAGTTTCACCTGATTGGACTGCAAATTTCAATTGCTTGATCATGTCCTTAAGTAGGTAACTTATCAGTCATGTAAACTTCAATTAGGCAGGTCTACACTACAACTTAAGTTGATGTAACTTGCATCACTCAGGGGTGTGAAAAAAACACCCCCAAGACACCCCACGGACACAAGTTACAATGACCTAAGCACTGTCCACACCAACACTATGTCACTGGAGATGCTCTCCCACTGACATAGCTTCCACCTCTAGCAGAGGAGGAGTAATTATGCTAATGGGGGAACGCTCTCCCGTCGGCATACAGTGTCTTCACCGGACACGCTACAGCGGCACAAATGCATCAGTACAGCTGTGCGGATGGAGCTCTTCTAGTGTAGACCTGCCTTTAGTAAAAACACAGTAAAAAAATCTGTTGCCCTATCTCAAGAAAACCCAAAATAGAATTTATAGCCCATCTTTACAATATGTTTATATTTAGCAGGTGAGATTTTCAAAAATCCTTAGTGTGGGCATAACTTTTCTCCCAAAGACTTCAATAGAAGGAGAGTTAGGCCAAAGCTGAGCACTGGTGAAAATCCCTCCATCTGTCACAGAAATGGTTGTTTTGTTATACAGACTGAGATATCTCAAAACTCAAGGGGTATGAACCTTTTGGTTTTTCAAATAACTGCTCAATAAAAACAAAAACAAAGAGACAAAAAAACCCTACTATATGACTTGGTTGCGCAGTGACACAGATTGGATATTAATTCACAAATCCTGAAGGCTGCTGTTTGTTCGCTATTTGGAAAGGTGTGACAAATATTTTCATAGACATTAATGGCAGAAGAGACCATTATGATCAGGCAGGATGGCAATAATGGTCCTTTCTAACCTGAGAATCCATAAAAAATATTTGAGAGACCAGGTGAGTGAGGCAATATCTTTATTGGACCAACTTCTGTTGGTGAAAGAGACAGGCTTCTGAGAAGAAGAGCTCTTTTTGTATTTTGTAGCTCTAAATTCACCAACAGAAGTTGGTCCAGTAAAGATATTGCCTCACCCACCTTGTCTCACTAATATCCTGGGACCAAATATGGCTACAACAATACTGCAAATACATAAAAAGATTTGTTAAACAATTGTGACTAGTGAACAAATTCATAAAATTTAGTGTCAATCCGTAAACACCAAAGTACTAAATTCAAATAAATTATTCACTGTAAAGTTTTCATCATACTCTAAACTGAAATCTAGACCTTTGGTTATAGCAACATGTGAGCTGGGGGCTGCTGTATGGAGTTTATTCCCCTGGCAGTCTGAGAACCAGGCCAGTGATGAGAGTTTACTATGTAGCCACCAATTTACTCCAGTCTGGTAGCAGAAGTGAGCCCAAATAAGGGTGCATAAAAGCATGCTGGGAATTGCATAAAAACCAATGTTTTCTAAGACATGCCCATTCTTTAACCAAATACCCACCTCTTATCATGCAGTCATGAGAGTAAACAAATGGGCACACAAGGGCTTTAGACTAGAGCTGGTTGGAAAACTGATTTTCTGTCCCATGGAAAATTTAAAGAAAAAAAAACTAAAATTCTGAAATTTTTCACAAAATGTAATCCAAAAACAGTTTTGTTTTGGGCCAATGGAAATGTTTACATTGTGATTTTATATATATAAATAAAGTTAATTTTGAAATAACTTCTTGTTACAAAATGAAAAATCAAAATTTGCCATTATAAAAATGTCAAACAGGATGTTTCAACATTTTCTAAACATTTTTTTCCATTTTGTTTTTCAAAACAAAATGTTGTTGACATTGATATGATTTCATGAAAAAACTGGTTTAGTCAAAATAGATGGATAACTGTTTTGTCAAAAAAAATGTTGATCAGCTCTACTTGATACTTATTTCTGCTTAGAATGGAGGACTACATGTAGGGCTTATCTACACGACTGCTTAAGTGATGTAATTTATGTCACTCGGGGGTGTGAAAAACCCACCCGCCAGAGTGATGCAAGTTACATCAACTTAAAGCAGTGTCCACACCATGCTATGCTGGCAGAAGACACTCTCCTGCCGACATAGGTTCCCTCCTCTCATTGAGGTGGAGTAATTATGCCAACGGGAGAGCACTTTTACTGTAACTAGTGCAAATACTTAGCCTGTGCTCACACTTGTGCTGGAGCAACCTTGCACTCCCTTTGGTGCATTTGAGGATCACTGGCCATAGTTTATGGCACATATGTATTGTACTTTTCCTATCCAGTTGGGTAGCTGACTTTCCATACTTCGGATTTCACATTTACAGTGCATATATTCAGGCTGTGTCTGAAGACATATGTTTAATGTAGAACCAATGCTTCAATAAATCTGTCAAAGTCAACACTTGACACTACTGAAGCTTCAAAAAATAAAGCTACCTTAGTCTAAATGATATTCAAACAAGCTAAATGATCCGTTCAGAGCAGGAATTCAAACCTTATTTGTACATGATGTCAAATTGCTGGCAAGAAGTACCTTGGCTTGGCGTGCCCTAAATCCTGTACTTAAATTGAATCTGATACCTTGTGAGTAAAAACTCTGCCAGTTTTTAAGGAATACACCATCAAAATAAGACATACTAATGACGTATTACTTAAAAAGGTGTCACAAGCCATGTAAGAAAAGCAAAAGCAGAGTCAAATGATTTCTGAACAGTATCATCAGGGAGATTGACAAAGTTTTGCACATTATTTCAAGATCCACTGAACTATGTTTGTACCCATTTCCAGACATTTATCACATGCCTTAAAAACCTTAATGCCATATCCTTGTCACATTTGGACTCACGTACAATTAATTCCATACACGGAACTTCCTCTCTGATTCTGAAATTCATGCAATACCAATCTCCTCTAAGGGCAGATGCCAACTACCCACCCCAGCCCACCCCACCTCACGTGCCCTTCCCGCACCATCTACCCATCCACATACACACACTAACAAAAGCAAGGGGTATACATGCCCCATATACATAGATTGGTGAATTGAGAAGGGTTATGGTCAAATTTTATGAACATCTCAAAAGATAATAGGTTAGATTTTTCAAAGTGAGGAAAGCACAGATATTTACTGCCAAATTTTATATGCAAATACCAGATGTACACATGCAAACTGATGGGAGTAACATATACAGTGGCCAGCTAGACATCTAGCAGGCCTTCTATAGATGCATTACCTGATCTGCACTTGCATATCTGCCATTTGTGCACAGAAATTGGTCCTATGCAATTATTTATATGTGTCTGACTTTGAATGTCTGACCCATTATTTATATATAAAATCAAACTTAAACTGGATGAAGTTATAATCAAAGCTTGTAGGCTGCTGAGAAGATATTGCCTGGGATTTGTGTGTCCATGAATTCCCTGTGAGGAGAGGATGGATTTTCAACATAGTTGTAGCACATGTCGGGGAGAGAAGGCTATTAATTCTTACCCACATCAGCTAGCTTGCTTCTCCACCTAATGCAGGTCTGTTCCTCCTGCCTGCCTCTTCAGCCACTGCCCTGATTCAATGAACCCCACATTCTGTCTTAATATTGGATCCATTCTTCTTATTCCCCCAACGTTCTCTTACACCTACCCATGCTCTCCTAGCTTCAAGTCCCGCCCCTAGCCCTTCCACACTAAGCCTTTCATCACTACCCTCCACTCTTGCCTTATGCCCTAACTCCGTCCACAAATATGTTCACAACAAGCAAAATAGGCAAAGCCCCTTGATGATGGGGCCTTTTGTAAAGAAAAGTGCTTTTCTTTTGTGAGTATAGAACCATCTCATAGATCACTACCGTTGAAGCTATTGCTCCTTTCCATGTAGGGTTAAAGACACTCCTATACAGAGAGCCTCCATTAGGTCAATGCATCACTTCAAGTGTTGATTAAGCTTTGTGCTGGAGCGTAGTTCTTCCTTTGACCTTTTTGAGGAATTCATCTGATGCCAAAGGAGAACAGAAGACAACTGTGTCTTTTCTCTGTATTCTCTTTCTAAATAAACTTCCAGGTAAATAATACATGTGAGACTCTGTGTTTCCAAGTCTCATGGTTCTGTTATGAGTCTCACTATAATTGATGTGTTTCTTTAAGCCCTAGCTCCTGGAGTCATGTGAATATCTGAGGAATCTTAGCATCCATGTAAAAAAGTAAGTTTCTAGTTCTTCATTGAGGAGAAAACCATGAAGATGTGGCCCCAATGTATCTTAAAGGCTCAAAAACTAGAAGGCAACTATAAAGTATACAAAATGTGTTATTTTAAGACTAATCTCATGATTTCTTGGAGCTGGACTCAGACTCATGGATGTTTCGGGTTGCAAAATTCGAGACTTTATTATAATGTCAAAGATTATAAAAAATAAAACAGTTTCCAGGCTGTATAATTGTCAAAATGATGGCGGATCTAAAATACAGCAAAAATAACAGACACACTCGGGCCAACACTTTCAAAAGGGGCCACCGATACTGGCTGCCTCAGTTTTTGCATGGCCAAACGTATACACCCTGGGTGTGATTTTCATAAGTGCGGCTCTTGCTGAAGCCAATGGGCTTAAGTGGGACTTACGTGGTGCGTAGGCTTTGTATTGGCCCACTGCCAGGGAAGAATTTCACCCTGAGAAACATACAAAAGGAGGAGAGAATTGCTAGCCTTACTCAGACTGCCGCCTTGAGAGGCCGACTGTAAAATACACAACAGAGATTTATTTGAAACATATGGAAACAATTTATGGATTATATTGAAGGCTTCTGACATTAAAGAACGAAAATAAGCGCGACTACTATGTTTGTTGTAAGAGCTCTGTAATGATGGTTTCCTCTTTAAATGGGCATTCTATCTCTGTTCTATGTTTTGTTTGTCTCTCTCGTTGCATTTTAATTAGTTCATTTTGGTTTTGTATATGGTAGCAGTAGAGTTTGCTTAATCACTGGGCTGTGTGAACATGTCTGGAGGGATATTTCTTATGTATATTTATCTATAGCCTAGATTCTGCCTCCCCCGCCCCCCCTTACTCATATTGAATAGCATTTTACTCCACAATCAGTCCCACTGAAGTCTGTGGGGCCGCCTGTGCAGTAAGGTACTACCCAATGCAAGCATGGGAGACAAAATCAGGCCCCTCATTTGTATAATCTATTTGTTTCAAAATGTTACAATAGAGATATAATATTTAAAAAAGAAAGAAATATTTTAAAAAATTACTCAGGGAAGAGTAACAGAGGCTCTAGAAAATTTAGAGCCAAAAGATGTTTGTAAAGGATGTAATGAGACCTATATAGATTTGAGATCCTGAAGTGGAATTTTCAAAAGCACTCAGGCCTAGATTCACAAAAGGACTTAGGTGCCTAACTGCCACTTTAGGCACCTAAATCCCAGAATCATGCCCTTCTAGGATCAGAGGCAGATTAAGGTTTTGTGGGGCCCTGGGCCAGAGCAAGTGGGGGGCCCCTCCCAACCTTTTCTGCCTGTGGCCCTGCCCACAGCCCCACCCCATTCTGTCCCCGCCCCATTGAATCCACAGTTCCAGCCCCCCACTATGGCCCCACAACCCATTTGCTCCTTTCTGCCCCCCCCCAGGCCCGAAGATCAGAGAGCTCTGTCTCCCCCACCCCACCACCACCCCACCATGGGCCTGGGGCTGCAGCAGGGAGTGAGAGCTCCCCCATCCCTGAGGCTGTGGCAGGGAGCTAGAGCAAGGGTGGCCAACCTGTGGCTCCGGAGCCACGTGCGGCTCGTCAGAAGTTAACATGCGGCTCCTTGTACAGGCACCGACTCCGGGGCTGGAGCTACAGGCGCCAACTTTCCAATGTGCCGGGGGGCGCTCACTGCTCCACCCCTGGCTCTGCCACAGGCCCTGCCCCCACTCCACCCCTTCCAACCCCCTCCCTGAGCCTGCTGTGTCCTCGCTCTTCCCCGTCTGCCCTCCGGAGCTTCCCGCACACCATGAAACAGCTGATTGGGAGGTGTCGGGAGGGAGGGGAAGGCGCTGATCTGCGGGTCTGCCGGTGGGTGGGAGGCACTGGGATTGGGGCGGGGGGAGCTGATGAGGGGCTGCTGATGTATTATTATGGCTCTTCGGCAACGTACATTGGTAAATTCTGCCTCCTTCTCAGGCTCAGGTTGGCCACCCCTGAGTTAGAGCTCCTCCAGTCCTGGCACCACAGCTGGGTTCCAGGCACTGGGGCTTCCCCCTCCGCCGGGTGCTCCTGCCAGGGACCAGTGTTAGGGTGTGAGGGCTTCCCCAGCCCTGCCCTCCCGGCTCTGCTGCTGGGGAGCGGGGTTGGGGCATGTGGGCACCCATTTTGCTGGGGCCCCCCAACTGGCCAGGACCCCTGGGCATGGGCCCTGTTGGCCCAGTGGCTAATCTGCCACTGGATGGGATTCATAAAATGCCTGGTCAGCTGATACCGAACTCTGTAAGTGCCTAAACTTGCTCTAGCACTGAAATTTTTGCAGTAAAAATTTCCCTAGGTCCACCGAAATTTCTGCTTGTGTGCATGATGTAGTGATGTAGTGCCCATCTTTAAAAAAGGGAAGAAGGAGGATCCTGGGAACTACAGACCAGTCAGCCTCACCTCAGTCCCTGGAAAAATCAAGGAGAAGGTCCTCAAGGAATCAATTCTGAAGCACTTAGAGGAGAGGAAAGTGATCAGGAACAGTCAACAAGGATTCACCAAGGGCAAGTCATGCCTGACTAATCTAATTGCCTTCTATGATGAGATAACTGGCTCTGTGGATGAGGGGAAAGCAGTGGACGTGTTCTTCCTTGACTTTAGCAAAGCTTTAGACACGGTCTCCCACAGTATTCTTGCCAGTAAGTTAAAGAAGTATGGGCTGGATGAATAGACTACAAGGTGGATAGAAAGCTGGCTAGATTGTCAGGCTCAACAGATAGTGATCAATGGCTCCATGTCTAGTTGGGAGCCGGTATCAAGTGGAGTGCCCCAAGGGTAGGTCCTGGGGCCGGTTTTGTTCAATATCTTCATTAATGATCTGGAGGATGGTGTGGATTGCACCCTCAGCAAGTTTGCAGATGACACTAAACTGGGAGGAGAGGTAGATATGCTGGAGGGTAGGGATAGGATACAGAGGGACCTAGACAAATTAGAGGATTGGGCCAAAAGAAATCTGATGAGTTTCAACAAGGACAAGTGCAGAGTCCTGCACTTAGGACAGAAGAATCCCATGCACCGCTACAGACTAGGGACCGAATGGCTCGGCAGCAGTTCTGCAGAAAAGGACCTAGGGGTTACAGTGGATGAGAAGCTGGATATAAGTCAACAATGTGCCCTTGTTGCCAAGAAGGCCAATGGCATTTTGGGCTATATAAGTAGGGGCATTACCAGCAGATCGAGGGACATGATCGTTCCCCTCTACTCGACATTGGTGAGGCCTCATCTGGAGTACTGTGTCCAGTTTTGGGCCTCACACTACAAGAAGGATGTGGAAAAATTGGAAAGAATCCAGCGGAGGGCAACAAAAATGATAAGGGGACTGGAACACATGACTTATGAGGAGAGGCTGAGGGAACTGGGATTGTTTAGTCTGTGGAAGAGAAGAATGAGGGGGGATTTGATAGCTGCTTTCAACTACCTGAAAGGGGGTTCCAAAGAGGATGGATCTAGACTGTTCTCAGTGGTAGCAGATGACAGAACGAGGAGTAATGGTCTCAAGTTGCAGTGGGGAAGGTTTAGGTTGGATATTAGGAAAAGCATTTTCACTAGGAGGTGGGGAAACACTGGAATGCGTTACCTAGGAAGGTGGTGGAATCTCCTTCCTTAGAAATTTTTAAGGTCAGGCTTGACAAAGCCCTGGCTGGGATGATTTAGTTGGGGATTGGTCCTGCTTTGAGCAGGGGGTTGGACTAGATGACCTCCTGAGGTCCCTTCCAACCCTGATATTCTATGATTCTATGATTCATGCGCACTGCAACCCCATGGAGGTGACCAGACTCATAAGCCCTAGAGTGATGCACAAACTGGAGGAAGATAGGCATTCCTCTGCCTAATTATTCTGCAGAGCCGAATCTGATAGGTGTGATCAGAGCTCACCTACTGGGCCATCCCCCCATAACGGAGCTTACCTATAATGGAGAGAAGAGGAGAGGAGGAGGAGGATCATCCTTATAACTTTTAGCCTCGTAGTTAGATGCTCACCTGGGATGCGGGAGACCCCTGGTTCAAGTGCCCCCTTCACCTCTGGGGGTGAAGGGATTTGAACAGGGATCTGCCACCTCTCAGATGAGTATCCTAACAACTGAGCTACGAGAAAACAGTGTAGGTGCCTCCTCCAAGAAAGGGTTCGCAGCTGAGAACCCAAGCAGAGTGAGGTGCCTTTCATAGAATCATAGACGATTAGGGTTGGAAGAGACCTCAGGAGGTCATCAACTCCCTGCTCAAGGTAGGACTAACCCCAACTAACTCATCCAAGCCAGGGCTCTGTCAAGACAGGCCTTAAAAACCTCTAAGGATGGAGATTCCACCACCTCACTAGGTAACCCATTCCAGTGCTTCACCACCCTCCAAGTGAAATTGTTTGTCCTAGTATCCAACCTAGACCTCCCTCATTGTAACTTGAGACCATTACTCCTTGTTCTGCTATCTGCCACCACTGAGAACAGCCTTGCTCCATCCTCTTTGGAATCCCCCTTCAGGTTGTTGAAGGCTGCTATCAAATCCCCCCTCACTCTTCTCTTCTGCAGACTTAATAAGCCCAGTTCCCTCTGCCTCTCCTCATAAGTCTTGTGCCCCAGCCACCTCATTATTTTCGTTGCCTTCCACAATACTATCCCCAATTTGTCCACATCCTTTCTGTAGTGGGGGGCCCAAAACTGGACTCAATACTCCAGATATGGCCTCACCAATGCCGAATACAGGGGAATAATCACTTCCCTTGATCTGCTGGCAATGCTCCTACTAATGCAGCCCATTATGCCATTAGCCTTCTTGGCAACAAGGGCACACTGTTGACTCATATCCAGCTTCTCGTCCATTGTAATCAACAGGTCCTTTTCTGCAGAACTGCTGCTTAGCCAGTCAGTCCCCAGCCTATAGCAGTGCCTGGGATTCTTCTGTCCTAAGTGCAGGATTCTGCACTTGCTTTTGTTGAACCTCATCAAATTTCTTTTAGCCCAATCCTCCGATTTGTCTAGGTCACTCTGCACCCTATCCCTATCCTCCAGCGTATCTATCTCTCCCGTCAGCTTAGGTCATCCTATCTCTGAGAAAGGAGCAGGACTTGGGCACTTCTCAATTTGACATCGTAGATGAGGAGCCGGCTAGCATACTAGGTTTTATGAATCCCATTCAGAGGCACCTATCTCTTCCCATTCACTGTATCGTGAGCCTAAGCACCTACACCAGGCTTTGTAAACCCCACTGATTGTCTAGGTGCCTAAAAGTTTCTTGATGAATCTAGTAGTTTTCCATTTCAAATTCTGCACTGCAGCTTCAGTTTCCCCAAGGTATTTAAGACATGCTGACCTTTAAGCAGATGAGTAGCCCCACTGATAGATATTTGTGTGATCTCATTCAATTCATGGAGCATGAGTGCAGAATTTGATCCTATTAAGCAGCAGACTTGAAACTGTATAGTTTGGTAAGGTAAAGATTTATGCCCAAACTCATCTCCCAGTCTTAGTGGGTATGGTGAGTTACCACACTCAGAGGCACAAGCCACCATCAGAACAATAGAAGTCTCAATGGTAAAATCAGAAGACTGGTTTGCACGTCACTAGAAATAACAAAGAAGAAAAACTCAGCTGTTCATGAATTTTCAGGGTCAAAGATTTAAAAAGATATGATATACTGAAAAACACACCTAGAAGGGCTCTTTTTTGAAGTGTGGGGGTGTGCTTACTAGAAAGCCTACTGGCATTAGACGTCCCAACATTAGAGAAAAGGGTGGTCACTTTCTAAAATGCAGACATTGAAGACTCAACTATCGTGTTAGCTGTTCTAGCACGTGGAAACATTTTCCTGACAAATTTTCAAAAGCAAAGTCACAATTTGCATTTTTAATACTGAAACATAATATGCTGTCACCGAGAAACACTCCTGGGTGTTATTACTTTTCATTATAAACAATCATGATTACAGCTGATCTGCTCGACCAGATGCATTCTTGAAAACCAAAAGAGAGGGTTAAATGAAAACCAACATATGTAAAAGATTCACAATGCTATATTTCAAATAAGAAACGTATTTAGGGGAGTTGAGGGGGGGAAGCCAAGGAGCACAGTGGTTTAAGAAAAACTGAAAGAAAAACACATAATTGCTTTTAGTCTGTCATTTCCCCCCACAGAGTAGTAAATAAGAGCGTTGATACATAAAAGCAGTTATCAAACGGTAACAAATTAGTTCTTCACCATCTGTGATCCACACGAGGGGGGTGACAGTTCTAGGCAAGATTTTAAAATATGAAATCAACTATTTGTGAACTCGTTTCAGAGTCTCACTGTCTACTTTGCCTCTTAAAACGTGGCCACAAGAAAGAAATGAGGTTTTCAAAACTAACAAAAAACAGCAGTTGTGGTTCCACTCTTTAAATGATGCTAATTGCTGGCTGACATTCGTAAACAAGATGTTTCCTTTCCTACCGCAGCCTGCCATAGTTCAGCTTCTCTTTCAAGAACACCTCATTTAAAAAAAAAAGTGATTACAACCTTAGAGAATACTATTACCTGAGTTCCTTTATGTTACAAATGGCAAATCTGGGATCTGAGCCTGGATCCATTCCCTTAGAAATATTGCAACATAAATTGAATTATTTGAAGGCTCTCTTGGTGTCTCTTGAGACTCTCTCAGCAAACAGACTGATATGGTGGCTCCAGAATATAGTCACAAAAAGAGGAGCATCGGGTTCTCATGATGGGTTTTAACGTAGGTAACTCCATGTCAAGTCACAAGCAACCCTACATTAACACAGGGGGAGAGAACAGATTAAAACAGCTCATTCCTTCCTGCATCATATCACTTTTTCATTTGTTTCATTCCTCTATGCAATGCAGATGGCTTTTAGGGCTTACAGGTTATTAAATCTCATATAGTTATTGATGACTTGTCTCTGAAATATTTTTATGATTTTACAGCTAGTTTGAATTGGTCTTGGAGTTAACATATGACTCTTCCTAGTGGAAAAACACAGATTTAAAACTCTAAAAAGATCAGGTGATTCCTTTGCTTAGAAATTGCTGGATGTGATTTTTTTAAAACTAGTGCTTTTCTTGCACTTGGATACAATACAGAGAGGAAAGATGCCATTGAAGTCCTGCAGCTTGTGTTATTTCATGGGATAATCTCGTGTCTTTGGTACGTGTGATTTCTACTTTCAGTGAAACACAATGGAACCTTTCAACACCTTAAAAAAAGTATTTAGTCTCAGAAATATAAAAGTGAATTACCAGTTACTCCTACAATTCCACATCACTGGACTTTAGCACCTAAAGCTCAGAAAGTGTTGTTTGGGCTTTTTTTATTGGATTAAGAGACTCTGACTGCCAACAATATGTTTCAGAGACTTGATCAAATTGATCACAAGAAAATGAGATACACTTGTGGTAAATCAAAATAATAGACTATACAGGAGACAAATTCAATTATATGCAGACCGGGGCTTGAACAATGAAAGAAGCAGAGTAGTGAATGTAGAGTTTACTAGGTATTTAAGAATCAGGGTTATTAGGAAAGGAAGTGCCACACTTTTCAAGTTAACTGCACTATAACTCAGCTCAGTCTGACCTTGCTCAGGCTTCTGACAAAAAAATCTAGTTCACACTGAACAAGCTCAGAGACTTAACACAGGCAGTGTAGTCACTTCACTACTAACATGGCATCCTCTCATTTCCTTGGCAGTAACCTGATACCTGTCTTTATATGACCCCCCACTAGCTACCATGCCAGAATTAATCCAAGGGGATACATATCTTTGAGATAATTATTATTTCAGTCTTGTATGTATTTAGCTGGTTTGCTCAGGACACTGACAATAACAAGATTCACTCCAGGCTGGTTATGATGTGGTTTTAGCCAGGTGCAATTTAGGGTTGGCAACTTCAGTGTTGCTGGTGCGTATAATGTGGCTGCTGGAAATCATATACATTGTTTTGTTCTCTGCTGTTCTTCAAAGACTCAAGTTTATACCTTTTTCTCTTTATCTGTGGATTTCTGGGATAACCCTGGCATTTAGCAATTTCTCTGGTCCCTCTCACTGTCCATTTCCCCAAAATAGGATTATGGCTCTTCTGTGGCAGTAATGACTCTTGCTAGCTTCCAGCTGTTATTGTCTGGTCTCAGGTGGCCTGGCTACCAGCCTGGGCAGCAGTTTTGTATCTCTGTCATAACATTTTTATTTCTTTTGCCTTTCAACTGTATTTGTAAGTTGGATATTTGCTCATATTTGAGTCTTCTGGAAAGAACAATCAAATAGGAGAAGGGTTGGGGTAGCCAGTCCTCATATTAGTGTAGTTTTTATACATCTTGCAGGACTAGACATCGAGCCTTGCATCTTTATTGCTATATTTTGTTTTCTTTAACCATTTTTTTACTATCTGAATAAGCAATTTGCCATCCAATCACAATTCTCCACAGCACGGATTCAGCAAGGTGCTTACACATGTTCCTAATTTCAATATGTGAGTAGTTTTTGTTCAACAACCCCCTTTCCCCAACAGAGGCTAAGCAAAAAAACAAAAAATGGTCAGCCAATCTGTGGGGGAAAAAATTTAAAAATCGGGTGACTGACACAACAGTATGGGGCCCCCTGGAAGTTGGCACCCAGATAAACCACTCTGCTTGCGGGCCCCTAGAACTAGCCCTGCATCCAGGCTATGGCTAAATCTTACAGATTCTTTCTCCATCCAATCAATCCATCCACACTGCTAAAATGGTCATCCAGGCTCTCATCATCCCACCTCTGGATTATTGCAAAATCCTTTACTCTGGCCTTGACAAATGCAATCATGCCCCACTCTCATCCATTCATAATGCAGCTGCAAAGATCATTTTCCTAGCCTGTTGCTTTGACCATGTCACCCCTCTCTTTGAATCCTTCAACTGACTCCTTCTCTATCGCATCAAACATAAGTTATTTGTCTTCACTTTCAAGGCCCTATATGTCCTATCACCACCCCAACTATCACCTCTCATTCATTGCCAAGAGGTTGACGGCTGCCTCCAACTGACCCATGATGCCAGCCTCCATCACACACATTGTAAATGTTTAAACTAGCACCTTTGTGCTTGCTCCCACGCTATCCCTCACACTTGGGAGGAGCTCCCTGTAAACAATGAACTCATTATCCTCCTTCAGAAAGAACCTTTCTTAAAACTCTCCTTTTCTGTGTTGCCAAAAATTCTTGACAACAGTTAAGTCGCTGATGTGCTGAGATCGCTGGCTATCATACTGACCAGTACTATCTCATTGTTTCCGTGGGCTGCCTGTCTCTCTTTCTGTATCTATCTGTTATCTCTTGTCTTATATTTAGATTGTAAGCTCTTTGGGGTAGAGACAGTCTTTTAGTTCTGTGTTTATAGAGTTCCTAGCACAATAGGGTCTTAGACTAGGGCTCCTAGGCAATATAGAAATTCGAAGCAGCAGCATGTATGCACTTTAAGTACACAAGTAGTCCCATTGATGTCAATGTGATTTTATGTATTTAAGTACTCTCCTGAATTGCAGTCCAAATATTGATTTAAATATCTAATTTTAAGTGCCCAAATGTGAGACATTTGATTATATTGATCAGGGATTTGCAATTATTTTAATTCTGAATCTTAGTTTATCATCTCCATAAATCTCTGTTTATTCTCTTTACATTGTGGAATGAGAATCTCACCGATTGTTTATTTGACTAGTCTATTAAACTCCACACGTATGACATAATATAAAGTCAGTCCTTGCCCAGAAGATCTTACAAATTTAGTGGTAACAAGATGCAACCTCTCGGTGAAACAACGGATGGGCAGGAGGGGAAAGACAGTAACAGTGAAATGAACTTAGTTTCTTAGTAAGTAATAGTAATTTCTGTGCACCAACCTTGGATACAGTATTATATAATTTCCTTGAAATAACATTGCATTCTGCTCTACTATCCAGTTTAAAGGCTACAAGGCTATTATTAATGTTTAGCTGCGTTTGCCAGTCTGGAGCAGTTTGCTCTTCATTTGCTCTACCTACTGAGCAGTTACATTGATTATCGTACAGTTTTTGCAGTATTTTCCATATTAAGCTTAGGAAATCATGTAAATAGTGTGCTTAAGATAAATATCACAGTGTGGTAAACATCCAGTTTTTATCATCACTCACTGTATATACACTTGGTTTGAAAATGCTATTTGCATGTCTCTTAGAAAAAATATGTTACAGTAATGGTCCATAACAATGTGATCTTGTTACCTACTACGGAGTTTTGTACCATTAGACTAGAATGCAACAGTGTCTGGCGTTTTTTTAAGGGCTCAATCTCTATGTAGATGCTCAGGCATGTATATGTGAACTCATTTTCCAGTATTTACATACGCATGTTGCTTACAGCTTTCCAAAATGTAGCCCATTGGTTCTAAACACCAGTATAAGGCCTGACTTGCCATGGGACCAACATACAGAGAGACCATGGTCTAGATCTTCAACTGTTGTAAAATCAGCATTAATTTCAATGGAGTTATGCTGACTTGTATCAGCTGAGGATCTGTTCCCATAGGTGGACAATCTGATCAGCTGTGAAGGGCTCAGCTCTAATGCTTCTTCTGAGTTCAAGTTTAATTCATTAAAGACCCAACAGTTCAGATGATTATCTGAAGTGCTTCACTTTGCAAAATTTCAGCAGGAAATATCATGAGACTCTAAATACTTCCTGCTTCTAAATCAAGCCAGAAATATCTTGAGCACTCTCTTTGTTGTGGTATTTTGGCATTTACATTTCTGGTCTCTTGACGGAAACCAGAAGTGCAGAAGCATGCAAAAATGAAAAGAATGGAAAAAGGTTAACCAAACATTTCAGAACCTTCAAAAGAAGTTAGATCAGTTCAAGAAATTGATAAAGATTACAAAGCATCAGTATTCTTATGTTTTCCAAAACATTAATCCAGCTTAATTTATCTGGTTCCTCGGGTAGTAGTTTTGGGACAGAGGTAGATAGGTCAAGGTATTAGTAAACAATCTCTAAACAAAGGGTTCAGATTCAAAGAGCTTTCATCTGATAACTACTATATGGCCAATATGAAATGAGTTGGGGGTTTCCCACAGTTTAGTTCCAAGCAGAGAAGTGTCTACAACAACATAATAATCATAGTCATAAATAATACTATCACCAGTATTGTAAGAAAGGATGAGGACTGAAAGGGCATGGAGAGAGAACAACCCGCTCTCACTTCTAGAAGTGCTCCTGACAGGACAGAGCTGAACTTAGATAACAGCAGAGAGCTATCATGGACCCTGAACCCCTACAGCCTGTTCTATATTGACCTCATTTGGTGGATAACCAATTTCAGGTTCCAGTGCTGTCAAACTAGTAGATGTCATGAGGCCAATAAAGGTACCAATCAGAGAGCTGATGAGAATAGGAAGCTCAAGATTCACTGAAGCAGTACTATCTGTTCATCACTGTTTTAAAATGAAATAATATGCCAGACAGTACATATACTGGAAACATTACAGATCGAGCCAGCAAAAGTTACTTTTCAAATGTAATATGCCCCTTCCCCCACATAAATACAAGACAACACACACACACAAGGAGGGATTGGGAAGGGGAAGGGGGCGGGGGCTGAGACATTAGGTTAGTTTAAACCAGACAAAGAAGAAAGAAAACAAAAGATTGAGTGTTCAAAGTCCTTTAGGTGTTGCAGGAAGAATTTACCACATAATAAAGGGCACAACAACTAACCCATCTAATTAGGTTACACATTAGCCAGCATAGCAAGTTCAAAGTGTCTGCGTTCTTTAATGTTTTGGTTAAATTTAATGGTGCCCTTTTACACTGCAATGTCATCACTTTCTACAGTTTTTCATTCATAAAAAGACACATTTCTGAAGGGAGGAATTTTTATATTTTAAAAAATTAAAGAGCTCCTGTTCAACTTTCATCTTAGGCAGATCACTCTATGCTTATAAAGCATAGTTCAAAGCTGCTTAGGTACATTGCAAAATCCAATGATTAATCTAACTCTAAAGAATTATATAATTCATCTTTACTATTGCCCTGTGTGGCCACATAAAAGCCTAATAATTAATAAATAAAGTAATTCTTATAAACTCTTCCGAGTTGTAAGAGTAAATCATTCAATGTATATTACACTTTGATCAGTGAGTCAAATCTTAGGATCCTTAATCTTTGCTCTATGTTTCTTCAAGTAAAAGTCCCATTGGACCAAATCCTATACTCCTGACTATATCTTAACTCACTTCTTCCTCTTTTAAGTCAATGACACAAATTCTCACAGGACTTCACATATGTTGATGGCTTGGCATTGGTCTGAATGATTCTTAGTCTAATTTGGGAGGAGGAGCAGAGAGGCTCCTCAGCTGCTCTGCATGTTGGTCCCTTGGAGCTGCTGAAGATGGGGAAAACATGCAAATTAAGTTTGTTTCCCCTCCACAAGATCTGACTCTTTTCCAGTCCATTCATGGAAGCTCTGGGACAGCAGTAAACCCTCTGGAGTGACCTGCTGCAGGAGAAGCAGAGGGGCTCAACAGTAATGGAGATTCTCTGTGCCCCCTAAGAATTAGCAAGGGGGAAGGGTTGCTGTCCTGTCTCTGATTGGGTTGGTGGGATTGTTGGAAGAAACTGTTCTGTTTCTGAACTGTCTGCCAGAAGTTCAGGCCCCTATCAATATCTCTCAAACTGCTGCTCAGTTGAGAAAATCCTGTCCACATTCAGGAATGTTGGGAAAGTGCTGCTCCAGTGATGTCACCCTCTTACTGCCATGTAGTGGATGGAGGTGGGCAGAATCACTGGCTCCAGTGGTGTGGGCAATCACAGATACTGCTGAACAAGTCCTTCACACTCAGGTTCACTTATCTCTCTGTGGAAGCACAACCCAGCTAAACCGTGACAATTTGGATAGGCTTTCTGCCCACTTAGAACTAAGGTCAAGATTTGGCCTAAACGGGGGAGAGGGACTGCTTTAATAAGGATTAAATACCAATTAAGAAGGAGCTTCCGGGTTTGACCCAAAGTGCATATAAACTGGGTTTATTTAATTACATTTGGCTTAATTATTATTGCTCTGAGGACTTTATATATCTTTTTTTGTGCAAAAATAATAGGAATATTTATAAAAGAAACAAATTCTTCTCTCTGCAACTGGATTGCAATCCAGCTTCTTGTCATCAAATGTGTTAATTACATATATAAAATGGAGTAAAATAGATATGACTGATTCTCACTTAATGTGCCAGGAACAGTTTCCAAACTAAGAAGTCTCTCTCCAGTTTATTCTCTCACTTCTCAATCATGCACCATGCCACATATTTACTATCTTATTCGATTCAGAACCTCGAGTGAGAATATTCTAGATTTTAAATAATTTGTAAATTGAGTATTTATGGTATGTAATGATAGCTATAATATTTCAAACAAGAACTTGAATAGCACATACTAATCTTAAACCAGAAAACTTCAACCTGTTCTTTCAAAAAAATTGAGATGAGCAATGCAAGGCCAGCATCTTTCATAAGCTCCTACCCACCTTTACCAGAGGGTGTAAAAATGATCTGAGCTCACATTTGTCCACAATTTATCCAATAATTTGTCCACAATTACAGGAGCACACCTTTCATTAGCAGGGCCGGATTAACTTTTTGTGGGCCCGGCGCCAAACATATTTGTGGGCCCCCCTGGGGAATGAAGGGGCCAGGGGCAAGAGTACAGTGAGCAGGGTGAAGTTGATATAAATCATTATTTAAATCACTAGTCGGGAAGACTCAATTTAATCTTGGTTTTCTACATAAAAGTGCATTTTTGTTGATTGTTATAACCTTAATACATATTCTTCACAACTCAGCGATAGACGTAGTTTCATTTTTAGCAGGTACACACTATACATTTTTAAACAGTGATTTATTTTGAAAACTTTTCAGATGAGTTTTACAGCTATATCAGAAAATTAATGATTGTTTGGTTATTTCATTTACCAAAAATAATTGAGGCAGATATTGATGAAGACATTGGGAGGTGAACTATCTCCAATTCAACAGGTTAATCGTTAATATTTGGAGGATTTTCTTGCCAGGCTGTTTTAGGAGAGAACATCACCAGACAGATATTTAAATTGTTTTATTTAACTAAAATAACAACGTTAAGTATTCTGAATTTTTTTCTTCAACAGCAAACATAATATTTTAACAAAAAAGCATATGTCCCTTGCTTCTCACATTTATCTGCAGACTTCTCCTTGTCTAGATCTACTCCGCTCCCAACAATCTTCTATTCATTGAATTTTTTGAAACTTTTCACTTTTAAAGAGAGGTAAGGGATTGACTCTGTGTACACAAATTTGCAGAGGGACAATAGAGTTGAGGTCTGTTATTTCTCATCTCTATATGTTATTTATTTATTTAAAACATTTTTGCTGTTAACAAGCATATTACCTCTGGAGACACAAATAGACAGTCTGAGAACTGCAAAACTAAGCATCTCTGATGGTATCTTCTGGACAGAGCATTGAGTCCCATTGGGTAGATAGAAAATTTAACCTAAATAATCTATACAGAAGCCTGTGGAACCCCATAAAATTGGATCCCTAATCTATGAACTATTAGAACTCATTTACAAAACTTTTCTTAAACATTACATTAATATATTGTCTCATACTATAGAATTAGAATTTATCATGCCTATTCCATGATGAGATATAATTATTCTTAATTAAAACTATCTTTAGATAGGTTTTTTCCCCCCACCTCTTCTCTGCCTCCTCCCCCGAGCGGCGAGCGCACTGCGGCTCCGCTCCTCCCCTTCCCTGAGCCTAGTCTTCCAAGCCCTACGCCTACTGAAGAGGCAAAATTCTCATGGACTTCACCTGAACAAAGATCAGGCCATATGTTACCTAAGGAGCTGATGTGGGTTGCAGAATTTTGAATTTACACGTTATGTGGCAGAAAATCTCCCATTTAGTTAATGCCAAACTAATATTTTTCCCATTTGAATTATTTGAAGCATGATGGATGTTTTAATCAGAGGGATTCTCACTGGTTCATAGATTCCAAGATCAGGAAGGACTCTTGTGATCCCCTACTCTCACCTCCTGTATAACAAGGGCAATAGAACTCATACCAAAACCATTCATAGAATATCAAGGTTGGAAGGGACCTCAAGCCCAACCCCCTGCTCAAAGCAGGAGCACTCCCCAATTTTTGCCCCAGATCCCTAAATGGCCCCCTCAAGGACTGAGCTCACAACCCTGGGTTTAGCAGGCCAATGCTCAAAACACTGAGCTAACCCTCCCCATTCCTTTTGAACTCGAACAGATCTTTTAAAAGAAACATCCAATCTTGATTTTAAAATTGCCAGTGATCAAGAATCCACCATGACCCACTGGTAAATTGTTCCAGTGGTTAACTGTCCTCACTGGTGAAAAATTATGCCATATTTCCAATTTGAATTTGTCTAGCTTCAACTTTCAGCCATTGGATCTTGTTATACTTTGGCTGCTAGATTGTAGAACCCATTATCAAATGTGTGTTCCCCACATCATTTGTTCATATCACATGTGCTTAATAGTCTACTTAAAAAGAAAAAAAATACTGATGTTTATTAGCTCTCAAAGTTTCTCTGGAGGGAACGAGATACAGAGACAGAGATCGGTCCCATATTTAGTACATTTAGAATAAGGACAAATTAGTTTTAAATTTATGTTTAATTCAGCTAGAAAAGCTATCAGCGTATACATCTGGGAGAAACTGGTACACATGAATAAGCAAAGGGATTTCTCATACTTGCTACTGGGAATTTCTCATACTTGCTACTAACGTCAGGTATAAACTACAGAAGCACATGAGCATGAGTGAATTGACAATGTCTATATCCACAATAGGTTCATTTTTACATCTCTAAATGATTAATCACGTTTTTTTTATTAGTGGTACTAACTAGTTGCATATAAGGTGCACAAAAAAATACAGATAAGCAAGTACCTGTAGAATTAATTCCAAATCCAAGCCCCTTATATTTGGTGGTACTCAAAGTTTTCCTACCCTGTTCATATAATCTCTAATTTAAACACACTAGTGATATTAAAATTCTACTAGGAAGCAAGTCACTTGTAGTTCTTAGCAACAATATGACCTCCACGTCACTGGAAAATTTTGTAGGCTGTTATATTACTTCTGCTAATTATATATCACATCATGTATCACGTAAAGAACTACCACGTATTAGTTTACAAGATAAATTCTAACACGTCTGCTTCCACTTTCAGAAGTTTTTTTGATTGCCTATTTGCTGTGGCCAACTGGACTGCTTCTTCGTGGAAATACTGTGATGACTATACGATAACATTCACATTATGTGGAAAATAATCTCGCTTTTCATAATAGGAGAGATTTTTGCCATTTTTTATTCAGAAAAATATTACATTCAAGAGTCATGATATATGATCTGAATTAAATTTTCTGTTCTGCAAAGAGTCCAGCTAGCTCTTTTGGTTGGTGGCTGCAAATCACAGTGTTCTTGAAAGGAAGGTTCACAACTGATATTTAAAGTCTTTGGTAAAGTTGATCATTTTTGATCCTCAATCTCAAAAACCAATTAGATTCTTTGTAAAAATGCACGCTGAAAAAATTACTAGTAAAATGACATTGTGGGATTTTCAAAATGGTCAGCATTAGCCTAACTCTGCATCTAATTAAATCAATCATAGAGTCACTGAGACACAAGAATCCATTTACACATATTTTTTTAATACTGCCAGTTTTGCAAACTCTTCCTAGAATCAGGGAGCCACGTTGGAAAGGACTTATTTCTGACTTACACATTATCCCCAAAAATAGATATTTTAGGAATCTTTAGGAAAGAAGTGAGCAAACTGGATAGAGTCCAGAGACAGCAACAAAAACGATAAAGGTTTAGAAAACCTGACCTATAAGGAAAGGTTAAAAAAACTGGGCATGTTTAGTCTTGAGAAAAGAAGACAGAGTGGAAGGAAGTAAGATAGCAGTCTTCAAATACGGCAAGGGCTTTTATAAAGAGGATTGTGATCAATTGTTCCATGTCCACTGAAGGTGTGGGAAATACGTTTCTGTATTGTAGTTTAAATGAATTATTACTCAGAGTTCTGTAGTAACGTACCTAGTAAGGAATCTATTTGTCAAAAAAAACATTTCCTGAATCTTTTTTGTTGTCTGTATTGTTACAGACATAGTCGCTGACATTTATTTTGAAATAAATTACCAAAATAATTGAAACTGGCATGATTATATCGTGTTATTTTGACAAATAAAATACGCAGAATTTTGCAGAATTCCCCCAGGAGTAATTGTGTGTATCGCTATATGTATGCAAATGTTTGTATTTTTCAAAGGGCTATATTGTAATTCCCCTCTTTGGTAAAGTGGATACTTGGACTGTTACTCTTGTGGTGTTTGAGTACTGACTGTTAGGATGCAAGCTTAATTCCACTGCACAAAAAGATTAGCCCTGGTCTTCATACTCTAGGGAAGAGAAGAGCAAAAAAATCTGCCTATGGACTGTAGTGCAACTGGGTGGGTTTTTTTCTTGATCCAGATGTGACATATCCACTTCAAAACCTATTTTGGGAAACTAATTGTTTTTTATTTGGCAAAATATTTTGATATTTCCCAGTAGCAAAACAGTTTTGGAAATGCCCTGTAAGTAATTTTGTAGATGATCTTGTTCTTTTGGTTGTCAGAGGGAGAAGAAGATGCACAGGAGAGTACGGGATAAAATTCTGCTCATAAATGTGCAAGCATAGTTGTCATTGGTCCCCGGGTCCTATTTGCAATACCTCTATCTCCTATTTACTTAGAAGTTAGGGGCACTTACAAGTCAGCAGGAGCTGTGTGTAAGCATTAGACCCATGATTATTTAGAACCTGAGCCTGCAAAGAGCCGAATAGAACTGGGCAGATAATGGATATTTTGGTTTGGTGCTGAACCGAAAAGTTAAAAAAAAAAAAATTGTAAAAAAACAATTTTTAAAAATTTTTAATCAAACCAAGAAACTTGGAAAACTATGACAAGGAGCAATGGGTTTCATCTGCAGCAAAGAAGATTTAGGTTAGATATTAGGAAAAACTCTCTACGTATAAGGGCAGTTACATTCTGAAGTAGGCTTCAAGGGAGGTTGTGGAATCTCTATTAATGGAGGTTTTTAATAATAGGTTGGAAAGAACCTGTGAGAGTTGGTCAAGGTTTACTTGGTCCTGCCTCAGTGCAGGAGGCTGGACTTCATGAATTCTTGAGGTCCCTTTCAGCCCTACATTTCTATGATTCTATAAGCAAAATTCTTCCCTCATTTTTGTGTGGGCAACCCCATTGACTTTAATTAGATTGTACAATTGTAAACAATGAGGACAGAATTTGGCCCTGCAATTGGAACTTAGTTTTCAACTTTGCTGGTGCATATAAACCAGAATAGTATTCAGCACAATCCTCCTACTGCAGTGTTAACTCTATAGGTAGGGCCCGACCAAATTCACGGTCCATTTTGGTCAATTTCACAGTCATAGGATTTTAAAAATCGTACATTTCATGACTTCAGAAATTTAAATCTGAAATTTCATGGTGTTGTAATTGTAGGGGGTCCCAAAAAGGAGTTGGGGGGTCACAAGATTAATGGGGGCGGGGGGTTGCAGTACTACTACCCTTACTTCTGCGCTGCTGCTGGCAGTGATGATGCCTTC
Source organism: Lepidochelys olivacea (assembly GCF_965140295.1). NCBI lineage: Eukaryota > Metazoa > Chordata > Testudines > Cheloniidae > Lepidochelys > Lepidochelys olivacea. The sequence continues at coordinate 33,038,186 of NC_140413.1, read as the reverse complement.
AGAGCTGGGCAGCTGGAGAGCGGTGGCTGCTGGCCGGGAGCCCAGCTCTGAAGGCAGAGCCGCCGCCAGTAGCAGCGCAGAAGTAAGGTTGGCATGGTGTGGTCTTGCCACCCTTACTTCTACGCAGCTGCCTCCCTTACCAGTGCACTGGGCCCTCAGCCAGCAGCCGCCACTCTCTAGCTGCCCAGCTCTGAAGGCAGCAGCACAGAAGTAAGGAAGGTAATAACGTATCATGCCATCCTTACTTCTGCGCTGTTGCTGGTGGGGCGCTGGCCTTCAGAGCTGGGTGCCCAGCCAACAGCCGCCGCTCTCCGGCCACCCAGCTCTGAAGGTAGAGCAGGAGTAAGGGTGGCAATACCACGACCTCCCCTAAATCATAGAATCATAGAAGATTAGGGTTGGAAGAGACCTCAGGAGGTCATCTAGTCCAACCCCCTGCTCAAAGCAGGACCAACACCCACTAAATTATCCCAGCCAGGGCTTTGTCAAGTCGGGCCTTAAAAACCTCTAAGGATGGAGATTCCACCACCTCCCTAGGTAACCCATTCCTTCTCCCTAGGTAACCTTCTGAACCCCCACAACTCTCTTTTGGGTCAGGACACCCAGTTTGAGAAATGCTGGTCTCTCCCTGTGAAATATGTATAGTATAAGGTAAAAGCACACAAAATACCAGATTTCACAGGGAGAGATCAGATTTCACGGTCCACGACACGTTTTTCATGGTTGTGAATTTGGTAGGGTCCTATCTATCGGACTAGCAGAAGTAAAAGTAGTAAAACCTTGTTTTTGTTACTAAGCAAGCAGATGGGCTCTGGATACATAACAGGAGTAGATATGTTGAAAAAGCTGTCGCCATTTTTACCTAGTCATTTTTCAGGAAAGAATTGTTTTTAAATATTGGTTGAAGTCTATTCCATATAGATGCAGGGGCGGCGAGTTATATGTGCCTGTGCTCCAGGAATATTTAGGGCGCAGGGGCCTGGCTCCACCAATGTTCCGGGCTGGGTCTCTCCTCCAGCCCACCTGCCACCCCCACGCACCTCCTGCAGAGCATCTCCCAGCCCTGCCTGCCATCCCCACACAATTTTGGCCACCACCACCGGCAGCGCAGTGGGGCTAAGGTGTCTTCCTGCCCACCCTTGCTCCACACCGTTCCTGGAAGCGGCCAGCACGTCCTTGCAGCCCTGGGTGGGGGTGTGTGTCTCCGCGCGCTGCCCCCGCCTTGAGCACTGACTCCACAGCTCCCATTGACCTGGAACTGTGGCCAGTGGGAACTGCAGGGACGGTGCCTGTGGGCATCAGTGCACAGAGATCCCCCAGCCCCCTGCCTAGTAGCCACTGCCAGAGGGGTGTGGGGTTGCTTTCGGGAGCTGCCCAAGGTAAGCGCCTCACCCTCTCCCGCACCCCAGCCCCCTACCCCAGCCCAGAGCCTGCACCCTGCACCCAAACTCCCTCCAGAGCCCACACCCCTCCCACACCCAAACTCCTTCCCAAAGCCCACACCTCTCACGTCCTCCCACACCTCAACCCCGTACCCCACCCCCGAGCCTGCACCCCAGACCTCCTCCCACACCCAAACTCCCTCCCAGAGTGTTAGGCAGGTGTGTGTGTGTGTGGGGAGGTGGGCAGGACTTGGACCCGTTCTGGGCACCACCAGAAATTATATAAACCTGCTGCCCCTATATAGATGGGTCTGTTCTCTTGCTGTGTGAAGATAATTCCTCTTATCTTGAATAGGACCTGTAAGCGAATGTGAAGCATAGAGATGTCAAAACTTCAAATATATGAATATTTACTAGACCTTTTAAGAAAAGCATTTCATTAGCATGTAATCTTTTTTGTTATTTACAATGAGTTCAGGGGAAAAGCTCAGGTTCTCTATCTCCTATTCTTTAAGACTGGTTTACTTTGTAATAAGTCCCAAAAAGAAAAACACCTATACAGTCATCAGTACTCTCTGGGTATGTCTACACTGCAAAGAAAAACCCATGGCACCAAGTCTCAGAGCCCAGGTCAATTGATACATGCTCATGGGGCTCAGGTTATGGGGCTAAAAATAGCAGTGTAGATGTTCGGACTTCAGCTGGAGCCCAGGATCCATAACCTGGCAAGAGGGGAGGGCTCACAGCACAGGCTCCAGCCTGAATGGGAACATCTACACTGCTGTTTTTCGCCCTGTAGCAGGAGCCCCGCAAGCCCAAGTCAGCTGGCCAGGGCTCTGAGACTTCGTGCCATGGGTTTTTCTTTGCTGTGTAGACGTACCCTCTTACACTTGCATAATGGCTTTCATCCCACAGGATCCCTGACTACGTACTGCACACAAACAGAAACCACCTTACGCACCACCAAAGGGGCAAAATACATGAAACCCCTTTGTCACAATAGTGGTATAAGTTACTACTATGTCATTTCAAAGTTTCCTTTATACCTGTTCCTTAAGCACCCCACAGCAGGCAAGCACCCCAATTCAGAAACGCACTTAAGCATGTGCTTAATTTTAAAGCTATGGGACTTAGGCACATGCTTAAGTGCCTTCCTGATTCCGGGCATCAATGTTTTCCCTTGGAGAGAGGGGAAGAGCATATAGATTTTTAATGAATTTAGAAAATACTTTCCCAGACACCAAGAGATTATTCTCTCACTTAAACATTTTTTATGCAGGCTCATTTATATATCAGACAAAGGTACTCTTCTAAATTGAATCCAATAGTCTTAAACAGCACAACTTTGATATACTGATAATGCTACAATTTATAGGTTTTGGGGATTTTTTTTTCTCTCTCTCTCTCTCTTGTTTGTGTATGCCAGAGGTCCCCTGTTTCCTGTCTCCAGCTGATAATAGTTGGAAGAGGAGGGTCAGTGAGAAGGAGAGGGCCCTGTTCCCTTGGTGGCTCTCCAAAATGAAGGGAATGGGGGGCTTGATCCGTCTGACAGCTGAAACAGATGATGCAGCACACCACCTATGTAAACAGCAATAGGCGCTGGGGCTGATGTAGCACAGAGATATGACCCTGCCCATAGAGCCGCTGAGTCTAGACTCCAGATGTGTTCTCACTGTTACCAGGCCAATTCAGATTCAACTGGTAAATATTTCTACCAGATGACAGTGGGCTCAGTTACAGGAATGAGGACAAAGGACAAAAATAGGAAGAAAATGAGTACTGGGCACTATAGCTGCTTAGAAAATTATTCTGCATAGTTTGACAGATGTTAAGGGGCAATTATTTAAATAGATCGCATACATTCTTTTATTTTCTTACCACAGTCAGTTGAAAAAGTTCCAAGGCAAATTGAAGGCTATTTAAGTAAATTAGTCATTTAAAATGAACTGAAAGAGAGGTCTGTAAAGGATAAAATGTAATTTAAATTGTGATTTTTAGCATTAGGAGATAATGGAGGGGGGAAAGGAGAGAGCAAAAACCCTATTGCCGATTAGCTCAGGCAGGTAAATGTCAATTTTATTATAAGGTGAGAATGATATGATCAATATATAGAAACAGCAGAACCTAGAATAAGATAATTCTAAAAACAAAATGTAAGGAAAGAAATACCTATCGGCTAGCATTTCATGTCTTCAGATATATGACCCCCTCTCCCGAGTCCCCGTGGTGTTAAAAATGCCACACAGGGTGTCAATGATGCAACAGGCAAGCCAATAACACCATCAAGTATACAGAAAGTTTAAAGAGGTTATCTTTTTACATCTGTCTCAAATAATCAGAATTAAGTAACAGAGGTTTGCAAGAAACTGGGCTAGAATATCTCTTTGCTTAATAGGTGGTGCATTGCCACCTACCAGCAGGGAAACAGTTCCTTATTATACGGAAATTTCAGTCTAAAATGCTAAGGGACTGTTATTACAAGTGAAATATTGTATAATATATTTGTGAACAATGTGGGAGATGCCTGTAACATTTAATGACTGTTATATGTCCCTCTGTTTAATTGTTCTGTCATTGTTTGCTATATGACTACCAGGGGTTAATTACAGAAGGAGTTACATGAAGATTCATAGGAAAGGGGAAAATGGGTTCAGATTGCCCCATTCACTGATATTTAATGGGACAAGGTAGGCATACCCTTTGAAGTTTCAGAGTAGCATCCGTGTTAGTCTGTATCCACAAAAAGGAAAGGAGTACTTGTGGCTCCTTAGAGACTAACAAATTTAAGTGAGCTGTAGCTCACGAAAGCTTATGCTCAAATAAATTTGTTAGTCTGTAAGGTGCCACAAGTACTCTTTTCCTTTGAAGTTTGCTTCTCCTGAGATCAACTACATGTTGGTATCCCAGGAGGAGAGGTTCCAAATTGTAACCCTGGGGAAGGTTCTAGCATGTTACTGGTGCTGGTTGACAACATGGTTTTTCATCAGAAAATGCTGATTTGTCAGAACTGAAACTTTTCACAGGTGAACATCAGTTTTAGGGCCTGATTTAGAACAGGACTTGAAACTGGGTCTCCCACATTCCAGGTGCCTGCCCAAGCCACTGGTCATGTTGATGTGGGTCTTTCTTAATGTCTTCTGTTGTAGCTGTTCCACTGTGTCTAAACTGGGCCCTACCAACTTCACAGCCAAGAAAAAGTGTCATGGACTGTGAAATCTGGTCTCTGTGTGCTTTTACTCTATTCTATACAGATTTAACAGGGGGAGAGTCTCTCAAATTGGGGGTCCTGACCCAAATGGGAGTTGCAGGGGGGTTGCAGTATTGACACCCTTACTTCTACACTGCCTTCAGAACTGGGTGGCCGGAGAACGGTGGCTATTGGCCAAGCGCCCAGCTCTGAAGGCAGCGCCCCGCCAGCAACAGCGCAGAAGTAAGGGTGGCAATACCATACCATGCCACCCTTACTTCTGCACTGCTGCCTTCAGGGATGGGTGGCTGGAGAGTGGCAGCTGCTGACTAAAATACCAGCTCTGCAGTTGTTTCTACTGTAGCCCAGCTCCCCATCTGAGAGTGGAAAAATCACAAGATTCCACCGCATCTAAGTAAAGGTGTGAAGCCTAATACTTGGAGGGCATGCACTCAGAGAGAGAGCCCCAAGGGGATCAGAAGTGCAGCTAGCCCTGAACAATACCAATCTTGTTAAATTAAAAGCATCCCTCAGAATGTTGTGCACAGAATATTCTAGTTAGAGACCTGCCTTGTGATAGAAGGTTGTAAGTTCCGGTTTGGAAAAAAATCAATGGCAGCTCTGCATTTGACTTCAAATGAAGAAAGATTGGACAACTAATGTCAAGGCCAGCACTAGACATTTTGACTAACACAGTGGCATGGCACCAGGCTCCCTTAAAGGGGCAGAGACCCCAAAAAGCCATTCCTAGAGTTGGGGATTTTCAGGTCACAGGCACATTGGAGTTGGAGCTTCCTACCCTGGTTGCTGCCACTGGTGCAGACAGCGGTATCCTAAAATCCACAGCCTAGGTGTGTGTGGCCAGACTGGAGCTGTGCTGGAGAGTCACTCTTGTCCATGGCCGCTGTTGCTGCTCCGTCTTGGCTGGTATGGCGGGGGGCAGGGGCAGGCTCAAATCACCTGCTGCTAGTGATGGAAAATATACCTTAGTGGAGCATACTCCTGGGAAGCTCATTTAAAGACACAGGGCCATAGGTGGCTGCCTATATGGGCTTCCCTTTACACGTTTTAATCTTTTCAGAATGGAAGAATACAGACTGGAACAGGTAGGCAAGAAAAGGATGAAGCATAAAGGAATGTGAATCATTGACCAAAAACTAAGGTAGCATTTACTTTTTCTTGGTCTAATGCTTGAGACATTTATTCTTGGCGGCTAAGGGATACACTCTGCCACCCTTGATCATGTTGAGTAGTTCTTTACCTCATGAGAATTCCCATTGAATTGAATGGAACTATTCATGAAGTAGGGTACTATTCATAGAATCATAAAATATCAGGGTGGAAGGGACCTCAGGAGCTCATCTAGTCCAACCCTCTGCTCAAAGCATTCAATGAGTATAACAGTGTAATTAGTGTACTAAGACCCTCCAGAAAGAAAAAGAAAAAACCTTATGTTAATCCATCATGTTGTAACAAGCAGAAAAGCCAAGGTAGAAAGCCAGTGTGTGAGGAGGGGCGTCCTTGCTCCTAGGGGGCAAGCGAGAAGCATGGCAGTGCCTTGCACCCACTTAGTAAAGGCATTGCTATTTTTTATTATTGACCAACTGAACTTGATGGGTATTGTCCTACCCATACCAAATATTGTCAGTTTAGTCTTTTGCTCACATGGAATCCCTAACACAGGAATGCTCTATCAAATTCAGGATTCTGCCTACAGCGGCTAGGACCAAATGCTTCACAGGGAGATACAAAATTGTCCAGTATTGGAGTTCTGTAAAAATACTTGTTGAGGAAGCTGCCCAACTCCAGGCACTGAGGGCTAAAATGTGACTTGGACTACATGCCCACACTGGGGAGTAAGGAGGAGTTCAAATGCAGCCTGGCATCTAGATAATGATATCTATAAAAACGAAGTTGGAAAAAGGGGTGGCTATTAAAACGACCAAGTTAAACAAGACATACATTAGGAATAACTCCATTCCTCATGTAGGGATCATAAACCAGCAGATAAGAGCCTTGAACTGGGGTGGAAAGAATAAGTGAGCTCTAAATGTGCCTTGTTTAACGTGACCTTTCAAATGGTTAACCTGTAAGTAAATTATAAGTGAGCATTCTCTTATGAGCACCTGTTAAGCTATTGCTTTTATTAACAGATGCTGTTTATATTTTTATGTTCAAGAGACAGTGTGGATTTACTTACTAATTGGCTCTCCTTGCACAGTGTTTCATTGACTTTGCTCTTCCTTTTCATCTTTCTTTTGTATTTGAAGAGCTCTAACCAAGTGTTAAAAGACTCCTGAGGAGAAGTGTGCTTTTTATATTTAAATCCTCACAGTTTGTATGAAAGTAGTTTGGCTGGGTATACAGTTCGTATATGTGTATATTCTCCTGTGAACACTAGTGCACTGTTAAATTGTTGAATTTAATTGGGCTACAGCTGGCGATCATTTTCTGTGGCTATATGGGGGGATTATTGACTGATTGACTATCTTTCACTTGTTTCTTTTCTCTCCTCTTCAGCTTTTATACAGGTTAAAAGGGATACAAGTCTGAGGAATTATGAACCTCAAAAGGGAAACAGATTTTATGATTTGCAAGCAGTGCAAAATGTGGTACTTCCTTGCTAACCTCTTCTATGGGGAGCACTTCTGCAGGCAGTGTTGATCTTCTCAGCATACTGATGACAAGAGTCAAGATGCCAGACTTTCAGGAAAATGTGGCATATGAGGTAAGTGAGACATATTAGGCCTGATGTTACCCAACTGAAGATGTCGGCAAAATGGAGGACTTTTACCTCAATGGGGAAGGCTGGGGCTGTTAAAGAGAAACTGACTAAATGATTAGTAGAGTCTAGAGTGCACTGAGTAGGAAGTGGAGATAGGAGACTTAATCTAAGACAAATATAAAAGGAAGGCATGATCACCTAGAAAGAATGGTGAACGTACATTGAAATTTGCAAAGAGATTCTCAGTTCTATGGAAGCCAGAGAATGACAAACTAAACATGACATAGAAAACACTTTAGTTTTTCCCTTGTTCCTCCTGGTCTCTTCAACTGCATCCCCTCTCAGGACTTGAGCTGTCACCTGTCTCAAGGTGGAATCCCATGCTTCTTTCACTCTCAGACTGGGCCCTGGGCTGCTGTCCCCTGTGATCTACCATGATTAACTCAGCAGGTCTGACTTAAGTTCAGTGCCTGCAGTTCTATGCCCTTTGAAAGGAATGACAGTGCTAACCAGCGACCAAATAGCCTTCTCAAAGCAAAATATTATTTGTTTAGAGCAAAAACATGTCAAATAAAACAGATCTTAAAAAAATGAACAGTCTACACGTGTGCATGCCTTTCCCCGAGGCTTATCATTTCCTGGTAACCAAGGAAAACCTCAGTTGATTTCACACACTCCTGCTGGACCTGTCTCTCTCTTCCATCTCACTCTGTTGTCAGCAGGAAGAGCCCCTGACAATTGACATCCCTTCTCTCCTGGTAATGCTTTTTAACTGTTTATAGCATTTTGATCTGTTAGTTTCCCAGCCTGGCAAAAGAAGTTGTGTTACTTTGTCCAGGAGCCTGGAAGTATGCCTATGTCCTGTAGTTGCCTCCCCAGTTGCTGAGAGGTTGCTTATCGATCTATTGTGTTGCTTCCCTGCTTGTTTGTCCAATAGCAACTTATTAAGTATATCACTACATTCACTCAGAAAAATTCTAATAATCCATCATGATTAGGGTCCTAGCAAATTCACAGTCCATTTTGGTAAATTTCACGGACATGGGATTTTAAAAATCGTACATTTCATGATTTCCTAAATTTAAATCTGAGAAGTCATGGTGTTGTAATTGTAGGAGGCACCAAAAAGGATTTGGGGAGGTGGGGGCCACAAGGTTATTGGGGGGGGGTTGCAGTATTGCTACCCTTACTTCTGTGCTGCTGCTGGTGGCGGCATTGCCTTCAGAGCTGGACGGCTGCAGGCTGGGAGAAGTAAGGATAGCATGGTATGGTATGACCACACTTACTTCTGCGCTGCTGCCTTCAGAGCTGGGCCCTTGGCCAGCAGCCACCATTTTCCGGCTGCCCAACACTGAAGGCAACAGCACAGAAGTAAGGGTGGCATGGTATAGTATTGTCACCCTTACTTCTGTGCTGCTGTTGGCAGGGCACTGCCTTCAGAGCTGGGTGCCTGGCCAACAGCCCTCACTCTCCAGCCACCCAGCTCTAAAGGCAGTGCAGAAATAAGGGTGGCAATACCGTGACCCCCCTAAAATAACCTTGTAAACTCCCCCCACCCCCGCAACTTCCTTTTGGGTCAGGACCCCGAATTTGAGAAACACTGGTCTCCCCTGTGAAATCTGTATAGTATAGGGTAAATGCACACAAAAGGCTAGATTTCACAGGAGGGAGACCAGATTTCATGGTCCGTTATGCATTTATCTTGGCTGTGAATTTGGTAGGGCCGTAACCATGATTATACAGCAGCTCTTTCTCACTGATCAGGACATTTATAATAGTCATACCATTATTACACATCAATATTCATAGCATATTACATAGCAACTCCTCATCCTTCGCGCTTAACATCTCTGGAAATCAGAAGAGTCATTAAACATTTCCCCATGAATTCCAGGTGAGTCTCCTAGATCCAGGAGACCAGGAATAGGTGGGGAACAATGGGGCTGTTAAAGAGGAACAGGTGGGGTCATGCCACCATGGATGTCCCAGAGAGGTATCCAGGTTAAAAATGGATGTCCCAAAGCTTATGGGTTGACTATTGGAAGGAAAAGCTGGCAGTCACAGGAATGTCCCCTTTCAGCTTCATGTTTAGCGACCTCCACTAAAAATACAAGCAAATCAACAGAGGTTGAACTCCATGTAAACCAAACCTGTACATTTAGGGATGTGAAACACACATGTATAGAAACCTATCGTTTCTGCACAGATCTATGGAGATCAGTTACTTTCTGGATATTGAGCTGGCTTGGATAACAAAGAAAGAGAAAGCCTGAAAATACTATTTTGAGGTAAATGATGTGTGACATCAGAAAGAGCAGCATGAAGAACAATTGTTTTCTGTCCAAATTTTCAAACTGGCATACCTACATATTCGGTGTGTACTTGCATATATAAATCACATTTGTACAATCAACTCTCTCAGCTGCTAGGTGGAGGTATGGCCAGGCAGCTCTGCAGGCTGCCCCCGCCTGTAGGCAGTGCCCCCGCAGCTCCCATTGGCCGTGGTTCACGGCCAATGGGAGCTGCGAAGCCAGCACTCTCAGCGGAGGCAGCCTGCAGAGCTGCCTGGCCATGCCTCTGCCTAGCAGCTGAGCGAGGCGGATGTCGCCGCTTCCAGAGAGTCCCCCAGGTAAGCGCCGCCCAGAGCCTGCCTCACCCCGTCCCATGCCCCAACCCCTTGCCCCCTCCCACACCCAAGCTCTGCTGCTGCTGTGGGGGGTGACATGGAAGGCTGTAGTCTGCCCAGTAGCGGCTGGTACGCCTGGCGCAGGGACTGCCTGAGCTGCCTCTGAGCCAGGCGCATTGGCCACTGCTGAAGTCACGGAGGTCACGGAAAGTCACGGAATCCGTGACTTTCCGTGACCTCTGTGACAAACTCACAGCCTTAACCATCACACAATCTAAGTGAACATGTCGTGAACACCTCTAACCCCACAAATTGAAATTTGTTCACAAGAATTATTTGGTGAATACAAAATATATTCACAGAAATTCACATTGGTTTATAAATGATACATGAGCAGAAAAAAGGACTAAAGTAGTCAGCAGGACTTATTCAACCAACTGTATATATTACTAGAGTGGTTTAAACGAAAAAGAGATCATTTAGGTTATTGTACTAATGCCACCTCATTAGTCAGTATATCACATTCTAGTAAAATAACTGTGTTCAAAAAAAGAATTAGATACATTCGTGGAGGATAGGTCCATCAATGGCTATTAGCCAAGATGGTCAGGGTTGCAGCCCTATGCACCTGGTGTCCCTAAACCTCCAACTGCCAGAAGCTGGGACTGGACAACAGGCATGGATTGCTTGAAATTGCCCTGCTCTGTTCATTCCCTCTGAAATATCTGGCACTGGCCATTGTCAGAAGACAGGATACTGGACTAGCTGAACCACTGGTCTGACCCAGTATGGACACTATTAATTTTCTTATATTTATGTAGGAAAATACAAATAATCATTGCAAAAAGTTTGCATCACAATAATATGCATATCAACAATTGTAAGACAATGTGAAGATCTGTGCAACATTTGTTAAATGAAACTAAGCTACTGAAGCAGGACTGGATATGAGATTTTATATTCAGAGCAACTTCAAAATGGTGACCCAGGACAGTTGAAAGCATGTCCTGCTTCTCTGTATCAGGAGTCTAAACAAGGCATGGAAACCAATTCGTGATGGCATTTGAAAATCTGTCTCAAAGTCTGGACACGTGTTCAGTTTAATCAGGCCTTTAATCTCTGGGTTCATTTGGATTTACTCAAGTGTGTGTGCAGGCTCATTTTTCGGTTTAAACTTTCAGGCACTGCTGGTGAAGTCTTGCAGCATGTTCAATATTTTTAAAATACAATTGTTTTCAAACAAACCCATATATTGCCTCCAGTGATGTTCAGAACCATTGTAAAATAGTATTGAGTGCTGAGAGATTGGTTCACTAACAATGTCAGCTTCTTCATGACTTCTAATTTGCCTGACATAAAGCTCTTTATGGCAGGAAGCACGTCTTCCTAAGTGTTTGTACCACATCTAGCTATGTGGCCATGATCCTGTCTGCGACCACTGCAAGCTACTGCAATCCAAATAATAAACAATAATTGTGAAAAACTAGACCTAAATTTTAATGACAGTACATTTCAGGCTGTCTAGTTTACAACATAGCAAAAGTCTTTTCATCCTCTAACAGTCAAAGTTGTGTGTGTCTGACTACATGCACCACAGTGTATTTTTTATACTGTATTTCAGGGGGTTTGTTGTCTGCCTAGCAGCCTGATGACCTACCCCCTTTCCCACAAAAGTGAGTCAGTTGCAAAAGCTGATGAGTCTTCTGAGTTATGTCATAGGATATGTTAGCTTTTGAATAATCAACATCTTCTTCAAAGATAGGGAAATATTAAAAAGTTACAATTCCCACAAAATATTCAGATCTGGTTAGAATACCTCATCCTTAGTAATTCTGTTTTAAGTCATATTCATTTGTCTATTTTAAATGAGAATTTCTTCTTTGGAGTTTTCTGCAGAATAGCATAAATCCTTCCAGGTAGTATTCTTACTCTGATTGTTTCTTACCACCTGACTAAACAGAACTCCATGCATATTTCCTATTAACTTTTCTTTTGTATTGCCTAAATATTGTGTTCACGTCACACCTCCTCAGGCATAGTTTCATTAATGTATCACTTGCAAGTCTCAACTAGTCGTTCTTTTGTGTAAAAGAAAACACAGTACATTTGCAGAATGAAGGTCACAGAGCTTTATGTAAAGATTAGCAGAGAATATAATGTTGGAAGTACAGATATCAAAAAGACAAAAAAAATGGACAGATAGAAAGGACCTGTCACATTGTGTTTTGGGTTGTAAATATCACACACATATACAGCACAAAGTCTTGCTTTCCCCCTTCTAGTTTTTTCCTCCTTATTAGTATAATTATTTATATCATGGTAGCATCAAGAAACCTCAACCTGAGATCAGGGCCCCATTGGGCAAGGAACTGTACATACACATAGTGGAAGACAGTCCCCTGACGAGTTTTCAATCTAAAGAGGCAAAGGGTGAAAGAGGAAAGAGGCACAGACTGATCAAGTGATTTGCTCAAGATCACCCAGCAGGTCAGTGGCCATCCTATAAATAGAACCCCAATCTCCTTATTCCCACTCCAGTTCCCTGTGCATTAAACCACAGTGCCTCTCAAACCACATTCAAAATATTTTAAGCTGGGTGGGGGAAGAACTGTATTTATATCAACATTCATTGTATTATTATTGTATTGTGATAGTGTCTAGGAGTCACCATTTTCTCACTGTGCTGGGCTCTGTACAAAGAGAGAACAAAAAGATGGTCCCTACCCCAAGGAGCTTACAGTCTATATAACAGTGAATGCCCGAGCTGAACTATTTCAGCATTCATTAATATAGCTTGGCAAAGTGGATTAATTCATTCGCTGTTTGAGGGAAATTTGACTCTGACAGTAGAGGGATGATTCAAGAAGAATGGGCTTCGTTACAGCCAAATATGTTTAAATGGCCTACAAAATGTTATGTCTGTTCCACCATGGCAGTTTTGCTCAGCTATTTAAAAATTATGATGATGATCGAGATTACTTAGGTTTCAAATGAATTTATCTAATTAAAAACACTGAATTTGTAAAAGAATTTCCATGACATTAGGACCAACTGACCTGTCACTCTTTCCATACTCCAACATCTATTGTAAATGTCAGATGAGCAAAGCACAGTCTGATAAAGAGAGACTTTATTCTTTGTTGACTTTAAAAGAAACACATTTTTTCAACTAAGGCCAGCATCTTTCCCATGGTGTGTGTATAAACTGGCTCCAGTGATCAGACAAGTATTAAAAACATGTGTAACCCCAAGAAATATCCCAACATAGCCTATAATCCATTCGCAGTCTCACGGTCTTCAATATCTGGTTTTGTAACCTGCATTTTGGTCAGGTTTTGTGTGCAACATTAGCTAATGCACTATATCAGTTTCCTGATGTATATACTGTTAATCTCCATGAGGGTTTTCAGTTTAAAACTCACAATTACATAAAGTATAACTGCCAGAAAAACACAGCAAGGCCTCTATTCTTGTAGGACTTTGCAGACTGAACATTTCCTGTTACATTAAAGAAATGTTGAAGCCAGGAGGGCGTAGAGCACACCTAGAAACACTGTTCTGTTAAAGTAGCTGAAAAGTTGTCTAACAATGCCAGATTATTTCCCGAGATCTCTTGGAACAAGTGGCTCTAACATTAATAAACTTATCTACCACAACTGCTTAGTAACTGACTTTTTCTTTGGGGGAGGAGGATGGGGGCAAACTGTCCCTTTTCATTTGCTGCAATGAAAATCATTGATTAATATGCTGTAGTATCAGCCCACCATTTGAGCTCTTGAAAAACACTAGGCTTATCTCTAAAGACTTAGGGACTATTCTGCAACCCTTATATTCACCTTGGTGCAGAGAACTGATTCCTGGTCTAAGCACCACATACGTCCCTGTAACAGGGTGGTCTGCCCTTTTGATGGCCAGGGGCTGAGGCCAGCCCTTTTCATTAATCAGGTGCACCTGAGGAGGAGGCAGGTGTTCCCTATAAGGAGCTGGGCCCTCAGTAAGGGTGAGGAGCAGAAGCAGCAGGGAGTTCCCTGGGAGGGGACTCGGGGGAACTTGCTAGGGGAAAAGGACCACCAGGGAGAAAGTCCTGGGGGGTGGTTCTCAGCTAAAAAAACAAGGAAGAATCCTGAAGCAGGACCAAAAAGCAGGAGAGACTAAAAAGGGCAAAGTGGAAAATTTCCTGGGAACTGCAGTCCAGGGTGGACTGAAGAATTGGTTTTGTTTTTTGTCTGTTTTGGAAAATAAAGCTGCCAGGAGAAAGGCCTTGTGTCTGGCAGTGGGTGTTTCTGGGCTGGAAATAAGTCAGTACCTAACCATCCCATTTAAATAAGACCTTGCAGGGGACCCCTGCATAGGGGTGATCTTATTGAATGGCACTTTCCCTTGAATCCCCAGAGGATTCTGCATGAGTAAGACTGTGCATGAGTAAGAGCTACTCAGTGTGAGCAAAGGTTGCAGAATCAGGCAAACAAATAACTGCCAAGTTGTAAGTTTATAAAAGATATGTTAGGATATCAATTTTGCAGGACTTTTATGATTTAGGGCCACATTATGGCCCATCCTATGCGGGGGACTAAAGGGATGTATGGTTCCTCCTTATGCTCCTGTGCTGGCTCTGCAGGAAACACCCTCCATGTCTACTACTTTTCTTACCATGAAGAAAAGCAGGGATTGGGAAGCAGGGGTCGGGATGGGCTGTCTTAGCTCTGCTCTCACAAAGTATTTGGTAGCACAGATGCATTGGCATGTGAGGAAATATGGTGCACCAGGTGCTGCACTGACATTAGGTGCAGCCCTCACAGCAAGAGGCACACTAGGAAGCGGACAGTAATGGTAATTATTTGATATTTGAGAGGTACAATGGGAACTAGGAATTATGAAATTGCAAAGGCCAAGAGAGAACAGGATATTAAGGAAGAAGGGAGTGACGAACATTATCAGCTGAAATGTCAAAGAATGAGGCCTTGAGCTTTGGCCAAAAAGAGGCCAGACAGAAAAAGCCATTCGAGAATTTGCCTGAAGCATGAAGATTGAATCTGATAGGATGTGTAATTTTTATCCTGCATGTACTTTGCACAATGTGAGCTAACAGACAGTAGTGTGAGCAGAGAGACCCTAGATTCCATGAGGGAAATCCTCACCCCACTGAAGTTAATGGGAGCTTTGCCATTGATTTGACTGGTCTTAGGATTTCACCCTAAGTGCTTAACATAACTGCAGACACTATTCTTCCAGGTTTCCTGCAGACTGAATTCTTTCTTACCACTGCCTCCTTCCTACTCCATTAGCCACTGCCCTTTCAGCAGTACTGTATCTACCATTTTATAACAGTCTGCCATGGGGTTCATTTAATTTTTATAAGTTATCCTGTATTTCTGCTTCAGTTTCTTTAACAAGTATAATCAGGACCCAGCTGTCACTTCAGGACCATATGCAGCTATTGGCATTTCTCATTTATGTCCTCAAAGCAACCGCTAGCTGCTTGTGGTTCCAAGCAACTCTGGGCTGCTGGTGTGCTGAGACCACAGCGTATCATACTGAAACAGCCTATCATGCTGACCAAAACCGTCTCATTGTTTCCTTGTACTCCCTGCCATCTGTCTGTATCCATCTGTTGTCTCTTGTCTTATACTTACATCGTAAGCTCCCCGGGGACTATCCTTTTGTTCTGTCCTTATACAGCACCTAGCACAATGGGATCCTGGGCCATCACTGGGACTCCTAGGCACTACACTAACACAAATAACAAACCAACCACAATAAAAGCAGTTGGGGGCCAGAATTTTACTGTTATAAACACACACACACACACACAGAGATATTCCAGGTGGGAGCAGAATGAAGATGGGAAAGGGAGCAAAGGAGAGAGATTGTGGGGGAGGGGATGGGGAAGAAAGTATGGAAGAGAAGTGAAAGGAGGGAGAAATAAAGCTCAAAGTTTCTCCCCCCACACATACCATACTTACCATAAAAATATGAGGCCTACACAAGCCTTAGCATAAGTAAGTTAACCAGATATCATAACTAAGTCACACTTAACTAAGTCACAAGATATCATAAAACATATTGCTGTAATAAATAAATATGCTGACAGGTAACCACAAGAAATCAATTGATGCCAGTTTGGTATTTTAGGACAGGAATATCAGCAGATGTTTAGCTGGAAAATTGCTACAGCGACCAATTGACATATATGTCAATAAGTTTAACAGAATGAATGTAGTAATCTGCAAAATAAGAACACCCCCGCCCCCAGCATTATGAGGATAAGAAAAACAACTATGGACAAAGGAGGCTGAACGTTCTTATAAATGTTCATGGCAGCCACCAGACTCTGTAACAGAGTTAACCATGACCATCAAGACCTCTACCGTTGGGAACATTTGGCATGCCAGGGATAGGACAAAACCCTCATGAACCATGACCTGTCCCATTACTTCTAGGTCTCCCAAGAATGATGTAAATATACATATAACATAACTCTGAACACAAAATTAATACTGTATTACTGCTACTTACTTGTTTGGGTTTGTGTGGTTACTAATTATGCTAATAAAACTATTGCATATTCAAAAAATTTTCCAAAGTGTAAGTGTTGCATGTTGGGGGTTCCCAAATTGATAGTAATTCTAACAATTCTGGGCCTGATCTTAAGTCCAAAACCTACCAAACCTCAGAGATTTCATTAGAAATTCTCAAGTAATCAATACACAATCAACAGATCAGGCAACAAGAGCACTGCTCTGTGATACCCAGAAGATTTAGGGTCTCCCTGCATGGCATCTTTGTAAGCTTACCTCTCTGCGCGGTGAATATGCATCAGTTCTGCTCCTTTAGGGCATTCCATGCCTATAAACCGTCGGGTGCAGAGTTTGTCCCTTCATAACATTTTGATAAATTCAGATCACTGGAGAAGGAGAAGGCTACAGGGCCAAGAGTAAAGGTGGCATATTCTTATCATAGAATCATAGAATATCAGGGTTGGAAGGGACCCCAGAAGGTCATCTAGTCCAACCCCCTGCTCGAAGCAGGACCAATTCCCAGTTAAATCATCCCAGCCAGGGCTTTGTCAAGCCTGACCTTAAAAACCTCTAAGGAAGGAGTTTCTACCACCTCCCTAGGTAACGCATTCCAGTGTTTCACCACCCTCTTAGTGAAAAAGTTTTTCCTAATATCCAATCTAAACCTCCCCCACTGCAACTTGAGACCATTACTCCTCGTTCTGTCATCTGCTACCATTGAGAACAGTCTAGAGCCATCCTCTTTGGAACCCCCTTTCAGGTAGTTGAAAGCAGCTATCAAATCCCCCCTCATTCTTCTCTTCTGCAGACTAAACAATCCCAGCTCCCTCAGCCTCTCCTCATAAGTCATGTGTTCTAGACCCCTAATCATTTTTGTTGCCCTTTGCTGGACTCTCTCCAATTTATCCACATCCTGCTTGTAGTGTGGGGCCCAAAACTGGACACAGTACTCCAGATGAGGCCTCACCAATGTTGAATAGAGGGGAACGATCACGTCCCTCAATCTGCTCGCTATGCCCCTACTTATACATCCCAAAATGCCATTGGCCTTCTTGGCAACAAGGGCACACTGCTGACTCATACCCAGCTTCTCATCCACTGTCACCCCTAGGTCCTTTTCTGCAGAACTGCTGCCTAGCCATTCGGCCCCTAGTCTGTAGCGGTGCATGGGATTCTTCCGTCCTAAGTGCAGGACCCTGCACTTATCCTTATTGAACCTCATCAGATTTCTTTTGGCCCAATCCTCCAATTTGTCTAGGTCCTTCTATATCCTATCCCTCCCCTCCAGCGTATCTACCACTCCTCCCAGTTTAGTATCATCCGCAAATTTGCTGAGAGTGCAATCTACACAATCCTCCAGATCATTTATGAAGATATTGAACAAAACCGGCCCCAGGACCGACCCCTGGGGCACTCCACTTGATACCGGCTGCCAACTAGACATGGAGCCATTGATCAATACCCGTTGAGCCCGACAATCTAGCCAGCTTTCTACCCACCTTATAGTGCATTCATCCAGCCCATACTTCCTTAACTTGCTGACAAGAATACTGTGGGAGACCGTGTCAAAAGCTTTGCTAAAGTCAAGAAACAATACATCCACTGCTTTCCCTTCATCCACAGAACCAGTAATCTCATCATAAAAGGCGACTAGATTAGTCAGGCATGACCTTCCCTTGGTGAATCCACGCTGGCTGTTCCTGATCACTTTCCTCTCATGTAAGTGCTTCAGGATTGATTCTTTGAGGACCTGCTCCATGATTTTTCCGGGGACTGAGGTGAGGCTGACTGGCCTGTAGTTCCCAGGATCCTCCTTCTTCCCTTTTTTAAAGATTGGCACTACATTAGCCTTTTTCCAGTCATCCGGGACTTCCCCCATTCGCCACGAGTTTTCAAAGATAATGGCCAATGGCTCTGCAATCACAGCCGCCAATTCCTTCAGCACTCTCGGATGCAACTCGTCCGGCCCCATGGACTTGTGCACGTCCAGCTTTTCTAAATAGTCCCTAACCACCTCTATCTCCACAGAGGGCTGGCCATCTCTTCCCCATTTTGTGATGCCCAGTGCAGCAGTCTGGGAGCTGACCTTGTTAGTGAAGACAGAGGCAAAAAAAGCATTGAGTACATTAGCTTTTTCCACATCCTCTGTCACTAGGTTGCCTCCCTCATTCAGTAAGG
Organism: Lepidochelys olivacea; assembly: GCF_965140295.1. Taxonomy (NCBI): domain Eukaryota; kingdom Metazoa; phylum Chordata; order Testudines; family Cheloniidae; genus Lepidochelys; species Lepidochelys olivacea. The sequence goes on along the minus strand of NC_140413.1, from coordinate 33,019,570 downwards.
GGCCCACACTTTCCTTGGCTTTCTTCTTGTTGCCAACATACCTGAAGAAACCCTTCTTGTTACTCTTAACATCTCTTGCTAGCTGCAGCTCCAGGTGCGATTTGGCCCTCCTGATATCATTCCTACATGCCCGAGCAATATTTTTATACTCTTCCCTGGTCATATGTCCAACCTTCCACTTCTTCCACTTCTTCTTTGTGGCATACCAAGATTTAAAAACAGAAACAAAAATACAATTAAAATACTGCTAAACGCTATGAAAAAATCCTGAATTTTAAATGACCAATGCTATTTTCTTGTGGAAATACACTGATATCATTTACAATATGGTTTGATCAACAAAAATCATTCTGTCATAGTGCTGTGCCAAATACTGCCATCGCCACCAACAAAAAGGGATCTCTAGCCCTAATGATTTAATATAATTTCCCGTAAGATGAGGCATATAGTAATTCTGTGGCTGGTTTTCTAACCAAGATGCATGTCTGTCTGCAACAAGAAAGCTGCACTTCAACCGGTAATAAATATAGTTCATTATAATTAGTGAATTCTGAGAATTTCACTTTAGATGTGATTTATAAAGAGTAGAAGCTGAACTTCATGGTTCATAGAAACAGTCTAGAAAAGGCAATTATTAGAGTTAATTAACAATTCACACATGTGGGACTATGTTAAAAAACACTTCATGATAATTATTTATCCACCTAAACTGATATCAGACACAACAGGAATACCAGAAAGACAGACAAATGTTGTGATTCTGGCAACATGAACTCTGATAGCGGATAAAAAAGTAGAAGGTCTTAGTCACATTTCCATTTCCAGTCTGGTAAAATCACCACAAGAGTTCAAACATGCATTCATTTTCAAGGACTGACAAAAATAAGACTTGTGTGGATATTGCCTTTGGTTGCTATTGAGAAAACCTCACAACAGAGTACAAAGCAACATCTGCAGACTGGTCCTCTCAGTTTGCTTAGGAGCCCCTTATTGATAAATATAATTTAAGATAGTGTAACCCTTCTGCCTGTGATATTGGAGCATAAAGGGCAGGGTCCTCACTTTCTGTGGCTTTTTAAAAACTTAAATAACTCTAGTTCCAGCCTCCACCAAGTAATCTGGGAACATATAAATATCATAGAATCATAGATGTGTAGGACTGGAAGGGACCTTGAGAGGTCTTCTAGTCCAGTCCCCTGCACTCAAGGCAGGACTAAGTATTATCTAGACCATCCATGAAAGGTGTTCATCTAACCTGCTCTTAAAAAAATCCAGTGATGGAGATTCCAAAATCTCCCTTCCAATTTATTCCCGTGCTTAACTATCTTGACAGTTAAGAATTTTTTCCTAATGTCCAACCTAAACGTCCCTTGCTGCAATTTAAACCTGTTGCTTCTTCTCCTAGCCTCAGAGGTTAACAAGAACAATTTTTCTTCCTTCACCTTGTAACAATCTTTTATGTACTTGAAAACTGTTATCATGTCCCCACCTTCAGTCTTCTCTTCTCCACACTAAACAAACCCAATTTTTTCAGTCTTTCCTCACAGGTCATGTTTTCCAGACGTTTACTCATTTTTGTTGCTCTCCTCTGGACTTTCTCCGATTTGTCCACATCTTTCCTGAAATGTGACTCCCAGACCTGGACACAATATTCCAATTAAAGACTTATCAGTGCAGGGTAAAATGGAAGAATTACTTCTTGTGTCTTGCTTACAATACTCCTGCTAATACATCCTAAGTGTTTGTATTTTTTCCAACAGTGTTACACTGTTGACTCATATTTAGCTTGTGATCCACTATGACCCCCAGAACCCTTTCCACAGTACTCCTTCCTAGGCAGTCATTTCCCATTTTGTATGTGCGCAACTGATTGTTCCTTCCTAAGTGGCATACTTTACATTTGTCCTTATTGAATTTCATCCTATTTACTTCACACTATTTCTCCAGTTTGTCCAGATCATTTTGAATTTTAATCCTATCCTCCAAAGCACTTGCAACCCCTTGGTGTTGTCTGCAAACTTTATAAGTATACTCTCTATCTCATTATCTAAATTATTGATGAAGATATTGAACAAAACTGGATTCAGGACCGATCCCTGTGGGACCCCATTTGATATGCACTTCCAGCTTGACTGTGAACCACTGATAACTACTCTCTGGGAACAGTTTTCCAACCAGTTATGCACCCACGTTATAGTAGCTCCATCTGTGTTGTATTTCCCTAGTTTGTTTATGAGGAGATCGTGCAAGACATATCAAAAGACTTTCTAAAGTCAAGATATACCACGGCTACCGCTTCCCCCCATCCACAAGGCTTGATACCTTGTCAAAGAAAGATATTAGGTTGTTCTTGACAAATCCGTTCTGTTACTTATCACCTTATTATCATCTAGGTGTTTGCAAATGGATTGCTTGATTATTTACTCCATTATCTTTCCAAGGACTGACATTATGCAGACTGGTCTGTAATTCCCTGAGCAGTCTTTATTGCACTTTTAATAGATAGGCACTATATTTGCCCTTTTCCAGTCCTCTGGAATCTCTCCCATCTTCCATGAGTTTTCGAAGATAATCACTAATGGCTCAGTCAGCTCCTTGGATGTATTTCATCAGGCCCTGTCAACTTGAATACATCTGTATCCCCACTCAGCACTATTAGGGGTGTGATGCTTTCTTAAGGCACCCAGGATAGTGGGTCCCTTGTTCCCTCCCCCTGCCCCACCTCCAGCATAAGGGAATCTATTTTGTGGTAGCTGGGTGTCAACCTTGTACACCACCAGCCTTTCAACTGCTCAAACACTCTCCTCAGGATTCTCCCAGTCCTATTTTGCTTTACAGATTAATGTTACAGTGCACCCCAATCTCAGAACCCCATTTGAAGAGCGTTCCCCTGTAGCATATGGCCTGTCACTGGACACTCACAGGCACTACCAGGTAAGCTGCCTCCAAAAGATACAGTATACACACAGCTGGAAGGTTACAGCTCAGGTTTCAGGTCCTTTTTAGCAGTATAGCACTGTCATCTATTTATAGTGAAAACAAATATAAGTTTATTAAAGAGCAGAGATTCACAGATTCAAGTGATTATTGAGTATGAATAATGGAAATGCTTACAAATAAAACAAAAGCAGAACCAGTGCTAGTATAAGCAGACTACACAATTGCTTAGGGCCTTAAACAGCTCAAGAGGGCCCCCCTATTTGTTTTCGTAATATGTGTTGTGGGGCAGGTGGATGGGAGGGAATATTCCTGTTTAGGTCCGCCTATAATACGCCTTCTAGAGACTAAAACTCAACTTAATAAGCTATAAGCCTTGTCTAATGCAGTTTCTCACCCCCAAGTCTTTTTTGCGATGCCTTTCTGTTGTTTGTTCCCCAGTGTGCTGGAACCATGCTGAGTTCATATCCCTCTGTCAACCTGTTTTTCCTGTTGACTTTATATGCAAATGTAGCTCCAATTGTTTTTGGCTCACAGTGCTTTATCTACATGACAGATGACCTTCCCTCCAGTCTGGAAGAAACCTGTTTTTTTCCTTTGGTTACAGACTTTAAAGCCTGATGTTAGTAGGGGTAAATAATTCTTCATACAATGTTAATATACATACTTCACAATGACATTAATGGCCAGTGTGTCACAAGCTTTCATCTGATACCCTTGTATAACATTCTTTATGGATAAGTACTATGACAGCAATATGTTAGGTGCCATGAGTTTGTCAGTCCTGATAGGAGTTGACAGAACAGTGAACCTTTTGCAAAAAGGCAGTCTCCAAAATAGCAAAGTACAAAATTTAGCCAAATTATACCCCCCAGTGACCCCAAATTATCCACAGTTAATATGTAAATGTGGTTCTGCCTCACTCAGTTTACTCCCTTTGCTCTCCAGCAGACAACACCAAAGAACACAGTTGATAAGTAAATTAGGTACTGCCTCACTAAGTCAACTCTCTTCTCTCGTAGGCTTCAGGCCATAGGGATTACAATAGCAATCAGATCAGATCAGACCAGTTGTCTAGTTAGTTGAGTGAACTCATCAGTTCTCCTCCAGGTTTTCTTTTTCTGATATATTTAAGTTTTTTTCTTATTTATTTTTATGTTTTTGACTATTTACTTACCATTTAGCCATATTTTCTTTCCTTTAGTACTTACTCCCTTTTTGTTCAGGGTTATGAATGCTGCTGTTATTTTGGTATAATATATTTAAGTAGTATCCATACAAAGAGTCCACATTTTTAATTTTCAGTATAAAGAAAAGGAGTACTTGTGGCACCTTAGAGACTAACCAATTTATTAGAGCATAAGCTTTCGTGAGCTACAGCTCACTTCCTCAGATGCATATCGTGGAAACTGCAGCAGGCTTTATATATACACAGAGAATATGAAACAATACCTATTCCCACCCCACTGTCCTGCTGGTAATAGCTTATCTAAAGTGATCATCAGGTGGGCCATTTCCAGCACAAATCCAGGTTTTCTCACCCTCCACCCCCCGACACAAATTCACTCTCCTGCTGGTGATAGCCCATCCAAAGTGACAACTCTTTACACAATGTGCATGACAATCAAGTTGGGCTATTGGAGGGTGAGAAAACCTGGATTTGTGCTGGAAATGGCCCACCTGATGATCACTTTAGATAAGCTATTACCAGCAGGACAGTGGGGTGGGAATAGGTATTGTTTCATATTCTCTGTGTATATATAAAGCCTGCTGCAGTTTCCACGATATGCATCTGAGGAAGTGAGCTGTAGCTCACGAAAGCTTATGCTCTAATAAATTGGTTAGTCTCTAAGGTGCCACAAGTACTCCTTTTCTTTTTGCGAATACAGACTAACACGGCTGTTACTCTGAAATTTTCAGTATAGTGTTTTTGACTAGCTGGCCAAAGAAGAAGTAGCAAGAAATTGCTTCTCTGAAGTTTGGCCTATTGCACCATTTGACCAGCTTATAGCTAGCTGAAAGTCTTCCATTATAATTATTTTGTTAAACTGAGCTGCCTCTGATCTCTCTGAACATTTTGCATTCAATACCCTTTTCCTCCTCAGGAAGCCAGTAGTATAAGCCTATTACCATATTGCCTTGGCATGTGTATCATACAGGTTCTATTGCACAGGCCGCTCCACTATGAGAAAGCAGCTTGCCCACCTCTAAGATCTCATCTGTTCTTCCTGTATAGCAGCCACTACAGTAACCCATTGATTTTTGCCATTCCATAATGTACCACTAAAGCCTATTAAGGCCCCTTCCTTTGCTTTTCAGCATCTTGCTTTTTTTTTTAATTGAGTTGTTGGTCTTTAGCGTGTTTTTCAGTGAACTCACTTTTATGTTACCCCTTTATTTGACACTGTTCTTTATCCAGAATTCACCTCTGTGACCTCAACCTCTCCCTTCACCAGTTCAGCTGCAATTTCTGGTCTTTAGTTTTAGGTTTGAGCGTGGCCCAACTTAGTAATAACTGAAAATTATTAACATTTTATAGCTGTTCAGTGACCTATTTGAAACCAATCGTGATGTCTGTCCAATTCCTAGAGGTCAGTCCACATCTCCAAACCACTGCCGTAGTTGGCACTAATTAATTGGAACCCTTTTTCTCAGTTTTAGGAGAGGTTAAAGATTAAATGGGCCTGTAAAATAAATTATTCTCCCACTCCTAGCAGTGGTCCACCCAGGTCAGAGTTGAAGCATTTTGGAGAGACAGAGAGGAGAAGCATGAACCATTTCTGCTCTTGCTCTACCGTTTCTGTGGACTTCAGTCTCCTGGGCTTTTTATCCTTCAGCTTTCATAGTTGCTAAAATGAATTTAAGAAAAATAACCTACAAAATCTCTTTGCAAAATTGATTGCTTCAAACGCACCTTTTTAATTCAATAATGATTAATACGTTAGCTGAATGTTAATACGGTGACCAGTTAGGGAACATTCTATTATATTGGTTGTGGGCAACACCTTAAGAAATCATGACAAAGGAAATCAGGATCTTTTCATCATATACTTCACTGTGATTCTCAGATATATTTAGATAGAAGCCAAGCACTATGAAAATCAGATGATGAGTCCCCCAGGCTCCCTGGCAACCTGCATGCAACTAAGAAGGAGGCAACAGCTTGCCTCAAGTATCCTTGGTAAAGATGACATAGTTAGATAAACCCAACAGGGAGTACAGCACATGGAGGGAGCAGTCTGGAAAGAGGCAACCATTCCCTGTGGGATTGGCTCCATATTGTCACGTGAAAGATTCAAAACACTTTTAACCAGGGAAGTTGAATTTATTACTTAATGAGCAGAAACCCTACAAAAGATTATTGATGACTGCAGGATAAACACAGACACTTCATTGGGTGTTACTGAATGCCAACAGGAAATTAAAAAAAAAAATCTGTCCTGCAAACAGCACTTTCTACTAGGTAGGATACAACTGGGATGAAGAGAGAACACAGAAAGCAGCTGTGGAAAACAGATGAGGTATTAGTAATGGTGGAGAGAAGAGAGGAATCTAAATCCAAAGGGCATTGCTCAGAATGCTCAGAGTATAGGAACTTTGACAGGGTAACGATGAAACAAGACAAGTTAGCAGAACAGCAGCAGAATGACAGAGGCAACACAAAATGACACTGTGACATTATTAGGAAGCTCAGCAACATACACACTCTTCATCACAATGTCATCAGGACAGATGGTAGCAATTGGCAAAGACAAGACACAGCCTGACTGGAAAGCAACAAGAGCCTACCGAAGAAATAATATTGTGAAAAACTATGGGAAACGTAAATGAATACTCCAGATTTTTCCAGATGTAAATCAGTAACCTAGCTTCCACCATCTGATTATTTATTGTGATTTAGTTATATGGCACCATTATCCATATTAATGAATCTTTACAGAGAAATAAAATATTGTTTCCTACTTCAAAGAACTTATAGAAAATTGATAAGGGAAGCAAAGGGACACAAGGGGGAAATCTATATGGCCAACAGCTGTTAGGTCAATAAGAGGTAGTGTTTAAAAATATATTAGGATAAAAAAGAATCTTAATGTTATTGGTCCATTAGTAGGTGGAAATGATAGAATTTCTAGTATTAACGCAGAAAAAATAAAAATGTTTAATTAATATTTCTGTTCTGTATTTGGGGGGAAACAGATGATATAGTCTCTTCATATGGTGATGACAACACTCTTTCCATTCCACTAGTATCACAGGAGGATGTTAAACAACAGCTATTCAAGTCAGACATTTTGAAATCAGCAGGTCCAGATAACTTGCATCCAATGGTTTTAAAAGACCTAGTTTAGGAGCTCGCTGGGCCATTAATATTGATTTTCAATAATCCTTTTGAAGCTCTGGGGAGGTTCCAGAAGATTGGAAGAAAGCTAGTGTTGTGCCAGTTTTCAAAAAGGGTAAATGGGATGATCCAGGTAATTATGTGCCTCTCAGCCTGACATAGGTTCCTGGCAAGATAATGGAGTGGTTGATACGGGACTCAACTAATAAAGAGTTAAAGAAGGGTCATGGAATTAATGCAAATCAACATGGAAAACAGATCCTCACAAATTAACTTGATATTATTTGTTGAAGAGATTACAGGTTTGGTTGATAAAGGGCAATAGATATGTGGACAGAGTTGGCAACGGGCTTTGTTGCAAGGATAGGTTCCTAGGATAGTGTTTTTGTTGTGTGGTGTGTGGTTGCTGGTGAGGATTTGTTTCAGGTTGGGGGGCTGTCTGTAAGCGAGGACTGGCCTGTCTCTCAAGATCTGTGAGAATAAGGGATCATCCTTCAGGATAGGTTGTAAATCTTTGATGATATGCTGGAGAGGTTTTAGTTGGGGGCTGAAGGTGACAGCTAGTGGCGTTCTGTTACTTTCTTTGTTGGGCCTCTCCTGGAGTAGGTGACTTCTGGGTATTCTTCTGGCTCTGTCAATCTATTTCGTCACTTCAGCAGGTGGGTACTGTAGTTGTACGAATGCTTGATAGAGATCTTGTAGGTGTTTGTTTCTGTCTGAGGGGTTGGAGCTTGGCTGTAGACAATGGATCGTGTGATGTGGTCTGGATGAAAGCTGGAGGCATGTAGAATGGTCTGTAGGTTTCCAGTATAGGGTGATGTTTATGTGGCCATAGCTTATTAGAACTGTAGTGTCCAGGAAGTGGATCTCTTGTGTGGACTGGTCCAGGCTGAGGTTGATGGTGGGATGGAAATTGTTGAAATCATGGTGGAATTCCTCAAGGGCTTCTTTTCCATGAGTCCAGATGATGAAGATGTCATCAATGTAGCGTAAGTAGAGTAGGGGCGTTAGGGGACGAGAGCTGAGGAAGCGTTGTTCTAAGTCAGCCATAAAAATGTTGGCATACTGTGGGGCCATGCGGGTACCTATAGCAGTGCCGCTGATTTGAAAGTATACATTGTCCCCAAATGTGAAACAGTTGTGGGTGAGGACAAAGACATAAAGTTCAGCCACCATGTTTGCCATGCCAACTCTGTCCACATATCTATTCAAGGGACACCATCATAGGACCTAATCACATCAGCCACACTATCAGAGGCTCGTTCACCTGCACATCTACCAATGTGATCTATGCCATCATGTGCCAACAATGCCCCTCTGCCATGTACATTGGCCAAACCGGACAATCTCTATGCAAAAGAATAAATCGACAAAATTCAGACATCAAGAATTATATCATTCAAAAACCAGTCAGAGAACACTTCAACCTCCCTGGTCACTCAATTTCAGACCTAAAACTTGCAATTCTCCAACAACAAAACTTCAAAAACAGACTCCAATGAGAAATTGCAGAATTGGAATTAATTTGCAAACAGGACACCATTAAATTAGGCGTGAATAAAGACTGGGAGTGGATGGGTCATTATGCAAAGTAAAAACTATTTTCCCATGCTAGTTTCTTTTCCCCTACTGTTACTCACCTTCTTGTCAACTGTTTGAAATGGGCCATCCTGATTATCACTACAAAAGGTTTTTTTTTTTCTTCTGCTGATAATAGCCCACCTTAATTAATTGATCTCGTTACAGTTGGTATGGCAACACCCATTTTTTCATGTTCTCTGTGTATACATATCTTCCTACTGTATTTTCTACTGCTTGCATCCGAAGAAGCCCACAAAAGCTTATGCCCAAATAAATTTGTCAGTCTCTAAGGTGCCACAAGTACTCCTCGATTTTTTAGAGCAATTATAGTTGAGGTAACCTATTAATATGGCAGCAGAAGTGAGATGTTGCAGAGGCAGAAAAAGCTGAAGCAGTCAGTCAGTAAAGGTGAGCAAAGAAAAATATTAAGCCGTTCAGTGATGTTGGGAGTCAGTCAGGAGCTGAGAAGGTAGCCCTCTTGTGCTTTTGTTGAGGTAGCTAGCAGACTAGCAGTTACAGTGGTGTTGAAGGCACAAGGATCTTTTATATGGCATTCCTAGAATCCATATAGTTGGGAAAAGGGGTTGAAGTCAATTGAGCTACACTAATTAACATCAGCTGAAATTCAGGTCTCCTCATGCTGAGAAGGCAGCACATTTAATTCCTGTCGTGCCCTATATCATTCATCAGCATCCTCTCTGGCAATGCTGACATGTTTCAAAGGGAGTCTCATACAAACCTCATCATTGGAAGGAAACTGTGTGCAACAAGGTTGAAAGAGGAAAAATTATTCACTAGTCAGCAACTGGAACCACAAAGGGTATAATAGACTGGCTTGTGGCTAGGAAAGGCTAAGAAGCCTGCATTATATCTGTAGAGGTACATTTTGTTTTTCTCTCTTCATGTTTTTTCACAAAGGTACATTCTGTATTTGATTCAGGAGGAAGTTACAAAAAATGGAGCATGACAATAACTAAAAGCTATGACAGAGGCAATATGTGCCACCAGGCATGGGTGTTCAGTTCTGTGCATATGTTGGGTATTTGCCTGACCCTGCCCAGCTGTTATATACCTCCTGATCCACCAGATGATAAGAGCCCCTAGCCTGATCAGCTTCCAAATGCTACAGTGTTCCCAATTCCTCCTGATCATAAGAATCTCAAGGCCAACCCAATTCCAGCTGCTATACCTTATCTTTCCCTATCCAACCATTCCCCTCAGATGCCATAATCTGCTTGACCTACTCCAGCTGTTGCACTCCTAACCTCACATTATAAACTCTCTCTGATTTCCCCCCTTCCCAGCTGCTCTAACCCTTACCAATAAAGGCCTGCAGTCCAGTTCCCTTTTGTCTCTTTGCAATGCCCTAGAGAAGAACAGGAACAAATATATTGTTAAATCACAGCTCAATTCTCCCCAGTGGGTACATCTGTCATGCCACAGACAAATCTTGTTGCTCCATTTACTTTGCTGTGTCAACAATCTGACTCCATTTTGATTACAGAATACTTTCATATAGCTTGCAGGAATATTAAGTTTTCTGCTTCAAGATAATAATTGATGCCCCTTTTATATTATATTTTAGATAAAGGTGGCTCCATATCATAGGCCTGAATTCTCAGCTACCCTGAGGCTTCTTTGCCCTGCTTTGGCAATATAATTTACACCTACTGTAATGCCCCTTTATATTGCCAGAGTTGTGTAAAGTGACATTACTATAAATTAGAATCAAGCCCACAAAGTTTAGTGTTCAGATCCAGAATCTTGGTTTGGCTACAGTTGGTCAAATGGTAAAAAAAATCCCAACAACTGATTTACAAATAAAAGTGCTGAATCCAGATTGCTTTCATTTTGGGGAACATTATTACTCATTATTCAAAAGTATTCAGATTGCTTGGATTTCATAAAAATGTTCACCACAAGTTTCACAGATTTTTGCATGTATAATTATTTGTCTGTAATTTTTCACAAAAGTCCATTATTCATCACATTAGTCTCCTATTTTAAAAATGTTCAGTTATCCAGTCAGAGAACAGGAAAAAAATACCTTAGGTGACAAATATCACAACTCAATAGTAAATATCAATTATAAAGAGCAAACAGCATGCAAACATCTAGTGAATACTTATGCCAACAATTACATTTGCAGGAATTAGAAATGGTTCATAAATGATTCACTAATTCAAAGACCTCATCCTTGCAAGTAGTTCCCTTGCAACAGACATGTGGACAAGGGGGATCCAGTGGACTTAGTGTACTTAGATTTCCAGAAAGCCTTTGACAAGGTCCCTCACCAAAGGCTCTTACGTAAATTAAGTTGTCATGGGATAAGAGGGAAGATTCTTTCATGTATTGATAACAGGTTAAAAGAGAGGGAACAAAGGGTAGGAATAAATGGTAAATTTTTGGAATGGAGAGGGGTAACTAGTGGTGTTCCCCAAGGATCAGTCCTAGGACCAGTCCTATTCAACTTATACATACATGATCTGGAGAAAGGGGTAAACAGTGAGGTGGCAAAGTTTGCAGACAACATTAAACTGCTCAAGATAGTTAAGACCAAAGGAGACTGTGAAGAACTTCAAAAAGATCTCACAAAACTAAGTGATTGGGCAACAAAATGGCAAATGAAATTTAATGTGGATAAATGTAAAATAATGCACATTGGAAAAAATAACCCCAACTAGACATACAATATGATGGGGGCTAATTTAGCTACAACTAATCAGGAAAGAGATCTTGGAGTCATCGTGGATAGTTCTCTGAAGACGTCCACACAGTGTGCAGCGGCACTCAAAAAAGCAAACAGAATGTTAAGAATCATTTAAAAAGAGATAGAGAATAAGATGGAGAATATCTTATTGCCCTCATATAAATCCATGGTATGCACACATCTTGAATACTGCGTACAGATGAGGTCTCCTCATCTCAAAAAAGATATGCTGGCATTAGAAAAGGTTCAGAAAAGGGCAACTAAAATGATTAGGGGTTTGGAACGGGTCCCATATGAGCAGAGATTAAAGAGACTAGGACTTTTCAGCTTGGAAAAGAGGAGACTAAGGGGGGATATGAGAGAAGTGTATAAAATCATGAGTGGTGTGGAGAAAGTGAAAAAGGAAAAGTTATTTACTTGTTCCCATAATACAAGAACTAGGGGGCACCAAATGAAATTAATGGGCAGCAGGTTTAAAACAAACAAAAGGAAGTTGTTCTTCACACAGCGCACAGTCAACCTGCAGAACTCCTTGCCTGAGGAGGTTGTGAAGGCTACGACTATAACAGGGTTTAAAAGAGAACTAAATAAATTCGTGGAGGCTAAGTCCATTAATGGCTATTAGCCAGGATGGGTAAGGAATGGTGTCCCTAGACTCTGTTTGTCAGAGGTTGGAGATGGCTGGCAGGAGAGAGATCACTTGATCATTACCTATTAGGTTCACTCCCTCTGAGGCACCTGGCATTGGCCACTGTCAGCAGACAGGATAGTGGGATGGATGGACCTTTGGTCTGACCCAGCAGGGCCATTCTTATGTTCTTCTTATGTTCTTCTGTTCCCTGTGGGTAGACACCCTGTTTTCCCATGGTAATCAATAGGACTCCATATGGGTTCGGGGGTTTGCTTGCTTGGAGCCAGTTGCACAACTGAGGCCTAAATTCTTAATGAATATTATTTGAAAAACTTCAACTAGTTCTAGGTTTGGCACACTTCTAATTTTTGGAGGATCATTTTTTTGTGAAATGGTGGAAACACACCAAAAGACAATTCACCATATAAGTGGTACTGCTGCAATCATTTTTTTTAAGTGCAGTTATGCTAAAACTCTTGCACAGTAATCAGCAAGTTCAAAACTCCCTCAAAGTTAGAGAGGCCAACATGAAGTTACACCTTCTGCTAAAGAGAATTCATTAATCCAGCAATTATCCTGTTGATTGTGTCTATGGTCTCAGCTCCATAAAAAGATAGATTTGGGTGTGCCCCAGAAGGCTAATTGAGGTCACCCCAGAAGGTTAAGTAGTTTAAGTACCCAGTGTTTCAGAAATTACTCACAACCTCGTACGTCTACAATATTAGGGTGGAAATCTTAGGACATAAGTTTCTTCAGTGTTTCATTGCTTCCACTACTACTTGGACATCAGAATCAGGAAAGGTAGGTAGGCTTGTGAAACTGGAAAACAAAAATGGTAACTAAACTTTCTCAAGCTTCTGATAAAGTTTAGGTTCTGTTCAAGTTTGTTGCACAGCTGGAACTGGTTCTCATTCTATCCCATTGGGTTTATAGTGAACCATACTGAAAATTGTTTCAGATATCACAAAAGTTATGTGTATATCACAGCTAGAATGAAAGAGGCTACAGGATGTAGAGATATTTATCTGCCATTTTAGAGAGAAAAATGAACTGGGAAAGTCAAGGAATAAATATTTTTCTTTCAGCATTAATAACCTCTTGCCACACACTTTTCAGCTGTGATCGACTTAAGATATAAAACCATCATGTATTACTCACTAGTAAACAATAAATAAAATTGCTAAGCATTAAATGTTTTTGAATACCAGATGCAAAGCAATTTCAACAACAAAAACCCCTAGCCTCCTGAGCAATCCCACAAAATAAAACATTCAGTACATCTCCTTCCTGTAAGAACTGAGCAGACAGGCAAAGCATAGGGAGTGGGGGGCTACTGCACCATTTTGACCTGTGTGAAAATCACAGCTGGTAGGTCAAATGTTTGCAACACCAGCAGACTCCTGTAAGCAGCAACAATCCTCAGGATTAAAGATGATAACACTGGCTATGCATCTGTACTTTTGTCAAAGTGACTTATTTTTAATAACACTGAGTTCCATCATTAAGCACTTACTGGGAACTGTTGAGTCACAGTAGATATCATTCACCACTAACAAGCAAATGAATTTTTATGTATTTTACTTTTAAACATATGAGAATTTGAGGGGAAGCTCAGTTTGTGAAGTCAGCGTGTGTGTAGTGGCAATAGGGGAAGAATGGTTTTATGAATGAAGCACAGGAATAGGAGCCAAAGTAACTTAGTTCTGTCCCCATCTCTTTCCTAGGTTTCTTGTGTGACCTGGAGCAAACCACTTTCCTCACTCTGTGCCTCAGTTTCCCAGTTGTAAAATGGTGGTAATAATACTTCCCTACTGCACAGGAGTTTTATGAAGCTTGATTCATTAATGTTTGCAAAGACTTTAATATAGCCTGTTCCACTTGAATATAACTGTAACGTATGATGTATTTTATTATCAGAATAAGACTTTGTTTCTGTGGAATCATGCCCATCATTAATTTTGAACTCAGTTCCTGTTTTTGAAAGAACAGTGAGATCTTCTTTACCAGCTAAAATTCAAGGTCTTTTGATTCCTCCCCACCTCCTTTCTCTTCCCCTCCCCCCAAGAGCAGTCAAGTTCATCTGAACCCCTAGAGGTCAGAAAGTCAGGTTGATTTGATAGGCCCCCAGGCTTGGCCTGAGGCACTCTCAGTTCATTCACAATTTCCATGAACATTAATGGAAGTAATGCACATGTACTGAAAGAAGAAAGATTCCTTTGTTTCTTCATTAAAAAAATCCTATATTTACAAAATTAAATTAATCATGCCTGGCAGACAAATTAGAAACTCCTAGTCCATTATCTGCCCTGCAGGTACAAGGAACTGCGCTCTAATTTTTCATATAAGAATTATAATTCATTAGGAAATCTATTATTTCCACTACACCAAAATATATTTAAAAGAGTACAGTAATGAAAGAGATGCCTTCAAACACCCTCATCAGTGTCACTGGAAAGTTTCCAAGGCAACAGAAGGATGCAGGATCTGGCATCTTTTGGGAGGGTTTAAGTTAACAAGGAGAAGTAGTTCATTACAAGACAGAGGGATGTGTGTTTGGTTTTATCTCAAGAGGGATCATCATGGATTCCAGAGAGAAACCTTGGAAGGAAGAGTTGAGTTATAGTATCTATAAATCTTTGTGAATGTACCAACATAGAAGACTCTTCTGAAATCAAAGAAAAGGAGGGAGGTAAAAAATGAACAAAGCATCTTACCACAAGTCCTGCTGAGGGCCTGATCCAAAGCCTATTTAAGTCAATGGAAAGATTCCTTTCAACTTCAGTGAGATTTAGATCAGATCTCCAGTATCATTTACAGTGAGGTTCTTTATTTTATTTCTGAAAACATCCATATGAGTGAGGTTTTGTTTGCAAAAATATTCACAAAATGAGAAACTGTCATGAACATTCCTCTGAATATGCATATTCATTAATTATCACAATGGAAGTTGTCATAAATATAAAGGGAAGGGTAAACCCCTTTGAAATCCCTCCTGGCCAGGGGAAAGCTCCTCTCACCTGTAAAAGGTTAAGAAGCTAAAGGTAACCTCGCTGGCACCTGACCAAAATGACCAATGAGGAGACAAGATACTTTCAAAAGCTGGGAGGAGGGAGAGAAACAAAGGGTCTGTGTCTGTCTATATGCTGCTCTTGCCAGGGACAGAACAGGAATGGAGTCTTAGAACTTTTAGTAAGTAATCTAGCTAGGTATGTGTTAGATTATGATTTCAGGTTAATCCCACCACTGTGCCACCATGTCAAGGTTCCTCCCCCACTCTGAACTCTAGGGTACAGATGTGGGGACCTGCATGAAAAAAACTCCTAAGCTTATCTTTACCAGCTTAGGTCAAAACTTCCCCAAGGTACAAAATATTCCCCCCGTTGTCCTTGGACTGGCCGCTACCACCACCAAACTAATACTGGTTACTGGGAAAGAGCTGTTTGGATGCGTCTTTCCCCCCAAAATACTTCCCAAAACCCTGCACCCCACTTCCTGGACAAGGTTTGGTAAAAAGCCTCACCAATTTGCCTAGGTGACTACAGACCCAGACCCTTGGATCTTAAGAACAATGAACAATCCTCCCAACACTTGCACCCCCCCCCTTTCCTGGGAAATGTTGGATAAAAAGCCTCACCAATTTGCATAGGTGACCACAGACCCAAACCCTTGGATCTGAGAACAATGAAAAAAGCATTCAGTTTTTTTACAAGAAGACTTTTAATAAAAAATAGAAGTAAATAGAAATAAAGAAATCCCCCCCTGTAAAATCAGGATGGTAGATATCTTACAGGGTAATTAGATTCAAAAACATAGAGAACCCCTCTAGGCAAACCTTAAGTTACAAAAAAGATACACAGACAGAAATAGTTATTCTATTCAGCACAATTCTTTTCTCAGCCATTTAAAGAAATCATAATCTAAGGGTATGTCTACACTACGAAATTAGGTCGAATTTATAGAAGTCGGTTTTTTTGAAATCGGTTTTATATATTCGAGTGTGTGTGTCCCCACAGAAAATGCTCTAAGTGCATTAAGTGCATTAACTCGGCGGAGCGCTTCCACAGTACCGAGACAAGCGTCGACTTCCGGAGCGTTGCACTGTGGGTAGCTATCCCACAGTTCCCGCAGTCTCCGCTGCCCATTGGAATTCTGGGTTGATATCCCAATGCCTGATGGGGCTAAAACATTGTCGCGGGTGGTTCTGGGTACATATCGTCAGGCCCCCGTTCCCACCCTCCCTCCCCCCCGTGAAAGCAAGGGCAGACAATCATTTCGCGCCTTTTTTCCTGAGTTACCTGTGCAGACGCCATACCACGGCAAGCATGGAGCCAGCTCAGGTAACCGTCACCCTATGTCTCCTGGGTGCTGGCAGACGCGGTACGGCTTTGCTGCACAGTAGCAGCAACCCATTGCCTTCTGGCAGCAGACGGTGCAATACGATTGGTAGTCGTCCTCGTCGTGTCCGAGGTGCTCCTGGCCACGTCGGCTGGGAGCGCCTGGGCAGACATGGGCGCAGGGACTAAATTTGGAGTGACTTGACTAGGTCATTCTCTTTAGTCCTGCAGTCCTATTGAACCGTCTTATGGTGAGCGGGCAGGCGATACGGACTGCTAGCAGTCATACTGTACCATCTTCTGCCAGGCAGGCAAGAGATGAGGATTGCTAGCAGTCGTATTGTACCATCTTATGCCAGGCAGGCAAGAGATGAAGATGGATAGCAGTCGTACTGTACCATCTTCTGCCAACCAGCCATGAGATGTGGATGGCATGCAGCCCTTCTGCACCGTCTGCTGCCAGCCAAAGATGTAAAGGATAGATGGAGTGGGTCAGAACAAGAAATAGACCAGATTTGTTTTGTACTCATTTTCCTCCTCCCCTGTCTAGATCACACTGCAGTCAGTCACAGAGAAGGCGCAGCGAGGTTAATCTAGCCATGTATCAATCAGAGGCCAGGCTAACCTCCTTGTTCCAATAACAACGATAACTTCGGTGCACCATTTCTTATTGGAACCCTCCGTGCAGTCCTGCCTGAAATACTCCTTGATGTACAGGCACACCCTTTGTTGATTTTAGCTCCCTGAAGCCAACCCTGTAAGCCGTGTCGTCAGTCGCCCCTCCCTCCGTCAGAGCAACGGCAGACAATTGTTCCGCGCCTTTTTTCTGTGCGGACGCCATACCAAGGCAAGCATGGAGGCCGCTGAGCTCATTTTGGCAATTAGGAGCACATCAACCACCACACGCATTATCCAGCAGTATATGCAGCACCAGAACATGGCAACGCGATACCGGGCGAGGAGGCGACGTCATCGCGGTCCCGTGAGCGATCAGGACATGGACACAGATTTCTCTGAAAGCATGGGCCCTGCCAATGCATGCATCATGGTGCTAATGGGGCAGGTTCATGCTGTGGAACGCCGATTCTGGGCTCGGGAAACAAGCACAGACTGGTGGGACCGCATAGTGTTGCAGGTCTGGGACGATTCCCAGTGGCTGCGAAACTTTCGCATGCGTAAGGGCACTTTCATGGAACTTTGTGACTTGCTTTCCCCTGCCCTGAAGCGCATGAATACCAGGATGAGAGCAGCCCTCACAGTTGAGAAGCGAGTGGCGATAGCCCTGTGGAAGCTTGCAACGCCAGACAGCTACCGGTCAGTTGGGAATCAATTTGGAGTGGGCAAATCTACTGGGGGGGCTGCTGTTATGCAAGTAGCTCACGCAATCAAAGATCTGCTGATATCAAGGGTAGTGACCCTGGGAAATGTGCAGGTCATAGTGGATGGCTTTGCTGCAATGGGATTCCCTAACTGTGGTGGGGCTATAGACGGAACCCATATCCCTATCTTGGCACCGGAGCACCAAGCCGCCGAGTACATAAACCGCAAGGGGTACTTTTCGATAGTGCTGCAAGCTCTGGTGGATCACAAGGGACGTTTCACCAACATCAACGTGGGATGGCCGGGAAAGGTGCATGACGCTCGCATCTTCAGGAACTCTGGTCTGTTTCAAAAGCTGCAGGAAGGGACTTTATTCCCAGACCAGAAAATAACTGTTGGGGATGTTGAAATGCCTATATGTATCCTTGGGGACCCAGCCTACCCCTTAATGCCATGGCTCATGAAGCCGTACACAGGCAGCCTGGACAGTGGTCAGGAGCTGTTCAACTACAGGCTGAGCAAGTGCAGAATGGTGGTAGAATGTGCATTTGGACGTTTAAAGGCGCGCTGGCGCAGTTTACTGACTCGCTTAGACCTCAGCGAAACCAATATTCCCACTGTTATTACTGCTTGCTGTGTGCTCCACAATATCTGTGAGAGTAAGGGGGAGACGTTTATGGCGGGGTGGGAGGCTGAGGCAAATCGCCTAGCTGCTGGTTACGCGCAGCCAGACACCAGGGCGGTTAGAAGAGCACAGGAGGGCGCGGTACGCATCAGAGAAGCTTTGAAAACCAGTTTCATGACTGGCCAGGCTACGCTGTGAAAGTTCTGTTTGTTTCTCCTTGATGAAACCCCCCGCCCCTTGGTTCACTCTACTTCCCTGTAAGCTAACCACCCTCCCCTCCTCCCTTTAATCACCGCTTGCAGAGGCAATAAAGTCATTGCTGCTTCACAGTCATGCATTCGTTATTCATTCATCACACAAATAGGGAGATGACTACCAAGGTATCCCAGGAGGGGTGGTGGAGGAGGGAAGGAAAATGCCACACAGCACTTTAAGCACAGCACTTTAAAAGTTTACAACTTTAAAATTTATTGAATGACAGCCTTCTTTTTTTTGGGCAATCCTCTGTGGTGGAGTGGCTGGTTGGCCGGAGGCCCCCCCACCGCGTTCTTGGGCGTCTGGGTGTGGAGGCTATGGAACTTGGGGAGGAGGGCGGTTGGTTACAGAGGGGCAGCAGTGGCAGTCTGTGCTCCAGCTGCCTTTGCTGCAGCTCAACCATACACTGGAGCATTCTGGTTTGGTCCTGCAGCAGCCTCAGCATTGAATCCTGCCTCCTCTCATCACGCTGCCGCCACATTTGAGCTTCAGCCCTGTCTTCAGCCCGCCACGTACTCTCTTCAGCCCGCCACTTACTCTCTTCAGCCCTCCACCTCTCCTCCCGGTCATTTTGTGCTTTCCTGCACTCTGACATTATTTGCCTCCACGCATTCGTCTGTGCTCTGTCAGTGTGGGAGGACAGCATGAGCTCGGAGAACATTTCATCGCGAGTGCGTTTTTTTTTCTTTCTAAGCTTCACTAGCCTCTGGGAAGGAGAAGATCCTGTGATCATTGAAACACATCCAGCTGGTGGAGGAAAAAAAAGGGACAGCGGTATTTAAAAAGACACATTTTATAAAACAGTCGCTACACTCTTTCAGGGTAAACCTTGCTGTTAACATTACATACATAGCACATGTGCTTTCGTTACAAGGTCGCATTTTGCCTCCTCCCACCGCGTGACTACCCCCTCAACCTTCCCCCCTCCCTGTGGCTAACAGCGGCGAACATTTCTGTTCAGCCACAGGCAAACAGCCCAGCAGGAATGGGCTATACTGAGTGTCCCTGAAGAAAAGCACCCTATTTCAACCAGGTGACCATGAATTATATCTCACTCTCCTGAGGATAACACAGAGAGATAAAGAACGGATTTTGGTTGAATGCCAGCAAACATACACTGCAATGCTTTGTTCTACAGTGATTCCTGAGTATGTGTTACTGGCCTGGAGTGATAAAGTGTCCTACCATGAAGGACGAAATAAGGCTGCCCTCCCCAGAAACCTTTTGCAAAGGCTTTAGGACTACATCTAGGAGAACCGCAAATGCCAGGGCAAAGTAATCCTTTCACATGCTTGCTTTTAAACCATGTATAGCATTTTAAAAGGTACACTCACCAGAGGTCCCTTCTCCGCCTGCTGGGTCCAGGAGGCAGCCTTGGGTGGGTTCGGGGGGTACTGGCTCCAGGTCTAGGGTGAGAAACAGTTCCTGGCTGTCGGGAAAACCGGTTTCTCCGCTTGCTTGCTGTGAGCTATCTACAACCTCCTCCTCATCATCATCTTCTTCGTCCCCAAAACCTGCTTCCGTATTGCCTCCATCTCCATTGAAGGAGTCAAACAACACGGCTGGGGTAGTGGTGGCTGAACCCCCTAAAATGGCATGCAGCTCATCATAGAAGCGGCATGTTTGGGGCTCTGACCCAGAGCGGCTGTTCGCCTCTCTGGTTTTCTGGTAGGCTTGCCTCAGCTCCTTCAGTTTCACGCGGCACTGCTTCGGGTCCCTGTTATGGCCTCTGTCCTTCATGCCCTGGGAGATTTTCACAAAGGTTTTGGCATTTCGAAAACTGGAACGGAGTTCTGATAGCACGGATTCCTCTCCCAAAACAGCGATCAGATCCCGTACCTCCCGTTCGGTCCATGCTGGAGCTCTTTTGCGATTCTGGGACTCCATCATGGTCACCTGTGCTGATGAGCTCTGCATGGTCACCTGCAGCTTGCCACGCTGGCCAAACAGGAAATGAGATTCAAAAGTTTGCGGTTCTTTTCCTGTCTACCTGGCCAGTGCATCTGAGTTGAGAGTGCTGTCCA
Organism: Lepidochelys olivacea; assembly: GCF_965140295.1. Lineage (NCBI taxonomy): Eukaryota > Metazoa > Chordata > Testudines > Cheloniidae > Lepidochelys > Lepidochelys olivacea. Next base: position 32,998,814 of record NC_140413.1, on the reverse strand, counting down.
GAGCGGTCAGAATGGAGCACTCTGGGATAGCTCCCGGAGGCCAATACCATCGAATTGTGTCCACAGTACCCCAAATTCGAGCTGGGAACGTCGATTTAAGCGCTAATCCACTTGTCAGGGGTGGAGTAAGGAAATCGATTTTAAGAGCCCTTTAAGTCGAAATAAAGGGCTTTACTGTGTGGACGGGTGCAGGTTTAAATCAATTTAACGTTGCTAAATTCGACCTAAAGTCCTAGTGTAGACCAGGGCTTACACATACCTAGCTAGATTACTTACTAAAAGTTCTTAGACTCCATTCCTGTTCTGTCCCTGGCAAGAGCAGCATATAGACAGACACAGACCCTTTGTTTCTCTCCCTCCTCCCAGCTTTTGAAAGTATCTTGTCTCCTCATTGGTCATTTTGGTCAGGTGCCAGCGAGGTTACCTTTAGCTTCTTAACCCTTTACAGGTGAGAGGAGCTTTCCCCTGGCCAGGAGGGATTTCAAAGGGGTTTACCCTTCCCTTTATATTTATGACAGAAGTGTTCAGAGTATTGTCATGAAAGCTCTCTGGTTTGGGGAGTCAGCCAAGCAGGGAGAAGGAGTAATAGCACATGACCATCCACAAAGAAGAGAAAATTACAAATAGCTAATATTCAAACCAGTAGGTATGGTGACTTGTTTGCAAACAATCCATAGTAAAAGTATATTTGTATACAGCTTTCCTTTAATAACTTTGAATTGCATTAAATCTCAATAAAAATGAAGTGTTTGTGGCTAATTCAAAAATAGAAAATGGTCTAACGTAGTGTTCATTATGTAGTTAGACTATCTCTAATTATAACACAAGAGTGGTTCTTGGCTTCTCCTACTTACCATAACTGGCATTCTACATGCTACTGACCCCATAAGGATTATTGATTCAGGTCACATCATCTTTTGTTTCACCTCCTACCCTTTCCATCAAAACTTTGTCTTAGCCAAATCGTATATTTCTTTGTTCGGTCAAAGCTCCCATTGACTTCCAAATGGATAGAGTCTTACCTGAATAAGGACTACAGATTTGATTGCAGAAAGAAAGAGAGGGAGAGATTGTTAATAATGGAGACAATCAATTCTTCAGTGTATATATTCTATGTATAAGTGCATACTGTAATAAAACTGAAATTTGGTGATTCATAGTGTCAGTCAGTTTGAGGAGATTTTTATTCTGGACTCTGAAGCTGGTTGAACCCATTTCATAATGGATACATGTCTCTCAAGAATGGTTAATCTGGACCACATTCTGACTATAGCTGAATCAGCTGGTCAATCAAACAAATTATTAAAGATTGTATGAGCAACAGATGGCCAATGTCAGTAAACCCGGTGAGGTCAGTGGGTATTTTCCATGAGTGAGGACTGCAGAAGCTGAACAATGGCTTTGAAAGAACCATAGCAGCACATATAATTAAAGCTGGTTTTAAAAAAAAATAGTCAAAATGTTAGTTGAAAATTTCTGGGGGGAGTTTTCACTGACAATCAAATTTGACAAAAAAAGGAATCAAATATCAGAAATTTGGAAAATTTCAATTGGCTCTTGATAATAATAGTAATAATTAATAATAGTAATAATAATAATGTAATAATAGTAATAATGATTAAGTTGATGTTAAGAGGTTCATCAGCTTCCTGTGCCAATGTGAAAATACAGCAATTTACATAATTTGTGAAAATAATCCTCACTGCTCCATTTAGAAGATTTAAGTGATGATTTGAAGAAGACAACCTGCAGAATAGAGGTGGTCCTGAACCAAAAGCCTGGATTTACAGACCCCTGAACTTTGTGGAAATTCAGAACGAGATCACTCATCACAGGCTAAACCAAAAACCTGATTCAAACACCTCAAACACCAACGAATTCAGATCCAAGTCCAAACTACATGAATTTGGACAATCTCTACTACTGATTTTTTTAGAAAAAAGTACAGCATTTTCTGCCAACTAACCCACAGAGCTGAATGAAAGCGTGCCCTGGAGGAAGTTGCTCACTTAATCATCAAAGCTGAAAAAATGCATATACCCTAAAAGAGAACAGTTATATGTGGTTGGGGGAAGATTATAAAATGGTGGTTCTCCCCAAAAATTAAGATCCGTCTCTTTTGGCTTTCTGCCCAAGCCCCACCATTTAGCAAAACCTTTCTCCTTTGTATATTCAGAACAAGTTTCATGAGAAGTATCTCACAAACATCTGCCTTCATTATAATTATATTTCTATTTCAGCTGCACCAAGCTATTTACAGATGAGCTTCTTCATAAAGAGCTTTATAATTAAGCAAACAGAAATATCTTTTTATAGGATGCAGATCTAGGGGTGATAATCACACACAAAATACACAGCAACAGTTGCAAATAGAGTGTTTAACGCTAGTTATATAGTTAGTGATGTGCTCAATAAAGCCTGACATGTCTTTGTTTCTAAATACAAGAAAATATGGTCTTTGCTACACAAGAGTGTAAACTGTCTTTTTTACATAGAAAAGGCCACATATTCCAGGGTGTTACTACTTTACAACTAAAGAGTAAAAACAAACCCACATTTCTTCAATTTAGCATGGTTTGAAAGCTGTTGGGTGCAAAAAGGGGTTTACGCTATATATCAACAGTGTCTAAAGAAATAAAGTGTAATAGTTTGGGTTAATGGATGCTAGATGCTATGTAATGGTTCTATAAAGAGAAGCTGAGGGACAGAGATGCTGGTTGAAAAGCTTATGGCAGAACAGAGAAAATACAGTATATAATATAAAATTACTGTATAAGGCTTACTTACACTGTAGGTGCTTCATTAATATAAGTAAATCCGTTCTCAACAACATTTCTGTCACCCACTTCCCCCAACATTGCAAATATGCTACTTTTCAACTTTTTCTTACAAATTTTATAAGCAATATTAGCCCCCATAAAGTGGACTTTTAATCTAAATTGTTTTTGCTACATCAGCTGAGATCCAAGTCTGGGTAATATACCAAAGAAAACAATAGAAACATGAACCTAAATTACATGCAATGTCTCATTGTTCAGAGACAAGACGAAAGTGTATTTCTATAGTTCTTTTTTTATTACTTGTATAGCACCCAGGGGTGTGCCAGTTGCCCTAGAGAACACAGAGGAGGACAGTCCCCTGCCCAAGCTGTTTACAATGTAAGACATGACATGTAAGTTGGGGTAATTGCAAACATAAAAATGGGTGGATGAGAGAATTATAGAATTACACTGACAAAAATCAAGTGATTATTTAGTTAGGTATTCTACTTGGTGATGTAATTTGGTTTTGGTTTTTGTACTCTCATTAAATTATAGTCACTTCTGGTAGATATCACTGTAGGTGAGGTTTTTTTAGGAGGGATTTGAAATGGGCAAATGGGGAGGGCTTTTTTCAGTTCTTGCCAAAGTCTTTTAAAATTAATTCTGTTTTAGCGATGTTTTTCCTCTTGCAAAATACGTTTTCTTATTTGCAACAGTATCTCAGAGAGTCAAATAATTATTGTAACAGTGCTAAACAAATAGAGAATCAAGTTCAAAGGTAGAAGATACAAATGTGAGTTAGCAGCTGATACCAATTAAACATATCGCATTAATCAAAATCTTTTGAAATATGCCTTGCCAATTGATCAAGGCTTCTAACAAATGCTAAATTTCCTAATAGAAAGCCACTGAAGTATATTTTAAGTGCAAATGATGAACATAAACCAAGTGGGATAAAGAGGAGTTGAGAAAGAATGAAAATTTTTTGCCTAATTTTGAACCCAATCAAATGTTTATGATGTCTTCTCAACATTTTTCCCAAATTGTAAGTTCCTCAGGAGAGGGCCTGTCTTTACATTTGTGTCTTATACAGTAGTGATGACATTGCTGGCACTTTAAAAATGAGATGGAGTCTCATGATAGTGTTTAAGTACAAGGATTCAGCAAACACTATTGGTATGAACACATACACGTGATGTCTGACAAATGCAAGAACTGCAAACAAGATTACATGTGGGACAGACAAGATTGTCTCTGATGATTGCAGACTGTTGTATCCTTGTTTTGCACTGTTCACATTTTTCACATAAGATGTTAATGTGCCTTGCAAATCTGTCGACACCTTGCTCTGCTGTGTTCTGTTGCTTCCCAATTGCTGGAGTCAACCTGACATGCTTTCAAGTTTGACTTCAGTATGTCTCCATATCGTTTGTACAGGCCGCTATGAGAATGGGTGTTTTGCTTTAGCTGACCATGAAATATGGCCTTGGGTGTATGACTATGGGTGGTGCTTAGTTGTTGGAGCAGGAGCCAGCCCTTGAGATTGGAGCAGGAATCAGTAGCCAGGAATTGCAGCCGAAGGTCACAGCCAGAGTCAGAAGAACACATGCCAGAGCTAAAGGGTTAGAGTTGAAGTCAAAAGTCAGGAGATGGAGCAAAGATTAAAGGCGAGGTTATCTGGAGTGAGGCAAGGCAGGGGCAGGAACTATCATACCCATATTATTGCCATAGCTTGCACTAGGTTTTCAAACTGACCCAGGAGCACGCTAGATTTCTCCAGGAGCAGAGAAGCCCAGGCCATGACCTCTGCCCTGCCCTAAGGGCCAGAGCCCCAAACTGTTGATCAGGGCCAGCTCTACAGTTTTTGCTGCCCCAAGCAGTGAAAAAAACTGCCGCCGCGGACAGCAAGAGGAAGAAGCTGCCGCCGATTTGCCGCCACAGCGGGTGGGAACACAGAAGCTGCCGCCGAATTGCCGCCGCAGCCAGAGGAACTGCCGTCCCTTTCTAACCGCCGCCCCAAACACCGGTTTGGAACGTTGGTGCCTGGAGCCGGCCCTGCTGTTGATTGCTGTCTGTCCCAACCAGGAGGCTGCAGGCTATAGACTGCTTGTGGCTCTGCCCTGGCCAGCAGGGCCCAAGCCCAACTATTGTTGACTACAGTAATGAGGTGGAGTGGCCTACCTCCCCACTTGAGAGCAAGGGACCATTACAAGTGGACATACAGAACAACTGATCACTGTCCTCTTTATAACAGCCCTTAACATATTTGAAGACTTATCAGTCCCCTTCTGTCTTTTCTTCTCAAGACTAAAACATGGCTTATTTTTTAATCTTTCCTCATAGGTCAAGTTTACTAAATCTATCATCATTTTTGTTGCTCTCCTCTCTCTCATTTCTCCATCTCTTTCTTAAAGTGGGGTACCTAAAACTGGACACATTACTCCATCTGAGGCTTCTCCAGTGCCAAGTAAAGCAGGACAATTACCTCCCAGGTTTTACATTAGACACCTCTGTTAATACACCCCAGAATATTAGCCTCTTTTGCAACTGCATGACCTGGTTGGCTCATGTTCAATTTGTGATCCACTATAACCCCAGATACTTTTCACAGTACTACTGAATAGCCAGTTATTCCCCATTTTGTAGTTATGTATTGATTTTTCCTTCCTAAGTTTAGTACTTTGCACTTGTCTGTATTGAATTTTATCTTGTTGATTTCAAACCAATTCTCCAATTTGTCAAGGTCATTTTGAATTCTAATCCTGTCCTCCAAAGTGCTGGTAACCCTTCCCAGCTTGATGTCATTGACAAATTTTATAAGCATACTCTCCATTCCATTATTCAAGCCATTAATGAAAATGTTGAATAGTACCGGACCCAAGACAGACCCCTGTGGGACACCACTATATATGTGCCCACAGTTTGAGAGCTAACCCTTTATAACTACTTTTTGAGTACAGCCTTTCAACCAGCTGTAAACACACCTTACAGTAATTTCATCTAGATCATATTTTCCCTGTTTGCTTATGAAATTGTCTTGTGAGATTGTGTCAAAAGCCTTACTAAGCTATCCTGGTATCCTTGAAATCCTATGGCACTAACTCTTGCTCCCAGATAATGTGGAAGAGCTACATGAGATGCCTTACAATGTGGTAGCCACCCTGTTTGTAGATCTCTGCTGGAATGCCATACAGTCCAGGTGCTTTGCCTTACAACATCTGCTTGATTGCTGTTACCATCTCATATAAGATGGGAGCTAGTGCAAGCTCTTCTTTTAATGAGCATTTTAGAAGAACATTATTGCTTCCTCAAAAATGTTGGAAGAGAGATTGAAAAGCTTGAGAAGATTTGTCTTTTACAGTAGTGGTCAGAGTGCTGTCTTTTGCAAATAACTGTAATTCCCCTTTTTGTGCTGGCTTAGTACCTGTATGATATGCAAATAGGAGAAGAAACCTCACAGTCTTTGGAGTTCCAAATTTTCTGTCACCTGGGTTCATTTCACAGTGCTGCTGATAGGTGCCCAACTCCTCCTCCAGATATGCTAAAGAATAAAGCTACCTGGTGTTGCCTCCATTTAATCACACTGAGAGAATTGCTTCCACACTTGAACTCAAACTCACACAGGCAAACAACCTAAAAACAATAAATATAAACTTTATGTAAGGGCTTTATTAAAAAGAAATATATAATCAATAAAATATTAAACAATTAGAGATATTAATAATGCTTTTTAATTATGAAAGACTATGCTGGCAAGCACCTTAGGTCACATGATCACACACTCCCCCATGTTCCTAACCAAAAGTGTCTCCCCATCAGTTCCATCTGTTCCCTCCATCTCAGATACCCAGGTGGTGCACATGGAGACATGTTGCAGGCCTGTAAGGAATGCTATTAGACTGGAGTGCAGGTCTCAATGATCTAGGGAGATACAAGTATTTTTGCAGATGCAATGTGCCTTGATAGTGCAAGATTAAACCCTAACTACCCTTTTAAATTATAATACAGAGTACTCACTCAGATTCCTCTTCTGGCTGAGTGGTCAAGAGACTGGTGCAGACCAGCAGGTCCTCTCTGGGGATGGCTGGAGCGGGATTAACTGCCCACTCCCTTCTGGAACAGTGCTGGCAGTCTTTAAAGCTTGGAACCTGTGCGTTCAGATACAAGCAGGTCAGGTCTCTGGATCCACAATCCTGGATCTGGTGCAGGCTGACTGTAGGGCAAGCCAGATGCAGGAGAGACAAGCTGTCTCTTCCTGTTGCTGGTAGGGTGGTGGCAGGAGAAATAGATTGTATCCTCCTGAGCACAGTTGCCAACTTTCACATCACACGGTAAATAAGCACCCCGACTTTCACAATAAGCCAAAAATCAAGCTAATTCCATTTCAAAACAAGGCCAACACAAGCCAATCCCTAAGAACCCCTACACTCAATGTGACTAGATCCCCCCCGGCGTGCAGTCTGGGACTGCAGTGGGCCCACTGTGCACCCCTGACTCTCTCCCTCTCTTGCCCCTGCTTGCCCCCCCCCTTGTCCCTGCTTGCCAGGAGTCGATCAAAAAAAAGAAGCAACAAGCTATAAACCAAACAAGCAACAAGCCAAAAACTACCCAACAAGCAACTAACAAGCCAATTAAACCAAAAACAAGCCCAATTTCTGTGTTTTTTTCACGGGTTTGGCATGTCTGCTCCTGAGGCTCATCTGCAAGCTGAGGTTAAAACCAGGCCAGTGGTTGGGCCAGAAAGTGCTGTGCTAGCTGCCTATAGGGAGACCTCTCTCTCACTCGCTCTTTTGCTCCCCAGTTGGCTCTGCCATGTGGGGGCAACCAGGGCTATTTATAACCTTCTCTCCTGCTTTCCTAGACACCGGGGCTCTTCCTAGGGTCAGAGACTGCTTGCAGTCTGACTGGCTGTCCTCTGCCATCTAATGGGCTACTGGTGACTGCTATTGTCTCCCTTCCTCCCATTGGTTGAGGGAGGAGGGTTGCCATGGTGACTCGGAGGGGAGGTCACACCCCCCTCACCTTCCCTGCTCGTGCAGGGGGAAGTCAACAGTGCAGGACTTGGTCGTGGATCCCACAGGGGACCAAATGGTGCATCTCTTCTCTTGGGACACAGCCCCCTTATTAGGGTGGGGCTACATAAGACCGATAGTAATAATAAAATAATGTATTGGACTATATTCAGGGGTAACCAACCAGTGGCTGCGGAGCCACATGCAGCTCTTCAGAAGTTAACATGCGGCTCCTTGTTATAGGAAGCGACTCCGGGGCTGGAGCTACAGGCACCAACTTTCCAATGTACCAAGGGGTGCTCACTGCTCCACCCCTGGCTCTGCCACAGGCCCTGCCCCCACTTCACCCCTTCTCATCCCCTCCTCTGAGCCTGCAGTGCCCTCGCTCCTCCCCCCTTACCCCCAGAGTCTCCTGCACACCACGAAACAGCTGATCAGGAGGTGCTGGGAGGGAGGGGGAGGCGCTGATCAGTGGGGCTGCCGGTGGGTGGGAGGCACTAGGAGCAGGGTGGGGGAGCTGATGGTGGGTTGCTGACCTATTACTGTGGCTCTTCAGCAATGTACATTGGTAAATTCTGGCTCTTTCTCAGGCTCAGGTTGGCCACCCCTGGACTATATTAATCAAAGTAAAAAGTTATTTTTCTGATACATTTTAACTGCAACATTGTAGCAAATTTAAAGGCTCTTGTGGTAAGTACCTGTAAATAAAAACGTATCAGTTTAAAGTTCATGAACGTGAACTAGTCTTGCTGACCTTTTTGAATCTAACCTATAGCTTGACAGATTTGCAAAACTTTGATCCTCACTAGGTTTAAAGGGAATTAAATATGGGTTTCACAAGAGCTAAAAATACTGTACAGTGTTTAAATTATCTTATGATCTTAGGATCTGTAGAAATCAGTCACATTTTAACGTCTAGTTTTGTGGCAAGCATTATTGTATTGTTCAACTTAAAAATGAAACTTCTGAGACTTATTTCTTTTTCTGCGATCTGATCATAGCTATTTTGACCAAAACCCCCCCACAAATAACTAATAAACACCATGTTTTAATTGACAATGATTAACTGAACAGTTAAAAAATTAGCAGTTTAAAAGTATGGAACAATTTCTTGTGCGTGCTTTGTTCCTTATGTAGTGTGCAGACCCCCACTGCTCACCCAGTTACCTTTTCCCATTGCCTCCAGACTAGGTAGAAAATTATTCTTAGCAGTATTTCTAATAAGGCTGCTATGACATGGCAACACCTGGTTCATCTCTCATGAGTTGTTAATCTCATGGAGGCCATTTGGAGTTGGAGGAAGTACTAACAGCACTTCAAAGCAGAAAGGTGCTTTTTTTCTTTTTAAGAGCTCCATATCCAATCTGCAAGTAATTCTGTGGCTATATGTGCTGCCCCTCACGCTTGGGAAGATCTTCCCATAAATATGCACAAATCTACTTCTGTTTCTGCCTCACAGTTTTATCAGTGGCTTTGGCTCCCAACGACTATGGCTCTGACCCCAGCCACTAGGCCTGCTGCCCACTCCAGCCACTAGAATAGACCACCCTCATCCTGGTCAGCTGAAAGGGAGTTGCTGGAGAGAGCTCACTGGGGTAAACTGAAGGCTGCATATTTGGGGTTAAGCTGCCTTTCTTGGAGGGATGGGGTAAACTTGGGGGCAGCCTGGTTCCAGTACTGGGCCTCTCACCTCTCCCCCAGTGTCATCAGCTTCCTCCTGCTCCTCCTCTTGGCAGTTTCTTCTCTACTGTGAACCAGCCAGAAGAGTGAGAGGCAGAGAGGTCACTGACAAAACAGGCACCACAAAGACTTCCGGTGGCTGGCACCAGTAAATTTCCTGCAGTCCAGCAGAATCTGTGACATCTCAGCTGGGCAGCCGTAAAGCATAAAACTTGGCAGCCCTGAAATTTAGAGGCAAAGCACACAGAAAACAAATAACATCACCATTACCTAGCTAGGCTCACCACATTTATCTTATTAGAGCTATTCTCCCAAGCATGCAGACCCCAAATGAACCCACATTTCTAACATTAGAGCTGTTTCAGGTACAATTTGATGGACTTTCTAGCCTGCACTCTGTAGGGCTGAAAAGACAGATTCCAATGTTTTAGATAGTTTCCCAACTGGCTAAGCTGAGGGAAAAGAAACTATGTAGAACAGAATCCAAATTGAATTTATTGATGTTTTCCATCCCTCCAACTGACTGCTTCGTGATGAACTTGGAAGCAGTGTCAATGTACAACATCTGATCCCTGAGTTCTTTACTCCCAGGAGGCATAGATTCTGGGTTAAGCACTGATTTTCTGGCTCAGTACCAGTCTACTATCAACTAGCTGTGCATTGATCCAAACTAAAATACAACTCCACAAAGGAACGTCAGAAGTTAGGAATGGGAAAATTATGATGGAGCAGATGTCTATCAGTTGCTGCTGACAGATGAAATAAAGTAACTACATAGAATCATAGAATATCAGGGTTGGAAGGGACCTCAGGAGGTCATCTAGTCCAACTCCCTGCTCAAAGCAGGACCAATGAGATGGTGGAGTTCAACCAACCAATGAGTTGGTTGAGTTCAGGATCCTGACGCAGGGAAGAAAGGTAAGCAGCAGGATACGGACCCTGGACTTCAGGAAAGCAGACTTCGACTCCCTCAGGGAACGGATGGCCAGGATCCCCTGGGGGACTAACTTGAAGGGGAAAGGAGTCCAGGAGAGCTGGCTGTATTTCAAGGAATCCCTGTTGAGGTTACAGGGACAAACCATCCCGATGAGTCGAAAGAATAGTAAATATGGCAGGCGACCAGCTTGGCTTAATGGTGAAATCCTAGCGGATCTTAAACATAAAAAAGAAGCTTACAAGAAGTGGAAGGTTGGACTTATGACCAGGGAAGAGTATAAAAATATTGCTCGGGCATGTAGGAATGATATCAGGAGGGCCAAATCGCACCTGGAGCTGCAGCTAGCCAGAGATGTCAAGAGTAACAAGAAGGGTTTCTTCAGGTATGTTGGCAACAAGAAGAAAGCCAAGGAATGTGTGGGCCCCTTACTGAATGAGGGAGGCAACCTAGTGACAGAGGATGTGGAAAAAGCTAATGTACTCAATGCTTTTTTTGCCTCTGTTTTCACTAACAAGGTCAGCTCCCAGACTGCTGCGCTGGGCATCACAAAATGGGGAAGAGATGGCCAGCCCTCTGTGGAGATAGAGGTGGTTAGGGACTATTTAGAAAAGCTGGACGTGCACAAGTCCATGGGGCCGGACGAGTTGCATCCGAGAGTGCTGAAGGAATTGGCGGCTGTGATTGCAGAGCCATTGGCCATTATCTTTGAAAACTCGTGGCGAACTGGGGAAGTCCCGGATGACTGGAAAAAGGCTAATGTAGTGCCAATCTTTAAAAAAGGGAAGAAGGAGGATCCTGGGAACTACAGGCCAATCAGCCTCACCTCAGTCCCTGGAAAAATCATGGAGCAGGTCCTCAAAGAATCAATCCTGAAGCACTTGCATGAGAGGAAAGTGATCAGGAACAGCCAGCGTGGATTCACCAAGGGAAGGTCATGCCTGACTAATCTAGTCGCCTTTTATGATGAGATTACTGGTTCTGTGGATGAAGGGAAAGCAGTGGATGTATTGTTTCTAGACTTTAGCAAAGCTTTTGACACTCTCTCCCACAGTATTCTTGTCAGCACGTTAAGGAAGTATGGGCTGGATGAATGCACTATAAGGTGGGTAGAAAGCTGGCTAGATTGTCGGGCTCAACGGGTAGTGATCAATGGCTCCATGTCTAGTTGGCAGCCGGTATCAAGTGGAGTGCCCCAAGGGTCGGTCCTGGGGCCGGTTTTGTTCAATATCTTCATAAATGATCTGGAGGATGGTGTGGATTGCACTCTCAGCAAATTTGCGGATGATACTAAACTGGGAGGAGTGGTAGATACGCTGGAGGGGAGGGATAGGATACAGAAGGACCTAGACAAATTGGAGGATTGGGCCAAAAGAAATCTGATGAGGTTCAATAAGGATAAGTGCAGGGTCCTGCACTTAGGACGGAAGAACCCAATGCACCGCTACAGACTAGGAACCGAATGGCTAGGCAGCAGTTCTGCGGAAAAGGACCTAGGGGTGACAGTGGACGAGAAGCTGGATATGAGTCAGCAGTGTGCCCTTGTTGCCAAGAAGGCCAATGGCATTTTGGGATGTATAAGTAGGGGCACAGCGAGCAGATCGAGGGACGTGATCGTTCCCCTCTATTCGACATTGGTGAGGCCTCATCTGGAGTACTGTGTCCAGTTTTGGGCCCCACACTTCAAGAAGGATGTGGATAAATTGGAGAGAGTCCAGCGAAGGGCAACAAAAATGATTAGGGGTCTGGAACACATGACTTATGAGGAGAGGCTGAGGGAGCTGGGATTGTTTAGCCTGCAGAAGAGACGAATGAGGGGGGATTTGATAGCTGCTTTCAACTACCTGAAAGGGGGTTCCAAAGAGGATGGCTCTAGACTGTTCTCAATGGTAGCAGATGACAGAACGAGGAGTAATGGTCTCAAGTTGCAGTGGGGGAGGTTTAGATTGGATATTAGGAAAAACTTTTTCACTAAGAGGGTGGTGAAACACTGGAATGCGTTACCTAGGGAGGTGGTAGAATCTCCTTCCTTAGAGGTTTTTAAGGTCAGGCTTGACAAAGCCCTGGCTGGGATGATTTAACTGGGAATTGGTCCTGCTTCGAGCAGGGGGTTGGACTAGATGACCTTCTGGGGTCCCTTCCAACCCTGATATTCTATGATTCTATGATTCTATGATTCAATCCCCAATTAAATCATCCAACAGATTTTTGCACCATATCCCTAAATGGCCTCCTCAAGGATTGAATTCACAACCCTGGGTTTAGCAGGCCAATGGTCAAACCAATGAGCTATCCCTCCCCCATGTGAGTGTCAATTATTTGTGACTACTGGATGATCTTTCCAGCTAGACAAGCAATACAGGTGAGTGTTTGTGTACATGTGAATGAGGTAGGTTGATAACTTGTTCATAACCACAAGGTAACAAGCCAACACTTCTCTGCCCTCTTATGATTTAAACTCTGGCCCCAAGCGGAGTGTCCCTGGGGTCAGTCCTGGGGCCGTTTTTGTTCAACATCTTTATTAATGAACTGGATGATGGGATGAATTGCACCCTCAAGAAGTTCACAAATGACACTAAGCTGGGGGGAGAGGTAGATATGCTGGAGGGTAGGAATAAGGTCCAGAGTGACCTAGACAAATTGGAGGATTGGGCCAAAATAAATCTGATGAGGTTCAACAAGGACAAGTGCAAGTTCCTGCACTTAGGAAGGAAGAATCCCATGCACCGCTACAGGCTGGGGCCTGACTGGCTAAGCAGCAGTTCTGCAGAAAAGGACCTGGGGATTACAGTGGACAAGAGACATATGAGTCAGCAGTGTGCTCTTGTTGCCAAGAAGGCCAATGGCATATTGGGCTTTATTAGTAGGAGCATGTGATGGCCAGTGGGGTTCTGTTGGTTTCTTTCTTGGGCTTGTCTTGCAGCAGGAGACTTCTGGGTACACGTCTGGCTCTGTTGATCTGTTTCCTTATTTCCTTGTATTGGTATCGGACGTAAGCAGAGTCAGGATGAGCTCTACCCTGACATCTGGTGGCGAGTCATGGTGGGTTGTGGAAAAGAACTTCAGGGACTGTTTTCATTTGCATAGTCACACCCACCCTGCCTAGATGGTCACTTTGGCTGCTGTAGGAACCCCAATTTCTCCGTTATAGGGGCAGGAATAAACTGTTATTATCCTGATTATGTGAATCAAGGACAGTGGAACTGTACTTGGCCGTTTGTTATGATGGAGGGACTCACCATCAACTAAGCAGCACTCACTAGGCAAGGGTCATGGGTTCCAAAACCCAGTGAAGAGAGAGAGAGAGGCTGGGGAGAGATATTAATACTTGGTGGTATGGGCCTCCTGGCGAGGGTCTTATATGCTAATTGCACTTCCTCCTCTCTCCCCTGTGGAATATCAGAGCTAATTTTGATTCCATTAGGAGTCTAGTTACAGGCTGCTGAGCTGAATTCACTTTGGGCCAATGGTGCACCAGCACTGAGGCTCCCCTACTACAAGCTGAAATCACAAAAGAGCTAAACTTACTAAGAGCTGAAATCACTGAGTGTTGTGTTAAGTAGTGGGGGAGCCTGAAGATATATTGCGGAGCAGTTTGTGGAATGGCTGGCAGAGCAGAGCGGTCTTGGAGCAGAGCCGTTTGCAGGACGGCTGGCAGAGCAGAGCGGCTGGTGGAGCAGAGCAGTTTGTTGGATGCTTGGAGCAGCTCATGGGGGCGCTGGCAGAGCGGAGCGATTCATGGGATGGCTGGTGAAGTGGAGTGGAGCGGCAATCAGCTTTGGACCATGTAAGGTGCCCCTTACCCACCCCTCCCCCGCCCATCTCCACCCAGGTTGGGAGGTAAAACTCTGCAGATAAACTTTTGAACGCTGGCGCTGCCCTGACCAGGAACAGAGACTTTTGGGTTGTTGGATTTTTGGGACTTTGGGTGATTTTGGGTTGCTTGATCAAGAACAAAGGGAAAGGACATGCCCCAATTTGCTTGGGGTGGGGTTTTTGCTCATGGGTTGTGTTATGAATCCTGTTGGTGGTGTTTCCCCAACATAATGCCACATTGTTTCTCTCTGTTATTAAAAAGCTTTTGCTACACTCAGACTCTGTGCTTGCGAGAACGGAAGTATTGCCTCTTGGAGGCCCCCAGAAGGGGTGGTATATATTTGTCCCAGGTCACTGGGTGGGGGCTCGAGCCAGTTTTGCATTGTGTTATTGGAATGGAACCCCGAGATACTAAACGCGGCCGTTGTTGCTGCCAACTCTGATGGGCAGAAGGGTTACACGTAGTTTTGAGAATGCTCACGAAAGCTCATGCTCAAATAAATTGGTTAGTCTCTAAGGTGCCACAAGTACTCCTTTTCTTTTTGCAAAGACAGACTAACACGGCTGTTACTCTGAAACCGGTGAAGATCTTGTAGGTGTTGGTCTTTGTCTGAGAGGTTGGAGCAAATGCAGTTGTACCTCAGCGCTTGGCTGTAAACAATGGATCATGTGGTGTGTCCGGGATGGTTCCTCAGTTTCTTTGATAGTGTGTGCCAGCAATGCCCCTCTGCTATGTACATTGACCAAACTGGACAGTCCCTACGTAAAAGGATAAATGAACACAAATCAGATATTAGGAATGGCAATATACAAAAACCTGTAGGAGAACACTTTAAGCTCCCTGGACACACAATAGCCATCCTGCAGCAAAAAACCCTCAGGACCAGACTTCAAAGAGGAATTGCTGAGCTTCAGTTCATTTGCAAATTGGACACCATCAGCTCAGGATTAAACAAAGACTGTGAATGGCTAGCCAGCTACAAAAGCAGTTTCTCCTCCCTTGGTGTTCACACCTCAACTGCCAGAAGAGGGCCTCATCCTCCCTGACTGAACTAACTTCGTTATCCCTAGCCTGATTCTTGCTTGCATATTTATACCTGCCTCTGGAAATTTCCACTACATGCATCCGACAAAGTGGGTATTCACCCACAAAAGCTTATGCTCCAATACGTCCGTTAGTCTATAAGGTGCCACAGGACTCTTTGCAACTTTTTCTAGTCGCTATAAATGTTGACCTACCATTACCAACACTATTTTTCTTTCATTCACTATTGAGATATCAGCTCCCACCTCTGATCAGCCCATGGTGCCAGCTTCCTTCATCCACTTGCTAAATTTTCAAATAAATATCTACATGCTTTCTCTCATGCTGCCCCTCTCTGTAAAAATGTACAAAGCTACCTCATTGTCCTCCTTTAAGTCCCTCCTTAAAACTGTCCTTTGCTGTGATGCCTATGAAAAAAACTTGACAATGGTTAGGTTGCTGGTATGCTGAGACAACTGCCTATCATGCTGACCAATATTGCCTCATTGTTTCCTGGTACTCCCCCTTCTGTCTGTATCCATCTGTTGTCTCTTGTTTACATAAGCAGCTCTTTGGGGACAGGGACAGTCTTTTTGTTCTGTGTTTGTACAATGCCTAGCACAGTGGGGTCCTGCTCAAGAACTAGAGCTGCTAGGCACTACAGTAATAAAAATAATGTTAGTAAATCCAATGTGGGCAGGATTTGAATCAACAAGTGGGAGATAAAGACTCCAGAGTCATTACCAATCCCCTGAGCTATGAAAGTCCCATTACTCGGATTTCTGTGGAGCTGTGCTGATTTACACCAGCTGAGGAGCTAGCTCTTTATAGCTGTACTTCACATCTTTGTTTATAGATCTGCATTTACAACCTAAACGTGAAGCTTTTCATTAACCATTATGCACTTAGCAAGCCCACTGGTGTGGAAAAGCAGTATAGATCAGTTCTGGGTCTGCCACATGACCAATGTAAGTTCGTTTCTGAAAGTTTTCCTCTTCTCGGGCAGCTGATAGAGCCAAGTCATGGCTTCCTATCCAGACAGAGAATGCAAAAATGAAGTTAGTAGCAAGGAAGTCAAAATTATGGAGGGAATGTTGGCCCCAAAGTGAAAGCCGGCTTCTGGCACCACATCGTTTGCAACAGCAAAACAAATAAAGTAAATGCTATATTGAGGACAGAGTTTTTGGCAAACCCAACAGCTTCTGAAAACGTTTAAGAGCACCACTTCAGTTTCTAAAAGCAAATGCACAACCCATCCAGCTACTATAACAACCACCTTATCTACAGAGAGAGGCCAGTTCCTCACCCATCCTAATAGCTCAGTCTACATACAACACATTCATAGGCAAAGTAGGAGGCTGATAGCATACCTCCTGCATGATGTGCTGTATGGTATTGACAGGGTTAATGGCAGCATCAGCCTTCCTGCAACTTTACATTAAGAAAACTTTAGAAAGCTGGATAGAAATTCGGCCCTGATTTACTCCCTGTGCAGTCACATTAGATGACATGCCATCCCTCCACACAGCCTCTGAGTGCAGAAGTCCCAAGAGCCTCAGAACTGCTATAATAGATTCATAGATACTAAGGTCAGAAGGGACCATTATGATCATCTAGTCTGACCTCCTGCACAACACAGGCCACAGAATCTCACCCACCCACTCCTGTGAAAAACCTCAATAGCTCAGACATAGGTGAAGTCCTCAAATCGTGGTTTAAAGACTTCAAGGAGCAAAGAATCCTCCAGCAAGTGACCTGTGCCCCATGCTACAGAGGAAGGCGAAAAACCTCCAGGGCCCCTTCCAATCTGCCCTTGAGGAAAATTCCTTCCCGACCCCAAATATGGCGATCAGCTAAACCCTGAGCATATGGGCAGGATTCACCAGCCAGATACTACAGAAAATTCTTTCCTGGGTAACTCTCATCCCACCCCATCTAACATCCCATCAGATCCCACCCCATCTAACATCTATCCTGGGAGTGCAAAGGGACAAGCTGAAAAGAGGCTGCATAGAGAGTCACCCTTCCTTCCCTCTCCTGCCCCTGTGCTCTCCTCTCTCAGCAGCAGCACAAGTGTGCAGGAGATCCAATGGACCATAGGGACAGCAAATAGTCCTATGGCCCACAGTAGTGGTTGTAGAACACCTGCTCTATGCTCCACCCAGTGGATGGGAAAGCATTCCGTCTCTCCATGTGCTAGACAATCTCAACCCGTAGCGGACAACCCCCACAATTTTTTTTTCATGAATGGGAGGTAGCAGCCACCCCACTGACTTCAAGACAGAATTGGGTTCAAACTTATATTAAGAGAGACAGGGAAGAAGTGACAAGTTGGACAACATAGGTTTTATTAGAGTACATAAGTAGGGCCCTACCAATTTCACGGCCATGAAAAACACATCACGGACCATTAAATCTGGTCTCCCCTGGTGAAATATGGTCTTTTCTGTGCTTTTACTCTATACTATATAGATTTCACAGGGGAGACCAGTGTTTCTTAAATTGGGGGTCCTGACCCAAAAGGGAGTTGCGGGGGAGGAGTCGCAAGATTATTTTAGGGGGGACGCAGTATTGCCACCCTTACTTCTGTGCTGCCTTCAGATTTGAGCATCTGGAGAGCGGTGGCTGTTAGCTCTGAAGGCACTGCCCCGCCAACAGCAGCACAGAAGTAAAGACGGCAATACCATACCATGCCGTCCTTACTTCTGTGCCGCTGCTGGCAGTGGCTCTGCCTTCAGAGCTGGGCTCCCAGCCAGCAGCCGCTGCTCTCCAGCTGCCCAGCTCTGGACACCACCGTCAGCAGCACAGAAGTAAGTGTAGAAGTACCGCAACCCCCTTACAATAACCTTGTGACCCCCCACCCCCGAACCCCTTTTTGGGACCCCTTACAATTACAACACCGTGACATTTCAGATTTAAATTTCTGAAATCATTTAATGTACGATTTAAAAAATCCCATGACCGTGACATTAACCAAAATAGACCGTGAATTTGGTGGGGCCCTATATATGACAGTATCCTGTGTATGGTATGTAAAAAATAAAGCCGTACTGTAAAAAATAAAGTCCTGTTTTATCTACATATTTATTTTAAAAGAACAGAAGGCTTTTCAAAGTTGAATCAATAGCAGCATTACTGGAACACATTTGGAATGGACAACGTTTGGCCTATTGTGTTAAATTCCTAAGGGTTTGCCTATTTTTGTATCAGATTACAGCTTTATTAGGTACAACTGTTTTTACATTGCATTTTTGTGATTAATGATGCTAAAAGGATTTTGGCATTTCAAATGTTGTACACAAACCTAATGGGCAAAATCTTCTGTAAACTTCTTCTAAGCTCTTGGCAAACTTTCCTCGGGAGTAAATATTAACTCCAGATAGTGTTTATTAGCTTTTATAAAATAATCACTGTAATAGTGGCATGTAATTGCTGGAGGTAAAAGCACACCCAGGCCAAGAATTAATCAAGTTTGAGCTCCCTAATAGAAACAGGTCAGGAACAATTTATTTCTTGCCAGTTTTTATTTAAAATAATAATTTTCTTCTGACTTTGTTTCATATTCCAAGAGTGATTTCATGCACAACATTCCCTGAACAGATTATGATGTTAACTAGAGACGGGTCTAAGCTGCAAAGCTCAAGTTCAGATACACACTCCCACAAAGGACGGGGGTGTTTGGATCTAGAGTTTCAGTTTGGCTTATTACACAGAGGGGGACCAGGCATAACATTCAAGTCTGAATTTTAACTCCCCATAACTTTGGATATTCAGATCCAGGGTTTTATTTTGATCAGATCTATCAATAATATAAAGTTCATCTATTTATGTCTGATGCTGTTGACATCATAGCAGAATTTTCTGAAGCCTTCTCGATCCATCACTAACTTTGCACACTTCGCTGCTGACCTCCCAGTGATCTGCCATGCACCATCTATCCATCTCCTCACTGGTCATCCCCTACTATGATGACCCACCACCATTCCTTCCCATGGTAACTTTCTCTAGGGTATTACCATCTCTACATCTGTTTTGACCAAAAGTACATAAGTTTGATTCTGTTGATTCCGAGAGCAGAATCTGCTTCTCTCCAATAATATTTATAAGTGTTCATCTTCTTTTTCATCCAGGAGACATGCAAGAGTCTCCTCCAATACTACATCTCAAAGGCTGCAGTTTTCTTCTTGTCAGCAGTGTTAGTGTCCCAGGATTCATATCCATAAATTGCTATTGAAAAAATTAAGCTTTTCACCAGTCAAACCTTCATTCACTGAGATGCAAGTTTTTCCACACTTTAGTAAGGGAAGCCACAGCTGAGCAAGCCCTCCAAGTCTTTTTTTGATTTCTTTGGAGCACCCTCCTTGTATGTATATAAATCCAGATAATTAAGTTCATCTACTATCTCTACAGCTTGGCCGTTAATTTTACCCAGGGTGCAATCTAGACTGATGAACAGCGGTGTCCCTTCAGTTCTCCAACCTGGGATGCCTTTTACACTGCTTCACTGTGGGAGTTACCACTCGTGATTTCCTCACACATGGGCTGAACCATATAAATTAGTCCCAGTCATACTGCAAGAGTGCTACAACCAGCCACCCTTGAATTACACTGAAGAGTAACACCAGCAAATTCCCAGTCCCAGACACTCCCCCAGAAATGTGCATCTTGTACTGCTCAGCACTCTCCTAGACAATACACACTCATATAAAGTCTGTCATTTTATTAATAGAAAATGATATGCACAAATCCTGTTTTCCCAAATGGAGCTTCCCAAACACTTCAATCCAAACACACTGGCCTATATAAAACAATAAAAAAGTGTATTAAATACAGAAAGATATATTTTAAGTGATTACAAGTAATGGAGCATAATAGAATTGGTTACAAGAAAATAAAAGTAAATGGCAACTAATGCCTAACTTAACAAGCTAGAGTGAAGTCAAAGCAAAGGTCTCTTTCACCACATTTTTCAGCAGTCTTACCGGCTAAATCTTTCAGTCAGGATCCCTCCCCCAGTCCTGTTTCCTTTACTCTTCAAGTTTTGTGGATGCTGTGAGTAGAGAGAAAGGAGGACTAAATTGGGGATTCTCCTCTCTCCTCTTTACAGCTCTTTCTCTTCTTTGAGAATCCCCTCCGGCTGAGGTTCAGGAGACGGAAAGTGTGTGTGGATAGGAAACCCCAGCTGTTTCTTTGTCAAGATGTAAATTTTTATTCACATCCTCTTCCTGCCAAAGAATGACCACTTAAGCAGGTGATGGTCCATTTGATTTTGCTGACAGCTGGCTGGCTAGCATTTTGTCTCTGGGGAACTGGTTTGTGGCTGCTCCCCTCAACTTGAACATGTGTAGAAATATCATACAGAGGAATCCTATAACTTTACATGCAATGTTGCCACACACATTTTACCAGGACAATAGTAATCAGCATATTATGAGTTTTCAAATCATACCTCACAAGGCATACTTTGTAGAAAATGTATCACAGTTCTGTAAAAGGAGTGAATATGGTGGTACAGACTGACACAGTATTGTCCACTTGCATCATGTAATTACTGATCATGTCAATGTACATGCATTTCATTTTTGACACACTCAAGAATAGTCCCTATGCCTCACTAACATATTCCAACAGTCATTGCATTGCATTAATGGTTGCAGCATTACAACATATCATATCAACGTATCTGAGGTTGGTTAAGAAGTGAGCACCAATAGAAATCACAGCTCCTTCCATTTTATCAAAACCTTCCAGGGCTTGTGTCATAAACAAAATTCTGTTTCATGTTGAAAAGACTTGGGGACGGAATACAGCCTTGTTTCACACTCTGCCTAATGAAAAACCACTCACTGTAACCTCCTATGGTTCGCTCCATGGTTTCTTATTGATTGTAGGGACTTGCAATGAGTTGCTCTGGAATCCCCATGTCTGCTAGTATCCTCCAGAGACAATCTTGTCGAATAGTATCTGTGGCACTGGCAGACCAACTGCCAGCTCATGCCAAGGCCTTTAGGCCTCAGTGAACACTGACAAATGCATAGCTGGATATCAGTCTGGCTCACCTGTGTGCTAGCATTGTTAAAATAGATATTAAATTGATAAGCGTATGTTTAGTGTTTAAACTTGATGAAATGCTTGTAGGATGCTACATGTATTGAACTCTCTTATAACATCTGTAGCCCCTGGAATAAAGTTATATTGCGTGTTTGCATTGGAAAGATCTGTAATTGTGTAACTCACCAAACAGGAAAGAAGCATTAATTAATGTAAAGTGTTGGTCCTACACACAAGGCCCACTGAAATCAAATGAGTCATTGTGAAACATCAAAGGATAAATACTTTGTTGATTGCCCTCACATATACCCATGAAGAGGAGACAGGCACCACCACTTGTTCCATCAATTTGAACTCTGGGGGAAGGGAATAAAAATCCCTGACGATAAGGAACTGTATCACGATGCTGCTCGGAATATGGAGAGGGCAATATTTCTAAGCATAAGCAAGGGATCCCCAAACTGCTTGGCTTGGGTTAGCTCTAGAGGACATAGAAACCTTGCGTATTGCAGCAGTTTCTATTACCTTTTGGAACCTAAGACCGTAACTCATTTGTGAGAGTTAGTTTACCTGGTTTAATCTTGTAAATAACTCATTTCATTTTTCTTAGTTAATAAATTGTTAGTTAGTTTATTATAGGATTAGCTACAAATGTTGTCTTTGGTGTGAGATCTAAGGTACAATTGACCTGGAATAAGTGACTGGTCCTTTGGGACAGGGAGTAACCTGAATATTTTTGGTGTCAGGGACCATCTATCACAAAGGCAAGCTTGCCTAAGTGTGAAAATAGACCAGAGTACCCAAGGGGACTGTTTGTGATGTTAAGGCTGTTGTAACACTTGAGGAGTTCACATTTGATATTTGGTTGGTGAAATCTAAGTATAGAACACACACCCACTTTGTGGTTTGTGCTCTGTTTCTTTACAGTCTTCCCTGAAGTTAGAACTCCTAGTTATGAGCGACTTTTGATATTGACAAGCTGTCTAACACTTTGGTGTAGTCAGTGAAACACATAATCAATGGATAATTATACTCCCTGCAAATTTTCATTGACATGACAGAGGTTCGCAATCTGATCACGTGCTTTGTCCTTTTCTGAAGTGAGCTTGTCTATATGTCTGTTTCTATCATTTGCTTCGTCTGATCCAAAATTCTGTGGAGCAGTACTTAACTCACATAAAATATCAGGGAGATGGTACGATCATTACTGTATTCTGTTATATCCCCTCCCTTTGGTAAGGGCAGAAAGATTCCCTTTGTCCAGTTCAATGGATTTTGAGTCATGCATATCTCATTGCAAAAATTTCTACATGAGATCAATACCACAGTCACCTACTGCTTTTAGCAACTCTGCTGATACCTGTACTATCCTGATACTTTCCCATGCTTCGTTTTTATAATAGTACTCACCACTTCCTCTAGCAGAATTGATGGTTCTGACTCCATGCTCTTTTTTCTGACATCCTGTATTACAAGTGGCTCTGATGAGGCATACAGATTGTCACAGTAATCTCTCCATCTGCATTTTACATCATCATCTTCACTAAGAACTCCACCATCATGGTTTTTTATTCTCCTCTGTCACAGTGAAATCCTTTTAGTAGGAACTCTGACCACAGTGAACATACTTTTTATAATATTACTCTCTTTATAATTCTCAAGTTCCTCCAATTTTGCCCTAATGTATTTGCTCTTCTCTTGTCTAGTCTGCCTTTTAATCAGTCTGCTCGATTCCTTTTATTCTCGCCTGCATTCTTCAGTCTCCAGGTCACTCTCTTTCATCATAAGTCATTTGTTCCACCAACTCAAACACCATCTCTGTTAACCGTGGTGCAGTCTGATGCTGATGTTTCAGATTGCGTTCTTTGGTGGTTTTGAGCATGATAAATCTGGGAATAAAATGAAAACTGTTTGGGTTGTTCTCCTCTTGCACTTGTGACAATGACTCAAGACCATTCTTTACAGAAGTCATGTCATTTTTGTTGATTTTGCACAGGTCCAGTTACTACGGACCTGCTGAACATATTATCTTTTTCAATTTAATTTGATGTTGGAGGCTAACAGTTGGTCTGATCTACAGTCCTTACTTTCTACCCCTCCACCCCCACGAACATGATACAGTTCTGTGGTAATCTAGAATCCTATTTTCGACGTCTCCGACTCAAGGAATATTTCCAACACACCTCTGAACAACATATTAACCCACAGAGACCTTCCTACCAAGACTACAAAAAGAAGGATTCTGAGTGGACTCCTCCTGAAGGTCGAAACAACAGACTGGACTTCTACATAGAGTGCTTCCGCCGATGTGCACAGGCTGAAATTGTGGAAAAGCAGCATCACTTGCCCCTTAACCTCAGCTGTGCAGAACACAATGCCATCCACAGCCTCAGAAACAACTCTGACATCATAATCAAAAAGGCTGACAAAGGAGGTGCTGTCGTCATCATGAATAGGTCGGAATATGAACAAGAGGCTGCTAGGCAGCTCTCCAACACCACTTTCTACAAGCCATCATCTTCTGATCCCACTGAGGGTTACCAAAAGAAACTACACCATTTGCTCAAGAAACTCCCTGAAAAAGCACAAGAACAAATCCGCACAGACACACCCCTGGAACCCCGACCTGGGGTATTCTATCTGCTACCCAAGATCCATAACCTGGAAATCCTGGACACCCCATCATCTCAGGCATTGACACCCTGACAGCAGGATTGTCTGGCTATGTAGACTCCCTCCTCAGGCCCTACGCTACCAGCACTCCCAGCTATCTTCGAGACACCACTAACTTCCTGAGGAAACTACACTCCATTGGTGATCTTCCTGAAAACACCATCCTGGCCACTATAGATGTAGAAGCCCTCTGCACCAACATTCCACACAAAGATGGACTACAGGCCGTCAGGAACACTATCCCCGATAATGTCACGGCAAAGCTGGTGGCTGAACTTTGTGACTTTGTCCTCACCCACAACTATTTCACGTTTGGGGACAATGTATACCTTCAAATCAGTGGCACTGCTATGGGTACCTGCATGGCCCCACAGTATGCAAACATTTTTATGGCTGACTTAGAAGAACGCTTCCTCAGCTCTCGTCCCCTAATGCCCCTACTCTACTTACTCTACATTGATGACATCTTCATCATCTGAGGAATTCCACCATAATTTCAATAATTTCCATCCCACCATCAACCTCAGCCTGGACCAGTCCACACAAGAGATCCACTTCCTGGACACTATGGTGCTAATAAGCAATCGTCACATAAACACCACCCTATACCAGAAACCTACTGACTCCTATTCCTACCTACATGCCTCCAGCTTTCATCCAGACCACATCACACGATCCATTGTCTACAGCCAAGCTCTACGATACAACCACATTTGCTCCAACCCCTCAGACAGAGACAAACACCTACAAGATCTCTATCAAGCATTCTTACAACTACAATACCCACCTGCTGAAGTGAAGAAACAGATTGACAGAGCCAGAAGAGTACCCAGAAGTCACCTACTACAGGACAGGCCCAACAAAGAAAATAACAGAACGCCACTAGCCATCACCTTCAGCCCCCAACTAAAACCTCTCCAGCGCATCATCAAGGATCTACAACCTAACCTGAAGGACGACCCATCACTCTCACAAATCTTGGGAGACAGGCCAGTCCTTGCTTACAGACAGCTCCCCAACCTGAAGCAAATACTCACCAGCAATCACGCACCACACAACAGAACCACTAACCCAGGAACCTATCCTTGCAACAAAGCCCGTTGCCAACTGTGTCCACATATCTATTCAGGGGACCCCATCATAGGGCCTAATCACATCAGCCACACTATCAGAGGCTCGTTCACCTGCACATCTACCAATGTGATATATGCCATCATGTGCCAGCAATGCCCCTCTGCCATGTACATTGGTCAAACTGGACAGTCTCTACATAAAAGAATAAATGGACACAAATCAGACGTCAAGAATTATATTCAAAAACCAGTTGGAGAACACTTCAATCTCTTTGGTCACTCGATTACAGACCTAAAAGTTGCAATTCTTCAACAAAAAAACTTCAAAAACAGACTCCAGTGAGAGACTGGTGAATTGGAATTAATTTGCAAACTGGATACAATTAACTTAGGCTTAAATAGAGACTGGGAGTGGATGGGTCATTACACAAAGTAAAATTATTTCCCCATGTTTATTTCCCCGCACCCCCCACCATTCCTCAAACGTTCTTGTCAACTGCTGGAAATGGCCCACCTTGATTATCACTACAAAAGGTCCCCCCCCCCCCCCGGTCCGGCTGGTAATAGCTCACCTTAAGCGATCACTCTTGTTACAGTGTGTATGGTAACACCCATTGTTTCATGTTTTCTATGTATATAAATCTCCCCACTGTATTTTCCACTGAATGCATCCGATGAAGTGAGCTGTAGCTCACGAAAGCTTATGCTCAAATAAATGTGTTAGTCTCTAAGGTGCCACAAGTACTCCTGTCCTTACTTGGGAAAGTCTTTGTCCATTGGACACTCAAGCTCCAGCATCATTGCATCATTACATAGTTGATTTTCTTTTTTGTCATGCCATTAGGTGACCTCAGTGAATTTAAACAGCTAGGATGTTGAATGAAGATGGTACTTGTAAAGACCAGATTATTAAAGTAGCAACATTCTATTAAACACCTTCCTCTCTCATTTTGTAAACCAAGACCATTGTTTCCCATTAATTCTTTATGCATGCTTGCAGTTCCAATGTTCACATTCAGGCCTTCAATGACAAGGGTACTGTCTTTGATTGGTGTTTTAATGAGCATCTCTTCAGACCATTTACAGAACTCATCAGATAGCTGGAAACTAAATATTGAGCTCCAAATATTTAATTATGGGTTCTTTAATGTATCAGAGAAATGTATTACGCATTGCAACGGCTGGAAGTTGAAGCAAGATAAATTCAACTGGAAATATAGCATAAATTTTTAACAGAGTAATTAACCATTGGAACAATTTACCAAGGCTCATGGTGGATTCTCCAGCACAAACAATTTTTAAATCATGATTGGATGTTTCTTTCTAAAAGAGATATTCTAGGAATTATTTTTGGCCATTCTATGACCTGTGTTATGCTGCAGGAGGACAGATTATATGATCATGATGGTCTCTTCTGGCCCTGGAATCTATGAATCCATGAAAAGGTGTATTGGAACCAGCAGTGGCAGAGTAATTCAGCCATCACCTACAATCATCACTGGCTTTACAAATGAGCGAGAAATGAGTCACAGCAGTAGGAAGACAAACTGCTTATATATAGCACCTTTCACATACTGCACATCAAGGGGCTTTATAATCCCTTCTCAAAAAAAAATTGCAAAGCCTTTGCTACTGCACCACCTTATGCTGTCTGATCTCATCAAAAGTAGCAAGCCAGGCTGGGGCAGTATTTGGATAGGAGACCTTATAGGAACTCCTTGGCGCCACAAGAAGTGGTGACTACATTCTGTATATTAGCTTGATTGATGAGAAAAGGGACTCGCTCTCTGTAAATCTGTTTTCCTAGTTATTTTTTACCAAGAAATAAAGATGTCATTAATTACCATATCAACTGCTGCAGCCTTCCTTCAATCTCCTTTGTAAGGAAGGCAAGAGACTTTTAAAAGAAGTTAGTTTTTAAACCACTAGACAAGAGTGTCATCATCACTGTAAATGATCTACCAAGAGGAAGTGTAAAAACGTAATATCCCAGCTGAATAAATCCATGCCAGAATCTTGTAATAGAAAATCCACATTTCTTATAAAAACAAGCTCAGAGGCTAGTCCATTCTGCTTTTATAACCTGTTAAGCACCATTCAATCAAACCTACATTTATATAACCATTTTCAAACTAAAACTTCAAGATACTTTAATTCAAATAAAATCAATGAATCAAATGTTAAAAGAAAAGGAGTACTTGTGGCACCTTAGAGACTAACCAATTTATTTGAGCATAAGCTTTCGTGAGCTACAGCTCACTTCATTGGATGCAAACATTAAAAGCCCTTTATAATGTCAAAACAAAGAAACAAGTCTTTAGGCTGTGCAAATCATAGCCAAGATCTATGTCATTTTTTTCTTGTCCTTCTCATGTGCATATTTTGAAAGAATCAGGATGATCTATATTAGTATTATAGACGTGAACAGTGTAGATGTACAATAGTTTCAAACATCATGAAGCTAAATCAGTGTTAAAATCATCTGTTACACTATACAGATACCCTTACTCAGTAAATTAATCCAAGACCAGTCACACTGGAGCGAATGGGACTGCTCCTGGAGTAACAGACTAAGTAAGAAGACTGGACTCTAGCCCAGAGACTGTTACCAATATTTCCTTCAGATCTGACTTCTGCGGGTTTACATCCCACTCATTTCACTCTGACCTTCAGATTCAACTAAACTCAAAATCCCAGTGTTAAATTCAGTTGAGTTCCTCATTAATTTGATTCAAAATCAGCTGTTTCTCATTCAGAGCTGGACCCAGGCTCACTCAGAAGGTTTGTGAGCCTCAAAGATTTTCACAAAACCAACCTGAACCTTGAGTTTTGAACAAAACCCCAACCCCGGTGAATTTCACATGGTTTTGGCTGCAAACAATTCTCACAGCTCTACTTAAATAGAATCATGAAAGAACTTTTGCCTAGAAGTGAAACTCTCAAAGGCTGGCCATTCATTATGTTTCCAAAAATCTGGGAGAAATCAATTGCTTTTAATATTGTTTGATTTTGCTTTCTTCAGAAAGTAACTTGAACAGTTTTGTGAGAAGTAAATGCAAAACTTGCCCATCACAAAAGAGAAGAAAGGAGTAAAAGGTGCTTTCCCCCTCCTCTGTGCCTCTCCACAAATAGGCCAGCTACAATTGCAGGCTAAGCAAAAGTCTGTTCACAGCTACTGTCTCCACCGGTGCTAATCCCCTTCAAAAAGGGTGAGACAGTTTGGCCAGAGTGCTGCCCCTCTCTTCAACTGGCCATTAGATCTGGCTGCCCGTTGTTGGGCGTGAGCACTGAACCCGACCCAGAATCATGACACAGAAGTTGCACTCCTCAGGAGTGCCACAAACTCATCCTGAAAGCTTGAAGTCAAGTTGGATTCTTTCCTTCCCATATATCATGAATAATAAGGATCCTGCAAGACAAATTAGGCCTGCAGTGACAGCTGTTAAAAAATAAATAATAAAAGTAGGAAAGTTTATGGAGTTTAAGGCTAGCCTAAAATATGGTAGGCACCTCACAATCAAGATACAGTCCTTGCCCAGAAGACCCATACAATCTGATTTGACATGACGCTACAAGCAAGCGTCCGATATAAAAACAGATAGGAGAAGGGCAGAAGGACAAGGGTGACAATAAGATGATGTGGTTATTCAGTAAGGAGCATACACATTTTAATGATTGAGTCCCTTTAATTTAAAAAAACATTACTAGTAGTTGGTTACCTTGCCTCCTGTTCGCTTTCTGTAGGTTTCATGACAGAATTGTTTTTAGGAGGGAAGTGAATGTGGCAAGGGAAGTACGTTATCAAACAGGGACAGGAGAGCATTGCAAATCTAAAGAACTGCACAGAAGAAGGCACAGAGAAATCTTGTAGAAGACGACTAAGGCTTTGTCTACACTAGCGCTTTTGTTGGCAAAACTTGTGTCAGTCAGGGGTGTGAAAAAACACACCCCTGACTGACTTATATTTCCCAACAAAAGTGCCAATATGGACAGCGCTATGTTGGTGGGAGAGCTACCGCTGCTCATTGGGAGTGGTTTAATTATGCTGGCAGGAGAGCTCCATAGTCCATAGTGTAGACATAGCCTAAGAAGGTATCAGGCTAGAACCATTGTTAGAGCAGAAATTATGTGGGAGCGCAAAGGCTTTCCAAGAGGTTTGCATGTATGTCACGAAAATTGGAGCCAATAGGGTTGCATAGATGCACATGAGGGTATATGTTGTCCTGTAGAGTGTTTATTACAGATAATGAGTTGTGAGAGGAAGAAAGCCAACTTGACTTTCAGATCTCAGAGAGTCTTTGTGGCCCTTGCTGTTAGTCTGATCTGGAATCACTGAGACACAATAAGAACCCCATGACACAATTTTCACACTATCACTTTTTAATGTAGAACTGCACTTCCAGCTACACTAGCTCTTCAAAACCATACTTTGGGAATCAGCCAATGTGCTTTTATCAGTCAGACAGCTCTTTCATTTATTGCCTTTGCAGTTAGGGTGTCATATACATATGTTTCAGGCATACTGTGAAGCATAGTATCAAATAGTATCTATGGTGCCATAATCTCCCAACCAGAAATGTATTGTTATGCCTGTGAAATAGTTATTTTGGAAATATTACTTATAACAAGTATTTCTAAATCAATGTTATTTCTAAAACTTTGTTATTTGCATAAGCACTTTACTGAGGACTAAGAAATAAAAAGTCCCTGCCATAAAAGGTTTACAATCTATATAGAAAACACAGCCCAAACATAGAGCATGTAATGCACTAAGAAACAAGGGAGTAAGCGGAGACCGTTAGCATGCACCGTGTTAGCTCCACTGTTTTTAAAAATAGGATAAAAAAAAATCAAGATTTAAAACACAATTCCTACCTATCGTATCGTTAACACAAAGAGATGACTAAAATGAAAAAGGTTTTTAAAACCTTTGTTTCTCACTTGTGTTCTTTGTTTAGCTTTCGCACTCGCCTTGGAATGTGCGAGGAGAGCAGCCAGCCTCACTTTCTGGTTCACATGCACTAGCACTATGCTCTTGCTTTTGAGTCTCCAAAAAAACACCCCCCCCAACAACTCGTTTTATATTACACATCTTTTGGAGCCCAAACTACTTAACAGTAGCCCTTTGCGGATCCTGTCTCAATAGGATTATGCAGTCATACTAGAAAATGCAACCCTCCCCTTTGTGGGCTACCTAGACTGTGGCCCCAGAAGCACAAGAGTAGCAAGTTATTTGCCTGCATACTCCTTCCCTGGAGCCAAGGGCAGGGAGTGGGCAGGAAATGAATAGGACCTTGGATTCACTCCCTTCAATTGCTAGTAAGAGTAGCCTGTGTGTGATGGGATGGGTAATAATTTATTACTTCTCTAGGCCAGCAGTAATTTACTACCCCCACCCCACCCCAGGGAGCAAATAGGAAGCATGAGGAATTGTGACTCAGAAGCATTTCTCTAAGTAGCACGGATCCCAGAGCAACCCCTGGGATGATACGCATTATATTCATTCTCAGAGCTGTTCCTAACCTCACAATCTAGCCCTTAATATTTTGACTAATAAGCTCAACCTTGGCAAGTGAAGTCTCCAATAACAATTGCATTGACATCAAGGAATCTTTATCACTTTGAAACCTTTAATACAAATGCAGCTTTGAATCACAGGGAACAGTCTATCTGATATGGTGCAAACAAGATGCCACATAGAAAAAATTACAAGGACTGCACAATGTACAATTGTATTTTTATTGCAGGTCTCCAGGGACAGAGTGAAATACAAATGAGTTTGTACCTATCATCAGAACCCTAAGATACAAAAATGGGGCTGAAACTGGTTTGCCTTACTCACATGAGCAGGCACATTTCACTTGTGCAAGAAAGGGAGGCAGGGTTCAACTCCAAGATTAGAGCTGGTTAGAAAAATGGGTATTTTATCCTGGAGAAATCTTTGACTTTTCATTGAAAAACTGAAAGTCTCAAAACCTAAATTTTTCAGGAAAAATGCTTTACATTTTTTTCAATTATAAGTTAAAATTTTCCATAGAAGTAGACACTTGACACTTTCCATGAAAATTTTTATTTAGTTGAAAATCCAGTCTTCCATCCAAAACCTGTTTGAATGGAAAATTTTCAATCAACCTACATATGTTGTATGCCCAGTTGACATATACCCTTAGTTAAGAACATTTACAGTTGGGGTATACATTATACTAGAGCAAAAAAGCAACTAAGAAAGAAAAAAACCACAAAAAACCACAGCCACCCTACATTAAAAATGATGAAGAGTGCAAGGTGAAGCACGCAAAAATTAGGAAATGCCAAAATTAAGGTTGCCCGTGCAATTTTCATTCAGCCCTCTTTTGTGTATGCATTATGGCATGGGCTTGCGTTACACAACCACATAGTATTTTTCTCCCCAAGACCCATGCCTTATTCAGTGAATGGGTAGTTACTCCCTATTTCTTTTCATCCTCCTCAATCAATATGTGGCCTTCAGGCTTTATTTAATGCATACCATCCCACCCTGCACAGAACACACAATTATAAGTTTCTTTCTTGGTGCTTCTGTGAAGCTTTCAGAATACCTATGGGCTGCACAAACGTGAATGAATTTAGCTCCATAACACCCGCTGGAGATTAGGTGTTATTATTATACCCATTTTACACCTGAGGAATTCACAGGGCGATTAAAGCCAAAAGTGTCCACTAATTTGGGGTGCCCAATTTCAGAGACCTAGAGCATGATTTTTTCAGAGTATTTAGAATTTGTACAGCACTTTATATGTTCAAAACACAGCTCCCCATGTCTTCTTTTGCAGTTGTGATCACCCAGCCCTTCTATAAATCTGTCCCCTGGTGTCTCAGATTGGGCAACCAGAAAATGGGGAACACACAATTCACAGGTGCTAACTGTGAAAAGTTTGGTGTGAATAACTTACCTAGCATCACATAGGAAGGGAGAGAATACAATTGTCCAGGGTGGCATTCATCTTCCTTAACCATGAAACCATCCTTTTCTTCCTGCGATCCCCTGCCTCATTCACTACACAACTTCCAGCTTCTGCAACAAATGAGGCAAGAGTCTTACAGACAACAGCATAATTCACCGTACAACGCTGATTAATTCTCAGAGCAGGTTCATCCTGTGCAGTGAATGAGGTAGGAGTCCACACAACCTTAATATTAGATGTTGCAACCATCTCTGTGTATACAGAGAGGTAGATTGTGACTTTAGGGACAGTGCTGAGCAAGGGATGATGATAAACTGCACCATCCGAGGAGTACTCCTAGGAAGCAGGGTACCTCAAAGACACACCTCTGAATCAGTTCCTCCTTTGCTTCCCCCTCACTTCAAGTGAGTAGTAATCTGCTCCTGGTGTATACCAGCAGCAAAATATGGCACCACCTGCACTGGCCAGTGCATAAGGGAGGAGGGGTCAAAGTTGTTCCAAAGATCTGCCCATTCCTCACCCACCAACTCTGTGGAAAGGGTATCAGTTTGCACAGCCCTACTTACTCCCGTGTGCCTGGTTCCCAGGGTCTGGGTACCCAACGTAGAGATGCAAGGGAAGTTCTTACTCTCTTTTACTCCCTTGCCCAGGTGTGTAGTCCAAATCTAGCTCTTACAATAAACCCCCCAATTTTTTTAGTCTGGAATTATAACATGCTCTCCTGGGCTGTTCGGGATTTAGCACATTCTGCAATCTACAGGTTAGGGTCTATTAGAAGTGTCCAAACAGTGAACGAGATAATTTAATAATCCTAGAAAGAGATCATCAGCACTTAGAAATGCTGTGGGCCCTTCTGCCAACACCAGTGTCCCATTCTGACACCAGGACCTTGCAAGTCAGTTTTGCAGTGGAAGAGAAGTCAGTGACACAGAGAGTCTTAATATATTCTGAATGTAATGGTGTATGTACACACATGCATCAGTACTGGAACAAAGGGAGTTAAACAGCATATAGATCAGGGTTTTTTCAGGACTCTTAGCCCAACACCAATGTTCAGCTGCACAGTGAGTAACTCCGCCTCAAGAATTGGCCCCACTGAGAGAGCAGGGCAGAAAGCAAGTTCCCTTGCTACTCACACAGCTTCCTTCATCCAGAAACTTGTATAACCAAACTAATACCACAGTACATTTTCCCAAGACTGAACATTTGCTCAAACACTAAGAAAAAAATTAAAAGACCATGTGTAACAACACCATCTAGTGACTCTTGCCATAATAATATAGTACTCAGATATACTAATTTAAAAGTCAATTTATTTGGGCAGGGAACCATTTTAAAATACTTTAATAGAAATTCTAATTTATCCAAGAAGATTCTATAGCATGAGGCAACATCTGATTTGGAAAAGAGTGATGTTTAGAATGTTGGCATGTCTTTTCCAGTGACTGATGGGGAGGTTTCATAAACTCATAGATTGCAAGGGACTTCAAGAGGTCATCTAGTTGAGCCTCCTGCACTGAGGCAGGACTAAGTACATCTAAACCATCCCTGACAGGTGTTTGTGTAACCTGTTCTTAAAACCTCCAGTGATGGGAATTCCACAGCCACCCTTGGAAGCCTATTCAAATGTTTAACTTTCCTTATAGTTGGAAAGCTTTCCTTACTATCTAACTTACATCTCCCTTGCTGCAGATTACAACCATTAGTTCTTGTTTTACCTCCAGTGGACACGGAGAACAATTGATCATACTCTTTATAATATAAAAACTTATCAGGTCCTCCCTTGATCTTCTTTTATCAAAACTAAACATGCTCATATTTTTTAATTTATTATAAATCAGGTTTTGTAATCCCTTTATAATTTTGTTGCTCTCCCCTAGACTCTCTCCAGTTTGTCGATATCTTTCTTTAAGTGTGGCACCCAAACCTGGACATAATACTCCAGCTGAGCCTTCACCAGTGCTGAGTAGAGTGGGATAATTACGTCCCACGTCTTACATACAACAATCCTTTTAATACACACCAGAATTATATTAGTTCTTTTTGCAACTGCATCACATTATTGACATGTTCAATTTATGATCCACTGTGACCCCCCAGATCCTTCTCAGCAGGATCCTAGCCCGTTATTCCCCATTTTATAGTTGTATATTAGATTTTTCCTTCCTGTGGTCTGTATTTGTTTTTATTGAATTTCATCTTATCGATGTCAGACCAATTCTACGGTTTTTCAAGGTCATTTTTAATTCTGTCCTTCAGAGTGCTTGCAACCCATCCCAGCATGGTGTCATCCACAAATTTTATAAGCATATCATCAACTCCAAAATCCAAGACATTAATAAAAATGGTGAATAGTAGTGGACCCAGGACAGATACCTATGGGAGCTCACTAGTTCTGTGCCCCCCAGTTTGATAGCAAACCACTGATAACTACTCTTTGAGTACAGTCCTTCAACCAGTTGTGCACCCACATTACAGTAATTCCATCTAAAGTAGACCACATTTTCCTAGTTTGCTTAAGAAACTGTCATGTGGGCATGTGTCTAAAGCCTTACTAAAGTCCAGACATATCAAGTCTACTGCTTCCCCCTATCTACTAGGCCAGGAAACCTAACAAAGAAGAAAATTAAGTTGGTTTGCTATGATTTGTTCTTGACAAATCCATTTTGTCTATTACTTGTTACTCTATTATCCTCTAGGTGTTTACAAACTGATTGTTTAATAATTTGTTCCAGTATCTTTCCAGGTATCAAAGTTAGGCTGACTGGCCTATAAGAAAGGAAACAAAGACGACCCACAAAATTAAAGATATGTTTGCCTTTCTCAGGTCCATTAGGACCTCACCCATCATCAAAGATAAATGCTAATGGTAATGAGATTGCTTCAGCTAGTTCCTTAAGTAACCTATGGTAAATTTCATCAGGTCCTGCCAACTTGGTCTATCTTATTTAAATATTCTTTAACTTGTTCTTTCCCTATTTTGGCTTGTGTTCCTTCCCCCTTGTTGTTAATACTGATTATGTTAAGCATCTGATCACAACCGTTTTAGTGAAGACTGATGCATACTAGGTATTAAACACTTCAGCCCTCTTGATGTCATGTTATTAGCAATCTTTCCCCTCTAAGTAGTGGACCTATGTTTTCCCTTGTCTTTCTCTTACTCATAATGCATTAATAGAACCTCTTTGTATTGCCTTTTATATTCCTTCCGAAGTGTAACTCATTTGGTGCCTTAGCCTTTCTGATTTTATCCCTGCATGCTTGTGCTGTTCTTTTGCACTCATTCTTAGCAATTTGTTCATGTTTCCACTTTTTATAGGATTCCTTTTTGATTTTCAGGTCATTGAACAGCTCTTGGTGGAGCCATACTGGCCTCTTACTATTCTTCCTATCTTTCCTTCACATCAGGATAGTTTTCTGTTGTGCCTTTAATTTGTCTCTCTGAGAAACTGCCAGAAATCCCAAACTACTTTTTCCCCGTCAGATTTTCTTCCCATTGTCCCTTACCGACCAATTTTCTGTTGAAGTCTTCTTCAGTCCATGTCTGAGGCAAAAAGGATGAAATTTCATACTTAAAATTGTACCTGGTTTTGAGACAAGTTAGAATTGCTTCTGATCAAAGATATATTTGCAACAGAAACATGCAATATTCCAATTTTTTTGCAAAATTTGTGAAACTTCACATAAAAATGCAATTTACAAGCTGAATATTCCCAAGAACAAAATTGTAACCTTTCCGCATCAAACAACCCACACACACCACAAGGATTTTGATAAATGTATCTGTCCAAAGTATTACATTATGTGTTAGAATACTTGAGTACAAACAAAAACACAATTTGGAACGGATTTTCAGTGGGCAGCCTCCCCTGATGCAGGAACGAGCTGCTGTGTGTCCCTACCAGCACATACACTTTTGCTGCATTTAGACCTGTGTCTACATTGAACAAATGTAGTATATATTTGAAAATGTTATCACTTGTGTGCACAGGCGCTAGACTGTAGAGCCTGATCCATCTCCCACTGAAATCATGCATCCGATGAAGTGAGCTGTAGCTCACGAAAGCTTATGCTCTAATAAATTGGTTAGTCTCTAAGGTGCCACAAGTATTCCTTTTCTTTTTACGGATACAGACTAACACGGCTGTTACTCTGAAACCTAAAATCAATGGAAAGACTTGCATTAGTTGCACTAGGCTATAGAAGTACACATGCATGTGCAAAACTGTGCACACATAAATGGAGATTAGGTTGAGAATCCTTAATGAAAATCAGACGCTTAATGTAACATTTGCAAATTTCTATTAAGCCTTTTATGTCACTCACTGTTCAACTGACTTCTGTGTCTTCCAAACATACGCACATGTCATAAAGGGTTAAAAAGGATAAAAACAGATTACAGTGATCTTAAAAAAAAATAAACTAAAAACTGCTTCTCACTGACATTACAGACAGCAGTTCCAATCATCATCAAGGGATAAATCAATTTGCAGCAGCTGTGGCAGCTATTTAAGTCCAGGGCATGTGGCCAGAGTAATGTTAAGATTTTTATTATTATTATTATTTTGGCATCCCATAGCACTGCATTCCAGTGATCAGGAACAGAGTTGGTTAAACTATTTGTTATGAACAATTTATTCATCAGTTTGGCTCTTTGTTCACCAGTCACCTGTGAACAGGTCTCATTCAATTCTCCCCCTCCCCCCAATTTGTTCATTTTTCATAATTGTTTGAATAATTGTGATTAAATATTTGAGCCTGTTAGTTATTTGGGAGCTTTTTGTAGAGCATGCTCCATCAATATCCAGAACCCACTATTCAAGCTGTATCATCTCAGCCACACCTTATGGTTTCTCTCCCCTAATTGGATGACCTAGCTTTAATGTAACAATTTATTTAGATATGATCCAAGTGCCTGCCTTCAAAAACATTAAAGTAACCATATGTTTGGTTATATAATGAACACTCCCACCACTGAAATATTTATGTTTCCCCGTCATTAATAACACCACTGCCATCCGGGGCCAGCTGAGACATTGCTGCCAAAGCTGCAGCCACAAAGAGCTACAGCCCACCAAAGACAGACTGACATTCTAGTGTGATCGTGACTGCTCAGGTTCCAGGGCCATATGGTGGGCAGGAAGAGATCTGTGATGCTGTTTACCATGCCATAGAAATTATTTTCATCTGATTCTACAGCTATGGAACACAGGCATGTTACCCCCGGACCATCAAAGAGCTGGAAAAAATTCAGCAGCAGCACCTTTGAGTGCTTATCAGGTGGCGAGATAAAAATCACATATAATAAGGTTCTCCAAAAGGATCCCACAGCTTATAAATTGCAACTGCATTGGCATGGACATGTCATCCACAGCGACGACACCAAGCACCTAAAGAAAATACCGTATAGTAATAGCAAATCTTTAATGGGCAAAAGATCACAGGGAAAGGAAAATGAGAGATCTCCTAAAGAATGCACCCATTTTGACACTGGTATCAACATGTATCAGAGCCAGGGCCTTCCAGCTGGCAAGCTCCATACAAAGAGTGAGGAGGGATGTGTAAGTTCCTGTCCTATTAGATGTAATGCTTCTAGTTGCCCTCATTTAGGCAATATGCCTTCTCCCACATCTTGTCAGAGCATTCATTTGCCCCATGGTACAGCATATGCCAGCCAGGCATATCTTAGCAATGCAGAATTCCTCAAAATTCAAATATAGTTGTGGATCTGCACACCATATAGATTGCAGTATCCTTCTATGGTATCAATGTCCTTCACCCTCTTTTTTTCACCTTCATGTCTTTTACTGGGGCTTTGTCTGTACAATTCATTCTCACCTCTCTACATGAAGGAAATTTCTCGCTGCATACAATTATATTGTACACGTTGTTATTTGCATTTCCTACACTATTTCTTAAAATAGGTAAGTTTAATAAAAATAATTATTCTTAAGAAAAGAAAACAAAAAGATCAGACGTACTCATGCCTGGCACTTGGTCTGAAGACCTACAAGCAAAACCCAGGTGATGTGCGAAGTGATGCAGGGGACTCAGTAGATAACATTCCTCCTTTGGAACCAACGGAATTGCCTTAGGCTTATGTTAAAAGTCACTGTGCTGTACCATCTCCTCTAGGAAATAGAATTTGTTATCCATAAGCCTTAAATGCTCCAGGACTCAGCTGTCTGAGAGACTGCCTCTACCCCTATGGCCCAATGTGCTGAGGTTCAGAGGCTCTGACAGCAGGACATTCCCAATGGGAAGTGGCTCTGGAATGTGGTGGGCTGGAAGTTTGTCATGCCTCACCACTTTTAGGGCACAGTGCACAATTCATTTCTTTAGTCTCCGTGCTTGGATGACCAAATACTTCACTTCCTGTCTTAAAATGTGAAACAGTTCCCTTGTTCCACCCAAGAGGTGAGTGCATTTCATAGATAGTTAAAACAATTCCTATATTTGTATATAGAGTTTGTCAAGTTCTTTAGGATCCTTTGAAATTAAAAATCCCTATGCCATTGTAAGTGATCATTATTTATGTACAGAGAGAAAATAGTTAATTTAAAGCTAGCTAACTGGGTACCCATACCAATTATATTAATCATACTGGCGTGTCTTGATATTATGAATTTTCCATACATTTTGCTATGCCAACACATGATGCTGAGCAACGATTGATCACTAGATGCTGAAGCCACTGACTCACCTGTCAAAGAAGAGGTACATACACCTCCATACCATCTTTCAACTCAGAGAAGGAGGGAAAGGAGTTGAGACAAAAGTGGGAAGTAAAATGAAAAATAATCTGAAGAGTGAAAAGTAAGAAGATCTAGAAAAGAAAGAAGTGTTGGAACAGATACTGGAGTTTTCCATTGCAAATTATCATCACTAACCGGCTGTCTGGGAACCACTCCAACCTGATGTTGGGTTCTCTTTGATAAAGCGGTGTTTCTAAGCAACATTTCTAGGCAGCTCATGCGTATGAGTGGTCAGCCACCACTCTATGACTTCAAAAAAAAATAAATTTCTTTTGTTAGATGCAGATCCAATTTGTTGTTTGAAAAAATACAGCAGGCCTTTTAAGATACAGTTTTTAAAAAATAAAGAATTAGTACTGAGTATTGTAACACATTTTACCACATTCAGCAGAGAGGCTAATTTATTCAGCAATATATTAATGAATCCCCCATTTTTCTTCTCAACAGATGGGTATTCACGTAACGTGTTAAAGTTGTCAGGTATTTATGTTCTAATTCCATATGCATAATCAGCTGAAGACACCTCTTATTTAACAATGACAGTGACCATTTTATTCACTTGATGTGTTTGGGCTAGGATCTCAGTGAAATACAGGATGGAGACCTGTTCCAACAGAATTTCTAAATTTCATTCTCTTTTCAAATCTCATGGAAAATCGAAGAAAATCTGGACTCAAATTTAAATTTTAACAGTTTAATTTGAACCTTGTGTCTCAGTTTTCCAAGTGTTCAAACAAGGCTTATAATGACCAAGGGGTATGTGATTTTTTGTGGCTTCACTGGAGTATCTAGAAGGCATTCCTATCTCCCTAACATTATGTCTGATTTTATGCATGCATCCATAAGACCAGTAGCTAGTAGAGAAGAACAGCAATACTTCTCTAAAGCAAGAGATTTTCCAGTTTCAGCAAGCTTAATGAGCTGTTGACACCCATCACAGGTAGAATATGAAGAACAGGGCAAAGATGTTTGTGTGGAATACCTCATCTGTGAAAATCTGAAAGGCACTGACAACATATGACTCCCAATACCAGATTTGAAACAGGCAGGAATTCTGATATTGGTGGTGTAAGACAACTAGACCCATTCTTGGCTAACAGATATTGAGATAGATAGAATTCTGTAAACTTCTGACCTGGACCATGTTTTTGCAGAGCCTCAGGAGACCATCATGTTCAGTTAGCATGACCTCCTAGGGCATGGTTGCATGAAAGAGGTTAAAGAGAGGGAATGTCTACAGATCATTGGCAGGGATAGTCATATTCCAAATTTAGGTAGAAAATTTTACTTCAGATTTCCATTAAAAAAAACCCTTCCCATCAAAAAGGACTCAAACCTGGAATATTTGCATCTCACTCATGTAAACTACAAATGAGACATTTGGTTAGCTAGCATTTCATATACAGTCACATAAACAAACTGCATTCACCATTCTAATCCTGGAGCCACATGCTCCTTTCTTAGCAAGATAGTACCCTTTATTTTGGTAATATTAGAGATCCAGTGTA
Organism: Lepidochelys olivacea; assembly: GCF_965140295.1. Lineage (NCBI taxonomy): Eukaryota > Metazoa > Chordata > Testudines > Cheloniidae > Lepidochelys > Lepidochelys olivacea. Next base: position 32,958,582 of record NC_140413.1, on the reverse strand, counting down.
TAAAATAAGACTTTTGCAATGGGCAAATCCTCACTTAGCTCTAAATTCTGACTACTTCTGGGTATGTCTGTAGGGATGAGAAGGGTGCAGGAGTCTTTTCTGCCACTAAAGCTCCCAGATGAGACCCAAGCAGAATGTGAAATCCCTATGTGCTAGTGCGGATACTGACTAGAATACCTTGTGGTGCTCCACAGCTACAAAAGGCCTCAACCAAATTAGGGATGTAGACAGTGCCCATCCTGCCCCTCACTCTGCTCTCTGGCTTTGGACAATAGAGACAGCTCACACTGTACCTTTTAGCATCAACGTAACAAGGGTTTTACATCATTCTCCAGTCAGCACTGCCTGAAGTATTCTGTCCACGTCTTCCCTGCATAGGCTGATGGCCTCCGAGCACCTCCACTTGGTCATGGCAGATCCACATGCCCTCCCCATGGAGGAGCAAGTCCACAACTTGACCCCAATTGCTTATGACATCAAAATAAATAACTGAAAGTGAATGTGCATATTTCCAATACTGAGGTATGACAGACAAGTGTCTGATACTGGAGTGCATGAGAGGATGCAGGAAAGTGTGAACTTGTGAAAGAAATCTACTGCAGCACACAGTAAGATCTAAAGCTTGGAAAGTGTTCTTAGTAAACAATTTATCTACTGAATTTAGCTTTTTTGTTTATTTATTATTTTTAAGAAGGTTGGAAGGTTTCAAAAGCTGTCCATGGGAAGACCAGAATTTTCACAAATTTGTTTGCCACTGGTAACTCTTCATCGAAAGTTTTACATGAACATATTTTGGTCTACATTTCCTAGTGATTCTTCACTGCACTGCTGTGAGTGTTCACTGTCTGTAGTTCAGAACCCAAGCTGTTCATCTCCTTCACTCTTAGGAGTTTCCAGGCTTTATGCCTGGAGAAACCTCCAAAAAAGTGTTCCTCAACCCATCTCCCTCGTTTCATTCTGACTCCCCCTAAAAACTCATGGCTTTCCCTTGAAGACTGTGAGGAAAAAAGGGAAAGGAAAGGGTTTATTTTCTAAATGAATGTATCTTTCAAGTTATGTATAGAACTGGATTAATTTTTTTCAACAAAAATCTTTTTTCAGTAAAAAAAAAAAATGCAGATATGGTGACATTGAAACATTTTGTGAACTCATGTCAGTCTCACCCAATCATTCATTTAAAACAAAATTCAGATTTTGTTTTGACCTTTTTTTGAAACAAAATATTTTCATTTTTCAGTTTGAAATGACTTGTTTCAAAATTTCCTTGAACTGTATTATTAAAAATCAAAAACTGAAATGAAACATGACTATTTTGCCAAACAGAATTCCATCCAACATGAATATTTTTACTATTTGATTAACAAAACATTCCAAAAAAAATTGTTTTCAGTCCAACCTCTTGAAACTATTTTTTTGACTTTTTGAAATCACCAACAAACTGAAAAGTCCGCTATTCACTCAGCTCTAGTCGTGTGCCCACCGTAGTGCCTGATCTAAAGCCCATTGCAATCAAATGAAAGACTCCCATTGGCTTCTGTGAGCTTTGCATCAGCTCTTTACTGAGCAACCATTTGATTTTATTGTCTCCATTGCCCTTCCTGTCCCTCTGTATATCTGCTTATGATTCTCACTTGTTGTGCCTTGACGTATTGAGATCAGTTACTCTTTGAAATAGGGACTGTCTTTACTTTGTTTTGAAAGGTAGTTAGAATGTTTCTGGGTGCTCAAAATAACACAATCATTTTGGTTGGACAAACTATTTAGGGAATGATCTGAAATCAATGAAGCTCTTTTTATTGACTTTGGCTTTGGATCAAGCCCTTAATCTCTCTGGACTTCACTCTAATTCATTAGTGTTTGTGAGATGCTCAGAAACCAGCAGTGATGAGCTGCCAAAAGCTGAAGAATCGGTTCCTTCACTCTCTCCGGGTCTTCGGCGGCACTGAAGGACCGGCCGCCGAAGTGCCGCCGAAGACCTGGAGCGCCGCCAGGTGAGTAAAAATTAAAAAGGGATTCTCAGGGAAGCCTACACAGCCGAGAGCTCAGGCAGGCCAGACAGGACGGTCCCACAGGCCAGATGCGGCCCACGGGCCGGAGTTTGCCTACCCCTTTAACAACTGGTTCTAAACTGGCTTCAAAATTTAACAACCGGTTCACGTGAACTGGTGCGAACCGGCTCCAGCTCACCACTGGATACCAGTGATTGTGGTAATAAAAGTATCTAGACAGTCAGATGAAAAGATGACAGTTTAGAATTCCTTCCTGATCCCTGCTGTGATCAATTTATGCCCTGAAACATAAGATTTGATGACCTTATTATGCTAAGGTGTAGAGTCAAATATTTTATTCATAAAATGTCCCTGACCTTTTAATAACCTAGGCACAATATTTGACTCTTTCAGTTGACTACTAAGATTGATCCTGCAAGTTGCTGAACACCTCATAGGAAACGTTTAGAGCTCTCAGCCTGCATTCAGGTCAGTTGGAACAGGAACTGATGGAGCTCAGCACCTTCAGGCATTCCATGCAGTAATTAGGAGTATGGATGTGCTCTGACATTACATATATGAACTGTGGGTTTTTTCCTGAATGGCCTTAAAAAAAAAAAAAAAAAAAATCAAGAGTCCCAATTCAGAGCTCGCTCCTGCAAAAATGCGGAGCATGCTGGTTCTAAATCACCAAAGCACATAACCACATGCTTAACTTTAAGCATATGAATAGTTTAATTGAACTGAGACCACTTACGTGCTTGAAGTTAAACACATAGTTAAGTGCTTTGCTAGGTCAAGCCCCAAACGCTCAGCTAGATCAAGCCCTCAAAAAGGATATTTAAAAGGACGTCTTTAAGAAGTGACACAAAAGTGCTACTTACAGTCATTTGTTTACAGCCAAGTCAAACTCAGGGCTAAGTTCATCCCTGACATAAATCCAATTACTCCAGTAAAGTTAGGCCAGTGTTGAATTTAGACCTCTGTGTTTTTTTCTGCAAAACTCAATTGCTTTGGTAAAATTCCACTGATCTAATTTTATTAGCCAATGACACAGTCTTACCAGTTGCTATAAGAGCCTACATGAGGATTTATGACAGACAATATGCAAAAAACTTTCAAAATAGTTGGATTTCTATTTTTGCTTAGCAAATTGCCTCTGTGAGGAATGGTGTTTGTGCTTCTGGCTACTGGAGCTGGGCTATGAACATCAGAACACTTGAAAGTAATGAACTTCTTTCCAGTCTGTAAAATGCCCGTGGTTTTTTTTTTTCTGTTGTTGTTTCCTGGAAGCGAGATAGTCTAGCTAATGGTGCCTGAACCCACTGTACAAGATGTCAGAACCGACTCTGTCAAAGTTTTCAATACCAGCTCCTTTGCAGGCATTTGCTTGGAATTACGAGAGCAAGAATTTCTTTGTGGTGTTTTTTTTCTTTGTTTTTTGGGTTTTTTTTTTAGTTTTTAACCACCAAGCTGTAAGATTAAAGCATTAATTGCACCACAGTAAATAATGTCCAGCTGGTACAGCTCCAGCTGCAGTTGATCTGTTAGCTACTACTCCATGTATAGGGCCAAACAGCAACCATTCTTTTATGATTAAAATTAAATAAGAATCATTCAGACATTTGTTAATTCTATACGCTTGATTTTATTATCTTGATCTTGTTCTAGTTTTTTTAAGCGTAATTATTCTGAATAGTCTCTGAATCTTCTTAAAACTAGCTAGCACTTCCTTCTTTGTTGCTAGTCCTCCATTGAAAAATACTGAAGCCCATCTATAAAGTGCTAATTTAGTCCTACTAAGAGTCCATATTAAGATTTCTTTAGGTTTAATTTCCTACTTTAATCAATCATTTGTTCTTCCATCCCAGAAGTTTCTGTGAAAAGCAAACTTCCACTGCCCACAGTAAATCCAGAAAACTGGGCTTATTTATGTAGGCCCAGCAAACGTACAAAAAACAGGAGTGCTTATTTTTATAGATGGCCTAAGAAATATTCCAATTCCTCCAGTGCTCGTCTACCACCAATACGTGTGCATAGGACCCACTGATATCAATGAGAATGATTTTTGCAAATACTCCGTGCATTGATGGAAAAAAGAGAGATGCTGATCCCCCTATTTGTTAAAGCTCTCTTGTTTTTTACCCTATCCAACCCAACTGCTTTCTGGTTGTTCTGCTGGCAGCTTTAACAGCACTAATACATTCCAAACTAGAAAACGTTTCTACTTTAATGTAGTATGACTAGCTCAATATGTACTGACCTCAAACCCCGGATAGTAGTAACTTGATCTACCAGCTCATTATTGTTACTCCCAGCAAATTTCCCCTTGAAAGTGCCTGATGCTTTCTTCCACCCTCACTCTCCCACCCTCCACTCAGAATTTGTTTTTAATTGTTCAGGAGAGAAAATTCAAACTGTGAGCCAACTATATATTTCCAGGGGGTACAAGATATTAATAGAGCAACATTGTGGCCCCATATATTGTAACAAACTGTGCTGTAATTTGTTTACCCCCCAGAGACAGTAACTAACATTCAGATAAATGGAGCTGGCGCCTGCAAGATTTATGATACACTTCTGTGCTTAGCAATGTTTAATCAGGGAGTTAAAATATTACAGTGTAAAATCCTTTACAAGCATGCACAAACAGAGAACTACCATTAGAGGCTTGGCCGATGTACTTGATGTCAAATAGTACCTCCAGACACTCTCAAAACACAAAGAGGAATATTCAAAGGAGCTACTAACTGACTAACGTTATTTCAGATCAACGTCAGGGCTCAATTTGTTTTAGGGGGGCTTGCTTTTGAAGTGACAGAGTGATAGGCAGGGACAAGTGGACTTGTCTGCAGGACCCATCAGGCTGAGAGGAGTTGGGCTGAGGGGGAGGTGAATTTTGGTCAAAAAGGTGGTGGATGCCTGTCACAGAGCTTAGTGTGTTTGGATAAGACAGACTAGCATGTGGGGGGATCAGCATGAAGCATCACACCTGGAGGAAAAGACAACTAGCTCCAGCCCCAGTGCCATAAGACTGGCTCCACAAAGTCTAGCCAACATCTGGAATGGATATCAAGAGACACAGTGCAGCCCTGACTGGCGCTCCACTCTACCTTTGTACTTTTCACTGCAAATTGAAAAGCAAAACAGACATCAAGGATATATTTATATAACTGTCTTCAAGCTGCATTTTCTACTCCCATCTGCTGCACATGATAAGTTTCAAGTGTTTTCTAATAAAAATGGATTTTTTTTTACTTCTTGTTCAGCAAACAGACTGACCTCTTTTATTCACAGTTTTAAAGGAACAGTGAATATTTTGCAGCCAAGGGAAGATTTTCAGTTATTGGTGTTATTAACCAGGTGAGCAACTGGTGAAAGTGCACACACGTATGTTGGTCTATGTGCACATATGCACGTGTGTTTTTGAGAACGAGAGAAATTCTTTTGAAATAATTTTGTTTTCACATCATGTTGCTGTTACATCTTTTGAGGCGGGGAGAGCAGTACTCTGTTCAAACAGGAGATTGTGTGGTGAGCCACTCTCTAGGACCAAGTGATACACAGAAGGAATGCAGCCACCAACCAGATCAGAAACAATCTGTTTTTTCTGTGTTTTAACTGTAAAGCTAATAGGTCCAGATAAGATTTCTAGTCAGGTTGATTAATTATGGGGAAAAAATCACTAGAATGAGAACTGGTTTCATTTTGCTGTATAGCTGGCAAATTCACTTTCACACCAGAGATAAGGCATCAAAATGGGCCTGACATATATTCAACGGTCTACAAAGGCAAGAGGTACAGGGCATTGTGAAACTGACAAGGCATGCTCTGACAAAAGTAAGCTGGGCTCATCTAGACAAAAAATATTAAAGGCCAGATTGTGACCCATTTACCCTGGCGATCAATTACTCACATAAGTGGCCATGAAAAGTGGGATTGGTCATGTGACTATGTTGTCCACTAGTGGAAGTAAAGGATTCACAATCTGACCCTAAGAAAACATCCATCCTTAAATAAGGAGCTATGAAATGGATTTTTATCTCACCTATACTGGTGTAAATAAGGGATAATTATACAAAGTCAACTAAATTATGCTGGGGTCAGTGAGACCAGAATAACATGCTTAGTGTCCTGTCCTGAAGAGCTCATACCACAACATATAAACAGGAACAATAATGTTGAATGTATTAGCTGCATTTAGAAAAAATATTATTATTTTGTTTGCTTATTGTCACCAGGAGAAGAGATAATCGGCATTGTGTTTCACATACTAGAAAGGGTTCCCCTGCCTTTCTCTTCCTCATATAACCAAGTACAATTGTCAACTGTCCGAGTGATACCCAGTACAAGGAACTGGAGGTGAAATTTGGTGTAGCTAGAGCTGGGGACCTAGAATCAGTACTTCTGGGTTCTGTCCCTGGCTACCACTGTTTGATTCGATAGCTGTAGGCAAGTAACAACCGATCTACTTCAGTTTATTAAACTGTAAACTAGGCATAATACCTACATCGGAGAGAAGCTGTGAGACTTTAACAATACTTTGTAATTAGAGCTGGTCAAATACTTTTCTGTTGAACAGTTTTATTGGTCTTTTCAACTGACATTTTTTATTTGAAAATTTCCTTCTTTTTTTTTCCAGCAAAGCAAAAACCCAAAATTAAAAAGTGATCAGGTTTTCAGGGGTTGTTTTGGAGAAAACGTTCTTTAAAAAAAATTCAGGTTGCCAAAAAACACCATATTATTTTCACCAACATTTTTCACAGAAAAAAAAAAGAAAAAGGAGACATTCCTCAACAAGGTCTACTTGTAACATGCATTGAGTTTCTTCAATGAAAATCCCAGGGTAAGTGAAAATATTATAATTAGGTATGATATTATAATTGCATATAATTATAATATCGACTGAGGGAGATATTCTGCACTCAGTTGTGGAACTCAATTGATTTCAAGAAACAGATTTTGGCTCAGAATATGTTCTTACCTGAAATTTGTTATGACAAGATACTACACCTGTCAGGGATGGTCTCGGTATACTTGGTCCTGCCTCAGCGGAGAGGGCTGGACTAGATGACCTCTCAAGATCCATTCAAGTCCTAAAATTTCTGTAATTCTATAAGGCTAGCTTCAGTCTAAACACTGTCTGTTTCATCATGTGTATTGAAATCATTCTGTGTTACCTAAACAAAGAGGCATATTTGCCTTGTTTCATAATACGCTGTTAAATAAAAGCACCTGCTGTTACTTACTGCAGTCTTCTAAGTTTTTTGTTCTTTCATTTAAAAAGTTATGACTTCATTAAACCTCTAAAGGGGAGAATTTCTGTTTTTCGAGAAAGTGCTAGTGAATCTGTGAAAAGAAATTCACGATGTCAGTGAACCTGATGAAAAACCACACACACAAAAAACAGAGTAGATTTTTCACTTTTGGGGTTTGACTCAAAATCAGGAAAAAACAGTCTCTCTTATATTTTGAAATTGTACTGCTTATTGGCAAATTTTATGTCTATGCTCAATTTAATTCTAAAACATCATGATTTCACAATATTGACCCAAGTGAAATTTCACTGTGATCACAGCGCAGTTTCATTCACCTACAGATATGACAAAACAGCACCATCCAGAAGTTTTTATTAATAAAAATGTGCAAAAGTTCTGTGGAAATAAATATGGGTTCAATTTCCAAATAGACATTAAAAAAAAGCAAGCATTTCCTCATTCTGAGATATAATTTTCCAGACTGCTTCACACTGCTCCTTAGTACATATTTTCACACTATTGTGCATATACATCTAAAATAAAAGATCAGTTTGATCATAAGAAGCTTTCTGGATGGCATTTAAATGTCATAGTTCATAGATCAAAAGACAAGCAACCAGGTGGGTTAATAGAAAACACCAGACCATATTGCCCAAAGAAGTTAATACATTTTTGGTCTAAACCCATCCCAAGGTCTGTAGGCTTCAAGCAATGGCTAGTGATCTGACAACAGTGTTGTGTCATTTTGGAATAATAAGAAGAATGCATTTCCTTATTATCTGTTTTCTTTAAGTATTAAATTTCACTTGTTTACTTATTGGAAAACTACTAAATAGCTGGAAGATTTTAAAAAAAAAAAGAGTGAAAGCTAGAGGAAAAGGCATGTGACATATCTGAAATCCTATGTCTTCAGTTTTTTAATAATTATTTAGCATTTGGAAAGTGATTTAGAAAATATAAAGAAAAGAATTATGTGCTGCCCTTCTGCATTAAAGCCTATTGTTTGTTAGTGCAGTCATATAGAATGGTTCTCTAGAGAAGATATAAGGAAACAGACTAGTAATTTTTTGTGAGTCTTTAGTGGGATGGTCTGGCTGCAGCAGACCATGTTACTTGTCTGTATAATACCAAGCAGAATGCAATGAAATTAGCACTCAGTGGAGTAGTTAGACATCCAGTGCTCAAAGCACTGTCCGCAGAGTATGCCTTGAGATTTCATTGAACCCCTAAAATATGTTGAATTGGGTTCACATTCTGTCCCTGCTTCTCCCTCATACTTAATGTGATACAGTTCTCATGGAAAACACTGTTAATTCTGTCTATTTACCAGTGACTGTCTGATAAAGCTGAGTTGAAAATGTTGCATGTGCTGTAATGCTGACAAGCTCTGACTGCAGAACAATTGCCTGCTGCAGAAATAAAGTAATGCCTTTCCTATGAAATCGAAAAACTCAAAACAGGGCTACAGAACTAGTGGTTGCCAATAACTTTAACTTCATTTATCTATATTTGGCAAAAATTGTGCTGCAGCTGGAGATGAAATGCTGAGCTAAATAACTGCAGCGACGTGAGCGCCAAAACAGCAATTACCAAGCGATGCTGCCTTGCATAAGGTTTTACTTTTAATTTATTGTATTTAAAGCAACTCTCTAGCAATGTACAGTACTGGGAGTGTTGCCTATTCAATTAATGCCCGATTCCAAGGACATCTCAGCTTCACCACCAATATACTGAAGTGTTTAGCGAGGCAATATGTCTCCCGTGCAATCAGACTGAAGTGGTGCGCATGGCAGTTTTACCACTTCGTGAACCTTTTTATTGTCTCTAATTGCATGGAATGACTCATTTTAAAACCTAACCTTGCCAAACGGTTCACACATTTGATTTAATTTTCCTCCTTATCGGCAGAGTTATTGATAACTATAACAGGCTGAAGGAAAAGCTATTGATTCTCCATTCACTGCCATAGTGAAAACCACAATCACCAAAGGCTAGGCTCTTTAATCTTTACTCATGGTGACGTGCACATACTCACATGAACAGTCCCATTGAAGAGACTACTCATTTGAGTAACTGCCCACCAACATGAGTAAATGTTCCATCATCTCACCTTAAAGGGTAATGGGGAATATGAGTTCTTTGTCTGCACAGTCATGATCAGTTCATTCCAATAGGTTCTATTTTATGAAGTCCAGTAGTAATAATGAATGTTTCCCACATATATTTAATAAATGGACTTTGTGAAAAGGGAAAAAATATGTTCTGCCACACTACACGATACATATTCCACTATGGAAGCCCAAACCTCTTCAAGAAAAATTTTGGTATTTCCAAAAAAGGGCCTAGGGAAAGGGCAGTGACCTTCTGGTATATGTGCCTGTTCTGGAAAATGAAGGCCCTTGCCATAATTTCTCCTTGTTCATGCAACATGGTGCCACTAGGAACAACATTACAATACCAGAAAAGTCAACTGATTGCCTTGATTCCAGAAACGATAAAACATTTTTTATGTTATTTCCAAGATGACATAGCTTCCTTCATACATGGAGTCTTGAGTCAAGATAAAACTTCTCTTTTTGGTCACATTTTGCTGGCTTTGCCTTCACTCTGCTTAGCTTCACTGTCAAGTCCAAAAATTCATGAGCATGAGCTTTCTCCTTCCTGTGACATCACCTTCATCTGTAAGACTGCCTCACCTCCAACCAAACTCAAAACATAGCCAGAATTACTAAGAAATTCTTATTCATACACGATTTTTCTGTCTGGACTACAACTCATCCACCTCAATCCCATGGGCTGGATTAATCCAAGTGGGTTCAGGAACAAAAGTACAATTTGTACCCCACCCCTTGCAATCAGGGATTAACTATGGCAGAGGAGGCTATGACCTCAGGGGAAGAGAGGGGAGATATTGATAGCACTGCCTCACTCTCCTGCAGAGTTCATCCGAGGAGAAGCAGCTTTAATCCTTGTCAAGAGTGGAGGCATCAGCTGTCCTGCCCCTTTACTCCAGGGCTGGTCCCACCCACTTTATGAGCTGTGCTGGCTGCTTCCAGGCCTCCTGGAGGTACGGAAATTCTGGCCAGCTTCCCCAGAAGCATTCTCATATCAAGGAGGACGTCAAAGGGTGAATCGGACCCTTTAATGTGAATAACATTCAGCGTCCAGCACGCTGCATCTATACTACCTTTTTGCCCAAAGAAGTTGTGCCACATTACCCCACCCTCTACCACTTTCACTGGATTCCTGTCCATCTCTGTATACAATTTAATTGCTGTTTCAATCTTCAAAATTCTTGATGAACTTGATCCACCTCTTCTTCTGGGCCCTAATCCCCACAGCTCACTGATTCCTCTCTCCCTAGATCTTGACTTCTTGTTCTCTGTCGTTTTCTTGCAGTTCCCCACACTTAGTGGCCGCTATCTTCCAGGACTCTTTTCCTTCCTCCAGAGGTACAGAATCACTCTCTCTCTTTTAAACACAACTTTGAAATACAGCATCATCTTTAGTTTACAATTGACACGAACTCTCTGCCAATGTTATGCTGTACACATAACAACCTGTATCAAACTATATAGCCCTGTATTGTGTAACAGTATAGGGACTTAAAATGAAAATCAAGGGGGTTCAAAGAGGTGGGTTGTTTAATGAGACCCTGGTTCTTCTGTTTACTCTTTAGTTGTAAAAATACTAATATTAGCTCTATTATCATCTTTATTCAATATTAATTTGAGATATCAGAAAGGGCTCTTAGACGTTGTTAGGTAACAGTTTCTGCCTTCAGGATAACAAATGAGGATTATTCTAATCACAGTCACTCACAATTATCACTCAATATCCTGTTGACCTGGTGTTTCAACTTGAACTTGAATTAGCTCAATTTGAGAGAAGCAAGAAGTGGTTCATCTTCTAAAAAAGTTATTTGTTCTTTGCTTTCTCCTACAGAAAGAGCAATACAAGTACTTTCAATCGACAATGATTTCAGACTGGGGAAAACCTCACAAGAAAAGAAACGTAAAGAAAAGTAAAGTCTCCTTGAGAGGGAAAGCACACAGAACTGACATGCTGGGTAACTCTGCTCCTGTCACTGCAGAAAGGAAAAATACTTAGAAATATCAAGGAACAGTACACAGAAAATAAAGGCACACAAGTTTCATGCTATATACACAGCACTATTTTACTAATTCACCTCTGGAGTTTTAGGGCTAGACTGTAACTTTAAGCACAACACTGAGCAAGAACTCCTCCCCAGGAAGCATTATGACTGAGCCACCATTCTTCCCCTCGTCCTCCTTGCTACAAGGAACCATTTTTGGGAGGAAATTTGCTGTGAACTCATCTACACTGGCCAGTGAATTTTGGTGGGCGGGAGGGGAGGGAGGAGGAGACTGGAACCAGAGCCTACTCACTCCCTGTCCTCCTACTCTGGGGAGAGAGTAAATAGGTGTCCATTTACACCACACGCCCAGACCCAAGGTCCTTGTAGACTACATAAGGTTATAAAGGTGGGGTTCTTATACCCACTTTTTCCATGCTCCCTGTCACAACCTAGGCCTCACTGACTGCATGAGCCCAGATTAATTAAAAAGTACCGTGCCTCTTTGCCAGTTATCCCCACTCCTGAGTACATTATAGAACAGCCCAATAATTACTACTTTAAACTCAACCACTAACAAGTAAACATATGGAATAGGTTAAATGTTCCAACATCACTGATCTCATCTTTATGGAGTACAAATTTCAGGTTCTGTTTTCAAAAAAGATCCTTCTGACACTAACCCACTGCTCAGAAAGAGATACCATACATGTAAAAGAATAAATGGACACAAATCAGACATCAAGAATTATAACATTCAAAAACCAGTTAGAGAACACTTCGATCTCTTTGGTCACTCAATTACAGACCTAAAAGTTGCAATTCTTCAATAAAAAAACTTCAAAAACAGACTCTAACAAGAGACTGCTGAATTGGAATTAATTTGCAAACTGGATACAATTAACTTGAATAAAGACTGGAAGTGGATGGGTCATTACACAAAGTAAAACTATTTCCCTATGTTTATTCCCCACCCCCACCCCCCACCGTTCCTCAGATGTTCTTGTCAACTGCTGGAAATGGCCCACCTTGATTATCACTAAAAAAGGTTCCCCGCCCCCCGCTCTCCTGCTGGTAATAGCTCACCTTAAGTGATCACTCTCCTTACAGTGTGTATGGTAACACCCATTGTTTCATGTTCTCTATGTATATAAATCTCCCCACTGTATTTTCCACTGAATGCATCCTATGAAGTGAGCTGTAGCTCACGAAAGCTTATGCTCAAATAAATTGGTTAGTCTCTAAGGTTCCACAAGTACTCCTTTTCTTTTTACACTCTTCTAGAGTAATTCAATGTGGAGCAGATATGCTGCTGGAGATTTAATTTATTTTGTTTTTATGATGCTGACACTTCTGATGTATGGGTGTCTGCTTCTAACTTCATAAATTACAGCCATTGTACATGTTAAATTTTGTTTGGGCTGTGATTCTTCAACATAACATGAAGCAGCAACTGGAAAGACACCTAATTTACGGTGTCTTATGTTTTATTTTAATATATAGAAGTCAGATACAGCACTTCCTTTTAAAGTAACTCTTTCCTTTCCCTTCATCACACACCACTTACCTCCATACTCATGGATTTCACAGGAAATTACCCACATTCCAGAAATTCTTACAGGACAAAGGGTTAAAGCTTAACATGCACATTCAAATTGTGAGGCAACAGTGTTCAAGCACAATTACATTCCCTACACTCTGTTACATCTCCTACACAGGGACAGCTCCCACTGCCTAGGGTTTAATCTACCTCAGAGTGGGCAGAAGGGGGCACGAAGAAGTCAGGGCATTGGTCCTGCTCCATCTCCACTTCAGACAGACAGCCTGTTGCACCCTCTCTGAGGTGCAGTGTCTCCCAGAGTTCCCCAGGTGGTACTGCAGTTACACACTCAAGTATCTAAAGTTACTTGAACTGCATCTGATTTATGGTAAAACAGTCTAGCCTATCATCATCAGCAAACTCCCTGCTTCCACACTCCTACTGCCTGAACAACACACGTTCTAGGTTTGTTTCAGTTCGTACACTGATCTTCATGCACCGTCTCCTATAGGTGAGGGGGCGGGCTAAATGGGTTTTGAGCCCAGCATGGGGGTTACTAGGCAAGTGAATTGCATGCAGGTCACCCTTCCTTTTTGTCTACATAATGCACTTTTTCACTGGTTTGCAAATGATGCAGTTAAAAGGATGCCTGGCCCAAAAAGGTGAGTACAACTTGCATGCAAGAATCTCTCTGAAATGGAGACGGAAAGGTAAGTAGAGTGCACCACGTCTACATAGGATGACAGAGCTTCTGCCAGAAGTGTCATAAAAGCAGCGCTACATATAACAGCAGGTAGTAATCCCCCTTCTCCACACCAAAATGCCAAGGCACCATGCAGTTAATTTTTAATCATAGAATATCAGGGTTGGAAGGGACCTCAGGAGGTCATCTAGTCCAACCCCCTCCTCAAAGCAGGACCAATCCCCAAATAAATCATCCCAGCCAGGGCTTTGTCAAGCCTGACCTTAAAACTTCAAGGGAAGGAGATTCCACCACCTCCCTAGGTAACGCATTCCAGTGTTTCACCACCCTCCTAGTGAAAAAGTTTTTCCTAATCTCCAACCTAAACCTCCCCCACTACAACTTGAGACCATTACTCCTTGTTCTATCATCAGCGATCTCTGAGAACAGTCTAGATCCATCCTCTTTGGAACCCCCTTTCATGTAGTTGAAAGCAGCTATCAAATCCCCCCTCATTCTTCTCTTCTGCAGATTAAACAATCCCAGTTCCCTCAGCCTCTCCTCATAAGTCATGTGTTCCAGTCCCCTAATCATTTTTGTTGCTCTCTGCTGGATGTTTTCCAATTTTTCCACATCCTTCTTGTAGTGTGGGGCCCAAAACTGGACACAGTACTCCAGATGAGGCCTCACCAATGTCAGATAGAGGGGACCGATCACGTCCCTCAATCTGCTGGCAATGCCCCTACTTATACATCCCAAAATGCCATTGCATTCTTGGCAACAAGGGCACATTGTTGACTCATATCCAGCTTCTCGTCCACTGTAACCCCTAGGTCCTTTTCTGCAGAACTGCTGCCGAGCCATTCGGTCCCTGGTCTGTAGTGGTGCATGGGATTCTTCCATCCTAAGTGCAGGACTCTGCACTTGTCCTTGTTGAACCTCATCAGATTTCTTTTGGCCCAATCCTCTTAATTTGTCTAGGGCCCTCTGTACCCTATCCCTACCTAATGGGGATATATCAAGTATCTAAGGAATGTGAAACAGCTAAGGTGGCAACTACGGAGAAGTAGAATGCATCAAAGCAATCATCCTAGTCCAACCAGGCAAAGCACAGATAGACGTGGGTAAGAGAGAGGGACAGACTGTAGCTAAATTATACAACACTGGTCTGCACAAAGAACAACCAGTACACTACATAAACCTGAGTCCATGCTGCACATGGCTAGTTGCTATGTGAGGAGAGAGCAAAAACACCATAAAAAACTAACAGAGATATTGCTAGTATGTAGTGACCCATCCCATGGCAATTGGCATTGCAGGTCCTCAGATTGAATGCAATTTTTCCTTTCCTTATGATCATTTGTTGTAAGTAATACTATTTTCCCCACCTGCACAGCAACTGACAGACGAATCAGTGAGGTCCTGTGGACCTTATTCTCCACTGCGTCACACCTTGTGTAGTTATTGACATCAGCACAGAGTGCGTATAAAATTCTGCCATTCTAATCTGGCACTATTTGCCACCAGTGTAAATGACTACACAAGATACAAGGTACTGGAGAATCTGGTGCTATAAGTTCAAAAAAGAACTAAATTCATGGAGGATAGGTCCATCAATGGCTATTGGCCAGGATAGGCAGGGATGGTGTCCCTAGCCTCTGTTTGCCAGAAGCTGGGAATGAGTGACAGGGAATGGTTCACTTCATGATTATCTGTTCTGTTCATTCTCTCTGGGGCACCTGGCATTGGCCACTGTCAGAAGACAGGATACTGGGCTAGATGGACCTTTGGTCTCACCCAGTATGGCTGTTCTGATGTTCAAGAGAAGAAGCTAAACTAGATATGACGTAAAAGAATCTGGCCTTTTGTAGAGATACTTGTGTTAAAAAATTTATGAATGGGATTATGGGGCTACCTGCACCAGCAAGGGACTAGATTTGATAACCCAGGAGGTCCTACCCAGTCTTCTGTTCCTAATGATAGTTTGCCTCCTGCAATTATTGGAAGGTCACCATTTACCAACAGTCACAACAAACTGGTAACTGAGATACCACAGCTTTTCCCTATACTTAGAACAGAAAATAACTGTGGTAGCTGCATGTTGGCAAACATTGACTTTTGAATGGAGACCACTATGCCAAGATCCACAGTAACCTTTCTAAAGAAGTAAAAGCATGAACAACAATTTACAAGACTTACACTAGAAAGGAGAAAGAAAGGAATGGCATCAAGCTGTACCATTTCCATGTGTGGTCTTGCACTGACTTAAGCCTCTTAGATTTTTTATTTTATTTTATTTTTGCTTGCTTACTTGCACAAGTAGGGTTAAAAACAAGGGACTCGTTGTTAGTAGAACTGGTCTGAATATCATTCAGCTAACTCCAGTTATTAGGTTGGAAACAAAGCACACTCTGTGATTAAATCCATATTCAACCATAAATACTTTGTCAGTAAGAGAGTGAGTTTTCTTCATACAGCAGACAAGAGCTGAAGAGAGGCAATGACGAAGGGAGATAGTCAGGATAAATGGGAGCCCACTGATAAGATAATGCTGTAATTCTTTGTTACAGTATTGAACTGTGTTCATTTAAATTCCCAAGAGCAACTAGATGAGTTCAGAAGCAATGAGAATGAACAGAAAATAGATTTCCTTTCCTACATTTTCACTCAGGTGAAGGAGAGACAGTCCTTAAAACAGCTGTTTGAGAATCTCTATTCTTCTTTGAAAGGAAGAATGAAAATCTGGAGGGAGTTTCTGAATGACCCTGAGCCTTCAGATTATTACACTTCAGTGTAAAACTGTGGCATGTGCATGGAAAATGGTGCAGTGATGGTTTTTCCAACTGGAAAGGATGATCATCTGGCAAAATTTTATAAGACGAGATGGGAAAACAGAGGCTAAAGGAATAAAAATGCTGGCCCAGATCTTCAGCTGATGCAAAGTCAGTGGAGCAATGCCAATTTACAGCAGTTAAGGATCTCTTCCCAGAGAGCATTTATCTTCTATTTTTTGTTTGCATTATTTTCATACATTGTCTGCTGAAACTTTAAATAGCATTACCAGACATGGGACAGGTGCTTTGGTTAGATCAGGGGACTAGGTAGGACTCCTGTTGTTATTTATGAATTGTATTACAGTGCAGAAATAAGGGACCCATTGAGGTAGGCACTGCATTCACACAGGCTATGCCTACACGTGGATCTGGGTGCCTAATTCCCAACTTGAGTAGGCATATGATAACTCTCAAGCTAGCGTGCCAAAAACAGTAATGTAGCTGCAGTACCACAGGCAGTGGCAGGCAGTGGCATGGCCTAGCCACCCTAAGTATATACCCACAGAGTCCAGGCAGATGTTTACACAGGATGGCCAACCTCTGCCACCAATCACCATTGCCCGTGCTATTATTTTCTGCCTGGTTAAATGAGAACAAGCATGAGTATATCTACTCAAGCATGTGTAAGCAGGGTCTGAATGAATTCTTCCCTGACAGCTAGCTGGGAGGGGAGAGAGACTTCTGCAGCAAACTGATTTATATGACCACACCTACTCTGCTTAGATATCCAGCACATAGAGCGGGGCTGCTCAAAATAATCAACTTTGGCTGGTGTTGGGTTACAGGTCACGTTGGTGTTGAGTGCAGGGATGGTGGGGTGCTGTTGGTGATGTTGTTGGCATTGTTGTGTGGGTGCAGGGAGACATGGCTGTGCTTGACCTGTGCCAAATGAGGGGACCACCCTCAGCTGAAAGGACATCATTAAGCTAGGAACGCGAATGCCAGAGCCTATGAAAGTAAGAGGGGTGGGGACAGGTGTCCTAGACAGGAGGTGTGGACCCTCCCTGGACTCCCCGCACTGTTCAAAGAAAGAGCTGAATAGGCTTCATTAAGAGCCTCTTTGCTATTTTAAATGCTCAATCAGAGCTGAAATCAATTGTGGTAGGACTGTGTTTCTGCCCTGCCTGCTAAGAGCTAAAAATCACTGAGAGCTGAAATAACTTGAGGTGGAGCAGTGTTTCTGCCCAGCCTGCAAAGAACTGAAAATTACTAGAGACTGATGTGCACAAGTCACAGCAGAGAGGGAGGTGGCAGCAGAAGGTGACTGACAGTCAGCTGGCGAATGAGTGGCTGGTGAGGTGGAGAGGTGCACCGAGCAGCCCGCAGGGTGGCTGGTGGAGTGGTGAGGTGAGCGGCCAGCAGGGCAGCTGGCAGAGAGGTGCAGTGAGCGGCCAGCAGGGTAGCTAGTGGAGAGGGCCAGAACAGGGCCCCGCAGAGAGGGGTGGCAAACGGGGGCCCGAGCAGTGGAGCGAGTAAGGTGCCTCTTTACCATGCCCCTCTCCACTCAGAGTGGGAGGTCAACTTTGCAGATGCACCTCTGAACTCTGGGTCTGCACTGACCAAGAACAGCAACTGTGAGTGGGGTGAAGAGAAGGGTTGGGCATGTGAAAGGGACTTTGGGGTTTATGGACTTAAGAACCTGAGGGGAAAAGGGCACTGGCCAACCTACTTGAGGGTGGGTCTTCTACTCATGGTTTATGTTTATGAGCCCCGTTTACGATGTTTTGCCAAATTAATGCCAAGTTACTTCTCTCCTTTTATTAAAAGTTTCATTTCTACACTCAGACTCTCTGCTTGCAAGTGGGGAAGTATTGGCACCCAGAGGTGGTGTGGTGTGTAATTTCCCCAGGTTACTAGGTGGGGGCTTGAGCCGGTTCTGTGTTGTACCGATGGAAAGGAACCCCTAGCTATTGAACCTGGTCCGGGCTCTGCTGGCTCCACCTGGCAGAAGAGTTACACTTGGAATCACCCTCCCCACCCCAGCTCTAAGTGTAGAAGTAGCCACAGATTAAGAAATGCTCCCTGCCCTGAAAAGCTTACAAATCAATAGACAAAAAGGGTGGAAGGAGAAACAAAGGCATAAAGAAGGGCAAAAGTCAAACAGCAGGTCAGTGGTGGAGCTGGAATTAGAACCCAAATTCCTGAGTGCCAGGACAGTGCCCTATAGACACTAGATGACACTGCCTCCCCTAGCTCCCCTCTTGTAGTGTCTTTCCAATTTCATAGTGTGGCTCATAGACACAGACTTTAAAGTCAGAAGGAGCCATCATGATCATCTATTCCAGTGGTTCTCAACACGCAGCCAATTTGCAGCCCAATCAGTGCACGAATGCAGCCCAGGTGACATCCTCAGGGCCATACACTTAGTGTATATATTGTGTGGTTGCGGCCCACATAACAGAGAGCTGCATATGTGTGCGGCCCACTATAGCAGATAAATCGAGAACCACTGATCTAATCTGACCCCCTGCACAGACTACCTCATCCACCCACTCCTGTAATAGACCCCTAACCTCTGGCTGAGTTACTGAAGTCCTCAAATCATGATTTGAAAATGTCCAGTTACATTAGTTTAAACCTCCAAGTGACCCATGTCCCATGCTGCAGAGGAAAGTGAAAAGGCCCAGGGTCTCTGCCAATCTGACCTGGGGAAAATTCCTTCCCAACCCAAATATGGTGATCAATTAGACCTGAGCATGTGTGCAAGACCCACCAGCCAGAACACCTGGGAGTAAATTAGAGCCCTCCCCATACAGTGTCCCACCACTACCCATTGGAGATATTTGCTGCTAACACTCACAGACCGGCTACATGCCATGGTAGGCAGTCTTATCATACCATCCCCTCCATGAATTTACCAAACTCAGTCTTGAGGCCATTGGATTTTTTTTGCCCCCATTCCTTCCCTAGGAAGGCTGTTTCAGAACTTCACTCCTCTGATGGTTAGAAACCTTTGTCTCATTTCAAACCTAACCTTGTTGATGGCCAGTTTGTATCTATTTGTTCTTGTGTCCACACTGGTGCTTAATGTAAATAACTCCTCTCCATCCCTGGTATTTATCCCTCTGATGTATTAATAGAGAGCACTCATATCTCCCCTCAGCCTTCTTTTGGTTAGGCTAAACAAGCCAAGCTCTTTGAGTCTCCTCTCAAAGTAGGTTTTCCATTCCTCAGATCATCCTAGTAGCCCTTCTCTGCACCTGTTCCACTTTGAATTCCTGTTTCTTAAACATGGGAGACCAGATCTGCACCCAGTATTCCAGACCAGGTCTCACCAGTGCCTTGTATAATGGTTCTAACACTTGCCTGTCTCTAATGGAAATACCTCACCTGATGCATCCTAGGCTTGCATTAGCCTTTTTCACAGCCACATCACATTGGTGGCTCATACTCGTGCAGCAATCCATCAATACACCCAGGTCTTTCTCCGCCTCTGTCACTTCCAACTGATGCGTCCCCAGCTGATAGTGAAAATTATTGTAGTTAGTCCCAAAATGCACACTAGTGGCCCCTCAGTCATTTAACCTCCCTTAACTCAGTTCCCGTAGGTTACCAACCTTTCCTAATCTAAATTTAGGGAAATGAGGTCATGTCCGAGATAACACTACATAGTAACCATTGGTAACAGCTGGCTTTTTAATGGCAACCGATGTAAGCAATAAGGAATGTGTCAGTGACATAAGCCATTAAGATGAGCTGTCTCTTCATGAAAAAGAGAAAGGAAACAGCACAACAGGAACTAAGAATACTCACCAACTGCAAGATTCAGCAAGCAGGTACAAAATAGCTACTTCAGGGCTGTAGCTGCTTGTCATTCCCATATTTAAAAGGGGCAACTACTAGAAAAGCGTTCTGGGAAAGAAGATGAATCTGCAGAGAGGTTCCAGTAGTGACTAGGCAGTCACAAATATTCTCATAGAGAAGGGTCTAAATTCCCTCCTTTGGTTACCCTATGGTTTTCAAATTCAAACTGTTAATATTATATTTCTGCAATAAAAATGAACAGAAAATAAAAAAAGGGAAGAGATGCTTTTTGGCCATTAGCTGTTTCTTGTGTTTTGAGTGTGCTACCGCTGCACCACAGGAACACTGACTAAGTGAATAAAATTAGAGCAAATATATAACACAATGCAAAATACAGAGGCGGCCAGATTCTCAGCTGGTGTAAACTGACATCTCTTAATTGACATCAACAGAACTATGCTGATTTACACCAGCTGAGGATCTGGCCCAACATCCCTGTATTAGAATTTCTTCTTAGCACAGCTAAATTTACTATTATATTGGACAAAAGGATAGCACATACGTATACATGCTGCATAAACAGTATTGTAGTGTTTGTATACAATATTGGCATGATATTGGAAGTGCTGAGTTACCTGGAGCTCTTGTAAGTCAGTGGAAGCTGTGTGTGCTCGCCCCCTCTGAAGAGTCAGTTCATACGTACATATATTCTGTCTAGTATGACCTCTCAGACTCATCAACCAGAGAAAGTGCTCCTAGAACAAGGCGGACACCCTTCTACAGGATTATCTGAAGCCGTAACCAGCCACTGCCCACCTTTGTTATCTACAAAAAGAAAAGGAGGACTTGTGGCACCTTAGAGACTAACACATTTATTTGAGCATAAGCTTTCGTGAGCTACACGAAAGCTTATGCTCAAATAAATGTGTTAGTCTCTAAGGTGCCCCAAGTCCTCCTTTTCTTTTTGCAGATACAGACTAACACGGCTGCTACTCTGAAACCTTTGTTATCTAGTAGCTTTTTCTGACTCAATGCATCTGTCTCTTAGAATGCCTTTCCCTCATCGGACACCAGCTACTCTAAAGAGCGACTGCCTTGCCCAACAGAAGTAGAAATCTGTTGTTACCATGGTTAATATTTCTGACTTGATTGGCACCACCAGTAATTGAACTGCAGTCTCTTGAGTACAGCAAGCTCTATTCATTAGCCCCTATTGTGTTAGACCACAGCATCAACGCATTATTTTTCTGTTGGGGGGGAGGAAAGGGGAGGAGAAAAGACAAGACAAGACAAAAAAAGCAGCCATGAATACAAAGTTATGTTGCCACACAAGATCTTGCAGTTTTGCTCCTAGAATGATTTATTAAATATAATAATACTGCACAGGCGTGTTATCCCATCAAGAATAATGCAAGATAGAGTGAGCAAGCCTCATTTTAATGCCATAGTCACTCAGCTGAATATTATGTATAGCTGAAAACTGGAAGAGACCCAGGATTTGTGTTATAAAGACAGTTGCTCATTTGTTTATCATACTGGCAAGATTCTAACAATCATCTTTGTCTTTTTCTCTGTTGGGTCTATTCATATTACAAACACATCAAAGTAATTAGAAAATCCTCTCTGAACTTTAGTAATTTCAAGCTGATGAGTTTATGAAATGTTGCAGTGATGTATGAAATGTTTCAGGCTTGCTCCTGTAAAGCTTACACCCAGGGAAAGTAGTCCTTGACTTCAGCAGGATGCCCCATATTAGTATTGCAGAATTGGACCTTTGCTTTGTCCTCTTAAGTTTCTGCTTTAAAACAAAAAAATCCTCATGACTCCATCTTTACAAATAATTTCAAGTGGGGGGAATTGTTTCATTTTGTTGCCCCCCTCCCTCATATTCATCCTTTTCTCTTTCTTAAATTACTCCACTATAGTAGCCAGAGAAATATTACCCCAGGATTCTTTCCCACAGGAAAAAAATAATGGAAGTAAAGTGAAAAAATGCAAAATTGTATTAGCATGTGGAAATGAGAGACACATTACAAGATACTGACAAGCCACAAAATATTTCTCATTGTAGCTTGCTATTAATCTATTCTGCATCCTCTCGGTGCAGGTGCAGTGCCAAGATTCTCACTTTCCCACAATTTCCTCTCTCTCTCAGAAATACAACAATATATCCCCTATTTCTTCGTTCTTCAGCCTGATCCCACTCTCATTGCATTATATCTGGTCACATGGTCTTACCAGGTATGAGACAATGTCACACAACACAAGCGATGCTATGTAATAGTCGGACCCCCATGCAACACTGCAGCACAAAGCCTCATTGTAAAATACACTCCTAATAGAATGCATGGGAATGAAGCAGTGTTGTAGAATAACGAATGTCTGCCCCAATCTGTGCAAAAGTTGGAAAGCATATAGTGAATGAGGAAGGAGGCTGAAGAAAGAGAAAGGATGGTCTGTGATTAAGGCATTAGTTGAGGACTCAGAACAGCTTGGTTCTATGCTGGACTCTGCCACAAACGTTCTATGTCAGGGTGGGCAAGGCACTTGATCCACAGTTTTCAGAGGTGGCAACTGTGTGTTCCTCATTGTACGAGTTCCCAGGGTGAGACCCTAATTTTCAGAAATGCTGAGTGCTCACAACTCCAACGGAGGTCAACAGCAGCTGCTGTTGCTCAGTGCATCTGAGGAACTTGTCGAGGTACGTCTCATGTCAGGCATCCCATTATAGAGGCACCCAAAATTGGTGGACACTTGAAAATTATGGCTGATTCTCCCGGTGTCTCAGTTTCCCATCAGTAAAATGGAGATAATGATACTTGCTGTCTCACAGGGGTGTTGTGAGGATAAAATTCATTAATGTTTGTGAAGTGCCTAGTTACTACAGCGATGAGCACCATAGGAAAAGCCCATGAGGCAATGATGAGTTTGAATTCAGGGCAGGTTTTGTGTAATAAACAATGCCTGGATTCACAGCATGAATGATGAAGGGAAAAAAAATGAAATACTGAACAGCTACTCATTCCGTGAGCACCATACATGCAGTGTGTTGAATTAGGCAGGGGTCCCATAGAAAAAAATACAATGTGATCATGTAATTAAGACCATCATAATACATACACATAAGGGGGCCACATTAAGAATATATGGCTGCCTTAATGGACTTTAAAATGCTTCATTTTACAACCTCACGTGATTTTTAACTTCAATAACTAAATATAAATAGTTATATGGAAGTACGTGTGCACATCTCTCTCTCTCTCTCATCTATATGTAGACCAGGGATCGACAACTTTCGGCACGCAGCCCATCAGGGTAATCAGCTGGTGGGTCGCGAGACACTTTGTTTACAGTGACTGTCTACAGGCACAGCCCCCCACAGCTCCCATTGGCTGGGACCAGAGAACCGCGGCCACTGGAAGCTGCAGGGGGACATGTCTGTGGACAGTCAATGGAAACAAAATGTCTCGCGGCCCGCCAGAGGATTACCCTGATGGGCTGCGTGCCGAAGGTTGCCAACCCCTGATATAGATAGACCCCCACACATGTATGTAGAGCTTCATGAAGCTCAGAATTTGCCATTTCAATATTGTACCACCAGGTGGGATTTGATGCGTTTAGCAATCTCCTAACTGGTCATCCCCGATAGGTGCTAACCCTATCCTTTGTTTCACAGTCTATGCAGTCCTTTACATGCTCCAGCTTGGATCGCTGCAAGCAAAACTCAAACACTAGCAGCCTGGCTATTTTCATGCCCTTCAGCTTTCATTCTTTTTGTTGGCCAACTTGCCGTTACATAAATAATTGTGGTTTAAGAGTAGAGCTAAATTCTGTTCCTCTGTTTGACATATTAAACTAACTGCAAATATTCTCAGCTCAGCTTTCTAGGTCAGAGACCAGATGTGCTTCAGAAAGGACATCATGTAAATAAAAAAGAATTTAAAATACAATTCTAAGACCCAATAATTCACACCCATTTGAACTTCACACTTATAGGTAGTTCTCGACAACTACAAATCTGACATGAAAATTGCTATTGTGTTAGTTAGGACAAAACCGGATGCATAGGGTGACCATATTTCCCTATGCTGAATATAGGGCACCTGGTAAAATTACTCACATTCAAGCGAATTCAACAGCAATCATATCAGAACTATGCAGTACAAACGTCCAAATTAACATCAAGTTGACTGAGCCCCTGTTAAAAAGAAATACTGCATAGCTGGAGTCTTTTTATTTACCTTCTTATCTTTAAGGCTTTAGGGTTCACACAGGGAGAGGTGGTACACACACACACTCCCTTACACCTCTCGCTCGGGAAGGGGGTGGGTTACCGACTGACCCGACCCTCTTTGCCCAGCGCTCTCTGCCCTCCATGCCTGGCTGGGCCCCAAGAACAGACCCGTCTCTCCTCCTACCTGGTGCCATGTCTTCCAAAGGCAACACGTAGGGGGGGGGCGCACACACACGCCTGCCCTCCCCAGATTTCAGCCAAGGTTCACACCAGAATATGGCCAGCAGCAGCCTTTCGGCACTGTGCGGGAGGGAAGGGACAAGAGCTGCTTCCAGCCAGAGGTGGGGAGGAGGAGGTGGAGAAGGGATGGCCTGACCTGTGTCTTTGCAGAGTTCATCTCTCCCCCTCCCTCATGGCTGGAAGCAGCTCCTGTCCTTTCCTGCCTGCGTAGTGTCAAAAGACAGCTAACACCTCCAGGCTGCTGCTGGCCACTGACATAACCAAGCCGCCTCCGGTCCCCTGGCTACAGTGCGGGCAGGAAGGGGTTAAGCCCTAAAGATGCATTGTGCACCAGGGCCCAGGGAACCTGACTGCAGGAGCTTCAGGGAACCCAGCCAGAGAGGTGGCTCAGCAGGGAAGGCTGCCTCAGGGGACAGAGCAGCCCCACGCTCCCTGGGGGCAGGACCCAGGGTGGGGGGACAGGGTGGTAAAGAGGGTGTCTGCAGGGTTGGGGCATGAACAGGCTGGAAATCACTCCCCCGCCCCACTCCAGAGCTTAGCTGAGGGGCTTCCCCATGCCAGCACTTTGTGGAGCTTTAGCACACGCAGGGCTTGGCTCCTCCTAGCCAGTACCCCGGGCCTTGGGCTTTCCCAGGGTGCTGGCCCAGTCAGAGGTAGTGGGGAAAGGAAGGAGCCTGCCAGCCAGGCCATTGGTGAACTGAGCACTCCGACCAGGGGCTAGTTCTCCACACAGGGCTGTGAGCGGGATGTGTTCCCGCCAGAGGGAATGTGGAGGAACAGCAGGACTGCAGGGGGAAGAGGTAAAGCAGGGTGAGGACAGAGAGAGGGTGAAGCACATAAAGGGCCGATGGGTGGGCAGCAGAGGCAACATAGAATATCAGAGTTGGAAGGGACCTCAGGAGGTCATCTAGTCCAACCCCCTGCTCAAAGCAGGACCAATCCCCAGATCCCTAAATGGCCCCCTCAAGGATTGAACTCACAACCTTGGGTTTAGCAGGCCAATGCTCAAACCACTGAGCTATGCCACCCTGCCATTTCTTTAAACCATGATTTGAGGACTGCAATAGCTCAGACATAGGTTAGCGGTTTATTACAGGAGTGGGTGGGTGAGATTCTGTGGCCTGTGTTGTGCAGGAGGCCAGACTAGATGATCATAATGGTCCCTAATGACCTTAAAGTCTATGACTCCAGTTACTCAAGTGGAAAGACAACGAACAGTTGAACAGGCTACAGTATTAATGAAATGGTAGGCACAGTTTCACAAATATATGCTAAATTCTGTTGTTTTATGTGCAAAACCCACAATGTATAGGGATATTTGTACATATGCCCCTGTATATGCACAGTTACCGGTCTGATAATACAATAGGTGTGTACACAACTTTTGTAGGCATGATTAAGTCAGAATTTTGATGATTTGATTCATATATAGTACTGCCAAGGTTTTGCACCTTGGTGCATTTCTACTTGCATAAAAAATGCGACAGCATTCTCCAATAAAAACAGGTAACCATCGTAGCAATAGTGCAAGCTCTAGGGACTGATTGTATTCTCCCTTATTCTGGTTTTACAGTGACATAACTTCACCAGCTTCATTGGAGATACTCCTGATTTACACCCATGTGAGTGAGATCAGAATCAAGCCTCTACTGCTGTGGCCAATACTGCAAAGTGCAAATTTTCCAAGTAAAAGGCAATGAACATGAAATTCCAGATCCACAGTGCAAGTTAAAGAATGTTTGATGTGGGTACATGACTTCCAACTCGGTTTCTCCTCTTAATTTATAAAGAAATAGGAGCGTCTGTATAATATCTTCTACCTATCATAAAGCTGGGCATATTTCCTCTTTTCCTATTGTTCTCTTTTCCTTTATTACTCTCTCAGCAGTAGATTACTGGCTCACCCGTGAGAGGCAGTTAAAGCCAGAGACTCACCCATAATTAGGGAAACTTGGAATCCTTGACAGTACACACCTGGCTTCTCATTACTACCTGAATTTTATACTTCCAAGTGTTAATCTGTCCTTGAGTTTTGCCTTCAAGTTTCACTCCAGTATTCAGTGACACCATCAGGCTTTCCAGGCATTGACACCTTGGAAACGTCTTCCACATGGAAACCAATCTGAAATGTGTGGTTAGTTAACAATTTCTTTGTGTTGATTTCCATGAGGGTAGCATCCTGGGGAGGGACGGAGAGGGGGAACCCAACACAGACAGTAATAAATCTCAATTAAATGTATGGAGTGAGAGGTTGTTGTTTTAAGAGGGCTGTTTTATGCAGAGGGAATTATTATGCTCATTATTATTGCAATTGCAGCTTGGTTTTTGAGGGTCTAAGAGTTCCTTACATATTTTGTAATCTTAAGCGTGAGCTTTATCCACACTTCTTCCCTCTTATAAACTAGTGCTTCTGCTATTCTTCATAGCTTTTAATGAAATACAAGGAATAGCTGGAAGCCAAGAAATGTAGCAATTTAATTCACAATTATTTCCTATGGTACAGTACTAGAATAAATCAGAGCACTAATTTACTAAATACTTTTAGGGAGGCAGTCAACCCTATTAATCAAAATATTTTTAAAATTACATATTGCTACTATGTATCAGAGATTGGCCAAAACCCTAGCTCCAAACATCAGCAGATCCTGTCTTAAATAAGTTCAAAGGCCTCTGTAGATTGGGATGACTCCTAATTTAGACATTGCTGGTAGTCTGTACTGGTAGCACCATTATTGCTAAAGAGACTGAAGGGTTAAAATCCATTGCTGATGTAATAACCTGGTATACGGATTTGCATAAAGGCCCAAAGTCCAGAGTTTGGTCAAGAGGTCAGAGGCCTAGTAAATAGTGATTAGCTAAGAGAAAGCAGAATAATCAAAGATGACCAGGCATATCTTCGCAAAAGCAAGGTTAGCAAAATGCCAGATGTCGGGGGCAATAATTGTGTCTTATTCAAAGTTGCAAACAAAACAAAGAAGCCCTGTTTCTGTTGTGTTGGTTTCTTCTGTAGGGAGATGTTCTTCCCACACATCCAACCTTGAGTTTATGAAAGGTTCAAGCATGTCAGTATAAGTTATGGCCTCCTCCCACCTCCCTTTCCAAGGGACCAATGCCTGCCTTAAAACACAAATGAACAACTTGAAAGACAATCTTTATTGCTATATACTTTCACTGTTTCTTTGTTTTTACCTCTAGTTATGTATTTGTTGGACAATCAAAAGAGTTACTTCATTCCTATGGACCCCAAAGCAGAATTCAATATATATATATTTTATACTAATACATTTAATTAGTACTTTATTTGTCAACTTAAGACCATGGGCAGAGACATTATGTAACCTTTGACCATTGGCTACTGTGCTATCATGTATTGCAGCTAGACCTATCCGGGGGTGTGGAACTGCCTAACCTGCCCAATCACTTTCCCCTGCCCATGGAAAATCCATATATTCCATTGTAATCAATTGATTGACAGGGTCTCTGAGCCCAATAAGCAAGGTGACACTCCGTCAGCGTTGTACATAATAAACCCTGTGCTTGACTTCTACATTGTGTGGATTTATGTCCTTCAGATACATTGATAGGTTAATTTAGAAGCTAAACTTTCTTAATGGAAAAAGGGAGTTTTACCATTGCTGTCAATGGGAGCGAGCTCTGGTGTGACTGTGGTCCTATGCCCTAAGCAGGTAGTAATGCAAAGCTGCATCACACCAGCAGGAGCTATGAAAAGCATTGTGCCTTAGGGAGATGAGTGGAAGACATTGAGCTTGGTGTAAATCAACTGGTGTAAATCAACAAAGCCCTGGCTGGGATGATTTAGTTGGGGATTGGTCCTGCTTTGAGCAGGGGGTTGGACTAGATGACCTCCTGAGGTCCCTTCCAACCCTGATATTCTATGATTCTATGAACATTGCACCACTGGCTTTAATGGAGCTATGGCAATTTACACCAGTTGAGGATCTAATTCGTTGTGCCGCCCAGAGCTCCACACTGTCTAGGGAACGTGTCCACAACAACACACATTCAAAGGGTGCAATGCATGGCTGTTTGGTGATATGGAGGGGAAAGAGGATCATGGTATGTCAGTACCTTTACTTTCCTGAGTGTAGGATCCAGCTGGCCCTTGTGTTTCTCACACTCTCCTCCTCTATACACCAAGCTTTTCCTAGTTATTTAGTGGAGGAATTCTCTGAAATTTAAGAGCCCCCCTTGCCTTATTTAGCATAAATAATCCATCAGTTCACATGAAAAATCAAAGATAAGAACTAAGCAGCAACAAATTAGCAAACATAGGACTTTGCATATCCCTGCAAACATCAGTAGAAAAACTCCAGGAGAAAACTGTACTTGACAAACGGAAAAGGAAATCATCAGAGAAGGAAAAAAAAAAATCTTGTTTTCAAGTTTCTAGCAAGGCATTATAAAGAATGAGAGTAAATAGCCAAGTAAAAACAAATAGTGGCTGGTGTCCATCAAGAGGTCCACTGGCACTTCTGTTATGAGCTCTGTTTCAAAAAGGAGTCCTGAGAAGGAGCAGATTTTTTTGTTTTTATGACATTTTACATGCATATTAATGTTCTACATAAAAATATGGTGTCTGTAGTCAGTTACGTGAAATACCATTAATTTCAGTAAAAAGAAAAGGAGTACTTGTGGCACCTTAGAGACTAACCAATTTATTTGAGCATAAGCTTTCGTGAGCTACAGCTCACTTCAGCGGAATGCATCCGATAAAGTGAGCTGTAGCTCACGAAAGCTTATGCTCAAATAAATTGGTTAGTCTCTAAGGTGCCACAAGTCCTCCTTTTCTTTTTGCGAATACAGACTAACATGGCTGCGACTCTGAAACCTGTCATTAATTTCAGTGGGAGTTTGTGTGCTATGGTAATGATGTCATTTACCAGGATTGTTTAACTCACCAGATTATATAGTGCCCTGAATTACACCCACACGGACCTCTACAAGTCAGCTTCCATGCCCTCTTCCACACGTGTCACTAGGGAAAGGCCAGGACCACAGTACTGCTCCACATGTGACTAATGGTTAAACTGTACTTTCATACATCCTGTATTGCACCTATAGAAGAGAGATTTGCCCCATGGTTACTTACAAACCTACGTTTCCTTTACAGGAATTTAGTGCTATGTTTATGCTAGGGATTGGAATTACCTTGTTTATTTCCATCAATGTGTCCTGGTATGTGTCCATAGCCTCTACCACTGTACCTTAGCACTGCACAAACATCATCAGGTTTATCTACATAATATCACTGAGTTGGAAATTATCAACCCTATTTCACAGATGGAATTTCACAGAAAGGTTAAATGATTTGTGAAAGGTCACACAAAGTAATGCATCTGATGAAGTGAGCTGTAGCTCACAAAAGCTTATGCTCAAATAAATTGGTTAGTCTCTAAGGTGCCACAAGTACTCCTTTTCTTTTTGCGAAGACAGACTAACACAGCTGCTACTCCGAAACAAAGTCTGTGGAAAAGCTAGGAACTAAACCCAGATCTTCTCAGTTCCAGAACTTCCAGTCCATTGCCTTAACCAAAACAGGACTCCTTCCAATCTCTAACATCACTCAAAGCAACAAAGACAAACATGGGCCATGGTTTATGTAGGTGAGTAGTGCTATTGAAGACAATGGGGCTACTCACGGGAGGCAAAGTAACTCACATGTTCAATTCTTTGTAGGACTGTGTCCTTACTTTGTAAAGCTACCCAGTAAGGGCTAAATTGTGCCTTTGGGCATAGACCTGAGTAAAGAATGGTGCATAAACTGCTCAATCCTTGGAGTAGCTCTGGGAAGTATTGTACTTAACTCATTAGATAGCTAATGTAATGACAATATTTAAGAAGGGCTCTAGAGGTGATCCTAGCACCTACAGACTGATAAGTCTAATGTCAGTACTAGGCAAATTAGTTGAAACAATAGTAAAGAATAAAATTGTCAGACACCTAGAAGAACATAAATTGTTGCGCAAAAGTCAGCATGGTTTCTGTAAAGGGAGATCATATCTTGCTAATCTATTAGAGTTCTTGGAGGGGGTCAACAAACATGTGGACAAGGGGGATCCAGTGGACATAGTGTACTTAGATTTCCAGAAAGCCTTTGACAAGGTCCCTCACCAAAGGCTCTTATGTAAATTAAGTTGTCATAGGACAAGAGGGAAGATCCTTTCATGGATTGAGAACTGGTTAAAAGACAGGGAACAAAGGGTAGGAATAAGTGGTAAATGTTCAGAATGGAGAGGGGTAACTAGTGGTGTTCCCCAAGGGTCAGTCCTAGGACCAATTAAATGATCTGGAGAAAGGGGTAAACAGTGAGATGGCAAAGTTTGCAGATGATACTAAACTGCTCAAGATAGTTAAGACCAAAGCAGACTGTAAAGAACTTCAAAAAGATCTCACAAAACTAAGTGATTGGGCAACAAAATGGCAAATGAAATTTAACATGGCTAAATGTAACGTAATGCACAGTGGAAAAAATAACCCCAATTATACATACAATATGATGAGGGCTAATTTAGCTACAACTAATCAGGAGAAAGATCTTGTCATTGTGGACAGTTCTCTGAAGACGTCCACGCAGTGTGCAGCAGCACTCAAAAAAGCAAACGGGATGTTAGGAATCATTAAAAAAAGAGAAAATAAGACGGAGAATATCTTATTGCCCTTATATAAATCCATGGTACACCCACATCTTGAATACTGCATACAGATGTGGTCCCCTCATCTCAAAAAAGATATACTGGTATTAGAAAAGGTTCAGAAAAGGGCAACTAAAATGATTTGAGGTTAGAAACAGGTCTCATATGAGGAGAGATTAAAGAGGCTAGGACTTTTCAGCTTGGAAAAGAGAAGACTAAGGGGGGATATGATAGAGGTATATAAAATCATGAGTGGTGTGGAGAAAGTGAATAAGGAAAAGTTATTTACTTGTTCCCATAATATAAGAACTAGGGGCCACCAAATGAAATTAATGGGCAGCACGTTTAAAACAAACAA
The DNA here is from genome assembly GCF_965140295.1 of Lepidochelys olivacea. Lineage (NCBI taxonomy): Eukaryota > Metazoa > Chordata > Testudines > Cheloniidae > Lepidochelys > Lepidochelys olivacea. The sequence continues at coordinate 32,926,955 of NC_140413.1, read as the reverse complement.
AAGGAAGTTCTTCTTCACTCAGCGCACAGTCAACCTGTGAAACTTCTTGCCTGAGGAGGTTGTGAAGCCTACAACTATAACAGGGTTTAAAAGAGAACTGGATAAATTCATGGAGATTAAGTCCAGTAACGGCTACTCACCAAGATGGGTAAGAAATGGTGTCCCTAGCCTCTGTTTGTCAGAGTGTGAAGATGGATGGCAGGAGAGAGAGCACTTGATCATTACCTTTAGGTTCACTCCCTCTGGGGCACCTGGCATTGGCCACTGTCGACCGACAGGATACTGGATGGACCTGTGGTCTGACCAGTATGGCCATTCTTATGAGGCACAATCCCTTCCTGCTTTCCCCTTGCTCTGGGGAAGAGTAAGTTGCTGCTACCTATACCAGCCCTGCTGGTTGCCACACACCAGAGGGGAAGAACTAAGGCTCTACCCGTTCCCTGCCACCCTCTACTCATCTACTCCAGCATACTCCTATGCAGACATGTAAGGGAAGTTCTTACTCCCTTTCATTCCTCAATGTAGGTGCGTAGTCCAAGTCACATCCTACCCCAGATAATATCTCTGATCTTAACCCCTGTCTATGTTCTTCCCTGCCTCTAACAGCTGTTCAGCCAGGTCACAACTCCCTTTTCTGTACTAGAGCTTTTTCCTGCTCCATTGAAATCAATGGGATTTTGCCATTAACGTCAAAGGGAGCAGGATCAAGCCTTTAAAAAAAAATCTAATTTGGATTGTAGTTATACTGATTGACACCTTCACTACAACTGCATTGAATTGCTGTCTAAATCAGTAACGTACTTTGGTATCTTAATTAACTAGAGTCATAGTTGAATTGAATTGGTTTCCTTAGAGATCTTTCAGGGTGGCTGTCAATCCAAAAAGGTATCTTATAAAAAATGCTGCTTTTTTGTACTATTGCTTTAGATACAAAGATTTTTTTTTCATCTCCTACCTTCTAGTTCTTACATTCTTATTTCCTATTTCACTCCTATTGCCTTTTTTAATATATTCTTTTCTCTGCTCTTATATTTTAATTATCATTCTATTTGAATTTAATTATTTTCTTTTTTAGCTATCTCACCACCCCTTTCAGTAAAGCTCTATTAGCTTCACCTGCTTCTTTTAAATGTCTGTATTTTTCCCCCATTTCTAAACATTCTTTTTTTAACACATTAGGTGCCTTGGCATATATAGGGCTTGATTCACTCATGTACACTGTTTTTTCAGTGGTGTAAGTGCACTGATTTCAAGAAAGTCACACTTGATTTGTGCCAGTGCAAGTGAGAGAAGAATTAGACCCCAAAGGGAACGGAAATGGCCTGATAGAGGACTGCTGTTTATTGCCCTTTGTAAGATCCTTAACATCATAGTCCCAGACACGCAGAAGTGCAATACAGGAAGTGGTCAATAAACATTCTCTCCCTTTACTCCCACTGTTTGTCATCTCTTCCTTTCCCCCATTCCTTCTGGGCCTTATTCTGAACTCATTTACACGGATATCAGTCTATTGACTTCTGTGCAGCTGCTGCTGACCTACATCGGTGAAAATGAGAGCACAACCAGGCCCTCTTTTAGTACATTTAGGGTGACCAGACAGCAAATGAGAAAAATCGGGACAGGAGGTGGGGGTAATAGGAGTCTATATAAGAAAAAGACCCAAACATCGGGACTGTCCCTATAAAATCGGGACATCTGGTCACCTTAAGTACATAGTCTTGGTTTTTCACTTTTTAAATTATCTGAAGTACTACAGCTAGCCTCCCCCCCCCCCCCCCCGCCCATGGTACCTAAAGACTGTACTCTACAGCAGTATGCTGCAGTTATCATTTAATGAGACACTTCCTCGTGTTGTCCACACTTACATCAGAAAGGCTACTTAAATGAGCTGATGTGCTGCAGCACAAGTAACTCATTCAAGTAGCCACAATGGCCATTACAGTAGTGCAAAAAAAGATATGAATGGAAGTCCCCTGTGTTCTAAGAGTAAGGCAACTCCAGCTATGTAAAAATTAAAAAAAAGAGGAATACAACTCGCCACTGGCTATTCCCATGCTTCTGACAAAATTCCTTCCCTGACTTTGTTAAATGTAAATTATTCATATTTTCGTTAGGGCTGTCAATGAATTGCAGTTAATTCAAATTAATAAAAAATTAGATTTTTAAAATAGGAATTAATCAGTGTTTTAATAGCTCTGTTAAACAATAGAACACCAATTCAAATTTGTTATAAACATTTGTGCATGTTTTTCTACATTTTCAAATTTATTGGTTTCAATTACAACACAGCACAAAATGTACAGTGTTTATATTATTCTGATTACAAATATTTGCACTGTAAAAAAATCAATATTTTTCAATTCACCTCCTACAAGTACTGTAGTGCAATCTCTGTCATGAAAGTGCAATTTACAAATATAGAATTATTATTATATTTTTAGGGCTGTAAATTAATCATAGTTAACACAAGCGATTAATGTAAAACAAATTAACACTTTTTTTTAAAAGAGCGTTAATAGCACACCGCTGTTTTGATTCTTTTCACTTACTATACTTTGGCACAGTTCTACTGTGTTCTCATGATCTGGAGTGATTAAATATCAGAAAAAGTTAATGAAGCAAAGCAGCAAAAGTTCAGGTCTTTTGAATGGGATGTTTATTTTAAAAAAAAAAAAAACTTCCTGATGGCTCTCTGTAACTATTGGAAGGCTGAGTTCCAATACCATCTAAGTACTATGCAATACCACCTATGCACTAAACATGCTTTCACTTCCAGTTCTTCTGCTACAGATAACCCACCGACCTTGGGCTGTGCCTCCACAAAGAGCCTGGCATGGCACCACCCATGCTCCTCCCCGAAGCCCACTCCTGCTTGCCCTTCCCCCTGGGTCCCAGCCCAGGCAGGCTGCTCCTCTTCAGTGCTGCTGGGGCTAGGGGACTGGGATTTGGGGTGGCTGGGGCCACGCGGCTCAGCGCTTGGGGGCCAGATGTGCCGTGTGCCACTAGTCCTCCCGGGTGTTAGGGGTGGGGGGGCCCCACACGCCGCCTGCCCCATGCTTGGGGGGTCTGGATGCACTGGGGCGGTACACCATCCTCCCTGTGCAAATGAATCCCACCAGCCATGAAAGACTATGCTTACAAACTTTCAGGATTGTGACAAGCCCATGGGTCAAAGTACAACAGCTTAACTAATCCTATGGCAAAGTGGATAGCTATGAACTGCAGACCACTCAACCTTGTAAATGATAGAGAGAGCTGAGAGATGTTATTCAAATTGCACCTTCCATTCAGTCATACACCTTGCCCTCCTGAAGAACTATTGCATCATGAATACATGACCTATGTCACACTGAGAAGGCTACCAAGGTGGAGCTTCTGAAAAATGCACAAGCTGCTGCTTTAGACTGGTGATCACTGGACATCCTTGAGCAATCACAGCTATTTTGGAGTCAAGGCATACCTGATTGATGCTGCATGGACACGTCAGTCATTTGCTTTAACAGTAACACATACTGAAGAGACATTATGCTGAAGCATGGACAGAGCATTCTTGGATGTTGCAAAAGAATGAAATATTCAAGAAAAAAGTAACAATTAGTATTGACAGTGCATGTAGTAGGATGGCAGCAGACAGCCATTGGCCTCTTGACCACATGATGTACGTTGCTCACAGTCTGCAGCAATCCATTACAGTAGCATTCAGTGCTGGTGGTTTTGAAAATGTGCTGGCAAAATGTAGAAAACTTGTGGGCCATTTCAAACACAGTCCGGCTCACAGTCAAGAGGTAGGAATACAACAAGCTGCAAATTGACAGAAACAAGAACCTCTTGTACAAGATATTTCAACCAGATGGAACTCCACATTGGGTATGGTTCAGTGCCTGTTAACGCCGACAGACCCCGTTCATTGGCAAGCGGGACTGAACCGGAGACCTCTAGAGCTTAGTACATGAGCCTCTACCGCATGAGCTAAAAGCCAGCTGGCTCTTAGCTAAGGCTGTAGAGCAGAATCATTTTATCTCTCTCTTTTTAAGTGGTCTCGGTGCCACTAAATGGGACAGAACACCACACCCAGGAGGTGTATGAGTTACACCTGCTTGGCAATAGAGCCACTATCACAGCCACATTAGGTCTTCAAAAACACAAATCTATCAGTGCTGACAAGTCAAGATTTTGAAAAACTGCAAAAGCTAGAAACTCTACTTCAGCCCTGCACGTTTGTGGCTCAACTCCTTGGGTGGGAATTGTAGGTTTCCTAGTCAATGGTTTTACTCTCATTCTGCCATATATTTCGTGTTATGGCAGTCTCGGATGATGAGCCAGCATATGTTGTTCAATTTAAGAACACTTTCACTGCAGATTTGACAAAACTCAAAAAAAGGTACCAAAATGAGATTTCAAAAAGATAACTTCAGCACTCAACCCCAGGTTTAAGAATCTAAAGCGCCTTCCAAAATCTGAGAGGGACGAGGTGTGGAACACGCTGTCATAAGTCTTAAAAGAGCAACACTCCAATACAGAGCCCAAACCATCAAAAAAAGAAAATCAATCTTCTCTTAGTGGCATCTGACTCAGATGATGAAAATGAATGTGCATCGGTCCACACTGCTTTGGGTCATTATCAAGCAGACTCCATCATCAGCATGGTAGCATGTCCTCTGGAATGGTGGTCAAAGCATGAAGGGGCATATAAATGTTTAGCATATCTGATATGTAAATACCTTGCAATGCTGGCTACAACAGTGCCATGTGAACACCTGTTCTCAGTTTCAGGTGACGTAAATAAGAAACAGGCAGCATCATCTCCTGTAAATGTAAACAAACTTGTTTGTCTTAATGAGCGGCTCATGGGTGAGCAAACTGTGGCCCGGGAGCCGCATCCAGCCCCCCAGATGTTCTAATCCTGCCCTCGAGCTCCAACCAGGGAGTGGAGTTGGGGCCTTACCCTATTCCACATGGCTCCCACAAGCAGCTGCATGTCCTCCCTCCGGCTCCTATGCGTAGGGGCAGCCAGGAGTCTCCACACACTGCCCCCACCCCAAGCACCACTCCCACAGCCAATGGGAGCTGCAGCTCCACGTAGGAGCTGGATGTGAGTACAGAGCAAGGAACATGTGCAAATGCCAGCCAGAAGGGGGAAATGGAGGTGGGGAAAAATGCTCACATGTTCCATTGATTCAGGGTTGAGTGCTAGGTTTGATGGGGTGGTGCTAGCAGGGCTATTTTCTCACTCAGACTCCCTTCTGCAAAATACAGCTCCCTGCAGGGAAGGTTACATACTGGAAACAGATTGCTTCTGTAAAGTTAAATTTTGATAAATAAATCTAAATGAATAGATCCATGCAAAGTTTATAAATGATCTGTCTTCTCTTATGAGGAGGCAACATATGTACTATTTTATTCATAAATGGTGACCCTAAATAAAAGCTGCAGCAGTTGAATATTCTTATTACATGGGCCCAGATTCACCTGGTTTCTTTGCGTCGCTCTATCAAGATAAAACTGCTGTAAACCCTACAGCCAATCAGTGCTTTGAATCACTGAAATTGACCAGTGAACCCTATCCTTTCATACTTCTATTGAGGTGGGAACCATTGTGCTAGGTGCTGTGCAAACACACATTAAGACAAAAAGCCAGATTTATCTTTACCTTGAGCTTGTTGTAGTCCATTACACCAGCACAGTAAAAAGCTACCATTCTGATTTGACCGCATTTTACACCCACCTTGCACTAGTATAATTGACTGCCCAAGGCAACAGTGAATGGGAACCACAGTTCCTGGCCCCAGACAACTACCTTTCTAATTCTTCTACATCACAATGGTATGAGTTCTAAAAGCAGACAGCTATATTTATAGGCTAAGAAAGGCCTCTGAAAAACCCATTTTGTGATGTGATTAAATTGTGGTTGCACCTGAAGCCATTATATGAGTGGTAATGAGATTCCTCACAGAACCTGTCCCTTAATATGCACTATAATTAGAGAAAACTTGCATCCTAACAGACAGTTTTTCCAGAGTGAGGGGGGGAGGGAGCAAACCACATATTTAGCCAAAGTACCTCTGTATATCGGTCTCAGCACAGAGCCATGCAAATGTGCACTCAGAAAATTAGCACAGCTAGAAAGCAAACATCCCACAGGGCAAATCAATCCCCAGCAAAGGATAATGGGAACCCTGTTCAAGCAGCTGTGTCCTGCCCTCTGCACATTAGCACCTGTCGGTGGAAGCAATCAGTGCTGGTCAATGGACAGCTCTCCTTACAGCTCAATTCACACAAGGGTCATTAGCTGGAACCAACACAGTGGCACCCCATACTGCCAAATGGTGCCCCTTTCTTTCTAAACTCAGGCAAACAAGGACTTCTCCAAACAGCTGGCACTGCTCCTTTTAATCTTTTTTTTTTTTTCCTTTTGCCTCTGTTTTGCCCTTTTCACAGTGTGCAAGGAGAGATCTACCAGAAGGTAGAAATTAGGTTATTCAACTTAATTTCAGTATGTGTTCCACTACTGGGTTTAAGAGCAGTCTTGATTGGCACAAGTCTCTTATATTCAATCAAAGCCAGACAACAACATTTAATCCATTATATCAGTTTATAATTATCTGACTTGTACTTATTTATCAATAAGGACCTTGATTTATCATTTTCAAAAGGTGGAGGGAGGATGGGTGAAGGACAGCATTGGAGAATGTGAGGCAGCCTGGAATTTTAATTACTCTCACTGGAATTGAGAAATTTTGCAGGAATGTCCTTTTAGGATTGAATACAACTTAACAGACCTCACCATACAATACATGACAACTTGATTCTTATAGCATTTTTGCATATGAACTGCACCACAGTGATTTGTGGAGTTAATTACATAGCTAAAGCAGAAAGAATTGTGGTACAAGCAAGATAGAAGAGATGCTTTCAACAAGAGTTGAAATACTATGGTGAGCCAATAGGACAGAGCAATAAAGGATGAATCCTGTGGTATTTTTCTAGTTGGCAGGAGGTTCAGAGGAGAAGGCTCTCTAACAATGGTGAAGTTGCAAGGAGGCCTGTTCTGGATGGTAATAAAAATCAAAGGACTGCCAATATTTTTAGAAATTAAGAGTAGAAATTACAATTTGCAGTCCCAGTATCTAGCTACTTAAAGAGCTCCCCATCACCATAACAACTGGCCATGCCTCTGAAGTAGTGAAATACAGATGGGGAGCTGAGGCAGAAAGATCAAAATCTCAATGCAGTAAACTCCATGGGATTAGTCACATGCTCAAAATTAAGCATATATTGCTTTACTGTTCTGGGTCTGATGGGCTTAATCCAAATACCACTGATATCAATAGGGAATCCTTCCCAAGGTCCATAGGAAATCTGCAGCAAAGTTAGAAAATGAATTCAGTCCTCCCAAATCCCAGTTCAGTGCCTTAACCACATTAACATCCTGCCTGCCTCTAGAGTATCTGAGGACAATACCACACATAAGACATCCCCATGCGGATTGTGTTTGAGGTGCCAACAAGTGCTTTTAAAGATGAACAGCTGGTCAGTGTACTGGAAAACTATTGGATATATATAAACTGACATTTAAACAGGAAAGAACCAGGAGACTAACTACATTCTGAATCTGTGCCAAAGTACCTGGGTATTACAGAGCATTTATCATTTAAGGTCACACGTTTCTAACACATACGCACAGTGCTGAGTACAACTTAGTGGATAGTGGGGTTGGGGTGAAATTCTTGACCATTCATTCAAGTGTAAAATTAAATTCCATCATCATCAGGTTCTCACCCTGTATTCATTTGCTTTCCATGAATATTCAAGCCTTTGGAACTTTCCTAGTGTAATTCCTTGTGAAGAGTTCATATTTATCATAAAAAAAAAAAAGAGAATCTCTAGATGTGAATTTCAAAACCATATGTTGATGAGCTATATAGGGCATCCAGTCAGCAAACCATCTGACCTGGCACTGCCCAGATACCCAGAAAATATTCACTCATTTAATTTTTCATGGATTTCTCAAAATCTGGCACAGGGAAAATTAAAATTTCTATTTCTACAATATGTACCCAATGTCTTAAAATGTTACCATTCCTAATATTTCAGTTTCTGCTCTTGGAAGATGATCAAGAATTCTCATGTGCTCATCAGGCATTGGTGGCTGGGACTTAGGCTTCCCCTTCACAGCAGTGATTCAACCATTGAGACACTGTCCAATCTCAGAAAAACATGAAAATAAAAACAGTGAAACACCATTTACTTTCTCCTAATGTAATGCACCATTCACGGCTGATAAATCATCATCATCACCACCACTACCCTTCTACATTAATGATTCATGAGGGGGTAGCTGCTCCAGGGCCCAAAGTAAACATTCCAGAGGCAGTGCTGCAGACCCGATTGTCTAGGAGCAGAGCATGTGCCAGGTGCTGACGGCCCTCACACCTCCCTTTAAAACAAATGCGATGCAATGCCCAAGCAGCATGAGTAGGGGAGTCAGTGTCTCATATGGAATTCTACATGTATAATGTACCTAAAAACATAGAAATTTATATATGGAATCGTTTTAGTATTTTACTTACACGCACACACACACTCCTACCTACCTTATACAACTGTATAAAATGCTGAACTGTTTTTGGAGGTATTTCTCAAAAATCTTAATTAGTTGTTTTGCCTCCTATGTTCCAAATAACTGCTCACAAAGTAAAACAAGTAATATAAAGGAGACAATGAGCTCAGTCTTCATGTGCATTTAATGGACTATTTCCATATCTTATCTAGTGTGTGTGTGTGTAATACACTCACTTCAGTGCACTGCACATACTGTACTTTCTACTGCAAGCAACATGTAAGGTATTCTAATGAGGCTTCCTAAGTTTAAATCAGCAGTAATATAAAAAATAATATCCTCCCTCTTTCCTTACATTTAAAATTCATACAGAAAGTGTGGTTGGCAAGAATAGGGATTACTACTACAAGTCAGCTCCTCTTTCAAATAGGACAATTTTGTCTCTGAAAAAAGAAGCTGCAAGAAACTGACAGCGGAACTTGATTGGCAAACCACTTGTATATTTGTGAACTTTTCCTAACAAACATGAGTCACTAATTAGCAGTGTTTCTGCATATTTTGCATGATGTGTACAGTGTAAGAGTAAACAATAGAGGGACAACTCTTGCCCACCCTCCCCACCACCAAAAAAGAAGAGTCATTTCCTGATTAGGAGGATCTTCTACATAGGAATTTTAAGGAATTCCTCATCCGCTGCAATGGTCGCTCCGGGGATAAAAGGTGCTGGCACACTTCTGAGCTTCATACACAAAATAAACTCTACTTATGTAAATCACCAGAACAAGACACCAGTCAGACTAGATTGTACAGATGTTCAGAAAACAAAGTGCATCTTAGAATCTAGGTCACAACCTTTTTGATCCAAAAAGCAGCACAGAATATGACATTTCAGAAAATAGTTTCTAATAACAAAGCAAGGAACACAAGCGTGAGATGAGAGGTTACGGGGAGTTCCACAACTTACACGTCGAACTCAGATGTTCCATTGCAGCTACATCTTGTCAGTGTAGGATAATTTACAGCCAATGCGTGCATACACACAGGTGTTATGGTGGATGAACTTTATCCTATTTGACCAATACATCTCTCTCGGCCTCTTCCTGAGCTTTCACTCATTCTGCCACCCATTTCCTCTATGAAAGATTCGGGTTATTTATACACAATCATTGTCTGTGGAGAAATGGGTAGAAGAAATCCAGTTGTTTGTAAATGTACCATGGCAGCAATTTAGATTAAAGTTCATCTGTGGCACTGGTAGCCTTTCCTGTGTCTCCATAGGAAATATACAAACCACTACTCAGAAGAGAGCAAGGATGTGTCACAAAACATACTTACCCAGAAACTGCATGGTTTGGGGGTAGATCTTTCCTGTGCAAGGGCCAAATTCTGCTGTGATTTGCACCAGTGAAACTCCACTGGAGACAGACAGTGGGGTTACATTCAGTGACAAGCTGCCAAAATCTTAACAAATGGTTCCCTGCTCACCCCACAAGGGGGTCGTTGCCCACCCCCACTCCCCGGGACTCCTGCCCCATCCAACCCCCCCACGTTCCTTGATGCCCCCCCCAGGACCCCTGCCCCATCCACCCCCCTCCCCGTCCCCTGACTGCCCCCAGAACTGGCCAGGAGGGTCTCGTGGGCCATTGTAGTGGGTGCCCACCCCACCCCTAAGAGCCAGAGCGGCCTGCTGGAGGGGCGAAGTGGGGAGTCCTGGCGGTGCTTACCTGGGGCAGCTCCCAGGAAGCATCCGGCAGGCCCCTCTGGCTCCTAGGGGTGGGGGAGCGTAGCTAGGGGTGGGGCGGGGGGAGCAGTCGCTTCCCCCACTGATCACATCAAAAGTGGCACCTTAGGCACCGACTCCGTGGGTGCTCCAGGGCTGGAGCACCCATGGGGAAAATTTGATGGGTGCACAGCACCCCCCGGCAGCTCCCCGCCCCATGCCCGACCCCAGCTCACCTCCGCTCTGCCTCCGCCTCCTCCCCTGAACGCCCCGCCCCGCTTCTCCACACACACCCCCGTTCCCGCGAATCAGCTGTTAGGCGGGAAGCCGCGGAGGGCTGAGAAGCAGGCGGTGGCTTCCCGCTCAGGCCGAGGGTGGCGGAGGTGAGCTGCGGGGGGGGGGGGGAGCGGTTCCCCTGTGCCACCGCCACCCCCTCTCCCCCGGGTTACCTGCTGTGGCGCGGGCAGCCCTCCTCACGCCCCAGCTCACATCCACCTCCCTGGACCTGAGTGTGAAGCCGCCGCTTGCTTCTTAGCCTGCCCCAGCTTCCAGCGCAAACAGCTGATTCGCGGGAAGCTGGGGGTGGGGATAGAGAAGCAGAGCGAGGCGGCGCGTTCAGGGCTGGAGCACCCATGGAGTCGCTAAGGCGCCGCTTTTGGCCGGTTAAATTTAGAAGCCCTTTTAGAACCAGTTGTCCCTCACGGAACAACCAGTTCTAAAAGGGCTTCTAAATTTAACAACTGGTTCTAGCAAACCGGTGCGAACTGGCTCCAGCTCACCACTGGTTACATTGATGTAAGGTAGCAGAATTTGGTTTCAAATTAAGATGAAAACTGAAAGGCATCCATAGATACATACCACCATCTGGGTGTGGTTTCAGTAAGCTAGTATTTGTACATTGAAATCATTTCCGGCAATGGAGGAAAGCCTTTTATTGTCCACAGAACAACTGATTCTCAGTTTTCAGAGTAACAGCCGTGTTGGTCTGTATTCGCAAAAAGAAAAGGAGTACTAGTGGCACCTTAGAGACTAACCAATTTATTTGAGCATAAGCTTTCGTGAGCTACAGCTCGATGAAGTGAGCTGTAGCTCACGAAAGTTTATGGTCAAATGGAAAGTTTATGGTCAAATAAATTGGTTAGTCTCTAAGGTGCCACAAGTACTCCTTTTCTTTTTGATTCTCAGTTGGAGATTAAATAGACCCATAGATGTAGCACGAACCACCTTTTTCTTCCAAAGTAGCAACCAAACAGGGGTACTGAAGAGAAACAATTATTCACTTACAATTCAGCTGTCTCTCCCCTACCTCTCAGCCTGCCAAGGCCCAAATGTGAATGGCAGCACATTATAGAGATCCAGAATGAGAGAGACAGTTATTCATGTAAGAAACAAACTGCTGCTGGTCTCCTTCCTTTGGTGTAAATAGCTCTTTTTATAACCTCAGTTTCATGTTTCTTCATTTTTGATGGAAACAATTTAACAATGAAAGTGAAAGAATATCAAAGTTGTGGAACACAGGGAAAATTATGCAACTAAAGTGAGTGGCATCCCTTGAAATGTAGTACAAATGAGTTGTATGCTCTCTCACCAGATCTCTGACTATGCACAGAAAATATTATCCATAAGAAGGAAAACAAAAAAAAGAGGAATATTGGTGGCTTATGTGGAACACCACTCAAAAGTGAGTGCAATAGTCCTTGAAGGGCCAGGTGGCCTAGTGGGCAGCATACCCTCACCTGAGGATGGGTTTAGCTTCACTCAGAGTTTGCAGTGTCCTTCCCCTCTTGTTGTCAGAGAGGGAGTGAGATTGTATCTACCAATGTGATATATGCCATCATGTGCCAGCAATGCCCCCCTGCCATGCACACTGGCCAAACCTGACAGTCTCTACGTAAAAGAATAAGTGGACACAATTCAGACATCAAGAATTATAGCATTCAAAAAACAGAGTCAGAGAATACTTCATCTCCCTGGTCACTCGATTACGGATTTAAAAGTCGCAATACTACAACAAAAAAACTTCAAAAACAGATTCCAATGAGAAACTGCTGAATTGGAATTAATTTGCAAACTGGACACCGTTAAGTTAGGCTTGAATAAAGACTGGGAATGGATGAGTCATTACACAAACTAAAAACTATTTCCCCATGTTAATTTTCCCCCTACTGTTACTCACACCTTCTTGTGAACTGTTGGAAATGGGCCATCCTGATTATCACTACAAAAGGTTTTTTTTCTTCTACTGATAATAGCCCACCTTAATTGAGTACTCTCGTTAGAGTTGGTATGGCAACCTCAATTTTTTTCTGTTCTCTGTGTATTTATATATCTTCCTACTGTATTTTCCACTGCATGCATCCAATGAAGTGGGTTTTAGCCCATGAAAGCTTATGCTCAAATAAATTTGTTAGTCTCGAGGGTGCCACAAGTACTCCTTTTCTTTTTGTGAAGACAGTCCGATTGCACATGCACCAATTCCAGTTTGACAGCCTCAGCACAGAGTGGGATCTTGCCCCACCTGGTTAATTGATATAGAACATGCATGACATTGTCTATCATGACTTATGTGTTTGCCCCTGATTAGTGGTGGGAACTGGAGACAGGTGTATCTGACCGCCCTGAGTTCCAGGAGGTTGATGTGCAGTATGGGTCTTTTGAGGTGTCTACCCACCCTGGGTTGTGTGAGTGTCCAGATGTGCATCCCACCCAACCAGGGATGCATCCGTTATGACAACCATTGGGGAAGGGCAGGCAAAAGGGATTCCTGCACAAACCTTGTGAGGGTATTTCCACCAAAATGAGAGATTTCTTCATGAAGGTGAGTATGGAAAGTAGTGTAGTTGGACTGTGTCTGTTCAGTGAATAAATAGTCCTGAGCCACCCTTAAAGGCAATGCATTCAGAATCTTGCATGGTCTGTAAAGAAAAGTACTTGCTGCCATGTGCCCAAACAGCTGAAGGCAGTTCTTGACCCGGGTTTAAAGGCTGATCTGATTGTGTTGATTATGTTGGAGAAGGCCCTGAATCTATGCATTGAGAGGTAAGCTCTTGCCACTGCTGAACTGAGATGAGCTCCTATGAATTCTAACTTTTGCACAGGGGTCAAAAGTGGATATTTGAATGTTCACTTGTAGGCCCAATTTGAGGAAGAGATCTATAGCTTTGCAAGTTGCCCATTAGATTATTTCCAGGGAGTGACCTTTCAGAAGCCAATAATCTAGGTAAGCGAACACTATAATTCCTTTTCTATGGAGGTGGTCTGCTACTACTGACAACTATCAAAAAGACCCTGGGGGTAGATAAGCTGAAAGAGTACTCTGTACTGAAAATGGTCCTTACTGACAGTAAAATGTAGGAATTGTTTGCGAGATGGATAGATGGCTATATGGAAAAGTATCCCGAAGGTTGAGGGCTGAAATAGAATTATTGCTGCAAGTGTCCCCATTTTGAATGTTTGAACCTTCACATTAAATGTTGAATAGCCTTAAATCTGGGATGGGTCTTCAACCATCGCTCTTCTTGGCACTGGGAAATACCTAGAATAAAACTCCCTCCTCCTTTGCTTCAGTGGAACCAATTCTATAGCACCCAAGAGTAAGAGAGTCTATTGTTTGTCAAACAAGATTCTCGTGAAAGGGGTACCTGAAGTGGGGTGGAGAAGGGAGGCTGGCAGGTGGAAGAGAGGTAAACTGGATGGAATACCCTGGGGAGATGATCTCCAAAACCCACTTGTCCATAGTGATGGACTCCCAAGCCCACTAGACGTGATAAAGGTAGTCACTGAAGGGAGGAAGGCAGGTGAAGCAATGCAGCTGGTAAGAATGGTGATAACTCAGGCCCTCATCAAAACTGGTGTTTGGAGTGGAAAGGCTGCAAAGCTGAAGGTTGAGAAGTGAATGGTTTTCTTCTCTGGAACCTCTGATGCTTGTGTTAAGGGTTGTGTGATCTCCGGAAGCTCTAGAATTGGGTTGAATGGGATCTCTGCACCATCTGTGACTTACTAAAATCTTGTGGGCAGTTGTACAGATCCCGAAAAAAACAAAAAGTAACCCAGGAGTCCTTTAACGCTCATACAGATTCTTCCATGCTAGGGAACAGTTCAATATTATCAAAGGGGAGGTCCTCAACTTTTGGACCTTCTTTGGAAATCCTGAAAGCTGTAGCCAGGAGACCCTCCTCATAACTACCACTGTACAGATCAAATGGATGGCAGTGTCAGCAGCATTGAGGAAGACCTGCAGTGATGTTCTGGCAAACAGCTGGCCTTGCACAATGCTCAATAAAAGAGTTCAGCAAGGTATAATTTGTATGATTGTATTTTGTCATTAACACCTGGTAGTTGGCAATTCTTAATTGCAAAATAGCTGACATATATGATTTTCTAACAAACAGATCTAGACACTTCTGATTCTTGTCATAGGGTGAAGATTTAACATGGTGCTGCCTTCCATGTTCATTGCATCAACCACCAAAGAATTAGGAGAGGGATGAGAGAATAAAAATTCTGAGTCTTTAGATGGGACATAAAATATTTCTTATCTGCACTCTGGCATGAATAGTGGTCGGGGTGTGCCAGATAACAAGGCCCTTCTGGACCCTGCAATGGTTAACTAGCAAGGCAATGTTGGCAGATACAGCTTATGATGTGGTTCTTTAACGTCCTCTAGAGGGATCTGCAAAGAATCCACCACTCTCTTTAAACAGTTCCTGCAACTGTTTGCAATCATCTGTTTGGGATGAAGGAGGTGGTGTAACTGTTTCACCTGGGAATGAAGAAGAATGTTGCCTAGTGGAGAGATGTCTTCATCAGCTCTAGCTTCCTGTTCCTCATAAGTTTCTTCCTAAGGTTACAGTCTCCTAGAGAGTGTAATGAAGGCTGACCATCTCTGTGACTGGTGGTTCTCAGGACCCTAGAAAATTGCTGGTGATAAGCTGCCCAAGGGTCCTAGTATGACCAAGGAGGGGATGCATATGACATGGATGGAGGTATCTATGGGTGTTCATACAAGTGAGATGGTAGTTGAGGTCATCTCTCACAAGTGAGATCAATCTCTTCAGAGACTTCTGGAAAAAAAGACCTCTGCAGGGATGGAGATGAGAGCCCCACACAGATATTTGGGAAAGTGAGGCAATATCTTCATCAGAATCCTCCTTTCCCAATTCACTTTCTAAACACTGGAGCACACGAAGAACCCTGAGGTGAAACCACAGTACCAGATGAATGCCCAGAGATCTGGAGGTCCTCCGTTCCAAGAGTATATCAGTGCCAAACAATGGTGAGTGGGACATCTCAGACACAGCAAGGTCCTGGGGAAAGTGAAACTCCTTTGATACCAAGTGTGTAAACTGGTACTGCATCAATGGCCTGCATTGAAGGGATAGTAGCAGAGGAAGTTATAGTACCTTGAATCTTGAGGAGAGTCCACACAGAGCCAAAGAGGGCTTCTTCGGTACTGAGAAGAGGTAGAGATCTTCTTTCCACCTACTCCACTGACAGTACTGATGATCTCTGAGCCCAAAACTTTGCAGTGGTTAGGTCTGACAGTGCCCTGGATATCTGAGCAACCATCAGCCTCATAGGTACTGGGCTAGAGAGAAATGGGTGCTCAAGTGGCTGGAGTCAGAGACTGAATTCTTAAAGGTAGATTCCCTACCTGGAGAACTCGGGGAATGATAAAGACCAAAGAGTAGTCTTATGAGTGGAATCCTGGATCTGCCTCTAATATGCCCTCGAGGAGTGCGGTTCATGGACAGTGGAGGCAGGGGACTTACTCAGAAACCAGCCTACAGAAGCTGGGGGGGATTTTTTTTTTTTTGTAAAAGAAGGTAAATACTGCTGGAAAAACATAAGAGGTGAAGTGAGTTGCCCAAGGTTATACAGAAGGTCAGAGCAGAGCCAAGTGTCTTGGCTCACAGTTCATTACTTTATCATTTGGACCACAGTGCCTTTAAAATTAACCTTGTTTTTTGACAAACAAGTTGTTAAAACACAGGATATTTTGAAAAATTTGGGGTCACCAAATCTCCATTTTTCACAAAAAAAGTTATCTAGCTCTATGTACAATTCTTAAATCCTAGTGTTAGAATATCCTTCTTTTACCATGCAGTTCAACAGTCTTCATTCATATATATGTCTGTATGTAAGTTCAGTAATAAACGTGTGGTCTAAATCCTGACTAAATCCTTGAACATTTAGGGATGCAGCCAGGCTATGCTATACTTTAATCAATAACGTTAATGTAAAGACACACTATCAAGTATCTTTTCCTGGATTTTGGTGGAATCAGAGCCATCCCATCATGGATAATGCTTATATCAGATTTCAGCAGCTAAGCAGCATTGGGTTTGATCAATACTTGCATGGAAAACCTCCAGAAAAACCACAGGTGCTGAGGAAGGTGATATTGACACAGATGTTAACTAATTAGGATTCCGACCAAAATAAGTCAGGATAGCAAATGGCATCAATGAAGCACTCAAAATTTAAGCAGTGAGCTCCTACAGGGCCTGATCCAAGTAAACTGACAACCAACAGAAAGACTGCCTTAGACTTTGCATCAGGCTTTTAGTATAGCCACATGACTATTGTTTTTTAAAGGACTACAATGAAAGGAAAGACCATCCTTTTAATGTTCAAGAGCAACAGCTGCAATGTAACTGGGGCCGTGTTCTCAGTTGTTCCTACACTGCAGCCCAAGTGTCTTAATGACACTCTGAAAATATGTAAAGCACTTTTTAAAGACAATTGTGTCTGGGCACACCAGCTGTTTGTCCGGCCAGAACAGATTTAGAATTAATGGACCAAATTCTGCCCAGATTTGCACCACATGCAGTTATAGTAAATGTAGCGGTGCTGCATTGTGTTTAAATTAGGTCAAATTTGATTTAATTCACAGAGTTTAAGTTCAGAAGGGACAATTAGATAGAATCTCAACTCCTGTGAACCACAGGCTCTTAAATGTCACCTAGCATGGAGCCTTGTATCTTCTATTTGGCTAGATACCCTTCACTCCGAAGGATCTTAAAGTGCTCTGCAATCTTAATATACTATTCAGTGTTTCACTTTATCCACCTCTGAAATGCATTTACTGTTGAACTGCAGTTTTAGAATTGCTTCTAAAAAGGATGTGAGGAATAAAATATCTAATTGAAACTGCAGGAAGAATTTAGGGAAGATGACAGTAATTACCTGCATTGGAATTTGGCCAGAACACAGGAGCTATACCTTTACTCTTGTGGAAAAATATTGTAGGACTCTAATTGATCAGGGCCTCATCTTGTTACCTAATCCACAAGACAATTTCTCCAGCATGAGCCATTGGTTCATTACTGACTCCAAGAGAAGAGTCCCACCTATTGAGTCACCGATTAGTTGTGATTATTATTTATTTCTTAAGCACTGATAATGTGCCTAAACATTATGCTAAACAAGGCATAAAAACCAGACAGACAGTCTCAGTATGCCTAAGAAATGACAGAGTAAGAGTAGACATGGACTGTGAAGACCAGAGGAGGAAGTGGCCATGATATTAGTTATTATTGCTGGCTTCTTGTAGGAAGAAAGAAATTGAGAGTCTAGGAAGGATGTGAATGAAGTGGGGTGGTGACTTGATACACCAGAATTAGATCAGATCAGTTCATGTAGAATGAAAGGTCTAGAAGAACTAGACAAATGAACCACTATTGCTTCAGCATCTTCTTGACTCTCTAACAGATATCCCCTCCAAATATTCTTAATTGGCGACAGCTGGCAAGACAGCAGCACCACCACATGGGATGGCTTGAGAGCACAGTCACAGTCCCTGGTAGATGTCTGGCTTTTTAGGAAAAAGAACGAGGAGTATTTGTGGCACCTTAGAGACTAACAAATTTATCTGAGCATAAGCTTTTGTGGGCTAAGGCCCACTTCATCAGATGCATGCAGTGGAAAATACAGTAGGAAGATATATATACGTACAAACACAGAGAACATGAAAAAAATTGAGGTTGCCATACCAACTCTAACAAGAGTAATCAATTAAGGTGGGCTATTATCAGCAGAAGAAAAAAAACCTTTTGTAGAGATAATCAGGATGGCCCATTTCCAACAGTTGACAAGAAGGTGTGAGTAACAGTAGGGGGAAAGTTAACATGGGGAAATAGTTTTTAGTTTGTGTAATGAGTCATCCACTCCAAGTCTTTATTCAAGCCTAATTTAATGGTGTCCAGTTTGCAAATTAATTCCAGTTCTGTAGTTTCTTGTTGGAGTCTGTTTTTGAATTTTTTTGTTGAATAATTGAGTCTTTTAGATCTGTAACTGAGTAATTTTTAGGGTTTTTCTTGAAAGGGTCAGACCAACATTCAGGAAGCCAGAACCCTTGTTCAAGTGCTTACAGTCTAAAAGAATATTTGCCATATGTTTATCGTACCTATAAGAAACTCATCCAAGTTATTTTTAAAAATACCCATTGAATAGTTGCTTTCATAAGTAATGTCTTGCTGCACAAAGCCAGGAAAGCAATAATGTCTGAGGTGCCTAATTAATGACACTCACTAGTCAGCATGGTGCAGATTTAGAGGTCAGGCACTTGCACATACTAATAAGGTTTATTAAAGCGAGTGAAGTTTGGCCAGAATGGCGCACCTCTACAGGGGAAAAGCAGTTGTCCATTTTCTCCTCTCAGTGACAATGCCTGTAATTAAAATTTGGCTGGAGGGAGTTATGGGGTGGAGATGGCGGCGGGGGGGGGTTAATGTAAAAGCTTTGTGACGCTTTAAGAGGCCTCAGCCGCTCATTAGGCAATATCTATACTGCAAACAGTACATAGGTGAGTTGGAGAGATGTACCTTAGGGACAAGCAGCAAATCAAGTCTGACATTCTGGCCTACTGGATGTAGAGGAGGCCTCTGGGAATTGTCTGACAACATACCCCTTGATAGTATAATAACTTCAGTGAAAGCCTATGGAGGAGAGCATATGGTTATGGCATCTGACTACATATTATACTTTTAAGGATGTGAATAGCAATAGCATGGGGTTATGATGTTACAGCGGATTGCAGCATGTGTGCTTATTACACCGTGGAGTAAAGATTTCTGTCGGCTGCATACACCTCTCAGAACATGTCTGCCTGATTGACTATAGCAAGTGACCGTGGCAGTGAAACATATGATCCTGGGAGGACAGAGACTATAACATATTAATATAAGAATGTAGTTGATTACAATATAAGCTGTTGAAAGTGAGCTGACTATAGCCCAAGACTGTAAGAATGCGGCTGTCTGCAGGGTCTAGCCGTGAGAATGTATCTATCTATACCTAAGTGTGTTTCTGACTACAGCCAGCTGTCATGCAATTGGAGTGGACAAGTGGAGTTGTCACTTATCAAACCATTGTACATGTGCTTATCATGTTTAAATATACCTCCTATCCAATTTATGGATAGCTAACTAATTTTTGCCTTCATATGTGTGTGGAGAGTGGATGTTATACTGTGAGTTTGATTACAAGATTTTAATTCTTCAATTTAACAGTCCTAGTTTTAGATTTAAACTAGGCCTTGCAGTTCACCTACTGCATTTAAAGAGCCACCATCAGTGTAAGAGTCATTTATCTTTCCCTATGTTTTCAGCATTTACATTGCCTGGGGTTAGTTTGTTCTTTAACTTGACCACTGGAAACCAGAAGTTTTATTTTCTACGATGCTAGAAGAATAGTGAAGTAATTTTTCCAGTTCAACCAGGGAAACTTTAAATTTTAAAGTGAGTGGGGGGGGGGGGAACCAAACCACCACACCACAAAACTGCTTTAAAAATGAAAAAAATCTTGACTAGGAGCCCCAATCCTGCAACAAGGACAAGTGCAGAGTCCTGCACTTAGGATGGAAGAATCCCATGCACTGATTGGGGACCGACTGGCTAAGCAGCAGTTCTGCAGAAAAGGACCTGGGGATTACAGTGCATGAGATGCTGGATATGAGTCAGTAGTGCGCCCTTAAAAGAACAGGAGTACTTGTGGCACCTTAGAGACTAATTTATTTGAGCATAAACTTTCACGGGCTACAGCCCACTTCATCAGATGCATAGAATGGAACTTATAGTAAGAAGATATATATACATACAGAGAACATGAAAATGTAGAAGTTGCCATACCATCTCTAAGAGGCTAAGTGTGCCCTTGTTGCCAAGAAGGCTAATGGCATATTGGGCTGCATTCGTAGGAGCATTGACAGCAGATCAAGGGAAGTGATTATTCCCCTCTATTCGGCACTGGTAAGGCCACATCTGGAGCATTGCGTCCAGTTTTGGGCTCCCCCCTACAGAAAGGATGAAGACAAAATTGGAGAGAGTCCAGTGGAGGGCAACAAATATGATGAGGGGGATGGACACATGACTTACGAGGAGAGGGCTTGTTTAGTCTGCAGAAGAGTGAGGGGGGATTTGATAGCAGTCTTCAACTACCGAAAAGGGGAGATTCATAGATATTTAGGTCAGAAGGGACTATTATGATCTAGTCTAGTCTGACCTATGATCTAGTCTGACCTCCTGCACAATGCAGGCCACAGAATCTCACCCACCCACTCCTGCGAAAAACCTCACCTATGTCTGAGCTATTGAAGTCCTCAAATTGTGGTTTAAAGACTTCAAGGAGCAGAGAATCCTCCAGCAAGTGACCCGTGCCCCATGCTACAGAGGAAGGCGAAAAAGCTCCAGGGCCTCTTCCAGTCTGCCCTGGAGGAAAATTCCTTCCTGACCCCAAATATGGCCATCAGCTAAACCCTGAGCATATGGGCAAGATTCATCAGCCAGATACTACAGAAAATTCCTTCCTGGAGGTCCAAAGAGGATGGAGCTCGGCTGTTCTCAGTGGTGGCAGATGACAGAACAAGAAGCAATGGTCTCAGGTTGCATTGGGGGAGGTCTTGGTTGGATATTAGGAAAACACTATTTCACTAGGAGGGTGGTGAAGCACTGGAATGGGTTACCTAGGGAGGTGGTGGAATCTCCACCCTTAGAGGTTTTTAAGGCTTGGCTTGACAAACCCCTGGCTGGGATGATTTAATTGGGGTTGGTTCTGCTTTGAGCAGGGGATTGGACTAGATGACCTCCTGAGGTCTCCCCAACCCTAATCTTCTAACTGGATCCATTCAGACAAAGCCTTGCCCCCTCTCCTTTATGCCAGTGTCCACCTGTACTGATCTGACTGCAGTATTGGGCCTGTATTTCTAGTCATACTGGGCCAGGCTGTGCCATTCACTGCCCGATGCTGAGGTGGTTCAAAGCTGTATTGTCACAGGACGAACTCTGAGGGGGATCATGCTACAAAAAGTCAGAAGCCCTCCTGTAGCTGGTATAGCATGGCACCCCACTGTGCATCCAGCCAGTTCCACAGGTTGACTATAGAGGTGGGTAGCACTAGGGACCTGCCCTGCTAGGATGATTTGCATCCTGGATTGCTAGGAGGCAGCAGCTTGGGCTTTCCCAAATTTTGGGTCTTTAGTGTGTAAAATTTACCAGTTTGCCTCCCTCCAGTAGCATCTGACCACAAGGGGCGTTGCTTCTTAAAACATTGCTGCTCTGTGCGCCTGTTGCCATTGCTTGCACGCGTGCACACACATGCCTGCTCCAGCTCTCAACTTCAAGTGTCACCGCATGGGCGGAACGTCCTGCCTCCTCAATTGCACCAAAACGCTCCTCTTACAGTGCTTTAGCCCCTTTCCCCTCCCGCCAGCTTACACAACCATTCAGCAGATACATTAGAATGGAAAGTAAACATCTTGAAAGAAAGCAGTTTTAAAGATGTGCCCCTTTACTGATTAAGGGTGCACAACTCCATCTGCCATGTGCAGATCCATAGGCTAGCACTTTTTGCAAACAGTGACTAATTAAAGCCTGAAGTTTCTATTAAATTTTTCCACTCTTTGTTGCCTGCTACTTCAGTTCAAGCCCTAAATGTTCATTGACTCATGGACATTTCTGAGCCAGATCTGTTTGCTGTGATAAATCAAGTTGTTTGTGCGGCAGCGTGGTGACAAGACAGTTACCTGAGAACTTCAAATGTAAAACGTTTAACAGCCATCTGATGGGGGGGGGGGAAGAGCATGTGATCCTTTGAGGCTGAGTGCTGGAACAGTATGACAACAGGCAACATACTGCATTCAAGCCCCACTGCATGCCAGCTTACTTTCTTTTCCTCTAGAAATGGACAGAGCTGAAAGGAAGATGACTGCTGGTGTATTGTTAAAGTACTTCCAGGTCTGTAAGAATGCCTGCGATAGATGCAAACACAGCAAACAAAACTTTTGCAAAGAAAGTTAAAAATATAATCTGAAGAAAATATAAATTAGCTCTTTCCACCAAGGAACTGGATAGGCTTTAAGTTCTTGATCCAGAGTTAGATTAACTGTAGTTATTACAGATAAATTAGATAGCAACGTTAGTTACACTTTTTTAAAAAGTAATATGCATATTTACTTCCTTCAGAAAAGAAGCATAAGATTGTCCTCCCATTACTCAATGGAGCTGCACTGGCATAAGAGGGGCTTCTGTATTTAGGCTCTGAAGAGGAATGTATTTTAGATCACATTTTCCACCCTGCTCAAGAACTGTTATGCTTGTTTTAATTAAGAGTAAGTTACATCAAAGCTATGGTATCACCACTACAGTGTTATTATTTACACTGTGATCTACATTTAGACACTAGAGTTATGGGCTCTGAGTAAGAAACTAGCTAGCTAAATTCATCCAAGGTAGCAAGAATGTCTTTGGTGAATTTAAGTGGGGGAAGGGGGCGGGCAGAAGCAACCTTACTCTGAAAATTTCAAAGGAGCAAGTCACCAAAATCCTATTGATTTCACTGGGATTGGCTCATCTAAAAATCCCAAGATCAAGGGCCGAGGTCAAGAACAAAGCTCTGCTTGTTCAACCCAAGCAACTCCACTGAAGTCATTTGGGTTCACTTGGTAAGGGTAAATATAGCCGCAAGAATCAAAGTCAAAGTCAGTAGGGGCTCAGAATTTCTGAAAATTAAACCTTTCATTTACAAATATGGATGAACATGCTTCCTCCATGTTTGAAAATTTTAACCTAAGTGACTTGCTCAGGTCAGACAGTAAATCTATGCAGAGCTGTGAACTGAACCCAGATTGTCCTGTCCTTTAACAAGCAGACCACACCACTTCTTTCACGGAAGATATTTAGAAGTACCTGGCCTTGTGTATCCAGATTAATTCTGTTGCTTTCTTTCTTTTTAATATCTGTAGTTAACATTGAATAGTTATAATCAGACTACTTGTTTATGCAAGGTTATAGGTATTTGTATTGATCCCTATTACAATAGTATAATCCTATTCCTTTTATAGGAATTGGAAAGAGTATTAAAATAGTCATTTGCTAACAGCTGCACTATTAACATTATATAAAGAGCCTAGAACAACAAACTAGTATCACATGAGCTGCTCAGTGTGACTCTGCAAGAATGAAAGAAATGCAAATCCTGCGATTCTGCAGTTTTACCTATTTACTGCAAAATCCAAGTGTTTGTTACATGTTTCTAGCTCGATCCATTGCAAAGCCAGCCCTCCAAATGTACTGCTGCTCTGTAAGCACTGCCAGAACACTGCCCAGGCGCATGTGCGCAAACCCCCCCAAGAGCTCATGTCTGCACTCCTCACTCAAGGAAAGCAACCGCTGGGTAGGAAGTGCAGAACAGGTCTAAACAGCAAAAAGCCCATTTCATATAATTCACCTCTGTGGTATTACCTCTTGTGATGCTTGGGGGTTCAGCACAAGCCAATAACTGGTTGTGTCACCACCTGCCCTGCAACTCTGATTGCTTTCAGTTCTATGCTGACATCAAGAGACCGCATACAAACAGGCAGGTTACACTTAGCTTCCACCCCCCACCCCCAGTTCCTCTTTACAGGGTGAGCAAACATCCTCCCGCTCATGAATTTCCCAAATAATGTCTGCCCTGCAGTGTCCAGCCCTCTCCTGGAACACTTAACATCTAAGTTCACTTCTTCTTTTAAGACATAGCTCACTAATTTATCTGGGATTTGACAAACACCCATCTTTCAATCACAATGCTGTGTTGGTTTACATGAAAAATAAAACAAGTTTAACAAAAAAGGACATAGGATTAAATGATACCAGATAAAAGGAATAAATATAGAAAGGGTTACACACAAAAGTAAAAATATGCTTCTAAAACTAAAACCTGATTTAAAAAACTAGACTCTTGTTCAAAGACGTGTTTCTCACCAAGTCTCTTTTCCAGCATGGCAGACCAGAACCTCTGGCTAGGAACCTTCGCAGAGCTCAAAAAGTGTTCAGTTCCTTTGTCTTTTCACATGAAAAAAAATCTATAGTTGGTTCGTGCAGTACTGGATATACAAGAGTGTGAAGTATTCACATGGAGCCCAGCAGCAGGAGCCGGAAGCCTCATGTTTACACAGTGTGCAGGGGCAGTGCTAGAAAACACAAATGGAGTCTGGCAGGGGTACAGACATATCGCCCTAGCCCCCTCTCATGACAGCTGGAGCTCAGAGGCCGGCACTAAGGACAGCACATGCTGCACCTCCAAAAAGAACGTGAAGGTGTCACTCCTGTCTGCTCTCCTCAGTACCTACCCCCTGCCACTCCTCCCCTTGGAAGCACCTTTTGCTCCTAAAACCACAATATATGTGGTATGCAAATCTCAGCCCTCCTTTTTATAACTATCTCAGCTGGGGAGGTTAAACCACTCCATGGGCTGAAAGTAAATATCTAGGGCATTTTAATGTGCCCTTACCCTCAGATACCATGGTTATATCTACACTGCAGTTAAAAACCTATGGCTGGCCCATGCCAGCTGACTCAGGCTGTTTAACGGCAGCGTAGACATCCAGGCTCGACTGGAGCCTGGGCTCTAGGACCCTGTGAGGTGGGAGCTAGAATATCTACACTGCAATTACACAGCCCTGCAGCCAGAGCCCCAGTCAGCTGGCATGGAGCAGCCACAGTTGTTTAATTGCAGTGTAGACATACCCTGAATGTCCTTAAAAGTCAAATATTTGAGCAAATTAGATAGGCTGTCACTATGGGTGGGGGGGAACTCTTTAAGCTAATGTGGGACCCAAATCAATGTTCTATCTCCACTTCCTCACATCCAACTCCAATTCAGGAGTGGTTGGAATTGGAACTTGTGTCTAGATCCAGATTTCAAAGCTGCACCTCCTTTATAATATACCATACCAAAAGCCAAGCTCCATAAACCCCTGGCACCTGAATGGGCAGGCAAGAACACAATCCAGATCAGAACGTCCAAGATCAGGCTAAGGCCCATTTCTATTTTAAACCAGTTGCCTCATTCTAGTGAGGACAGCTTTGCTGATTTCAATCTGCTCCAAAACCAGCGTCAGACAGGTTCCTCACTCACACACGCCACACCTTCCTTAGAGTTCCATACTTACCTCCCCTTGGCAATCTTAGCTCTTGTTCTTCCTTGCTAGTCCAAGGTTAATTCATGGATTTTTTTTAAAGCTAAATTACTTTTCCCTGAATGATCTAATTAAATTACCTCCCTGCAGGAGCTGAGCTAATTGCCCTTTCTCAACAATTCTACTTTTCTATTTTCTCTGTTGCCTATCAATTTCCCAAGAAGATATGTTCTACCTTTTCAGGCAAAGTGCTGTTTCCTTACATGACAGGCAAAAAGACCTTGTGGCTACTCCCATGTGAGTTGTAAGGGTACGTGAATCAAAGCTTGATAGCATTACTTCTTATTTTTCATCTTTCCATCTATTCAGTGGGCTCTATTTAAGGAATGGACTATTCTCACTTTCTCTTCCTAATTTTCTCCTTGTTTGGGAGGATAAAAACATTTGGAAGACCCATTTCAAGATTAGCCAAAAAGGGCAAGTCTCATAGATTATAGCCCACTATGCAAAATTCTGAACAGTATGTTTCAGAGGCAAAAAGAGAGGTTGTTTAACTGCTATTTTATGTTTTAGTTCAAACATAGCAATTGAACTTACAGGAGAAATTAATTCCAGTAAGTCCTATGGTTTATGTTATGTCGGAGGACAGGCTAGACTACCCCAGTGGTACCTTCCAGACTTAAAAATCTGAGATTCTATACCAGTCCTGCTATTGTGGTCCTTCCAGAATGAGCTCAACCTTTTGCTAAGCAATAAGAGCTTGCCCTATAACCCAGGCTGCTAGTATAGTTATTGAAGATGCTCTCTTTCTCCCACTACTGACTCTTGCAGAATTGTCAGTGCCTCCAAATCCCAGGACACTTGCCATCTTCTCAGCCCTATGACAGTAAGGTAAGAAAAAAAAAGTCCTTTGAAGCCATTTCTTTCAGCCTAACCCTCTCTCTCTCTCTCTCTCTCTCTCACACACACACACACACACACACACACACACACACACTCTTCCATCATGAAGTGGATGTGCAGTGGACAAGTACAACTTCACAAAAAGTATCCCCAGAATTATTCTTTCCCCTAGAGATGGTTATCCAAGGTCAGGGTGGAGACTGTTTAGCAGAGCAGTAAAAGGAAGCTTCTGCTGCTATTGCCCAACTTGTATGTTTTCTGTAACTAGAGGACACCAGTCTCCATAGAATCATAGAATATCAGGGTTGGAAGGGACCCCAGAAGGTCATCTAGTCCAACCCCCTGCTCGAAGCAGGACCAATTCCCAGTTAAATCATCCCAGCCAGGGCTTTGTCAAGCCTGACCTTAAAAACCTCTAAGGAAGGAGATTCTACCACCTCCCTAGGTAACTCATTCCAGTGTTTCACCACCCTCTTAGTGAAAAAGTTTTTCCTAATATCCAATCTAAACCTCCCCCACTGCAACTTGAGACTATTACTCCTCGTTCTGTCATCTGCTACCATTGAGAACAGTCTAGAGCCATCCTCTTTGGAACCCCCTTTCAGGTAGTTGAAAGCAGCTATCAAATCCCCCCTCATTCTTCTCTTCTGCAGGCTAAACAATCCCAGCTCCCTCAGCCTCTCCTCATAAGTCATGTGTTCCAGACCCCTAATAATTTTTGTTGCCCTTCGCTGGACTCTCTCCAATTTATCCACATCCTTTTTGAAGTATGGGGCCCAAAACTGGACACAGTACTCCAGATGAGGCCTCACCAATGTCGAATAGAGGGGAACGATCACGTCCCTCGATCTGCTCGCTATGCCCCTACTTATACATCCCAAAATGCCATTGGCCTTCTTGGCAACAAGGGCACACTGCTGACTCATATCCAGCTTCTCGTCCACTGTCACCCCTAGGTCCTTTTCCACAGAACTGCTGCCTAGCCATTCGGTCCCTAGTCTGTAGCGGTGCATTGGGTTCTTCCGTCCTAAGTGCAGGACCCTGCACTTATCCTTATTGAACCTCATCAGATTTCTTTTGGCCCAATCCTCCAATTTGTCTAGGTCCTTCTGTATCCTATCCCTCCCCTCCAGCGTATCTACCACTCCTCCCAGTTTAGTATCATCCGCAACCTCCCAGTTTAGTATCATCCGCAATAGATGTCAACACAGCAACTTTAACAAACGTTTACCCAAAATATGTATAAAAAGTAGAAGATTCTTGGATATCACCCATTTCCTGGGCAGATAGCATCAGACTCCATTGTATGGGATAACTTTTCTTTTGCACTAATTTTCTATTTTCAGGTCCCTAGACCAGTATGTGGATCTTTGGTCTATGCTGATCTGCCTGGAGTCATTTTTGCTAACAAGACATAAGGGGATCCTGCCCTACATGTGGCTCTAAGCAAGCTTCCTGAAACAGACTGATTATAGTGGATTACATTAATAGGTATGTAAAACTGATTGATCTCAGATCAACAGCGTGTAAAGAATATCAGAAAATTAGGAAGAGGGGGAATCCTTCCTCATGCCCATATGAAAATAGGAAATTAGAGCAAAAACAAACAATTTTAGATTTCAAAAGTTTCTAGTGAAACAAAGATATGTTCTTTCAATCCCCTGCCCATTTTCTGACCAGCTTCCCAGAAAACTCTAAAGAATGTCATCATTACAAAATCCCCATTTTTCAACTGGGGCTAAATTTCAAAAGCCTCAGAAAACAAAAAGTGGATATTTCTGTAAAGTTATTGGAGTTAATTAGTCCCTCAATAGCCTGTATATGTGAGAGGGTGGGGAGGGGAGAAAAAAAATCAATGTAACTCAAATATATCTGACTAATAACAACCCTAACCAGTTTGCTCCATATCAATGAAGTGTTCTGTTCTAATGAGACTAGTCAAGTACAAATGACCCACAACACTCAGCATTTACTGAAGTTAGTATTAACCAGATTCTGAAAATGGCAGCAGTGTTTCTGAACCTCAAGCAAACAAGGTCAGTGGAGTACTTCATAAAACACCCCCCGCCCCCTTTTCAGGACAATGTCCTCCATAAACTACAAAGAACAGGTGTACATGTGGGTTAAATTGTCTGTATTGTTTTATAACAAGCTCTTTTCATTTTCTGCACTACAGCCCTATGTGCATTAAATGCTATTTAGTAGGATCAGCAGAGCTTGAAAGGGCAGATCAAACAGTACGGAGAATCCCAGCTGTGCAGGCCCCAATTCAGAGTAAATATTAACCACAGCAGTTGCTAATAATTTATTAAATTTGAAACAAGACATTTGTGTTCCTTCGTTGTGTGTTAGCCTCATTGTTTCCACTTCATCATGGTTGTTTAAAGATTTCCCTAATTTATAAAAAAATTAAGACCCATTATTCTTGTTCCAGGACTTAGTTTAGATTTACCAGTATTTACATTGACCTTTCAGAAATCATCAGGAGTGTGGTACAGTGGCATACCTGAAATGGGTAAATTAACTTCCATCATGGTCGGACCTTTTTATGTTGCAGGTGGCTGGACACAGAAGAGTAAGAAGAAAAAAAAAGCATTTAGGTCAGTGCAACAACTCAACAAGCTCATATCTGCATCTTTGTGTTACCCCAGCTGTAACCTTAAGTGCTCAAGCTGACGACTGTGCTGAAGGAACCGATTTTAGGGAGCAAATGATGAGTGATTGTATTTTAAAGGTAACCAAGGAAATGGCCTTTTTGGTTTGTTTGTTAAATCTCTTGCTAGCTGAAAACGCT
This sequence comes from Lepidochelys olivacea, assembly GCF_965140295.1. NCBI lineage: Eukaryota > Metazoa > Chordata > Testudines > Cheloniidae > Lepidochelys > Lepidochelys olivacea. Next base: position 32,897,581 of record NC_140413.1, on the reverse strand, counting down.
TAGAACTCCGCTGAGTTCTAGTGTCTGAGGCTTGGAGAAATGTACAGAACGATTCGCCTCCTGGTCTAATGTGCTGTATCTCTGTGTTTTTAATATTATTTATATAGACACACAGTATAGTATATTACACACACAGCGAAGGAGTCATGGTCAAACACGTTGCAAATACTGGACTATAGAAACAGAAAGAAGAATGGAAAAAGGGGACAGAAGTATGCCTTCTAGGTCATTGCCCAGACAAATAAGAACTGCACTCACCACTCAAAAGCTGAGTCAGGGATGAAAACAATGTGCTCATAAACACAAAACCACATGCAGAAGAGACAATTATAAACTCAAAAGGATAAAGACATTTATCAGAGCATTGAATAGATGAACATTATAGCAGGTTGGACCACTTGTGGTGATGATGCACGAGTTGAGAAGATATAAGTGTGAAATGGGTTTATGCCAAATGAGATGGGAAGGCAAAGGAGAATTCTACCATGATGAATACAGGACATTAACACTGGAAAGAGGAGGTAGACACCAGGATGGAGTCATATTGGTGCTAAAGCCAGGTTTTTACAGCATTTAACCCGGTATCATTGTATGCTGAAGGAGATATTCAGCATCAAAATCAGGTGCAGTCACAATAGCAAAAAAAATATGTGCCACCCTCAGCAGTGCTCAAAAAATAAAGTTTAAAAATGTTGTAACCATCTACAGAGAACCATAGACATTGACATTCCATGGTGCAATCCCACCCAGCGAGGGATTGTGTCACCACCTGCCCTTCAACCTTGGGTACCTCACAATACTGTGGTGCTGTAGCTCCCACCTGGGCCACTCACAAACAGCCCTCCAGCATGCAGTTAGCACCTTGAGTGTCTGTGTACAGCTGCAGCCTGCCAGCCACCCTCCAGTCACACTCTGGCTTCCACCAGCCTTGGTTACCACTTGCAGAATGACCCCACCCCACTCCCAAAGTTTCCCCCCCAAAAAAGCCATGTGTTTTCCCCACTGTCCAGCCCTCTCTTGGACAGTCTAGATATTTTAGGTACATTGATCTGTTCCAGGGGCAACAGTTTGCTACTTTCACTGGAGTTACTGAACAATTCCAAACACTGGATTAGTTTTGATTAAAGAAAAAAGTAAGTTTATTTGACTACAATAATAATAATATTTATTTTAAAAAAGGGAGAAACAATGAGCATCACTGAAGGGGTGTTGGGCTACCAAGGCCAAAACAAAGAAACCAAGGGTGATAATGGATGAAGTTCTACAGTTGAGTGACAAGCACAGGAAGCTGAGGGAGAACAACAAGAAAGAGACAAGTCTAAGAGCTGAGTATAATGGGTTGACCAGAGAGATCAAACAAAGCAAAAAATGAACAACTGGGTAAGTGAACAATGTAAAGAAGCAAAACAAAGGAAAGCAGATGCCAGAATTCCTAGAAGTAAAGATCTTGACAGAAATTTTGAAAAAGGAAGAGACAACATATCTGCAGAGCTGTAGCTGGCAACTGAGGAACACACAGTAAAGGTAATGCACAAGCTATTCAACAAAAATCCACAAGCAAGAGCAAATGGCAATTGAACGGGGAGGGAGGGAAGCAGTAATACTATCAATCCGTAAAAAGCAGATAAGAGTGAGTTCAAGAACTACAAAGGAATCAGCTTATTGAATGTGCCAGGATAACCATTCACTAAGACACTGCAGAGTGGAACAAATAGGTAGATGGAAGCAGCACTTGCAGAGGAACAACCCAGATTTAGACCAGGACAAAGACAGATATCAGAAAGTATCAGATATCAGAATGGTTCAAAGTGAGAATAGGAGTGAGACAAGGATCTATGTTATTGCCAGATTTGTTCAGTTTAGTACTGGAAGCAGTAATGACTATAGCACTGAGAGATTAAATGAGAGTAGTCATGTATTGTGGAAGGACATTGAATAACCTTACATCAGCAGATGATATTGACTTCATAGCACTGAAGAAAGAGACAGACAATAACTAAGATACACCAGGAAATCAGCACATTTGGACTGGAGATTGGCACAGAGAAGACAAAAGAAAATGACAATTGGAAGATGAAAGTCAGAGAAAGAACAAAAAAAGCAAAAAACAAAAAAAAAGAATTCTGAAGGTAATATAAAAGAAGACTCAGACTGTCTCTGCAAGATCTGGAAGGCTAAAGACATTATGAAAAAATGAAAGTCAGTGCATACAAGATAATTGTCACGTCAATACTGGTGTACAGGTTGCAATGTTGGAGGATGAGGAAAGCAAGATAGTTCATTTCTGTTGAGGGGGAATACGGAGAGTTTCAAGACTGCAGAACATTTTTAAAAAATGGAGTGATAAGAAAATAGCTGCTACAGAAGATTCAAGAAAGACCACTGCAATGATTTGGACAAGTGTCAAGAATGGATCTGGAAATACCACCACACATGGCGATACATACCAGCATGCAAGGTACTAGAAATAGAGAAAGATCAAGGATGCATTGGATAGATATGGTGAAGAATGACACAGAACAAGAAGCTTGACACGTCAAGAAGCTAGTACAAGGCAAAGTGGTGGAAAGACTTCATTTGACTCCATTTTGCTGTTAAACTGACAGGCTTGAATCAAAGAAGAAAAAGACGACTTGGGACATGGAAATGCTGCTGTTTAGCCACTACTGCTTACAGTACTGAAGACATCCAACCATGAGAGATCATGAATGAATTGCCATAGACGGCCAAAGCAGCAGAAAGATTTTTTTTTCTCTCCCCCATTTCCTCACTTCTGTACTTACAGTGTAATAAAGACATTTCTCCACAAAGACATCTCTCTTATTTTTGGTTTTCTTAGATCCAAAATCAACTTTAATGCCGGAGGTGAGAAACCACTGCAATGCTCGTGAGACCCTAAGACTGAGAGCTCAATGTCTTTGCCTGGTATGGCATACCGGCAAGAGCCCGTGTGCCGTACCGGGGAAGATTGGCTGCTGGAGCCCTGGCAGCAATTTAAAGGGCCCGGGGCTCCGCTACGGTAGTGGCGGCTGGGAGCCCCTGGCCCTTTAAATGGCCCCCGGAGCCTCCGGCTGCCACTGCTACCCCGAGGCTCTGGCAGCAGGTCTCAGGTGGAGATTTAAAGGGCCCGGGGCTCCCACTGCCGCTACCCTCTGGAGCCCTTTAAATCGCCACCTGAGCCCCGCTGCTGGAGCCCTGGGGTAGCGGCAGCGGGGCTCAGGTGGCGATTTAAAGGGCCAGGGACTCCTGGCTGCCGCTACTGCAGTGGAGCCCCTTTAAAGCTCCGCCAGAGCCCCCGGGGCGCCGATGGTTATTTAAAAGGCCTGGGGCTCTGCTGTGGTGGTAGCAGTTGGAGCCCTGGGCCCTTTAAATCACCCCCGAGCCTCTGCAACTGGTAGCTCCGGGGTGATTTTGAGGGTCCAGGGTTCCCAGCTGCTGATACCACAGTCCCAGCCCAGGGATGTAAAGGCCCCGCCTCTTCTGGTAGAGACCACGCCCCTTCCGGTTGAGGCCCCGCCCCCTCCTAAGGACGCCAGAGTACCGGTAAGTCTTTTAAATTACTTTCACCCCTGATTAAATGGCTATACAAAATACAACAAATAAGTTTGACCACAATTAGGGAAGATATACAGAAGTCATTGAAATATAGAGGTAGAAGGGACCTCAAAAGTGCCTAAATGACTTAGGCTTTTAAATCCCATTTTCAGAAGTGACTTGGGGCCAGATTTTTAAAAGGTATTTAAGCACTTGAAGACGCAGAGAGAGGCTTTAGAAAATCTTCACTAGATGCTTATCTGCTTAAATACCCCCACCAACTCTTTAAGCGCTTCAATCTCTTTAAAATCTGACTTGCAAGAGCCTAAATCTCATTGACTGACCCTGACACTATAGCGGCACACCTTGATCCTGCTGCAGCTCTATGCAGAGCCACTCACTTTTTTGGCTTAGAAAAGTCTAAGGGCTGCTGTAATTTATTTTGAGCTGTGATAGTCACAGTGTACTGAAATCACAGCCACTGATCAATGCAATGTAGTGGGGTCCCAGACACCACCTGCTCCCCCAGACGCACTCCCCCCCCACCCCGCATGTTGTTCTGGCAACGGGGGGAGGAGACAAAGAGCCCTCTGACAGCTCTAACCACCAGAAAAATATTTTCAACCAGCTTCAGGGTTAGTCCATGCTGACACTGCAGTGAAAAGCAGCCTCACAGCAATGAAGAATTCTGTTGGTAAAGGACTGGGGCTTATTTTATAGCACTCACCTCTTGCTGGACGAGGTTTTGCTCTTGATGAGCCAGCTCACTCCCTGGGGCAATTCAGTCCGAGGTCTCTCAAGGAATCCAGGGAAGCAGGTCCAAGCTGGGTCAGTTGTTTTATTTTAAGCCTTCTTAACAAATCAAAACCTCGCAGACTCTTCCTTCAAAAGTGTACAGGCCAAGTAGTCCCTTCCCCAACTCTGACCCTCACAGCAGTAACTTCAGCAACCTGAAACTTCCTGGCTCTTACCTCAGAGCCTCTGCAATAAAAGGGCTTCACACAGTCTCTCTTCTGTCCATTTGGTTTCTGGAGCAATTCCTGTCTGCAGTAGCTCCAGCAGCAGTCCATTGGGAGCATGACCCAAGCTTTCTAGTGGGTGTTACAGTCTATTCCTTCCCCTTTCCTGTTGCCCTGTTATAAGTCACCTAATTAAATTCCAGCTCTTTTCAAATGCTCTGGGCAGGGCTTATCAGCCAGCCATCCACAGGCCTCTGACCCCACAGGAATGAAGGTATAAGGGATACCACACTGCCCTATATATCTATTTCTAAGTAACTCAAAGGAATCTGGAATGATGATCAAGCCAGTAATAAAAATCAACAATACTTTCATCAAACTCTGGATTATACATGAAAGTTACAAAAGTGCTGCATTTGTTAAGACAGTATATGAAGGGCATTAATGACTTTGCTGCTAATATTCATAGCTGTGTTTCTCCAAAACACTTGTAAAACTTTTGCTTTCTGAAAGTACATGTGTAAATGTGTTCGTGGTAGGGTTCACACTGGTGATTTTCACACTGCCATTTTGATGTCTGTTGACTTTCCTGCCTTCTGTTAATTAAAATTTCAGTTATCCTATCAGGGAAACAGAAACACCACAAGACTTATGAAAGAAATATAGGATATAAAACAAACCTTAATTAAGCAGTTGCTTAACTAACCACTTTTCTTAGGGTTCTTTTCATTTTGATGGCTGAACTAAAGAAAAAGAACTTGAGAGTTGAATTTAGTTTTATAGAGTTAAATACCCTTAACAATAGCTAAACAATACCCTGGCTATAGGATAGAAGAAGGCAAAATGGTATTAATTAATTATGATTTGGCTACATAAATTAGAAAAATTTGTATTCTGAACACCTGAATGGTTTATATTTACCATCACACAACTACAATAGAAAACACCACTTGTACTCAATCACTGTGCTGGGAACATCATTTTGATTATATTTTTTGACTGAGTCCCTCAGAATAGGGTCTCACATGTTAATTGCTTATCAGCTCCATGTTGCTAACACAAGACAATTTGGGCAAATATTTAAATGACAATTCACCAATGTCTTCATAGTAGTCAAACCTTTTTACCTATTTTCCAATCAGTTATATTATCCCTAGGATCTGATTAACATTCCTAACTACATAAAGGTAAACTGCTACATTTATGACAGACGACAGATTGAGTGCAATTCAAGAAGCTTGCAAACTCATTTATATCTGTTTACACCTACAACTTGCAAGGCAATATGAAGCCACTAACTATGGAAAGCCCATGTACAGTGTTCTACAATCTTAGTTAACAATGGTAACTGAAGTAGATTTGAAACTGACCAACAATCTTTATTGGAACCTGTTACAAAACAGTAACACACAGTAACTCTGTGACAGTCTTTAGAGTACATACAAAAGCATGTAGACTCTTACTAATTAAGTACCCAGTTTCAGAAAGAGTCAATTGACTGATTTGGAGTGGTCACCCAAGTGCTACTTATCACCAGAACTTTGCTTCGCCATCACCTTTCAGCTCAGTTATTGTTCACAGTAGGAGTTGATTCTACAAAACACAGGTGGAGCAAAGGACACACACGACTAAAGTTTATTCCTGGTGCCTTAGCAGGGAATCCAAATTGCTGGAAAATAGAAAGACAGTTCCAGTACCTATCTTGGGCAGGCACCTTTATTTCACCAGGAGGACTCAGGATGCCAGACCAGGACCTCTGTCTTCTCCCTTCCAGGTGTCTTAGGCTTTCAGGAAGTGATGTGCTGAAGGATACAGGTTGTTTTATCCTATTTCTGCTGGCTAGTCCAGTTTGGTTCCTCTTCTTAGAGGTGCTGGCATGGACCAATCAGATGGTGACCCATACCTCTTCCAAAGATTTGAAGTGTCAAGTTATGCCATAACCGTTGGTATAGCCATCATAGGACATACCTTGAACGCCAACTTGTTTGCTCCAGTCAGTAACTTACCTCCTCAAGTCTTTCTGTGGGCCCCATGCAGCACACCCCTTGGCCACCTTTGCAGTGATGCTTGTTCAATTTGCAGTTTCTCCATCACTCTGCTAGCTGCTGAAAAGTCAGGTTTGAAGTTCATATAATTTCTGAAAATTCCCCTCCATACTCTTTGATGCTCTTTAAACCTGTTTTAACAGTCCATTTAAAGAACTGCTGTTCTGCAGCAGGCCAGGGCAGTTGAATAAGTCTTCCATTTCTGTTCTCCTTGTTTTAACAACAATGGTAGGAACTTGGTATGTACGGCTGTGCATTTTTAATCAAACAGTTATCTTTCTGCCAATTCCACTCTGTGGTGAAGTGTCCTTATAAGCACACTGTTTAGTTTCAGTTATTTTTATTGACTGCCTCTTTCAGCACAGGTGGATTTCACTAACTCAAAAGCATAAGTATGCTTGATTGCAAACAGCCTTACTTCTTCACTATATCACAAACTGAAAGACTATGAATACAACCCCTTTCTTTCCTAACGGAACTGCCTATGAGATAAACCCTGTCATTGGAGTTTACAATATTTTGCCCAAAGCTCTATCACTGATATTTTACTTCCGCTTTATACACATTTTAATTACAAATAGATTCCATCAAGTTTCCTGTTTTACTGCTCTATCTGGCACGTCACACAATGCCAGTGTTTGATATTAATTTAATGATTTTTGATTCATTTACTTGATCAGAGACAAGAAAAAAAAAGGGAAGTCTCTTTAGCACCACAAGCAGTATACTCTTGCTAAATGCACGCAGCGATTCTGAATGCTCAGGCATTTGAAGAAATCTATCCGTTAGACCTTGGGTTTTTATTCTCTTTGCCCTTCATTTTATCTTTCCTAAAAGGCCCCTGTGCATGGGCAATTCATAAATAGTAATAACTGGTATGGCTGGGGATTTAGTTACTACACTTACTTGACCACACAAAATAAAGAGTAACAAATAGGCAGAGACATAGGTTGAAAGCTGCTAACAGTAAGTCTCTGTTGAACAAATGAGAAATTAACAGATTAATAAAAAACAAAGTCTGTTCATAAGACACTTTATTAAGGTAGCACCATTTAGCCCTCTTTTCTGTTCATAAATGTCCATGATCCCTTGCTCAAACAAGTAGTCAAATTGTCTCCCACAGGACTATTCATCTGGGCAAATTATTTAGTTGCATTACAGTAGTTTCTATAGGCTGAAACCAAGATCAGGGCTCCACTGTACACACATGAGACAGCCCCTACCCCATTTACAGTCTAAAACAGATAGGGACATAGAGGTTAAATGATTTGCCCAAGATCACGCAGCAGGACAGTTACTGACCTGGAAAGAAGACCCAGATTTCCTGAGTCCTACTCCAGTGCCCTAACCATGAGGCCACACTCCTTCCAAGTGCTCATTAAATGTAAGGGTTCTTTGATCTAGTCATGTATAAATTATTTTCTAATAGGTCAACTAGTTCCAATATAATCCTCCCATGCTCTAAGAAAGAAATCCATATTTTAAAGACATGTTCCCCAGGATCTTGGTTGCTTTTGACTCTGACATTTCCAATATATATGATGGGAGAATTCAGTGTCGAGGCTCCAGATCATACCATCAGATTTAATGAGGAAAGTGCAAGCCAGCTGCTCATTGCTGGCCTGGGTCTTCACCACTGATTAATACAGAAGGTTACGTGGAGAACACTGACTCCAAAGGCGCTTTTCCAATTTTAATCTAACTCAGTAAGAAGCCTTTAAGGAATGGCACAGACAGTTCTCTTGAGAAGATGTTATTGACGCAAAACAAGGCAAAAATATGGACAAAGTAAGAGGCACCGAATAAAAACTTGGTAGCATTCTCCCCTGCCCCCCAGCCATGCTTTCCATGCAACCTCCCAGCTTTTAAAGGTCAAATATGTAAACTTAAGAAGTGTGTGAGTGTGTTCTAGTTACAATGCTCATTTTTTGTCAGTTCTATGAAGCAATAACCCATGAAATATAGTTGATATCTCCTGGGTACAGTTTTCCATGCCTGCAAACATTTAAAATTGCACTTGTGGTACATAAAAGATTTATAATGATCTCACCCGCAAATATAAATTTTATCCCACGTAGGGAAAAAAAAAACTCCTAAAAGCAGAAGCAGCGAACAGCTGAATGTGAGCCCAGTGTCATAAATTCATAACACTTACAGCTTTTTAACAACCAGTCATAAATGTGACTGATTTCAATTTCATCTATGAAATTTTGTGATAGAACCAGGAATATCCCTTTAAAATCCCATTTTTAGGAACAGTGGGCATGATCAAGGCCTTGCTAGTGTCAGGGTGGGAATGGGGGTGTGGGGGGTGGAAAGCCAGAGGGTGCCTGAGCCACACGCAGGGAGGATGTCTCAGGGGTAAGCAATGCATCCTACAGAGATCCTGCTCTGCACACTTTCTCCCACTAGCACCAACCACCATGAACAGCATGTTAACAGGGAAATCTGTTTCTAGCCATTCCCACAATCTGGCTAACAACTTCCCTTGGGCTCATGTCATATCCTGCCATGCTCTTGAAAACCTGGGGAAAACATTGTTAGTGCCATGTTTACTTTTATGTCATTTTATCCATATGATATTTTATTTCAAAAGCTTTCAGATGGTTGGGTTTTTCAGTGAGTGCCATCAAAGAGGAAGAGATTGTTAGATTAAGAAGAAGGGAAGGTAAAGTGTAGACTGGAGAGAGGGGCAAAACCACCGTATTTGTTAAGTCATTGTTGAAATGGTACATACCTACATCACACAACTGGTCAAAAAGTGTTTGCTTTCTAAAGTGTGATGCTATTTCATCTGTGTTGAATGGCTTTGGTGCTGTACTCCACCAAAAAAAATAAAATAAAATAAAAATCTGATTTTCAGATACTTGCATCTCAAAACAAAAACCCCAGGACGAGTCCTGAGATCTGGCAAGACAGCAGCCTTGTTTGTTTTCCTGGACATTGAAGTTGGAGTTTGTTTTGGGTCTGGCAGAAGGAAAACCTTTGAAATACCTTGAAGAATCAGAGTTTGCTTCAGAGCATACAGTCTGCACCTGTCAGAAGTTTGATTTTTTCTCCCCTAGGGTACATAGTGGCAGCTTGGAATCAACAAATAAACAGCCCATGTATTTTTCCTATAAGCTACATAATTAGAACAACCACAGAAGAAGGAAACAGATTTTATTTCTCAGATTGTTTAAAGAGATAAGGGGATCTATGATTTTTTTAAACAAAGACGACAACATTGTTTGGATCTGCTATATAGATACTATGTATGCACATTTCCAAAAAAAAAAAAAAATGTGCATGGTGACCTCGAGTTGCACAGGGGTCCCCGAATGCATGATATAAGGCAAATATTTTAGTTCCAATGATTTTTAAAGCTGTGCGGATGATTATGGATTCAGTTCTTCCACTGTTGATGGGCATTATGTCCATTAACAGTCATTAAGAAATCCACATGTACATGGATAGGGCACTAAATGATACGTTTTATTTTCAGTGGGAAGAAAATTACTGTGAAAATCACTTAAAGATTATTGCAAGTGAGGAGAGAATATAGTTAATTGGTTAAGGAAAGCCATGTTTTGAAGACCGAATTGTTCAGGGTAAAGGGATACAGGTCTTTTAGTTCTGGATCACTGACTCCAGATCATCTCACCTCATCAGTTGTGACCAAAGTTACCACCATTTGGCAGCTATTTTGGTAACCTATGTGAAATGGTATGATGGTCTAAGTCCAGTTCCTAGCCTGCAACCTTTTGTCCACATAACTGAACACTGTAAAAATGCAACAACCAACAAAATACAGTTCTCATAGCATTTTTCATCCAATGCTCCCAAAGCATGTTAGAAAGGAAAGGAAGTTAAAGGAGACTTGTTAGTTTGAGGGATTAGTAGTTGCTATATGTGTGTTACAGTGGAGCCTGGCTGGATTAAAACTGGTAAGTGAAAGACATTACCTTTGGCCAATGTGAAATGAATGTGGTGTTCAGTCTAGCTCCCAGTGGGAAAGTGACTACATCACAAAACCACAACAATTGACAGTCACAGCAATGAAGCCAAAGAACTAACAGACAGTACTACCTTCTTATACCTAAGGATGCCGCATGAAATAAAAATGAAGTACATTGGCAGGACAGTATGGAGAACCTTCCACTGCCACTGACCACAGAATATGTTTGGGGAATAGTCAGAGGTCTTTGATCTTCAGGTCTGTTGAAGCCAGCAATTTTCGCAAACTTTATGGGCCACGTCCAAAGCCCACCAAAGTCAACAGATTCCAGTCAGTGGGCACTGGATCATTATTTATTAATATTTATTTATTTATTTGTATTGCAGTAGCACCTAGGAGCTTCAGTCACGGACCAGGACTCCACTGCTTTAGACACTGTACTGCCAGAACACAAAGATGGCCAGAAGATCCCCAAAAAGGATCATGCCATATATTCACGCCCAGAGTAAATGGCATTTAAGAGTATGGAATGGGATTCTTTAGCTTAAATGAAATTCTTAACATTATTGCCAGAACGCCTTACCTTAGAGAGAAGCTAGAGATGTACAACTATTCCAAAAAGCCAGTGACAATCTCAAAGGATGCAACATGCAAAACATTTGTCATCCTTTCGCAAACAAACCTTAGTATGCTTTAAGTGAATTCCTGCCAGGGAAATATTTTAAGTAATATATTGCCTAAAAGATAGTATATCAGTCCTGTCTGCCTTACACACAAATCAGCCCATGTGCTCCATAGGACTATTCACAGAAGCAAGATTTAACACTTTAATAACTTGAATATGTCGTGGGTTTTGAAGGTCCGCTGATTTGTTTGTGAATCTTTTGTGTTGCAAGTTCTCCCTCCAGTTAAAACGAATCTGTTATCAGCAGTGCCCTTACTATCTATGCTAATCTTACCATAGAAAAGCTTCATAATTTGAAAAGGAGAAGTTTTAGCAAGACATGAATCTTATTGTTTGTGTAATCAGCACATCTAATTGAGCTACAGTATTCTAAGCCATGCTTGTGTTCAGACTGCAGAAACAACTTCTCTTTCATTTTTAGTTTGATCAGGAAATTAGCCTTTATTTTTAAAAACTGATGCTTGGAACATTTATTACAGTTATGTTTCCTCTGCTGATCATAGAAATTTGAATTTTAAACTTACCCTTTTACTTAAAATGCTGCAGCCTGCAGGATGGTGCAGAGAACAGGTGTCTGTGTTCAACTAGACATAAGAACATGATCAATAACTGCACTACTTTTTCAACTATCAACTAAATAAATATGGATTCATGAAGGAGGGGCATATCATGTTCAATGTTTTTCCCCCCAATCTTTGTAATTAGAGGACTAAAAGGAAGTTCTCTCAAACATTCACGCCTTGTTTGTTATTCTCAGATATGTTATTACCAATTGTGCAGTGCAAAACATAAGATGAACTAGCCACTGCTTTGGCAGTAACAGAACATTTTGCAATCTGAAAAAGATTTCTAGACAACCAAAAAAGAGTGCACATGTAGTAAGCTTTCCAGTAAAGAATTGCAGAGGATTTATAATACTAAGTTAACCGTTCCTTATGCTTCACATCTCAACTGGAAAATAATGTGAAAAGAAAGTGCTTCCTTCCTACCTAGACTCTTCTATTTTATCATTAGTTTCCATGTTGTGCCAGGCATGGTCCATGCACAAAAGGCAGCACTGCATGAGATTTTGAAAGGCATAAAGAAGAGGTAGATGCTCAGTTCTCATTGACTTTCAGAGGGTGTTGGGCACTTAAGTGCCCTTTGTTTCAAAGCGTAAAAGCAATTGTTAAAAATAAATAAATAAAAAGAATCTATTCCTGATCCATTACTCATGTTTACAGCTTGATCTTCTCTAGCATTCCCCAGTCTAACATAATTTTGAAAATGTAAAAATATCAAATCTAGGATGGCTAATAGTATAGACTGTATTGTATTATATAAGCATTATCTAGATTTTGCTCATCCTTCATATCTGCATGTTCTTACTTGGACAGCTGGCTAATAAGTTAGGATACTGAAAGCTTTGCAGCATTGTACCATGCCAAAAATATAGAATTTAATTTGTTTGCTGTTTCCAGATCCACGCAGGCAACCACAACAATAACATTGCAGCACTTTGAGAACAGCAGCAGAAGACATCATCCCTGGTATGGGATTAACATCAAAGCACTTGACAAACTCCTTTTACCACAGGAGAGCCAGGACCAGCTCTAGGCACCAGCAAAGCAAGCATGTGCTTGCCATCCTTTTTTTTTTTGGGGGGGGGGGGTTGGGCTTGGGGAGTTGCGCTTGGGGCGGCAAAAAACCTAGAGCCAGCCCTAATGAGAGCAAAGGCATCTGAGTTAGGACTGATGCTACTTCAGCGGTTGGGGCCAAATTTCTTCTTTTTCTTGCTCTGCAGATCTTTGTTAAGTAGTTAGGGCTTTTGAGAGATCTGAGAATGACCATAGACATGATCATCACAATGTAGCCTAGTGGATTGAGCACTGGACAAGGACTCAGGAGACCTGGATTCTATTTCTGATCTACCGAGTGACCTTGGACAAGTCACTTCACAGCTCTGCCCTTCAGTTTCCCCATCTGTAAAATGGAGATAATGAAATTGATCTCCTTTGTAAAAGGCTTTGAGACCTACTGATGAAAGTGTGATAAGGAATTAGCAGCACACACTGAGTCACGCATACAAACCTATTGCCAGCAAGTTCCAAAAGCGTTTGTCCTCCAAGAGGTGACCCAGCACACACTTTGGGATGCCACAGTCTAAGGAGGTACTGGAAGATATCTGTTACAGGGTGAGCATTGCCCCTCTTCATTGTCTGGTCAAACTCCAGGCATACATCCCAATTACCAGGTGACACTTCAAGGCCAGAGATGCTCCAAGCCAGGGACCCTTCTGCAACTATGGTCATATTTATTCTCCAGAAACCTCAGTCCTCCTTTCCCCTCTACCTCTGACATGACAAAGAACTTTCAAAATGGTCTGGAGAATGCTTCTGGTGTGAATTCCCCATTGCCTGAGCAGATATGGGGCTTCTGCTTTTCATGAACATCGTTGACCAAATATTCATTCATAAGAACATAAGAACAGCCATACTGGGTCAGACCAAAAGTCCATCTAGCTCAATATCCTGTCTTCTGACAGTGGCCAATGCCAGGTTCTTCAGAGGGAATGAACAGAAGAGATAATCGTCAAGTGATCCATCTCTGTCACTCATTCCCAGCTTCTGGCAAACGGAGGCTAGGGACACCATCCCAGCTAATAGTCATTGATGGACCTATCCTCCATGTATTTATCTAGTTCTGTTTTGAATCCTACTATAGTCTTGACCTTCACAACATCCTCTGGCAAGGAGTATCACAGATTGATTGTGCCTTGTGTGAAAAAAATATTTCCTTTTGTTTGTTTTAAAAATGCTGCCTATTAATTTTATTTGGTGGACCCTAGTTCTTGTGTCATAAGGAGTAAACAACACTTCCTTATTGACTTTCTCCACCCCGTCATGATTTTATAGACCTCAAACATATCCCCCCTAAGATGTCTCCTTCCTAAGATGAAAAGTCCTAGTCTTATTAATCTCTCCTCATACAGCAGCCATCCCATACCCCTAATTATTTTCATTGCCCTTTTCTGAACCTTTCCCAAGCCCAATATATCTTTTTTGAGATAGGGCAACCACATCTGCACACAGTATTCAAGATGTGGGTGTACCATGGATTTATATAGAGGCAATATGATATTTTCTGTCTTATTATCTATCCCTTTCTTAATGATTCCCAACATTGTTTGCTTTTTTGACTGCCGAAGCACATTGAGTGGATGTTTTCAATGAACTATCTGCAATGACTCCAACATCTCTTTCTTGACCCCATCATTTTATATGTATAGTTGGGATTAGGTTTTCCAATGTACATTACTTTGCATTTATCAACATTGAATTTCATCTGCCATTTTGTTGCCCAATCACCCAGTTTTGAGAGATCCTTTTGTAGCTCTTCACAGTCTGCCTTAACTATCTTGAGTAGTTTTGTACCATCTGCAAATTTTGCCACCTCACTGTTTACCTCTTTTTCCAGATCATTTAGGAATATGTTGAATAGGACTGATCCCAGTACAGATCCCTGGGGAACACCACTATTTACCTCTCTCCATTCTGAGAATGGACCATTTAGTCCTACCCTTTGTTTCCTGTCTTTTAACCAGTTACCAGTCTATTAGAGGACCGTCCCTCTTATCCCAGGACTGCTTACTTTGCAGTCTGGTGAGTGCTTACTTTGAAAGCCTTTGGTGAGGGACCTTGTCAAAGGCTTTCTGAAAATCTAAATACACTATATCCACTGGATCCCACTTGTCCACATGCTTGACGACCCCCTCAAGGAATTCTAGTAGATTGGTGAGGCATAATTTCTCTTTACAAAAACCATGTTGACTATTCCCCAACAAATTATGTTCATCTATGTGTCTGACAATTTTGTTCTTTACTATAGTTTCAACCAGTTTACCCAGTACTGAAGTCAGGCTTACCAGCCTGTAATTGCCAGGGTCACCTCTGGAGCGGTTTTTAAAAATTGGAGTCACAGTTAGCTATCCTCCAGTCATTTGGTACAAAAACTGATATAAATGATAGGTTACAGACGACACAGTTAGTAGACCTGCAATTTCATATTTGAGTTCCTTCAGAAGTCTTGGGTGAATACCATCTGGTCCTGGTGACTTATTACTGTTTAGTTTATCAAGGTGTTCCAAAACCTGCTCTAATGACACTTCAATCTGGGACAGTTCCTCAGATTTGTCACCTAAAAAGAATGGCTCATGTTTGGGAATCTCCCTCACATCCTCAACCGTGAAGACTGATGCAAACAATTAATTTAGTTTCTCCGCAATGGCCTTATCGTCCTTGAGTGCTCCTCTAGCATCTCAATCATCCAGTGGCCACACTGGTTGTTTAGCAGGCTTCCTGCTTCTGATGTACTTTAAAAACATTGTTATTACTTTTGGAGTCTTTGGCTAGCTGTCTTCAGATTCTATTTTGGCCTTCCTAATTACATTTTTACACTTCATTTGCCAGAGTTTATACTACTTTCTATTTTCCTCATTAGGATTTAACTTCCACTTTTTAAAAGGATGCCTTTTTGCTTCTCACTGCTTCTTTTACTTTGTTGTTTAGCCACGGTGGCTCTTTGTTTCTCTTACTATGTTTTTTAATTTGGGGCATAGATTTAAGTGAGCCTCTATTATAGTGTCCTTAAAAAGCTTCCATGCAGCTTGCAGGGATTTTACTTTTGGTGCTGTGCCTTTTAATTTCTGTTTAACTCACCTCCTCATTTTTGTGTAAGTTCCCCTTTCTGAAATTAAATGCTACATTGTTGGGTCGCTGTGGTTTTAAATTTAATTATATCATGGTCACCATTATCACACAGTCCAGCTATATTCACCTCTTGGACCAGATCCTGTTTCCACTTAGGAGTAAATCGACTTGCCTCTCCTCTGGTGGGTTCCAGGACTGGCTGTTCCAAGAAGCAGTCATTTAAGGTGTCAAGAAACTTTATCTCTGCATCCCATCCTGAGGTGATATGTATCTAGTCAATATGGGGATAGTTGAAATCCCCCATTATTATTGAGTTTTTTATTTTAGTAGTCTCTCAATCTCCCTGAGCATTTCACAGTCACTATCACCATCCTGGTCAGGTGGTCTGCAATATGTCCCTACTGCTATGTTCTTATTATTGAAGCATGGAATTACTAACCATAGAGTTTCTATGGCACAGTTTGGTTCATTTAAGATTTTTACTTTATTTGATTCTACGCTTTCTTTCACATATAATGCCATTCCCCCACCAGCATGACCTGTTCTGTCCTTCTGATATATTTGTACCCCGGTATTACTGTGTCCCACTGATTATCCTCATTCCACCAAGTTTCTGTGATGCCTATTATATCAATATCCTCATTTAATATGAGGCATTCTAGTTCACCCATTTTATTATTTAGACTTCTAGCATTGGTATATAAGCACTTTAATAACTTGTCACTTTTTAAGCTGTCTGCCATTACATGATGTAATAGAATGGGACTTTTTTTTTTGACTGTTTCTCATGAGATCATACCTGTATTTTATTATCTTCCATCCTCTCCTCCTTATTAGGACATAGAGAATCTCCATTTATAGACCTCCCCTAAGGGATGTCTGAACCATGTGCTCCTCCGCACCTGTCAACTTTCCCCCAGCCTTAAAATTAAAAAGGTCGTAGAGCAGTTTTTAAACTTAAAGAGCCAGCAATCTGGTTCCATTTTGGTTTAGGTGGAGCTCATCCTTCCTGTATAGGCTCCCCCTTTCCCAAAAGTTCCCCCTGTTCCTAATAAATCTAAACCCCTCCTCCCTACACTCTTGTCTCATCTACGCATTGAGACCCTGCAGTTCTGCCTGGCTAACTGGCCCTGCGCGTGGAACTGGAAGCATTTCAGAGAATGCTACCATGGAGGTCCTGGACTTCAATCTCTTCTTACCTAGCAGCCTAAATTTGGCCTCCAGGACCTCTCTCCTATCCTTCCCTATGTCATTGATACCTACATGTACCACAATCATCAGCTCCTACCCAGCACTACACATAAGTCTATCTAGATGTCTCGAGATATCCGTGACCTTCGCCGCAGGCAGGCAAGTCACCATGCAGTTCTCCCGGTCATTGCAAACCCAGCTATCTATGTTTCTAATGATCGAATTGCCCATTACTAATACCTGTATCTTGCTAATAACTGGAGTTCCCTCCCCTGGAGAGGTATCTTCAGTGTGAGAAGATACCACAACATCATCTGGAAGGAGGGTCCCAACTATGGGCTATTTCCCTCTGCTCCGGTTGGGTGTTCTCTTTCCCTGAGGCTTTCATCCTCCTCAAGAGAGGCTGTCAGACTGGGGGTGGAACGGTTCTACTGTGTCCTGCAAAGTCTTATCCATGTACCTCTGTCTCCCTTAGATCCTCCAGCTCAGCCACCCTGGTATCCAAAGCCCATACATGGTCTCTGAGGGCCAGGAACTCCCTGCAATGAATGCAGACGCACGCCAACTGCCCATAGGGCAGGTAATCATACATGCTGCATTGGGTGCAATAAACTAGATAGCCCTCACTCTGTTGCTGGACTTCTGCCTGCAGTCTCTTTTTAGTCCTGCAGCTCGTTCTTTTTTTGTTGTTTTGTTTTTATCAGGGGGTGTTTTTTGGCTTATGTCAAGGTTCCTTCCTCACTCTGAACTCTAGGGTACAGATGTGGGGACCTGCATGAAAAACCCCCTAAGCTTATTTTTACCAGCTTAGGTTAAAACTTCCCTAAGGTACAAACTATTTTACCTTTTGCCCTTGGACTTTATTGCTGCCACCACCAAGCATCTAACAAATATATAACATGGAAAGAGCCCACTTGGAAACATCTTTTCCCCCAAAATCCTCCCAAACCCTACACCCCCTTTCCTGGGGAAGGCTTGATAAAAATCCTCACCAATTTGCATAGGTGAACACAGACCCAAACCCTTGGATCTTAAGAACAATGAAAAAGCAATCAGGTTCTTAAAAGAAGAATTTTAATTGAAGAAAAAGTAAAAGAATCACCTCTGTAAAATCAGGATGGTAAATACCTTACAGGGTAATCAGATTCAAAACAGAGAATCCCTCTAGGCAAAACCTTAATATACATTCCATTCAGCACAACTTATTTTCTCAGCCATTTAAACAAAACAGAATCTAACGAGATTGCTTATTAGCCCTTTACAGGGGTTCTAACCTGCATTCCTGCTCTGGTCCGGGCAAAACCAAAACACAGGCAGAGAGAACCTTTGTTTCTCCCCCTCCTCCAGCTTTGAAAGTATCTTGTCTCCTCATCCGTCATTTTGGTCAGGTGCCAGCGAGGTTATCCTAGCTTCTTAACTCTTTACAGGAGAAAGGGTTTTTCCTCTGGCCAGGAGGGATTTAAAGGTGTTTACCCTTCCCTTTATATTTATGACAGCTTAAGTTTAAAGAAGTTTAAGGAACGTTAAGTGTATCTAGCCCCCCACTCTCCAACTTTCTATCTAACCCAGTTCCCTGGAAATATTCCCTGTACCAACACCACACACTCAGGCTGTGCCTAGAGACCCAGATTAGGCCCTAAAAGTATAGTGTCTTAATATATGCATATATTAAATGGTATCTTGCTGCCCAAACCAAGGCAGGAAGTAGAGGATACCCAAAGCCCTCCTTTGATGCATAGTGTCCATGGCCTACCATGCAGTCCTTAGATATAGTGTTAGACAAATCAATCTGCCTAGTCACGGGACATATCCCTGTCCTCTCCCAGTGCTCTCTTGTTCTGCTCCTGCAGCAAAGGCTGTCACAGACCAGTGTTTTGGAGTGCAAAGGAAATGCATAGGCCACCTGCATTGCCTCTGTTCCTGCTCCTTCTTTAAGAGGGGAATTGCACTGATTCCACTATGTTCAAGATCCTCCATGACTTCTAGTTGAGTTGAACAAGGTGTCCCGTTGGGCATTTGGAAAGAAGGAGCAAATACTTTATGTGGCAAAAAAAAATTCAGTCCAAAAATGGGTTCTCTCTGTCTGGTTATTTCACATTATCCCAATGTATTTTTGGACACTAAGTCTGCAATGAACAGGAAGCTTCTCCTTGATACCTTAAGGAGGAATGCATGTTTATTTCTAATGCCCTGGTATACACATGAAACAAGACTTTCTGTTACATATGAACTGTGGGTTCAAAAACAAACAATCACAGTTCTGTAGTGGAGTACAGGTGCTTTGAGGGAACTCCATTTGGTGAATGCCATGACCTTTCTCAATCAGATGAGTCAGTTCATAGGACATATGCATTGCTCCCTGGATCAAGAGCCTGAAGCTGTTGGTTTGTTGATCAAAGATAACTAGTAATCATAACTCAGATAGATATCTGCAACAAAGAGGACTTTGAAGAAGGCAGAGTTATGCTAGCCATGCACTGCAAAATTAACAGTGCTGCAAATCATACCAAGACTGGGATATTTACATTCTGCTAATTATGCTTCAGTTAACTATTTCTGGAATGCATCATTCCAATTCCCAGGTACACAACTACAACTTCCCACGTACATCAAAAGCTGCTAGGCCCTCTGACTTTAGATGCCTAAAATAAAAGGGAAGATCAAAATCCAGCCAACAAGCATTACACTAAAGGATGTTTAATGGTGTAGAAGGGTTGACTCACCATTGGTGCACCCTCTTGTGGCTGGGTATGGCGTAGCAGCTGTTTCCACTTTAGCGACCCTGCCATCATTTGCTCAGGTCCTGTGGTGGTCTCTCATCTTGGCCCTCTGGCCAGGTCAAGCTTAATCCCACCCCTTCTAGGATAACGGAAAGTCCAACGCAACAAATAAAAATCTAATCTCCTTTTAAAAGGTCTTCAGGCCTCAACTCTGGGCTCTGTGGTCCTTACACTCCTTCTCTCAGGGCTTTCAATTTATCCCCTTCTCAGCTTCTCACCACCATCCTAGCAGCTAGTATAGCAGAATCCAAGCCAGCCCTTTACACTGGGTCTAGTACAGAAACTCTAGAACTGACAGCCAAAGTTCACTCCACCAGTCTCCTTGCTACATGTCCCTGGACTTCTTCCTACCAAACCTGTCAGCAGGCCTCTCACACAGCCTCTCTAAGTTCACTCCTCTTTCAGGGCTAGATTTGCAGGGCTGTCCCTTGGAAACTCCCATTAAATCCCAGAACAACAGTACAATTTAATCCACTTTGCTCTCCGCAAGCCTGACCTTTCAACACTCCTAAATTGCCTTTACACACTTCCTCAGTTAAACATCTCCAGGTCTCTCTTCTTGGAAGTCCAGGTCCTGCCCTTTTAGCAGGGCTCACTACTGGAGTTTGCTCCACCCTCGTGACTGCTCGGTGTCTCACCTGGCTCTTGCCAGACTTCCCTTCTCACAAGAGGATCCCAGGGCCAACTTTCCCCTTGGACTTCCTCCTAGACCCTCCTGTTTGTCTGATTTTTTTTTTTAACTCTCCAGTACTCAGAGAGTGACTACAAGTTCTCTACTTTCTCTCTGTTACCATTTTGTAACTAGCACTTCCCTTCTTTGTAGTCCCTCCCCAGCTGGACTTCATCTTTAATTAAGCCTGGCCCACCCTCCAGGTGCAGCCAGGTAGCATAATTAGCCTCTCAGGCCCACGTTAACCCTTAAATGCCTGGGGGGGGTTACACACTCATTCACAAATGGTTAAGGCATGGGGTTAGGAGCCAGAGATCTGGATTCTATTTCCAATTCTGCCACCTCTTGTATGACCCTGGGCTCATCAGTTAGGGTGAAGTTTCAAAAGCATGTAGGCTGTTATGTGACTTCATTCCCATTGACTTTCAATAGAAATTAGGCACTTAACAGCCTTTGAAAATCTCCCCCACAACCTCTGTGCCTTGATTTCCCCATATTTACCTGCATTCTGATGGGAAGTAGTGAGCATGATAATACTTACTGACATCACAGGTGAGTTGTGCAAGTTAATTCAGTAATACATGTAAAGCACTCAGAATGATCCAATGGACTACCGAAGTGCAAAGAATTATAATTATATATACACAGGCAACATACAGTTCCTGTATCATTATGAATTATACAGAAAGAAGACCTCCTTAGCCAGTAACAGGACAGAAAAACTATTGAGGAGCCATCAAATAATACTATTCATTTGGAAAACCCTCTTCATTCATCACTTGCTTGAACCATGACCCCAAATCTCTACAAAGGTCCAGGACAGATATCTGAGAGCTGGGGCAATTTCAACTCTGACAGACAAACTAAAAGCAAAACAGTCACTGAAAAAGGAACACGTACAATAAAAAATAATATGGGCAGTTAGGACTTGACCCTGATACATTTAACTCACTCAAGTAACCTCACTGAAATTCTCATGACTACTTGTGCAAGGACTGAGGCCCAGAGCCTCCAAGATATTTAGGCACCTAACTCCCATTGAAATCAATGGGAGTTAGGCACTTAATTACCCTGGAAGGTCTGGCCCTGAGGCCCCACTTCACCAAAGCATTTAAACACATGTTTTGAGTTCAGTGGGGCCTACCTACAGGCTTAAAGTTCAGCACAGGTTGCTGTCTTGGAGCTTGATTAGGGGTTGCCAGATCAGGCCCTTAAATTGGTCAAATTAAAACACATTTTAAAGATTCTTCACTTATGGATTTATATTGCTCAACTTGAAAAACATCACCGTTAAATCTTAACCGTGCCTAACATCCTTTGCAATTACACTACATCTTAAATCCTAAAATTAAATTAATTACAGGTACTGATTATTATTTTGTATAAAACATATGTTGACACAAGGCATATAATAAGCGGTGGCTAGGTCAGGTAAATGATGAAGCATTTGCCTGACCTAAAGCCATTATTGTAATTAGGATATTACAGGGTCAGTCGTACAATCCAGCATGCACAAAACATTCAGCAGGCTCTGACTCACAGCCCCACCCTTACTTACACTGAATAATACCTTACCACGCAGGTAGGGTGGTAGAATGTAGTCCTCAGTTAGCACAATGGAATTCCCACAATGCAGAGATTTTTATTTCCAGTTACCTTTGTATTATCTAACCAGGAGTGCACGTGGCACGGGATAACTGATCACACCAAAATCTCAAACTTCAGACCACTGTTTGAGCAAATGGTAAACCTCATCACTGCATCAAATTAAAAAAACAAAATAAATTCAAGTCTTGCACAAAACTCAACTCCCCAACAGGATCTTAAATGCCAACTGTATATCCCACTTATTACCCCAAGTCATAAATATAATGTCTTTTGTGAATTACTGATGTTAATTCAGACGAGGAAAGGGTTTCATTTAGATGCTGTTTCCAACAGTTCTAAGTTTTTTAGTCAAATGCTGGATCTTTCCAGTTTTCACTATACAACACAAATATGTTATTTTTATAATATGGTGGGGGAGGGAGGGTCAAACAAAGGAACACATGATGTCATGGACAAACAAATAGTGTATTAGTTTGTTTCTAATAACGGACACATATTTTGAAAGTTAGGATAACAGGATAAAAAACAAGATAAAAGGAAAAAGATGAAGTTAGTGTTGAATGAATTAATAGCAGGCAGGTGGTTGGGTGGGTGTCATGGCAGATAAACAGTGAGATGAAGCCAAGGTAATTATGATTATAATCTGGCCAGTAATGCTTTCATAGGAGGGTGTACAAACCTCTGTACATTAATACTGAGACATTCTAATCATCTCCTTGCTTGCCTCCAAAACCAAAATACCCAACAGCCAAATTCATTCTTTAGCTTTTCTTTGAACTTCAGACATTCATTTTTAAGGGGACTATTCCAATGTAATCAGAGTTCAACTTACTTTCCACCCGCCTCTCGGAAACCCTGGAAAAATGAATTGAAAGTAATTTGAGTCTTGCTTGACCTTTGTGTTTTTCTGGATACAATTCACCTCTCTGTCTCTCTCCACTGTGTTATTCACAGGGGTATAAAAAGCTCAGGCAAACAGAAGTCAATGGCAGATGTACGGGCAGCCCTTCTTTCTACTAAATGGATGTAGCCCACAAAAGCAGCCTTAATGAATGAAACCATTTAAAGGCACTTATAATAATCAGGGACAACAACAGTTGCCAAAAACAAACTTTATTAACAAAATACATGTAGAAATGACTTTCCTAAAGGTGACAGAAGAAGGGTCCTGTATACACAGCTATTGAATCAATCAAATGTTTGTTAAATCTTCCTGCAAATTGTAGAGGGTCTGGGTTTGGAGTTTTGCGGTTTCTGGGGGATATAAGTGGGAGAGGAGAGTTTTCTTGGTTGGTCATTGTCCCAGAGACAGGGAGAAATGCTTCTACTCTGACTCAAGGCTCTTCTATTACTTAAAGGTATGAACCTGAAAAGCACTCAGTACTCTTAGCTTTCATTGATTTCACTGTCATAGAATAGAATATCAGGGTTGGAAGGGACCTTAGGAGGTCATCTAGTCCAATCCCCTGCTCAAAGCAGGACCAACCCCCAATTTTTGCCCCAGATCCCTAAATAGCCCCCTTAAGGATTGAACTCACAACCCTGGGTTTAGCAGGCCAACGCTCAAACCACTGAGCTATCCCTCCCTCACCTAACTCTCCCAGCCCTTCAACCAGTCGACTTCAGATGCGCTCTGTGGATTCTCAGCATCTTGCAGCATATGTTCATCCTGTCAGAGGATCATCTCCTGTACTCCTGAACTTGAGAGATGCTAAGGCCCCAATTCAGCATAGCACTTCAGTGTGTGCTTCATTTTAAGAATGTGCTTAACTCCACCCCTATTCATTAGAGCTCTCAAATTCAATGGGACTTGAAAACATGTCACTTAAGCACATGCTTATGCCTATCCCATTTAACAAAGCACATAAATTATGTATTTGCATAGGTGCTTTGGACAATGAGGGCCTACATGCCCAATTCAGCATAGCACTTAAGCACATGCTTAAGTTCATCCCTATTCAGGAAAGCACTTCAATAGGACTTAAACGCATGCTTAAAGTCAAGTATGTCTTAAGTTCTTTCCTGAATAGAAATGGCGTTCCTGAATCATGGTCTAAATTGTTATTTTCTAAAGGAGTTTTGACTGCATGTCAATTGATTTTAAATATTTTTCAAACAAATCTTGTTCCTGGTTTCTAACAGTTCCCAGAAAGTTTAAACATTAGACCTGATCCCTCGCCAATTTTTTAAAACCACCACCTCTTTATTTGTGTACACACTTCACGGCGCTTTGTTGTGGTAAGGCTGTTCATGAAGTAACCAAGGAGCAGTTTGTATGTGTCCTTCTGTGCTGAAAAGGATCCATTTATTTAGAAAGAGAACCCACCATTACACAAGCTTTGCAATCAAGTATAAGAAGAAAGAACAAAATGTGCCTACCAGCTGTGAGGGTGTCCCTTTAACTCCTTAGAACCCTGCAATGCAGACATGCAGCTGCTATGGCTGTCCGTGTGTTTCGTTAAATTTGTGTACAGGATTATTTGGTTTGATTTCTGTTAGAAATGGGATCATAATAAGGAAGTTCTATGTTCCTTTTAATTCCAAACTAATGAAACTCAATGGGATTTAGTGGCACACCATCCTGCTGACTAATGGCTGGCACTGACTAATGGCAATTTTCAAATCAAATCTTATTATTAAATCAGCATTTAAAAGGTTTAGAAAATGTGAGGCTACAGCTAGAGGTCATTAGTTATGAGCACCAGAAGTAATCAATACAATGATGGTTGTTGAAATTGTAGAGGACGGGCCAGGTGGTGTCCTGTGATAATGTGTTACCCTTTCACCTCTGATGCCGTGCTTAGATCACATATAACAATGAGTCTGGTGGTTTTATCCAAGCCACTGGTGAATGTCTGAGCATGCAGAAACCATTAAAAGTAATTCCACGTAATGGGCCAAATTCAGTTCTCAGTCACGCTGGTGTAAATTTTCAATTGAGTCATGCCAGTCTTACCCTGGTTCAACTGCAATTTGAATTTGGCTTGATCTGTCCTGAAAAGGATCCCGATTGGAACAGCAAGATGTTATATTGCATTACAGCCATTAAATAAAACTGTTTGCATAATATAAACACTACCCAGCCAAATCTGTTGTCAGTCACACTGCTGCAAATGTGGAGTAACTCAACTAAAGTTATTCCAGGTTTATATCAATGCAAGTCAGAGCAGAATTTGGCTGTTAGTGTTTTTGTTAAGTGAACAGTTTTATTCAATTGTTAGAATGCAGTTATCATGCTGTCTGTGGTGGCTCATGACCATGAGTGTCTACCTCAGGGCAGCCTGTCAAAAACAGGGCAGACACCCCAAACTTGTGGTTGTTCTAAAATTAGATTTCACTGAGCCAGTAACACATGTGAATGCCTGGATCACTGTAACAATCTTACCATGGAGTCACAGACAATGCCCTTAGATTCTCTGGGCTGTCTTGCCACCCAGACAAACTGGCCTTAGTGCTAAATAGTCATTCATACAAAAGATCACACTGTATTTAGGTTGTTACTTAAATTTTGATAGTCCTCCTGGAATGGTGGGGGAACCATTCCTGTGCCTGGGTTCACAAATTCAGAGCAAACATTTTCAAAAGTTATAAAGCAAAACATACATATTTCCTAAGAGCGTGGAATACAGATATTACAAGTGAGATTAATGCATTCAGCAAGCTATAAGCATTTCAGAGAATCTAAACACTAAATTCACTCTTATAAGACTAATACCTCTTTTGAGCAAAACGAACATACAGGTGAATTGGTCTGGTCTCCAGCTATGAGTTTGTCAGTTCTGAGCTAATGCTTCCAGCCTGAGCAAGAGTTGACATCTGGCCTGCCAGCATCATAGCAGTTTTGGAGATTGTCAACAGATGGTGCCATATTTTGTTTCTACAAGAATTAAGTTAAAGGAAGGACCCTCTGGGAGGAAAAAAGTGATAAGAAAACCTCAAAAGGAAAGTGATAATTACAGGGTATAGCGACAATCTGAAAAATCTGCAACTAATAAAGCCTGGAAAGTGACTTGTCTGTCTGAGACATCAGTTAATTCAGTGTGGCTACATTAATTCACACCAGCTGAAGAGCTGGACCTGTGTGTCCTATTAAGAAGTCCTTAAATAAAAATAATACCAAGAGCAAATGTTTATGTTCCAAAATATCTTCTTTTATTTATTGATTTGTAACAAAATTTTTGGCTCATGTGCATCATTTGAGAGCGGATTTAAGGACTACAAGCATCTATTGGAATGGACTGTGCTGGAAGAAGAAAGAAACTAATTATGGACTGCCCCAAAGAAGAAACACACATGTTCTCTTCTCTGACTTGAAAAGATTAAGAAGAACCTGGTAGAAATTGATGTTTTGGGCATTTGAATATTGGGCGGGAGGATATTACTTCTTCCATGAGTAGCAATTTAAATATTCACCTAAACACAAATATTTGACAGTATCTACTTAATAAAAATCTCCTGTACGTTGTGTCCAGGTGTTCCTTGCGCTAGTACAAGTTCGCCTAAACTCACCTAAATGAAGGAAATTCCACCACACACAAAACCACTGTCACCATGGAATTAAGATTTCTGACACCCATTCTTAAGTAACATAAATACTAGACGTATGGACAATTCTGAGCTAAATTTCTTTCACAACTTTAGAAATCATTCCTCTTTCATACAAAATATTTCATTCTATTCACTCACATGAATAAGTGTGAATAAGAAATCAAAATTCACATAGCAACTGGAACAATGACCATGTATTCATAATTGTTTCTCAAAACATTATACTTTAAGGTACAAGTAAGACATTTTTCATGTCAGATGTATTGTTAGGATATAATCATAACATGATATTTACACCAGATTAATACCATATGCTGTGTAGGAATTATGTTATATTATAAATGTGTAATGTCTGAAATTTAGGAGCGAGCCAGATTCTGATTTCTGTTTAACTGCTGTAAAGCTAGAACAAGTCCATGGATTTTAGTGAAGTTACTAGATTTACACCAGTGTACCTGAGCTCAGAATCTGACCTTAGTGATCTTTAAATTTCATGAAATAAGTGGAAATAAAAAAATATCCATATTTTAAATCTTTACATTTTATGTATATTTGTGAGTACAACCATTAAACCACCATGACATCCATTGTTAACATTGCTTCTTATCCCAGAAGATGTTGGAGGATCTGTGCAGAGCAGCAGTCCCTCTAGGCTTTTCTTTTGGAGTCTCTTGCTTCTGTTTCAATATGGAGCTGTAGGCACCTGTCTCACTTGCATTCTGTCCAAGTAATTTAACAGTGCCAGGGGAT
Source organism: Lepidochelys olivacea (assembly GCF_965140295.1). Classification (NCBI taxonomy): domain Eukaryota; kingdom Metazoa; phylum Chordata; order Testudines; family Cheloniidae; genus Lepidochelys; species Lepidochelys olivacea. The sequence continues at coordinate 32,870,186 of NC_140413.1, read as the reverse complement.
GTGGCACTGGGATTTTAGATGTGAGATGTGAAAGTAGGAGAGGATGAAGGGGTGCAGGGAGATGCAGGGAGTGGTTGGAGATGGTAGAAAAAGAGGGATTGGGTGGAGACAAGTTAAGAATCAGGGCCCTGATCCAAAGCCCATTGAAATCAAGGGGAGATAACATCAATGGGCCTTGCACAAGGCCCCAGGAAAATGAAGATGTGGGGAATGATGCAACAGAGCAGACAGGTGGAATCATTAAAATCACTGTCGTTGGTGAAATAAAGCAGACAGCTTACATAAAATGTTAATTAACCAAATTTATTACAGTACAAATTTTGAAATGCAGGATTCCTAAAATTAGGCAACTTAGTTGTCATATTTTTGAAACCTTTGCCAACCACCTAAATCTACAAATAGGTGACTCTGAAAATCAGGACACTTACTTAGGTTAGGTTTCAGAGTAGCAGCTGTGTTAGTCTGTATCCGCAAAAAGAAAAGGAGGACTTGTGGCACCTTAGCGACTAACAAATTTATTTGAGCATGAGCATCCGATGAAATGAGCTGTAGGTCACAAAAGCTTATGCTCAAATAAATTTGTTAGTCGCTAAGGTGCCACAAGTACTCCTTTTCTTTTTACTTAGGTTAGTAGCTTTAGGCAACTGATGTGGAAAATGTTGGATCCTAAAATTTTAAAGAGCTAGAGTTTAATTTAAACTGGCAGTGTTACAAATATATGAAAAACTTTCAGAAGTAAAGCTCCTGGCAGCTAGAATTTAGCTTTCAACATAACTTTCAGTTTTTTACAATTATACATCCCATAGGATCACAGATTCTAGAGCATGCACCAAGCATTCGTACGGTACTCTAGAGTTTTCTCCCATGCTGCAGAAAGATTGCCTTTTTATTTACCATCAAAATTTAGTGTGCATCCACCTTTATCTATTTAAAAATTATCCTAAGTCACAAATTGGTGACAGATTGCCATTTAGATTAAAAGTATAAGGCTGGGCTGTTGGTTTGACCCTGGTTTATGTATTGAATAGGACATGAAATCTGGTGTGCTAATGTGGCTCCAAAAAAACCAAAAAAAACAGTGTTGCAAGGTTGAACATAGATGGAAACTGTTAACTCTCTCTTGCACGGTACTGATTAATATGAAAATTAGTGTAATGTGATTAGCTGTTCCTCTTAATACCAATGAGAAGGAGCCACGAGAGATTATTTTGCAGAATGATAAAGCTTCCCTATCCAGTCTGTAATGCTAGGGAAAACTGGAAAGTATGGATTTTGATTTGAACAATAATGAAATGGTAAGTGATATAGTTTGCTGTCTTATGACGACTGTATTCATCTGCAGGCTGTAGTGTTAGACCAGAATAAAGGCTCTTGAGGAGATATGCCTGTTATCTAGGCAACAGTTAATACGGTGAAAACGTTATTTAGAAACAGCCCCATGTTGCTATCATGAATATAAGTTTAATTCCTTGAGAATCTCCATAAACTCCCATAAAAATGTAATAAATGCAAAGTAATGTAAAAGAGAAGGTTGTCAGTTATACATAACCTCCATTCTCAATATTAGTTATGGATTCTTCAAACTTTAAAAACACTTTTTGAAAAAGAACCTATCCCTCTCTATACATTCCAATGTATATTAATTCCCCAGTTTAGAAAATAACTTGGTTGTGATAGAGATTGAATTTTTACCTTTCACTTGATTTTGCATTAGCAGGATAGACCTTATCTATTAATTTGCCAGTGAGAAGAGCTTGCCAATAGTGCTTTTTTCCTTCCAAAATGAGAAAGTCTTTTCAATTTTAATTTTAATGTTGGAAAGAGGTATTCCACAAGCAAATGAGAAAATGGAACTGTATGATTGAGGTTTTAGCACCAGCTTGCAAAGCTCAAAGCTTCTGTGTATGCAATTGTTAGTATTTTGTAAAACAAATAATAAATATATATGACTGGCCCTGTTACTGACTGGTGAGAGTCCAGTCATGCCAGCTTACAGCGTTTGTCTGGGGGTTTTTTTATTGAGTTTCCAATATAATTTAGGGGAAAGAGTTACAAACACTGGACAAAATTTTCTATAATAATTGCCTCGCACTAGGCTCCTGGTCTTGAAAATTTTGGTCAGTACGCTTACGGGCTTCTGGGGAGCCAGTCTATTGCCTGACAAAGCAAGGTTTATAATATCTTTATTTACAGAAAGGTCCAACCTAAAATGCCACATTCAAACACCCCCAAACCTCATGGAAATTCAACTCCAGCTTGTAACTTTTCAGCTTATGCCATCTTCATGACTTTTTTGCCAGTTTGCAAAAAAGGGGTAGAAAAAGTCCTGACTCTCCTTACAGCCCAGCACAGCAAGCTTGGAGCAATGAACATACGCCCTGGTGGCAAGATATCCCAAAGGGCACATGGAGCAGCAATACAATACAATACAATACAGCAGCAAAGCTGGTGAGTGCGCATGGGAAGTATGTTGGTTCACAAGGCCACTACTCTCTCTACACTCCTGAAGATCCACTTCTACATTGATGCCTAAAATAAACGAATGGGCTGGTTCTGGTGTGGTGGGGCCTAACTGAGGCATCATCTAAATATCTTTATTTTATTCAGCCTGAATTCTCAGGGCCTCTCCAATCACCATCTGCCTGCTTTGCTTGTGTGGTGTGCCTGTTTCCTCTACCCTCCATCAGTCTCTTTGTCTTGTCTTGTTAGAGTATCAACTCTTTAAGGCCAGAGGAGGCATATCTAATATAGGGTATTGTGCATACAGAAATAAATAATAAATATAATGCCTCTCCTGGAAAGGGTGTAGGAGTGGGCATACTTTTTTTGTGTGCTGGAGAGCTTCCTCCTTGGGTAGATCAAGTCCACATGGCCTCCAACTGTGCCCAAATGGCATGAGTGAGACATATAATTTTAATCACGTTCTCCTTTTCTCATTTAAATCTCTTCATCACTTCTGCAAAGCCCACGATAAGTGAATCATTAATGTTCGCTATGGTCCCACTTCAAGATGGTTCTTATGCATGTGCCTCACTCTAAGTACATGAATAAACCCATTGAAGCTATTTTGCTGATGAGAGAGTTGTGGTGTGACATTTTATCTATTGTTAAAAGTTACTTTAGTTTGTTGTTTGCAAATTGGGGGTTGCTGAGGCAACAGCATGGCCAGTGTGGCTGGATGCTACTTCTTACCCTAGGTGTCCTCCTTGTAGTTTGGAGCAGCTTAGCGTGGTCACGAAACCAGTAGCTGTCACCCCTTTTACTCTGTGAAGTTTGTTCTGAAGTCTTATGGGAAATATAGTTTACTGACTGGGTACCTGTTACATTGCAGGCAACAAATAAGATAAGGACGTCATTTTGCATTGGGAATGTTTGTATGAAAGCTGTTGACAAGTTACCAGGTCTATTTACAGCACACTAGAGTTAACTGAGGATTTCTTGAACAGAGAGAATTTTAATGCTTCTGCATAAGGATGATGTGTAATCTCATCCTGTAAAGAGGTCTGCATGGCATGGTCAAGGATTGCTTCTTCTAGGTGGGTGTAGTACTGCTAAAAGTAGAAAAAGGGGTGCAGGCAAATACTGGCTCTGGCAGTAAGTTCTATGCCAGATGCTTTGATGTTTCTGTGTGCTGTAAATTGTAATTATTATTTATCCATATGATGGTGGCACATAAAATGTGCTGAGGTCTCTACACACATATAGGAAGACACAGTTTCCACTCTGGAGATCTTGCCATCGAACCTGAAAAGAACCAAACAAAGGGTGGGAATTTGATTCAATATAAAACCTAAGGCCTTTTTATTTTTTTTAAAATAAATAGCTACTATCCCTAGCCACCCCTTAATTTAACTGTCATTAGATGGTTTGTTGTCACTGAGGCAGAGTTTGTATGAGAGGAGAACTCAGTAGCTTTATGGCTGTTTATGGCTTCAGGAAGAGCATTAGCTAACTAGGTAGCAGAGTGGAAGCAAGTTAATCTGCCCAGTTTCAGGAGTTGCCTTATTTTATATCTATTCCCACTCTGATTTTTCAGTGAGATGTCCCAGCCTCTTGCAGAATGGTGCCACCGATATTCTGCAGTCCTTCCCAGAGGATTACAGCTGCATGAATGGAATCTAAAGAGAAGAAGGAGGAACCCGCAGGATGATCTTCCCCCACTGGTGTCCTTCTACTTTAATGGCTCCTTCACTGTGTTTGGGGAGCTGGAGGAAGCCTATTTTTGTTCAACTTTGGTGTACGCACAGTCTTAGCCTGAGTTCAGATTACAGGTGGTTGTTTCATTGACTGTGTCAACATCGTCTGAGTGCATTTTTAAAACCTGTAGCTCTGCACAGGTAGAAGTCTGACTGTAGCTGAATGATAAGGGTGTATCTGCTATAAATACAGTAACATCAACCACATAACTGTACAGATTGCTACAAAATAGTGATGAGGCATCATGTTTTGCCAAATAGAGAACCCTCTGAAAAATTATGGACTCTAGCTATAGAATTAATCTCTGAACTTTCCAAGTTCAAGTTCCACTCTGCTTTGGCAAAGTGTGAGTTTCTGGCTGTTGTGTGTCTTTTGTTATGTTATTTAGTTTTGTTCTCCCAATAGTCCTGGAAGTAGGACAAGAATTCCTTTCAAACAAGAATCAAAGCAGAGGTTTCCAGTTAATGGGTAATACTTTCTTTTAATTATGTTTATTCTGGGGGGAAACCAAGGGTTTAAATTAAGGGGGCAAATGCTATACAAATCCCCCAAAAGTTTTAAGAAAACTAAACATTTTCTTTTAAATTTTTAAAGATTTTTTTGAAAGCCAAGCCTTCACCAAGTTCTCCCATCACTGTTGTTTAAAAAAAAAAAGGGGCAAAGGACCACTATCTTTAGAGTCAGGGAAAAAGCAAAAATCATTCATTATATGGATATACTATCAGTTCCAGTTCAGTAGAACGATGTTGATTTACACCAGTTGAAGATCTGACCCTGTCCTCTATTTGTTCTAATAGAGGAGTAAAGGTATGAAATTCTGGTTTTACAGATGGCCAGATCTGCTGATCTAACAGTCCCTCTTCAAGCCTTAAAAATCTATGAATAGAATGAAAATTATGAGTGTGCCTCAAGGGGCAAATATGCCTGTTTATTGCATGGTTTCCTTGTGCCACATTCCACAAGAAAGGCAGAGACTTGGCTGTATTTCTCAATACAGTATTTCTTTTCACAGTATTGATAATTATATTACAAACTGTCTTTAGCACATGCAGTTATTACATCTTTTGCATCCCAGTTTACACCAATTTCCCAGATTGTATTAGTAAGCACACATTAGATAATCAGCAGGTTGGGGAGAAAGCTGCCAAAAGCAGATCTGTGATAGGCAACAGTCAAACAATCACAGCAGGAAACTTTATACTTCTGGAGATTCGGATACTCATGAAGACTATGCTGAAATACAACTTCTGGGGGGAAATATTGGGCGATTTACTGCCTTCATGTTATTTATGGTCTCTTTGAAAGTGGGATTCAAGATTTAACAATGCCTAATACATGCACACACACGCCTTTTGCATGGAACCAACTTGGATATGCATTCAGTGCTGGTAAAAGGAAACCTGAATTACCCAGAAATTTAAACTCAGTGCTTGGGGATCCTTTCCCCAGCCAATGTGGTGATTTTGGCAACCTACGTAAACCAAGCATATTTATTTGTCTAAGATATGTAGATGGCCTACAGTATTGCAGGATCTGAGCACTTCACAATCATTTAATGTACTTATCTTCACAACTCCCCTATGAGGTAGAGAAATGCTATTACCCCCATTTCACAGATAGGGCACTGAGGCACAGAGAAGCTGAGTGGCTTACCCCAGGTGACCCAAGAAGTCTATGGCGGAGCAGGGAACAGAACCCTGAGGTCCCAAGCTAGTGACCCAGCCATGGATTCCTTCTCTTTCCTGTACTACAAATGGCTGGGCCTAATGCCTTTTTCTTACAGTACATCATCTTCATGCCAGTAAACTGCCAAATAATGCACCATATGTGTAAACATTTCCCAGTTAGGCTGGAGGCTACTCTGTTCAGGCACCTCCACTCTCCTCACAGAAATAAACATACACTGCACCTTTGCCAACATCATGAAACCGTGGGTGAGGGCAGGCAGCAAATTAGACAGGAGTCCAGCATTAGACGTGGAAGCAAAATTAACCGAGGAATGTTGGGCTGCAAATGCAGAGGCATAGTTTCACTGATGTCTTGTCCGTCCCAACTTAACTGTTTTTATTCACTCCTGCTATTTCTCATCATATGTTAATACTGCAAGCAAATTGAGATAGGAACTGTCCTTCTGGGTATGAGCATGGTGTCTAGCACCATAGGGCCCTGATCCACTATCTGGGCCTACAGTACAAAATAAACAAAAACAATACAGAATGACTGCTCTTGTGTGGTGTCCGTGTCGTATTAATTCCTGAGCATTTCATTAATGTAAAGATATTGAAAAACTGGAGGGAGTTCATAGAGGTGCATAGAGTTGGAGGGACTGACTTGAAGAAAATTCAGGGCTTGACATGATTCCAGCTGACTTCAATGGGAGCTGAATCAGATCCTAAAATAGGTAAGTGTGCATAGCTAAGTGATAGAATAATTACGGGCGGTCCACAAACACTTGAGGGGTAAAAACAGCAAGGATAAGTCATGAGCATATATCTAATGGCGTGACATTATGAAAAGAAAAATGGAGGCTAAATATCAGTAAAGAAATCCCTGATAGTCACATCTATCAGATTGTGGAATAATCTCATAAGGAAAGCACCATTGTTAGGGACTGGATAAAGCAATAGAAATTGAAAGGATGCTCTAGGGAGGACTCTTGTCCTGTATTATCCTCTAATAGTTGTTTTCCATCATTAGTTTCTATGATTCTACAACAAACATAGAATCATGGATTATGGGTCCAAATGTTAGCTTCCCATTAACTTCAATAGGAGTTCAGCCCTTATTAAGAGTTTAGAATAAATAGTTTAATGGAGAATGAATGAACAAATTAAAGTGCTCTCTCTTCACTGGATGTTGTATTACCTGGATTAGACTATGTATGCTCACAGGGGCCTCTGCTTATTTCTGATGTGTCACAAAGAAAAAGAAGTTAGTTTCCAATCCATGGGCCCGACCCTGAGCCCACAGAAATCTATGGGCCTTTTGCCATGGCCTTCAATGGGAGCAGGATCAGACCCCCTGGGGGAAGATCTTCAATGCCATTTGTGAGATGGATTAATATGTTCATTCTCCCAAGGTCATATAGTAACACTGAATGATAGTTTCCCTCTACAAATTTCAAATTTACCATTTAATTATTTGACTTTGGCAGTTGGCACATAACCATTTTTTTATAAAACCGAAATGTCAGCCTTGAAGGGAAAAAAATCATATGATAAATTTAATCTAAGTGCCAACCAAAGCACAAATGTTCCCTGTGGACCTGTTACAACACTGGAGGTTCACAATTGATTGCTTGGGAATGAGCAAACTAATGCAGCAAAATATTTACTAGCTACGTATGTGTAGATTAATATATATAGTATGCTCACCAGATATTTACACCTGTATCTGTAAACTACCGAAATCTTGAAGCATGTTAAATTAATTAATTTAATTAAGTTAAATAAACAGAAATACCGGTTTCTGTTTTCCTAAATAAGCTTTTTCACAGACTGAGAATGTTCATTTATGATTTCACAAATTTTTTTTTTACAAATGTGAGAGACCACAAAAGTTGTTCTCCCTACTTACTACACATACGTGTTGTGCACATTATATATAGTCTACTGGATAGTCTTCAGCAACTAACTTCAGGTACCATCTGTACATATTCTTGGCACTATTCATTTGCAATTAGTAAGTGCCTTATGTTTAGCCCCCTGCAACTTGATGCCTTAAATTCTGGAGGAGGCAAGTTTAGCAGAAGGGAATATTGAGGTGGGTAGCAGGCTTTCTAATAAACAAAATCCACCCCTGCTGGTCCATATTTAAATCATTGGGATTTAGAAAGATTTTGTTCTAACTACGAAAGGTCATTTACTAAAAAGCTGTTTTAGTGGCATTGCAACTAGAGAGGAAGGGCTGAATGCTTAAAAGGAGTTGGGTTCTGAACTTCCACTGATTTCACTGGAAGTTAGTAGCCTAAATTGAAGTTAGGAGCCTAATTCCTTTTGAGCATTCAACCTGAAATTATTATTAATGATTTTTAAATGCAATGGGTCAGATCTTGCACTGGTGTAAATCACCACTGAATTCATTAAAATGTAAGGACTTAGGAAATAATGAAGCCAATGGGGCTATGTCAATTCCCACCAGGTGATGATGTGATCCAGTGCACCCAGCAATGTATGCACCACCTCTGGCACATCCTCCCATGTAAATGGTTTTGGCAATGGCATCTCTAGCCTCTCTTGGAGGGTGGGGGTGCAAGTCTTATTGTCCCTTCCTTTCCTCCTCCCGCCCAACCCCAATCCCCAGAAGGGGGTAAGAGAAACTCCATGCACTGAAATGTGCAGGTACCACCTTCCCTGTATGGCTATAGCCCACTCCAAGAAGAATGGAGCCCTATGTTTGTAATCAATGGTATTAAATGAATTGTATTTCATTTACATCCCCATATATCTTTGTATTAATATTTGTCTTTGCTTATCTTTATACATGAAATACAATATTAAAAAATTTAGCAAAGTACTAATAAATCCTCCACGCATAAAAGTGCATTCCTTACACCTTTGTGTATTGCTATTGTACTGTATGTATGAGAAGCAACATTCCAGAGGCAGAGCCATAGCAATGAGGAAAGTCAATAATACACATCACTTTCTTTATAACACTGTGATAGGCAAAGAAACACTTTCATCAACATCACTTAGTGGACAAATCACTTCGAAAACACACAAGTGCTTTTCACTAGGGCACTAAGATGGGAAGACAGCAAGTAGTTCTTGACAACATTGTACACTTCTATGGTTTGTTTCCTCATAGCAATATTTCCAAGAATGACATTTTAATGCTAAGCAACTGGCGCTTTACATTGTTCCCAGAAACACCCATCAGCGGAGGTAGCACTGGTGGAAATGACTCGTGGTTCTGAAAATGTAAGCATTTCCTCCCGGACATTGGTCAAATTCTTCTAAATGGTGTGAAATTCTCTGAAACTTGCTAGCATACAAGTACATTTGTGTGTGTATATAAAAGACAATGAGTGGGTGGGGAAAATGTGTTGACAGAGAGAAAAACCCCAACCACTTCTTTTTCTGTACAGGGGGAAAGTTTATTATTTGTGTCAGTACAAGAAGCTTTTGAAACAAATAAACAAAAAACATTATGAGAATGAGTGACTGGCACTCCCTGTCATTCCCCACTATGGATAGTTGAACATTGGCCATGTATCATTCATCTTCATGCAAAAAGGGAGAACGTTGTTACTGGTGAGTTGCACAGTCAGGAAAAAATAAGTAAATATCAGTATAACACAGTGAGTCAATAAGATACAACAAATGAAATTTAACTGCTTGTGTAAATGGTATCAGGGCAATTAAGAAGAAAGTAACCAAACTGTAAACTATTGGTCTTTTATTATCATTTCATGTAAGTATGTTTTCCCATTACCACATATATGTATAAATCCAATACTTGTCTGTACCAATTCAATTCCCAAAGTGGGAACAGAAGCATCCTGGCATTGTGATACCATAACAAGTATCTGAATTTGGCCCATCATAATTAAGTGTCTTGGTTAAAAGACAGGCAAAATAGGGCAGGAATAAAGACATTTAACCAGGTTGTCTGTTCGTCATGGGGGAGGTTATGCCAATAACTCCTTTCTTGTGGGCAATGCAGAAAGTCTTTAGGAGGGATTTAAATAAAGAGTGGGAGTTGCCATGGCAGATTAGGATGGCCAGGACTCCATGCCTGCTGAGACAGTGTCACACAGAAAACGTACAAACACAAGAGATGATAGGTCTCCATTTCCTAACAAAAAGTCTCGGAGGTTCAACTAAACATGATATCTTCAGCTAACATTTTTCTTAATGCTGTTTATTTCCAGAAGCCAAAATGTACTGTAACCCCACGCCCACAGTGAATTTGAACCAAGCATAGAAATTATCTACAAACTAGCAGCCTTGCTATTTCTCTTGCTTCTGCTCCACCTGAGTCCCCACATTGCCATTTTCTCTGATTTCAAAGAAAGTTAAATACACTCATTAGCTGTTAACAGCGTCATGTGGGGGAAAGTTCATACTCTCTTCTTTTCTGAGTGAAGTGTTTGAACACAGAGGAGTCTTAACATCTGGAACCCATTTGTTATCGATCATTATTATTTCATTTCTAAAATGCCATATGCGTACATGGCATTGTACAATAGGCAAGCTGTTGCAGCAAGTTGGAGGCCCCTGCCACAAGGAGAAATCGAGGTGGACAGATGTACATCAGTCTTTGGATCTGCATTTTAAATATGCAGGGAATATATCCTTCTAGTTCAACAGTGTTTGTTATACAATACCCTGACTCCACCTTCATTGTCCAACAAATGCACAAATAGCCACCCCGATCAGTCTTGTATTCGAAGTGCCAGAGATTTGGTTCTGCCAATCACGGACATTGTAGAACCTACTTCCTTTGGATCTACTAAATTCACCTTCGGAAGCACTGCTCCTGCTCTTCATATCTTTCCAAGCCTCTGAGGCACAACTCAGTGCAGAGATCACTGTCACCAACTCAAGAGGGAGCATGAAATGGAATGAGATATGGGAGCATATAATGAGAGACAGAAGTGTGCACACATCTCAACACCTACACCTTGCTCTTTTCAATCTGCAGCAGAAATACTAGGATCTTATTTTCTTGTTTCATTCTTTTTTACTTACTGACCCTCTTTTTTTCTTTTCTTTTAAGTTGGATATTCTCTCACTCTCCCATGTTTTGCAAACCTCCTAAGTGACCCCCAAAGAGGCAGGAAAACTTGTTTGTTATATAAAACACTGATGTATTTTTAATTAAAACACCTTGGGCTTGTCTACACAGTGGGATAATACACACTACAGGGTTTATGATTTCTAAAGCACACTAATATGCTGTGCATAATTAGTCCATATAGATCCTGCTGGTGTGCTTTAATGTAAATCACTCTAGGGAACCTTTAGTGCTCACCAGCAGGGTCTACATGGCCCAGTTAATGCGTAGCCCTTTAATGAGCTTTAAAAATCACACCTCCATGTGGACAAGCCCATATACTACCCAGTAGAATTTTAGTTTGCTTGGTTTCTTTGACTATTTGTCTAACACCAGCACAGCAGAGCTGCCCCAGAGCCATGGACACTGGAAGCCCGGGCTCCCCAACAACCTGCCAAACAGGTTTCCATTCGAACCCTCCCTGTGATTTGATGAAAAGTCCATCCAACCCAGCCTGTTTTCACAAGACATTTCAGGTTCGACAAATGGGCATTTTCTAATGAAACTCTGTTTTGTTGAAATATTTCTGACCATCTCTAGTTGCAGATGAAATATTCTAACATACTAACAAGAGTGCTGTTCCTGTTGTGTAGCTAATGTAGCATTTTGGTTTGGAGAAATTAACGTCGGATTGGGAGTCAGGAGGTCCTTAATTCTAATCCAGGCTCTGCCAGTAGCATGGTGTAGTCTTGAGCAAGTCACTTCATCTCAGCCACAATTTGAAAATCTATAAATTTGAGGTAATAATACTTACAGCCTTGCCTAGCAGACAGGGCAGTTGAGAGAATTAATTAGCAGCATAGGACTGGAAGGGAACTCCTGAGTTATAGAGCCCAGTTCCCTGTTATCACAGTCAACCCTGCTATATAAACCTGTTCATGAATTTATCAATGAGTTAATGACCATAAAGTGCTTTGAGCACATAAAACACAATGCTTGGTAAATCCATGTATCCAGAAATATAATTTATTTAGTTATTGGAAAAGTCCCTAAGCGTCTTTTTGAAACAACTGTAAGACACCACTTATAAGGAGTGACACATAACGAAGCAGTTGTTAAAACTGAAAATGATACTCATGCTTCTGGACAGAACATTTGCATGTTTGGAAAATGTTCCCATTTCTTTCCAGGATTGGCGTAAGAAGCTGTCAGAGGGCTAAAATATCATTGTTTATTTTAGACGGATTTCCTTTTTCAGGCAAAACCAACAGAGGTCCATCAGCAGTATTCAAGATCTTGTGCATATCAGGATTTGGGCTAGAAAACGACAAGCAGAGATTTGCTCTTTGGGCCAGCATCATGGAGAAACAAAGAATGTTCATTATAACCATAAAGGAAAGAATTAATAGATTCACCAAAGTTAAGGCCATTATGATTATCTAGTCTGACCTTCTGCCCAAGCCACAGAGTTTCAGCAAATGGTTCCTACATTAAGCCCCCCTTAGTTGAGCCAGAGTATGTCTTTTAGAAAGATATGCTTTAAAGATTTCAAGTGACTGAGTATCCACCACATCCCTAGGTAAGCTGTTTAAATAGTAACTTACCCTTTCTATTAAAAAAAAATTGCATCTTATTTCTGGTCTGAATTTGTCTAGCTTCAGCTCACAGTTACTGGATATTGTTATGCCTTTGTCTGCTAAACTAAAGATTCCTTTACTATTGGAAATCTTCTCACTATGTAGGTACGAAAAAGACTGTGATTAAATCACCTCTTAACCTTTTCTTGGATAAGCTAAATAGATTGAGATTCTTTCAATGTAAGGCAAGCTTTCCAGACTTGGATTCATTCTTGCAGCTCTTTTCCGGACCCTGTCCAATTTGTCAACATCCTTTTAAAGTGCGGGCATGAAAACTGGACACAGGGCTTCCAGCATCTGCAGCTCCTGGGCAGCCCGCCAAGCAGACTGCCTGTGGGCTGGAGACGGCAGGGCTTCCAGGGTCTGCAGCTCCAGAGCAGCCAGCCAGGTAGACTGCCTTGGAATTGGGAACCCCAGGGCTTTCCCTTTCACAGAGAACTTCAAAATGTTTTGTTTTCCTTTCCAACTTAAATGAAACCAAATTTTGAAATATCAAAATCCTCCATGAAAGGGAATTACCTTTCTCCACACACTCTATTCATTATGCTATCATCCTTTAATTCTTTATTGAATGCATCCTGTGTATTTCCAAGATTTGGAAATATCCCATTAAACCTTAAAGATTGTTTTGCTAAATCAAGTAGCAAACGACATCTTAAAACTGTCCTTAGCTCACAAGCAGCCATTGTCAATTTTTTTATAGGCATTATGGCAGAGAGCACTGCCTATCATGCTCACCAAAATGGTCTAATTGTTTCCTTGTACTCCCTTGTCTGTCTGTCTCCATCTGTTGTCTTGTGTCTTATACTTAGATTGTAAGCTCTTTGGGGCAAGAACTATCTTTTTGTTCTGTGTCTGTACAGAACCTAGCACAATGGGGTCCTGGACCATGACTAGGGCTCCTAGGTGCTACAGTAATAAACATAGTAACTTCTATGTTACTATAAAATCGCAGCAGATTGGTACCTGGTCAGCTGGTTGAGAATTGCTACTTACTGTATAATTATTAATAACCGTCTAGCAGGTTAAATCCAAGGAATTCTAAGTGCTTTAAAAACATTAATTACGCCCCAAAACACCTCCAGGAGGTAGATACCATATGAGCATCATGCCAATTTACAGAAACATATTCTCAAGCACAGAAAGGCTAAGACCTGTCCAAGGATACACAGCGAGAAATGGCAGAATCAGGAATGGAGCCCGGGAGTCCTGTCCTCCTGTGCCCGACTTGCTGCCAATGGATAAAACCAATATGTGCTCAAGGACAGGAGAAATAAATGACTGTTTAATAATGTTGATCTTCCTACTGTCTTTTGCAGGAGTCTACAAACTACCATTCAGGGCTGATTCATTGCTGCCTTGCCCTGGCGTAGTCATTTCCTCCTGTGCAAAGTGGGCATAAAATGCTATCAAATGAGAATGGTAACATGTCACCCCAATGCAAAGTGAGTGTAAGTGAAGTCATATAACGCAGGACAACAGTGAACTGGATTCTGAGAATTCTAAAATCTTATCATTCTTCTCTCTTTTACTCCTCCTCGCCACAGGGACATATTAGAGTGATCATCATGCCAGCAAAGGAACAAGGAAGTATTGATACTACTTCAGTTGGCCGAACGGGGACAGAGACACTAGAGAGAGTCACAAGGTGCTTCCTCCCCATCTCAATCCCCCTTCCCTCCTAACTCCCCAATGTGCACGTCTAGCTGAGGATCAAGGGAGCAAGTTTGTGTCTCAAACCCAAATCCCATGAGGCAGCACTACCCTTCCATTGCTGGGCTGGCCAATTTCTCTGCACATTGATCCAAAATGACCCAGTATATACCCTATTTAAATGCCTAAATTAGGATTTAGGCACCTACTTTAGAGAACATGGGCCTTTGTGACTTGCCCAAGGGCATCAAACATGCAGGGAGCAAAACCAGGAGTCTCGCAAGCCCAACAAAAATTCAACTCCAAGAGACGACTCTAATTTCAGACTCATTCTCTAAACCCTGTTATGCCTCATGCCTTAAGCAGAGCAAGACAAAGAACGGGGAAGAAAAACTTCCATTGCCTTTGTTTTTAATGCATTTCTGTTTATCATTTCACTATATCACTTCATGTGGCAGCTACAGAGCTTCACAGGCAGGCTGAATATTAACCATTCCACTGTACTCCACTCAGTCACTCCTGGCACAGGTTAATCCCTGTATCATAGGCTGCCACCCGTTTGCTAAGCAGCTTAAAAGGACATATTATAACATTGACAATGACCTGCTAATGGTTTTACATTTCTCAGAAGTATTATGAGCTATCTTTGTCACTTTTATCTACTAATGAGATCAATAAATTTAGGAAGCAGACATAGATGGAGCAAACTGCAATGCCACAGCCAAGGACGTGGTGTGTATGACTGCTAAACTATAAATAATAATGTAGAAACTATAATCAAACCTTGACTTCTTCACACAGAAACTGATCTGCAGGTCCCCTGGCATAACAAAATCTCCCCATATGTTAGGAAAATAGCATAACCCATGGTTTCTTCTTTTTGGCATGGTATGATCTACCTTTTCTAATGAAAAGCTTCACACAAGGAAATAGGTTTTACTCACGATTTTTTTCTTTCAGGTGGATATAACAGTTTTCGACATTTTATCCTTCTCTGCCAATTTTCGTGCTAAAACATGAAACAAATGTTTAGGTCAGAATCTTTGAGTAACCACAGAGTGTATCTTTATACTCGTTGTTATAGATATACAGTTAACTCAGCATAAATCCTTCCAAATGATTAAAGAAAGCCACCTGTCTAGTTCAGCTGTTTTTTATAATATACCTCAAACAATGTGAGGGGACGGTGGTCTTCTGCAGAGCTGAAGAAACTAGAAACAGAGTGGAACTGAGCTACCTGCTTCCCACCTCTACCCCCAAAATGCACTTCTCGATATGACACTGAGCCTTTGTCCGGTACCACAATACACTTCTGAGTATGTTGTATTTGTGCCAGTTGATCAGTGCTTTTCATAGCATAGTAGAATTTTTAGATATGCTGCTTTGCCACACTAGGGAAAACATACATAACAGCAGGGCTGGATCTACCAAACAGGTCCAGTACAGATGGTCTCCTAAGACAGCAACACACTGGGCACATGCTTGCATGGGCAAACGCAGGGCTCGGAGAGGAGCACATTTACCAAAATACCTTCTGTTGCCATATTCCAAGGTAGTTGAGCTTTGCCCTCTTCATTTCCGCTGCAGATACCTAATCTCAAACAGATCTTAAAAAGTGTACATTTGGGGGGAGTATATTCAGAAAGGCTGACACCAAAACTCTCTCATTGCTTCT
This sequence comes from Lepidochelys olivacea, assembly GCF_965140295.1. Taxonomy (NCBI): domain Eukaryota; kingdom Metazoa; phylum Chordata; order Testudines; family Cheloniidae; genus Lepidochelys; species Lepidochelys olivacea. Next base: position 32,854,304 of record NC_140413.1, on the reverse strand, counting down.
GTATTTTTGGATCCACATAATGGGCTGTAAGTGCAAAACTGAGTAGTTGCATTGTGCTCAAAATTAAATCCAGGGTGCAAAACTGAGCAGGTTGTTGATTTGCGCCCCCCGATTGGGTAGTTAGGGATGCAACTCTTCAGATTTGCACCCTGGATTTACTTTTGAGCACAAAAATGAGAGAGCAAATTGTGAAAATGAAAGGGAGGCCTTCCTTCTGAAGATGTACCCCTTTGAGTATGCAAACATCAGGCATAATATTAGCAGTACCAAGAAACAAAAACAAGTAAATATAAACTATTTATCTAGACACTTAAATGGCACACATCACTGTAGTGCCTAAGCATCTATAACAGGATCGGAGTATAAAAGACAGGAAAAGAAATATTATAATGCAGCATTTGGCTATGTACGTACTTATACATGGCAGGGACTGCCATGCTGGATCAGATCTAATTCAGTATATATTTTGTAACATTGCAGACCTCTTGATCTCAATGATACCTTGTGGCAATGGGTTCCACATTCCACCTGTGTATTGTGTGAAAAATAAATTCCCTTTCTCAGTTTTGACTTTGACCATTACTCAGATCAAACTCTTACATTTCAAACATTCCATAGATGTATGCCATTTAGGAAGAAAGGAACCAAATGTGCTGATGTGATCCATTAACATCAATTAGGATTTATCCTAATAGTTCACTACCTTTTCCCCTAACATGAGACATTTACGGTATTGCCAGATTATAGAACTTTTCTTTGGAGTACAAGTTAAAACAGCAATAGCATTCGATGTAAAAACTGATTAGTAACAGTATCTATGTGTCTATAAACAAAGGCAGAGCTGGCTACTAATCTGAGGAACCCAGGAAAGCGTGGCTTGGCAAGAATTTTATATTCTAAAATAGCTGCTTCTTTTTCAGAAAACAAATGATAGCAGAATGGGAGACTTAAGACAATTGAGCACCTTTGTAATGTCAGCTACTGCCTCAGTCCACTGCATTGTTGGGATGTCAGGAAACGGCCCCAAGAAGGCTTTGTGGCACCATAGCCATGGGGCGCTACGTGGTTGCTGATGACACCAGTGCAGATGACCCTATGCGACATCTGAGCAGAAAAAGCATCAATTATAGAATGTAGCAAAATGAAAAAGGGAGAAAAAACCCCTCACATAATAAAGAATCTTAACACCTCTATCTATGGGAGCATCTTCCACCCCTAGATGTAGGCCTCAATGTTCCTAGCATCAAAATTATTCCGTCCAATGGTCACAGCAATCCTCTTATGGCCAGTTTTTCAAAAACACATGCACAATGCCTGATGACATACAAGTCAAGGTGTTTTTCATGCCTAGGCATGGGTATTTTCAAAGCTCTGAACTGCACTCATGAGCTGGGCCCATGCAAAAGTACGTGACCACTTTTTCTCTTAAATTGGTCTTTATTTCTATAGCAACATCTGCATTCTGCCCTTCATGAATTAAACTACTGATACCATTGCAGTGATGCTTCAAAACTGAAATTCCAGCCCCAATTCTGCTCCCATTGACGTCAATGGAAAAATCATCACTGACTTCAGTGGAAGTAGGCTCAGGCACACTGTTTATTAATATGCTCATACGGCCTTAATCATGTTCCCATTAAAGTGGATGTACCAGAAAAATGTTTCCCTGAAATGTCTTCATTTACTACAATAATACAACTCTCTGTCACTTGATGCAGGGCCAGAACTTGCCCTTTGGATGAAAAATGTGTAAAGGAAATGTTCTCAGTGTATCTCTGCACATTATTAGGGCAACAAGATTTATACCACATCCTGGGCCTGTTTGTTCATTTTTCTATTGCTGTCTCTGTACAGGGCCGTTTCCTTTCTTTGCACATGCTCATTCTACCCAACTTGGATAATGGCAAAAGTGAAGGAAACTATCTGGCACTCATCATCCCAGTCATTGAACACCTTAGAGAATACATCCCGCTATGTGGTTTTCCATATATATATAGAATATCAGGGTTGGAAGGGACCTCAGGAGGTCATCTAGTCCAACCCCCTGCTCAAAGCAGGACCAATCCCTAATTTTTGCCCCAGATCCCTAAATGGCCGCCTCAAGGATGGAACTCACAACTCTGGGGTTAGCAGGCCAATGCTCAAACCACTGAGCTTTCCCTCCCCCTAATGCCTGATGCCTTGTCTTTCATTTGACTTATCAGCCTGGAATCCATGGCTTATTTGACCCTGCACCAGTCTAATCCAGCTCAAAAACTGGAAATACCACTGCAACAGAGTTATGTTTCTGCATGTAGATATATATACAGCCTCCATGGAACTGGAGCTGCTTAGCTCTAGGACACAGACAAAATTTGAAATTCTAAGGTAGGAATCACCAGAAGATGACACATAGCTGTTTGGTGACCCCTCAAACATTGCCTCCTTCCCTGGAGACTGAGTCTATGAGACCACCCCTTCCCTTTGGCATTTTTGACTGTGGGTGCTGAGAAGTGACATCAGGATGGGTGGTGCCTCTGTAGACATCCCAACTCTAAGGCACTTAGGGGACATGATGGCTCCAGCAAAATGACAGCCAAGGAGATGGAAAGGGTCAAGAGACATATAGCTATTGCCTTCAGCCACAGCAAGATCAGATCTTAACGTTGCTTCCTGCACTTCATCTCAGGACACATCACACATGTATGGCATTTTCTAATTGGGTTTTCTTGGGTAAGTGCAAATTGTAATCAATTATTTGTTAGCAATGATGCGGTATGACATACATCAGAGGATGCATAATGAGTTAATATTGTTGGAGCATCCTTGATATTCAGAACTTTCTGATTTTGAGTGCTTCAAATTTCAACATTAAGATATCATTAAAGGCAATTATTTGTATTTTATAATGACATTAAATCATATGTGCACACTTACAGCTCTGTGTAAATAATCATAAAATAAATCTAAAGAGTCAAAATAAATACGATGGGTGAAATCCTGTACCCCGAAAGCCACTGACCTAAACATATACATATTACAATCCATATGTATTGTAGGCCAGATCCTCCCTTGAAATCAAAGGTTATTATGCCAGTTCAGCTATTTGAGGATCTGGCTTTATATACGTGTATATACACAAACACACACACATATATATGTGTGTATGTGTTTGTGTATATACACGTATATAAAGCCAGATCCTCAAATAGCTGAACTGGCATAATATATAAATATATATATACACACATGTGTATATACACAAACACATACACACACACATGAATGGTATCATTGACGCTGATGAGTGAACATTTCATTTCAGCAATGAGACAGGATTGAGCCAGCATCACTAGATTTTGTAGCTAAGTGTGCTTCAGAAAGACTAAAGCACAAAGCTCTAATCTAGACCCACGCACTCAGCCTGGACCTGAAAAGACCACTTTTGGTAGTGATTAGATTAGCGATCATCCAATGGAAACATGCACCCCTGTGTATCCTATTAAAGAAATAATTTTGTGATGTGGACAAGCTCTGGATTTTTAGTATCCAAAAACAGTCAGAGGAGCATCTTGCAGTTTGTGCTGGTTTTGTGCACATTCAGGATCAAATGTGCAGAAATTAACTTAACCCGACTTTCAAGCATCGGAAGTTCCATATTTTGAAATGTTATCAAACATTCTAAAGTTTGTGGCTTTATAAATATTTTTCTTCAGGATTGCTTTTCACTTTTTTAAAACTCAGCTTTCCAGAAGATTTACGTAATGCTTTACATGTACAAAGAACAGCATGGACAAACTAATCATGGTAATCCTTACAGGATTTCTGTAAGGGGTGGTAAAAAATTATTGACTTTATTTTACAGATATGGAACCTGGCACAGAGATGGAAAGACTTGCCCAAGGTTACATAGTAAATCACATTTGAAGCTCCAGGTTTAGAAAGTAAGATGTTGTGAAGACCAAGCCTACATTCAGCCCTCCAAATGATGATGTCTCCTGAACTTTCCACTCTCAAATCTGCCACAGCTTTATCTCTATAGGTGCAAGCAACCTTACCTGCCATTGTTTTAGACAATGCCTTTCATAAATTTAGGCCCCAATCGTGCAAAACTTAGGAAGCTCCTTAACTTTACAAATGTGAGTACTCCCATTAAGGCCTATCCATGTTATATGATCCCCAGGGCTGTAGTATCTGAGCACCTCACAACCTTTAATGTATTTATCCTCAACTCTTGCATGAGGCCGAGAAATATTCCTACTCCCATTTTACAGATGAAGAATGGAGAGACTTCCCCAAGATCACACAGGTAATCTGTGGCAGAGCACAGAGTTGACCCTGGGTTCCTGAGCCCCAAGATAACACCCAAGCCACTGGACCAGCCTTCCTCTCCTAATCCTCTTCCTTGCAACGCATAAGAGGGCATGGACCTCTTTCGTGGCACATTCAGATGCAGAATATCATGAAAAGATGCAAAATACACAGCCCTGCTGGAAATTTAGCATTTGTATTCTCTGACTTTTGGTGACTGCAACTGTTAACCTTCAGGCGACATTAATACAGTTATTGGTGTGATATAACAGCAGGGGTCTCAAACACACGGCCCGCGGGATTATTTTCTGTGGCCCGCCAGCTCTCCGCGGTCCCCCTGTCCCTCCCAGCATTTACCTAGAGTGGCTCCGGCCCAGTGCGCACGAGGGAGAGGGCAGGCTCCCTCCCTGGCTGCCTGCCCTGCCCCCGTGCCTCTCCAGGAAGCGGCCGGGATCTGCGGGAGGGGGGCCACAAGGGTGTGTGTGTTGCACTGGCCGCGCCTCCAGGTACCTCCCCTGAAGGTCACAATAGGCCACGGTTCCCTGTTCCCGGGGAAGGGGTTGGAATGGGGGCAGGGCCTCATGGAAGGGGTGGAGTTGGGGTGGGGCCAGGGCAGCAGGAGAGGGGTCAGTGGTGTGGCCCTCGGGCCAATGTACTAATCCTCATGTGGCCCTCATGGTCATTTGAGTTTGAGACCCCTGTATAACAGTATAAATTGTGGCATAACGCACTGTGAGAAAGTCAATAGAACAATATTTTGTGGTGAGTTGGGGCCAGCAGGTCTGGGTCTCAGTGAGCCCATATGATGTAAATGTCATGTAGTTCATTTGTATTTAATCACAGTATTTGGAAATATTGAACTCCATAAGTAACTCATGAGAGTTTCACATCAATGGGAGCAGGTTTTTCAAAGAGCTCAGCAGCTTCATTTCCTTCATTATCATGAATATTCAAGTTTGATACATTAGTTTCAGATAAACAGTCTCGCAAATGGTTTTAATTTATTTGAAATTTCTATGTCTCCTTTGTATGAGTCAAGTCAATTGTCAGGGAGTGTCTCCATCCTCTATGTCTCTAGACTCAGTTCTTAGGGCCAGATCCTCAGCTGTGGTATCAGAATAGCCTTACTGAAATCCTATTATGCTGCAGTTTTCCTTTAATTGTATTAACAGTCCGTTCTGTTTTGGTGCTAAACTTTATGATAGTGGGTTTGTAGGAGAGTAAATTCTCAGGAAAGAGGTGAGGTCAGTGAAGAAATAACTTCACACATTTTATTACGGAAACAAAGACCAAAACAAAAAAAAAAGCAGTGTCAAATGGGCGTTGATCAGGTACCCTAAAATATCGAGAGTTAAAGAAATACTGCACATATGCATTCGGACCACCACATTGCCACATAAAACAGCTACTTTATCAGGCACTTTGGCTATAGCTTTATCCCATCTACACAGAGAGCTAATGTGGCCCAGCAGAATGTGGCCAGGAAGTGAAGCTGGGAGTCACTCCAGAATTCTAATCCTAGAACTGCTGCTGAATTTCTTTGCAGCTTTGAGGAAAGCAATTTAACTATTCTGTTGACAAGTTCAAGCAGGCACAACTGCATTACGATCTGAATAAATTTAGCCATGAGCTTCGGTTAGCTGTAAAAGAGGGATATTTACTTTTCCACCTTAGCGGGGTGTTTTGAGGATTAATTGGTTACTGTTTGTACATTGCTTTGAAGATGTGAGGGGCTAAGTGTTATAACTGCATGCTATTAGTGACCTTAACTCTTTCAGCAAAACTAATGTAATATCATTGTTCTGAGTCATCCATCATTTAACCTCTTTTGTAGAATGTGGATATAAAATGCAACCAGGAAATAATTTACTTAAATCTCAAACCTTTCCTCACATTAGTCAGACCCCATGAGGAAATGGCAAACAGTGTGTTCATTTTAAAGATGGCAACAGTCAACAGAAGGGGCAAGGAAATCCATCAATTTTATTCTCACCCTCTTTAAATTAAGTCTTTTAGTAACTTAGCAAATGTTAACAGTTTTCTTGCATTTAAGAAGAGAACCTGTACTCTTTTTATCTGGGGTGCTTGTATGGCCCCCATTACCACAGCATCCAAGTTTTCGTGTATTTATCCTAAAAGCACCCTTGTAAGGTGCTACTATCATCCTTTTATGGATGGGAAATTGGGTCACAAAGGGACTAGGTGACTTGCCCAAGGTGTCATAGGATGGCTATGGTGAAGCAGGGAACTGAATTCAGGTCTCCCAAGTCCCAGGCTACCCTTTATGCATTCAATAAGGATAATAACATTTCATTACCCCATGCATCCAAAACTAAAGTGGATCTTAATCCAAAACAGCTGAAATTGATCACGTCGGCAAAGCAGGCAGGTCTGCTGATTGTCTAAGCAAAGCAGGTGCGTCTACGCAAATATGGTTTGCTCCTGAAGGCTTTTCTCCCATGTGATTCAGACCACTGCTTACATCAGCTTGGGATCTACCAACTGCATCCCTCTTGTATACCACATAGCAGCGGACCCAAGAGCAGCACTAATGCCTAGGAGGAGGTGAGCTATTCTATTAGCCGCAATGCTGGTGTGCAGCTGCTGCTGTGAAAACATAGATATTATGACAATAGGAAGAACGATAAAGGTGGCACGTGGTCTGATATGCCAAGACCCATCCTGAGGAAGGCTAGGTGGCTTCTTTGAATATGGCTTCACCTAAGAGGTTGGGCAAAAGAAAACCCTAAAGTCTTCAGCCAAAAATAGTAATGACAAATAAAAAGAAATCCATGGAGGAGCCAGCGCAGAATGGAAGTCTGTGTAGCTGGTATTTAAAAGAAAATAACAAATGGGAATCATGTTGTCGTCACATCACGACAAAACACAACACTATGTAATGGCTCAAAAATTTAAAAGCAGCAAGGGCCGTTGACTGGATGTGCTCTATCCATAGCCAATAGAAAATATACAGACTGGAAAATTAAGCAGATTCTTATAAGATCGGGGATTACATGGAGTGTTCAGGATTTGGGTTCATGAATACAGTGTTCTCCCAGATGTTCCATCATTGTTCCAGAGTGGGAGGAAAGCTGGCTGCAGATCAAATCAGAATTTTATATTCCTCTAAGATAGTGCCAGACACTAAGATTTCATCAATATAACATCTGAGGCACAGAGACAATGCATCATAGTTGGATAATCCTATATTCAATTGATTTTGCTGAAGACAGGACAAATAAACTACATTCAATGACTCATATCAAAGATATAAATTGAAAGTCTACTCTTGTACTGCATACTGTCTAGCTGAAGAAGTTTTAGTTTGGAATTTCCCACATTAAACCTTGCTGCTGCTGCTTGCAGATATACTAAATGCTAACTTTAAACACTGCTGCTTCTTTCAAGTTGGGTTTTTTTACTCTCTTTATAGTATCTTTGGGATGCACATCCTTCTCCAGGGAAACAGAGAGGTTTGGAAAAGAAATAAATCACTGAAATGCCTCTTTTGCTTCAAAAAAACCATGTCATTTAGCTTTTCCTAACCAATGTTTTTTTTAAAAATGGATTGTGCAATAATGATGCTTGTGCAATGTTAACTAGTGCCCTAAGAAATCATTTCTGAGAAGAAAGGTAGCCTTTTAAATAGCCCTAGGGAAAGGGAAGAACAAAGCAAACACACTTGCTGCCTGCTAAAGGCAACAGGGGTCAGCATAGCAGTCTACTAATATTGGAGAGGTAATAATAGAAGGTACGGGAGGCTTTGTTTACATTGACTGAGAGAAGCGTAACAAGGAGAAATAACCCAAACTGTAAAAGGGAAAAGAAGATTAGGATACACTTTAGAAAAAATAAAACCCCTAATTCTGTAAATGACTCTGTGTGGGCTGACCCGTGCAGAGCTCCGTCATGTCTTCGTGGAATCAGTTGCAGGATCAGGGCCTAAGACTGAACTAGATGAGTTCTAATGCTGTTCAGTTTTCCCTAACCCAACCCGTACCACTCTCCTCCTGAATCTGTATGCACAGCCTACAATTTTGGATGTGTGCACATAGGTATTCATTAGCTATAGATACATGTGCACACACTTTATTTGTGACCTGTAAAAGTAGTGACTGCTTTTAGCCAATGGACTGGGCATTATGTTTGGGATTGGTCTTATTAGCAAACCAAAGACCAAAGTAACTAGATCAAAATAAGTTGGTCTTTAGTGTAGAAACCTGCCTGACATTGCTTTCTGCATACAGGATGCAGGCTCTTTCAGTGATACAGAGCTTTTACATACTTTTTGTCACTGACTGGGGTGTGGGCAGTCAGGCCTAGTGCTCAGAGCTGGAGTCAAAGGCCAGGATCAGCACCGAATGTCAAAGCCAGAGTAAGGAACCAGGCAAGGGGGCAGGACAGGAGCCAGTCTGAGAACAAGACAGGATCAGGACAGGAACAGAAAGTTATAGCTGCAGGCATGTGCGTTGAGCAGCCAGAGATCAGTTGCTGTTGGGTTTACGAGCAGACTTGCTGACCTCCTCAGGCAATCGGGTCGAGTGATCAACCAGGCAGCCCTGCTGTGGCTCAGCTGTGCTTATAGGCTGCCCAGAGACTGGGTAGGCTGCCAGTCCTCATTCCTGATACTGACCTTCCAGAGAGCCCATGTTGCCTGGAATTTAGGATGAAATTCTGTGCTGTGCCTCTAAGAAATGTAAGTAGGCCGGAGTGTGCATAAGCTGAAATTCAGCCAGGACTCACGGTTTACAGCACCCTTTCCAATGTGAAAAATACCACTGGAATCTTTAATGATCATATGTATTCATAGCCTTAATTTTATGTCCCATCTCAAATATTGCACCACAGCACCTCCAGCAACAAGTTGGGGCATTGGTATGTAAGCGAATGAGTCCTGGACTTGTTCTTAACCTAAAGATGAAACATAAATTGTATTAACTTTATTTTAAAAAATAAATGAAGATTCCAGAATGAAGATTTTTCAAGAAGACTGTGTACTCCAGGCATTTGAGCATTCTTGTTACTTCAGACCTTGTTTGCAGAAATACACTGACCGGTGAACAATTTGAATTGGAACCGAGTGAGTTCTTGCCTTTTCAGAATAAAGCATGTTCTCCTAGGTCTGCATTTACCTAAGTATTTTCTAACCGGCTGCGTTTTTTTAAAATAATTATTTACAAATTAGAGATCTAGTGAATAAACTTTCAGAGCAGGAGCACTCCATCCCTTTACAAATATATACAATAGAGCTAATTATTTTTCTGTAAAACTACAAACACCCATCCAAATAATGACAATCATTAGAAAACATTCAGGTCTCTCACTTATAATCTCTGCCAGCCACTGATAACATTTTATTGCTGCATAGAAGGGTTGATTAAAGCTTGTAATAGATTTAGTGAGGGTGAAAGATTAACAAAAAGGTATTTATGGTAGATACACTAAAACATAATATGTTCTCAGTAAACACTAAGAAAACCCAGCTCTCTACCATTTATAGGAGATGTTGCTCAAGATGTAGTTTTTCATCTGCACAATGAAACCGATAACAGGTTTCAGCATGTTGCAAAGAAGGACAAAGAGGACAAGAGCCTTTTCCCTTGGGACTCATATGACAGAGCAAACCAGAAAGTATGCTTCGCGTTCTCTCTCTCGCTTCCACACACACACACACACACACACACACACTATGAAAAGATTCCTGTGCATAGTTCTGCCACTTGGGAACCTGGGCCACAGCCCCAGTCCAAATAACTGCAATAGAAAATTAAACCAAAGGCTAGACCATGAGATAATGTTCTACCCTGTGTAAGGAGCAGAGTGTTATTGTGCTGTCTCTAGAGCAAGACCAGAAAGGATCTTCCTGGTTTCCCTGTTGTTCCTGGGAGGAGTAAACTGCAGTGGGCCTAGACCTTGCACAGCATACATTCTCCAAAGCACTTACACAACCACGCCACCCTATGCATTGGGCAGCCAGTTCAGAGCTTTGACCGCTCCCCAAACTGCCCCTTGTGCCCATCTGTGCTGGGAGGCCAGCAGCAAAGCAGCAACTCTGCAGAGCCTCCTACAATAGTGTCTATGACGCAAATACCCACAAAAGCATAAGGAGGTCATAGCCAGCCCACAGTTTGTCCCTAAAACATATTTCTTTTCAACCCAGTATTATGGACCATTCACAGCAATTAATTTAACAGCATGTGGCTTCCATATTCAAGAAAGGCTACATGAAAAGGCAGCTTGTTCCCGGTACAAAATAGCTAAGCATCTAGCAGCTTCCATGGAGGTCACTAGGAGAGGCTGGACGCTCAGCACTGCTGAAAAGCAGGTGATTTATTTTAGGTGCCTAAAACAAAGCAAAAACATAGGCACCTATTTTTGAAAATCTTGCTCAATATTTCTTGTGCAGGCTGGTGACAGCACTCCCCAACACAGAAGGGCCGAGGCCATGAAAACCGCTTATCAGGGAAAAGTGATCAGCTTCTTCATTGCAAAAAAACCAAAAAACAACCAACCAAGTGTGAATATAAACAACTCCACAGTACGTGTTTGTCAACAGATCTACAGACGGATACACACATACACGGTCTATAAACACTCTTTAACATGTGCCTTGTAGGAGAGGTCAAACTGTGGTGAAGCAGAACTAGGCTGTGGTTAAGCCAAGCAGAGAACCACCGTCTGCATTCTGTGAACATGTTTGTAAGTTACAGCCCTATGAAGTGGATGACAGATTACAGAACTGGTGAATGAGAATCAGCCTGACCCGCCGGGTTCCTCAAGTGCACTACGTGGGCGACGCTCACTTTGAAGATGACTGTTAGCTTCATGGCGAAAAGTGGATTTTTTTTTAAATGTCAAGTAATGGTCATCTGGAGAGTGAGGGTTTAATAACTAAGGTTGTTGATTACTCCAGAATGAAACCTCCTCAGAATGTTCTCTCCTGGGTTTAACCATCATACTTGTGTCATATCCGCTAGGTGAGGCCAGTCCCATCTTCCTAGGTGAAACTTTACAGTGATTTCTCTCTCTCCTCTATCTTTCATACCAGCAGAATTAATGAAGCATTGAGAAAAAAAATCAAAATATTTCCAGACTGTTTAAAGACACACAAGCCCGAACAGACGTAAACAAAAGCTTCATATTTATTTGCTGCTGTAGTGAGTCAGAATAAACAAAACAGCTTTACCTGAGAAGCTGGCATCTGAAAACAAACACTGGGTGTTTGACAACAGGCAGAGCGGGTTTTTAAGTGAGAAATACAGTATTGAGATTCAACACAATCAGCCAACAACCTTTACTCAGACAAGTAAGCCTTACTTACCCAAGTAGTCCCACTAAAGTCAAGAAAATGGGGAGTAACATAATGCAAGTTGCCTGCTGCACGTATCCCACTGAACTGCCAGCTGAATCCTGCTTCTACAACAGTTAAACGCCCTCTAACAGCAATATTTTACTTGGAAACAATAACAAATTAGAAGTCCAGCAAATGTTGGCATAACAGGCTAAATCAGAAAAGCAACATGAGGAGAGAAAAAAAACTGGGGCAGACATGGATCTATACCTATCCAGTTCCAATTCCCCAGCCATCACCAGGGTATCTGAACACCTTCAGTGAGACCCAAGATGAAGACTTTGCCACGGGTACAGCAGAGAGGATAAATGGGATCATGAAAGAGACTACCAAAAACCTGGCTGTAATTATGGAGCCCAAATCACTCAACAACAGGCTATGGACAAGTTTTCTTTCTGAGTGGATACTTTCACACACCAGCTATGGGAAGCAGAGAAGCAATCTCAGCTGTGGAAGAGATCTAAAGCGTATGAAAAAATAGATGACTTCCCCGAGAAAACAATTATTCTGAAGGACAGAGGAATGCGGCAGAGAATTAGCTCCACCACAACAACTTCCAAGCTTTAGATTTCCTACAAAAACCCTGACTGCGCCTTTTAACTTGACTCTTGCAGCCATCACAACTGTGAAAGTTAGAGTACCAGGGAAATCTAGCTGTAAAAAAGTCAATGTAAATTTTGCCATTGCCTTCAACAGGGCCAGGATTTCCCCCTGTGCCTTTTAAATTAGAAGCTAACATAACACAGGCTGCAGGCCACAAGCAGGGATCACATCCACATCACCTGGATTCAGCTGAACAGTTTCTGAAACAAGGATTTCCTTTGTTTGCTGCAATGAAAATAAAAGTCTCGCAAATCAGAGATAAAACAATTACTTTATAGCAGAATGAAAAGGAGTACTTGTTGATCAAATAAATTGGTTAGTCTCTAAGGTGCCACAAGTCCTGTTCTTTTTGCGAATACAGACTAACACGGCTGCTACTCTGAAACCTTTATATCAGAATGTCACTCCTGAGCTTCATAGTCGCTCTTAGTCCAACCTGGAAACTGCTGCGTGGTAAGAGCTGTGGCAATGCAACCTTTTACCCAGCCATCTTCAAAGCAGAGGAGCTAGTGGCAATCCCAGTTGAAAACAATAATCTAAAAACTGCAGTAAAGAATGCTAAAGATCTCACTGCTAAAACAAAAGGATCTGATCAGCAGAACAATAGCCCTGCACAAAACCCAAGACGATGCTGTAAACTGTGTTTCCTCTCGCTCAAGTGTAGCAACTTTTCTTACACCTCTTGGTATCAGAGCTTCCCCCTTGTGCATTTTGGGGTTGGGCACGTGAGGGGACAAAACAGGGCCCTCTGTATTCATTAGAACGTGATGCAGCTTTTAAAAAAACATTTGGGGTGAAATCTAGGCTCCCTCTATGTCAATGCAAAATTCTACTGATTTCAACTGAGCCAGGATTTCACAATTTCACCTCTGGAGTCTAATCCAGCGTTCACTGAAGGCAATGGGAGTCTTTCCACGGGGCTCTGGAACAAGCCATAAATGAGGGAATGATTACTCTTGCTATTTAACCAGGACTTCCACCATTTTCTCTAGAAACCTGCAGACATCTGAAGAGTTTTCTTTTCTTATGAATCAGTTTGGTGTTCTACAGAGTGATGTTCATGCCATGTAACCAAATCCATAAGCCGCTATTTTTTCGTTAGAGGCCAGGGGTCATTTTACAGCAGAGCTTTTAACTGAAGAGAGAAATTACTGAGTGGCATCTTTTAACGACTGATCACGGTCTATATTTTCGAGGAAAAGCGGTAGACTTTGGTAATTTTTACACCTAACTAGCCTGCAAGAAGAAACAAATACCATACAGGGAGTTATTACTAGTATCAGATTTTCAGTGTCACCAGCCTCAAGAGATCTAAAATCATGAGTCAGACCCCCCAAAATCATGAGATTGTCCCTCCCCCCCACCATGAAATTTTAAAAAATACTCTACTGTACAGTTTTTTGGTCTTTTTATTTTTGAAATCCCCCTGCCCATCGTGTGTGTGTATGTAAGAGAGAGAAAATGAGTGTTGCCCACTCTCCCAAATTTATTGGATAAGATAGTTTTGGCCCCTGCTAATGGGAGCTTTTCACCCCCACATCTGCCCATCCCCTGTCCAGCAATTAATTCTAATGGAAGTGGGAGCTGAGTGGGAACAGTTCAACCCCCATCCATTCATTCTCCCTCAACTCCAATCCTCAGTACCCATCCCCATCAGTTCAGCTCCCCTCAGTTCATTCCTCTAGCCCCCCAACCCTTCTGTTCTGCCCCCCATCAGTTCAAACTCCACTCTCTCCAGGACATTCCTCCTAGCCTCATCTCTACTCCTCCCGGGGTTCTTCACACACCCCCTTCCAAGCCAAGCAGTGGGGGCAGCTCCAGGGGTCTTCTCCCCCATGGCCTTTCCCAGGCCTGGGAGGAGAGCACCAGCCTGCCCCCATTGCTCCCAGGAGGAAGGGGGGAGCAGAGACACCCTGAGCAGCTGGGCTCTTTAATACCCTCCTCACCCATCCCTCCTGTGAGAAAGGCTTTGGTTTGCAATGGGGAGGGGCAGAGGGCGAAAGCTCTGCCTGCAGCAGCTCTGATTAGTTATTCTGCCCCAGGAGGTGAGCAAATGGCTCAGGCAGCCAATCAGAGGGCTCAAATTTACTAGCTCGCTAGAACTTCTCCTGTCATTGGAGGGGCTCCCTCCTCAGCCAAAATCATGTCACTTGCAAAAAAAATGGAGAGAATTGGCAACACTGGATAATTGTTTTCAGTGTATCCACAATATGCTCAGCCCATTCACTAGGGGCAAACATATATATGGCCAAGGTGTTATCTGGCCACATTAGTGGTAGTATAACATTTTAAAACATCAGAAGCCACTGGATGACAATGGAGATTGCACAGGACTCCATGAAGCCTAATGTGAAGATGATGAGAACGTAATTTAAAGGCAGTCGGATTGCACAGGTCTCACTGGGGATCTAATTTGACCATTCAACTCTTAATGGCTGGTGATAATGTGTGAGAAGGAAGATTCCAGCTGGGCTCTCAGAGTTTCCTGGACTGACCCCACTTTATCTGCCAGCTAAGCACCTTCAGGGTGGAATCAGTGAGACTCAATAACCATGGAAACCCACAATGTCACTTTTTCAGCACACTTTCTGAGATGTGCTGAACTTCAAACTTCTAGAAACCCTGCTTCAGATTTTAAAAGCTGACTTACTTATATATATATACACACACACACACACACCATCTTTAATGAGGAGAGAGCATTTAGTTTAAAAGAATATTCTTTCTTGATTATTACATTGTCTCGGGGTCTTTCCCATTCCATTACTCAGCTGGTGCAAGGAGGAAATAGACTGAATAATCTGAGGCTTTTCCCTGACATAAAAGGAAATCCCTTATTATCCTTCTGCCAATCAGAAGCCCAAAATCTTAATCTCTCCATTTGGAAATTCTACAGGTGGGTAGCTCTGGTGTGATATGTCTGGGACTGAGCACATTTCAAAGTGAACCACAGAAACAACTTGACAAGAAGCACTAGAAGCATCCATATGTGCATTTTGCATCAAGTGCATTTGGATCTAATGCATCTAAGGGTGCTGAGCTGGCTGATGTGATTGCAGAGCCATTGGCCATGATCTTTGAAAATTCGTGGCAATCGGGGGAGGTCCCGGATGATTGGAAAAAGGAAAATATAGTCCCCAAGAAAAAAGGGAAGAAAGAGAACCCAGGGAACTACAGACTGGTCAGCCTCACTTCAGTCCCCAGCAAAATCATGGAGCAGGTCCTCAAGGAATCCATTTTGAAGCACTTGGAGGAGAGGAAGGTGATCAGGAACAGTCAACATAGATTCACCAAGGGCAAGTCATGCCTGACCAATCTGATTGCCTTCTATGATGAGATAACTGGCTCTGTATATATGGGGAAAGCGGTGGACGTGATATATCTTGACTTTAGCAAAGCTTTTGATACGATCTCCCACAGTATTCTTGCCAGCAAGTTAAAGAAGTACGGATTGGATGAATGGACAATAAGGTGGATAGATTGTTGGGCTCAACAGGTAGTGATCAACAGCTCGATGTCTAGTTGGAAGCCGGTATTAAGAAGAGTGCCCCAAGGGTTGTTCCTGGAGCCGGTTTTGTTCAACATCTTTATTAATGATCTGGATGATGGGATAGATTGCACCCTCAGCAAATTTGCAGACAACACTAAGCTGGGGGGAGAGGTAGATATGCTGGAAGGTCGGGATAGGGTCCAGAGTGACCTAGACACATTGGAGGATTGGGCCAAAAGAAATCTGATGAGGTTCAACAAGGACAAGTGCAGAGTCCTGCACTTAGGAAGGAAGAATCCCATGCACCGCTACAGGCTGGGGGCTGACTGGCTAAGCAGCAGTTCTGCAGAAAAGGACCTGGGGATTAAAGTGGGTGAGAAGCTGGATAGGAGTCAACAGTGTGCCCTTGTTGCCAAGAAGGCCAATGGCATATTGGGCTGTATTAGTAGGAGTATTGCCAGGAGATCAAGGGAAGTGATTATTCCCCTCTATTTGGCACTGGTGAAGCCACACCTGGAGTATTGTATGCAGTTTTGGTCCCCCCACTACAGAAGGGATGTGGATAGGGTGACCAGATATCCCAATTTTATAGGGACAGTCCTGATTTTTTTTTCTTATATAGGCTTCTATTGCCCCCCACCCCCGTCCCGATTTTTCACACTTGCTGTCTGGTCACCCTAGATGTGGACAAATTGGAGAGAGTCCAATGGAGGGCAGTGAAAATGATTAGGGTCTGGGGCACATGACTAATGAGGAGATGCTGAGGGAACTGAGGTTATTTAGTCTGCAGAAGAGAAGAGTGTGGGGGGGAGGGGAGATTTGATAGCAGTCTTCAACTACCTGAAGGGGTGTTCCAAAGAGGATGGAGAGAGGCTGTTCTCAGTGGTGGCAGATGACAGAACAAGGAGCAATGGTCTCAAGTTACAGGGTTGGACATTAGGAAACACTCTTTCACTAGGAGGGTGGTGAAGCACTGGAATGGGTTACCTAGGAAGGTGGTGGAATTTCCATCCTTAGAGATTTTTAAGGCCCGGCTTGACAGAGCCCTGGCTGGGATGATTTAGTTGATGTTGTCCTGCTTTGATCAGGGGGTTGGACTAGATGACCTCCTGAGGTCTCTTCCAACCCTAATCTTCTATGATTCTGGAAGTTATTTCATATGATCTCTACTTAACAATTCCTTTACCCCTTTCAGTACAGAACAGTCTAATAATCAGGAGAACCACAGAAATAAAAGGAAAAGAGACCTTCAAACTAAAGCAAATTACATAATGTACAATGCCCACCTAAGAGAACATCCGGGAATCAAGCAAAAGTGAGGAAGTTCCCAGTTATAAGATGTGGAAGAACAGAGGTTTCATCTCTCTGAGATGCTTTATCCCATAGTAATCTGTGGCAACTTTTGCAGAAAACCAAAACAATGCTATCCTTCCATCTGCAGTGTATTTACAAACCTAACATTTTAATCGCTACTAAAAACAGGGGAAAGTAATTGAGCTTCAAGAAAATCTAAGTTGAAGAACCTCTGTTAAAACTGCTAAATCCAAGACACTTCTTTTTAAAATATGCCACTTGATTATCAGATATCCTGCTAACTTAGACACCACATATAATGCATCCTGAGAATGCAACTTCTAGATGAAGCTGAATGATGAATAATTGGCAGGTGCATTCATATCAAAAAGAAACTCCACTCTGTTATACCAGCAAACAGCTTGAACTCTTTCACTCGCATGGCTCATCTCATTCCCCTCTCATGATCAGTCATCTGAAACCAGATACCTCCCTGAATGGTGTTAAAAGTGGAATTGCCGACAGTGACTCACTGTATTTGGGGCTGCCCCCACATATAAAAACACTTTGGTTATTGATCTAAAGATTTATGAGTCACAGGCTAAATATAGCCCAAAGCTTAAATCCTGCTTGCTTTATTCTTGGAATTAACACAGGGGTTCTCCACCAGGGCAGCTGCACTCTTCTTTGTCCTCTGGTTTTTCAGAATGGGCTCCAGTAAAAGTCAGAGGAGTAGAATCATAGGACTGGAAGGGACCTTGAGAGGACATCTTGTCCAGTGCCCAGCACTCAAGGCAGAACTAAGTATTATCTAGACCATCCCTGACAGGTGTTTATCTAATCTGCTCTTAAAAATCTCCAGTGATAGAAAAAACGAGGAGTCCTTGTGGCACCTTAGAGACTAACAAATTTATTTGGGCATAAGCTTTTGTGGGCTATATAAATTTGTTAGTCTCTAAGGTGCCACAAGGACTCCTAGTTGTTTTTGCTGATACAGACTAACACGGCTACCACTCTGAATCCAGTGATAGAGATTCCACAACCTCCCTAGACTATCCTGCTCTTCCTCCCTCTCTTCCCCTGGCACTCAAGTCAACCCTGGAAGCTGATCCAGGAACACCAGGTCCTGGAGGTCTGTCCCCTCCTCCCCACCTATCTCTTCTCCCCCACCCCTCCAGACATGAACTCCACCTTAGTGACAGCAACATACTTCCAGAAGAAACCTATGAAAGGCTCCAGCACACAAAAAGGAATTTCCAATAACAACCAGCCAGGGTGTAGGAAGATGGGCCTTCCCACCTCTGATCTTTGTCACTCCCCCTCTGACATTTTCTGCTGACAGGACCAAGGCTCAGAGATAGCCATGCCTCTTGCCTCTGTCAACCAGATTCACTTTACAAAAATCGTCCCTCAACATAGTTTAATACTACCATCAGATGCCTGGAAAGGAAGCTGAAAAGGGAGGTTAACCTTGCAACCTCCAGACCACAGACACTCCATTTGGGCTGTTGACTCCAGCTCAGTACCACTCCAGCACCAGCTCAATCTATTTTGTTAATCCAAGAGAAGATTCAGAGGTGACTTGATCATAGTCTGTAAATACCTACATGGGGAGAAGATTTTTCAGATAGTAGACTGCTCTTTAATCTCGAGGGAAAAAAGGCCTAACAAGATCTAATTGGTGCAAACTGAAGCTAGACTAATAGAGACTAGAGGTGCAATTTTTTACCAGTGAGGGTAATCAATCATTGAAATTACTTAGGGATATAGTGGTTTTTTCATTACTTAATCTTTAAATTAAGATTGGATGTCTTTCTGAAAGATATGCTATAACTCAAAAGTTATTGGCAAAAATTCCTAGGTGATGTTCAGTAATCTGTGTTGCAGGAAGTCAGACTAGGTGATCATAAGGGTTAGAATCTCGGACACCCAAGGACTCTGGAGAAATACCTTCACTGCTGCTTAATGATCTTGGATCAACAGGAAGTTTTGAACCCAGAAATATCATTCCTAAAATCACATCTGCACTACTTGAGCTAGAGAACTAACTCCCTTAGCTAGCAACTGTAGGTGCCTCATTGATCTTTTATGTGGATTAGTCATTAGCATGGAAAAAGGCCCATACTCTCCTAGTGTGGGTTACATGCTTCTCTTGCCGGTGAAAGCTCATTCAAAGTCTGAGGCTTTTCCTGAGTTAAGCCCACATGCGGGGCATCACTTTTGTCACCAACCCCCTTTTATTCAACAGGGAGTGAAGCACCTCCTTTCGTTAGCTACGCCTACACCAGGGATGAAGTTGGCCAAGTAGGCTATAAAAGAATATGCATGTTATAATGCATGCACTCTTTTTATATAAAAATTACGTATATAATCACATAATGTGCAAAAAATTCCTAAGATTACATACACACTGAAATTACACACATACAGCCCTATTTAAATAACTGTGATATATTCCATAACTTCTGACAAAAAAGATGAAGTTACAATAATTGTCACTTTCCATTTTATATAATTTTACAAATAAAAATGAGAGATTTGCCATTAACTAGTATTGACAATATGCATACAGTACACACATTTGTCAATTTCATTAACCTTCCAAATTAGGTATTCATAGTGTGCTAATGGCAGCATAACACATCATTACAATATTCAATGCAATTTCATGGATATTATGTATAGGGAGAAATTTTAGCCTCTCTTGTCCTTACAGCTGTTAGAAAACATTTTACTTTGCAAATAACCCATTAGGGACAGACAAATGCTAAATAGCTGAATCTGAATAGCATGAATTATGGACCCCTGCATTCAGCCCTGCACCCCCAACTCCCAGAAAGGAACAGGGTGCTATTCTGTTTTTATTTATTAATTGGCTTTATGGAAGGAATGCAAATAATTTGTATTGAACACCAGAGCTGATTATAATACTCTACACTTGGAGTATCTTCAAGGTTAAACAGGTGGACTAGTAGCTAGGACGCGGGATTAGGACTCAGGAGACCTGAATTAGATTCTTGTCATGGCCACAAACTCCTCTTATGGTCTTGGGCAAGTCACTCCATTTCTTAGGTCCCCACAATACTTCCCTACCTCACAGGGACATTGGGAGGATAAAATCCATTAATGATCGTGAAATAATCAGATACTATAGTGACCTGGTGCCCATGTCCATGAAAGGTCCCAAACCTACATTCTTCTCTATATCTCCCACCAACTACTGCCTCATACCTGGGATGCACACATTATGTCTTGGCTATCTTCACTCACTACACTGGCTTCCCATAGAACCTTAGATGAAGTTTAAGGTCTCACTCCTTATTTTCAAAGCACTCTGTAGCCTGACCCCAGGTATCTAAAAGATCATCTAAAGCTCCAGGACGAAGTCTGGCATCAACACATATGCTTCTCTTGCACAATGGAACTCCCAACAATAATAGTAAAGTTCACCAGTGCAGGAGACAAATCATTCTCTGGGGGGCAGTCTGAAACCCATGGAATGAACTCTCCCAAGAACTCACGGCCATCACAAACCTCACCAACTTCCACTCCATTTCATTGGCCTTGCCTTCTTCAACATAAACAGCATAGCAACAGGTATATTAAAAACAAAAACAACACACACTACTCAGCCAGGACACTCCATTGCACATGCTTCTTCCATTGGGAAGAGGATGAGAGAACAAACACCACATGATGGATGTGTAGTCACATGGCTTAATGAACTACTGGAAGATGCTCAGATGCTAGGATGAGGAGTGCAATATAAAAACCTGAATAGAATAGAATGTCTGGGGTTCTTCCCTCCTTCCCCCAAGTCTTAGGGTTGGGCGGGTGTCTCTTTTACTTCTTTGGTGAAGATCAACTATTACTTCAGACAACTGCTACTGCAACAGCCCCCCTCAGTTTGCTTAGCAGAGAAAACAACTATTTCTGCAGGTGGTATAACAGCTAGCCCTGTTAGCTCCTTCTCTTCTGTTTTTCTAAACAGTTGACGTGGAGTACCTTATGGAATTCTAGACTTTCTATTCATGGTACATGCTTTGGATGGTCCAGCTACACAACAGTCAGCTTGTGTTAAGTTGAATCACTCTAGTTTGCTTTTCTCACTGTTGTTGTCATTGCCAAGGGCTGTCAAAACACACTGTCCTGCTTTCAGAGCACAGCCACATACTGTGCCACGGAGGGATACAAAATGCAGCTGATAAAACTACATAGAAAAGTTCAACTGTCTTCCTAATCTAGGAATTTTAAAAGTATTTTTATACAGTAAAAGCCAAGTTACCCAATGTCTAATGTTCAGTGTAAATGTGTGGTATCAGAGCTGGACTACTTTTTGTCCATATTTTGAACTGAAGCGGTTTTTATATTAAGTTAATTTGTCTTTTTTCCCCTTTTCATGTAACATCTGCCTCACTTTTGCCAGCTATATTTGGTTCTTCCAGTCTTTATTTCTTTCCCATTTGTATACTTCATAACATCTGGAATATGAGAAGATTGATCTTTTAGTGATCTCCCTTTAGGATCCATTAAGCTATCCAAGTTCTTTGCAAAAATCAGATTTTTTTTTTTTTGGGTAGGATATAAAGAAGAGATAGCAATCAAAGACTACAAATAAAGCTGTCAGTCTTGCTATCATAACACAGATGTATTAAAAAACGAATGACTGTTCTCAGATAATAGGTGGTGGAAACTGATGTAATGTTCCGAACTGTTCAACTCTGGCCAGTATAGAACTATTTAATAACCAGGAAAAGAAACCCACTGTAAAATTAAAAAAAAAAATTTACTTGTTATGACTGCACCTCATTTGCACGTCACCAAAAGAGAACTAATAATCTTTGACACTAGAGGAATGGAATATTTTTGAATACTGTGTTGTGCCAATTTGGCTTATTCGCATACATAAAGAATCTTGGTGTCCTTTGGAAAAAAAAAAAAGTTCAACTCCATCAGCAAGTGCCAGCAAATGCTATAAAGCAGTAGATAGTGGGTGGGTGGTGTGAAAAACACCATAGCGCTAACATAACGGCTAACAGCAACCTTGTTGTGAACCAAACAGCTATGAGCAAAACACAGGTGTGCTAACACAACAAGAGCTATCCATGTCTTCCCACAGTGCGCTGGCCAGGTTTGAAGAGCCATAGCTGACCACATAAAGCATCAGCGATGGGAAGGAATGCTAGTGAAATGTCCACTAGAAGTGTAAACACCAGACACCACACAGACACACATTTTTAGCACATTCTCCTCCCTGCTGAAATTGAAAAGAAACAAAAGCAAATGAAATGAAAAGAAAAGAAAAAAGTCATGAAAACAAATTCTATTGTGCCAAGCACAGAATATTATATTTGCAATGCTCCTTGGCTTGAAGAGTTAAGAAAAAAAAATTCCGTGCATGGAAAAATATGCAGATAAAGTATATTGGAATATGACATACCTCAAACATTCTGTGTTTATGCATAGTTTATACTGACATTTCCATTACCATTTTCTATCCAAGACAATTGTAATTGAAGGAAATTAAAAACAAATGTCTGAATCAGGTGTGACACTGGCAGACCTGGTGCCAGCTCATGCCCAAGTCCCCAAGTCTCAACTGAACACTGACAAATAAATAGCTGGAATCAGTCTGGCTCATCTATGTGTTAGTATTTCTAAGATAGGAATTCAAATTATAAGAATATATTTAGAGTTTAGACTTTATTGAATGCTTGTGAGCTGCTGCATGCATTATTTTCACTTATAACATCTGTATCCAATATAGGCAACATTTCAGCAGTTGTATTGTGAGCATCTGTTGCTGTGTAGATCACCAGATAGGAGAGAGACATTAGCTAGTGAAAAGGGCTCAGTAGCAACAGAAGGTGTTGTGTCCTTCCCAACAGAAAAGCTCCATCAACCCCAAATGGACTATTCTGGGTCGTTAAGAGAACAAAAGATGTTTATTGTTCTGCTTTTCACTCATCCCCATGAAGATGAGTCATGCAAGTGGATTCCTCCCATCAGATGAGTTTGCAGTTCACATGGCAAAAGAGAGAATTAAAAACCCCTAACAAGAAGGAACTGATTATCTATATGCTGCTTCTTGCACTCTGGAGGCGAAGGGTTTCTAGGCATAAGCAAGAGATCCCAAGCTGCATAGCCTGGGTTAGTCCTAAAGGACATATAGAGATTGCTAAGAGGCTTCTATTGTCTTTTGAAATTTAGGATTGTAACTCATTTTTGTACATATGTTTATCTGTTTTAACCTTATAAATACCTCTTGGGTTTCCTTTTCCTATTTAATAAATCTTTATATAGTTTATTATAGGATTGGCTACAAGCATTGTCTTTGGTGTGAGATCTAATGTGCAACTGACCTGCAGTAAATGGCTGGTCCTTTGGAAGTGGGAGTACCCTGAATATCGCTGCGATTCTTGGTCTAAAGGACCATCTGTCAAAAAAGGAACGTTCACCTGCATGGCCAGACAGACTGGAGTATCGAAGGGGACTGTCCGTGACTCCATATTAAAGCTCTTCTAGAGCCTGAGGAGTTTACACTTGATAATTGGTTGGTGAAATCAAAGTACAGAATTCAGCACCAGTTTGGTGGATGTGCCCTGCTTCCTACCAGACTGCCCTGAGGTTGGTACTCAAACTCTTGAGTCACTGAAGGCAGCATTGCACAAGACATGCAGAAGGATAATAGATTATTGCTCCTCCTGGGAAACTTCCCTGATAATAAATGAGACATATTTCAATAAAGTATATTTAAAAATTAAATTAGTTACCTTTAATATACTCTATATTAAGTGCCTCTTTTTTCAGCAAAAAAGTGTTTGATGCAGCAAAAGTGTTTTAAAAAGCTGTTTTAAAGGGTGATTCAGAGAAAGCAATCTGAAAAAGGAATGGGAGACAAGGAGCCCTGAGTTCCAATCCTGACTATGGAAATCCTGTTGGAGACATTTAAAACCAAACTCACTAGGCAAATACTGATGCAGACACTGCAGGAAAGAACAATCTTTCATTGGGAAAGGACTAGATGACCTAAAAGAGCTTTTTCATCTATAATTTCTATTATAAAAAAGCCAGTTTCATTTAAAAAGTGCCCTTACATATTATTTTAATACCAGGGGCTTCATACTGATAACACATCAGAAATTAATACTAATATGTATTTAAATTAGTAGAAATGTAAAAGCAAGCTTTTATACAAGAAAAAATAGTAATGAAAATTAAACATATGGTAATCATGATCCTGACCAATAGCTGAACATTTAAAATCACACAAATTATTAAAAGATGAAATCTCACATGACTCTATCTTTGACACACTAAAGCTCTGACTGACCCTAAGGATTTTGGTATCCCTTGTATTCATTTCTGCTTTTAAGCCAAAACCTTAATAAACAAAAGTAGTGAAGCTAAAGTTTGACATTAAGCTGTTGTGTTACTAGTAAAATTAATGATGAAATTACTCTTTCCAGATAGAATAGCTTGCATTTCTTTAAAGACTTTTGCTTAAGCAAAGTTGATAATCCTCTTTTTCTGAGCACCCAATTTCAAAGGTATTTAAATATCGAACCACAAAGCTGCAGAACTTTGTTTTCAGCAGATGTAGGGCCCCAGTAAAACAGTTACTAATGTGAAACAGCAGCGATAAAGACACCCAGATGAGTTACTGCATACAGTCTTTGTCTCCCAGCAGTGGAGACCTAGATGTGTATCTGTCCAACGTTCTGAGTGTGGCTGTTCCGCTCCTTATAGCAAGCAGCTAGTGGTCAGCATCACAGAACCACACTTAAGAAAATATCATGCACAGGGCTTGCTGTTTTTGTATTATGGCTAGTATCTGGGTCAAACTGAACATCCTCATCTCCCCACTCTACAAAAATAGATTAGATACTTTTATCACTGTTGTTATCACTCTTCACTAAGACAGCCTGAGCTGTCACAACAAAAAATAGCTCTAAGATCAACAATTTACATTTGTGTTTCTGATGCAGCTAATTCAAGTAAAATCCTGTCTTTATTAAATTTAATGCAGCTGAAAAGTAACAGACAGCTCTCTGTACATCCACAGAACAAATATAATAGTGTGACAGTGAAAGCTTCCACACATAGCCCTATCAACATACCATGACCCTGGTCTGGAGGAAACACCTCTGGAGGCTAGCGGACAGATCAATCACCATGTCCATTCACTCCTTGGCCTCTTGCCTGAGATTCCCAACAATTAGTTGTCAAGTAGTGCCAGATGTGTTACAGTTTGGACTGAGGCCTCCAACTCACTGCACATAGTCCAACAGTCATCATATGTAAAGTCATTCTCACCAAATAAAATTCTCCGGTTGGAAAATATTAAAGAATTAATTTTGTTTTTACCTAGCTGCTATTCTTAAATTGGTCTGATCCAGTCATAGGTATTTGTTTAATGACACTCTCTTGTTTTATGAAGTAGATTTTAATTTAATCATTAGCAATTCAAGGCATACTCAAGCAAAATTGGAGTATAAAATGGCTAACAGTTAACATTAAAAATGTCTTCCTTGTCACAGCCTAATTGATTAAAGGTGTTTTACAACTGGCTCAAAACTCCAAGAATCCCGGACCAAATTCCGATAAAACTCACTAATTTCCTTAGAGCAACTCCCTCTACCCAACAAACCACCCTTCTTTCCAACAAACTCCAGTATCTGATACTTTAAGTAGCTTTGAAAAAGAGTGCTCCCCCTTCTGCCTTGTAACAGTCCTTTATCACCTGAATTATAGCCATGCAGCCCTGTCTAATATTTTGCATTCTCCAAAGGGAGCCACCTGGTCACATGACTATTCGGGTGAAAATAATTCTGAAGTGATAGATTTCAGGATTCTAAGGAAAGGAAGGAGTGAGAGCAACAGAAAAAATGCAATAGATTTCAAAGAACAGATTTTAAAGAACTCAGAGAATTGCTTGATAAGATCCTATGGGAAGAAAATCTAAGGGATGAAGGAGAGCTGGCAGTTTCTCAAAGAAACAATATTAAGAGCACTACAGCAAACTATCCTGATCTGAAGGAAAGATAGGAAGAATAGTAAGAGGCAATATCGCTCCATCAGGAGCTCTTTAATGACCTGAAAATCAAAAAGGAATCCTACAAAAAGTAGAAACATCTACAAATTGTTTTGGATAAATACAAAAAAAATAGCACAAGGGACAAAGTCCAAAAGCTTATGGCACAAAATGAGTTACACATAGCAAGGGACATAAAAGGCAACAAGAAGAGGTTTTATAAATACATTTGGGCACGAGACAGATGAAGGAAAATGCAGGGAAGGGAAGGAGAGCTAATAGCAAATGACATCAAGAAGGCCCAAGTGTTTAATGCCTATTTTGCTTCAGTCTTCACTAAAAAAAGTTAAGCATGACCAAATGCTTAATATAATTAATATTAATGGGGAAGGAACAAAAGCCAGAATAGGGAGAGAACAGGTTAAAGAATATTTACTAAGTTAGATGTATTCAAGTCAGCAGGGCCTGACAAAGTTCACCTAGAATACTTAAAAAGCTAACTGAAGCAATCTCAGAACTGTTAGCAATTATCTTTGAGAACTTATGGAGGGCTAGAGAAGGGCAAACATAGTATCTATCTTTTAAAAAAAGAACAAAGAGGATTCAGAGAATTATAGACCAGTCAGCCTAACTTTGATACCTGGAAAGATACTGGAACAAATTATTAAACAATCAACTTATAAGCACCTAGAGGCTAATAAGGTAATAAGTAATAGCCTACATGGATTTGTCAAGAACAAATCATGCCAAACCAACCTAATTTCCTTCTTTTACAGGATTCCTGCCCTACTGGGTGTGGGAAGCAGTAGAGGTAATATGTCTTGATTTTAGTAATGCTTTTGATACAATATCACATGACATTTTCATAAGCAAATGGGGGAAATGTACTTTAGATCAGTGCTACCCAAAGTGGTGGTCCACAGACCGGTGCCAGTCCGCGAACCATCGGCTGCCGGTCTGCACACACACTGGGGAAAAAAAATTGCCGGTCCCCCACACCAGATAGTTTGAGAAGCACTGGTTTAGATGACATTAGGATGAGGAGGGTGCATAGCTGGTTGAAAGACAGTACTCAAAAAGAGTAGCTATACTGTCAAACTGGGATGTTATATCCAGTGGGGTCACACAGAGGTCTTTTTTCATTAATAATTTGGATAATGGAGTGAAGAGTAGGCTTATAAAATGTATGGATGACAGCAACCGGAAGAGGTCTTTTTTCATTAATAATTTGGATAATGGAGTGAAGAGTAGGCTTATAAAATGTATGGATGACAGCAACCGGAGGTTGTGGGGGAGGGAGGTTTGCAAACACTTTGGAATTCAGGATTAGATTTCACAATGATGTTGATGAACTGGAGAATTGGACTGAAATCAGTAAGATAAAATTCAATAAAGACAAGTGCAAAATACAACACAAGAAAAAAAAATCAAATGCACAACTACAAAATGGGGACTAACTGGCTGACAAGAATGTAGGGGTTATAGTGGACCACCAATTGGAGATAAGTGAACAATATGATGCAGTTGCAAAAAAAGCTAATATTCTGAGGTGTCTGAACAGGAGTATTGTGTATAAAACATGGGAGGTGATTGACCCACTCTACTCGGCACTGATGAGGCCTCAGCTGGAATAATGTGTCCCGTTTTGGGCACCACACTTTAAGATGTCGACAAACTGAAGAGAGTCCAGAGGAGAGCAACAAGAAATGATAAAAGGTTGAGAAAACCAGACATACAAGGAAACGTTTACAAACTAGGCATGTTTAGTCTTGAGAAAAGAAGACTAAGAGGACCTGATAACAGTCTTTAAATATGTTCAAGGTGGTTACAGAGGGAACAGCGATTAGTTGTTCTCTATGTCCGCTGAAGATAGGATCATCAGCTTAATCTGCTGCAAGGGAGATTTAGGTCAGATATGGAGGCAAAACTTTCTAACTATAAAGTATATGTAAGTACTAGAACAGGTTCCCAAATAAGGTTTTAGAATCCCCATCATTGGAGGTTTTTAGGAACAGGTTGGACAAACATTTGTCAGGGAGGGTCTAGGTATACTTGGTCCTGCCTCACTATGGGGGGCTGGACGAGATGATCTCTCAAGGTCCCTTCCAGCCCTTCACTGCTATGATTCTTCAATGCACAGCCCATTTATCCAATACCCCACTCCTGAACAGCTCATCTGGGAGTAGAGGGGGTTGCTGAGTCAATCTGGCATCAGGGACAGAATGAGTGACTACTCTCACTGATGTCTCCTCTTCATTGAGCCTGCAGACTGAAACATCCCAGACTGTGCAAGCAGTTTGCAGGGGAATGTGATGTAAATGCTCAGTTGAACCCTATGCTGATGTTGGTACCTAGACTTTTGGCTGCCCTAACTTATCAAAAACATACCCATCCACCCAGACAAAGACAGCAGATCCTTACCTCATATAAATCTATACAGCTCCATTGAAGTCAGTGAAGCACTTCCTGTTTACCCCAGCTAAGGATCTGACCCAAAATGTTTGTGACTAGATCTGTTAAACCATTGGGCCAAATTTTCCCTTTACACTAATGTTATAATTTCAGTGTAGTTATGCTGAAAGAAAACTGGTGTAAATGGGGTGGAGAATCAGGCCCCAAAAGCTCATGTACCTTTAGGCACAAACTTTAATGCTAACCTTCTGATCATTAATCTTCCAATCAGTCTTTCAGAAATCCTATTTTTGTGCTTTTTCATGTGGAAATGAATGACTTGCTGTTCTTTTGTGTGATAATTTAGCTGAGTGACAATTATTACTTTGTGTCCTCAGCTTTGGAAAGGGTAGAGTTGAGTTACTTCAGTTCATTCCTTTGTTCCTCACTTCTGATTTATAAATTAGATGTTTTTGTCCTTACAAACAGAGTGAAAGAAAAAAGATAAGATCATTAACCTCATCTAAATATTAATATAATCAATTCAGTACCAATCTCCAGCAAAGATAAAAACTTGCAACTATTATTATTTCTTCAAAATGGTTTGGTTCTTTCCTGATTTTGTATCATGGCCAAATTCTATCTTTTAACTTTTTTGCCATTTGTCAGTGGGATTTTCATATGGGGATCAAGGAGAGAAACTGGACATAGTGACTTCTCCAACAGAAGTAAAGATTACATTGCATAGAAATAGAAATCTACAAGCAAAATTTCTTTTTATTCCAGAACTGTAATTTTAAGAATTCTTTAAAGAATTCCTTCAAATAGGGTAGACCATCGATTAATATAAATCATATGAAAGTCAATTTATGATTATTATAGTGCCTTTAACAGCAAAGTAGTATATTAATTGGCCTCATATGTTACACTTCCATAATTTATTATGCTCAGTGTCATAGGAAGAGTATAGCTAATGCTATTACAAAAACCTAAAGCCCAGTTAACACTAACATGCACAATCATGCTAATTGTTTCTTAGATGCGGATTAGCTTCAAAGGAGAAAAAATGAAGAAATAACACCAACTGTAGAAAACAAAAAAAGTTATTTAAAGTTAATTGTATATAGCAATATTGCCAAAATTCTGTAGGGCCTTCGTCACAGTGAGACGTGAATGGCTGCTGTATTAAACCTGTGCAATTCGCTTTTCAGATTCACATTCCCACTGCCCACATGTTCAGTTTTACTCAACAACAAGCCCTATTGTACCTTATTTTCCTTTTGAAGTAAAGCCCATATTGGTGAGAACAATCACTAAGGTAACATTTAGAAAAAAGCAACGTGATTTGAACAGCTGTAGACAGTCAGTTATTTTTCAGAAATGTTAACAAAAGGCCAAATGGAAAAATGGCAATTCAGTAAAGAACTAGATAGCAAGTACTGCCCTAGCACAACTGTTACACAAGATGAGAGAGTTACAGAATGAGAAAGTAAACATTCCACTGTATTCTAGAAAAGATTTGAGAAGATACTTCTTCCCCCTCCCCAAACACTTGAAAGTGGCAAACTCAGCTCCACTTAAATACAGAAAATCAACTTTGAAACAATGTTGCAGTTGTGAATCTAAATATACAAGTTCATCTTCTCAGCAGGCCATTAACTTGCCCGGATTGTACAGACGGTGTAAAGTTATACATATTGCACTAGATTCTCAACGGGTGTAAGTCAGCATTGCTCCATTGACTTCAAAATTACTGGTGAGGTTGCATTGTCAGAATGCTCAGGAGAGCCCGAAAGCTGATACAGTGATTCACAAATTTGGGGGGAAACCATGCAACAAAACTCTTCCTTAAACAAAGAGATTTGGGGAAAACTCACAAGGGGAATCCTCATGGAGTGTTCCTAGCCATCCTTCTTGATCCCATCCTATGGGAATTTCTTCAGAAAGGATCCTCTACTATTCAATAAGGGACAATTTGCCGTAGTCAGCTGAACAGTCTATGGATTATACCATATCTCTGAGATCCAAAGCAGAGCCCCAAAGAAATAAACACACAAGCATACATGGTGGATATGTTTCTAAGCTTTTAGTTAGAACACCATATGCAATTAAAAAAATCCATAGTTCTAGCTGTTAAAACAAAAATTATAAACTATCGAAGGAGGAATTTTCAACCATTTCATTCCCACATTTATCTTTTCTTTTGAAAAAATTCACATTTTCACGAATCACAGAGTGCTGCAGCTATAAAACAGAACACTCTTTTTTGCTGCATCTAGTAAAGGATAAGAAAAACATGATGCACTAACCAACAACAACCACCAAAAAAAAGAAGCTGTGTAAAAAAAGCTTGAAGCTCTGTATTTGTGAAGACCGTCAAGTATAACTGAAACTGGTTTTGAAATTCAGCTATCAATAATTCTCCTTCTCACTGGAGCATTTCAGCATGTGAACACACTCAAATAATACAAAATTCATATATTAAATATTAGTTTAAATTTCACAAGTTTTTCACCAAATTTGGTTAGAATTGACCCTTCAAAAACCAATCTCCAAAACTCCAAAGTGTTGTTATTGCAGCAGATTTGTATATATTTTATCTATTTCAATCCAATTCCACATAATTTCTTATTAAGAGAAAAGGATTAGCATATATGATGTGGCCAGGTGGTTACAGACTGTATGAAATGTGATATGCTAAATCCCATTTACACTAATTACATCCACAGCAGCATTGACACATACAACTTCACGTGTGTTTTAGCTCTGAGCTTTAAAACATATTAGATGTTAACTTTGGACATCAGTGTCTTTATCGGGAATAAGCCAAAGCACTTTTTTCCCAAGCTATTTGTTCTTACCCATCAGCAGCTCATTAGAGACTTCAACATGTGTTTTCATGTGCAAAGCTAGCGCTAGTTGACAAATGTAGGCTGCAAAACAGAAGAGAAATGAGATATGAAAGGTCTGATTATTGGTCAAACAACATGTACAGTTACATAATACAATTTGCAAGTAATTATTTCACTCCCAAATATTTCATAATAAATGCTACCCAAGAAATGTTAACACCAACGACATAAATTTTAAAGAGCTTTACAAATTTGATTAGGTCATTGGTGTTAAAATTAATGAATTTATTGGAAGCATGGTCTGTTTTTCTACCATAGTGGCTTCTGAGCAGTCTTGATGGGGCCTTACTGCTGGGTGGACAGTTCTACCAT
Source organism: Lepidochelys olivacea (assembly GCF_965140295.1). Taxonomy (NCBI): domain Eukaryota; kingdom Metazoa; phylum Chordata; order Testudines; family Cheloniidae; genus Lepidochelys; species Lepidochelys olivacea. The sequence continues at coordinate 32,822,628 of NC_140413.1, read as the reverse complement.
ATTTTTATGTTCATGTTCCTGCCATGACAGAAAAACATTTTGAGTTAAACTATTCACCCTCATAAAAAATACTGAGCAAGTTCTTGGAGAGTGTTTTTGCTAATACCTATTATTTGATAAGGCCCAAAAGGAGAAATAGTGTATGCCCCTAAGAGCTACCAATCTATATTTTAAGCATGACACACAAGTGGAGGTGACAAAGAGTAAGGAGGACAGTGAGGCAAAAAAAGACTGGAGTTGTAGTAATACCATTATGTGACTGCTCATCTTAGGTACAGAAATATAATGGTTCTTCAGCTGAGATGTTTTAATTAAATGTATTAAAAATTAAGAAAAATGGAATGTCAAGCAAATCCCACTGAAGTCCATGGAAAGAGTCCAGTTGACTGCAATGCTTTTTGGATCAGGCCTATAGTTAATATTCTTGGCTCACGTAAACCCTAATTCACAAAGCACTTAAGTCCATGCTTCAATCCCATTGAAGTCAATGGGCCTTAAGCATCTGTTCAAGTGCCTTGCTGTATTGGGCCATAATATTGGCATCATGGAAGAGATGAATTTTTGGGAGGTATATAGAACACTGGAAAACACTTACTGCAACACTGGAAAACGCACTCTTTCTTGGGTAGCATTTATTAACACTCTGAAAATAAATCTCTTACCAAAACTCCATATCCGCCCCCCTCCCAACTACAGTATTATCTGTCACCACTCCACAGATTTTATTTTGAAAACATCTTCACCCGATTAAGACAAGAGTCAGATGATCAGCCATAACTGACTGCAATAATGTAAGGAAGCAGATGGCTTAGCCCTTGATTTTTTCTATTATCTTGCAGCCCAATGTTGATCTTACAAGTAGTAAGTCATTTTACCTATCTAAGGCATGAGATGTGCAATGTTGGTACCACCATGCTAGGCATCAGGTAACAAATATCAAAAGGAGAAAATAATTTTCATAATCTTGAAAAGATTTGAAAAAGTAGCACGATTGGCACTGACAGAATATTTTTTTTCTTAACACCAGCATCATGGCTGTCCTCCTTTATGGAGCAGAGTCATAGAAATCTACAAAATAAATCAGTTAGAAGATTAATTCATTCCAAAGTAAATGCCCATGGAAGATCTTCAGCATCCATTGTAAAGAATTTCTGATGCTGCAAGAAACTCTAAGAAGAACAACCCAATCTAAAGCATCAAACAGCGTAAGAAGGTGCTCATGAACGTGTTTAGGACACACTTTAAGGATGCCACCCACATGACTTCCATGGCAAGTGAGAATATGGACACTACCTGGAAAGAGAAGAAGAGGGCCACCTAGAGAAACATTACACAGAACAATAGAGAAAGAAACCAGATACATCAACATGATACTCAGAAACCTGAGCAGACCAGCACAAGACCAAATAAATTATGGAAACTGATGGACAACCTATGACCCATAGGTATGGGAACTAGGGGTGCAGGGGATGCTGCACCCACCTCCAGCTGCGGCCCCAGCCTCAGCCCCCTTACCTCTGTCTGGGTCCTCCTGTCCCGGAGACACGTCCCTGCTCCCGGCCCCAGGTCTAGGTGGCAGGGGCACAGACAGACGTAAGGGGGCTAGCTTTCAGCATCCCCACTATTAAAAGTGTTCCCGTGGCACTGCTATGCCCTTGAGTATGTGGGAGGATAAAGAAGAATGTTGCTTTTCTCCTGACCACCTCATGAGCAGACTGGGCCCTAACTCCCCATAAAGAGCAGCTGCTGTGTTACAATCCCGTATAGTAATTGCATCAGAGTGGTGAGATCTACATATGTCTTCATAGGAGAGATAGTCTAATGAGGTTTGGGAGGAGTTTATCATGGAGATGATTGGTTTGAAAATGGACACAAACAAGTTCTCTAGTGTTTGGCTTTGTTCATGACTTATGCTACAAAGGACATTGCTCTTCCTAACTTCTAATCATAGAGTTAAGAAGAGGAAAAGAATAGGCCCCTCCTTGCTAATTTTGCCCACCTTAGCTGCTGGTTTTGTGTTGTTTCTTAAATACTAATCGTTTACAATATCTTTGTAAACAGCTGAAACCACAAAATTTAGATCTGGATCCAAATCTAGATTTTGAATACATCAAAGTTCAGATATGTTTGGATGTAGGATCTGCACTGTACTGACATAAGAAGGAGTAAAAATATTTTTAAAAAACCATAATGTGTATTTAAATATCACTTTAATCTACTCTTGAACCACTATACACCTTAATCACTGTCATACCGTTATTGTGTGGGGTCACTGCAGGGCAGAGTTAAGGTTGTTTGGATGTCTTCATTGTGCCTTTCCATGACTTAACATGTTTTGATTTCTTTTAAGTGTAACCTGAGCTCTGAACTTCCAGGTCTTGAGGATAATTGCAACATACCTGTAATGTATTTTACACTTAGGTTACCAATATGTTCAGTCAATCAACTCCAATGTAACATAGATTTTTTACTTGGAATGCATACATTTAATGCATATACTGCTGCTGGACTACTCCCCCTTTCTAGGCCTCCCCAGGCAGCCTAATGTTGACAGTTTTCAAGATTTGTGTGTCCCACTGTGACAGGGTGCTGAGCAACAAGACTGCAGAATCAATCCCCTGCCACACCAGCACCATTTAAGTGAATAAAGTGGTGCTGGCTGGAAAGAACCTACCCTAATTGGGGAAAGAGAGCCAACTGCAAGCTCAGTTAGCCCAGGGCTATATAAGAGGCTGGGAAGAAGGAAGAGGGAGGGGTGGGACAGGAGAGTGAGGGAGTGAAGGCAGGGAGAAAACCCGCTGGGTTCAGACACAAGGAACCCAGAGGTGTGTTTACTGTAGGGTGAGAAGATGGTGGGAACACAGACTTGTAAATAAAAGCACCAGTGGTTTCAGAACCAGAGGGTCTCTGAGTGACTTTATCTGGGCCTAGCAGAGGCAGGAGCCAGGAGGACCAGCTGTGCTCGGTTCCACCCACCAACAAACAAAAATCTGCAAAGATCAAAGTCATCTGTGCATGTGTACTCTTCACTCCATCTGAACACAGTGCTTGTCTTGTAACATACATACTGAGACACACTCACCCATGACAGTGTGTGGTAGCTGGGGCAAAAGTTGGCTCTGGTATGGTAACTACTGTTATATGCCCACTGTAAACACAGAACAATCATAGCTCGAGTTATTTGCCCTAAAATGGGGAAATAAAGGTTATTTGGGTTACAAAACAAAGCCTGTAACACTTAACTTTTTTTGCTATATTTCTCTGACTTCACTTTTCACCACAACCCCATTTTTTAAGACTTACCATAATAAAGCAACAGCCACATAACTCATGCTTCTAAGAAACATGCTGTTGAAAGCAACCCATTTTACAAATTGCCAATTAGTCATGTTTGAGTAGCTACCACTACAAATTAGCTGGAGTAAAAAACAAAATGTAACAGCTTTGATTTGTTCATTTTTAATCTTTAGGAACTTGATCCTGGGGAAACTGAGATTTTAAAAATACTTTGCATACTGATTTTAAATATGGAATCTGCCCAAAAAATTATACCCTCGTAAAAAGGCAGGATGGTCACATGTGTTTGTGCATAGCATAGATGGCCACGCTTTAAAGATCCATGTACTGAAAGAGTCTCACACTGAAATGGCTTTATAGGTCACATACATACTGTGCCATAGTTGAACCCCAAGGGATACTGCAGCTAGGCATAAAAGTTTTTCAGACACTACAATTAGGTTTAAATGGGCATATGGCAGAAGAAATCTGTTCACATGGTGGGCGGGTGGGGAGGGGGAAGAGAAGTTTATATCACAAGCAAAATTAAGAAAAATCAAGATGACAGGCTATTACTAAACTAATAGAAAGAGTGACACAAATGGCAGAAGGATGAGCTTAGGGAAGCACTTGGATGGAACATGTAAACTCTGGGAGTATGGTTATGTTCCAGAGAGAGGGCTACAATGCAGATATGACCCTCACATGGAAACATCATCGTCTCAGGATCACTTACTCTTTGGCATTTTCCATGTTCTGTGCAGTATTTTAGGCTGCTCACATTTCTACAGAACTGTATTGATTACATTGGTCCCTGGCACATTTCTATAGGATTTTTCCATATGGGCACTTGTCTGATATGCATGATGAATGTTGTGGGAGGCCTGCTTTCAAGGTCTGCCTCGTCCTTCAGGGAGTACACATATATGAGTACTTCTGTGAAAGCTTTAAGTTATATGGGCCAAATCCCACTGAAATCAATGGGAGTCTTTCCATTGACTTTATGGACTTTGGATCAGGCCCTTTAACCTGACTTTCAAATATTTGTGGGTTGGGTTATTTTAAACTGCATTCTAATAACGTAAGTTTAATTAAAGAGAAATCTATTTACAACCTTAACTGTATTTTAACAAAGTTTTTGTCTGGGACTTATAAACTATAATTTAGAGTTAACGTATATAATTACCAAAGAAAACAGAATGAAATCCACTATTGTCAAACAACAAACAGCAATTCCAGTTAACAGGGGGACCAATAGAAGTTCTAGAGATGTACAGTTCTAGAGATACAGCAGGGACCATTTTCTTATTATGAAATCTACCATTCACTTGATGCTATGGTAGCTCTTTTGCACAGCTGAGAAGCATTTACACATACATATGATTCTTATCCCAGAAATGTTGCCATACAAGGCTTTTGTATACAAGGGGTAGAAGTTTTAAAAGCACTCTAGATAATTTAGGAGCCTAAGTCTGTTTGAACATCGCTGAGGCACTTTTACCCTAGAGAAGTTAGGTGTTGCAGTTACTGTTACAATCCTCTAACACATGTATAAAAAGTTTCATCTACCCAGAAAAATTCTTCCCACAGATACACAGGGATGTATACCACTGTTTTCATTGTACCTATTCTGAGCAAGACTAAGTACTCACTACCATGTTACTCTGCATCATTGTAATGCGATGCTCCACCCAAAAGCCTTGCTTACCTGGATTTTTTTTCTTAAAATTACTCACTGTCATGGGCCTCCCACCCATAATCGGCGCAGGCGCAGAACTCCTCCAGCCTTGGGGCTGCAGCAAGGAGAGCGAGTTCCTCTGGCCCTGGGGCTGCAGCGGTGACACAGAATTCCTCTGACCCCAGAGCAAAAGGAGCTCTATCTCTCTCCCCACCACAACGCTGGGGCTGGAGGTGGGGAGCCCACCACAGCCAAGTACTTGTGGATGCATTTATTCAGATGGCTCTATGGCGCACGGATTTTTGTTGAAATGGTGAATGTAGTGCTGATTATTTCTATGCATATGTTGTATGTGACAGTGTTGATATAGTTTAATGTGTATAATGTGTGTGTGTTTAACATGTCCTCTCCCCCAAAATGGTCAAATTTAAATTCCTGTGCATGCCCCTGCTGACTGTTACTTACCACCAGTCAATAAGTTAGTGCACACTGTCTGCCAGCATTTTAACCAACATGTCATTTAAACTAGCCCTGAATAATGGTCAGCCAAATTGGTTAAAACTGCCTGGTCACAAATTTTCCACTGAAACATTTTTCCAAATAGAAACTGACAATTTTGTTGAACATAAGCTTTCTTCAGGAAGTGTCAGGTCTTTGGCCACATAATTCGGGTTTTTATTGAAAAACCCCAAACTTAAAATTTGGTTTTGCTGAAAGTATTTGCTCCACCAGCCAAAATTTTTCTAGAGAAAATATCAGTTCTTGGTTACGAAAACCTGAAAAGTAATGTAATTTTTTGACTAAAATGAAAAGTTTTTAATTTACATTTTTTGCAGGAAATTCTTTCCCCCCTTTTCCTGACCTCCAGCCAGTTCTAGTTTTAGCACCAACAGCTGGGTGAGGGCTCCCACTGGTGGTAGCAACAGTGTGACATTTTAAAAAAGAAGGCCTGGGCAGTCGCAACTCGCTGCTGAACTGGGCCAGGAGACAGTAGTCCAGGTGGCCACACCAGGCATCTTCTTTCAGGTGTGCAGAGTGCATGCCAGCCCCATGCAACATTTCCTGAAAGCACTGCGGGGCCTGTGGATAGTGCTTATCCCCCAGTGGCCAGCGTAACTCCCCAGAGCAGATGAATGACGTCAACAGTTTATAGTGTACACTTGTTCATAGTTTTGGTTTGCTGCTTTTTCTGCTTTGAAGGATTTTGTCCAGCACAAAGATCCATACATGTGTGGTGAGGGAAAGGGGCTACTCCACTTTCACAAAGGCCATGATGGAGTGTCAGGACCTACTGCTACAATCCCTAAGCACCAGGTGTTTACTCCAATGAGTACCACCAACATTGGGTGGCAGCACTGAAGGAAGGAAGGAGCTTGATTTTACCTTTCCTTCAATATTTTTAGATTTAATTATGTTGTATTTCCTCCTCTCTTGTTGTGTTAATGTTTTGTATTTATCACTTCCTCTCCCAGGTAATGTTGCTATGCACAGAGCGCCTCTCAATTCAGAGCTGTGGGAATAGACTCATGGAGCCATGTGTGATTTGTACAGCACTGTGGGACCCTTCAGGGGGAAAGACACCATAGAAATGTAAGATCATTAGCGTTATAAAAATTGTGGCTGCTCTTTCTTGGATCAGAGACTTTCGATTTGTATTATGTTTCTATGTCAGAAAGGAAATATGAGCCAAAGGTGAGAAAAAAGTCTGTTCCCTGAGGTCAGATTCACATTCCATACATTAAATATTGTATATTTATTAGGACGCTGTTTTTCTTTTCCACTTTTAATGCCTCGTTTTTTTCTAGACTGCCCCTATTAGATTCTGCTTCACTTTCTAAAGTTTAACCTTTTGTTAATGGAGATCGGGGATATATCAGGGACGTGCACAGGAATTTAAATTTGACCACTGTGGGTAGAGGGGCACATTAAAACCACACATATTGTACACAGTAAACTATATCAACACACACACATACATCATATGCATAGAAATAAACAGCTGTACACTCACCATTTCAATGAAAATCCATGCGCCATGGAGCCATCCAAATAAATGCATCCACAAGTACTTGGCTGTGGTGTGGGCACAGAACTCCTCTGCCGATTACTGGAGCACGCCCCTGCTTGTCCCCCTTTGGGCACACCCCTGGGGATATTACATTTTAAGTTTCCACAAGGTAATAAACATGAGCAAGATTCTTTTACACCAGAAACCCAGGTTCATGAGCAATCTCCTTTGGCTCCTTCAGTCACTGCAGAGACTAGGCCAGATTGTGAAAATGACACAGTTACTCTCCACAATGGCACTGTCCTTACAGGCCTGCTCTTCAGCTCCTTCTATCAGCAGATCAGTGGAAGACCTATAAGCAGGGCTTCAAAGAAAATGACAGATTGCATTTTCCTGGTCAAAAGGTAATTTGGGATGGTAGTTAACATGGGAGGAATGGGGAAGAAGGGAATGTGAGGAATCTAGAACATGTTGAACTTCTGATTTAAAGAGATGTCTCCCTTGCTCAAATAACTACACTATGAAAGCGTTCATTCGAAGAGGGGAAAAAATACACAAGAAAGCTAAATCCATTTCTGAATTCTCTGGGTCAGATCCTCAGGTGGTGTAAATAAGCATAGCTCCATTGACTTCACACATCAGTTTACACTAGCTAAGGATCTGGTTAACTTTTTGTTGTACTTAATTTACCTTTTTTAAAAAAATAAGTAAAAATGTATGGTTTTATCTTCATGACAGATTAGGTTTCAATAATTGTAATGATTCCTCCTTTTTAGAATAGGTTTCAGCTTCATTCCATGATAAAAAAGTCTTCCATCAGGTACTTTCATTGCAGAATTACAGAAGTTGGTTAGCCAAATTCTGATGTCATTTACACCAGGGTTATTCCTTTGAGCTACTCCAGAGTGACTCTATTGTAAATGACAAAAGAATGTGATTCAATATCCCTATGATCAGAGTCATACTGACATAACATGAACCTTTTTCCCCAGCACAATGCCAAGTTTTTATATATTTGGTAATACTTTATATAAGCAGCCCCTTATTTTTAAATATATATATATATATATATTTATAATAAGAAAAATGTTCAAAGAGGGGGTTTTTTGCTAGAAAGAGAAAAGCACTCTACACCGTTCACACACATATTGGGACTGCTGTTTTAAAATCTCTGCACCAATCCTGTCCCTATAAAGGCAAAAATATGACTGACTCCAAAGTTGGATCTGGTCCTTTATTGCCAGATTATGATACCCTTAGGACTCACATTGAGGAGCAATTTAGAGTCTGATCCACTGAAGTCAATGGGGATCTTTCCTCTGATTTCAAGTGAGCTATGGATCAGGCTGTTACTCCACGAGTAGCCCCATTGACTTCAGTTGGGCTATTCATGGCATAAACTACTATTCAATGGGAATCAGAGTATCATAATCGGGTCCTTAGTGTTTTTAGATGCATTCTTTCATAACTTGCATAAAATCATAGAATATCAGGGTTGGAAGGGACCTCAGGAGGTTATCTAGTCCATCCCCCTGCTCAAAGCAGGACCAATCCCCAACTAAATCATCCCAGCCAGGGCTTTGTCAAGCCTGACCTTAAAAACTTCTAAGGAAGGAGATTCCACCACCTCCCTAGGTAACGCATTCCAGTGCTTCACCACCCTCCTAGTGAAAAAGTTTTTCCTAATATCCAATCTAAACCTCCCCCACTACAACTTGAGACCATTACTCCTCGTTCTGTCATCTGCTACCACTGAGAACAGTCTAGAGCCATCCTCTTTGGAACCCCCTTTCAAGTAGTTGAAAACAGCTCTCAAATCCCCCCTCATTCTTCTCTTCCGCAGATTAAACAATCCCAGTTCCCTCAGCCTCTCCTCATAAGTCATGTGTTCCAGTCCCCTAATCATTTTTGTTGCCCTCCGCTGGACGTTTTCCAATTTTTCCACATCCTTCTTGTAGTGTGGGGCCCAAAACTGGACACAGTACTCCAGATGAGGCCTCACCAATGTCGAATAGAGGGGAATGATCACGTCCCTCGATCTGCTGGCAATGCCCCTACTTATACATCCCAAAATGCCATTGGCCTTCTTGGCAACAACAGCACACTGTTGACTCATATCCAGCTTCTCGTCCACTGTCACCCCTAGGTCCTTTTCTGCAGAACTGCTGCCTAGCCATTCAGTCCCTAGTCTGTAGCAGTGCATGGGATTCTTCCATCCTAAATGCAGGATTCTGCACTTGTTCTTGTTGAACCTCATCAGATTTCTTTTGGCCCAATCCTCTAATTTGTCTAGGGCCCTCTGTATCCTATCCGTACCCTCCACCGTATCTACCTCTCCTCCCAGTTTAGTGGCATCTGCAAACTTGCTGAGGGTGCAATCCACACCATCCTCCAGATCATTAATGAAGATATTGAACAACACCAGCCCGAGGACCAACCCTTGGGGCACTCCACTTGGTACCGGCTGCCAACTAGACATTGAGCATGCCCTAAAATGTTTTAATGAAAATTTTTAAAGGACGATGCTGTAACAAGCTACCATAAAGCATGCTCAATAGAGATAATGTAGATGTAAAAGTTTAAACAGTGAGAGTAATTAACCATTGGAACAGCTTACCAAGGGTCATGGTGGATTCTCCATCACTGACAATTTTTAAATCAAGATTGGATGTTTCCTGCAAGATCTACTCTAGGAATTACTTTAGGGAAGTTCTATGGCTTGTGTTAATAAGAAGCCAGACTAGACGAGCACAATGGTCCCTTCTGGCCTTGGACTCTATGAATCTATGTTATTAAATAAAACAATGTATAATCTGTTATTTAAATTATTACAAACCATTAAGTGTCATACTTAATAAACACTAACCCCAGGCTGTTTAAATGGAACCCTGATGGACACTTAGCAAAAATCATTTTAAAATGCATAACATATGTAGAGAGTATTCACTGTTTTTTTTTCTGAAAAAAAGCAGGAGAGCTGCTTGTGCCAGACACTGACACTCTTCAAGTTTTCACAGTGCTGGGGTAGCTATACTTTAATACAGTATACTGTGTGCATACCCTTATCACAGTTAAATATGGGCCAGAAATGAAGGAGAAAAAAAACAACAACCTAATCCAACGTATTTAGGAATTCTAGGCTGCTGGTTATTAAAGTGCCCTTCGTTCACCTGCTACATCCAAATCAAAAGGCCGTGATTGGCGTTTAGTCTTGTAAACTGGTATTGTGTGAGCAGTGGGCAGCTGGAGCCCTCTGAGAATCTTCACTTGTCAGAGATGAATCAATCATCTTGAAAGATGTCAGCATCTGCCCAAACCATTTTATATTAGAATAAATGGCAGATGGTGGTGTTTTTATATTTAATCAGTTCCACCAAATGCAGTTTCATCTCTTATAAAACTAAACCATCTGCAGCATGTAGGTGTATAAATCTAGCTAAATGCCCACTGCAGAACCTTTCCTCTTAAAGGTAAATTGTACGTATGAACATTTATGGACGGTAAGTACAATAAATATCAAAAGCTTTAAAAAATACCTGCTGTTTTCTTATAAATATGTATATTACTAAAATATAAATATTTTATATCAGAGGTCTATGCTTAATACCTATTTTAGTTTCTTCTTATTTATGTAACTACTCAAATTTGATAGCATGAAAATACTTTCTGTGAAAGAGATCATTCCCCCTTTTCTGTACAACTTTATGGACTTGGTCCCAATTTTGTAAACGCTGCACAGGAGTAGCATTACTCACATGCATAGACCTACAAAAATCAATAGGACAAAACACAAATAAAGTTACTCACATCCAGAACTGTCTGCAGAATCTGGCCCTTGAAATAGAAACTCTTCAGCATATCTTTACTTTGTCACGATTTCTCTGTGCAGCAGGTTGGGCACATTGGCTAAATGGCATTCAAAAAAAATTGGACACCCACAACACTAATATAAGATATCTTTTAACATACATTTGCGCAGCACCATCTGGGTGGGGTTCGACCAACTACAGGTTGGCGAGCTGATTTCAAATACAGACAGATGGAATTCTTTTTTTTAGTTTTTTCTTTTTTTCCTGTGTAGAGCAGACACACATCTTTGCACCAACTGCACTCATTGCACGTTTTTCCTTAACCAAGTAGCAGGCTATGTGAGTACATAGCAATCGGGGGAGTGAGTGGGAGCTACTTTAACATACTGAACTCTGCTCAGGCTTATTCTACTAATGCAGCCACCTCTAATGTCTAAAAGTTCCCTCTCTCCCATGAAACATCTATTTTGAGTTGCAAAAAGACAAAATTACTAGTTCACAGCAAATTACTAAATGTATATCTAGTTATTCTGTATTTCTACAGCCTTGGAAGCTGACCTAAAAAACAAAAACCTGCCGTAGATTTGAAAAAAACCCAAAACTCTGCTATGTTATAAACCTGAAGTGTTATAAGAGTGATTAAGATTTTCCTTGCAGTGGTGACAAATATAGCATAAGGCTTGTGTGTGCTGTTAAACAGCTGTTGCATTTCTCCCTAGCAGCGGCTGCATTTCTGTGATTGATTAAGGAACACTGCAGACAGACAGAATAAAAGCAGATAGACAAAAGTACTTAATGAATCTTCAGGTTGAAGGGTGCCCATAAAAATAAAACTATTTAAGTGAATTTCAGTATTGTTTAAAGGCTCCAGATGGACAACTTTAGAAACTGTAGGCACAAAACAGGTACAGGACAGACAGCAGCAGTGCAATAATCTTAATAATGTGCCTGAGGTCTGACCTGGAGGGGACAAGTCTAAAGATGAGAGGCTGCACGCGCCTATGCAATGCTTGGCCTCCCAGTTAAAAGTGTATTTTTTGTGATGTGAACACTTGTTCTTCAGCAATTTGGCTGAGACCATTAATAAATAAATGTATCTTCACAAAAAAATTAATAAGTAGAAAATAATGTTATGCATGGTATGCATGCGCTGATAGAAGAGTGCACTTTAAGGATTGGGCAATTTGGGTCATTCCAGTTCCGCTGCTAACAAAAGAGATCTAAATGTACAGACCCAAACCAGAGCTTACTCTCAGTTAGCATAGCTTGCAGTGCCTAGCCTACAGTATCTAACCCCATTCCTATGGTTCTGGAGTCCAAGCATAGAATTTAGGAACCCGGTCTAAAATAACTACAAAAAACATAAATAAATAGACCAGGACCTGATGCAAATCCCTGGCTCTGAGCCCCAAATGTTGATAAGTTCAGAGCCAATTCTGAACTTCACAGCCAGTCTCTTTTAATAATGAGCCAAACCAAAATGCTGGCTTTTGAGACCCTGAGCTTCGTGGAACTTCCAATTCTGATCCAAACTTTAGGCCCCAGTTGTGGCCTACCCCATTGCTAACAGTGGGACTGGTGCAAAGCCTAGCCCCTTGTCAGGGTTCCCTCCCCACTCTGAACTCTAGGGTACAGACATGGGGACCCGCAAGAAAGACCCCCTAAGCTTATTTCTACCAGCTTCGGTTAAAACTTCCCCAGGCACAAATTCTTTGTCCTTGGAGGGTATGCTGCCACAACCAAGTGATTTAACAAAGAATCAGGGAGAGAACCACTTGGAGTTCCTATTCTCCCAAAATATCCCCCCAAGCCCTTACACCCCCTTTCCTGGGGAGGCTTGAGAATAAACAAGATGAGCACATACCAACCTTGGGGTTTTTTAGGACACTAAAAAAAACCCAATCAGATTCTAAAAGAAACAGAACTTTATTATAAAGAAAAAAGTTAAAAGAAGCACCTCTGTAAAATCAGAATGGACGATCATCTTACAGGACAATCAGATTCAAAAACACAGAGGATTTCTCTCTGGGCCAAACTTTAAAGTTACAAAAAGAAAACCAGGAATACACCTTCCGCTCAGCACAGAGAAAATCACAAGCCAAAACAAAATAAGTTAACGCATTCCCTTGCTAGTACTTACTAATTCTAATGGAGTTGGATTGCTTGCTTCCTTGACCTGTGTATGGCAAGCACACAGAAAAGACAGACCAAAACCTTTCCCCCCACCCCAGATTTGAAAGTATCTTGTCCCCTTTTGGTCCTGGTGCCAGCCAGGTTACCTGAGCTTCTTAACCCTTTACAGGTAAAAGGATTTTGTGCCTCTGGCCAGGAGGGATTTTATAGTACTCTATGCAGGAAGGTTGTTACCCTTCCCTTTATATTTATGACACCCCTGGTCTGTAGATACCCCACAACAAAGTGGATGGAGAAGAAATAGTGACTGGCAGGGGATGAGAGGATTCCTGTCTCTGGCTCATCCTCCTACCTGCTGGCCAAAGTACCTGCCCCATAAAATTTTGACGGCGGAAGTAACTACTCCTTGTGAAGGGCTGGCAACTCTCTTTCTCTCCCATTTGAAACAAGACGGGAGCAGAAGAAGAGTCAATTCCCTTGAGGAACTTCTTTGGGACAGTGCAGTTATTCATCACCCTTTACTCAGGGCTGAGCCTAAAGGCTTCATCTAGCCATTGTGATTGAGCACCAACCGATTGAGCAAGCTAGTTGCAGATGCCGTTACTTAAGCTAAGGAAATCGGCTGCCCCATCTAGGTTAACAAAGTGGTTTCAGTTTACAGTGGTTCATGGAAAGCTTGTCTCCAGTTTCAACCCAAGGTTGTTCACAAACCATCAAGCCGAGTTTCAGTTTGAGTTTCAGGATCAAACAAGGCCCCAGACTCAAACAGTAACTCAGCTGAAACTGCTGAGTTTCCCCTGATAGCAACACAAAAGCGAAAACTGACCCAAGCTCACATTTTTAGCAGACTGGAGTTATAACCAGAGGCAACCGAGTAGTAACCAGAGGCAACTTGGTAGATTCCACTGAGTCACCGTTCACGTTTTGGGTCTTGTGTTCGCTCCTGCACTAGCCCTTTTTAAAAAACAAAAAACAAAAAAAACCCTCCATTTTAGATAACTCTGTATTGTATCATACTTGCATAATGGCTATACGTGGGACTGTGATGGGATGTTCACCCCACACCGCTCCTGAAGTGATTAAGGTGGCTCAGGAGGGGCTAATTAACCTAGTAGGCTGCACCTGTGGGGATACGTAGGCTTGACTGACAAGCCCTAACTGAAGATGAAGCCCATTTGGGCTGGAGCAGGCAGGGGCTTGTAAAGCCAGGAAAAGAGAGCAGATGGGTGCTGCAGTAATTCACTGGGCCTAGTGAGAAAAGGAGGAAATCCAGGGGGGAGCAGAAGCCCTGGGATCCTGACCCTGGGGGAAAGGGTTTACGCAGAGGAGTAGTGGAGAAGGAAGCTTGCAGAGTGTGGAGTAGAAAGAAGCCCAAGGAAATTGCAGCAAGGATTGAGATGGTGCAGACCTTGGCTGCTAATTGTAAGGTCTCTGGACTGGAACTCAGAGTAGTGTGTGGGCCCAGGTTTCCTACCGGCTATTGGGAAAGTGGCACAGGCTTGAATTGGAAGACTGTCTCAAAAGGCACATGGACAGCTGGTCTGCTGAGACTCTGTTATTCCAGAAAGGGAAAACTACATAGTGACCTGATTGGAGGGCCAAGCCACGAAGAGGAAGCACTGCAATCCCTAAAGAGCATGAGAGACTGTGTTATGAGCAACTAAAAGAAGGGGGCATCAGACCCGGCAGAGCTAATCCCCAGATGCAGTCACCAGAGGGTGCCCCACCAGTGGGTGTATCCCATGACAGGAACATTATCACCTAAGAACAAATAATCATTTACATGGTTTATAAAAAGTCTCTGCTTAGAGAATCAAAACAAATAGTTACCCAGAATTGTCACCCAGTTTACATTTTTCTTCCAGAATCGAACAAGTGCTTCTGCAACTATTGCAATATGTGTCTGCTTTTGCTACCTGGAAGGAATTGCTGAAATTATTTTTTACTGTGAATGGTGCTTTTTAGTATCTGATCTAGCTACTGCCCCCAGAGCTTTCAGAATCAGATATTTAAATTCCTCTGTTTTGGTTTTCAGGGGGCTTCAGCAGCTTGCAAAATATGGTCGTTGTTATTAAAAAACACTTTCTGTATATAGCACTGTAAATTTATGTGGGACTTTAAATCCCAAACGACATGTTCTCTAACCCTAAAAATGCTATAATTAAAGGTGGGCCAGTAACGGATTTCTTATTTTGCTGGTGATTCTGGAAAAACAGAAAATATGTTTGGGGTAAACCCAAAACCAATGTCTTTCACAATTTCAACAAATGAAAAAGTAAAATTCATTTTTATGTGAAACTAAACATTTTGTTTTCATTTCAGTCATTTTTAAATAAAAGTGAAGGAAATTTCTAAACCAAAAGTCATTTTGAAAATGTCAAAACAAAACACTGATTTTTTTGCAGAAATGTTCTTTGGTGTGTTGTGGGGTTTTTTTTCAACCAAAACAATTTGATGAAATGGATATGAATTCACACAATTCTTTGGTGCTCCAAATCTGCATTTCTGGCCAAAAACTGGTGTAAAAAATTTCATTCAGCTCTACTTCTAATACAAGATATCAAAGACAAGGCAGAGAACAAAAGTTCAGAAAAGCAAAGGTATGCACAGAATTATTGGTGTGAAAATGTAGAAGAGATTCCTGGATGGAGACTGATCGATACATAAAGGTAGCATGGCAAAAGGCACAAATTTGAAAGTGGAGAAGGACACAAAGGGGGGAAAGTAGGGCAGCAAGATGAGAAGTAGGTTTGGTCAAGTTTGAAGGTGAGGCCAGAAAGCATTAGTTTGAGGCAGAAAAAAGGGAGCCATTAAACTGAGGAAAAGCAAAACTACTACTAGATCACTTCATCAACCAGCCTGACAAATAGCTATACAATTCACAGCTTATATTGCAGGCTAACAAATTCCTAACTGTACCAACTATGCAAAACATTTAAAATACGCATCAACTGAGAATTCTGTTTTGTTTATGGAACAGTGCAATGTGGCAGGAGAGGTCTCTCGTCTTCTGTCGTTGCCTTTGTATGACATTCAGTGCGCTAGTTTAAAATGTAGTGTGCTTTATGAAGCCATGTGAGGGACCCAGATGCAAAAATAACCTCTGAGTTCTGCTCTGCAGGCTAATGGAGACCAGGTGCATTGTGGTCATGAACAACTTTGCCACTGGGGAGGGGAAAGAAGAGCGTGCCAACTGCTTCACTCCAACAGTATTGCTTCCCAGCCTATTTATAGTGCTGAATTAACAGTCTTGTAGGGCAAATGTTTTGTCTGCCCAGTTGGAAGAAGACAACTGGCAACTGAGAGGGAAGAGATAGCAGAAGTAATAAGAATCGTAATTCAATAATACATAGATTTGGCTATAATGAAAATGTAAGTCCCTTGTAAAACATACTTAGGAAAATGCAGCAAACATGGCAGGATAGTGCCATAATCAGAGCTCAGAAACGGTGCCAAAACAATGCAGTTTTATCAGTCTAAGGGCAAATGATCTCCTCTGAAGATATTGGTGCTCCTCTGGATTTACCAGTTTAAATGAGAGCAGACTCTGGCCCAAGATATCAATGTTAAATAACTACTTCCTCATGCCTGCATAGTTTTTCAAAACGCTTTGCAATGGACAAACAGAACATGGAGTTCTCTCTTAATATTCTGTCCAAAAAGAACACAGACAAAGCTAGGCTGGAGATGGAAGGTGTAATTTCCAATTAGAACAGACATACCCATGCCAGCTCTGATGGAGCTAGTATGCTAAAAATAGAAGTGTAGCTGCAGGGCACAAGCAGCAGGAGGGGTTAGCTGCCAAAATACATACCTAATTTTTCAGATGGGATTGTACAGCTAGGCCCTCACACCCTACTCATGCTGCTGTGGCTACACTTCCACCTCCAAAGCAGACATACCCTGTGATTAGCATCTGTCTTTAAGATTATGGACATAATCCTGCAAAGGCGGCAGTGGACACCCTATCTCTTGAGACGTTTAAAACTGAACATGACAAAGCATAATGCCGGCAGACCCCGGTCACCAGCAGGCAGGTTCAAACCTGGGACCTCTGGAGCTTAGTGTATGAGCCTCTACTGCATGAGCTAAAAGCCAACTGGCTGTTAACTAAGGCTGTAGAGCAGACTCATTTTATCTCTCTCTCTCGCTCTCTCTAAGCGGTCTCGGTGCCACGAGATGGGACAGAACACCACATCCAGAAGGTGTGTGGGTTACAAAAGTACTAAAGAATGTGCTGTAGGAAAAAATCCTGCATCGCCAGAGGGTGAGTTGGACGAACTAATATGTCATTGCTCTAATTTCTGAGATTTTAAAACAAATCATAAACAGTTGAGGAAATCAAGAATTAAAAATAAGATGACTTAAAAGACAAGACACTATAAACTAGCAGAAGAGAATACTCTTGTACATAATGCGCAACTGGCCTGTGACTCTGCCATAAGATATCATCAAGCCCAAGGGACTAATGGGAAATTAAAAAGAACATCATCCTCAGTTACACTAGATTAAAATAACAATTTATAAGGGATACCAACCTTCACGCATCAGGACCTAAATTTAGCAGCCTGGGATTAGGGAGAAACGTCCCCATTGTCATGTTATTGCAGAGTTGCCCATTACAATGTTTTAGCTCTTCCTCTGCTACTGGCAACTTTTGAAGACAGGACACCAAACCAAATGCACCAGTAGTCTGATCCAGGATATTAATTCCTATTATCCTGTGAAACAATATTGTTGGATTGAGGTACTTCTAAAACAGAGTATACTTGAAACCTGGATATTAACATTAAATCAAAAAATGTTTGAAATTCAGGGGTCATCCACCTATTTTATGGTGAGGTAGCCAAGTCACATCAAGAAGCTGCAATTTGTGAGACATTCCCCTCAGTGTACATTTTGGAGAACAGATAAGGTAGACTGGGTTTTTCAGCATACAGTGCCTATGAGATGGTGCTGTTTCTGGTCTGTATACTTTAACTTCAACATTAACTCTGAATTTTCAAGCTTCCAGATATTTGCTTTTTTAATAACTCCAGTATTCTCAAATTGTTTCTGTTTAATTTATATCTTAATTAGAACTGTAATGGTAGCTTAGCAAAGGTCCCTAAAATCCCCTGCTATCTATTTTATCTAGTTAGTAGTAGTAGTAGTTTCCAGTAATGCCCACTATGTACCAGACCCTTTCCTAATACAGATGAAAAAATACCACACTGAAATTTATGCAGTCAGACTGCTGCACAGCCCACGTGGATTTGGGCCCCAACTCCAGAAAGCACATAAACACATGCTTAACTTTAACCCCATTTCTGTGGGATTGAAGCATGTGCTTAAAGAGAAAGCACCTGTTAAAGTGCTCTGCTGAATAGGACTGGCCCTATGCACATACTAATGTGCTTTGCTGAATCAGGGTCCAAGTGCTGATTAAGTAGGAAATCTAATTCTTAACATTGGAAAGTGAAGTAAAATCTTAGAAGACACTTACTTTTTTTAACAGATTCTAATCTCTGATAGGCAGTGCATAACACTGCAGCTGAAAAAAAATCTAGCATGCATAGTAAACTGGCTTGCATGTACGTGAGTCACTCCCTGCTACCACACAGACTGTCTGATCTGTGCACATTTCATTGGTTCCACTCAGCAGCTGATCTAGTGACTCTGATCCTATAGCTTGCTATATGGAGGTTATGGCTTTGGAACCAAAGCTCATGAGTCTATTTGCTATACAACCTGCATAGTGTCTGTGTATATGTGCTAACACTGATCGTTACATATTCATAAGCAGAGTAGTAGATATTTTGAAATAGGCTGCCGCATGCACAGTCCCGCTGAGATTAAAATGGTCATTAGTATAAATATGAGACATTTTCTTCATCAATCACAGAACACAAGAGACCAAATTCTGCTTTGATTTTAACCTAGTGCAATGTCAGTCAGCTTCAGTACAATTACTCAGACAGTAAATCAGAACAAAATTTGTTTCAAGATTTGTATTCAGCATTCAACACAGCAGCTCTGCAACAGGAAAAAACTGCAGGTCTCCACTGTAATCTAGACTAGCACTCCTCAGGTCACCAAAATGCCTATATACTGCCTATCATAAGTACAGTACATGCTTTCTCCTCTCCTACATCCTCAATCTGAGGAGGGAAATTACTTCTCATTCCATCACCTATGTCTGGATGATGAAACCTATTATTATATCACTCCTCACACAGTCTTCTCTACACTCTAAACCAAGTGTATCAGAAAAAGTCAAAATGTAATACAATATAAAAATATTGTATACACAAAATGCTCAGACATGCTCACAATCTCTTCTCTCCAAACAGGAGATTTGCAGACTTTGGAGTGGACAGCCTTCATGTTTTTTCTATGCAAAATATTTGTGCCTTTTCTATATAATTAATCAATAGGTCATTAGAGACATGTAAATGCTTTGGTTGCTTTTTCTTTTCTTATATTTTTTTCCACCTCTGCTGTTGTAACATTCTCGTGTAATTAAAAATTCTTAAGTGGGATCCTCATTCCTGTTCCAGGTTGCCATAAAAGGGCCCTATAAGCCCTGGTTCTGGAGTGGGAGAGGATTCCTCTGTAGAAGGCTCTGGGAGCAGCCATCAGACTGCATTCCGAGGACCCTCACAAGTCTTTGCATAGGTGGTGTGCTTGGGGTGGAGCTGGGAGGGATGCATCAGAATGGGGGGTTCTACACAGCGTTGCAGCCTAGGGAGGCTGCCATAGCTTAGACAGACTTCTCAGTGCTAACAAAATTAACGTTGGGGTCCCAGAGCAGCCTAGGATTGAGAGGGAGAAAAAGTGCCTTCAGGCCATTTTAACTCCTTCCTCCCTGAGCTATGAGTTTTGTGCTGCCATTTTTAATATTCATATATCCTTGACCTTTATTATCAATTTGAAATACAGTTAGTTTCAAATAATGAACGACACCGGAGTCCTCTCACCTGAACTGATGTTCTGGCACCTTTGTCTTGTATGTGTCTTATTTACATTGTAAGCTCTTTTGGGCCAGGAACATGTCTCAGCTATGTTTATACAATGCCCACTAAATGTATAGCACTATAAATGTTTTAGAATAATAAGAACAAATCACTTTTTGACTGCATTGTTGATACTGTTTTCATACGGGCAATTGATATTAATGCCTTTGGCCTTAGCTGATATCTATAATTATGAACAAAGGACTCTCTTGGTTGTCTCTATATCAGACCCTCAAAAATATCCTGAAAATTTCTTTGTCTTTATGTAATATTTGCATTTTGGACACTGAAGACATTCACGTATGAGAAATGATAGCATGTGAATGTCCTAAACATTGCAAGAATGGTTTGGACCCCCTGGGTTACAGAGAAGGTGCTCACTTATCCATAAGTAGGTTTGGAAGGATTAGATTTTTATCAGTAAATGTTGATAAACACCAAGTTCACCATACACACACACACAAACCAATGAAAAAATGTTTCCCTCAATAATAATCAAAATGTAGAGATAGATAAAGAAAGAAAAATGCCGCTGGATCACAAGTATATATTCTGCACTTGTTCCATACATGCAAAATGAGTGCAAAAATATATAGTGAATATCAGCACTGCAAAATCTGGAATTCTGGTCAAAAGAGATAATTTTGCTCTTAATCTGTTACCTTTAAAATCTCTATTAGATAATCATAGAGCATTTTCCATATTTAACTGAAAATGGACACAGACTGTGAGAGACTTTCCCCTTCCATCTAGGGATGCGTTTTCCTCTTAACGTGCAAATGATTTCTATATGCCTATGTCCCAGTAGTTTCCCATGCAATTAATTGTTTTATCCACCCATCACCCTTGGATTAGGCTTCCAAATAATTAAATGTATAAACCTGAGAAAACCTAGTGATGTTAAAACCAAATTCTGCCCTTGATGACATACAAGTGCACCTCCACCTATTTAGCAATCTAGCCAAAAAATTCCTGGTCATAAGTACAGCAATTCTAATGACTACCTCATAACATACATTCCAAAAATATATTTTAAAATGTACTTGAGTTGCTAGATTATGGCACTGTATATAGAAGCTGGTAGCATTCATTAAATAATGCATCAGATATCTATTGTGTGAATGAACCACTAATAGTCAATCTGATTCTCTAATATTCTTTGGATGCAATGTACTGGATTTTTTCATCATTCGCTCTGCATGTAAATTGATCTACTGCACTGAAGCAGTACTATTTAAAACAAAAGGGTTTGATTTATAGCCAGTCTCTACCCTCATAAATCACACCTGCAGTGTGGTGCTCTGGGCTCCCTGTGTTCTGCCAGCATTTACCTTTTATAAATGATTTGGGTTTACCTCCCATTGTGATGGAGCCTAATACAATCCCATTCTTCTCTCCCGGCATTCACTCTTACTGTTGCTCATTATTCCCACTGGGAATTCAGACCTAGTTTTTGCAAGCATGTCAGTTTTGGGGTGGGTTTTTTTTTAAAGTAAGGAATGATGAATTAAAAATGTACTTGTATGCTGTAGCTCTTTCTATCCCTAGACAGATTATGCTGTGGAATTTTTCTTCCCCATTGACTATGCATACATTAAAGTTTCTATTTGCTTCACTAATGATTTGGAACTTAAATGGGACAGCAGCTTGAAATGTCCAAGTCTTAAAGTATTTGACCTTCAAGGTAGCCCAGAGATGCTCATCAGGTAAGGTTGTTTCTTTTGTAAGAAGTTGGAATTCTCAACTTTTTAAATTATATATTTTCTAATGTAAGTATTTGACAACTGTAGTCGCTGGGTCCTAGGATTTTCCTCTTCAGTCCTCATAATCCAATCTTTGGAAGTGTCCAAAAGGGTTTATATAACCAAAAATTATTAATTATTAAAATGTATATTGCAGTAGTGCCTAGAAGCCTCAGCTAAGTTGGGACCCTTTTATTGTAAGTGCTTTGCAAACATAGTAAGACAGGCCTTGCCTCAAAGAACTGACTGACTAAGGCCCTGATTCAGGAAAGCATCCCTAGTTCAGGGCAGCATCTAACTGAGGTCAACCTGAGTTAAACTCAGGCTTCAAGTTAAGAACATGATTGAGTGTTGTCCTGCATCTGGGCCTAAAAGACAAGGCACACAGGTGCTTCAAACAAGTAAGTGAGTGGGAATGAAACGAAACAACAAATATAGGATGTCTTGGTACAGACTGGCTCTGTATGCCATTCTTAGCCAACCAGTATCAGTAATCTCAATTTGGCACCTGCCGAGGAAATAGCATTATTATTATAACCAGCAATGGGTCCAAGCCAGAAAATTACAAGATTTCAGTCACAAATGTTAATGTTCAATGCTGTTCGGATTCAGTTTCGGAGTTCAATTCTGCAAGCCTGCAGGGCTGCACCCTTTGTTTGACTCTTTCTAAAGATGAGGTCTTGATTAGAGGTCTTGATCCTGTACTCATTTACACCTCTGTAAATCAGTAACATAACTGAAGTTATCGAAGGTAAATTGGCATAGAACCAGTGTAAATGGAGATCGAAATCAGTCCCTCAGTCTTTGGAGGAACATGTGTACAACAAAGGTTGTCCATTGTCGGAGACTTGATTAAAATAAGTATTTGTGAAAAGGAAGATCTTAAATAGTGTTAAAATATCAGCAGTTCCATACTTCCACTGAAATGAGCAGCTCAAGTTTTTGGTATCCACTTTATACCTCCAGTCTCCTGTTGTATATGATTTGGGCAGGAATGAGGTGAAATTGGAATGCAGTGTTGCTGTCTAGTGTAAAAATAACATAACTGATTAAGTGCCTCCAAAGAACTTAAGTGAAGTTGGATGTTCCTTCAAAGTAACTTAATTCTCTATTGGCACTAGCACTGTAAAACCAGACTTTCAGCATAAGAACATAAGAAAGGCCATACTGGGTCAAACCAAAGGTCCATCTAGACCATTATCCTGTCTTCTGACAGTGGTCAATGCCAGGTACTTCAGAGGGAATGAACAGAACAGGTAATCACCAAGTGATCCATCCCCTGTCAACCATTCTCAGCTTCTGAAAAACAGAGTCTAGGGACACCATCCATGCCCACCTGGCTAATAACCATTGATGGACCTATCCTCCAGGAACTGCAGAGCTCAAAACATTTAGAAATCAGGCTCTAATTATTTAGAGACAAATATTGAATTTAAAATGTCTACATTTAGTCATATCAGTTACAGGTTGGTTGGTTTTGTAACCAGATTTTGTTAGAACAAGGGGCAGAGAGAATCACTCTGGATATTGTATTCCATCTGACTATTTTTTACCACATTTAAGTGTCACAGGATGGACTACGCCCTGTAACAGGGATCTGGTCCAGTCCACCTGTGCTTCAGTTTAGTTTATTAATGAAGTTCAAAATAAACACAAAGGGGTCTTCCACCCCAGCCTCAAGTGGGCACTGTCCCACCTGTAGGATATGTGTCTTCAGAATTCCACTCTGGACACAGCTTTTCAGCCCATCCCAGGCTCTGCTCAGTCTCTCACTTCAGCCCATCCTGGGCTCCTTTGCATCCCACTCAGCTTTCTTTGGAGAAGCCACTTCCAGGCCTTTCTACCTCAAGTCTTCCACAGGCTTCTGCCTGCCTTGTGCTCTCCTCACCAGCCAGCATCCTACTACTGAGCTTCAAGTTGCAGTGGGGGAGGTTTAGATTGGATATTAGGAAAAACTTTTTCACTAAGAGGGTGGTGAAACACTGGAATGCGTTACCTAGGGAGGTGGTGGAATCTCCTTCCTTAGAGGTTTTTAAGGTCAGGCTTGACAAAGCCCTGGCTGGGATGATTTAACTGGGAATTGGTCCTGCTTCGAGCAGGGGGTTGGACTAGATGACCTTCTGGGGTCCCTTCCAACCCTGATATTCTATGATTCTATTATTCTTGCCTCTTAAAATCAATTCTGCACAGGTGCAATAGAGTCGGGCTACTGGAACAGGGCTGACTGGCCCAAAGAGTCTGGCTCTTAAAGGGGCAAGTCATCCTGTTACAATAAGACATAGCCTTCTTGCAGATTGAGTGTCTACGTCCCTGGATGATTTGTCTTGATCATTGATGAAGAAGACATAGCTGCAAAAATATTATTACATGAATCCCTTCCCTTGTTTCAGTTTTTACTGTTTTACCTGCAAGTCCTTTTACCACTGGGTTTCACAGACTGAGTGCAAATTGTGCATACTCCAGTACATATGCATGGGGCTAAAAACTGAGAACTCCTGTCTTGCCCTATGAAAGAATGTACTTAATGGCCTTTTGTAAGCCCTTTCCACTGATTTGCTTCATGAAGCACCTTATGAGTTTGTCATGAGAAGGGGTCTAGAAGTGTGCGCTTTATCCTGACGGAGTTTCACATGCATATGTAAGTGGTACTGCGTTGTTATAACATATCATGCAGTCATATACATTGGTTTCAAACTACAGTCTTAAAACACCACCTCTCCTGTAGGAAGGAAATGTATTTTTTATACAGGTTCTCAATATTGCTTCATGGAATTCATCATGCAAGATGGGAAAACCCCTGTAGGACAAGGAAACTTTTACTTGTATGTGCGGTATGTACTCCTTCATCAAGGTAAGTCAGTTCAGACCGAACCTAGAGCTTGAATTAAATATGAGTAAATGTGCATGTACTATTATCTGTATACACACACAAAGACATTTAAAATGCATGAAAACTAATCTCAGTTAGTACAGATATGTTGCAGGTCACACCGTTTAGTATGTAATGTGATGTAGACATTATCATCTATTCATATGGAAAGCTGACAAATCTCATCAATCCTCTATCATAAGAGATCTTTTTGTGTGCTTAGAGCCAAATTTTAAAAAGGAGTCACTAAACCTGTGGCACATACACAACTTTGTGTAGACAAAGCCTGTATTTGCATGCATGCGTTAGGTAGCTGGAATCACAATTAGCTGATTGTACACACAAACTTGGGTTCTGTATGAACCTCAAAGATGATGCAAATCTATTCTATGTACTGAAAAATTGATCCTCTGTGGTTTCTTCAATTCTAATATTTTTCCTTGGCTCAGCCAGATGTTTTCTGAGTTCACATCAAAACACCAATGAACATTTTTGCAACCTGCTATGTCATTATGATCCAAATGCCTGCCCAAAGAATCTAGTCTCATGTGATAGGAGTCCTAAAACATTTGTTTCTAAGTATCCAGCGCTAGTAAGGGAGGAGGGGGCAGTTTCTCCAATAGTTCATCCACTCCTGGGAGGAATTAGTAAAGAAAAATGATGAACCAAACTTGGGAAAGGAGTATCTGAGAGCTATTATTAAGCCATCATGAACACTGAGGAAGGTAATTCCTGGCAGTTAACAATTAGCTGGAGGAATCATTAACTCAAAGAAAATTCCAACCTAGATTGCAATCTGATCCAGCAAATGCTTAACTCACATTAACAATCCTTACTCATGAGAATAGTCCCACTGACTTCAGTGGGAATACTAATGTTTATAAAGCTTTTTTGTAGGAGCAACGTGAATTCATTTGAGTAACATCCATGTTGTGTAAGTAAGGGTTTGCAGACTACAGCATATCAGTTGTGACTTCATTATGTTAATAAAGTACTTTAAGATGAAAAGCATTACAGACATGCTTAATTTAGTGCAATTATCCTATGTGTTACAAAGTTAAAATTATATTTTTGCATGGATATGGAGTTCTGGTCCAAGTACTGCTCTTGCCTTAGCTGTCAAAGCCCAGCTGAGTAACCAATAGGAAATCTGGATTTCATTCTCAACTTTCCATTAGGTTTGTAACCTTCATTAACTGAGTTTGTTCTCCCAGCAATGCCAATTGGCATGCATGTGTTGTTCTCTTGTTTTATACTGGGTTTTCAAGAAAGATTTATTCCCCCTTTTTACCCTTGCACTTGCTCACACTAACAATTATATAAGCTCCATCTCTTGCAGCCATCTCTGATACCCCAGCTGCCTTTCTCCCAGTGAGTCCCACAAATGCAAATCATTGTCAACTCCATGATGTCCTGTATCACTTAAATGGGACTACAATGCACCAATTATCTCTCTCCCCACACTACACCCCTACCCCGCCATGATGGTTTCAGTAGAGCTAGGAAGGAAACAGTTTTATTGTACTATGAGAATTTTTGAGATTTAATTTTTTTTCCCATCCCCAATCAGGATGAAAAGCTGAGAGATGAGCATTTTTACAAACCAAAAGTCCACCCAGATTATCAGATCGTCAGTCAAAATGTTTTGATTCAATTTTGATCATTTTTACTTTTATTTATTTATTCTAAAATAACAAATTTCCAAATAAAGTCATTTCAAACTGAGAAATAGAACTTTTCATTTTGAAATTGTCTAACTAGGACATTTTGACAAGTCTGCAACTTTTTTTTCAATTTTTTTCAAAATGGGTAATTCATCTATACCTATGCATTCCCACAAAGAGTCTTGGTTTTGACAAACTAACATGTTCCAACAAAAATATTTTGTCCAAAAACATTCCCTGTGAGCTAGTTTTCAGTTTCTTTTGCTTTGCTGATACATAGAATCACATTTGGCCAGTCATATACTAAAGATCAATTCTTAGAATTAAGGAAAAGCTATTATCAACCAAAATAATACACAAACGCTCACCGCTAAAACCCCAGTTTGTGAGTCCTCCATTTAAAATGTCTCTACCACAAGAGAAATGAGAGTTATTATTTACACTGTTATCTATCCTACCTCTATTCTAAAGAGCATGTTGGTGAGTAAGTATCCAATACTGCAGGCAGTTCAGCTACTTCGTTGTCTTTGATGCAGGTGATCCGTGCATCATTCAGGATTGGACCAAAAGAAAATCATTACAAAAGCTCTTGACAAAGAGAGCAGTCATGGAAGAAAAAGAGCCTGTACAGAAAAATAATTTTCTTTAGATGAAAATGGGGTGGGGAAGGGCAATCTATTTCTCTTGGGGTCAGTAATGGAAGACAGAGCTTTTCACCTCTAGGTCATCAGTTCAAATCTGGCTCAGGTTGGCAGTGATTAAAAGTGATAAGAGTCTACAAATGTTGAAGGATGTAAACATCATCGAATAAGATTGATTATTTTAGGTAGTATAAGAAAAGAAGGTTTAACTAGGAGCAATAGAATGAAATTAATGTTAGCTTGCGAAGTATCTCCCAAAGTAGGAGGAGGAAACATGTTTTTAGGCACATTCAAAATTAGATAAGACAAAATGCTGCTAAAAAGAAATTCTTTATGGGCAGTGAGATGGATGAGTGATCTAACTACTCTATTCTGTGGGATGAATTCAGACCTAGTGGTTAACAGTCCACTAATTTCTTATGGAATGCCTTTCCTAGACTAACCTATAAGGCCACTGTTCCCCTTCCTTCAGATATTCCTCTAAACCCACCTCTGCCGTAAATCCTACAAGAAATGTACCAACTGTAATGGCTATGTTGAGGACTGTTGGAGAGGGCTGATATTATTTTTAAGAATTTTCGGATGATTCAGATTAATCAAGTTGTACACACAGCTAGCCTATGTAACTGTGATCTTATTACCATTAACCCATCCTACTCTATGTTATCCATTCACTTGTTGTCTTGTTTCAGATTACACTGAAAATTCTTTAGAGCTGGGTCTGTGGATCCTATGTACACACTAGCATAGTGGGGCTCTGACCTTGACTGGACCTTCAGGACACTACTGCAGTACTACTAATACTAATCAATGTCAGTGGAATTTCAGCACCACTAGGAGAGAATCTGGCCCAGTGATTTAATTAATGTGATTGCCATCTATCTGATGCATTGTGGGGACTGTGACAGGATCATCAGGCCTACTCTGCC
This sequence comes from Lepidochelys olivacea, assembly GCF_965140295.1. Classification (NCBI taxonomy): domain Eukaryota; kingdom Metazoa; phylum Chordata; order Testudines; family Cheloniidae; genus Lepidochelys; species Lepidochelys olivacea. The sequence goes on along the minus strand of NC_140413.1, from coordinate 32,794,884 downwards.
CTTACTGGAGGCATTGGCACCCTGACACCCCCTTATTCAAGTAAAACTACTCAGACTGGCCTACCAACAAGATTTAGTCCTCAAGAGGCCTAAAAGGGCCAGGAGAAGACCAATCAGCAGCCAACAGGCCATTAAGAAGGCTTATCGGCTTCTTCTCAGGGGCGGGGCAGGGTGGGACTAAGACAGAGAAGATGTTCCCCCAAGGCCAGGTCAAGGCCTTGCCCTCAAGCACTGCAGCTAAACACTTGCCTTTGAGTTTTGTTTGTTTGTTGAAAGGTGCAGGCAGCCAAATTCTGAGCTTTATCTTTATTTAACTCTTTGGAGACTCATACTGAGCTTACTTCGAGCTGGTAGCCAAATTTGTGGATTAAGGCAGGGAGCGCCTGCAGCACCATGCTGAGCCCTGCAAGGAGTGCTATAGGGCAGTCCCATCTGTGACAGGAACCTATATGAAATGAATTGGTGCTACATGTCTCAAGTAATAAGTCAATTTAGAAGCCTTGTTGACGGTCTCACTTGACAGGACATGGACTAAACCATCACACAAATTGACCTAATAGCCTCACACCACTAGAGATGGTCCTTTCATGTCATGGTGGGGACATATTAGGAGAAGATAAGAGCAGCATGAGTGAGCTTGAACCAGAGCTCTCATTCTGTGACCACTCGTTTCTTTGAAGTCAAATGATGTTCACATGGTATTTTTCAGATGTAGCAATTGAACGTTTTAAAAAAGGCTTTTAGTTGTTAGTTGTAAAGGTGCTCTTTCAAACAGCCACAAAGTAAAGATTTTGGCAATAGAAAACCACAAAACAACAATCAGCCAGAGCAGCTGTTGAGTGGGTTGCGTAGTAGAGTTACAACATATAGAGAAATTTTCCTCATCTGGATCTCAGCCTACTGAATATGCCTAAACAATACCACACAGGATCCAATTCTTCACTCCCTTGCACCTTGGGTCACCACTGACCCCGTTGCAAAGATAGTCTAAGACATTGTCATTCTGTTTTAGAAGCATGTTGTGGCCACATTGCACTGGTGTGAATGGCAACCCAAGGTGCATATCAGTGGAGAGTTAGGCCCCCAGTATGCCATGCACACCCACGAGCACTATTGCACAGATAGTTCTAAATTTAGAGTTCAGGAGTGAAAAATATTTGCACTGTGCCTACCACCACACACCCTTCCACACCCTGAGAGATATCCTTTAGCACTTTCATTATTTCTTTGAGTCCTAGATACAAGTGTGAATGAGCATATTAACTTCTCGTATCCAGAAGCTTTATTTACATCTAGAAAAAGAGCTCTGTACCTTTGAAACTGATAAAACAGGCAGTCAGACTGAAGTGGCTTTGTTAAAGTCAGCCAAGTTCTTCAGCACAGTGGAGGTTCGTTTCTTTTTAACACAGATGTGACATAGCTGAGTACATTCCCTGGAGACTCCACAGATATTTTCAATAGTGACAAGTGCCCACCCCAAGCATAACTTCTAATCTGTTCAGACCTCCTCAAATATTAAGTAGAGTCTTTTAGACTGATTCAGTAAAAAAAAAACAACAGTAGCTTTGACACCACCATCAGCATTGCTGTAGTACCTGTCTCCCTTTCTATGGTATGTCAGCTGTACAAGCTAATGACGCGATCCTGCTCCCTTTGAAATCAAAGGGAGCAGGACAAGACCAAATGGGTCATATACTGCCCTCAGTCTGGGGCATGCAATTCCAATAAAAGCTACACATTTATATCAGGCGTACTATACGGCATCTAGTTTAAAAGGAACAGTAATGGAGATAATTCATCCTGAGTACATTATTATGGCTTTTATTAGGGATCAGAGAGCCATCTTCACAATGGTTATCCCCTTAGAAATGGTAAATTAAAGGGCAGTTTAGGCAACCTGGAAAGTACTGAAGTCCTAAAGAATCAACTGCTGGGGGGAAAGAGAGAGCTGTCAAAATAAAAGACCAATATATCAACATGCAACCTATAAGAGGGTCAGTTGTGGACATCATCATCAATAGGTAAAAGTAAATGAAAAAGCTATGTCTGTGCAACGTTATGATTGAGATTTTACATGAACACAAAGTCAGGCAATCCAAAGTTATTGTTCTCACAGCCCATTTCTGCACATGTAGTATTTTGTATCATATCTGATGCTTTAAAACAAGTTCAGGGTGGCAAAGTTATGGTTAATGTGGAAAATATATAATTTTGATTTTTCTGACTGTTGTCCAGGTATAAGGTCAGCCAGAATGTTATATTAACACAATATTAGTTTGGGGGATGGTTTTGTGGTGGTTACATTAAATTTTCTTGGATTGAGAAATTATACAAAAGAAAAGAGAACAATTACGGTGCATTGTTTGATCATGATTACTCATTCAAATAAATGCATCATTAGGTCACATGTTCATCTCAAATTTCATGTGCACGAGTTTATGTAACGCAGGGCCTCGTGTTTCCTACAATTAGCATACAAAGTCTGAAATTAGAGCTGTGCTATCCCAGTAGGAAAAAAAAACCCAGTAGACATGCTAGGGCCTTTCTAATGCCATTTTAAAGGCAGTGGGGATTCGGGGTAATCTGTCACACATTAATAGCTTGGGAGAGTGTGAAGAATCAAGGGTTGGCTACAACTATCCCGATTTATACACATTGACCCCAATGAGCTCTGAAGCACGGAGCTGACTACAGCTATCTGCTCAATGTTAACTCTCAGTTCCAGAGCACAAATGGAATCCTGAGTGGCCCTCTTCAGCAACTCCAAGTGTTTCAACCACTCAGCTACTGTGGAGCTACTCCGTGCCCACTTCTGCACTGACCTGACCATCCTCAGAACCCAAAATGCAACTACCATGATGACAGGGTATAAGAAAAACAGATTGATAGACAATGGGTAGGATAAGGCCCTTTCTCTCACATATGCTACGGTCAATTAAAGGAAGTAACATACTGTGCATGCAATTATACAAAAGTCAATAACAGGGATCAGCAACCTTTGGCCCGTGGCCCATCAGGGGAATCCGCTGGCAGGCAGGACGGTTTGTTTACCTGCAGCGTCCACAGGTTTGGCCAATCGTAGCTCCCACTGGCCGTCGTTCGCCGCTCCAGGCCAATGGGGGCTGTGGGAAGCGGTGGCCAGCACATCCCTCAGCCCAGTGTGAGCTGCGATCGGTGAACCTACGGACACTGCAGGTAAACAAACTGTCCTGACCCACCAGCAGATTTCCCTGACAGGCCGCATGCCAAAGGTTGCCGATCCCTGGTCTATAACCAAGCAAAAAGAAGAGAGAATTGTGTTAGTCTGCCCACTGGAGGCCTACACCAATGTCTACTGAAGTCAATGGCAGTCTTTCCGTTTACTTTAACTGGCATCGTATCAGGACCTACACATAGCAAAGATGCAAGAAAAAAAAGTGTTGAACTGTCACATGAGATACCCAGTTGTATGACATTGCTTTTAAACTCTAGGGTATTATGACTTCAGGCTCTTATTGGCATGAAAGCATTAAATTAGGTTTATATTATTGAAGCTTTATTTTGAGAAGCTTAATATCTTTAACTGCGAGGAAAATCGTGCTTTTTTAGGGAAGGGGGAGGAAATAAAAACTGCATCTGAAGTATTCCGGAAACAATTTTGTTCAGTTCTTGGTACTAAATTTGATATGATTATAAATTAAGTATTCTGATAGTTGATGAAATATTAATAAGTTTAATATCATACTTATGTAAGCATGTACATAAACTCCATTCCCATATATTGGCAAGTAGCAGAACATTATTCTGCCTAAAACCAAGTGGCAGTAAAATATTGTAAACATGGTCTATAAAAACAAGTTAGAGCAGCATAAAGGAAAATTTCTTACCAATTTCCATTCGCTAGCAGCATCTCTCAACATTCTAGACATCTGGCTGTTCCCATTCACTCTGCAGCTCACAGAGGCAGTTCAAGGATTTGTCATCATGTGCCCTGGCCACACCCCTTTTACTGCCAGTTGCCACCAGATGGGTTATTGCAAAACTGTGAAAAAACTTTTAACAATATTATTAGCAAATACTCCAGAGTTAATGAAGTAACTATACACAACACACAAAATGGCCACACGATAATGATCCCACTTAATAGCGCACCTTTGGCTTATGAGCCATCTAGAGTGGATAGAATAGTGGGAGATGCTGTTGACCAAGGGGCTGTTTTGCATATCTCCAAGGTGAATGCACTTGCTTGCTCTGCCCATGAGTTTGCTAGGGATCTCAAAGCGCACCTTGATCTCTTCATGGAGCAGGGATATTGAATGTCTTGTAAACCTCCATAATTCATAGCCTAGGCCATCGCGCAATGGAGGACCTGGAAAGTCCAAGTGCGTGGCATTTTGGATAGCAGGACAAGAACAGGATTCCTGACCGTCTCCTTACATCTAAGGTGTGCCACATCTTTTCAGTCAGATGTGGTGGTCTTAGGCAGAATGAGGGAAGAAAAACCTCTTGAGAAACATGAAAGGAAGAGTTCACCTTAAGAAGTTGGAGTTCTGACTGCTACCTTGTCTTCATGGAACATGTAGTAAGGCTCCTGCATAGATAAGACTGCCAGCTCCAGCCCTTGCCCGGTGGACATGATGGCTATCAGAGAGCAAGCTTTGACGGACAAGTAGAATTCTGACACTGAAGTCAAAGAAATTGCTTGTCAAGGCTCTCAAAGCAAGCAGTAGGTCCCATTTTCGAAAGAGTGGTCTACCCACCTGCCTGGCGAGCCAGACAGTTCTAAGAAACCTGGTTACCTGTGGGTTTTCTGCCTGGGAGACCCTGGGGGAACCTGTCACACATGCCTTGTGGTAAATGGGAAATGCCCACAGCTAGTCTTTCTGTGGCAACAAAGGAGCAACTAATACTGACAAGACAGAGTTACCTTAATTGGCCAGACAGGTGCTGATGGCCCATTAAGAATAATCCACTCTCCCAATGGCCCTCCCAGAGATGCCTCAGGGGGCACGTGCATGGTGGGAGCAGTCTAACTCCTGTGACACAGCAAGGAACTTTCTAGCAGCTGGAATGAGGTATAAAAGAGGGACAGTGATATCACCACTTGGCCTCTCTCCTCCTGCATCTCAACACCTGGAAGATTGTTTGGAAGACAAAGACTTTGAAATGGAGAGATTGGTCCCAGGCTGAGAGAGAATTCAGCCTGTATATTAATCACTGTAAACTGCTTGGAAATCCAGTGGGGTGAGAAATCAAACCTTGCTTAGTTTGTTAAAGTTTAGAATTTAGACTGTGATTCCATTTTTATTTCTTATGTAACATTCTTGACCTCAAAAGGTTCAATTGTATGAAGAAAATTAGATTTTGGGTTGAGACTCTGGCCTCTGTGGTGTCATCCCTGTTGCAAATGGACTTCCTGACTTCAGTGGATCTTGCAGATGCTTACCTCCATATTCCCATCTTACTTCCATATTGCCACCACAGACTTCTAGATTTGTTTGCAGCAGGAAGCACGATCAGTACCTGTAGGATAAATATGAAATTTAAGAATTAAGTTTGGCTAAGAAAATATATATGTGTTGTAAAGAAAGGCCCTGACTAGCAAGTAGAAGGAAGGCCTTGAATATAAGAAGTTCCAAGGCTGGAAGAAGTGATGTAGGGTGGACGTCTACTTCAAAGAATAACTAATGAGATAAGGGAAAGTTTCTAAAAAGAAAACCTCTGACTGATAAGGGTGACTGCAGATGATTTTAAATAAGACAAAAACAGAATCAGTCTTAAAATGAGCCAACATGGCTCTTCCCCAACTCACACACCAGTGTTAAAGCCTATGTTAATCCGGGAGCACTGGAAAACAGTTGGGCAGCATGAAGGAGGGGAGGAAAGGCCTTGTGAAGAAAGACGGTTGTAAATCTTATCTGGATTGAGATTGGAAATAAGGGTGAATTGTCTTGCATTGCTTTTTAGCTGAAGTCAGTCATTGGCAATGACATCACTTGTTTGTTAAAGGGCATAAAAAGTAAACTCTAAAAGGGTTCATTGCTAATACTTGCCTGACCATATTGGAGCCAACCAATATGGGTTTTAAGCACCTCTGGGTTTAATCCATTTGTAAGTATCTTGATCAAATGTTTATAAATATTTTGTTACTGTAATGGGTGTAGTAAATTTCTTATTAGTTAGGCTTTTTAAGCATGTTTAGAGCAATTGTATAAATACCATTTGGCCTTTGGATTTAATAAAAGGAATTTATGGCTAAATTTGTGTTTGGTGGATTCCCATATCAGTATTAATAATTTCAACTATTATTAATAATTCCAACAGTACCTAACACTCCCGTTTGGCCTGTTCTCCAACCCCAGGGTCTTTACACAGATGATGACGGTGATCATAGCCAGTCTTTCACGTCACAGTTTACCCACCTGTACCCCTTCCGAGATGACATCCTGTTCAGAGCTCCATCCCAGGTTGCAAAACACAGAGTCATGACTCAAATGCTGAATCTCCTGCAGGCACATTGCCACATCATCGATGCCAGGAAAAGTTCCTTGATTCCAAGGACCAGAATAACTCACCTGGGAGTAGACACCTCGACAACAAAGATTTACCCATCACTGGAAAGATTTCAAATAATCCAGGATATTATCACTGTGTTCTGGAGTAAGGGTGTGGGATCACTCCCTGGAATGCATGAAAGATCAAGTGTGGGCTCTGATGCAGGTACTCAGCTCCCTAAAATGGTGGTCAGCCCAAGGCAACATCTGCAGAGGCATGTCCATAGGCCTTCCAGACCCCCGAGTTCTCACAACTGGGGAGCATATTTGGGATCTGAATGGATCAAGACCTCTGGAGCACAGAAGAAAGAGCTCACAACATATAACTTCGAGAGTTGAAAGAGGTCAAACTGGCCCTGTGACAGTTCCAGACCTGTCTAGAAGGGGAGCCATTTCCTGGTTCAGTCAGACAACATGACTACAGTTGCATGTGTGAACAACCTAGAGGGAATGAGGATCCCAGCACTTCATGTGGAAGCAATGGAAATAATGATGTGGACAGAGCAGTTTCTCCTTTCTCTCAGAGTGATCCACTTAAAAGGGGACTTGAACCAAAAAGTGGACTGGCTCAGCAGGCACACGGTCAACAACTCTGAGTGGTGCCTGAATCAGGAGGCTTTGATTTAATTGTGTAGACACTCAGTCTCCCTTCGGCCAACCTGTCATGAATCATATGAATGAAGAGACCAAAATACTTCACCAGGGAGACATACCCAAATCTCATCTGGGGTCAGATGCCTTATCACAAAGGCGGCCACAGGATCTCCTCTGTGCCTTTCCTTTCCTAGGGAAGGTGGTCCAGAAAATACACTGAGAGAAGGCCACAGTAACACTGATAACTTTCCACTGGCCAAGGAGACCTTGATTTTCAGAGCCGGTAAAACTGAAATTGGAACCTCTGCTTCAGTTTCCATGGAGACCATACAATTCTTCACAAGGTCCTTTTCTCCATCAGGACCCAAACTGGCTTCAAGTAACAGCCTGTCTGTTGAGAAGGAAGTACTAGTATTTCTGGCTTGTTCTCCAAAGTCATCAGGACTTTATTTTCATAGAGGAGAGTATCAACACTAAAAGTGTATTCCTCTATTTGGGCCAGAGTCAGCAGCTGGTGCCAAGAGTATGGTGTTGATCCTAGAAAGCCAGGAATTTCAACCATTTTGGATTTTTCCAAGATGGCATCAACAAAGGTCTTCTGCCCAGCACCATCGTGTGTCAGGTGTCTGCTCTTCATAATACTCTGTTTGCAGCATCTGTGAGCTCTCTGATCCACCAGCCTGGGCTCCCTCTGACACTGGGCTGCTGTGACAAGTTGCAAAACCCTCCAAGCTTGCACTTTCACCAGCATTCACAAAGGTAGGAACACACACAGCTGCAGGCACATGCAGGCTCTCTAGCCGCCAGCCTCCCAGCCTAGGACCCCAGAGCAGTACCATGCTGCACTGCTCAAATCTGGCCAGTAAATGGATTTAACACCTGGTCCACCTCTCCCTCAATGTGAAGAGGACCATGCACACTTGTGGTAACCAAGCTGAGATTTTCCCCAGACACCTTAGTCAAATGCACACTGGTTTGGATTAAAGCAAATTTATTTTATTAACTACAAAAGGATAGATTTTAAGTGATTACAAGTGATAAACAGATCAAAGCAGATTACCTAGAAAACAAACAAAACTGCAAACTGAGCTCGACATACTAGATAGGTAGGATATGAATTAGCAAATTCTCACCCTAAGTAATAAACAGACTGGAAGATTCTTAAAACACAAGCTGCCTTGGGTTTCCCAGGTTTTCATACACAGGCTAGAAATCCCTTACCTGAGGAACAAAGACTGAACTGGGGGAAGTGATGGTCCCAGGCTGTTTCCAGGTGTGTTTCCAGAATGAGGTCCCCACATGATGTCATTTCCTCTCTTTTATATCTTCTTCCCACTTGCTGGAAAGCTCTTTTGCTGTGACCTGGGTCAAGCAGTTCCCATTGTGTAGTGCTATCACTGAGAGGTTTCTATGGTATACAGTTCCGGGGGTAATCCTTGTGCTTATGTGCGTTTCCTCATTAAGCCATTAACATTGTTTGGCCTTTTTACTGTTGTACCAGAAAGGCTGCTTGTGTGTGTTTTCAACCTCACAACATGTTTCAGTAACACATACATCGCCAAACTTCATAACTTCACATACAAAATAGCACATACAATTCAATGAGATCTTAATGTCCAGTAGATCAAGACTTTTAGAATGATAACTCACAAGACATACTTTGTACAAAACATATCCCTAATTACATAACCATGATGAATATTGGGGTGCCAGGGTGTCACAGCATGCATTGTACAAAACATATCAATCATATCACAGTGGTGAATGTGGGGGTTCCAGCGTGCTATTTTGAGGTACAGTGTCACACCACAGCTCAACGAATTATCCGTGGCTCACTATTTCCCTTATCTCGTTTGTTCATGATTGATGCAAACCATTCCTCCAGGAAATGGGAAATTCTGCCTCCTAGCTTTAGTTCTGGGTGGAAGCTTCTGTGGTCTTTGCCATAAAGTGGATTGCAGTGGGAAAGGGGAAGACAGCTCCCCAGGGAGCTGAACCTGAACCTCACCTCCTCTGGAGAATCTGTTGTCCATTTGCTGGTATCTCTGTGAGGACAAGGGCTGAAAGGAGCATCTCTGTCTGAAGGCAGGTCTGTATTCCCTCCTCAGAGCACTTAGTGATGATGGGAGGGAGTGCTTAGATTTTGCTGCTTTGTCAGCCACTACCTTGTCTAGTTTTTCTCCAAAAAGGAGGGAACCTGTAAACTATGATTCTTTTCCCAGTGCACTCAGGACTGACTTTAACATGGGGATGGCAGGATTTGTGGTCCCACAAGTCTCCCCAGTTTGGTCTCCCAGGAGTACCTTGGGACCTCCGCCCGAGCCGGCTGGCTAGAGCCTTCCTTGTCTTTGCTACTCTGCTCTGTGCTTCCTGATCCATTTTTCCCATGGTGGAATCACAGCTGTTTTGGACCCCACATAGCCCTGAGATGTAACAGAGTTAGGTTTGCCTGGATGGGTGAAAACTAGGCACAACTTGCTGTCTGCTGAGCCCAGGAAGGCTGCCTCGCAAATGGAGCACTGCTTGGATTTGATCTCTTGCTTTCTTGACTGCTCTGCCCTGCCTATAGAGGGGCTGAAGCGCCGGCAGGGAGTTGCTGGGTAGATAAAATCACCAGGCTGCTTAAGACTACGCCAGGGCAGCGGAAAGAAGCCTGCAACAAAAAAGTTATTTACCACAGCCTGAAAGAAAAAGGAAAAAAAAACACAAGGGAAGAAATAAAAGGCGCAGAAGCAGTGTAACCACCAACTGACCCGCTGCCACAGAGGCAAAGAATCTGGTGGCAAGCAGGAGCAAAGATAGCCAGGGTCCAGAGAACCAATCCTGTGATCCACTTCTGTGAGCCATGGAGGGGAGCAGCCAGACATCTCCAGCATTGTGGGAGATGCTGGGCTGTAGATTGTATAATGCTATCTATTTCATTGTGTCATTTAAGCTAGCAAACATCTGGCCTCTTTCTGTCCTCTCCCACTTTTTTAAAAATGAGTTTACTGAGGTCTAGATGTCCTTGGTTAAGTAATGTTATATGACCGACAAATCAAATAGGCAATTGATCAGCTAAGTGTTAAAATATTTACGACCTGTATGCACAGAAGTATCCTTGTGCAATGTGTGTAGTTAAGTGGGAGTGGCATGCAATACAGGTGATGCCATCCAGTATAATTAACCATCCAGAAAAGATAGACTCTAAATGAAATGAACCAGCCTCACTTCTGGTTATCTTTACTGTGTGACTGCAGGATAAGCCAATTTGTGCCTGCAAACCAACTCTAATTGCCTCCTCTTTTAGGTCTTCAAAAAGCCAGACTATCAGGGGCAACAGGAGGGAAGAGTATTGTAGATCAGATACATTCTTCTGATTTTTCTCTCTCCATTCAAGAGGAGCTTTGCCTAGTTGATGTCAGTGACAATATTGCCTAAATAGAGACAACAGGATCTGGGCTGAAATTGGCCTAAGTGATAATTAATTTTTAGCAGGCAAAGCTTATGCAGGACATTAAAGAAGCACACAGGTCATGCGTCACCAAGGATTTTGATTCCATGCAGAATAATTCATTATTTATATAGTGTCCCATCCTACACACACACCCATTGAAGTCAAAAGCAAAATTCCCATTTATTTAGTAGAGAATGCAATTGGGTTGCAGATTTGCATAATGCTTTAAAGCATCTACAAAGACAAGGACCTCTCAGCATAAGATATAAAAGGGATCTGTGAAAAGATCAGGCTGAAGCTCTGGGGCAAACAGTGCCAGGCCAAGCAGGGGTTTAAATGAGGAAAGGGGAATGGCTTGGCACATAAGAAGGTGACTACTCCTAGTATAAGAGTCTGCATGAAAAAGTACCACAGGGAGCTTCTGTGGCAACCACAGTCGGCTTACTCTGTGCTCACCCTGTCAGGGACATTCCAGGGTGGTTCAGGGAGGAAGGGCATGTCAATGTATTCCCAGAGAGTCCCTGTGACCAAGTTATCACCTGGCTATGCAGGGCTCATAAACCAGTCCCTGACAGCACCAGTATTGAATGCATGCAAGCCGCCTCTCCTTTGTCCTTGCACCAATCTCAGAACCGGCACGGATATGGTCCAAAGTCTGGATTTTGGATAGGAGACAGCTCTAAAGTGGGAGAGAACCGGGCGATGCCTACAGCATCACTGAGAATAGCAGGAAACAAGGATTTAGGTTCTGAAGATAAGCTACTGGGATCACACACTCTCTTGAGTCCATTTTTTCAGACATTTATATATGAAAAGTCCATCTCTGTAGTCTATAAAACAGTGATGACTTCTGCAAGCTGTCATTTAGAAGGGCCAAAATCCCTAATTTTGTAATTACATAAGCTTGACGACAGAGGCACTAATCTTTGTTCTATTTATTTCTCTAGTAGAATATTATTTTGGAAAGATTTCATCTCTCTTTTGTCGGGATTTCACCAGAACCAATTAGTGCAATACTTGTTATAGTTCATTTAGTGGGAAAAACTAATTCAACACATGTCACTTCAAAACTATGCAACATAACATGAAATTAAATGACCTCTGTTCTGGCACACAGCAGTACTGAGTTAGAGTCTCGCTGAATCTAAACCTTATTTGTACTGAATGCCACTTAGGCTGGTATTATTGCTTTAATGTGCATAGATAGTGTTCAGTCTATGAGCAACTGTGGGTTTTTATCATTTGCAACCCTAACTGCATGTACTGATGCAGCTGGGGCTGGGAAAAAGCTGTAACAAATGTATGAATCCAGCTGGTTTTATTTGGTTTCTTAAATGCAGTTGCAGGAGCTACTGTACGGGGCAGAAAATACTTTTATTCATATTTTCAATAACACTGAAGTCTAAAGATAAATAACCATTGGCTTGAGGCAACAGATTAATTTAATTTTGCAAATGCCACCAAACAAAAGTGGAAGCTTTGGCCAAATTTTTCAAAAGTGGCCTCCAGTTCTGGGGTACCTCAGTGTCTGTGTGCCAAACCTAACATTTAAATCTTGGGCCTAGCTTACTTCTAGCTGTCCATCTGGATTCTCATACCACATCCATAAGAGTGGTAGCTGAATGTGCCAATCACCGTAGTATTTAAGAAAACAGGTTCCTAATGCCGAGTTAATATTAACAGGTGTGCAGGATTGTATCAGAGAGCAGCACGCTGCAACATGCTCTGCCAAAGACTGCACAGACCTAGTGTATATCAAGTTTCTTGATATCTAAAATCCCAGTTTCAGAACTCAGGCTAGATAAACAAGAGTTAAATTTCCATCCTTTCCCCAAGGTTGCTCAACAGCTTTGAACATCATATGGCTGCTGTGGATCACTAAGTTTCTGTCCCTTGGAACTTTTACACACATTCAGCCATTCCCCTCTCTCATCAGGGGACTCCTCCAGAAGAGGCGCAGAACTCCTAGACAAAGACATGACTGATTCTCAGATCTGTTACAAGGAAGGGTCTGTCACTACAGCAGATGCAGTATTTCAAAATTTCCAACTGAGGCACTTCTCTTGAAGTCTGAAAAAAACAAAAGGCATTTTGTAATGGACCACTTTGAAATCAAATTAGTAATGTTTCAAGGCGTGACCCGTAAAAAGGCTGCTGTCCAGAATACACGTGTTTGACAGATACATCTTCCACCTAACTGGCTTCCTCAAGAATACAAATGGAATCAAGCTGTGTGAACAGGGCTTCCAAAAGACAGACATGTGATATCAGGATACATGGCAAATCGCTCTGTCTCAATGGATAGAAAGGAAATAATGCCAGATATAGTGCACTGTATGGGTCATACCTAACTGCAGCTGATGGGCCAGATGCTGATACTTCATTGGGCCTCCCTGCAGAGGCAGATGCTATTCAGTATGCATAAAGGCCGACACAATCTAGTGCTAAGTAAATCGTATTAGATTGTGTCAAATCTTGAAGCACTCATAAAAGACCTGAGCGCCTTTTCACACACATCTGTACACTGATAAATGCTGGAAGTTATCGTGGGGAATGTATTTACATCCTCAATGTCAGCACAGGTGTCTTGATGGGGCTGAGAGGCTAGAGACATTAGACACTAACTTATTTTTAAATAACTGACTAGTTATTTGTTACTGGCAGGATATAGCATGGTGGCCAGATGCTGTAAGATGCGAGCTGTACATTTGCTTTCAAAATGGTTTATAAAAAGCTCCATAGACATGGCCCCATGTGCTGCTGATTCAGAGACAAGGGGGTTTAACGGTGAAAAAGAACTATTTTAAATGTTATGGGAGGGAGATACAGACATGCTTTTAAGCTTGCCAGGATATATTTGTGTACCTTTCAAAAAGCTGATTAAATCTTCCACCCTTTTGCTACGTACACGGCTCCCCTCAACAGATCAGCAGCAATGCTGTGAAGGCTGGCCATCTACCTGGACCTCTGATGAGCTGCATACAGAAGTTGGCCTCTCCAACCACTGTAGAACCCTGGTTGTCTGCAGACCTGGCAAGAAATCCCACCCCTACTTTCAGCTGTCCTGCAATTGGAGAAGGGGGACACAACTGGAGAAAGCACAAGCTCCTGCTGCAGGGACAGCAAAACCAAACAGAGCCTGAGCTGAGGATTGGGAGGACAGGTCCAAGAAGTAGTCTGAGTGTATGGCCCTATGAGCCTGTATCACACGCAAGAATTAGCTGCTGCAGAAAAGGAAGGAGATACCTTAGTCTAGGAACCAGCTGGAGGGGCATCAAGATGGTTTGTGACTGATGAAGATAGAGCTCCTTTTAGACATATTGGATTTTTATCATGCTCCCATTGACCGTTGTCTTCAATTATGATATACTTTGGTTCATGCTAATAAAGGTGTTGGAACTGATGTGTGCCGTGGAGTGTTTCCTGGGTGAATTCCTTCACCCCCAAAGGTTGTAAGAATTTGGCACCACCTAGCACAGAGGGGCACCCTCACCAGACCTGCCAAAGGCTGTTCAGGATTCTACACCATAGCAAAGATCTGGTTGCTGTTTAAGTAGTTAAAGCAAAAAAACTTTTTCATAAGCTCAGACTGTCAACCACTGTATAATTTATTGGTTATACAAATGAGGTTATATCTCATCATCCTTAGAGGCAGTTCAACAATTTACTTGATTACTTGAAAACCCCCAAAGATCATTGGTTGATGTCATTGGTGATTTTCATGTTGATTTTCCAGTAAGGTATTTTTAGATTTGATAGCCCTAGGGAATGAAATCCACAAGGAATAGGCATAGCATGACCAGCTGCAGAGCAAGCTTCTCCCTACCACCAACCATGCCTTACATCTGACCTGGAGGAACAAACCTGCACAGGCAGTTGGTTTATTCTCCATTCTCATGCAATTCCCTCTGTTTAGACTGCCAAGAAGGATACCAGTTAGTGCCATTTGTTATGCTGGCTTTTGTGTTATCAGCATCTGTCCACTAGAACTATACTGAGAAAACCAAATCATTTCACCTAGGCCATCAACAACTGTGACATACTGTCAACCTGAGCTGAATTTGAACCAATAACCTAAAGGAGAAAACCAATTGTAGGATACAGAGCTTAACTCTTGGAGAGGCTTAAAATATTCTCCATTATTCCCTTGACAACTATAAAGATAAATATGTACTTATTCAAGTTTTATTTTTGCAGGTAACAAGCTCATCAGTGTAGAAATTAAGGGTCTAATTGGCCTCTACCTGTAGGTATGGAAGACATGAAAGTAGCATACACCTGCTGCAATGAGCCAAAAATTTGCTGGGAGTTGATTCTACAGTGCATCATAACAGCATTCTTCAACTCTGCAGAAGCTTTTCCATGTGAATGCCATGTATTTTGGACACTTGAGGTTTTGGGGTTGTGAACTGGAGTGAAAGAGCCTGGTGTGGGAATAGCTGTTCTGGGCAGCATGATCCCCTGACAAACCTGTAGGGAAATTCATGCAGGAATTACTCGTGATCCTCTCAGGATTTACTCCCCACAGGATTCTACTTTACACCATGTTGGAGGCATAGATCCTCACTGGCCATGATTAGAGCTGCACAGAGACAAAAAGTTTGGCCCCTTTGCATGAGGCCTCAGCCCTCTACAAATTCACCAAGATCTCTGGGATTTACCATAGATGGGAGGACATCCACAATTTACAAGAGATGAAGATCTGGCCCCCTATTCTTATGATTTGTCTGTATTTTCTCATCCACTAACATACATGAGGGGTCTGATGTATATAGCTAGGAACATGTTATGTCTTTTTTCTGTGCACTGCCCCTTTAAATTCCTAGAAGTTGATGGTGAACCTGTTTAACAGGTGAGACCTACCTTGGCAGCAATGTCAAAGTGTTTACTGGTTTCAGGATGGCCAGAGACCAGTCGAGAGATTTGTCTCCCTACCTGCATCTATCATCAGGGTTTAAGATTGCCTGAAATAAAAACCAACAAGGGAGCGTAGGAGTAAAACGCAAGTATGTTTATTAGATCAACAACAGTCAAACAAGATAAGTAAACAGGATATGCTATAAAGGAATCCTAACACCGGTAAGCAAGGTACATAGGTAAAGGTGACGACATAACTATACTGACTGTGACCAAAAAGGGTTTACTCCCTTCCCAAGTCAGGTCCCAGGTAAAGGGTATGGAGGACTTAAAAGGTCTCTACCATTTCTTGCAGCTTGCCTCTGGAACCTCACGATGCAGATTGAATCCAGAACCGACCAGGTGACTCAGCAGAGTGAGGAGTGGACCTCAGACAACAGGTAGGTAGTAACTCTGCTTGATGCTGGTAATTCTTCTTTCTCCTTCCCTGCAGCGTCATGGGTACAAGTAAGATCCAGGTGAGAGAGTGGGAGCTAGAAGCTCATCCTTGCGTGCAATTGTGTTAAACCCTCCCACGACCCCTAGGCACGATGCTCTGGCCTAAACTCCTGAGTAGAACTGCTGTGGTCCAGCACTCTGCCACTCAGATGGGCAGCCCAGTCCTTCTGATGTGCTAGCCCTTATATGCCCTGCTGTTACTGAGCAGATTACATGTCAGATGATTACTTGGTTCCCTGCCTTTTCAGTAGAAAGGTGGAGGGGAATTTTATGGGTTAGTTGTTATGGCTCACCACTAATCACATCCAACCAGAAGATTTATAGGTTCTTGTCCAATTCAGAGTGCAGGGTCCAAGAACTCAGAGTGTTCTATATCGGGAGAGGACTCTCGAGGTACTTGACAAAAACACTTACACTGAGGACAATACCAAATTGATAAAAACTTTATTGAGATTAACAAAAGCATAATAAATGCTATGAAACTTATAACTGAAAAACAGTAAAAGAATTCCAAAACTCCTGGTGGTAACCTTCCTATTATAAGTACTTTAACTTAACATACTCACACCCTTCTTTGAGAATCCGATAACAGGAGGTGAAGGACCAGCCTTACTCCTGGCATGCCCGATAACACAATAGTGCTGGCTTCCCCAATAGTTAGGAATGTTGAGTAGTTATACTATACTACACAAGCTGAGCTGATAGCATGACAGAAGATAGAATGATAGGTAGATAAAAAGATAGTCTATAGAATATAGGAGAACAAAGAAAAGAAAGAGCTAAAGCTTTCTTCCTTACAAGGTATTTTATAGATCCTGACACTATGTAATTCAGGTCCAACCTACTATACCCAAATCTTATTTCCATACCCATACATTTCTTAGGGTATCCTTATCCTATAGGTTACTGGATTATGACACTTACTCTCTATATATTACTAAGGATTATCTCACTCCAAAAACTGCCAACCGGGGCTCTCTTGGTTACTTCCAGGTTTGTGGTATACCCTGCGGTTACCAACTGGTTGCAGACGCCGGATAAACCTGTTCAGTGTTGTGTATAGTTCCTCCCTTTGGTTCCCAAAGTTCAGGGACCATTCCTATCTACGCCAAAGATTACCAGGTTTTATGCTGATTTACTCTTAACTGATTATACTTTTAGCTATTTAGCGGATCTTATTGGATACAGGCTGGTAGGCTTCTTGCATTTCAGCAAAACTTATTCTATGTATAATTATTAGGAAACACATATCATATGCCTCAACACATCCTAAATTCATAAGAATTAATAAGATAAAATATAAGAATAAAATAGATTAATTCAGAAAGAGAAACATATTATTTGATACGGCTGGCTGGATTAGTAGGGTATAATAGCTAGCAAAGTAATCCTATGGGCTACAACTATACCCGAGGAGGGGGAAGAAAGGCAGCCAAGACGGATTCCTAGTGGCTGTTGCCAGAATTTCAAGGCAACATGAGGGTATTAATGCCAAAACAGAAATTTCCCCCCTATAGTCCCCCCCTTGTCGGCAAGGATTCCCTTTTAAACACCGGGATCTCATGCTGACACACCTCGCTGACACCCAGGTAGGGTGGCACACCTGGATTTCTTGTCTACCTTCCTGAAATTGTTGCGAGCCCACCTGTAATGCGACAAACGCAATACAAACATAACAAATTGCAACGAAAACAAGATCGTAAAAGGATGTACCAATAAATGCCAGGATTCAGCAACCTTGGTGGGGTCAGCAAACAGAGATTTCCACCAATTACTTATAGCCGCTGTCCTCTGCACTCTTTTGAGGACTGCTTCTATTTGTTCTGATAAGTGGTGAACAGTGAGCATAGGTGATTTACCTCATTCTACCACCTCATCGACATGCCTGGTGAGGTCTGGGTGCTCCATCAGTTGGCTGATGAGCGAGATCTTTAGTCCCAGACTCACTGACTCGACATGATCATACAAACAGTATGCAGTTCGAATGGCTCTAGATGTCATCCTTTCCGACTGAAACCGAACATCTCATCCCTCTATGGTTAAGACAAAACATAAACACAAGTTAGGGTGGATGTCATTATTTATAGCATAAAAGGTATTTATAATAAATGTTTTGCAAGAACTCCCAGAGACATACACAATGATCATTAATGACCGCTATCTGGGAATGAGAAACAGGTTGAGGCTGCAATTCATAATGGCATTTGCCTTCACTGATATTTAAGCAAATGTGCACACCTAAGAATACCCCAGTTGGACACAAGTATTTTTGGTTGGGCTTCCATTGATATAAATCGATATCTACTGTATGATACTCTATCCCCTCCTGAACTACCCACTTCAGCACATCTGTGGGCATCAGGCTGGTGCCATTGACATTATTGCCAAGAGGAAGCACCTCTACAAAAGCATCCCTCTCTCTTGGAGTCGGCGTCCAATTAAGTATTTAATAAGGAGTAATCAAACCATAATTATCAGTCTGCTGTGCAATTTATTATCAATGTTTCCACAACAAGAAGAAGAGTCTCTCAAACTGCATCTACAAACGTAACTGGTGTTGCACATCTGACTTTAGAATGAGAAGTCTGACACTGAATGTCCTGCTCTATTAAATTGGTTACACAGAGCTTTTAAAAAAAAAACAAAAAAAAACAAGATTACATGTTAAAACAAGTTTTGAAACCTGGAGCCAGCCATTGACTCCACATCAGAACATATAAAAAAGTAATGCTAGCAATACATTATCCATAACAATCAGATCTGGAACACCAACTTTCAAATAACTGAATAGAACAAAAAGTAGAAATACTGCTGGTGGAAATACAATGTAGACCTTTACTTTCCCCATGCTCCTCCCATCCCTGTAAGTATTCTTCCTGATCTTGAAGTCATTACTGAAGCAAAACTCCCTTTGAAGTCCAGGAGAACTTTGCCTGAGTTAGTGCTGCAGAGTTAAGCCTTGCCCATTAGTGTATTACTTTTGTTATGAAGCAGTATTTCCCTAGAGAATGACAGCTCTCTTGAATCAAGACAGCATGACATCTTCACAGCTTTGAACTCTCCCAGTTCATCCAGTACCCATATTGGCCCACCACCCAATTTGCTCCTTGTGTTTTGGAAAATGTGTCACTTGCCCGCCCCCTCACAATTTCAGCTCTGTCCCCAAGAGTTTACAACCTAGAGAAGGCAGACACACAGAGCATGCCCTTGAACAATTATATTTGTCTGTCTAGGACACTAGGGATTGTAAAAAACAGCATATTGCAACTAGGGGTAAGTAAAGCTTTTCTTACCAAAGTTCCTACTGCCAGGCCCTTGACCACCTTAGCCATACAGCCTACCAAAGCCCTAGCTCACTGGCTTGGGTTATAAACCCACCAGCACTCTAACCTCATAAAGAGAGTTAGAATAGCCCCAGCTGCACTATCAAGGGTATAATATAGCATTAGATATAGCAAACATCACACAAGTTTCAATAAGTTACACAACCAACTGCAACCACCCTGGGGAAGAACAAAGGCAAGAGGGGCCCCAGCACCATTCAAAATTCCCTTCTGACGGGATATTTTGTCCCACCGTGCCATTAGCATCTTAGGGCAACCAAAGGATAGCCAGCCAGAAAGCTTGGCCATAATTGGCTGTCAGGGTATGAAGCCTTACAGGTCTGCCCACCACTCTGGACTGAGGGTAAGCCACTCAGGATGGATAACCAGGGTGTCCAACATTTTTTAATAGGTAACCTGCCCACACTCAATTATTCACCTAGACCAAACACAAAGCTCAGTTTCAAAATCCATTCTCAGAAACCCATGAACAGCAAGGCAGTGCATTCAGATTTTCACAAAAGAGGAAAGAAACATGGCTCGAAGAGATAATCCAGCAACACGGACAGTGATTTTTTTAGTTTTTATCTCCCATTGCCTCACCGAATAGCAATAAGACCATTTTGCTGGTACTATTTTTAACCTTATCATGCTCTACTCTACACTGATAAGGCCTCAACTGTAGTATTGTGTCCAGTTCTGGGCACCATATTTCTCCAATTTGTCCACATCTTTCCTGAAAGTCCAGAGGATAGCAACAAAATTTATGAAAGGTTTAGAAAATATGACCTATGAGGAAAAATTGAAAAAATGGGGTTTGTTTAGCCTGCAGAAGAGAAGACTGACGGGAGACATGGTAACAGTTTTCAAGTACACAAGGAAGAGGGAGAAAAATTGTTCTCATTAACCATTGAGGATAGGACAAAGAGCAATGGGCTTAAATTGCAGCAAAGATGTTTAGGTTGGATATTAAGAAAAACTTCCTAACTGTCAGGGTGATTAAGCACTGGAATAAATTGCCTAGGGAGGTTGTGAAATCTCCATCATTGGAGATTTTTAAGAGCAGGTTAGACAAACACCGGTCAGGGATGGTCTAGATAATACTTAGTCCTGCCTTGAATGCAGGGGACTGGACTAGAAGACCTCTTGAGGTCCCTTCCAGTCCTATGATTCTTATGGAGGCTGAGCTGTCAAAATGCATATAATTAAATTAAGGCTATAACTCTATCTCAGGGTTCTGGTTACAGAAACAGCCCTTCTGAGGTTCACAGTAGTTTATTTTGTCATGGGAGCCAGTCATTAGAATTACCCCTTTGTTATGTAGCGTAGGGAATATTTTCTCTCTTAGGATTTGACATTGCACCATTGCATGTCACCTCTTCACAGTTCTCTCTCTCTCTCACTGCATAACAATAAAGCAGCATATAAGTTAGATCTTTAAATAACATATAGCTAAAGACCTAAGTTTAAGTTTTGTTAAGATTTATATATATATATATATATATATATATTTTTCAGAATCAACTATGAATGCAAATGCTTTCAATAATTAATAAAGTCAGTGAAAATAGGGCTTGGGGATTTCAACAGTAAACAAAGAGCAAATAGATGCTTTTATTCAGAATATACCATATTTTACATTAAGAGATCAACACAGCAAGAAGAAAAAAGAGGAATGTCGCAAGAAGAGAGCACAGAGTGAAAGATTTTGCCAGGCTACAAACCCTAGGAACAAAATGATTGCTGAACTCTTCAAAACAAGAATAATGCTTAGGAGCAGTACTCACAAAACCAAAACAAACAGTTTCATATCTTGATCCCACCACACCCTGCCATGTTGGAAAACCAAAGACAACAGCAGTGTCATATTAGGGTATGACTACCTGGCACACTCCTTCTGGCAGCGTTTAGAGTGCATACACTGCACATCCCCCTAGCATGGGCATAAATAGCAGTGTAGATGGTGAGGCACTGCTTAGGTGCATAAAGATATCCTAAGGTTCTGATGTAAGTTCCCTGCATGGCTCTCTACACACCCAAGCATTGCCTCTCCCATCTATACTGCTATTTTTAGGAGAGCAGTATCCCACGGCTTCCCTGGAAAGACTCTGGCAGCGAGAAAAGGGGAGGCAGTGTAAAAGTCTCCTTCAGCTGCCTACTTCCAGAGCCTTTCCCTGTTGCCTCACCCCTGCCAGAGCCTTTCACTGCCACATGTAGCTATACACCACAGCATGGACAAAGCCTGCTTTCCATTGCAGCATGTAGCTACCCACACCCTATGTGCTGCTGCCAGTGGTGTGAAAGGGATGTCTACATTGAATGTGTGAGCTGCAGGAACTGAAACTAACTAAACACAGCAGTCTAGTCTTGTTTTCTAATCTGCGAGAAGTGCACATACAAACTAATAGAAAACATTGAAAAGCAAAATTAGATGTGCAAGAGCCTTTCCATTTCATAATTGTTCTAACGTGTTATTAGTAACACAAGCAAGGGCATTTTTTAAACAGATTTTTATCTTAACACGTCTCTTTAAGGTTTTGAGAAGCCGCCATAATAGCTGTGTTTTTTGGTCCTGATGGGTATTTTTGGTACTACTTGCTAAAACCATATTTGGAGCTGAGGCAGCCTGAGCAGGGTGAAAAACAGTTCCATTCTGGAGTGGGAAATTCCATGAGATAAAACATTCTTGCATTTTGTCCAGTAGAAATACTGTATTGCCACTGAAAATACCATACTAGTCAGCTTGCTTATGATGTTTACATTAGAAATAAATACCACAGAATGCTTTCTGACTCTCTCAAGGCAGGGGCAGGCTGGCAACAACGTAAACAAAAATATAACTAAAAGCAGTCCCTTTTGTTAACAGTGAAACCTTAAGATATAAACAGTCTATCTCCCTGCCCTATATATTATCAACACATTGAAGGAAAATTTTCCTGCCATCTAAAACTTTGGACTGAACACAGGCAGGAGGGATCCCTCCATACTTTCAGAGAGAAAACCTACCCAGCAAAATTGGGCTCTTGCTTTGGAAAACTTTAATCACAATCAGTCAGACCCACCCACATCTGCTTCCAGGCTTCCATTGCAGGTGCAGGTTTTAACATCTGTGATCTGACTCTTTTGGGATTCCCTCCCCACCTACCATGTGCTTAGTAAACATGGCACAGAAGTTGTTTCAATGCTTTTATTTGGAAAAACAAGAGCAAACATGGATGTTCATTTGGAACAGATGATCTAGTGATTTTGAATAGGATAGAAATCAGGAATACCAACTCTTTTAGAGATGTTATGTAAGGTGATATAAGTCAGAATCCCTTATTCTCAATTAGGCTCCCTCAAACCTACTTTCAACCACTCACCCAGGGTTGAGTGTAAGTTGGTGTCATTTACATGCTGAGGAGCTAGAAGAAAGATGAGAAAGGATGGTCTCGTGGTGGGGAAGGCACTAAACCAGGCCTTGAAATATCTGAGTTCTGTTCTACCATAGGTTTCCTGCATGATGCTGAGCAAATTACACACATTCTTTTTGCCTCAGCTTCAAATGATAAAAGGTTTACAAAACCTCAGCTATGAGGAAAGGTTTAAAAAAAATGGCCATGTTTAGTCATGAGAAGAAAAAAAAGACTGAGGGGGACCTGATAGCTAAGGCTAAGTTTTTGTCACGGATATTTTTAGTAGAAGTCATGCACAGGTCACAGGAAATAAACAAAAATTCACAGCAGCCTGTGACCTGTCCCTGACTTTCATTAAAAATATCCCTGACAAAAGGGGTAAGTGGGTTCAGCACCCACTGCTGGTGAGGCTCTGGGTCCCCCACCGATACAGTGCATGGGAACTCCGGGGTCCCCCTGTCCCTGGGGCTGGGTTGCTCCAGTGTCTCCTAACCCATCCACCACGGCTGGGGAGCTGTGCAGGGTCCTCCGGCCCACCCACCCTCACCCCACCGTGGCTGGGCAGCTGCAAGGTCTGCCTGCCACAGCTGGCGAGCTGCGGGGTCCCCCCACCATGGTGGAGGCTGGGAGCTGCGAGGGTGGGCCTGGCTGGGAACTCTAGCCCCAGGGCAGAAAATGTCATGGAGGTCAATGGAAGTCCTGGAGTCTGTGACTTCTGTGACATAATCGTAGCCTTATTGATAACAGTCTTCAGATTTGTTAAGGGCTGTTTAAAGAGGACCGTGATCAATTGTTCTCCATGTCAACTGAAGGTAGGACAAGAAGTAATGGGCTTAATCTACAGCAAGGGAAGGAATATGTAGGTTAGATATTAGGGAAAAAACTTTCCCCTATAAGGGCAGTTAAACTCTGGAACTGGCTTCCAAGTGAGGTTGTGGAATCCCCGTCATTGGAAGAACAGGTTGGATGTAACACCTGTCAGGGATGGTCTAGGTTTACTTGGTCCTGCCCCAGTGCAGGGAGCTGGACTTGACTTCTTGAGGTCACTTCCAGACCTACATTTCTACAATTGTATCACATCTATAAAATGGAGATAATAATACTCCCTTCCTCACAGGGACATTGCCTGGATAAATGAATGTATCTGAAGCGTTCAGATACTAGAGTAATGAGTACCATAGCAAACCCTACAAAAAGTAAATAAGATGTACGTTAAATTAATGGGGGGAGGGGTTAATGCAGCTTGCGGTCAGTTTAAAGGTGCTTTTACATCGCCAGAGTAGCATAAAAGACTCTTAGTATAAATAAGAATCAGCCCTATTTATATGCACCTCTGAATTTAACCCTTTATCTTGAGTTATTGCTTGTCAGCTGGCAAAATGTAAGTGTGGGCTTTGTTGGCAAACATACGTACATTTTGTCAAACCAACAGATGCCCTAATTGTTAGACAGTGGCCTAGGGGGTGAGACATGATGCTATAGGAGATGCACAAGAGTAGGAGGGGATCAGTTTGGTGGCCATAGCACCTGATGTCATTACTGGTGTTATAAGCCCATCAGTTCTTTCACACATGTTATTCTCCAGACCTGCTAACTTACACTCCCTTTCTCCAGTGGGAACCACCTTTGCCTTTAGCTTCTCCCCTGGATTCCATGGTACTTTTGCTGCAGAAAGGTTTGTGAAGTTCTGCCTAAGATATTGGCTAAATCACCTTCCTTTGGCCTAGTGATTTTAACGGTTGTGATTTAGTTCAACACAGAGATATCAACCCTAAATTTAAAAAATGCAACATTTACAGTCACATGGTTGGGAAAGGCAGATTACACACAGAGCAAAAAATGAGCAGGGCGAAAGAAGATTGTACAAGTATTACTCCCCAAGGCATTCCAGACCAGACCCGTGTTCCAATGCACCCCATTAAGAAATGTGGAAAAATTATAGTGTAAAACTATCCCTGAAATGATAACATGTACTCAGTTGTAGAGCAAAGGCTCTGCACTTGGTTCTAGCTTTCTAAGAAAGAGGGAGCATTTCTGATGATGTGGAAACTGTAAATAGGGCGACGTATGCCACAAACATCTCAAAAACACTGAAGTTTTCAAAATGGTTTCAAACATTTCTTCACAATGTGACAGTCTTTGAATGAGACTCAGCATATTGATCCAGATCTTCAAAGGAACATAGGCGCCGAACTCCCACTGAGATTCACTCTCTTGGAAATCAATGGCAGTTAGGTACCTAAATTCCTTTGAGGATCTGGGCCATTGCTAACAAGCCACGACCAATCTCTGCAGCGAGACTAATATTTTGGGGGAGATATACACTCTGTCTCCCCAAAAGAATTATTCTGATCCCATTGAGGCCAATGGCAAAACTCCAATTATCTTTAGTGATGCAGGGTCTGGGCCCTATTCCTCACCAGCCAAGCTATGAAAGTCTCAGTAAGAAAGCAAATTCCTTCACTGATATGAAGATCTTTAGAAAACATGCTAAGAGCAATACCCACTGTGTTGTCATTTAAGAATGTTTATGATAGGGCCTCTTAAAAGCAACATCAATAAGTAAAAGGGGAGACAGTCTGTGAGAACATCTGTAGCAGTTCACCCCTCAAAATGCATGTGGGGTAGCAAGAGGAAGGTCAGAAGGGTGATAAGTTCAGGGTTCCCCAAAAAACAAAAGGCAAGTTCTTCTGAAAAGACTTTATGTTCAAGCGGATATTCTACTAAGCTTCCGGTTTTTCCCCTCTGGTGGTTACACTCCAGGTTACGTACTCATTCCTTATCAGTGAAGACAGACAATTAAATATGGGAAGAGCTGTCAAACAAATGGCCTGAGCTCTTATGAAACCATTTCACCATTCTTCCACAAACAGGAAAATATTTAGCAAGAGGTGTGCAAACTTGTTACAGATGTCACAGTGTGATTGAAAGGTGGGTGTTGTCTGTTAAAAACAGATCTAGGAACATGGATTCAGCTGCATAACCAATTCACTTTTTATTTTATACATCCATCAAGGACTTTTTCTCTGGCTGGAGAATGTTCACTTGTTTTATTCTTAAACCTATTTTTCTATTCACACTTCCATGAAAGGGGAGTGTTACCTTTAGTCCCATACTCTCATTACTGTTAGAAGCCACTTATTGAACCCAGCCATCCACTAAGTAAAACCTCTTGGGGGAACAGAAATTTTTTTCCCTGTGCCTTTGATCAAGTACCTGCCCCTCTCCCCCATCATACACCAATTTTTCCCCTTTTCCCAGAGGACTGATGATTCTTTTTCTTGCCTTTGAGAATGGATCACAAATGAATTGCCCAGAAACTGTTTAAGACCAAAGTTATCATGAATAAAACAAAGTTTATCAGAAGATGAATTAAAAAAGCAAATGGTGGAAATCATACCTCAGTGTCAGACTGTACCCAACCTTGCCAAGATAGGCCAAAACATGTGAATCATAGAAAATAAATCAGAGAATAAAACACTAAACTTTAAAAATCATCTGATAGGGTCAGTTTCTCAGAGCCTCTCAAAGCTTCAGTTCTGTGGTATAAGAGAACCCACAAGTCAGGAAGCCTGTCGATTATACTTTCCAGTTGATGTGTTTAGAACCTACATTACCATAACAGCCATGGGACCATATGTTACATTAGTCTGAGAGTTGAAATTCACCCTTGTATTATGCATCACTTACGTCCCACTTAAGCTTTATTTTGAGGGCTTACATGGGATTTAAGCAGTGCATAGACCTTGTACTGGCCCTGTGTGCTGGTGTGAATTTCACTCAGGGAGAATGTTTCCTCTGATGCAGTACTTAGGATATGAGTTAATTTTTCTAATTTCTAACACAATAACCATTATACATGATTGCTAATAAAAGCTACTCTCGAGATCAGCAATCTAATCTAATATTTTCAGTTTCGTCTCATGTACTTCTTGATCCTGCATACGTGCATCTCTTTGCCCACACTTTGGTCAGAAGAAAAGGAGTACTTGTGGCACCTTAGAGACTAACCAATTTATCTGAGGATAAGCTTTCGTGAGCTACAGCTCACTTCATCAGAGTCACGTGGTCAGAGTAAGTTCATCTCAGGTTAATAGCCTGGTCACCCTTTGGGGATGTTGGCTGCGTTGGTTTTATATATTTCCATTCCTAAATTTCAATTTATCATATTTGTCAGTAATTTCATTGTCAGTTCTCAAAAACGTCAAGCTATACTGAGTATGATTTCTCTTAGGCACTCTCCACTCTGTCACAGCCAGGAAAAATGACACATGCATACAAGTCAAATTTCAAAGCTTCCTTATGCATTGGCTGCTTGGGACCATACACAGCACCTTTTGGTGTTGTCTGCAGGGCTGCTAATTTGAGGCAGGATTAATTTCTGCTTGTAGCCCAGGAACACCATACAGGTGTTCACTATACACACTGAAAAAGCCAGCCACATAGTTCAAGATCCAGAATACAACACCCTTTGCCCCAAATAGGTCTCAATCAGGACGTAGTGTTAAGTCACAGCCTGCATTTTGGGGTAAGGCAGAGGGGCCACTCTCAATTAGGAATCCCTGGAAGAATTCGGATTGAGGGCAGCTTCACCATCTTTCAAACTGGTGTCAGTTTGGCCCTTTCTGCAAGGTTTTTACACCTTCTTCTGTTTCATCCATGACAGGACACTGTCAGGGGCAGCATGCGAGATTAGATGGCCTGGGCTGTTGGTCTTTTCCAGTATGGCAAATCTTATGTAAATTGTTTCCTTTTATTCTGCTCTCAGACATTACGACTACCTGAACCTTTAGGAACTATTTCAGTAACCAGTTCCTCCTGCTCCACCCAGGACAAATTAATATCAATAAACATGGATTCTTTTAAAGCAACATTTTAGGCAGGCAAGTTCTCTTAGGGAGGTGTCTCTCTACCTGATTTCACACGAGCTATGCTTCAGACTTCAATCTGTTAACTTTTAACATTATTCACATTGATTTTGCACTTTTGAAAAGTAGTAGTGCCTGGCCTACACCCCCTTGGAAGGAAGTTTTCTCTTTAACCATAGAATAGGTGCGCCACCACCACCAGCAGCAGCAAAAACTTCCTCATGCTTCTCCAAAACCGTGTGCCCCAATCCTCACCTCCGGGGCAGAGAGACACGTTCTGGCTGCAAGCCCATCCAAAGCCTTGCTCTTTCTGCTGAGATGGCTAACTGTGCCAGCTAGTGTCTTCTGTGGTGGGGATTTTTTTGACATAGACAACTCTCCACTGGGAACTACCCTGAGACCAAACTCTTTTCTCACAGGCCACCAAACAGCTGTCACTTGGTAACCAGTTTTGGTAACTACCAAGCTAGGCTAGACATTTAGCTTAGAGCTGAGAAAGTTCCAAATCCCAGTAGTAACCCCTATGCCTTACAGGCATGCCTGCAAACAGTTCAAGAAAGAAAGAAAGAAAGGTCATGTAACAGGAAGTGGCTTTAGAGGCAAAAGGAAGCCTTCCTCATTTACCAGAAGGGGTTCCTCTTTCTGCTGAGCTCCTCTGCAGGGTCAGTTTGGACTATCGGAATAGTGTAAACAATGCAATCCCACCTGTCAGTAATGGAGAAAGGTGGAGTACTTGCTTCGCATATCCCTCTGCCACAGCTTTGGTGCTCGATCTCCTCAGGCAGTTTACAATCTCCTATCACCTAACTTCAGCTTCTGTTTAAAACACAAAAACTCCTACACTTCCAAAGTTCCCACCTCACCACGTACCCCTGCCTCATTCCCCAGCCTCACTATACTCACACTCACAGTATATAGTAGTGTGTGTGCTTCACATCTGTTACAACCAATCCTGTTATGTACTTCGACCCTGCCCTCACATTTTACACTGTAATCCTGCCCATCCATGATATGGTACTTTGTATATGAACAGAAACTTTACTGATGATGGAGCAGTTCATAACCTCAATGGGTGGCTTGTTAGATTAAGTAGAAACAACTAGCCACTAATGTGGCTAGGAAAGAAAGCCCAGGGTACAATTCCAAGGAATGAAAGCTACACTTAAAAAAAAAATTTGGCAAGAAGAGAAAAGATTTCCCTTCACACTGATAGTAGTAGTGAGGTAGAAGATGTTTTATGAAGGGATAAATCAGGTGCACCTGCTGATGTCACAAAGCTCGTTTTGCCCAGCTCCCTGCATGACTCATTTGTTTCAGACTTGATAAAAAGATGCAAGTAGCATCAAAATCAGGTATTTCTGGTTTGGTACCTTGGTGGACAGGATATGGCCCAGATCCAGACAATCAACATTTTTCACATTAAATAAGCCTGGAGCATATACAAGGCAGAACAAAGCAATTTGCAGGTGCCTCTATCTAGTCTTTAGGTCTGACCAATACACCTGTTTACTTATTTGTTAGCACACGTAGGTCTAAACCATGAGGTCTTTGGCTGCTGCATTGTTTCATTCTTACAATAGTTTGCACAGCTGGACACAGTATTCAGTATGTGTATTTGAGGTACAAGTCCTGATCACCCTCCCCTGCAAACATACTTGAGGAGACTACATTCTTAAGAATCTGCACAAGCAGTTTCTTCATGCAATTTCTTCTGATGAGAATGCAGAGTCTTTGTTTTTCTATATATATCCACACTTTTATCAATCAATATCAACCTGTCCATCAGATCAATGGCTTTAAAAATACTAAATTTCTGAACACACAGAATCATAGGGTTAGAAGGGACCACAAAGGTCATCTAGCCAAGATGAAGGAACAGACATTTGAACATGCATTTCTACGTGTGCCCAACATATTGCACAATCTATTTCCCAACCTAAGACAACAAGTTTCTTAACACAGATTGCAAGTCATACTGCCCTGGGATGCAACTTGCAATCTGCCCATATCTAACACTGCACTGAAAAAAATATGTGTCTCAGACCCAAAACTGGATGACTTGACTGTGCCAGAGGGCATGCTGACCCATTTTCTACTTAGGGGTCTTGCTTTGAGTCTTTTACAGTGTGGCATACATTTGAAGACTCTAGTGCAGATCCATGCAGTTTGCTGCAGGGCTCTCTTAGGTGATAAGAGAAAAGTAAGTGTTTGCTTTCCAATGCAAAGAACCCATAGTTAATGTCAAAACTAGCCTTCAATTTTCAGCCTGCTCTTTCCCCATCTCCCTCCTTCCCACAAAAAACTAATCCCCTTGAAATTTCACATGCTACCTCTCCTTCCTGTGTAGAGTTTCCCTGTCCTGAGAACGTTGATCAAATTTAGACAAGGATTTTTTTAGCTATAATGTCTCCAAAAATTCAAAACATTTATTTTAGACACCACGGCTGTTGAATTAGGTCTATGGGCACCAAACAACCTGTAAATCTAACATCTTAGACATATTTATCTATTTTGCTCTTTCAAAGTTACTATTCACCTTACAGGTAAATGGCCTGCACCAGCATAGTAAAGACATCCCATTATTTTGTTTTGAGTTAGGTTAAGGTTACACCCTGGTAAACAGAGGTTGGGAGAAGGAATTATTGGAAAAGAGGGTTGTATTTGTAAAATGCCCAAAAGCAAAAGCTATTAATAAAAAAATGAATTAAAAAGACTAATACAATATAAACTACAGCATTACTGCTCCACTTTAAACAACATTATTTTCATGACGAATTATCTCACAATTAGCAGTATTTTCCCTTGATGAACTCTGTGCTGCCTCTTCTTAAGGAAAGTGCTGCAAGGTAATACAGCAGTTCCATGACAACTCAAACAGGACCCATTCAATGTTCACAAAAAAAGGTTGCCAGGAGCAATTAGCACTTTATTAATATGATATAAAATGCTAATTTGCGATATATCCCCAGTGACACAAAATTCCTTTCCACCCATGAGTGCAAATAATAGTTAATATGGTACAGCGTGTGTGAATCAGGTTCATGGTGCATTCGCAGGAATCCCTGCATCGGTTTCTTGTATAATGGCTATTAGTTAATATGAGCAGTAGCCCATATTTATCCCATGACTGCAGTGTTTAACGATAAAAGGATCTGTTGGCAGCAATATCTCATAATTCCACCCAGGCAGAGGTTCTCTCTACCTCGCTGTCCAGGGTGAAGGATTAGAAACGGACTTCCAATCTAATTTTTAAAGCAGGTGGAAATGAAGCGCTGCTAGTACTCAGACTGGCCATTCAGCATCCTGTGAGGCAAAGTCATTCCCTGTGAATTGCACAGCTCAGGCATTCTCGCACTCACTGGCAGCTTCTAATGATCAAAGCATTTGACTTAAATAATTGATTTATTTATACCAGTAAAGAAGCTCCGGGGGGTTGTGAATATTATGCGATATAATCACACCACTAGGGAATTAGAGACACTCAGATGTGCCTTGTGCCTGCTAATGCCCTGTGGGTATGATTAGAATATCATACATCAAAGGAATTTGCTCTAAAATATTTCATACCATAAATTAATAAAATACTGTATTTAAATAATTTTACTGATTTGGCGGGACAGTTTCAATGAGATGCAAGATGCTCTGTGCATGGCAACAGCGATATGGTATTCAGAAATGGGTTAATCTAGGAAAGTACAGAAGCCCTAACCATGCCCTGTTAATACCTAGTTGCCAGCAAGGGCATCCATCATTTCAAAAATCACTGCCTCAGTTCAGGACTGTTTCCATAGACTGTGACTGAAAGCCATCCAGTCAGTATTGTCTGATGGAGCAATGTTTCTCCTTCAAACAATCCTTTCAGGAAAAGAGATCTCTAGACAGCAAGGCCTTCCGGCATAGTGGCAGGCTAGCAAAGGTAAAAATACCTTCCTACTAGATGTCTGTTCAAGTGTGAAAGTATCCAGACTCATCTGTTCATTCTATTTCTAATACATAAAAGCAATAAATCTATCTTGGATAGTGATATAGCTCCCCATCACCATAGTATTTGAGCACCTCACAACCTTTAATGTGTGTATTCTCACAACACTCCTGTGAGGTAGGGAAGTGCTCTTATTCCCATTTTATAGATGTGGAACTGAGGCAGAGAGAGATTAAGTGACTGGATTGAACCCATGTCTCAACTCCCAGGCTAGCACCCTAACCACTGGACCATCCTTTCTTCCCATCAAGACACCAAGTTCTGGTTAAGGCTGTCTGCATGGACAGGTTTTTAACACTGGCAAAGGATGTATTATTTGAATTCATGTCTGCTTTAGGGGCAGTGTGGTGATGTCCTTGCCCCCAGGAACCTCCAGGAGGAACGGTGTATAAAGAAACATTTTCCCTGCCCCTGCTCAGGCATGTGGAGGGGTGCAGATACTGCAGTGCTAGGAACCACACAAGGCCAGCAGGGACCACCAGATTATCTAGTCCAGAGGTGGGCAAACTATGGCCCACAGGACCCTCCTGCCCAGCCCCTGAGCTCCTGGTCCAGGAGGCTAGCCCCCAGCACCTCCCCTGCTGTTCCCCCTCCCCCACAGCCTCAGCTCACTGCGCCACCGGCAGGGCTGCGAGCTCTTACCGGGCAGCGCAGGTGCAGAGCCACAGCGTGACCCCGTGCTCTGTGCTGTGCGGTGGCATGGCTGGCCCCAGCCGGGCAGCACGACTACCTGTCCTGGTGCTCTGGGCAGTGCGGTAAGGGGGCAGGGAGCAGGGTGGGGAGGGTTGGATAGAGGGCTGGGGAGTTTGGGGTGGTGGTCAGGGGGCGGGGGTGTGGATGGGGTCAGGGTGGTCAGAGGGCGGGGAACAGGGGGGTTGAATGGGGGCAGGAGTCCCAGGGGGACAGTCAGGAATGAGAGGAGGGGTTGGATGGGGCGCTCAGGGAGCAGGTGGGGGTGTGGTTGAGGCAGGAGTCCCAGGGAGGCTGTCAGGGAACAGGGGAGTTTGGATGGGGCACGAGTCTCGGGGGGGCCATCAGGGGGCAAGAAGCAAGGGAAGTCAGACAGGGGGCAGGAGCTGGGCCACACCTGGCTGTTTGGGGAGGCACAGCCTTCCCTAACCAGCCCTCCATACAATTTTGGAAAGCCGATATGGCCCTGAGGCCAAAAAGTTTGCCCGCCCCTGATCTAGTCTGACCTCCTGTGTATTGCAGGCCACCAACACCACCCACTGCTCACAACCTAACCCAACAACCAAAATTAGACCAAAGTATTACACCCACAGGTGGTATGCCACAAGCAGAGAATAGGGGGGCCTGAGGTACACCAGTCTGAGGCCCCCAAAATGGCAGGGAAGTGATTGAGATATACTAAGATAATCCTAGAAGGGATCCACACACACACTGCAGAGTGAAGTGAAAAATCCCCAAGCTCACTGCCAATCTGACCTGGGGGAAAAATTCCTTCCCGACACTGCATATGCCAGTCAGTTAGACCCTGAGCATGTGAGCAAGAATCATCCAGCCAAGCTCCTGAGGGTGGCGGGTGCTTGGTCCCACATCAGAGCCTTGGCCCACCCCACATCTGATTGCTAACTGTGGTCAAACCTGATGCATCAGGGAAAGGAGCTTAAAAACAAACAGAATACACTGCCGGGGAGGGGGGGAGTGGAATCTCTTCCTGACTCCTGCAGGTGGCCCATTGTAAGCCTGAAGCATGAGATTTAGGAACATAAGATATAAAGCAGAAGTGAACCCCAGGGCCGCTGAACCCTGACCCCTAACATCACAATCAACTCCATCATAAAAATCACACTCATAACATTGTCCAGCTTTAAATAGTCTTACAACTAATTAAGTTATTTGCCCTCACAACTCTTAATGGGAGGCTCTTCCAGAACCCCACCCCTGTAATGGTTAGAAACCGTCTTCTAATATCCAGCCTGAATTTGGTCATGGCCAGTTTATATCCAATTTTTACTGTGCCAACAAGATAGAGATATTGCAAGCTGCAACATTCCTTTGGAGGGTTCTCCCCTACTCTGGGCGATGCCTGTCCCCCTCTGTGGTCTACCCGCTCCATGGACTGGTGTGAAGATGGAGAAGGAGGGGTACCTTGGGGTGATTTCTGCCTCTGGCAGCAATAGGACAGAGTAATATAGCACTCTTTGAGCACAGGGACTGTAAATATGGCTGCTCCTTGAGTTGAGGAACGCATGACTGGGTAAAGGCTCCTCGAGCCTAACTCCCTACTACCACACTTCCCCACACAAGGCTAAGCATAATCCAGCCCATATCACTTTAATGCTTCTAAACAGCTGACGTTATTTAACATACAGAAGAAGACTGGAATATTGGAATGATAGAAATGCATCCTGTCTTGATGATGTTTAAACTAATTGTTCACAATCTAAGCAAGGAAAAGCAACAGAAAAAAAATTGTTATGAATTCCTCCAAAAATGTCATCTCTATTATTAAAATAGGGAGGGGCATTTTTTCAAGGGAGTCATTTATCCCTATGGGAAGCGCCCTGAGAATCTGTCCTAAGTTCTTCCCACTTTGGGTATGTCTACACTGTAACAAGGGGTGTGACTGCAGCATGTATAGACATTAAGGAGCTAACTTTGATCTAGCTCGGCTGAAATAACTATAGTAGTGAAGTTGCGACAGCACAGGAAGCTGTGTAGTCGGCCTAAGCCACGTGCGTCCCTGGATATGTACTCAAGTGGCTAACTTGTGTCTACATGTCTATATCTGCTGCAGTCGTCTCTCTGACTGGAGTGTAGACATACCCTTAAACATCACTCCAGCCCCTGAAACCCTGCAAATCTTTAGGGAATTTGGCCTCAGAAGTACTGTGTATGCTTGCAGTGCTGATTATCAATATTTTACAGTACAAGGTGCTCAGAAGCTATATGCCATGTAGCACATTATAAAGTAATTATAGATGAATCTGTGTTGTGAGGGTCATATCTGAAATCAGCTCTGAATTCAAACTTTTCCAAGGTTCAGGTGTTCTGATTCAGCCAGTTAAAAAGAAAAGTCCACACCTTGAAGCTTCAGGATCCAAATCCAGAACCAAACTTGCCTACAGTTTGTGGATAGAGAGGAAAAAGGGCTCAGATCCAGTGTTCCAGTTCAGGCCCAACTCTTAAATAACTAAATAAACAAAAATATATTGTTACTGCAGTGTGTCGAGTTTAATATTCATTATAAATTAGAGACTGGCTCTGGACACAAAATCCAGAACCTGATTTCGAACTCTCCAAATGTCAGTGGCTGTCAGACCAGAGTCCCACTGGTTGTCCAATTTCATAGACCCCATTAGTAAAGACAGTGGCCACTGTAAAATCTGGATACGGATCTAAATTTGGATTATAACAAGGGATGATAAATAATACCAACCCCAACAGAAAGGCCCTCAGATGTACTGGTCATATTAGTTAAAGCTTTAACTGTCTAGACTGTAGGCATCCCATGCTGATCAAGGAGCATTAGCATCACCAGGTCTCACAGCAAGTTTCTTTGAACAGCTGTGATTTTATTTTCTGCATCAGCTGCAACCTATGAATAGTTCTCAAGGGTAAGGAGGACTAAAGCACATTACAGTAGCCCAGCCTAAGACACCAAAGGAGAGGATCACTGTGGCAGAGTATGCATCTGGAAGAAAAGAGGGCAACTTTTGAACTCTGCAAAGATGAAAATAACTATTCTGACAAAGGACAAAACCTGGGCTTCTACATTCAGCTGGGCTCAGGGTCTAAAAAGATGCCAAGTTTTGAAACTCACCAACCTGTGTATACTAGAATTTTCCACAGCCTCCAGCAATGAAGTATCTAAGCATTAGATGGGGATTAGTCCTGCTTTGAGCAGGAGGTTGGACTAGATGACCTCCTGAGGTCCTCTCAAACCCTGATATTCTATGATTATACAGGCTATTTATTTCTGCACACCAACATCCTGAGTGAATTTCATGGTTTTCTCTGTTCTTCACAGATTCTAGGAAGCTTTACTTTACTTAAGGTACATTTGTGCCTGGTTTTAAGAGGTGCTGGGCACAGCAGCTCCCATTACTTCAGTTAGAGATGTAGGTGGACACCCCTTCTGCAAACCAGGCCCATATCCTTTTTAACCCTTCCGGTTATGGTGGAGAAGCTTTAGGGGGGAAAGAGTAGCAGCCATGTTAGTCTGTATTCTCAAAAAGAAAAGGAGTACTTGTGGCACCTTAGAGACTAACAAATTTATTTGAGCATAAGCTTTCGTGAGCTACAGCTCACTTCATCAGATGCATTCCAAGTACTCCTTTTCTTTTTAGGGGGAAAGTGTCCCTTGCAGCACGTTCTAGAAGTCATAAAATTTTGTCACAAGTCTGTGGCAGTCTGTGGGCTATAACACCACTATGAATGCTCTAGCTCCAACTGTCACACACTTCATCTAAGCTCTGTTAGCTATTCTGTCCTACCGGGGTGCATGCAACGGTGCAATCAGAAAGGCCAAAGCACAATTAGAGTTGCAGCTAGCAAGTGATGTGAAGGGTAACAAGAAGGGTTTCTACAGGTATGTTAGCAACAGGAAGGTGGTCAGGGAAAGTGCGGAACCCTTAATGAACGGGGGAGGCAACCTAGTGACAGATGATGTGGAAAAAGCTGAAGTACTCAATGCTTTTTTTGCCTCAGTCTTCACAGATAAGGTCAGCTCCCAGACTGCTGCACTGGGCAGCACAGTTAGGGAGGAGGTGAGCAGCCCTCAGTGGTAAAAGAGCAGGTTAAAGAACATTTAGAAAAGCTGGATACGCACAAGTCCATGGGTCTGGATCTAATGCATCCGAGGCTGCTGAGGGAGTTGGCTGATGTGATTGCAGAGCCTTTGGCCATTGTCTTTGAAAACTTGTGGCGATCAGGGGAGGTCCCAGACAATTGGAAAAAGGCAAATATAGCGCCCATCTTTTAAAAAGGGAAGAAGGAGAATCTGTGGACCTACAGACCAGTCAGCCTCACCTCAGTCCCTGGAAAAATCATGGAGCAGGTCCTCAAGGAATCCATTTTGAAGCACTTGGAGGAAAAGAAAGTGATCAGGAACAGTGAACATGGATTCACCATGCGCAAGTCATGCCTCACCAACCTGAGTGATGAGATAACTGGCTCTGTGAATATGGGGAAAGCGGTAGCCATGGTATATCTTGACTTTAGCAACGATTTTGATATGGTCTCCCACAGTATTCTTGCCAGCAAGTTGAAGTAGTATGGATTGGATGAATGGACTATAAGGTGGATAGAAAGCTGGCTAGATCGTTGGGCTCAACGGGTAGTGATCAATGGCTCAATGTCTAGTTGGCAGATGGTATCTAGCCGAGTGCCCCAGGGGTCTGTCCTGGGGCCCGTTTTGTTCAACATCTTTATTAATGATGTGGATGATGGGATGGATTGCACCCTCAGGAAGTTCACAAATGACACTAAGCTGTGGGGAGAGGAAGATACGCTGGAAGGTAGGGATAGGGTCCAGGGTGACCTAGACAAATTGCAGGATTGGGCCAAAAGAAATCTGATGAGGTTCAACAAGGACAAGTGCAGAGTCCTGCACTTAGGATGGAAAGAATCCCATGCACCGCTACAGGCTGGGGACTGACTGGCTAAACAGCAGTTCTGCAGAAAAGGACCTGGGGATTATAGTGGATGAGAAGCTGGATAGGAGTCAACAGTGTGCCCTAGTTGCCAAGAAGGCTAATGGCATATTGGGCTGCATTAGTAGGATCATTGCCAGGAGATTGAGGGAAGTGATTATTCCCCTCTATTCGGCACTGGTGAGGCCACATCTGGAGTACTGCGTCCAGTTTTGAGCCCCCCACTACTGAAAGGATGTGGAGAACTTGGAGAGAGGGCAAGGAAAATGATCAGGGGGCT